>NC_086159.1:63263532-64495258 GCF_035149785.1 Candoia aspera
GATGAAGGCAACAATACAGGAGTTGTGAGGAGGCTGCCAGTAGGATTGTTTGAGGGTTTCTGTAACCATACCCTAGTACATGCCCCATCCTAGGGCTAATATTACTGTGCAGCAGCTGTTTCTCTGCCCATATAAAGACCTCCACCTGCCTGTTAGCTAGGTGGTTTGTTCTTTTAGTATGATTGTCAAAAAGGGGGAGAGATTTTCACTGGACTTCCTCTCCCAGGTACCAGAAGAACTCAAGCAACTTTATGTTTCAAGGACCAAAGTATGTAATAAAATGCACATGCTATGGTAAGTTACTTCATATGGAGTATGCTCATATCCAATGCATTTTGCTTCTCTCTAGAGAATGTGTGTGGTGGCCCAGTCTGAATTAAGATTATCACAAATGAGGGGACACTTACTCTTTTTTCCCCATATCCCTTGCATGTCAACATTCACCTTTCCCATAAGTGTTTTAATAATACAAAAGCCAACCAAAAAACTCCATTAATGCAAATGGAACTTTTCTGAACCAAAACCTCAACAATGTGTGCACTGATTCATATATATTTGTTTCTGACTTTCTGAATTATGGCAATTTAAATAGGACAATAGTTATGACAGTTTGGTGCCATGTATCTCTCCAAGATGTTGGATTCCAATTTTGAACTGTCATGGCTAACAGTAGGGATAAGGCACTTTGTAGTCCCACCTCTGAAAGGCCACAGGTTGCCAGTCCCTGATTTTAGAGAAAAGAGATTGGGAACTGAAGCTGCCTTGGCAAGGGATTAAAATAAATTAAAAGGAGGTACAAGTGGTGAGTCTATTCAGCCTGGGGAATTCATCCATGGAGGCTTGAAGGTTAGGATTTTTTTCCCCCCAGATTCCCAGTCTCACCTACAGCTTGGAATTTCAGATAATCTCCTAACCTGCTGAGCTTCGAAGTTCAGCTAAAGTCAACTAGGTACTGCCATCTCTGGAGGTGCTTACCTTTGATACGTACTAGACTTCTTTTATTATCACCTGGAAGTGCTGAATCCCCCCCACCCCCGTTGATGAATGAATCATGTACTGAATTGCACAAGATCTGTCTAGTTGTGCTTTACGAAGCTTTAGGAATTAAGCTTTCCAACTTAAATTTTGCCTAAACAGCATCTTTCCACGCCTGCAGAAGCTTCAAAACAATAATCAGGGGAACAGCATTGCATAAGAGAGAGATTGTTTGCACTGTCACCACTGTGGACCTATTTACTAAAAGATCTTTATATCCCCAGAGAGGGTTTTCGAATGACAACTCAGAGAAAGGGAAGCCAAAAAAATTAACCAGTGACATTATCAATCACTTCTGTAATCCTATCCAAGACCGGAGAAAGTGACTCTCACGAAGTTGTGATGAACAACAGAGCTATTTTCCACAGGTGTTTTCCATAAATATAATCCTAGTATCTTTCTAGGAAAGGCTAGACAGATTACTGCAAAATCATAACAGCAAAATCATAACAATATGATTCAGGGCACAATGTGTTTATTTTCTGTTCAAGTGTTTCCCTCAAGAAGAAATTGAGAGGTGTCATTATCCTAACAGCAACAAAGCAAGGATTTATGCAATCTTTTTTTCCCCCCCAGACATATTTCAGAATGGCTTGACTTTAAACCTGTTTAATGAGCAGAAGAAAATAGAACAGAATTCACATTAACCTGCAGAAACTGAGATCTTGGAAGTTTGAGAAATAGAAGAGAGATAACAAGCATATGAGTCTCAAATACACTGAGCATGCATTCAGGTCAACAGCTTCATCACACCTGACCTTTCTTGCATCTTGATTACTATATTAAGAAAAAATATAAGTATTATTCTCTCCCCACACATTTCATTATTAAGGAGTCAGAAATAAATACTGCATGCTGTACCATGGTATGATAAACCCAGGTTTTTAGTATGGCACGCAAGTGTCTTTTAAAACACCTGATAAGTTGACCCCATGCCTCTATAGATAGTAATTATCTTTGATTTGCAAAGAAAAAAAAATCTGCCCCTATCTAATCATTTTAATTAATTGATTATGTGCCATCAATTTGTTGACAACTCTTAGTGACCACTTAGTTTTTCTACATGATGATCTGTTCCTACCGTGGTCTTTCAAGTCTTCCAGTGGTACACCCATCGCCATTATAACTGAGTCCATCCACTTTACTAGAATACTCAAAAGTATTTCCATAAGCTCCAACAAGCCTAAAGGCCTAGCTGAGAGGGCAGAAAGGGTCTTCTCATTGGCCATATCTGAACTATGGAATTTTCTGTCTTGGGAGGCCAAGCTGACATTGTCTGTGATAGTCCTTCAGGAACTAGGGAAGACCTTCTTTTTCATTCCACAGGTAGCATAAAGTTCTGTTCAGATATGTTTTCTATTCTCCTGCCTGCTCTTATTACATCATTTTTATTAGATAACTTTTAAAAATCTTGATTTTATTCCTTTTTTAAATGATTGGTAATGGTTGATAGTTGCCTGTCACAGCTACATTAGAAGGAGAAGTATGTACATGTTTATACTGAAAATACAAGAGCCAGTTTGGTGTAGTGGTTAAGGCAACAGGCTAGAAACTGGGAGACTGTGAGTTCTAGTCCTGCCTTGGGCATGAAGTCAGCTGGGTGGCCTTGGGCCAGTCACTCTCTCTCAGCCCCAGGAAGAAGGCAATGGCAAGCCACTTCTGAAAAACCTTGCCAAGAAAACTTCAGGGACTTTTCCAGGCAGTCTCTAAAAAGTGGACAAAATTGAATGGATATATACTGTATATACTGAAAATAAATATTTATTTATTTAAATATATTTTCTGGTTCAGAATTCAGGAAACTTGAATTTAGAAGTCATGATGCCTCCTCAACCTTAACCATTACCTGCATAAATAAATACACACCAGTGCAGAGCTTGAAATCTTTGCCCCCAGCAGTTTTTCCTTTGAAATTTCCGGTAATGTCCATGCCAAGTGAAAAAACTTTCACTGACTTTCACCTATAGTATCAACAATATAAATATTTTATAAATATCTACAGGGATGTATCCTCACCCACAGGCCTTTCAAAGGAGTTCCATCATGGTGGCTATTTTCTACTCATGGCAGACTATATGAATATTTTTTTCTGCCCAATAAATTAATATAAAGCTCACTATCTCAACAACAGCTGATTCTGGTCTTCTAGGGCAAATGCAGGTTTTATCAAGCCCAGTATATACAAGCCAATATACTTTGCAGGATTGGAGAGCCAGTTTGGTGTAGTGGCTAAGGCATCAGGGTAAAAACCGGGAGACCGGTTCTAGTCCTGCCTTAGGCACAAAGCCAGCTGGGTGACTTTGGGCCAGTCACTTTCTCTCAGCCCTAGGAAGGAGGCAATGGCAAACCACTTCTGAAAAACCTTGCCAAGAAAACTGCAGGGACTTGTCCAGGCGGTCTCTGAGAATTGGACACGTTTGAACAGATAAAAAAAAATCTCTGCAGGTCTAGTGCAAGTAGTTCTTAAAGTCTCTGTGGAAGTCTACTGAGATGCAACAATCACTATCCATAGAAATAATATATTTGAAGGAGCTGGACTAGTGGAGATGCTTTCCATATCACAAGTCTTGCAGTCCTGTAGTGAGTACTTAACCTCTTTGCATGAAAAGGCAACTTCTGTTGGCTTGGCAGAGTTTTGAGAGCCTCATTCCAAAAAATAGGTGGGACCAAGGGAGTTCAGGAATTTTGGGAGGTGAAATGGTGACTTAAGCATTTGTTTAATGACTAGTTTCTCTCCTAATCAACCTACCCAGGATAAACAATGAGTTGGCCAATTCAAAGCCATGGTGGGAAAAACCATCCATTCATGAAATCTATTGCAAAACTTCTTGGGAACTGAGTGCTACACTAGTCTTTTGGAAGCATGCTAGGGAAAGCATAGTCCAACAAGCAAGTGGTGACAGGCAGGACAAAGTCACAACAAAAAAATGCAACCTTCCAAATAAAACTCAGTTCTGGTTTATTTCTCCTCCCACACATGCAGGAGAAATGAGAAAACTTCAGCTTGGCACTTGGTGCTGAACATTCCTTCTTGAGCTTTTCATGCTAAATCCTGCCTCTGGAGCTGTGCTTCTGGAGAACTTGGCATGTGTTTTAAGGATGCCTCACACAGCATAACTTTAATATCACAAGAAGACAACTCATTGGTGGTGAAAAAAAAATAGTGTTACATAAAAGAAATGACTGTGTGCATGATGCCAAACCAAATGACATCCTGGATTAGCTCATAATAGGTCTTCGTCCTAAACTGACCTCACGAAAGTGAAGGCTTATACTTGCCTTTTATAGCAAAGGAGGACAGAGCACCCCATATATTTCTGTACTAAGCCTATAGGCTTCAATCCTCTGGCCCTCTATGGATTACTCAGCTGCTGCTTCACAAATCCACTTCCTGCTCTGCATGCCATTCAGTGCTGCCTTGAGGGAGAGCTGACATCTCCTTTTGATTTGGGTAGGTTTCCCTCTGTCCCTAAGGTTCTTAAGAAACAGCATCTATTATACCAGCTGTGACTAAGTATGTGTATTTTAAAGGATAATTCTTGTAAATCCTGAATGTTGAGCATATATTATCATGGAGGGATGGAAGCAATGCGTTTGCCACTAGTAATTTTGCCTTTGTTGGAAGTCCTGGCAAATCCAGCATGCCTCATTAATATGTAAATTGAGTTGTCCCACAATGCAACTGTGAGGAAGCTGTTTGTTGCCACTCCCACTTCCTTCTTCTCCACCAGAAGCAAGCACATGGTTGTGTGCTGCTTTTCTCCATTCTGGGCACCATGTGGTGGGCCTGGAATTCCCCTTTCTTCCACACAGCTCTTGGCAGCTGTAGGGCTGAGAGTTTAGGGCAACACTATTTAGAAAGAAAAGAAGAACAAAGGAACCTCATCTTTTCCACCAAGATGGATGTAACAAAAGCAACAATAAAGTCAGTAAGATTCCTTTTACTTCTTAACCTAATCTGTCTAAGCGTGTGATTCTTTATGCTTGGGAGGGTGGAGAGTGTAAGATCAATAACGTGTGTTTCTCTGACATGCGCATTGAAGATATCTAAGATAATTTTCTTTTTCTGTGCCAGCTTCTAAGCTGTGTTATAAGCTCTGCTCCATTTAGTGGTTCTAGCAGGCCACTAAATTGGCTTCAGCCTTTTCCCCCAGCCTGGACTCAGACAGCTCAGAAATGTGTAAGTCTCTGAAGTCTGCACTGCAAAATGCACACCGAAATGCACTTAGGGGAGCAAGAGTGCAAAAATGTTCACATTCATAAAAAATAATGGGCCAATATGCATCTTCTAGGGAAATTTCTTGCACGAAGATGGGGAGTCAGCAGAGTTGCACACAACAAGGCATCTATTCAAAGAGAAGTAGATAAATCTATCTACGATTTTTCATGAGAAGGCTTTTATTTAAAAAAAAAAAACAAGTTCAAATGGATGTGAAAATGAAGCAAACCAATTTAAGATTGGGAAAAAAATGGAAAAATGAGAGACTCTTTCATTCAGTGGGGCTTTTGAGCAATATGGTCTAAAACATCTAGGGGACAATAGGATGTCCCTACTTGTTCTCTGCTAAAGGTAAAGATGTTCAGTCCTCCTTTGCTTCTTGTGTAAAGCTGATAATATTATGCCACAAACTTACTTGTCTCATGAAATCTTACTAGCCTGATTTTTTTTTCTTCATGTTAATCAGCCTAGCTAACCAGGACCTATTCATGGTTTCTGTTTTAATTATTACACTGCATGACATTAAATCATCTACTTCGTTTACTTTCTATTTTTACGACTTAACCATCTTTTAAATCCATTTTCAATCCTCCTCACTTCGTTCTTCGGGGCAGGATGTGCTGTGAATTCTCAGGAGCAGTCGGTCAGTGTGACAATGAAAACAAACCAGACAGAACATGTGATCCATTTGGGATCTGGGTTTTTTTTTTCTTTTTTTAATCGAGGAAATGTCACACTAACTCTTGATAAAGCCTGCCGAAACTTAACAGTACTCAGTGACCTGTGCCCAGCAGTGCTGCCAAATTGATATTTCCTCCTCCTCCTCCTCCTCCTCCTCTTCCTCCTCCTCCTCCTCCTCCTCCTCCCTTGCCCCTTCTGATAAGGCACAGTGGGGAAAAGTATTAGCATCAAGCTGTGATTTTAGCAGCAAGATTGTTGCAAGAATCAAGTAGAAGAACATAAGGACAAGGCTGCCATCCCGTGGCTAACCTAAACCCTGCTGTTTTAATACTAGTATTGCTAAGTATTAATCATTTGTTTGATAAGGCTCAAACTCTTTGAGCCTTATCATACTCAGATAAGGCTCAAAAAAAAAAAAGACACAGTTTGGTGCAGTGATTAAGGCACCAGGTTAGAAATTGGGAGACCATGAGTCCTGCCTTAGGCATAAAGCCAGCTGGGTGGCCTTGTATCAGTCACATTCTGCCCTCTTCTCCTTAAGCACAATCCATCCTAAATAGGTAACTTTGTGGATAGAATTTCATAGGTTACCCCCAAGAGAATGCCTGATTTCTTGGGGTCCCAGCAAGAAACCTGCTGATACCTCCCTCTTGCATGTAGACAATGTATTTTGGCTACAGCAGAATCTACAGCTTGGAAATGAGTTTTCTATTAGTGTATAGAGAATGTTGAGCCAGTTCAGTGTAGTGGTTAAGGCACTACACCAAAGGGCTAGAAACTGGGAGACCATGAGTTCTAGTCCCACCTTAGGCACAAAGCCAGCTAGGTGACCCTGGGCCAGTCACCTTTCTCAGCCCTAGGAAGGAGGCATGGGCAAACCACTTCTGAAAATGTTGCCTGCACCAGCACTCTCCATCACATTTATTGTCCACTCATCAGCAAGTGCACTGAAAAGTTGTTTCTAGAGATCACAACATGCAACACACTCCAGGGCAATATCCCAAGGGGATGCTTCCTGAAGGGGAAACTGATGACCTCCATGTGGAAAGTCATTCCAAGCATGTGTACATGGCTTTTAATGATACCTTGAAGATAAAGCCAAGGCTGCTAGCAAAAAAGAAAGGGAAAAATGCAGAGTCAAGTTAAATCAAATCCTGGTGTGTTCTTTCTATACCTTCTATACCTTTCCCAATAAGACATCTCTAAAACTAGGCATTAGATCTGATGACAGTAAACTACTATGTTTATATCTATATCTATATCTATCTGATATGTATCAGTAAACATGTATTAGTACTTGGGTAATAATCTTACAACTGGGGTGCCCATGGAGATGTTTCAGGGCTGCATATGGACTCCAGAAGCTTTGCATGGGGGCTTAAAATGGCCACCAAATTGCAATTATTCTGGTGCCAAATAGTGAAAATTATTGAAGGCTTAGGAGTGTAGTGGACAGAAGGAATAAGGAAGAGCTTTTCAGACTTGCAAGACTGATGTCAGCCTTACCAGGTAGGCCAGACAGGAAACATGACCAGATAAGCTAATTCTACTTTATTGTAAGGCTACACTAACAGAATTCGGCAAGTCTGAAATTACAATTCTCCCTCTATCTCCTTTACAGCCTGAGAAACTAGGGAGGGTCCTTTCTGAGCCTCTTGTTCTACCTATTATGCAGCTGCAGGCTATGCCCTCCCTTATCTGACCATTCCCTAGGCAGCATATCTTCACCTCATCTCCCAAGGTCTTTCCTACATACCATTACATAGGGTCTCTTCCAGTCTGCTACCAGATATAGGCACTGACTGAGAACAGCAATTGAATGAAAAAGAAAGGCAGGATTCAGCTTCATCTACATGAAGATGACTTTTCTTTCCTGATCTCTGGATAACTGATTATAACCATTTCTTCTAGATATTAAATTGTACAGATAATTAAATAGAGTACTGGGAAATTCTATTTATTTATAAGATTTGTATGGCCGTCCATCTTAAACACAATTCTGGGCAGCTCACAAGAACAATAAAACCCAGTAAACGTAAAAATCATAAACCATAAAACCATAAAACAAAAACAAAACCCGGTGCCTCGGTCATCTCTTTGGGATGCCCCACAACTGGCTCTAGATCTCCTCATTCTACCTGAGAGCCTGGGTAAAAAAACAGGTCTTGATGGCCTTCTGCAAGGCTAAAAGGGTGAGGGCCTGCTGAATCACCGGTGGGGGGGAGGGTGTTCCATAAAATAGGGGCAGCCACAGAAAAGGCATACTTCTTAGGTCCCACTAGATGGCAAGATTTTAGGGAAGGGACCTGGAGTGTGCCTGCCCCAACCAATCTGGTAGGATAGGCAGATCCTCTTGCGGAGAGGCAGTCCCACAAATAACCACAAATATATATGTTGTCAGTCCTCTCTGATGGCCATCAATGATATCAAGAACAAGCTACAATGTGGTAACATAAAGAGACAGGCTAAGGGTGTGATGTTCGTTCTGAATGCAAGAGGGCTTGGTTCAAGTCCTAAACCAGGACTTGAACAGGGAGAAAGGGACTGTAGGTTCAAATTACCACCACCACCACCACTACAATAGCAATGGTAACAATGGAAGATGGAGCAAAGTTCAGTGGCAGGGCCTTGCCTGCAAAGTGAAAGCCATGGTATCTCCAGTTAAATGGGATTGGGTAGCAGATGGAATAAATCTCTGCCTAAAATTCAGTCCATATATTATGGTACAGAGAGAGAAAGAACTTGATGTGCTGGGAAGCTTTGTGTCGCTTGCAGTGTGCCCTTTTGCTCAAAAGAGGCCTGACTAGCCATCTGCTGGAGATAGTTCAGGACTGAGATGAGTCTTGATAACCCTTCCAAGTTTATAATTTTGTGACAGCATGACAAATTCTCTGTGTATACATATGTGTGTGTGTTGTGTCAGGCTGACATTTTATATCTTTATAGAGATGATACCCAAATGTTTATTGTATTAGGTCATGTATGTTGCCACTCTAATCTAAATATATTTAAAGCTTAAAAGGAGATGGACAAGGTTCAGGAGCAACCACTTAGAAATTAAGATTTGAAAAAAATCAATAGGAAATGTTACATTGGCTGTTTGATCCAAACAGCTGACAAAGGTTTCTATAAGAAAAAGTAGAGAAGCCTTCCTAGAGTTGGTTAATGAATTTTCCAAGTATACATCCAAGTTTTGTTTTTTTTATCATGCCATCAAGTTTCTTTTTTCTGAAGCAGATAATTCCATTTCTACCTCATCACTGGAAATGGAATCTTTCAAATTCTTTTTTTAAACCCAAAAACAACAACAAAAATCAAGTTGTCACAAAAATAATTATATCCCAGATAAAAAATTAGGTTGACAAAAACATGAATAATATTAGAATCAAATAATCCCGTGATTAAACTGATCACTTCATATTAATGCTGACATAATTAATGAAACAACTCTTTTTCCATCTGTCTTTGTGAAGCTCAGAATTTATCCTTTGACTTTTATTCCAGGTCAAAATGATGAATATTCCATGTTTTTCTCCTTAAAGAGATTGCTTTACAAGTACCTAAGAGCCAAAAAAAAACTAGCAATGCAACAAGAGGCAAAGCTAACCATATCTTGGTTTAGGCTCCCTCGTGTTAGACAGTGTTTAATACAGTCTTCCCTGGCTTGAATTCTCAGCCAGGATAGACCCTGTGGCTCCCAAAATTCTCAGCCAATTTTCTGGAAGGCAATAACCTTCACAACAAGATGGAGGTTCATACCCCTTGCAGATCCTGCTTTGGGTTTCAATTGGTGACATTGGTTGTGCAAGGCACACTCACCTCCTTGTGGATAATATATCCACATTTTTTCCTCTCTTTATATTCACACACACAGAGAGAGACACACACAGTGTAGGGATGAGTTAATATAGAAAGATAATGCCTATTAAAAAAGAAAACACCAAGATCTGTGGCTAAATGTTCAAGCCCCCACAATTTTCTCTGTGCAACATGCAGCCTTCACGGTACAGATGCTCCCCGTCTGTTGTGATTTTCTTTGCATCTCTTTCAAACGGCACATTTGTCTGCATTTCACACCCTTCTGGACACAGTGACAGCTGCTTACAGACTTTAAGTATCTGCTTTCTTGTTTTAAATTTTACCCTCACATAGTCATTTGATTAACCAAAGCAAAACTTTAAAAAATTATAAAAATAAAAATGCAATTATTACTCTCAGTGGCACTGTTTAAAATAGCTTGTTGTAAAAGCTATGAAAAGCAATCAGACTGAAAATTTGCAGCCTCATTTGGATGCGTATGGATTTTTTTTCCTTCTGTCTTCAATCCCTCTTCTTTCATATTTGAAGTGAGCTACTTAGCATTAATAATCAACAAACCTAAGCAATGCAGCAACATCTAATACACATTTTTTCACTCAGTGATTCTCTGTGAAATCTATATGAGTTCTTTTTTTTTAGGATGTTCCTGGATTTCAATCTCTTTCAATGTTTTTAATGCATTTATTTCTAGCTTGCCATCAGTTTTCATGATACTGTAAAGATAACCAAAGGTCAGATTCCTTATTTTGAGCAGTTTATTGTCTAAATTCACACAGAAGGAAAGGAAAAAGAAGGGTAGGATAATAACTAAAAAAAAAAGTATAGTTATTTCAGCTACGCATACTAAAGTTGGGAGAGCAGAAATGGAGCTATAGAATATTTCAAAGCCCCAAAATGGCAGAAATAATGAACATTTCATACTACCTCTCCCTAAAGACTATGTAAACATCTAAGTTTATGTGAATGGGTCAAAGTGTTCCAAAGAAATGGTTGCTTTGAAACTATAGAGCAGTGTTTCTCAGCCTTAGCAACTTTAAGATGTGTGGACTTCAACTCCCAGAATTCCTCAGCCAGTATGCCTGGTTTAGGCTCCCCATGCTATCTGGGGAATTCTGGGAGTTGAAGTCCACAGATCTTAAAGTTGCTGAGGTTGAGAAACACTGCTATAGAGCATTGGTGCCCATTGGGATGCCCATGGGCACATTCATTGTCACCCACCTACCTTCTTGCCCTATTTGTCAATAACTTTTGTTTTCTATTTTGTTTTTTAGGTTCCCTCAATTAAAAAAAAATCTAAGTGTGAATATAATTTGTTTCAAAGCAAAAGGGCAGTTTCATCTTTCCTTCTAACAATGCCTCAGGACTTTAGAGGCATGCTTGTAAAATAAAAACCTCTGCTTCCCAGAGGTTTCTTTCAAACAGCACCTCATGCCTAGAAAAAGAAACTGTTATGCTGGAGAACTATCCAGGAGGATTAGAGACTGTAAGAGGAGCCATCTTATCAGCTTCCTCTGTGATAAAAGGAGTTTGTCAGTATTTGCAGTTTAATCCATTTGGGCGGCCCTGTAAATATTTGTCTCATTTGCCAGTTACATTGGCCACTAGCAAGCATGCACTATGTGACTGGTTTATCCCATTCGAGGCTCATCAAATGTTAGTAGCCAGATGTTATTCTGTGGAGTTCAAACCTGCTGGGAATTGAAGTCATGGACCATTGCACTTTAGATGACTTTATATACTCCATTAGGAGCTAACCTAGTCCTGTCAGTTGGTGGTGTTACAGGAAGGGGTATATAAAATACATGAAAATGGTATATCAGTCCACCTCCCCTTACATTCCTAGAGCAGAAATATATAGATGTTTATATTATGTCATGCAGAGGGTTTTACATGACTCCCTTCCCCCCACGGGGGTGGTGGTGGTGTCTCTATTTTTATATACTGTATATCCTGTGTTGTGTTTTCAGTTATATTGACCACCAGGAGGGAAACACTACTTTGCCAGCATCCTAAAGCAACAAAGTTCATCTTGTTCAAAAGAAACCCAGTGGTTGACAGACTGGAATAGACGCCCAGAGCACTTGGCATCATCAAGTCAATTGGCTTATTGTTTTCTGCACATTGAGCTACTTCCTGATCAAAAGCAGGAGTAACCTCACACCATTCCAACAGGCATCTTGTTCAAGTGCCCAGAATAAACCTGATGCTTGGGTACTTTGCTACAATTCTGCAGGAAGAAAAGGTAGACTGCAGAGTTAAATGACTTAGAAAGGATTGAATTAATAACAATAAATTAAAGTTGGAATGAAAATCACTGAGATTGTTATAGCAATGCTATATACCTAAATTAAAAACCTAACGGTGGTTCAAAGGAAATTAAAACTGTGCCCCCAACCCCTGTGGATCTTTGGTTTCAGGAAAATCATGGGACATTTGATCAAGGCAATTTGATTTCATATTTCCTAATAATAGAGGTCAATTAATTGACCTGTTTTAGGCTAAGGAGGTTAACCATGACAAGGTTAATCCTGAACTCTTCCAAACTCTATGGTTTATTTAAAGGTACAATAAAGGATCCTTATTCAGAACATACAACTTCATTGCAAGCTAATCAATGCAGGCATTTTGGTTTTATTCACAGGATATTTATTAACACACTTTGTAGTTCCGAAATGCCCAAGGGATTCATGGAATACAAGCAAACAAGTCAAACAAGCAACGATCTTTTGCAGGATGTGTGCCTATTCTCTGTTGTATGAATGGCCAAATAAATAATGTCAGGAATGGTTTTCCTGAAACATCCTGTATGCTTGTCTGGCCTTCTTAGAGAAAGGGTGGGCTGAAAAAGATACTTTTTATACATATGCACACATACAAGAATGACTTGATAACTCCAGAGGATCTTCTCCAACTCTCTTTCTATGATTATTTTCTAGAAGAGTAATGTACAGCAAAACCAGCAAAGAGGTTTGAGTCATCTTAATGACTAACACATTTCCTATTGTGGAGTAGGATCCATAAGAGCTTAGGCAATTATGAAGTTTTGCAGTCCATAGGACGTCATAAGTCTCTATGATTTGGGGAGTATGATTTAGGTGCCTTCAGACAACGTAACTTGATGTGACATAGGGAAGGTAGTTAATGATTGGACAGTTGGTTTGAGTTCTCATAGGAGGTATGATGATCCAAGAGAGCATAGCTAATGGAGGAAAGGGATTAGGGTAGGGGGTGAATGAGGTGTTTGTGAACTATTGTGCAATATCCTTAATTTCACACACTAGCAAAGTAAAGTTTAGGATCATCCCTACATTACAGCCCTACATGGGAAGGGAGATACCAGATGTTCAAACTGGCTTTAGAAAAGGCTGAATAATAAGCCAACTGTCTTGATGCTATAATGCTAGGCAAAATGGAAGGGGAAAAAAGATGATCAGCAGCAAGTTGGATGGACTTAATTATACAGTAGTAGCAATGGGTGTACCTTTGGAAGATCTGAAGAAGCAGGTTAAGGACAGATCATCCTGGAGAAAATTTATCTATGTGGTCACTAAAAGTTGACTTTGACTTAATGGTACATCATCAATCAATCAAGACATGTACAGCACTGCACATAAATTTGGGGTAGATCTGGCAACAGCCATTTTTTAAATAGTTAATGAAGAGTGATCTGCAGAAATCCAGATTTGAAGGGGAAAAGGTGATTTAGAGGGTACACAGGCACACTCCTTGCACCTGTTGGCACGTCCTCAAAAAAGTACCTTAAAATAGCCACATGATCCCAGGAAAATATACTTTTTATTTAAGAAGATGATGATGGGGAGACATGTACAATCACTCAAGCTCTTAGCTATTCTTCCTTTTCAAATTGGGATCTCTGAACAAGCTATCAAAGAGCACTGGTGTTCCCATTTCCTTCCCCACAGGGCTGGCTCTGAAAAATAGTGCTTCTGTGCTAAAAGCCACCCAGCTGTTGCCAGATCCTAGTACATGACTGAAACATTTGCATGCCAGAGCCATATGTGTGTTTACCGGCCTTCTGCTAGCCCATCCTGTCATTAATGAAAGAGAGCAACCAATTATGCAAAACGTATGCAGCTTTTTAACTCTGTCTGGACTGTTTTAATTGGCTCTTTTTGTTGCTGTTGTTTGGTCTTTCTGATGATTTACAGAGCTGTGACTTTGAGCTTCTGATTTATGTTGGAATTTTCTTGCATTCTAAAAACGACAAAATCTTAGATGCCTGGATCATTCAGACTGAAGAATGGGTTACAAATTCCAAGAACAAATGAGAGTTCAATCAGATTTGTTTTTGGTTTTTTTGTTTGAAAAAGAGATGCCCTGATTTTTGTAAGGTAGAACTTGGCATGTCAGAGTCAACTTATCCACTATCAACAGAGACAAGCTGGAAACACCAGTCAGAGAGGCGTATCAGTTACAATAAAAAGAAACACCACCTCATAAATTTATTTTCAAATCCAAGAGGAAAAAGTCTATGTCAATCACAGGATGAAGACAGATCTCAAAGGCGTACCATACCTGTCATGGATTTCACACACTCGCTGATCCAGGCCTGGGTACTCAGTATATAATGCATAGGCTATTTCATCAATTAAAGGCTGGAGTGAACATGATAATTTATCATCCTCAGAAAGAAGCATGTTGTTCAGGGGATGATTTTCAGCAGAGACTTGCACAGTTTATTTTAAATAATCCTCTGTGAATGATGACACAAATGTGTTAGGAGTGACTCTTCACCTTGGAATTTCAAAACTGCTTTGAACTTGCAGGAAAAGTCCCAATCATTCATTGGAAGGTGGGCCTGGCACAAATCTAACAGTGCTCCACTCAGTGGTGGCATTTTGCTTTAAAGCAAGGGGTCACAAAAACAGGCAAGTGGTATGGGAAGGGAGCCATTTCATCCTTGCTGAAAAAAAACAGCCTTTTATTAAAGATGTTTTGAAAGCTTTCCTTTTACTCATCTCTCCCCTGAGTGATTGGTGCAATCTCATTTAGTCAGTTTTTTTTTCTTTGTTCAAAAAAAGAAAGAACAGCTACACAAGAGGGATACTTGCTTCATATGTTTAGCCCTTGTTTGGTATTGCGGTCCTAGATATTGGGAGTTGCTTTTGAGCAGACTAGGCTATTTGTCCCCTACCTAATTGCAACCAGCAGCATTTTTCTACCAGTGGAAGAATAGGTATTTCAGGACATCTGCCCCTGATTTCATCCAGACATGCAAGAGCTGGATCTTGGGATCTTCTCCATGAAAATCTACTACTTGGTCATGAGTATATGGTCTTACGGTGAATAGGCAGACAAGCTCTCCCCTACTTTCACTGACTTCGTAGCATTTTATTTCATTTTATTTTAGTATTTTTATTCTTAATTAATTTTAGATCGTATTATACTAATTGTTTTTCTGTTATATATGTATATGTGTGTGTATATGTGTGTGTGTGTGTGTAAGATTGTTGCTGTTATGCATTTTGATTGTGTCTGGCCTTAGGGCTGTAATAAACGTGTTGTTGTTGTTGTCATCCATATGTGTTTTAATTGTATATCTTGCCAAGAAATGTTATGGGCAAGTCAAATTCAAAGCATAATCTCTCAAAGTTATTAAAATGACTTTTGACTAAATTGATTTAAGGTGTTTATCTCTTGTTTGGCCCAGGCTTTCCAGCAAAGAATATTCTCCACTATCTTCACATTTGAATTTTTCTGCAGTGTTAATTTCTTGTCTGATGCTAGATCATAGTTTATTTACCTAGTAATAATCAAATATATCTAACAGCTTTTATGGCTGGAAAAGTAAATCCCTGTTCATTATATTGTGACCCTAAAACTTGTCAAGATTTCAAAGGGTCATCACTTATTCTCCAAATGGTCCCACAGAGGGCAATAGTCAAAAAAGTTCTCATTATGTAGGAACATACAGTATATGTTAAAATGAAAGCTGAATGCTGAAACAGAAGATTCTGGTAAATTGAAGCTACCACCAGTTTGTCCAAAGATGTTAAAGGGAGTCTGGCTGGTCATATAATTTTTTTCTCAGCAATTTATCTTTGTAAAATATCTCATAGGCATTAATATTACAATCCATTTTAAATATCCATTAATCTCAATATAATATTCATTTTGATTATATTGATTTTTTCCCCAAGACTCAATAGAAGTTTTAACACCCATTTATATCTACCCATTTATAGCTTTATTTAAAATATATTTATTTATATCTATGTGGTCACTAGGAGTCGAAAATGACTTGATGGCACATAATCATCATCATTTATATCTAATTGTATATGAGTACATTTAGACAGTTTAAGGCAATATATTGTGATATTTTTTGAGAAAAATGTATACCCACGTATGATATAGAGTGTATACAAATTGTAAAGCTCAATTTCTCATAGCAGTCTATAGATTTTAGATCTCAAAGGAAGCAGGTTAGACTATTTCCAGTTGATGGTGTTATAACTACCAAGCAGCTGCCCCAATGGAGAAGGTCAGGCCAGGGTATGTGAAAACCAGATGACTTCTGGAAGAAGAGAACGGAGACTTTCCACATTTCTCCTTATGGGCTCATCCCTGTTGCTACAGATCTTGAAGGAAAAATGAGCAGCGCATGAGAAACCAATGTGCATCCTGGTAATTTTAGATTCTGGATTTAGTGGAGTAGATTCAACCATAAGTCCTACGCACTAAATATTAGAGAGAAGAGGGAGAGAGAGTGAAGAGACAAAGAGAGAATTAGGGCTTATGTACAGATGAGCATCTCAAGGGATGGAATAGAGGAGAATGAGCTAGAACACATAAAGAAAAAAAAACTTAAGAGGAAAACATATTTCAGAATATTAGACAGTGGATCACACCCACATTTTGGGAGTGTTTTGGAGGAAGAGGAAGAAAGAAATCACAAGAAAGAGAATATAGTCATGAACATCTGAATGGCACTGGAGTTACAGTAGCTGATTGCTAAGAAAGAAGACTTTTAGCTGAAAATGGCAGGATGTTCTGAAATGGTCAGAGGCTATCTAATATGACTCATGTTTGATCTAGTCAGATCCTGATTCCATCCCCCCTTAAGTATTTGGGGAAAGCCACAACTCAAGGGGAGAAAAGGGTAGAGTAAACACTAGAATAACTTATGTTTACTTTAATTTATTACGGACTTAGACCAGTACAACGTAACCTATGACATTGACCAATTCTTCTAGGAGTTTGCTGCATAAGCCGGCTGCTTCAATAACAGCTTCACTGGATCACATCAACTGTCCTTCTAAGTTTGTTTTTATAAATATAAAGCTAGAGGGCTTCAGAAAGCAGAGCCTGAAATCAATATCAATCTTTGTTATTTGTCTCCTACTGATAACTATCTTGGAGGGGCTATTAAGGCAGCCTCTTCCAATCTGACAGGCCAAAAGAATCCTAGGGTTTCAAGTCCCAATGCATCAGGAGGACAATAGATAAGGGAAGACCATGTTCAGGTGTCCTAGCTAATCATCACTGATGGACATACATGCTGTATTCATCAAAGTCATTATCACAATAACCATTGATACAATTTGTGACAGTGAATTTTATTGTGTTAAATATACACTGTGGAAAAAAAATGCAGTCATGTTCTGTATAGAACCTTCTAAGTATGGGGGCACTCACTTTAGTTTTGAACCCATAGAACAATATCTGCTATCAATGTCAGAAGAGTCTTAATAAGAACCATGCCTCCTGGTGGTCAATGTGATTGAAAATTCCACACAGGATATACACTGTAAAAATAGAGAAGTCCCCAAGAGGGCTGTGTGGAAATCATGTAAAACCCCATACTTGGGAAAATTACATAATGTAACACCTGTACCTCTTTTCTGTGAGGGCTCAAGGAAAGGTGGAATGCATATATCACTCTGAAAGTGTTATTGTGGAGGGAAGAAGCTCTCTTTGTATTCACTTTTTGTCTTACCATTCAGTCTTACCTACTTTGATCAAACTTCACCCTTCATTATGTTTCACCTAAAATTAAACAGCCTACAAAAAAATAGGGAAGCAAAAGTGGTCTCAGTTTTCCACTACTTAATGTGCCCAATGCCTAAGATGCAAATGAAAGCACAAAAAAGAGCAATTTTCTTGCAAGTGCCAATGGTGCGTGGAATTGTTCATGAATGAGTCATTTTGCAGATCAAAAGATCTAGGAACTGGTTTTATTTACCAAAAATAAGTATTCAAGATCTGAGTCTCAAGTCCATTGATTATTCACAAAATCAAAGAGGAAACATTAAATGCAACTGACCACACTATTGTTATGCAGCTTTAGATTTTGTCAAGCTGTACTTCCATGTAAAACAAATGGATTGAGACACAATAATGATTGTCTATTATTTTATTACAAATGGAGTTGGTTTATTATTATTATTATCATTATTATTATTACTATTTCCCACCCCCCTCTTCTAGGCAGGTGACTACATAACCACTGAATTAACCACGTTAATTCTAATGTGATGTTATGCCAAGCAATCACGCTGTCACAGATCAATAGTATCTGATGCTTCTATTATTTATAAGTGAACCATGATAGTTTGCACTTTAGAAAAGTAACTGGCCTGATCCTCCAAGAGATACAGAGGTACAGAAATTAAAAACATGAGGGGTGTGGGGCTGGGAATGATGCACTCGAATGATTAAAAGGTTTTCAGCTTTTAACATATAGATAAAATAATATGATCTCCAAGCACCATACATTTCTGAATCCTAAACCATGATAGTTGTTACATAGCAAAGGGAAACATGTTTAAAGTGTGCATTGAGGGGGCTGTAGCTGGTCAGATGCTGCTGAAATAGAATGCTGAGCATCCCTCACCACTGATCATGCTAGTGAGGACTGCAGAGAGCTGCAGGCCACAAGACTTGGAGTGCCACATGTTCCCCACATCTGCCTGAAAGAGTACCATGTTTTTAATTAATGCCTTAGCCTGATGGGTAAAAGACTTTCAAGGTTGACATAAAAATATGTAGGCCATGAGTAAACATTAACTCTTAACCACAATGGCTCTAACATAGTGCTAGATCTAGATTTAGTCATGGGTAGACTAGACCTACTAAGTTCACTGAGGCAGATGACCAGAATTTACAGGGACCAGAATGTGTCTTCATGTTTCTTCCTGGCTTCCCTTCTCAGTGTATATTTAGGTTTAACGTGTTTATTCCAGCCGGTTAAGCTACAGTTTATTATGATATCTGAGCTGAGAGCCAAAGAACCAGGTACACCTTCCTTAGTACTTACCAGGCTTTCTGGTTGACCTAATGTTATTTTTTTAGAATAATTTAATTATAAAAAAGAATACACAGACACACACACAGATGAAAATGTGTGATTCTGCAAAGTTAAACAATGAACATGGAGAATACTACTTTGTTTAGAAGTGTGCCCTCAGTGCTGTTTTTCTTTCTGTGTGTAACATTACTGGGTAGCAGTTACTATGCAATGGAACTATAGAGAGAAACACTGAAGTTAGGAGCATAAGCTTTGAAAGAAAGTACTCTGATGCTTGTGTGGGAAAAAATAATAAAGATAAGGAAATAACATAGTGGTAGAAAGTCTTGGGTGGTGCAGAGTGGTAGGCAGTAGTATTGCAACCAAAACTCTCCCCACGACCCGAGTTCCACCCCAGCAGAAGCTGGATTCTCGGGTAGCCGGCTCAGGTCGACTCAGCCTTCCATCCTTCCGAGGTCGGTAAAATGAGCACCCAGCTTGCTGGGGAAGGCGACGACTGGGGAAGGCAGTGGCAAATCACCCCGCTATAGTCTGCCAAGGAAACGTCGCAAAAGCGGCATCCCCCCAAAGGGTCAGACATGACTTGGTGCTTGCACAGGGGACCTTTCACCTTTCACAGAAAAGCCCAAGTGCAGTTCCCACAAAGATACTCTAGTGGACCAAAAGGGATGGCTAGGAATAACTTCACCAGACTGGCTTTTGATAAAGGGTTGCCATTCTATGATGGTGTCATAGGACATTTCATAATTCCAAACGTGCCAATGACTCAAGATGTTTGCCTGCATCTGGATAGAATTCAATATAGCTATACCGTTAATGAATACCTGCTTAAGTCTGTGTTGCTGGGCCAGACAGGTAAGCAAGAACTGTCATCTAAAATGTCTATGGGAAAGACTTGGGGAAGGAAAGGAAAAGACTTTTTAAAAGGCTCAGCTTTAGTCCGAGCTGAGAAAGACTGTGTTGAGAGAGACCAGCTTGTTAGGTCTGGATGGAAATAAAGGAGCTCTTTTAAGAAGATGAAAGGTGTAATCACAGTAAAAGAATTCCAGGTATTTCTTTTGCTAAGAGTTTTCTTAAGGCTACCAGTTCTGGGCTGGAAAATTCAGGACAACCACAAGATGATAACAAAGGCACCCTTTAATGGTTATTCAGATACAGACCACATTGTTCCTTCATTCTAAACTGTGATGCAAGGTGGTATAAGGGAACAGAGGTTCTATAAAATGAAAACACAAACACACACACCAGTTGTCTTGTTTGAATGGAAAAGGGGTTTCATTTTCACCAGGCAGTTCAACTACATTCTGCCTTCTCCACTGAAACCCTTGCAGCCTACCACACAATTTTAGAGGGTCTCTTAACCTTGAGGAGCACTTTTTATGTTACAGGAACTTCATGGACAAGGAGAATCTGGAAAGTTTCTCTCTGCAAAATGGCATTCCCATTTATCCTTTTCTGGATCAAAACCCACATGAAATAGAGAAGCATGTCAGTGGAGAAGTGGGATAAGTCAGAATCTACACTGACTAGCACTTTTGAAGACAATAATGAAGTAAATGGAAGGTTTAACATTATTGTTCAGTTCAGCTTACTTATCTATCAGTTATGAAAGTTAATGAGAGGCTTATTAGAAAATGATATATAGAACTGTTTCCCATGACAACACCATTCCAGTTACTGCAGTAGACATAGAGCAAAAACTGCTTTATTTTGCACTGACTTTTCTGTCCTAGCATTTTGCCAAGAGGCTCAACATTAACAGAACTAAATATCTTCCTCTGTATGCTACCCACAGTTGCAAAAAGCAGGGCAGAAGAAATGCAACTACAAAAGCTTAAGTGAAAAAAGAGAACAAATCCCACCTCTACAGATCTGAATTGCTTAAAAGTTCTAGCAAAGGGGTTGGTATCCATTGCCCAGTTGCAGATCCTCAGCCTTCCTGCCAAAACTATCACCAGTTAAAAATAAGAACAAACATTTGATTTTCTCCTCTCTTGCTAGCAGCAACCGCAATGCAGATCTATTTGAAAAATGTATGCTTATTCTGCATCGAGTTCAACGTGCTTTTCCTCTTAGAGGGGGGCATATATTAATAGTGGTGAACTTGATTCATATCACTCACTTTCCCTTGGGATTATATGCCTTTTTACAGAAAAAAGCTCAACACAGGATTTAAATTAGATAACAGGAACTATCACTTTCCCCACTATTGAATACCCTCCCTCCATCTCTAGCTAATAAACTAAAATTAGTGTTCATTAAAATTAGAGCTGGCAGACTAGCATTTTATTACTAATAAATTGTAGCTTCCTGAGGGAGAGGGAAAAAAAAAACTTACTTGCATTTGAACACTGATTAGTTTTACATTTAGTCAGCTAACAATGCTTTGCTATGGTGTGAGTATTCGTAAAAGATGCTCCAGTAATGAGGATAGAAATGAATGAAACCTGATTCCAGTCTCTTTTTTTTCTAGCTCATCCAAGTGTTTAAGGCAGCCTATTCTGCAAAGCGTATGGTGCATGTGAAAGTAACATGCTTAGAATATATACTTTCAAAACATCCCAATAGGTCAAGTTCCAATTTATAGTTCGAGTGTTTGGAACAATTCCCATTTATTTATATATTTATATTTATATTTATATGTATTCACTTTGTCCAAATATCTGAAGAGTACCAGATTTTTTAAGCTTTGTTCAAATGTAGCCACTCAAATATTTGGAAATGTAAAGGAATCATTGTCACTTTGCTAATAAGTCCAAGTTACAGGCTCTACTTGGATATAATGCAAACCCAGGATTTTAAAATTATGTTTTATTGAACCAACAAGGATGACCTGTTTTGCACATGGTATTCAACCTTGATGGGTTCACTTATCATGCAAAAGAAAAAAATAAAGCCACATATCACTTGGAAAATGCAAAACAACCATTACAGATTTTTACTTTTTAAAAAATCAAGCAAACCCCAGAGTTTTGCAGGCTTTGGACCTTGTCCAAGGACAGGCACAAGACCTTTCTGCTGTCCTTAAGGCAGATCCCTTCTTTTTTTCAGGCTTTCTGGTGAAAAAAATGCCTAAAAATGTTGCTGCCTTAAGAATTGCAGTGTGAATCAGCAACTTAAAGGTGTGGCTTTCTCTTCTTTCAGCTCACACTGTTGTGCTGTTGTTCAGAGCTGTGTTGGATTAAACCCAACTGGTTACTGTATTATTGTTGTTGCTTTTGGTTGGACTCTGTTGGTGCTGTGCTGCGAAAAAAGTATAGTTAACTTGCTTCCCTTGATTTCTACAGGAAAATATTTATATTTATATTTTCAGGACTAAATCATCCCCTTTCTGAAGATTAGGTCAGGATTTCTCAACTTTAGCAACCTAAATGCTGGCTGGGGAATTCTGGGGCTGAAGTCACATGTCTTAAGGTTGCTGAGGTTGAGAAACAGTGGGTTAGGTGATAGGCAGAATTCAGCATGGACTACTTCCTCCCCTATTGTTATTGTTGTGGCCAGGTGCATTTGTGATGTGTGCATGAAGAACTCAGCATAGGGACTACAACTGTGCAATCAAAGCCCCACCCCTGCAAAAAAGGAGCTGAGGCTTCACCTGCACAGTCACCACCACCAGCTTGACTTTTTTGATTCCCTCCCTCTGCCCCCCATGGATGTCCCTGTTTGTGGCTCCAGGGCAAAAACACCAGAAGGTAGGGAGGACTTTGTTTTGGGTTCCATCTTTCCCAATGGTGGAACATTCAGAGCTTTTCAAGTTTTGTTCTTTGGGAACATGGAGTGTCCAGGATGTTTCTGCAGCACCCCATCTGTTTGAATATTCAGACAGAAAGTCCTAAGTGACAGTGTTTTGTCCTGAGCTTTGTATTTTGCAAAATGAAATTGTTTGAAGATTTTAAAAAAAATGGTTTTGGCAGCACATATAAATAAAAAGGCCCTATATAAGTGGAAATCCACAATAGCAGCCCATTTATAGAGAGCCTTGATCTTTTAATGTGCCTGAATCTCACAGTATTTTTATGGAGCTTTCAGATTTTGAAGGTAAGCTGATGATTGCTTCTCAGATAAAACCAAGACCAAAACCAAACCTATCTCAATGTGACTTCCTCAAGATCTTAAAAGCCATTTTAAAGTGATACAGAAGTCATGTGCTTCCCATACATCAACCTGTTTCTAACCTAGTTGTTATTCCGCATATTTAGGCTATCTGAATGAGGATCTGCAAATGTCTTCAGCAGCTCAGGCAGAACAGCTGCTTTTTAAATGATTTCAACCTAACAAATTAGAGAGTGAAATATAGGAGACAGAGAGTGGAGAATGATGTGCAAATTGAACACTGAGCCTATGTAAATCCTGGACCTTTACAATGGTTTAGAAGAAATACATTTTCCACCAAGTTTAATTTCTAAGTGTATTCACCTAAGTTTATATTCCCAATATTGTATTCCTTATTTGTATGGATATTGGGTTCTAATGCAACATCATCCAAAGTCCAAAAACTTTAAAGTTTAAAAAAAGGTCTTAAAGCAGTTGTGAGTTGGCAGTGATTAATGGCATCTCACAAGGGTGTTAGTTTTAGAGCAAGTGCTCATAGATAGCCAGGTTTCTTTGAAAAGTAAGCAGAAGAGAGTTGTCAGGTCATTTTAAACAGGTGCCTATAGAAATAAAATCTTTAATTTACAGATGCAGGAACTTAAAACACCCAGCTTTAATCCAGTGGATATTGAAGGAGCATTGTGTTTCTTTGGATATTTGAGCAAAGCTCCCTTCTGAAGTTGCCACCAAAACACCTTGCTTCTAAGAATTATGCTTTGTTCAGGAACAGTAGCTTTTGTGCATGTGCAGGAGGCACTGTGAAATGGATTGACAATGTGGAAGAACGCACAGCTAATGGCAAGGCACAACACACCTCTGCTAGGCAGAGTGCCCCCCTGGCACAGAGTCACCCTGAAAATGAGTGCCCCCAACAGCACAAATCCATTGTATTCTTTAGGGAATGAGTGAACAATTAGGATTTTGATCCTGACTGCCTAAAATTCGTAATTGCTCAATATATTACTAAATGGTACTAACTTAAATAGCATTGAAGGAAAAAAAATAATTGGACAAATTTATGGATTGTTTCTTTCAAGTTAATCTGCTATGACAGGTCAGTGGAATTAATTTGCAGTTCCTTATTGTAAATGAAGTGAACAGGAGTGGTCATTTAGATATTTAAAACATTAATCATTAGCAAATAAACTGATCCTTTCTCTTCTCCTTAGGTCATCTTTCAAAGAAACAAAGTAACTGCACAACATTTATCACAGCTTACCCCCCCACACACACACAACCCACCTCAGATTTGGATCTTGCCAAGATTGTGATTCATCAGCACAGCAAAGCACTTGGCAGCTTTGAAAACATAATTAACTGGTCCTTAAAACTGACAAGAAGGTTCAGTGATTACAGTAGTATTAGATCATTATTGTAATATTAAGTCATGTAACTTCGGTTGATCTTTCACAAATTCTTCACTAGTTTTATTTTTAGTGTTTTGTATTCAAGAGAAATGCTAAAAAGGGATATTACACTCTTACTGCTCACCAGAAAATACTATTATACCATTATAAATATCCTATGCGATAGTCAAAAATTTAGAATATATTTTCCATCAAGTTTAATTCCTAAGTATATTCACATAAGCTTATATTCCCAATATTGTATTCCTAATTTGTATGGACACTGGGTTCTAATGCAACATCCTACAAAGTCCAAAACCTTTAAAGTTTAAAAAAAGCAGTTGTGAAATGGCAATGTTTAATGGCATCCCACAAAGGCATTATTTTTAGAGCAAGAGTTCATAGATAGCCAGGTTTCTTTGAAAAGTAAGCAGAGGAGAATTTTCAGATAATTTTAAACAGATGCCTATAGAAATAAAAATTCCACACTCCTTCCAAGTAGCAAAGGATAGGCTGACTCTTAGATTTAAGTAAAAGCAGATAAAACTTGCTTATGTAACTTTTTTAAAAAATCAGATACTCTAACATTAAAATCTGTATAGACAAACATTATTCTATTGCCTTTAAGTCCAGATGTCCTTAGAAGACAAAGAGTTGGGGGAGAGATGAAAGGATTTTTTTTTTAAAGCAAAAAAAAAAAGGTAATTTTTTAAATTTTTTTTTAAAAAACTAAAAAAATATTTTTTTTTAAAAAAAATCTGGATAAAATAATAATTTGATGATGAGGACCCCCAGCTAGGGCAACTTGGCTATAAAGTATTCTTTATTTCAACTATTATTGAACTATTATTTATGAAGCCTTTGTCAAAGCTAAAGGAATGATTGACAAGATACTGGTCATAACTATGTATTAATACTGTAACTGAAAGCACCAAGGGTATCTTGATGGCAGTCATTACAGAACAGGATCAGGACTTAGTTGGGCTTCCTACTGGAAACTAGCAGGCCACCTTGGCAACAGAATGCTGGCTTAGATAGACCTTTGGTTCATCTTTAAAGTTGCCACATACATATTTCTGTGTTCAACCATAATCTTTTATAGATATAAGCCTCTGTGAAGATAACTGTCTGAATTTAAGTGTGGACTTTAAATCCCATTAAGTTTAGAATAGTAGAATAGGGTAGGATGCATAGCTTACATCCAAGCAAATTTTGTGGAAGAAACTGCATGTATTTTTGCTGGGAGTTACGACTTGCTCATACTGAGATGGAGCAGAGAAAAGGTGCAGAAGTACCACCATGCACTACTAAAGAGGCAACACATTTCCCACAGGCTTATTTTGCCGGCAAATGGGGAATTCTGTGCCAACAGCAATAAATAAAGTTTGGATGTGTATACTTCTGAATATATACATTCCTTTAGTTCTTGGCCAAAGACCTTAAACTTTATTTAGGATTAGTTACTTTTCACCAAGTATTCAGTGAAAGAACTCCAGAAGCCAGTTAATGCATGCTAAATGTTACATTTACTACCAACTTTTAATTTGTATTAGGAATTGATCCAGATACTTCTGAAGCTCATTCTGCCTGCATTTATACTATGATTAAAGCAACTATCACAAATGGGCATGTCAAAGTTACTATGGTAACAAGACCTTAAGTGAAATATCTTCTCAATTGTAGGATGAAAGCCCTATACTTAATGATTGTTGCCTCAGTTGTGTAACACATATCTTCAGTTCCTCCTTTATTGGAAACAGGCTGCATTGCCAGCTTTGCATTGTTTGTTGTTTATTCGTTTAGTCGCTTCCGACTCTTCGTGACTTCATGGACCAGCCCACGCCAGAGCTTCCTGTCGGTCGTCAACACCCCCAGCTCCCCCAGGGACGAGTCCGTCACCTCTAGAATATCATCCATCCATCTTGCCCTTGGTCGGCCCCTCTTCCTTTTGCCTTCCACTCTCCCTAGCATCAGCATCTTCTCCAGGGTGTCCTGTCTTCTCATTATGTGGCCAAAGTATTTCAGTTTTGCCTTTAATACTGTATTCTCAGATTTGTCTGCAACTGAAGTACTCCCCCTGGTGGTTGGAAGTGAAAATATCCCAACTGCTGCACTGCAGTCGATCAAGGGTTCTTTTCAAGTGAATATTACTAACAAAGGGACTTCTCAAACATGAATATAAATCACATATTGAACCCAAGCATGCAAAGAACATACATCTCAACTGGGTTGAACAAAAAACAAAGCTAGATGAAAATATTTTTTTCTGTAATACAACTGAAGGATTAATTCAGCTGCCTACTTAGCTGGTTACATTTATCTGCAGGAATTTAAGTATCTATGTGCTTAAGAGTCTTTGCGCCAGTTCATATATTAGTAATAATTAAAAAATAATTGTGTAAGACAATGGCATCATTTAGACTTATGAGTTACCTCTGCCTCATGGTGGTGAAGCGCGTCCCTTTCTCTTGATCATGTTGTAAGTTGGCAAGCATTACACTATCTACCATATTACTCTCAAGCACAGAAGCTGATCTATCTGCACCCCAAACACCTCATTTGCTCCCAATACAGAATGGGACTGAAATTTTCAATTTTTTTCATTTTGGAGAAGAGCTGAAAGGGGTATATTAAGCCTTATAGACTTTCTGTGTAGGGTTTGGCCAAGGGACAAAGATGGCTATTTTATGACTCCACAAGGCTTACAGTATCCACTTCAGCCTATAATCTCCTTCCCCCAATACACCGCAAAAGGCCCAAAGCTTTAGATCTGGCTATTCATCCTGCAACTCCAAGGCAGGACAGAAAGCCTAAATGTGGCCTCCAGGCATAAGAAGGTTGCACTATCAGCATGAAAATGATTCAGGTGACACATGAACAGGCAACAGATACATGAGCAAAACCAGGTTAGCTATTTGCTCTCACAACCAGCCTATAAAGTCTTATTTAATTTCTTAAAGGTGATGATCAGAATATTCTTGTATTAGACTTCACTATGAATTTAAGTATGTGTTATTTAAATACATCCGAAATCTTATTGTGGAATTGCAAATTTTGATGATGTAGTGTGATTTTGCCTTACTCACAATCACAATCCATCTATCACATTTTCTTTTAAGAAGGTATAAAGGCAATTGAAAATTAAGATGTATCACATTCTGTTTTCTAATTTCATGGATTCAGAGAACAGTTAGGTGCTTATTTGTTCCTAAAGGTTATAATTTCTCGATTTTGATGGACAGAGGCTTATTCCAATAGAAATTTAGAACTGGCATTTTCACAATATAAAATTGAAGTCCTAAATTCATGACGTACTAAATACACAATCCCTACCAATGTTGAATAGTATCCTGAGACACAGAAAAATGATTTGTGAGGACTAAAAATATAGTAAAGTTGATCTCTCTGTTTAAGGTCAGCAAACTTCCAGAGAGAATAATGATTAGAAGAACAAATAGATAAATCTACAATTACCATATCAATCCATTCAATGAATACCATCACACAAAGCCTACAAAAAATACAAAGCAGCCACAATAAATCTTTAATGACAAAGTTGACCATCAGATTTCATTTACAGTTTTTTTTCCAAATGCAGTCTCCCTTCACCAACATGGAAAAGGCAAGTTCTAGTCATTAAAAAATCCACATCTAAAAGTCTTTAGTTTGCCAAGTAATTTCCTTTTCTACTGTTCCACAAAGGACAATTAGTGCTGGAATGGGCACCATGCCATTTAATTTCACCAAAAGTCACTAACCACTTCTACTAGGATAGTGTAATGGCTGTATAAAAAGTAGTAATTGCTTCTATTTTGTACAGAAATGCAATTTTAAGGACAATTTATCATTCATTTTTACAGGGAATCATACTGGCAACCTGCACTTGTTTAACACCGTTTACATATCATCTCAGGTAGTGGTTGTTCAGTTCAATAACTTAAGGGTTGGATATCGACGTCTCATCTTGGAATGTAGATCATAAGTCTTCATGGGTGTCAGGCGAAGATACGTTTGCTGGTGTTTCCTCTTCTGTCAAAACCAATGAATCTTAATTAAAATTGAATTCCTATAGTCACACTACTGCTATTAGCTGATATTCAGAAGTGCCAATAGTAGTGCAGGAAGTGTACTGATGCACACACAGGGAGAGCAGTGGTCAATTTTTTTTTTCCTTTGTGTTGGCAAGATACCATTTCAGAGGGGCCTTGCCTATCTTGGGCAGGTCTTGTGCTGGAAAGCCCTTAAAATCACATGAAATATCATGCATAAGGTGGGGGTCTTGCCATCATTTTCTTAAGCATCCAATACAACTACATATCCTTCTCTTTTTAAACTATATGACTGTCAACCAGATACTGTACATCAATACTGAGAGACTAATGCAGATAGGAACGTATACTGTCACTAGTAAGTATTCTGCTACATGGCGCACAATGTTGCATCTACAAGGATGTCCATACCTTAAAGGCTGTACAATCTAAATTTCTGAAATCCTTACTCTGAATTCCCTGCTGTTGCTAACACGCTTCTCTAGCTAGAACTTGGCTGTATTTCAGTCAAGGCTCAGTTGTGACTCTCTTGGTTGAAGCACTGGCTTAAAGAAATTTGGGGAGCTGAACCTCTAGCCTGACTAGTTCTGATACATACCAGTCTGTCTTATCCCATGATAGACTCTCCTCAGCCCCTGACTCTTCCATATATTATTCTCAACCTTATTTTATCCTCTACCAGCCTGCCGTCTTAACGTGGTACCTTCCAAGTTGGAAGATCAACCTCAGAATTCCCATTCTAGTTGGAGAGCAACAGCCTGGGAAAGGCTAAATTAGGTTGACAGAATGATTGGCACAAAGTTACTGATGAGTTTCATGGCTAAATTTGGTCTTTATCACTTTGGCCACAATATCCCACTAGTTTAATACCTAGCAAAGATACAGGAATCAAAGTCAGAAAATATGGAGATCAGTTTTGAATATAAGAAATACATTTAAAGGGAAATATAAGGACATTGAAACTTTCTCTAGATCAGTAGTTAATACTACAGCGCTCTTCCCACTAAATCCCACTGGAAAGAGGGCCACTCACCTGTTTTTACAGATGGAACACAGATGCCATCTCTGTCTTCAAAGCCCTCTGAGCAGATACATTTGTAACCTCCTGGAGTATTAATACAATCAGTTTTTTCTCCTGTGCACACTTTTTCGGGTTGTGCACACTCATCTACATCTACAAAAATGTGTAACAATATGCAGGTGAATTATTAGATTATATTAACAATCTCAAAAAGAAATGCATAGTTTTATTGGTTTCTTGATGGGAAATACTGTATCTTGAAACAAAATTTATTTTTCACAATTATCCATGAATAAGTAAGCTGTCTCCACCTGCCCTCTGGATACTTTTGTTAAAGCACCTACTATAGACATTTATGGCTTAGTTATGCGTTTATGCTTTATATTATTATAGTATAACTTATTTTGCCTTTGTTACAGCTGTTCTTCCTGGTAAACCTGAACATTTATGAAAGGATCAAAATAATTTCATTGAAATTATGTAATCCCACATAAAATACATAGATCAATAGGAAAAAAAATAGCAATTTTCACAAAAAATGTTCTGCTACAAGCTATATGTTTAAAAAGACCAGTTTTTTTAAAAAACAAACTGTTACTGACATTTCTATAAAACCTGAGTTAAGTTTTGCAAACTTTTTTTTTTTCATTTTTAGAAGTAAAAATGCTACTCATTACAACTTTCCCCCAACCTATTGCCTTCCAAATGTTTGGGAACTACAAATCCCATAATGTCCAACAAGCATGGCATTGGTCAGACTAGCTGGGAATATTGAGAATTATAGTTTGAAAAGATCACTTTTGAAAGTCCTGCCTTAAAAGAAAGTACAGAGCTCCCTTCCAAATAAGGCTCACCTCTGTCTTCCTCATGCTAAGAATAAACTTATTTGTAGAGATGTGTAAAACGTATGACCTCAAAGCAGCCATTCTGGGGTTTCTTGCATGTTTTTCTAGATATTGCTTTGAGATTCAAGCAATACTTGCTGTTTTGCTCCAGCCTTGAAGCAAAATCAGCCTGTTTTGAGTGTTCTGATTGTTTCAAGTGGTGCAACTGAGTTATTGCTTTGTTTGTGATTAGATGACCTTTTAACAATGTTTTTCCAGCCTAGCCACTGGGGCAGCAGGGATGGGCTGGTATCGGCGTGGAGCACCAGACTGTTTTATACATTAGTTTTCTTTCTGAAATGGTCTTTGCTCTGGGAAAGTTGGAGCTCCTGTGGGTCAGTCGTGGACTGCACTAAGTGCGCTGTTTTTGCAGATAATACAAAATTGTTCAGAGGTATATGCACTACTATGCATCACACTCAACTTTTGCTGAGGTTGTATAAATGCAAAGACTACTAGTACAATATTAGTTTGAGAACTTTGGTATCAGATTTATTCTTTGCATATTCTTGAGTCTTACTGATAGTCAAATGCATCCTACTGAATTTTTAGCCAAAATTTTCTGCAATTTGGGAGTAGGTAGCATCTAGCATAAACTATCACCTCATCGACTGTTATGGTCCTGGGGTGAATAAACGAGGAAGCAGCGGCTGGTCCTGCATTGCTCCTGTTTGCTATGGATGGAATACTCAGTAATTTCTGTGGAGTTTTGCTCTCCTGGAACACAGACAACTGATGCAAAACACATTTTTTGTTCCATGCATGCCTCTACTTATTTATTTATATTTCAAATTTCTATCACCACCCATCTCTCCCGAAAAAGGGACTCTTTAATAATTTATCCTTTTATGCTTTTAAAAGCTGTACATCTTAACTAAATTAAATTCAGCTACTCTTTTTATTGCTGATTTTATACAGTCTTTTTTTTAAAAAAAAATCTGAATTGATTATAGATGTAGTTTTTAGTTCCTCTCAGGCGACTATTCCATTTTTAGCTTAAAATTAGCAATCAATTCTATATAGAGAGTTCATGTAATTGCGTTACTACACAGCTATGTTCACAAATAACACAAAGCAGTAGTAAATATGGGGTTAATTAAGAGTTTTGTAAAAGGAGTTAAGAATTGCAATTAGAGCAAAACACACACACACCCAAATTTAAAAACCCATGACATTAGAGGTATAAAAATCTAACCTGTGCATGTTTCATCTTTCATTTCATAGCCAGTTATACAGCTATTACACTTATTAGGCCCTTCTCCTGTGCATCCCAAGCAGCTGAGATCACATGCTAGAATGTGAAATAGAAATGTCATTACTGTGGAGTTCTTGGCGGTCTCTTGAGCTTGGTTGTTTGCTTGCAGACGTTTCATTACCCAACTAGTAACATCAACCGTGTGAACGCATGCGGGGTTTGCTGGCTGTTTATATATAGTAGCATATTATCAGGTTTAACATGACAAACAGGCAAGGTTAGCTAAAGAAAATGTAAAGCTAGCAGACACACAAGTAGTGAAGCAATGGTACACTCATGCTTAAGATACTTTTATCAAAAATATTTGCGTAGAATAGGGTCCTCAGCCAAGCTCTCTTATTCAAATCTTTTCAATTTAACTACAGCATTAGGGAAACATGAAAGAGCACACACAATGCAACGTCAAGCCCTCGGCTTATTTATTAGTTAAGAGTTATATACCACCTTTCCTGCAGGAACTCAGTGACATTTGTAGCATTCTTTCCTCAATCTTTTTCCCCAAAACAACAAGCTTATGGGATAGGTGGGCTGCAAGAGAGTTAACTTGCTTCAAATCACCCTGTGAGCCTCTGTAGCTCTGGATGGACATGGCCCTGAATCTCTCCAGTGCTATCTAACAGCTTACCCATTGCATCACATGGGCTTATACAGGCATAAAAAAACCCAGGAGACTGCATATACCAGTTGATCACCAGTTGAAAACCAGGAGATTGCATATACCAGTTGATCACCTTTTCTTTCACATGCTATGGGAGTTAAATATAATTAAGGATATATTATGTCATGATTTCTAGAATTGCAGAGGCAGCATCTGATGCAGCATTGATAACTGATATCATCAGAATCATACCACAATGCTCTGGTTCACACTCTGCATTAAGCCATAATGTGCCTTTGTTTGGGATTAGCATAATGCGAAAGCAGAGCTAGTGTTGCCATAGTGAAGTTCATATAACTGCAAGACAAATTTTAACTTTCACACAGGTTCAATGGGAACTTTACTGGGAGGAAGGGGAGCAGCTGGGGAGAAACATCTAACTTGACATAAAAACCTGAACAAGAAGTCCATATAAAGAAGAGGAGTCAGCAGAAGCAGCACAAGTTATACTATTTCATTTTTAAATTAAAATGAAGGTCCACTAATTATTCTTAAAATTCTATTTCCAACAACCAACCTGCCACTTTTTGTTATTCAGGAAAAACAATTAAGCGTTCTATATATTGAGATTTATTTATAAATATTAAAAAATAAACCTTTGCAGGAGAAAGAACCATCTGTGTTTAAACAATATTGATCAGAATTGCAAGGTGAATCTTCTACTGCACATTCATCCACATCTGAAAAAATGAACCCACATTAAAGGTTATTGCCACAGAAATGGAAAAGTTCAAAACCTGAAAAGAAATCTGATATGCGAGATAGTGTTGATTTTTAGATTCCACTGTACTAGTTATGTTTCATCAAATGTTAGTAAGAAGATCTCTATGATTATTCATAGTTGTCTGCTTTGTTTTTTCTCTAAGAACAAAATAATCCACAGGAATAGTGAAAAAAAGAGGAAAAATAAAACAGGAATAGACCTATAAGCCATGAAGACTTCTCTTATCTGCAAAACTAGTTCTGGCTTGCTTAACAAACTATCGTTACAATGCATCCGTTCCTCAGTATTATTTAATGAATAAAAGTGCACACCATTGGATAGCACAGTCTGCTTCCACCTTTGTCTTTATTTTAAAACCAGATAGCTAACAGTTGAAGAATTCCATTTACTTATGGCTGAAAAGTACAAGTACAAAAGAAGTGCAGAGTTGGGAGAACTTGATATGAATAAGCCACAGCGCTGCAATCTTGCTATTATATTTAAGAACTTTCCTTTTTGAGAAATGATATGCAGCATAAATATCTATAGTGCACATGAAAAAGAAAAGATAATCACTCATCATTTAGATGTCTATTAATGAATCATTTAGCATAATTTTTTAGAAGTATCCCATGGCCCCACTCACCCGCACAGGCTTCTTCTTCATTTCTGAGCCATCCTTCTTTACAATCTTTACAGTCCTTATTGGTTGCCCCAGTACATGTTTTACATGAGTCATGACAAGCTATGAAAAAAAGCAACATTTGCAAGATTGTTATAGACATACAGAACTTTAAAAAGTTTGCAATTATTACAGAAAACAAGGGAATTGTGCAAAATATCGCTTTTTCGAGACTTTATTCTCATTTCAGGATCAGTCCTGGAATAGGGGTTTTACAGCTCTATTTAAAGCTCAAAGAACGTGTGTCATGATCATCGTTGCGATGCTTGTAACATCACAACGGCTCACATAACAATACAAAGAAACGAGCACCGGGCGGATTAAGGGATAAGGCAACCAACTAACAAAAGCAAGCAACAGGTGCTGGCAACAAAGTATCGATCCTAGCTGGAGGCACGGAAGGAAGAGATACAATGTTGCAAGAGAAGTAATTGACAACACCTGACCACGAGGCACGCCCGAGCTGTCAGGAAGCTTACGAACCGGATCGCCCGGCAATGACCCATCACCGGCCGGAGAAAAACAATTAAGGAGACACCCGAGGCACAGGAGGGGCTGCTCGACCCATCACCTACCGGCAACGGAGCTCGGGGTACACTCGGAGAAGGAGGGGTGGAGCGCTGACCGGCGCGGGCTATTTAAATCCCGTTCCGGTGCGCTCCACTCACTCTCAGCTTTCCCTAAGGCATGCATTCTATACTCTAATAAAACCAGAACCTAAAGCCTACACTAGCATCTGTGTTTTACTGGGTAGCAGGCAGAGCCTGACATAAAGCTGAGAGTCACCAAACCAAAAATCGCCAAGCTCCACCGGACGAAAATTTTTCCCACGGGAGAGACCAACTGGCGAGAAACGGAATCAGGGACAGCGATGGAGCCAGCTTCGCACCAGAGGCGTGAAGGACGGCCCGCAAGAGGCAGAGGCAACCCGACGGTGGCTGGAGGCGGCGCACCCCACAGGAGACGCGGACAACCTCCCTGCCCACACCGCTCCCCAGTTCCAGACCTGGAGCCCCAACCCAGACGGGAGAACCCCGACGGAGGACGAGGTCGGGGACCAACAACTCCTCGCTTGGGCCGACAGAGCAGGATCCGGACGGGAACACCTTACCCCAGCTGGAGGCTCCGCTACCCCGAAACGCCCGAGCAGGAAGGTGCAAGACTACGTACCGGACAGCATCTGGCAGCACCGACGTCAGATGACCAGGGCACGCCAGACAGGGTCACGGCTCTAGAAGCCAGAGTACGATACCTTGAGCACCTGCTCCTGTCCCCACCAGCGGCAGATGAGGACACGACCCTGAAACCCAAGGTACGAGACCTGGAACACATGCTCCAGTCCCTGGCAACAATCGTCAGTGAGCGCTCCAAGACTGAGGCAACACAGGGGGTAAGAGGGGACCGGGGCAACATACCCACCCCGTCTACAACCCCGAGCGGGAGGGGCCAAGCTCGAGACTCTACCGCAGAGATTCGCGCCCCCAGGCCAGTGGGAGCCATCCTTCAACACCCACGGGTTGGGGACCCGCAACACGGGAGGTTCGCAAAAGACTTCACCGTGGAATTTGACGGGAACCCCACGAAACTGTCCTTCTTTTTAACTAACGCGAGGGACTACATGGCCCAATACGGCCATTACTTCAACACAGAAGCCGCCAAAATCTCGGCGGTGGCCACCAGACTCCAAGATAGGGCTGCGGACTGGTACGTAGAGATGTACGAGTCCGGAGCCCCAGCTTTGACCAACTTCCATGACTTCCTCGCCGAGCTGAAACATTACTTTGAGGACTCCCTGGCGAAGGAAAGGGCAAAGTGCACACTCCTAGCACTGCGGCAGGGCAAGAGAACGGTGGCCGACTACGCTCTCGAATTCAAGGTCCTCGCGGGCAAAATCACAGAATGGTCGGAGGCCACCCTCATCGACATGTTCAAGTGTGGCCTCAACCGGGAGGTGCTCCAATGGGCACTCCACAGGGACAACCCAGCCTCCCTTCACGGGTGGATTTGTCTAGCCGGCAAAGCAGAGCACGCGCAGCGCACGTTCCTGCTCGCAACCGCAGAAGACAAAATCCTGCCCAGCACAAGAGGACCAGTCCCACAGACAGGGCCAACCTGGCACGCAGACCAACAACGGAGGCTTGCCCCGTGGACAGTGCACCAAGTGCGGGAAAATGGGCCACCAAGCGGCGGATTGCTTCACGAACAGAGCAACAGATCGCCTGCCCAGACCCACACCGAAGACGCCGCACAAACCATCCAACCCCCCCCCCCCCGCCAGATGGCTGACAGGAGCGTTAGCAACCCCGGACGAGGACGCGGATGCCTACCTCGCAGGGGACGCGATCGACGCCCAAGAACAGCCTGCGGGAAACGCTCCCCACCTGCTCTAAGCAGCGCCGCTGGGCAGGTGGTGAAGAAGGGGCGTAACAACCCCAGGGTGAGTGACGACTGCTCCATCCTGGCAGGGACAATCAAACTCGCTTACGGCCCCAGAGTCATTGCGGCCGAAGCTATGGTGGATTCTGGGTGCTCCAGAAATCTGATCCACCCGAACATTGTCACCGCACTCAAACTGCCCTGTGCCCCCCTCCCTAAACCGCTGGCGTTCCACCAACTAGACGGTTCTACAGCGGGGGGGGAGACCGGCCACCCAGAGGACCGAAATCGTCACCCTGACAATGGGCACCCACAAGGAATCAATAAACTTTGTGGTGACCAAGATAGGGAAACCCATAATAGTGTTGGGGATCCCACGGCTAACACGCAATAACCCACACATTGACTGGAGGACACGCTCCATCAAGTTCAAAGACGGGGTTTACCAGGCACCGACACCGGACAAACCATCTACTCCGACAGTAGGGAGGGCAGAAGCCGTCGTCCACAACAACAACCCCCCCCCCAGAAGGACTGCCAGAGCAATATGCAGACTTTGCAGATGTCTTCGGAGAAGAGGAGGCGGACCAATTACCCCCCCACCGCAAGACGGACTGCACAATTGAGCTGCTCCCAGATGTCCCATTACCCAAACCCAAGGTCTACCCCATGACCCAGAGAGAATTAGCGGCGCTGCAGGAATTCTTGGATAAAAACCTTTCCAGGGGCTTCATAGAACCAGCGAACTCGCCGGTTGGAGCACCCGTCCTATTTCGAGAAAAGAAGGATGGCACCCTAAGACTATGCACCGATTACTGTGGATTAAATTCCGCTTCCCTATCCAATAAATACCCACTACCCCTCGTAAAGGACATGCTAGCACACCTGTCAAAGGGTAGGGTGTTTTCCAAACTCGACCTCCGCAAAGCATATTACAGAATCCGCATCAGGGAAGGGGACGAGTGGAAAACGGCATTCAACTGTCCCTTGGGCTCCTTCCAATACAAGGTACTGCCATTCGGCCTTGCGGGGGCTCCGGGGGTCTTCATGCAACTCATAAATGAGGTGCTGCATGAACACCTATTCAAGGGCGTGCTGGTGTACCTGGATGATGTCCTCATCTACACGAGGACGCAGAGGGAACACGAAACACATTTCATCCCCTGCGCCTTGATCCCGTCAGCCCAACAGCTGGCGAAACTGTTCCTAGTTCACGTGTACCGCCTACACGGGTGCCCCTCCCGCTTGGTGACCGATAGGGGCACACAATTTACCTTGAGGTTTTGGCGGGCTTTTTTGAAACTGATAGGTACCCAGCAAACCCTGTCAACCTCCTGGCATCCCCAGACGGACGGATCCACAGAGATCCTTAATGCCACACTGGAGCAATTCCTCCACTCCTATATAAACTATCACCAAGACGACTGGGTGGACCTCCTCCTGTTCGCAGAGGTCGCATACAACAACGCGATACACCAGAGCACCGGAAAAACCCCATTCGGGGTGGTGTCGGGCCGGGAGTTCGTCCCCATCCCTGAACTACCTCAGCCTCCGTCCCCAACAGTGGCCGCTTGTGACTGGGGTGAGAAAATCACAGCTTCCTGGCCGGTCATCAAGGACGCGCTTAAAGAGGCACAAACAGCGTACAAATCCCAAGCAGACAAACACCGGCGCCAGCAACCAACATTTCAGGTGGGAGACATGGTCTATTTATCCACCAGATTCATAAAATCGCCGCAACCATCAAAAAAGCTGGGCCCCAAGTTTATTGGACCGTTCTGGGTAACACAAATAGTGAACCCAGTCACGGTGCGCTTGGACCTGCCCCATAATCTTAAAAGACTGCACCCGGTATTTCACTGCAGCTTACTCAAACTGGCAAGTGACCCCTTCCGGTGGCACTCACGCCCCCCCCCACCAGTGATGATAGACGGACAGCAAGACTTTGAGGTAAAAGAGATGCTTGACTCCCGGAAGCAGCGGGGCTCCCTCCAATACCTTGTGAAGTGGAAACACTTTCCACATCCTGAGTGGGTCGCTGCCCGTGACGTCCAGGCTCCCGACCTGATCCGCACCTACCACACCACCTACCCCTCCAAACCTGCGGCTTAACCTTTCTGAAGGGGGGCAGCATGTCATGATCACCGTTGCGATGCTTGTAACATCACAACGGCTCACATAACAATACAAAGAAATGAGCACCGGGCGGATTAAGGGATAAGGCAACCAACTAACAAAAGCAAGCAACAGGTGCTGGCAACAAAGTATCGATCCTAGCCAGAGGCATGGAAGGAAGAGATACAATGTTGCAAGAGAAATAATTGACAACACCCGACCACGAGGCACGCCCGAGCTGTCAGAAAGCTTACGAACCGGATCGCCCGGCAATGACCCATCACCGGCCGGAGAAAAACAATTAAGGAGACACCCGAGGCACAGGAGGGGCTGCTCGACCCCTCACCTACCGGCAATGGAGCTCGGGGTATACTTGGAGAAGGAGGGGTGGAGCGCTGACCGGTGTGGGCTATTTAAATCCCGTTCCGGCGCGCTCCACTCACTCTCAGCTTTTCCTAAGGCATGCATTCTATACTCTAATAAAACCAGAACCTAAAGCCTACACTAGCGTCTGTGTTTTACTGGGTAGCAGGCAGAGCCTGACAACGTGCAGGGGGAAGAAGGCCTACTTTGCTCTTTCTTTCCTGCTCATTGTTCTGACAGCTTTCTCTGCTTTGTTGTGTAGGGTGTACGGCATTTGGTGTGCTCAACAACGAAACTCAGGTTTACTGCACTCAAGAAGTTAATAAAATTTACTTAAATGGAACTGATGGATTTTATGTGCTCACTTCACCTCATTTTGTCTATTAATTATATGCATATTCAATACCAGCAACTATTTACTAAAAAATAATTGTATGAAATTTATTTATTTATCAATCAATCAAATTTGTCACTGCCCATCTCCTCTGACCGGAGGGACTCTGGGCAGTTTACAATACAAAACAATACATATACAATAAAATTCCAATAAAATCCCTCTAAAACAATTTCTCAGGTATCCCATCTAATAAAATCCAGATGGCTGTTATCTCCTTCAGTCATTATGTAGGAGGGGCACTTCAAGGCACTAGCCAGCCCCAAGTATGGCGATTCTCCTCCCTGCCCCAAGCCTGGTGGCAGAGCCAGGTCTTCAATTTCCTCCGGAAGGCTAGGAGCGATGGGGCTAATCTCACCTCTGGGGGCAAGATGTTCCAAAGGGTGGGCGCTACTGCAGAGAAGGCCCACCTCCTGGACCCCGCCAGATGGAATTCTCTTATCGATGGGGTCCATAGCATGCCCTTTCTGCATGACTGGGTGGGACAGGCTGATGATGCGGGGAAGAGGCGGTCCCTCAGGTAACCCAGTCCCATGCCATGTAGGGCTTTAAAGGTGATAGCCAACACCTTGAATTGGACCCTGAAGCAAACTGGTATCCAATGCAGCTCGTGTAGCAAAGGTGTTACGTGCACCCTTCTGGGTGCGCCAAACATAGCCTGCGCGGCTGCATTCTGGACCAGCTGAAGCTTCCGGATACTCTTCAAGGGCAGCCCCATGTAGAGTGCATTGCAGTAGTCAAAGCTATTTTAATCAATCATATTGAGTAACATAAGCATATAAACATACCTGTACAAACAGAATGTGTATCATTTTTGTAAGAGTTATAGTATCCATCGGAACACTCCAAACAGAATTCTCCTTGATATTCCTTTGTGCACTTGCATGATCCATCACCACCTCTAGTGCCATCTCCATCACAATGACCATTTCCATGGCACGGCCTTTCTGATCCTCCACGACAAGCTTCAATTAAGTAGAACATGTTAACTTTTTACATAATACATATAACAAAATGTTTTTTCTTACCATTTCTCTTGCTGCAGCTCAACCTTTATTGTTAAAGTTATTACAGTTATTCATAAGTTGCTTGATGAAGAGGGCACCTATCAAGAAATTTCATTTTTGTTTCAACTAAAAGTGTCAGAAATCTTCTAACATGTTTCACAACCACTTGCAGGCTCTGATAGCAGGGGAAATTCAGTCCCCCTCCCCAATATATAAAGGCTGTTTGGATGCTGTTTGGAGTTGTGAAGTTGCGAAGACATGCTGACTGACTGGAAGTATTGGTATCGGGACCTGCCTGCCTTTCTTTTGGACTGCCTCAAATTTGATCTGGAGCATGCATGTCACACTCCGTCTTGGGCAGCTGATATTGACGGGGCAGAGCAGCATATTTCCCTGGCTCCCGTGGATCTACAGCAGAAGCTTTGTGAAGGATGCTATGAGGAGGTTTGTCAGAGTGAGTCTGCCACTGTCTGTCCATCTAGGAGCGGCAATCTGGCTGCAGGTGAAGTGCAGGGCACTGCCACTGGAGTTTGGGAGGCTTTGGCAGTGGCGGTGGGAGCTCTTTGCCAGGAGGCCAAAGACTAAAACTGAGACTAAGACTTTGTGCTGCTGACAAGGATAGAGTTGCCCAGCTGCATTTCTGCAACGTTGTGACAACTTGACCTGTGCTGAGGGCGGATGGCATGACACACCATTTCTTTTCATCATTGGATCATGAGACTGCCCAGGAAGCTACCCAGGACTTTGAGGACTGCCTGGTTTATCCTTTGGGGGAAACAGAAGGGTGTGACTGACAGAGGTGAGGGGGCAGCAGTGGGCTAGTGCCAGAAGCCACATCCAAAAGGGTATGGGGTTTCCCCTGTTAAAAACCAACCTTCCTCCCTTGGATGAAAGCCATGAGGGTATTGGATGTGTGTGTGTGGGGGTGTGTGTGTGAAAGGACTGGAGGGTGACCCTGGCCAGTGGGAGAGAGCAGTTGATGGGGGAAGCCATGGCTGACTGGCTGTGGAAGGGAGTTCGTCTGAGTCCTCCATGATGCTGCGAGCGTGAGCTGAAGTGCCTGGAGAACTCAGTTCCCATCTCTCTTTGGACGAATGAATGATTGTAGGGAGGCGGTGTGGGGATCCCATGTTTTGGGAACTGGAGGGCACGGGGCAAGGTGTGTGGAGAACTTGGGGGGGTCAGGGTTGAGATGGAATATCACAGTGGTGACGGGTATGGGAAGGTATGGTGGGAGGCCGCGGTTGGGCCAGTCTCAGGGAACAGGGGCCCAGTGCCTTGTACTGGTGTCATGTTCTGGCCCCCGGATCTCAATCCCAGTTCACGGTCTGCAGGCCTTTGGAGGCCCTGGCTTTAGGCTGCTGCTACTGAACATCTATAATACCTATAATAAAGCTTCCCTCATCTGTGATTTAATCACAGATGAAAGGGCTGACCTGGCATATATTACTGAGATCTGGCTGGGCCCGGAAGGGGGAATTCCACTCTCAGAAATGTGCCCAGCTGGGTTTAGGCTGTGGCATCAGCTGAGACTCTAGGGCAGGGGTGGGGGTGTGGCAGTTGTCATTCAAGAATTTCTTATGGCTTTCAGGAGCGCTGCTCCACAAGTTGCCGGATGTGAGATCCATCTAGTGATACATCTGACTTAAGCCTTTTGCTTTTAAATGAGGTCATTATTAGAAAGTTGCTTATCACCTCCTATATAATCCTTGCAAAACTGTATTTAAAGCACTTCATTCAACTAATTGCACTACACTGCTTTCATTGTCTATCATGTCTCTAGACAAAAACCGGATTTTCAGCAGATTTCACAACACTGATGGCACAAATGAAACTTAATTATCTACATTAAAGCTTCTCAATTCTAGGATTCTAAAAATATTCCAGGACTTTATTATTCAAGTTTAATTACCAATACAGTCTGGTCCATGTGTTCCAGCAGGGCAGCAAACTTTAACTGTTTCAATACAAAGCCACTTAAAGAACTCAGGGTATTTCTTCTTCCTGTAAGAATAAAATAATGCACAAACACAATATTTGTTTATACATTTCATGCTGATCTCTGCAAGTTACATACACTCAGCGTTACATTTCTGTAGGAAAAGATCAAGAGAACAGCAACTACAATTTGCCATTAAATTCCAAAAGACAATAATGCGAACACCACGTAAGATGTCCACATATTATGAACTGTCAGCCATTTTTGCTCTCCCATTTCAACCTGCAGCATCCTACAGAGAAAGCCTGATCTCCTGATCCAGTATAAAGAAGTAAGAAGAACTGACAATTGTACAAATGAACAAGGGTATTACAGTACCTCTATTTCCTATCTCATAACAAACCAATTCATTTGAGAACAATGGGATAGTTGCAAAATAAATCGTAATGCTCTGGGAGTATAATGTCTTGAACTATTATGCTTGATCTTTTAATTGTAACACAGTTCAAACTACTTATCAAGGGAAAAAAAGCCCAGTTAACCTAACTTCCTGTGGTGTTAGTAGCATGTTCTACCACAACTATTAAAGCTGCACCTGCATTGGCCAGTTCTGTCCAATTGTTTCTGAGATGTCCCACTACAATCCTCTAATTACCCACTTGGATGTTATGCTAGACTCATCATTATTTCCAGCCACACTTAAAAAAAAAACAAACGTAAACACTGGATAGTAAGATTAAATCTTCGGCTGGCGCCAGTGGCAGATTTTATGCTCAACTGCTGACTGATTTCTGCTTGCATCCATTTGCAACCAACCTGTTGCAGAATTTGGTCTAAGCCCTAACTCTAAGCATCAAAGTTAGGCATCCTTAACTCTACAACATGGATGTTAACTGTACTATTTATCTTCTTCAGAGATCCTAAAATAAAACCCTGTGAGGCCACTGAAGAGGAAGGAGTTCAGCAAGTGAAACACTGTACAAGCCACCTGAGAAAAAAGGAGGAAAACTAATTTAGGACATAGTCTTGCAAATGCAAGGCGTATCAAACTAGAATGATTACCTAACTGGGTGAAAAGTGGCAGCAAAGTTGAGGAGGACAAGGGAAGAGCAGAAACCTGGTTTTAGCAGTGAGGAAATCTATCTGGGATTTTAGCATGGGCAATATCAACTGAGTAGAGAAACCAAATTATGGAACCTTGACCTAAGAAAGTCAAGAAAGTGAGAGAGAACAGAATATTTCAGGAATTTTCAGGCAAAAAGAAAAAGGGCTGGGTCCAGGAGATTTTTTTTTTTAACGAATAAAGGGACTTTAAATTGAAGCTACAATCGAATACATCCATTCCAACCGGCTTAGTATTTGTGTTGAAAGAAGCCTCTCAAATGAAAATTAGTAACTGCTGATGCTTTCATTTGAGGAGAATGTCATACCATCTTTTCAACCCCTTTCTCATTTAACATATAAAGTTTTCAATAACTTTGCAGCAGCAATTGGAGACAACTGACAACCTTCTCTATACATTGCATATGCATTTACGTATTGGGCATAAGAATCTTCAATAGTGGAGTGTTGCACAGAACAAAAGCTACAAATCTTTCATGGGTAGACCTTTGCCTCTCTGAGGAAATTTTTGCTTATCCTTCACTACAAACCAGCTGATCAGCTATTGGCTGAATAACAGTTATGACTGTTTTCCACTGCTATAAAGAGCAGGAAAAAACCCCCAACCCTGTCTATCCTTTTCTTGAAATCCTGATTAATAATTTCATTCCTACCCGTATTAAGATTATCAGAAGGGGACAAGGGGGAGGCTTTAGCCTAACTTAACCAGGGATCACAAATCAAGGGCAAGGTATCATTATGAATGTGTAAAAGAATGAATTAGTATGAACGCATGTCCCACATAAACACAAAAAAGCCCTGAACAGATGTATTCAATAAAAAATTATTGAACAAAATGTAACTGTATCTCAGGACAAAAAACTGGTTTGTAGGCTTTGCAGCTAAGTGATGATATACAAGGAAGAACAACTTGCCCTTCTGATCCCAGGTAGTGCTGTCAGGGCTGGTAGTTAGATAAATTCTCTTCTTTAGTTGCAAATGGAGCAGATGTGATCTGGAATTAACAAGAACCTTATCATGGAATCCTATGAAATAATGTCTAGAATGCTTATCACGTGCATTATTGTAGCATCTAGCAGCCATGTATAGCAACAGTTATAGAAATCTCAATACTAAATGCCACGAATAAGGTATATGCAAGGCTTCTGCAGGATATTGAAGTATCTTTTGTTTTTTCCTACAAAGTACAAAATTACAAAAATGATTATATCCATCCACTGGTGATGCAAAAACTCAAGGCAGTCTACCTACAATGGACACATCAGCTTGATGCAACAAGCCATCTTTATCTGCTTTTCCTTATCAGCAGATTGAGAAATTAAATTGGAAATGTATGTCTCAACAGATTCTCCAATGAATGTGATGTATACTTTTACTATACTGTGACATTCATAAAGCACCTGCTTTGTTTACATGTTTACACCCTGCATATAGCTAACCTGATTCACTTCAGATGCTTTGGCATGGTCAGTGATGAAGAATTATGCAAATAATAGTCCAAAAATTCTGTAGGGCACTGAATAGTCTACTGCTTAACTTAACAAAGGTGTGTGTGTGTGAGAGACGGGACAAAAAAAAAACGGGGAAGAAACAACAGCACTACATTCAATCTACTTTTATTCTTCACAAGAACTTTCAAAATAGTTTTAGATATTTTAAAGCCAGTGGCACAACACAAATAAATGCTGCAGCAACAAATTTGTTCTCCTCGTGTAGATTTAATCAAAGCATACAGCCAAATAAGCATGCCTTACCAAGTTAACAGTGAAAGGGGAAAATGTTATTATCAAACTATAGCTTAAGAATGTTCCGTTAATGCACTTAATATTACTCTAAATTAGACTTTCTCAACTTTTTGACCCCGGAGGAACCCTTGAAATATTTTTCAGGCCTCGGGGAACCCCTGCACGTTCAGGCTCAAATACAGGACAGATGTTACAAAATTATATTTGTTTCATGTGTAGGCCTGTAGATATGCATTAACAGTGTTCTTAAACTAAAGAATGAAACTTACCTCTTTAATGTGAAATGCCTGAATTCGAAATAATTTTTTAAATAAATTGTGATCTCCCAGGGAACCCCTAGTGATGTGTTGTGGAACCGGAGGGGTCCACGGAACCTGGTTGAGAAACCCTGCTCTAAATTATAGATATTTTAAAAAATCCCTACCTTTACCATGCACAACCAATATTTAAACAAGTACTATTTTAGTTTTACTTACCATTTGAACCACCAAGTTTCTATATGTTCTTCATGCTCTTCTACCATGTTGTTGCATTCAAAGTTACTACTGTCACACAGATTTTCTATAATCTCCACAAGACGAATTTCACTAAATAAAAAAGAAATGAGTTGATTTGCTGAATTCTGACACAGTGCTGAAGCATGTATAAAAATTAAAACACAGATCTAAAAAAATCTTCAGTGTTGCTGTTAGCTTCTAATATTAGATAAGCTACAAAAGTAATGTCTAACGTTTTAGGCTGAAGTAGATTATAATAGAATATTCAGCATTCCCAAGACTGTAAAACTATATACTATAAGTCCCACTGAACTCAGTGACAATTACAATTAACCCACAAGGACTGGGCTGCCTATTTACTGTCTGCATGTCTGTACTCTCCACTTACTCCTTTGTTTGCTTGTGTTCTTCAATAGATTTTACAATTATTGTAATCCTCAAAACACACAAAGACTGAAATTAGAATTCCACAGAACTTTAGACAACAGTAATAAACTATGTGTTGATAAGCCTGCTTGCTTCCACTTTGCTCCTCCCCACTAATATTACAACTGGACAACTCAGGAAGTTTTTTAAAGCGTACTTTCTAACCCAAAGATTAGGATTCAGTAATATGTTTTTTTTTTAGATCCTATTTCACTTAGCATTCATATTGGCTTTATCAGGCTCACTGGGGAACAAACAGATGGCATGTACTAGTATACAAAAATCTGGCTTATTGTCAGAGACAGTGCAGCCAAAGTACTCATTCACAGTAGTAGAAACAGGGATGTGGAGGTGTTGATTGAAGGAACTAAAAAATATAATTAAAGGAGAAGAACACTCAAACTCAACTTACAATTACAGAATGAAGCAGAGTATTTTAACATTGCACATATTGAAGGATAGTTTTGAACAATGGACCCAGAATTTAATTTTAAAAGTGTCTGCCTCTATAGATAGACTGTTTAAAAGATGTTACGGAAGAGGAACAAGTTTTACCTGACAAGATCGAGACTGATTTGAAAGTGGATTTAAAAATAAGAAGCTATAAGAATGACATGGAAAAAGATGATACACTGGACATACAAAAGAAACTGGTTGAAGTCTTAATAATTAAATGTCTTCATAATTAAAAGGGATATGCAAACAGCAAACCAAGAAAGTGGCCTGGATAATTTTCATATACTGGATTTACAAGAGGCTTGTTAAAGTTTTGAAGAATTGTGTGAGAAGGAACAAAGAAAAAAATATCAAGCTCTACAACATTATTTGATGGGACTAAAGATCAAGATTGTTAGAAGTAAAAGGAAGGAATATAAAGTTGGCTTATTTGATCAAGGTTAAAATAGGTAAGTTTTTATCCCTGGTAACACTTAATGGACTTTTGCAGACATCAGGACTGAAATCAATGAGGCTTTATGGATTTGTTTATAGATAAGAAATGGGATATGGAAAGAAGACCTCATATGTTATATTTTAAGAAAAGGTGATAAGTTACTAAAATGGTTTATACTTGTTGTGATGAAGTCACTCCTTTATATATTTCTTTTCTTTTTCTTTGCTATATTCTTATTTTTTTCTTTGTTTTCTATTGCTCTTCCTATTTTTTCTTTCCTTTCTGCATCTTCTATTTTGTTTTTATTCTTTTTTAGTTTGTATTAGTTTGTATTATTGTAATTGTAATCTTTAATAAAATTACTATAAAAAATAAACTAGTAAAGGAAGCTGCAGCATTATGCACAATACCATCAAAGGAAAGTTAGACATGGATAGTGGGCTTAGACATTTGGACTTGCTTAAAGCTTGTGTCCTTGCATGTACAAATTCCTCTCTCCCTTTTCTGGTTTGTTTTAATAAGTTTGCTGTGATATTTGCTGGATTTGATTCTGCAAAACTACAGTATGGGCCAGGTGACATATTGAAACTTGGGTTAAACTTATACATATCAACATGAAAGTGAAAATTATCTTTGCTACTTCTACTGTCTTCAAACAGCAGTCTAGTACTTAACTCTAAACAGAATCTCTGCTTTATACACTGTATTCAGTCCTAGGCATCTCAATCTTGTTTACAGCAAAAAAGAATATTAGCTCACTGAGAAAATATGTATGTATGTATGTATGTATGTATTTTACCTGGACTCATATTTTGACAGTGTTTTTTCTTCCCAAGCTGTATTGCCACCTCCAAAATTCTTCTTTGCAGTGTCTGTTAGACCCTTCAGAACAGAAGTTAAAGTTTAAAGAAAATATTTCAAAATATTGTTTTTACCACCAAAAAGCAATTTTTTTAAAAAAGGTATATCATAGCATACATTACATCATACATTAGAATCAATTGTATATCTGTATATAACAAACACATTAATTTTTTGTTTTCCTTGTTTCTGAACAACAGTTTAAAGAAATCTGAAAGCAACAGGTTACTTCATTCCATCAAGGTCCAGTAATAAATATTTACAGAACGTGTACATACAATATAGAAATGCATTACTCTGCAGCTGAACTAATTTACTCTTTTTTGAGAGCTCATACTTCAAATCCATATAAAGATTAAGCCCTATTAATTGACAGATTATTGCTCTTCTACCTGTTTGCACCCAAACCAATAAATATTAAGGAGCATTTTTGAAAGCAGTAACTCTACCCTATCAACATGCTCTGGAACAAGGAGCAGTGATTCAAAATTCATTAGTGTCAGTGCACCTAACAGTGCTCTTATTTCCAATAATTAATCCCAAAATGAAAGAGTTCTACTCTTGCACAGCTCTCAATAAATATTCTCTCAAGTCATAAGTTAAGGCATTACACGTCTGAGTTTTAAAAAGGCTAAAACATGATTTCCCCACATTCACACGTTATGCACAAGCCTAACGATAAGTCTGCATCCCTATCTGTACACCATAACACTGAATTAGTAAGCATTTTAATAATGCTTTCTGTTACTGTTACTTAATTTAAACTTAAGTTAAGTTTAAAAAAAACACACTTCTAGAACATGAGAGCCAGTTTGGTGTATTGGTGAAGGTGGTGGCCTAGAAGCCAGGAGACTGCGAGTCTCTCTCAGCCCAACCCACCTCACAGGGTTGTTGTTGTGGGGAAAATAGGAGGCAGAAGTATTAAGGATGTTTTCTGCCTTGAGTTATATATATAAAAAGATGGGATAAAAATCTAATAATAGTAATGAGGAGGAGTATTATGTGTGTTCACCACCTTAAGTTACATATAAAAAAGACTGGATAAAAATCTAATCATCATCATCATCATCATGAGAAGTATTAATTATGTTCACCTTGAATCGACCAAATTAAAAAAAGGGATAAAAATCCCATCATCATCATGCAGAAGCCTACCTATAACAACACACCCCCAATTATAATGCTATTAAAAATAAGTCATTACTAGTATAATTGTTACTTGTTCGTGCTATAATTTTTAAGTACAAGTTTTAATGGGGTGCCGGGGAAACCCAACTCTCCCATTCTTTTGCCACGTTAAGCCCATGCCAGCTGCGGCTGCAGTAAAGGGGTCTCCCCCCGCCCTCCTTTTTACGGTTAGCTGCCTACCTAAACTGCTGCCAGAGCTGCTAACTGAGAAAAGGTAGACTATCGTCGCCCGCCTCCCACCTGAGTGAAGCGATCGGCGATTCCGCGACAGGTGTTGCAGGCCTGCCGGAGCCTGTCCTCGGGGGAGCCCAGAGCCGACATCGTCGGCGGGAGGGCGAAGGCCAGGAGGACGAGGGGCGCGGAAGCCTCCAGCCATCCCCACGCCGCCCGACGGATGCCCCAGCAAGGCCCGGCTCTCATCGCGAGCACCCTCCTCTCAACCGCCGGCTCCGCGCCCGGCCCATTCAGAACTCTGCCTCAGGCCCGCCCACGCTGCCCTCCAGCCAATTAGTCAGCCCACAGCGGAGACCCTCGTGCTCGTAGCGGGGGTCGTGGTCCAATCGCGGCTCGCCACGCTCCGAGCCAATGGGAACCCCACGTAGGGCTAGGAAGGAAAGTGAAGAGCTAGGAACGGAGCCATAGAGGTACGATGGAGTTCCATACTTGTGACGTCATTCTCTAGGCATCTTTTTTTTAAAGCAGGGTTCCTCAACCTTGGCAACTCTAAGCTGTGCGGACTTAAGTCCGCACAGCTTAGAGTTGCCAAGGTTGAGGAACCCTGCTTTAAAGCGAGGAGATAGAGTTCATCCCCATAAATGCAAGCCAGTTCCGTTGCAGAAACCGTGTCTACCAATATCCCATTTTCCAGGATAACCAATGTCCCATTGGCTGCTTATAGACAAGGAAAATAATCATATATTATAAAGCAATAGTTATGTAAAAATAAACCGAAACCATCGTAATAATTATGTAATTTTTTTACAAAAAGGATCCTTCGTACAGGACATTGGACGGTTGAGAGGGCTGTTGCTTGCTTTCTCCCTCTCTCTTCAACGATCCTTCGCTCAGGGAGTTGCTAGTAATAGGAGTCGTTCAAAAACACCGAAAAGCGCCATGACCCTGTATGGAGGCATGAGGTTTGCACGGGGAACGAGGTCTGCACTTGGGCAGGGAGAGGGAGAAGATTAAGAAACAGACTTGTTGGGCTCATGAAGACCACTTTTTGATGGGAGAGGCAGGGTTGGGAAGTCCGGCCGAAACTGCAAGAAATACGCCCAATTCACCGGTCGCTTGCAGATGAACATGCAAACATGCAACCCGCTGCGTGGTTGTCATAAAGGCGGCCCCGGGGCTGCCATTTTTCTTTTATTGCTGTTATTGTTATTGTTTCTTTTGGTGCGCAATAATACAAGTCTGAAGTTGGCTCCCACGTTAAGTCCGGGAAAGGGAGCGAGAGAAGAAAAGGCGGTCTCGTCCTATCTGAGAAAACTTCAGAAGCTGTCGATCCAAAGAGCGGGGCGGGGAAAAGGCGCCGAACCTTTGTCGTCACCGTTAACTCTTCCAGGCGCGGCCGCCGAGGAAAGAAAGGAAGCGCGCACCCCACGGAGAGCCGCAGGGCCCCTTGCCAAGGCAGGTGGGTCACCTGACGAAGCTGGCCCCTCCCCTCCTGCTGGTTTTGAAGGGTGTCACGTGACCGCTGGGGGTCGTCCGGAGAATCCACGTGGGTGCCTGGCGGGTGAGTCCGGCTTCGTGGGAAGCGGGAGGTGGAAGCGCTGGGCTCCCTCCCGGGCGGGCTTGGAGGGCTACGGGGGTCTCCCGTTTGGGCTGTTCCGTTTCCTCGGGAGGAAGGTGGGAAGAGGGGCAGACGCGGAAGCCTCTCTCAAGGGGAGTACAGAGGCGAATAACCAGATTAAAAATGGTTCCGCTGAAAATGTTCGTAGGGAAATTAAAAAGTTGGGTGTCTGAGATTGAGAGAAATGGGATGTAGTGGTTGAGGTCCTAGAAAACCCAGGTGCAAGTTCATTCTCAGCCACGGAAGCCCACTGGGGGACAGTGTCTCTCCCTCTCCTAGTTCAACCTACCTCTCGCTTGTCGGGGTAAAACAATGGAGTACAGACTGCTATATTCCGTCTGAAATTCTTGGGGAAAGGTAGGGTATAAATCAAGCAACTCAGTAAAAAGGAATTATCCCTTTCCGCTTTGAGTTCAGAGAATCTACCTGAAGTTTCCTTCAGTTGCTCCCTTGTTTAAGGAATAATGAAGGAACCTTAGCTGCCAGGATAAGCAGTCAGATGGATGAAAATAGGAGACGGAGCATGAGAATGGTTTTCCTAATTCCAGATCAAAGGCATGTACTGCTGCAAATTAATTTTTGAAATACAGCAAGTGCTTTCTTTGTGTGTGTTGGCTATAAAAATCAAATAAACAAAAATAAGTTTTGGCTGGAAATAATAGGGGCATACAGCAAGTTCTTTATTTGATATGTGTGTATTGGGTACATTGGCTGGAAATGATACTTGGTAATCCATTTTTTTTTTGGAAACTGAGCTAAATAGTATTAGCCAAAGTTATAATGCAATCTTACAAAATGTGTAGGTATGTCCTGACATATTCAGTGGTGACAGTCTTCTAGCCAGAGGAATTTAGAACTAAAGGTTTGCACTTACATGCTTGCCTGTTAGGGATCAGACCCACTGCATACAGTGTAACTGTTTTCTGGGTAAATAAGGATAGGACTGTTTGTGAAAGGTATACTTTGAAAGTAGGGTGTGTGTGCATTTCTAGCTATAACTCATACCACAAATAGAAAAATAAGGTGGTATCGTTCTTTAAAATGATCACTGTACTGTATATATTACTTACTTGCTAGATTTTTATCCCTCTGTTCTGCTAAATGGTTCTGGACTGCTTAGAAAGCTCCATAATGAAGGCTCCATCACAGGGAAAAACAAATAGAATTTACAATGGACAATAGATGTGTGTAGTGAGGCCTGCAAAACGTTCCAAGTATTGATACTATTTTTTTAAAACTAAACTATAAAACTATTCTTTTTTGCCTTTTTTCCTTCTTTCCCAAGATGGTAATAGGGTTTTGTGCACGCTTTTGAGTCAATTTTTGACTCCTGGCAATTGCCTGGACTAGTGTCTGCAGTTTTCTTGGCAAGGTTTTTTGGAAGTGGCTTGCCATTGCCTCCTTCCGAGGGCTGAGAGAGAGAGACTGGCCCAAGGTCACCCAGCTGGCTTTGTGCCTAAGGTGGGACTAGAACTCACAGTCTCCTGGTTTCTTGCCACTGCACCAATTGGCTCTCATGGTGCTAGAATAGCACCCTTTTAGCAAGCTCCATACAAGCTTTTGTTTTATTAGGTTTTTGTCTTCTCTTTCTGACCTTTTATTTAATTTAACTTCTTATAACATTTTCTTTATTTTATTATAACATTTTCTTTATTTTATGAACTTAAATTTCTGACTGGCAGTTTAAAGCTGCTGGTGCTATGGGCAGGAGAAAGAACCAGGGAGCTACTATTAAATTATTGGATGAAATCCAGTGTTGTGCAGAGAGACTTCAGCTACTGCGATAAGCTTCTCTTTTTGCCTTGCTTGCAGCCACCTTTAAGCCCCCACCCCATTTCTTTCATCTGCAGAATTATTTATTCATTTGACTGGGCTTATATGCCACTCCATCACAGTTAACTCTTAGTAGCTTAAATACTTCATTTAGTAATAAGATTAAAATGATACAACAGCCAAAATAATAATAAAATCATCATCATCACATAAAACCCTTAGTACTGGGAATATCACTTAAGCAAACATTCACCTACTTGCGGGGAGGATTGTATCTTTAGCTCTCAAGTGTTTGGATCTAAAGTGCTTGGACCCTTTAGATCTCAAGTTAAACCAGCCAGGTGATAGTGGCTTTCTAGAAATGCAATAACGGTGGTGACAGTCTGGTCTTTGGAGAGGGCTGTTCCAGAGAAGGGGTGCCAAAACAGAGAAGGTCCTGAAGGTGACATTTCCTAGTAGTAGTAGTAGAAAAAACCCAGAGGGAGCTCTCTCTTTCAGATCTTTTTGTGGGGTTGAGGTTACTGGGAGAAAGCAGTCCTGAAGGAGACAGAGGTCCTGAACTATGAAGGGCTTTAAAAGTTATAACCGACACATGAATTGCATTTGAAGCCTGGTACTAACCAGTGCAGTTCCTAGAGTAATGGTGTTATGCGGATAAACCCACTGTAATTACCAAAGCTGCCACATTCTGGACAACCTGTAGCTTCTGAATTATCTTCAAGGGCAGCCCAGGTAGAGAGCTTTTTAAGGGTGTGCAGGGCTTACGGGTGAATTGCCCCCACCCCCATTGTGTTCCACTGACCACAGCAATTTCACCAGCAGATAAATAGCATTGATTTCCATCCAATAATCTTTTTTCTCACAGCTATCTTGAGTCTCCCTGGTATAGAATATACACTGAAAAATGGATCTGGGGCAAACTAGAATGTTCTGATCTTAAGGCTTCTGAAGCTGGGAAATTTTTGTGTGCTTCCAAGATTTGACCTCTGACTGCCTCTGCACTTGGTAAACCTTGGAGAAGGGGTAGCTCCAAAACAATGCTCTATTTTTTAAACATCAAAAGGCAATGTTTTATCCCAAAACACACAGGACAGTAATGACATTTGGTTGGCTTATGACATGTTGTTTTCTGAAAGAACAACAAGAATGGGGATAATGAGGTTTACACACCATGTGCCTTTTTCAGTCCACGCACAGCAAATGAAGTTGACTATTTAGTACTAGCAATGGGGGAGCAAGGTTGTTTGAAGGCCCAGAACAATTCTAGATTGCTAATCTGTCCTTCAGCAGATGACAGCAGCTACAGTTAAACTTAGTTTTGGTAAGCTTCAGTAAATAAGTCAGAACATTTACCGTTACAGAAGATATTTATGCTTACCCAAGTCTGATCGTGATGTTGCTATATGCTCAGCGTCTGTTGGCCTTCTGCATCAGATGTTTACATTTTTTCTTCTGATCTTTTCTATAGTAATAATGTAGATGGGACTCTTGGATCCAGAATGGCTGAAAAGAAACCCTCCCGAGGACAACAGTGGCTGCTACTGCTGATCATTGCCATTGCTTTCATCCACTTAGCTGTGTGCCCATTTACAAAAGTAGAGGAGAGCTTTAATCTTCAGGCTATCCATGACATTTTGTATGAGAAGCTGGAATTAGAAAAAGTAAGTCTCATTATTTCATGAGTTAGAGATCACTTTATTTTATATTTAGTGTGCCAATGAGTTATTTTCAAAGCCAGTAGCATCTTAGGTTTGTAATTATACTATGCTTATACTCTATTATGCCCAACATTATTATTACTTGGCTTATATTTTAAATGGATATAGAAGAATAGAAACAATGGCTAATTATTTAGCTGGATTAAAAAAAACATGTGCCATTATGGATTTCCCTATTGGGGAATGATTCAGGATTAAGTGTTTACTTCTTGTACTTTGTTTACCAGGTGTATTCAAAAAGGCAGTGTAATCTACAGGCCACTTGTAGACCCACTGGCCCTATTTGCAGCCCTCAGAGTCCCCCATGCTTTTTGATTGTTGGAGTCACCATTGTTACCTTGCTTAATTTATCTCCCAGTTGTGAGTAGCGTGTTTTGCTATACTGCTTCCAATCAATTAAAAATTAATAGCACAATCTGCAAATCAGCTGATCTGAAAGCTTGGACTAAAGTTAATAAAGATCTGATCTCTACCTCAGGAAAAATCTGTGTAATCCTTTACGACTATTGAGTGGAAGAATCATGTGAAGAACTTTATTCTATGAATTGGTGTTCCAAATAAATACCCCTTAAGTTTCCATGATTGTGGAAGAAGTAGCAGAAGTGTAAGACTTTAAACTAGGAAGGATTAGCCTTGAGCTCATCTGGAAGCTTCATCAATTCTAGTAGAGCCTACCACTGAAAAAGGTGGGTAGACTCATGCTCTGGGTTTAATTGTCAGTAAGCCAAAATATGTTTGGATAACATAGAAAGAGCTGTGGTTCAGTGATAGAGCATGTGCTTTTTTGTGCAGAAAATCATAGGTTTTGTTCCTGATTTATCCAGAGAAATTTGGGATCATTTAGTTCAAAGCAGACCCCTCTAAACTAATCCCTCCCACCTACCCAAATGTATTGAAACTATTCTTAGAATTTCTAAATAGTAGAGTCATCTGTAGTTCGGAAATTCTGGAGGCATCATTCTAAAGTATGAAGGGAGTTCCAAATTAGCGAAGGCTGTTGTGTATAATAGAGCCTCGTGTGGCGCAGAGTGCTAGGCGGCAGTATTGCAACTTAAAACTGTCACCGTGACCTGAGTTCGATCCCAGAGGAAGCTGGATTCTCGGGTAGCCGGCTCAGGTCAACTCAGCCTTCCTTCCGAAGTCAATAAAATGAGCACCCAGCTTGCTGGGGAAGGTGACGACTGGGGAAGGCAATGGCAAACCACCCCACTATAGTCTGCCAAGAAAACATTGCGAAAGCAGCTTCCCCCCAAAGGGTCAGACATGACTCAGTGCTTGCACAAGGGACCTTTCACCTTTCACCTTCACATTGTATGTAATACTGGATACAACAGTGGTTCGATTGGATATAAAAACAACTCCAGCATTCCTACTGTATCTTACATAAGGTTGTAGAGATGGTTGAAAACAGAACATGATAGATATTTGTATCCTAATATGCCAAAAATCCTTTTGAACTTCTTCATTTATTCCCAAGTAAATCCACAGAAGCAATTCCTGTAAAGACACTCCTGGTGTCTTCCTTATGAATTTTGGAGCAAACACATCGGTGACTAATTTTGGTCACCTTTGCTCTAACTAAAGAAGTATAATAAAATTACAGGTACACCAAAGTAACTACTGCCCTTGACATATGACTACAGTTGAGACCGGAATTTCCATCGTAAGACATTGTGGTCGTAAGTCAAGTCACCACATGACTGGACCTGATTTTATGACTGTTTTTACGGCGGTTGTTAAGCAAACCACCGAGGCTGTTAAGCGAATTCAGCTTCCCCAATGGCAATTTTTGCCGGAAAACAGCAAAAAAGTCGCAAAACACAATCGCATGACTGTGGGACTCTGCAACTGGTTGTAAATGTGAGCTGGTTGCCAATTGCCCGAAATGCAGTCATGTGATCTTGGGGGGTACAACATTTTGTGACACTCGGAAGTGCTTTACAGGCCATCGAGCACCCATTCCAAGGCTGTTATAACTTCAGACAGTCACTAAACGAATAGTTGTAAGTTGAGGACTACCTGTATAGCATTTGTCTTTGCAGCTATTTCTACATGTCTGTGTTATGGATTTTTTTTTCATTACAGTATGATCATCATGAATTTCCTGGAGTTGTCCCAAGAACATTCCTTGGCCCAATTTTTATTGCTCTTCTTTCCAGCCCAGCCATCTATGTATTGTCTCTTTTACAAATGTCAAAATTCTACTCACAGCTGATAGGTATGAAATACAGACTTTTTTTTTTCTTTCTGGGTGATTTGCCTTTTTTGTTCTGTAAACCATTGTAATTTCTTACACTGTCATATAGCCAAAGTAACTTAGATCATGTACATTTCCTGTTACTATTTCTATTACAGATAATAAAGCTGACTTTTCATTGTTATTCATGTTATTTTGCCATCAGTCCGAGGAAACCTGGGCTTGAGTGTGATTTATGCCCTGTGGCGGTTAAACAAAGAAGTGAGAAAGCAGTTTGGTTCTACTGTGTCCCTGATTTTCTGCCTGATAACAGCTACTCAATTCCACCTGATGTTTTACTGCACTCGTACCCTCCCCAACATATTTGCACTGCCTGTTGGTAAGTTCCTGAGCATTCTTTCGAAGACCTTCCTTGATCAGTAAATAATCGTAAAGCAGAGTTAACAGTGACATAGCTGATTGGCTTGAGATGTCCTCTTGCCCAAAGCTGGTCAAAGACACATGTTGAAGGCTTGCAGACCCAAATGCACTCTATGTCTGACGTGTATAAATCAAGAATGGGAGAGCCTGAACCCACCATGCTGGGTATGGGTCCACAAACATTTTTTGAGGCCCCCTCCCACTACAGATATTGAAAGTCAGAAACATAAAATACAAGAAAAGAAGTAAAACAGGTTTAACATTATTGAAAAATCAAAGGAACTAATTCTACTCCCAAACACAATGAAAAAAAATAATCAGAAAATCCTGGCCTTACTCAGTTGGGATCCCTACCCCATCCTCTGTAGCACTCTCTCTTTAAAGTGTTATGTGCAACTCTCACCTCCACTCATTGCCTTCCAATAATGCAATTTATGGTCCAACAATATCTGGAGGACCACAGATTCCTCATTTCTAACTGTATTGATGCTTTAAAGTGGGATGGTTCCTCTTTTACTGAAATTTTGATTTTGATTATGTAGTATACTTTTTAATTGCTTTGATATATTCAGACCCTGTCTTAATGATTTTATGATTGAAAAGCTAAATTATTAATATCTGATTTGTCTGTTCATTTGTTAACCAGTTTTACTAGCAGTTACATCTTGGATGCAACAAAAGCACCGCCTGTTTATTTGGTCCTCGGCTTTGGCAATTATTGTCTTCAGATCAGAGCTTTGCCTATTCCTGGGTCTTATGCTTCTGATAACTCTGCTTAATAAAAAACTCTCCATTATGAAAATGCTTTTCTATGCTGCTCCTGCAGGGGCTTTTTGGTTAGGTAAGTGGTTTTGAACTACTGGAATTTACTTCAGAAATAGCTCTTCTAAAACTGCACTGCTAAGTTTTAAATGATAGTAGTTCTTAATCTCATTTTAAAAGATGGGGGAAATGAGTTTAAAATTGGCATGCATTAAAGTATGTGGAGTGAGAGTGATAAAAAATGAACTAAAAGTGAATATTATTTATAATTTAGAGCCAGTTTGGTGTAATGGTTAAGGCATCGGGCTGGAAACTGGGAGACTGAGTTCTAGTCCTGCCTTAGGCACAAAGCCAGCTGAGTGACTTTGGGCCAGTCACTTTCTCCCAGCCCTAGGAAGGAGGCAATGGCAAACCACTTCTGAAAAATCTGCCAAGAAAACTCCGTGAAATCAAACCAACCTATTTCTTGACCTCAGGCAGAAGGAAGAGTAATTATGGCCATTTTAAAGTCACAGCATTTTTTATTTTGCAGACTGTGCACTCAGATCAGTATTTCAAGGTAATAGGCTGATCTCTATCCAACTCTGATTCAAAAATATCTCTTCTGATATTTATGAGTTCGAGGCAAGTTGAACCAATGTTGTTGTTTTAAATGGTTTCTGCATAGCTCTTCACTTTGGGCTGTTTTTTTTCCTTTTAGGACTCACTGTGGCCTTGGATTCGGTGTTTTGGAGGCAGTTCTTGTGGCCTGAGGGAAAAGTACTTTGGTATAACATTGTCTTAAATAAAAGTTCCAACTGGGGAGTATCCTTTTAAACGTGGAAGGAAAAAGAATTCTGTGGCACCACTTAAATGAGATCAATATTCATAATGCGAGAAAGAATAACTAGAAGTAATTAGATGAGGTAAAAAGTGTTGTCGCAAAGCTCTTCATTATCCTGCATCCTTCCCAAGCCACATCACTTCCTTATGATATCAAGAATTATAATCTGTATGGTATGATCCTTTTGGAACCAAATCTTAAATCTTCAGCTATTTCTATTTATTACACCTCATTCTACATTTCTCACCCTCTTGATATCTGAGGATATCTTTGGCAGTAGGGAATTGTTATAATGCAAAGTTCCAGCTCCTATAGAAATCTCCTTTTATATAAAAAGATTGATATATGCTTTCCCCCTCCAGAGTGTGAGTATTGAATGGGGAGAAGAGTGGTGGGCTCTGTGGTTCAGCCCAATAAATCTTGGTTTTGTTTTTCACTTTCCAAACCACTTAGAAGTGACCATTTATAAAAAGGGCATGCTCATAAGTGTAATAGTTGGTGTTAAAAACTTCACTTTGCTCAGAGTAGGGAGACCCTTATCAGCCTTTAAAAAAAATGCTTTCCCTCTTACTGAGCTGTAAACTGGAGCCTTTAAATTCTGAGAAGTTGTACACAAGTGACCGAATTTCAAATGGTTGCTCAGAACAATAGTCTGCAAGTTTGAAATTGTTTTGAATATTCCAGTGTAGCCCGTCCTGTGGCTTGTTATTATTTTAATTCTCCAAACTAGGAAGACTTGGATAGTATATTGGCTAATAAAACAGGAGGCTCAGATCCATCTTTGCTGCCCTTTGCCGGCAATAAAGTGAGGTGAGGGAAGGGGTGGTGGTGAGGCTGTGGCACGTAAGCATTCAGTGGTGCTTAAAAGTTTGTGACTCATTTGTTTAACTGCATTTTCTTTATCTAGTTTTAGGAATTGTATGGAGAATAGATCACGTTTTAGGTCATATTTATGCAGAAATTGAAAATTCAAAAGGGTTCACAAGCTTAAGTGCCACTGTATGCTGCTGTCTGCCTAGTAGGTATACTTACTTTTGCTTTTCCCGAACTGAAATTTAGAGTTCACGGGTTCTGATAAAATGCCTGTGATTTTCGCATGCATTCTGCTTTCTGTTTCAGGCCAGTTATCAAATGCAAGCGTGCATCACTCAGTGCATGTACATTGTGTTGTGCTTTCCCCTCCCCCAAATTTCCAAATGGAAAAGGGTACATAGTGCAGCATAGTATACAACAGATAGGATAACTGTACTGATAACCTTTTGGATTGCCAAGTCCAAAATCTGTGTTGTCTCGTTTGTTCATTCAGCTTTGCAAGTAGGTTGCAAAAAGTGTGCAAAAAATATGTGCATTAGGAAAAAGCCTCAATTTCATAGCCAGAGAAGTGTGTTTTTGCTGCTGTTATATTTGTGATCTGTGTTACAGTGAGTGCATTGCTGTTGTTCTTTTGCTGGCCTTAGTTCCATGGTTGTTGGTAGAGGCAGACTTCACAAAGCATGCTTAGCTATTTCATTGTTTGCAATGGGTATTTTAAAATTCATTTTCTGTCCAATCTTTTTGTAGACCATACCCTACACATTACCTCTGGGGCCGTAGGATGAAAAACAAGGGAGCAAGGAACTTGTTTTGAATTTCCATTCATTCCTGTAACAGAACACTCAGAATGATTCACATTTTGTTCTGTTGGCACACTAGTCATATAAATATCTGTTTAAATATGATGAGTGGGAGTATTTGATTTCAATCTCAGAACCAAATCTTTTGTTGTTGCTTTATGGATACCCCAATTGTATACCCTAGAGCAGAATTTCTCAACCTCAGGGACTTTAAGATGTGTGAAAGACTTTAAGATGGCTGGTTGGGGAATTCTGGGTGTTGAAGTCCACACATCTTAAAGTTGCTGAAGTTGAGAAACACTGTCCTAGAGGTACATGGACAAATAGCTTCCCTTGTACAGGGTTCTCTTTTCTTTGTTGCAAGGAGGAAAAGCTCTGGTGTGACATTTCAAATAGTGAGTGAAATATCTCTTGGTTCCAATTTTAAACTTCTGTGTGGACAGATGCAGATAGCAAGCATACATACAGTACGTGTTATACCTAGAGCTGACTTAATCTTAAAATGTCTCATCTTTGGTAAAACCACTTTTTCCTACCACCTCTCTGTTTCTTTTTTCCAGTGGTTAAAGCATCCCTATTTCTTGAACAGTAGAAGTTTCCAAACATTGACCTTTTCTCACTACTCTTCTGGTTACCTGGAGGAGTTGGAAGACTCATATCAGAGGATGATGGATAGAACACTCCAGTCCAGAAATCCAGGCTTATTCTTTTCTTAGGAAACTACATTTCTTGCTCCATGCTGCCCTGAATCCCCGAGTTTTCTGTTTTAGTTTCCTTCTTCATAGTAGCATTCCTTGACCACTGGATATGCTCAATCCTCATTGGTTTATTGTGGGGTTTTCTTCCCCAATAATGGTGTGTTTATGCTGGCATCCCTGTGATTTCACAAACAATGGGATTCTGCTAAATATGTGATTCCGTTCAATGTATTGTGTGACTATGTTGGTTACATAAAGATCTACACTTAGACCGAGGGTTTTTCCATGATAAAATGGGGGCACGTGAAGTGAGAAAATTGGGAATGGGGTGTGGTTGTGTGTGGGTGCATTAACATACATGCATTTTCTTTTTCTCATACAAGTACTAAATGAAAACTGGTGTTTCTGTATCCCACTGAATGAATGAATGAATGAATATACAGTGTATGTGTATGTATGTATGTGTGTATATTGAATGTTATTTATCATAAAGTAGCTTATATATGCAGCATAGAGACACACCCTCCTTCACTCAGGTATTTTTTCCAGAAAATTTCTAGTGGGTATATGACCCTCTGCTAGACAATTTTAGAAATGTAGAAGTTCTCACATTGAGAAAATTATTAATTCAAATAACCCATTTGATGCTATTTTGTTTTTTAATCCTTAACTGTCTCCTTAAAGACCTCACCTTTCTTGTGGTATTTTTACTCTGCCTTGCCCCGTGCTCTGGGCTGCAGTATTGTATTTCTACCACTAGGAGCAGTAGACAAAAGATGTCGGGTGTTAATTCTACCCACACTTGGTTTTATTTTCTTGTATTCCTTTCTCCCACACAAAGAGCTGCGGTTTATAATATACACTTTTCCAGTTTTCAATATAGTGGCTGCCAAAGGCTGCTCACGAATGTAAGTGTACTTATAGGTATGTAATTCCTATTTGAAGATCTTGACTTCATTATTCATCACTTCCTAGTTTACTAATTGCATTTCCTCCAAATGTAGAAATCGCTAGGAATTCTGGGAGTTGCAGTCTTAAGCATCTGGTGGGCCCCAGGTTGGGAAGGCAGACTTAGAAGAAAAGACTCTTATTCTGTCATTCCATCAGGGCACCAGCCAATTAATATTGGTCTTAAGACCTGATGATAGTGAGTGAGATGTAAAATGGATTAAGAGTGACATTTCCCATGACCTCTTGGATTGGAAAGTGGATGGGAAGAACTAGAAATATGCAACCTGTTTAGTCCTATGAATTTTAAATAACAGTGAAATAACATCTGTCTTTACAATGAATTAAAAATCCCCATATAGAACAAATCCCATTTTATTAATGCATATTATATCTGCCTTAAACAGGGATGTGTAATTTTCTTGCAATCAGAGGCCACAAGGAGTACCCAGGGACATCATGATGTCACCAGAGTGGATAGGGTCTGTGTTGGGGACAGCTAGGTTTTTGAGGAGAAAAGTGGTTGAATTTATTTTTTTCAAAGACAGAAGATACTCATTTTTCCTTTTTTACTCTTCCGCTGAGAAACATTGAAGTGATTTGGGGATGTGGCCTTTGTTTTTAATGGTGAAATATGGGTTTGAAACTTCTGCACCCAAGTTACTCTTTAAAGCCCACTAAAAGCCTAAATCTCTTCCATGATTGCAAAGTTTTACTTCCATTTCTATTTAATCAGGGTTTAGTGTCAACCAAACCTGGATACACTGACTAACCTGATGTATAATATTCTAAAACAGGCTGACTTTGAGCTTTGTCTTATCATACTGGCCTTTTTCAGGGGGGTGGGACTAAGGTTAATTGCAGTTTAGAGTTTGAGTATCGTGCTGAACCACACTTAACTGAAGATGGAAATACAAATACAAATCAAAGGAAAACCATCTGTGCATGTAGGATGTAAATCCAGGGCTCCTGTGTGTGACAGTAAACAAGTTTATTGAAATATAAAAGGGCATCTACAATTCACGTAGCCTTACATTCAGTGTGGTGTTTTAAGAGCTGTGTATTAGAGTTGGGTATATTGTGCGGAAGCAAAATTGGCCACTAAATATACTTTTTTTCTTTTCTTCACAGTCTAAACAATTACAAGAAATCATGGTTATACAAATTAGGCACTCTATTTGTTATAGCTCACTTTCTAGCTAATGCTGCTTACTCAGGAGCATCACTCTATGTGTCCCACTTCAACTACCCTGGAGGAGTCGCTATGCAAAAGCTACACCAGCTGGTACCTCCAACAGCAGGTGAGTAAAACTGGGTTGATAAGAAATAGGTCATCTTGGGGCTTGTACCTTTTGTGGTCCCTTCTCCAAATTGGGTGGGAATAAACATGGGCCTTTTTTTTGCCCTTTGGTAAGTTTTGAGGGATAATGTGACAGCTTTAAGGCTTATTCTTTTAAGACTTACTCTGGCCTTGCCCACTTTGGGGCTGTGACCTGTGATAGGATGATAAGGTGCAAAGAGGATAATACAGTTCACAAACCAACATAAGTTGTGAAGCCCTATTAATTACACATTCATGTATCAAATCAAATCAATTTTTATTTGGTCATAGACCAGCAGACACATTCATGCATATTTTGAACCCCTGTGGGATTGGAGGAGCTATGTTGATGCAATTTGGAATAGAATGTTAATAGAATAGAACAGCGTTTCTCAACCTTGGCAACTTGAAGATGTGTGGACTTTAACTCCCAGAATTCATGCTACCTGGGGAACTCTGGGAGTTGAAGTCCACACATCTTCAAGTTGCCTAGGTTAAGAAACACTGGAGTAGAATGTTAATAGCATTGTTGATAGAGTATTAACAACTTGTCCTTCTTCTGAATGGTCTCTAAAGCTGTATTCCTTTATGTACAATATGTTGAGTGGCATGAAGGGGGCATGGTGTTGGTACATATTATCAAATTAGCCTCTTTAACAATGGATAAAGAGGCTCCACTGAGAATGGAGTTCATTAACTGTGATTAAGAGTGTATGCACTCTTGCACTATGATATGAAATATATGGATCAGGACAAGGCCTATCTAAATCCAGCATTTTGTTTCTTACTGGCCAGATACTTTTGGGACTCTCGCAAGCTGGTAATAGAGACATACCCCTATCCTTCTGTTGTTCCCCTGCAAGTGGTATTTGGAAGAATGCCACCCCCAACCTGGAGATAACACTAAGTGTTATCCCTTAGTAGACTTGCCCTGCATGAATTTATCCAATCTCCTTTAAAGCCATCCAAGTGAGAGGCTATCATTACTACGTCTTGGCGTAACAGATAACACAGATTAATTCCATGCTGTTTAAAGAAGTGCTTTCTTTTGTCTGTTTTAAATCTTTCAGCCACTTTCATTGGATGACCCCAGTCCTAATTATTTGATCCTAGTATTATGACAGTTGGCAATGAGGTGATGGGAAAGTTTTGTCATTCTTAGCAGAGCCCTTTTCAAAAGCTATATAAGAAGCTATCTGCAAGGGCTATGCAAAGCATTCGGTAACAGGCACCTGGTGAGCCCAACAAAGGATCTTCTCAGACTTGATACATTGAGGGAGTCCTGTATTTTGAATGCTCAGTAGGGGTGTTTCAAAGCCCTTTTCCAGGTGTCTGATCAGGGAAAAGCATGAGCAGGAGATACAGGTAGTCCTCAACTTATGACCACAATAGGGATTGGAAAATTTGTTGTTAAGCAGTGTGGTTGTTAAGCAAGGCATCATGTGACTGCACCTGATTTTATGACTTTTTGAGGCAGTCATTAAGCGAATCACAACGGCCATTAAGTGAATCTTGTCATTAAGTGAATCATGTTAAGTGAATCACATGATTTTGCTTGTCAGAAGCTGGCTGGGAAAGTTGTAAGTGGCTATCATGTGACCCCAGGATGCTGCAACTGTTGTAAATACATGCCGATTGCCAAGCATCCGAATTTTGATCAGATGAGTGCGGGTACACTGTGATGGTCATAAGTGTGAGGACTATAGTCACTTTTTTCAGCGCTGTCATAACATCGAATGGTTGCTAAATGAAAGGTCATAAGTCGAGAACTACCTGTACTTCCACTGAAAGTGCCGTTTTCATTTTGTTGGGGCCCAAAGGCACTTCTGTAAGTAAATGAGTTGCTAGAAGTTGGTGCTTTGCTTTTTCTTCATGTGAACTGCTCCTTTTTTTAATTAAGGTTTTTTTTTTTTTTTAAATGTGGGCTGAGCATCTTATTCATTAATTTTAAGTATATTAATTCCATGCCTGTCATCTCCAGCACAGCGTCGAGCCAACATTTTCTACCTTGCTCCAGCTTTTGGACTTCAGGATTTTTTTAAACAATAAAATAATTATAAATCCACAAGCCTGCCCATTAGTATAGGCTGTGATCTCTCCTTGCTTTCAGATACATTTATTCTCTTTCCAGATGTTTCTATCCACATTGATGGAGCTGCAGCACAGACTGGCGTGTCTCGATTTTTAGAAGTCAATTTGGATTGGAAGTAAATATATTTGCGTATACGTGTGTTTGTGTGTGTAAGAGAGAGAAGATTATTTTTCCCTGTTTGTTATATATGAATGAGATTATCACCGCGGTAATTTCCAGCTCTTATATTTGTTTTTGTGCAGTTCTGGGCTAATACTCTTCTAGCTCTCGTTAAGTCAGAATGTTGCATAGGAATTCAGCAGCAAGTTACAGTGGAAGGAAAGGTTGTCTGTCCCTTGCCTCCTAGCAGGCCTTCTCCTTGCAGTGAAGATGAGGTGGCAGGGCATACAGTAGGACCCAACATGCATACAGTCTAAAGCTCAGACCCTATTACCTACATCAGAGTAAAAGAACCCGTGGCCTTCCAATCATTGCTGAACTACAACTCCCAGCAGTCAGCATAACCAATGGTGAAAGATGGTGGGAATCATCTTTCAGCAACACCTTTGAAAGGTCACAAATCACCCACCTCTGATTTCCAAGCATGGCTGGGTAAGACTACTTTTTAAATCTCATTGGCTTCTGTGAGGCAGGGGTGAGCAGTCAGTGGCCTCCAAACTTAGTTTTTGTTCCTCTCCATAGTCATCTATTACTTTGTTGTTATTCCTACCATTTTGAGGTTGGAAAACACAACAATTGTACTGCAAACCTAATACAGGAAGAAAGGTCCTGCCTCCACCTACTTTTTCATCACTGTCCAGCTCATTCTAAGCCCTGTCATTCTAAGACATTAAATATGGCCACCAGGCATCTAAATGCTGTCCAGCCTGATGTGTGGTATGATATCCTCTTGTCCTAGATAACTTTTGCTTTCTGTATTGCAGAGTGTTCATTAGATCAAGGCTATTTATATTTAAACAGATCCTCTTTAATTTGAGAGGTGTGTCAGATAAATTACTTACATGCCTCAGAGTTTACTTAGTTTAAAATAAGTAGTTGCTTCTTTTATATAACATATGTACCTCAGTTCAAACTATCTCCTGGCAAACTAACGATTAGAGTCCCTTTTGGGAGATCGGCGGTGATAAATTTGATTAATAAATAAATAAATAAAAAACAGGTTGTTTATGGTTTCTTTATATATATGTATATGTATATATAAATAAATAAAATCAGACGAATTTTTGAGATGGAGGCAGATGTTTACATTTGTTTATTAGATTTTTGTCAAACAACAAAGGGAAATATTTTTCAATTAATATAAATCTGAGATATTTCTGTGTGTATAGGTTAAAAAACTTGAAGTTAACCCCAGAGCTGAAGAAGCTGGGACTATTGTTTTCTTAAACTAGAGAAATCATTTAGTATCATTGAATATTAAGCACAGAAGACAGAAATTCTCTCTAAAATATATTTAAAAAGTGGTTTAATAGATTTTTATAAGAGCTCGTCGGTGTTGCCAAGTTACATTAATAGAAATTTGGGTAAATATTTTGCACGTTTCAAAATCGGGATGTACTACCCATTCAGAAATAGCAGTCATTAATTAAATATATGCAAATCAGATCAGAGTGCGCTTATTTATTTGTTTTATAACTTCTCTTTCTGTTTAGACAAGTGCTTGAGATGGCTAACATTTTTTTTAAAAAAATGCTAAAATAAATACTAAAATAATTAAAAAATAAAACCCTGTATAAAGAGACATGCCTTTATTGCAGTGTTTCTCAACCTTGGCAACTTGAAGATGCGTGGACTTCAGCTCCCAGAATTCCCCAGCCAGCATGCCTGGTTTAGGCTCTCCATGCTGGCTGGGGAATTCTGGGAGTTGAAGCCCACACATCTTCAAGTTGCCAAGGTTGAGAAACACTGCTTTATTGACTTTCTATATACTGAAATCGTGGTGATTAAATGAGACTCTGGAGAGAGCTTGAAAGCAGTTCATGAGAAGGCCTTCTCCTACGTGCCAGTTAGATGAGTCTCTGACAGCGAAGGCATTTTCAGAAGGGCTTCTCCTGTAGATATTAATGACTGGTCACATTCTTTAAATGTTAATACCAACAGTATCTACCTTATAAGTAATAGGCCATCTTTCAGCATGGGTATTGTATGATCTCCGTAACTTGCACAGGTTTGCAGCCTTGTGGCAGCGTTTTCTACCAGTTACAACTTCTGGATGATTTTCAAGGGTACCCTTGTAGATACTGAAGAGCATGACAGATAAGGCAATACTCTGCGGGTCACTAGTCTCTTTCTGCATATGATTCAGCAAAGAAGTGCCCCCACAAACTGGTCCTACAGGACAGTTCAGAAGGATCCCATGATTGATGGAATCAAAGAGATCCAGGAGAACCAGCAGGGCAGTATGTTTTCAGTTTTTTTTTAATTTTATCCCGCCTTTATTATTTTTATAAATAACCCAAGGCGGGGAACATCTCTATTACTCCTTCCTCCTATTTTCCCCACAACAACAACCCTGTGAGGTGAGTTGGGCTGAGAGAGAGTGACTGGCCCAAGGTCACCCAGCCGGCTTTCATGCCTAAGGCGGGACTAGAACTCTTATACCACACCTAATTGGCTCTTGGGCTGAGAGAGAGGGACTGGCCCAAGGTCACCCAGCCGGCTTTCATGCCTAAGGCGGGACTAGAACTCTTATACCACACCTAATTGGCTCTTGGGCTGAGAGAGAGGGACTGGCCCAAGGTCACCCAGCCGGCTTTCATGCCTAAGGCGGGACTAGAACTCTTATACCACACCTAATTGGCTCTTGGGCTGAGAGAGAGGGACTGGCCCAAGGTCACCCAGTCAGCTTTCATGCCTAAGGTGGGGCTAGAACTCTCAGTCTCCTGGTTTCTAGCCTGTTGCCTTAACCACTAGACCAAACTGGCTCTCTTTTTGTGGTGGATCAAACACTAAGATGATCAGAACAATCCCAATTCAACTTCTTGGCTGAAAGTTCAATTGAAATGCATATATTTCCAAGGTCAAGAGAAGGGTTTTATTGTTTGTTTGTTAAGAGAGGTTTTTCTATTTATTTATTTTTTGGTCCCTTCGAGTCAGTGTTGTCTCTTGGACCAATCCCTGCAGTTTCTTGGCAAGTTTTTTTGGAAGTGGTTTGCCATTTCCTCCCTCCTAGGGCTGAGAGAGAGTGACTGGCCCAGCTGGCTTTGTTCCCAAGGCAGGACTAGAACTCACAGTCTCCTGGTTTTTAGCCTGATGCCTTAACCACTACACCAAACTGGCTTTCTTTTTAAGAGATAATTCTCCTTTAAGCAGAAGTTAGTACTTCATTGTCTTTAGTCTATAACCAAAAAGAATACAAAATAAGACAACAAGTGGTTGCTAAGGTTACATCCTTACAATCTGATCCAGCAACTGTTACCCAGACAGCTCTAACTGCTTTTATCGCCACAAGTAATTATGTGAATTGTGTAAAGTGAGCTACCAACTGTTCTGACCCTCCATCCACATTGCCTGAATATCGTGGTGAAGGAAATACCTCACAAAAAAGAAAATAAATCCTAGCCCATTCTGTGCAGACACAGTGGAAGCAGAGAAGTAAGCACTTTCAGCTGCCTCAGAGAATCTCAAATGGCCTTTCAGGTGGGCTCCAGTCCATGTTTGATCTGAGATGATCTACGGGAGAACCATTCTTCTGTGCATGTTCATTTAAGTCTTGACTGGTGTAGTGGTTAAGGTTCTGGGCTAGAAACCAGGAGACTGAGTTCTAGTCCCGCCTTAGGCATGAAAGCCGGCTGGGTGACCTTTGGCCAGTCACTCTCTCACAGCCCAACTCGGTGCAATGTAGACTAGCCTCCTCGTGGTGCACCCCGGGCAATGTGACTTGTCACAGCTAAATACTCTACACATCTGGCTGCTGGACCTCACAAGGATTTCCCAGCAAGAAAAAGCAGCATGAACACTGAACTGCTATGCCATATGATTTAAAAAAAAAGTCTTGATGATCAAAATAAACTCAGAGGTTCATTGGAGCCATCTAAACTTTAATTCTCTTGCGTAGCAAAGCCTTAAGAAAATTAGAGGCATTTTATTGCCTTGCTTTGAAGATGGACTGCAGTAGGCTTGACATAAAAGTTGATTCTGGCCAGGCTTGATATTCTTAGTATCACAAACTTTGATTTCGGATGAAAGGATTTATTCAGGTCAGGAATTTTAGAATAACATTTGAGAGAACCTGTATTCTAATAACAGCTTAGTCAAAGGGAAGTACTGCCTGAAGCGTTGGCCATTTGCTTAGCTTCAGCTAGCAGCTAGCCGAGTTCCTGTTTCAATTAAAAGGTGAAGCTGACATGTTAACCTGGTAACTAAAATGAAATTCCTGAGGAGGATGAGGAAATTTTTCCAGATGATGGAAAAGAGGCTCCTTGGACTACACTCTGGGGCCACATTTGCACAACGTGTTAAACCACTCCAGCAAGTTAATATGAATGCATATGCTGCATTCTTACCTTAATCATTACAGCTGTTTAATGGGAATGCACCACTTCTCTATGGCTAATTGTAACATGAAAACACAGGACAGTCACCATGTCTGATTAATACTACCTAGAATGTCAAAGCATGGCTATTTGTTGGTTTGTAGATGCTTTTGCACCATGCCTTTATCCACTCCAATTGATGTGAATATATAGTTCCTTTAATAGAAAGAGTGACTTTTGAAGATGGAATGTCCACCACTTCTGGTTGACTGGAAACCCTCGTTTATTGTATGCCATTTATAGGCATGCTCCAGGCTATACGGGATACAATCTTATTCCACATATCTATGGAGTCATCCTTTTTTTGACTTGGAGATGCCATGTTATTTTCATTGCATATGTTCTTCAATGAGACTGGAAGTTGGCGGACAAGTATTTGGCAATCTGGTAGCTCTTGAGCTCATAAATATTAAAAAGGTAAAGATGGATGGGGGCAGAACAAATAGACTGAACTACCAAGCAAGACTGAAGGCATTAATTGATATGATTAACTGGAGCCAGCCAGTCAGACTCTCCTATTAGGTCCTCCAGTCTGTGTCCTCTTTGCACAGGAACTTTTCTCTTCCATCCTTTTCACTGTTGGAGGATGCTGAGATAGTCCGTGCATGAGGACAGGGAGGTTGATTGGAATAATTTTCCTTCCACTCAAATTATCTTGCCAATGAAGCAGAAAGATATACACAGACTTTCAACGTCTGTAACAGGAGCTTCGTGAGAATGAAAAAAAACTAAGCTATGGGAACTTCCAGAGGCTGCAAAGATTTTTTGTTTTTTGTTTGGATCTGGAAGTAGTAGAGCATGAGATTCATTCTAGAAATTTGTAGAGTTGACTAAAGAATCAGTTGGCTTGCAAAATTGTTCAGGAAACAAAGTATAATGGAGGCTGCTAGCTAAATAAGTGTTGAGAGCCCAACCAAAACCCAAGTACATGGGTTCATTCCATTTTTCTTCTTTGCTGACATTCTTCAACTCTGACCAGTTGGTGTCAAACTCCAGTGACGTGCTTTCTAAGTTGCATACAATCCACAGATTGCTCACTTTTGCTTTATGTGTTGACTGAGAACTAAGTCCATTGGGTCTATAGAGCTTCCAGAGAAATATTTGTTGGAGCTTTTGCTCAAGACAGGACTTCTGTCTAAAGGGGGTTGCATTGCATTGAGAAGTTGAATTCTCAATCATTTTTCCTCAGCCTACTGTTGCTGAGAGTCACATTTATCAATCAACATTTGCAGGGAGTCTGAGGGTCGCAGTGGTCAAAGAATGGTACACATAGAGTTGGGAGGAAGAATTTTGTTTTTATTCTCTGGGGAAGTAGCTGGAGGAATTCTGAGGGCTGTGTTTCATTTGATTGAAAATCATGCCATCAGCGTTCAGCAGTTATATTCAGAAGATATCCTAGGAGGACATAAGCAGAAGTTGGAGGCAACTTGTAGCCCTAAGGCCATAGGTTGCTGTCCCTGATCTGGATAATATGCTGGGACAAAAACTCCCAAAATCCCCCGCAGTATGGTTGTGTTGCCTGGGCATGTTGAGAACTAGTTTCAACTGACAACTGAGAATTTAGAAGATAACCCATGAGATATGCTTTATTGAACTAGTTTTCCTCCGGCTCTCCCTAGTTTTCCTATGGTTGCCATAGCTATAATTGGGGTAGCTCTGTCCTGCTGTTCTGTAAGGCTTTTTTACTTTTCCTATAGCTAGTTTGCATTAGTATAGTTGCTTCTTTTGTGGCTAATAAACTATTCTGAACACCTAAATTCTTAAACTGGCTATGCTGTGCAACTTGTTTGGCATCTGCTGTTCCAGCAGAGATGGGATTCAGTACCGGAAGCTTTGATACTGCACTGCCTTCACTTCCTGTTTTCTGCAATGGCTGGCTTGATCATGTATTAAAAAAAATGCAAATCCTTCAACAAAGTAATATCATCCTTGCCATCCAGTTACCAAATACTCTTTTAAAAATCCTCCCTGTTCTATGTAATTGTTTCCTGCTTCATGGCTGTTTCCTATATTGTTTTCATAATGTTCCTTCCTCTTTCCTGGCCACAACCTAAGTCTCTTCATGCTTGAATGGAGTACATTTCAAATCTTTACTGACATTTTCAAGACAACAGCATGCTCTAATTTTGCCCCAGCATATTGACTATTCTGGAAGACTAGGCTTTGCTACTGAAGTAACTGAGACAGGCAAAATGGCTTTGTAAGCCGTCTTTGCAAACATTTCAAGATAGTTAAGTGAATTGTTAAAACAACATCCCCTTGCTGCATGACCTGGAATCAAAAACGTCATATATGGAGGCTATACCAGATGACCCTCTAATTCTACCTTTCTAAGAAGTTAATATTACAAGCTGCTTTTTGGATCAACTTACATTAACATGAATTGTTAAAAACTTGAGTTGAGGTGTTTGTGTATACAATCATGACTTCATGACTTTGTAAATTAATCCATGCAACCTTTTTTTTTTTATTTGAAGACAGTCTTTTGCACACACAAGTGAGTTTTAAAGTTGAGTGTAAAGAGAAACAGTACCGTAAAATGCAGTGTCACGTATAACTAATCAGCCAATTTAAATGATACAAACATTGATCTGTAAAAAAACTGAATGCTCATGTTTTAAAAATGTTTTCACCTGTTGCCTAAAACATTTCGCAAGACTCAAAAAGTGGTCCACTCCCTTATTTCCAGGCTGATGCATTAAGAACTAACTCAGAGACTCTTTAGAGAGTGCACATTATCACTGTGTAGTACTATGTTTTGCCTTTAGGAAGTTTCTGACTGAAGCAATGGTCAGAATTTTTACTTGTTTTTTGCCTTGAGGAAGTTGGGTGTTCTTGTTTTGAACTGTTCGTTCTCTTACAGGTATGACAAAAGGGAAGACCTTAAACCAGGTGACCCGCTTATGTTCTCATACACGCATGTACTTACGGAGATGGATTCAGCTCAACTGTCACATTACAAGGCAACTCACAAAGTCCTTGCGCATATCCCTGGCACCAGTGGAGTTGGATTGAATTTTACTGCACTGCCCCCTATTACTTTAAATTTGAAACCCAAACTAGTATTGTTGGAAAAGCTCCCTATTTCTTCTGAAAAATAAATTTTAACAAGTTTGAAATCATTTGTTAGAGTTGTATTGTACTGTTTGATTCTATTCTTTTCACTTACATGAAAAACTTTCATACAGTATGTTTATTAAATGTAATGCCAGCTATATTTCAATACATGAAATGTGTAAAATAGAGCACACACATTCCAAGATATGTTTCATATAGTTACATAGGAAATATATGCAATAGAGTTGTAATGTTTTTATGTAACTGTATGTGTCTATGTGTGGTTTAATGTTTTCCCACTGTTTTCTACCAGGAAAAAAATAGCATAATGTGCTATTTTGAGCTATAGCATAAAAATGTTGCTTACAGTATCCGCAGGTGAAAAATCCCATATACCTAAACCTGAATGTCATTAGTGACAAAATCTGAAAATCAGTGGATGCTATTTCTGTTTTTATCTGTGGGGCGTTTGCCCATAGGCACTGTTTTGCGTATGAGACTATCATATCTTATGTTAGGTCCATCTTGCCATGCTGATAAAATTTCTTGCCCAGGTTTCCTTATTTTAGCAGTTGTCAACCATGGAGTAAAGATTAACACACTGTAAGAGTTAAGGGGAAATCAAGCTGGCCTTGAAGTGTTAAGAGACAACCAAGCATAAATCAAGAAGAAAATAATACAGGATGTCAAAAAATGTAATGTTTTAATTGCTTGCTGGTTTTTAAGTGATAACTTCCAAATAAACAAGTATATAACTAGATAATTTTAGTCAACTGTAGTGACTGTTCTCAGTGGACACAATACAGATAAAGCAATGGATTAGGAAGCATAATTGTGATGGCCTACAGCTTGTAATTGAAGATCTGCAAGAAAGTATATTATGTAACTGTGTCTTAAAATCATTTTTAATGGGTGCACCTTAGCACAGTATGAACAGGGTGCAAATTTACTTAGATGCAAGAAATACCATCCTGTAAAACTGGTTTAACCACACTGCTGTGTTCTCTTGCATGCTATGCCACAAGTTTAATCAATTCTGTTGTTCTTTTGCATCAAAGAAAACAGTATGATGTGCCTTCCTTGATGTACAACTTATTGTTCACAGCAGCTGTTGCTATTCAGGACAGGGGAAGCATTAATTTGTCACAGCAGCCTACATTCAAAACCTGCACAACTTACTGGGTGCTGTTCTCTTGTTTTGTGGAACAGACAGTGCTAACAGAGTCATCTACTGGAAGATCTTTAAAACACTGCTTGGTACTTCTAGAAGAATTTACTGCCCTTTCTGTAGTTGCCACTTGACAATTATTTCATGTGAAATGGGGTATACCTGATGTTCTGTGATGTATAATCAACTATGCTGTGAATATAGCACCTTAAAACCCATGTTCGTTATGAAAGCTATTGCAGATAACATCCATGAAAGCTTATAATAAATGGGTTGTCATTTTTTAAGATAACATAAGATTACACGGGGGGGGGGGAGACAAAACCAGCATATTCTATGATAATTATGGCCATAGCATAGCTAAAACTAGTATTCACAAAGAAATTATACCTGCGAAACAATCAATAGCTACATATAGGGAATCTTTATCTTCCTTCAGGAATTATATTTTTAGGCCTTAAGTGTCTCAAGGCATATGTAATAAACCAATGTGTATTTCCTATTACCGAAAATTATTTTTATCCAGGAGTGTTAAAACCATATGTACTATGCAGTATTCCCTGACCTCATTTTAAGATTTTCAATGTTTCAGAATATTTAGCTTTCCATATTACCTAAGAATCTGAAATACTGTTTTCTGTATCACTATGCTTGAGCTTTGAAGACGTTAACGTCAACCGAACTCTACCAAAGAGGAACCCAACATACCTAATTACATGGAATGAACTCTTGTGGCCATCAGTGCTGTTATCCAATAGCCTTTCATATTTTCAAGAAGTTTTGCTGTCTACCTTTTAACTAGCCACAATGTGTTAACTGTAACATATTTCAAGACTCATTTTGTTAACCATGTGAGACCCACTCATCATATAATAACCATGTGCATTCTATAAGCATATACCCACACATTCATGGCTACTGGTGGCTATCACTTTCCCAAATGTGTAAGCTAAATAGGTGGAGGAAAGGTGAAATCATCGGTTTAGCCAGCGTTGTTCCCACGATGTTTAGGACAACAGTCTCCCGGTGCCATAACAATTGCCTGTAGCTATGTGCACCCCATGAGCTTACCTCAAGTTACTGTCTAGTACATAGCACTTTTGGTCTTGTCTCCCCCTCTCCTCACCCCTGGCACCCCCAGTTCTGACCATTTTAACATGGTTTGGTTCATTCTTAAATTATCAGTGAAAAATTTGCAATGGTCTGCATTTTAAAAGGATGTTTCTAGATATATATATAGAGAGTTAAATTAATTGAGTAAGGCTTATGCAGTAAAAACAATATTTAAAAAGAATTAGCTCTATTGTATTACTGAAGATATTTCAGATATATTTGGGCCATAATGCATCCATTACATCATGTATCTCATTATATGGGAGACAGAAATACTACAGTACAAGGAAATATTTGAATGGAAGATTGCAGAAGCAATATGCCTTCTAATTCTTATTCCAAAAGTTATTATATCCAGGTTATGCTCCTGCCCGCCTAAATGACTTTCCAGAATCACTAAGTGCCCACTGCATTCTAAGGGGGAAAAAAATGGCTGACACTGACTCATTCTCTAAAAATTGCAAATAAGATGTTTAATTTCAGAAACTGAATCCATCATTTATAAATACACTAAAACATAATAAATGCAAATATTAGGCAGAGGTACAGTACAGTATTTTAACAAAACTACATCTTTCCTAAAGGCTGTAGTTAATTTGTTTCCCCAAATAATTTTATCAATGCATCGGGGGGGGGGGGGGGAGCAGAGAGGAAGGAGGGAGATACCTTTTAACTTCTTTTAAAATGTGGACAGCATAATGTAAATGCTGGCGATTCTTCTGTTCGAGGATTAATAAAATTCTATGATACCTTACTTAGCTGATGGACACTGTTGATTATGGTCAGTTCTACTATATAACCTTCTTTGCAGGAAACCGGTCTATGGGCCGTGCAAATTCTTCAGGTGCGTGTGAAGTGCCTGTGCGTGCTGGGACAGTCCGATGCACGTTCGGAAGCACCTTTTCTAAAATATTTGCAAAGTCTTAGGATATTCACTGAAAATCAGCTTCTAGTAACAGGGATAATAGAAGAATGCCATACACAATTTGCAATTACATGGGAAACCTTAACTACATTTTCCCACCAAGGACTAATAAATGTTTTGATTCATTCAATTGTAAAAGGCTTGGCATGATGCCCTTTCTTTATATTTTATATTTCAATGCACTGCATTAAATAACAAACATCAATTGGAAAAATTTGAAAATAAACACCCAAAAACCTTATAAATACTCAAGCTCTAATTCAGTTACAGTGTAAAAAAAACCTGAATAGGGACCATGAATGGCAAACTTATAGATTATTGTATAACTGATGTTTCTTAATAACTCTAAGTTTAGTCAAATACTAATTCAACTGCCATCTTTAGTACATACATACTTGAACATAAGTACATTAGGCCTGCAGTTAAAACCTGCTAAATAGGAAGATGGCTTCATTTCCACCTTTATATACAGCTTTCTTCTGCAATTAAAGCAATATTCAGCTAATATACAGTACCTGGTTTCTGTTTTTTACATAATTGAATAAAGAACTACATAATACAACTGTTTACATCCTTTTTGCCATTCTATTCAAAATGTTTTAAAATTTCATTTACAATGTTCAATCGAAAGCTACATAATTTGTTTAATAATTGGGACAAAGACAAGGCTAATTCTAATAGGATTTTTTTTTTTTAAGAAAATGTATATACACTCTTATCTGGCCTGAAGGATAATTGATAAGGCACATGTAGACACAGAGAGAACTGAAAAAATATAACTAAGTTTGAAACAACAGGCATTGATTAGATGTCATACATGGCCCCTAATGGAGCAATTTAAGTTACAAATATAGTAATTATCCAGTGAGCAACAAGAAGTTTAGACTGGCGGCCTGTTCATTAATTTCAATACTGGAAGTATATCAAAGGAAGATTTACTTTCAAAAATATAAGTTTTTCAAAGTGTTCCATTGCTAGTCTTGATTGACTAAAGCTGATGTTTTCGTTGGATGTACTGAACAATCTCTCTGATGGAACGATGCTCGGAGGACAACCTAGGAATCGAACAGCCAACTTTGACAATACTGGCCAAGATGATTTCTTAAAATTCCAGTAAGTGAGGGGATCACAGTTATGCTCAAGCACTTCTTCCTCCAAGTATAAAAGCACCATTTCCTCTGGCAACTTAGTCTTTTCTTTTGGAAGTTTTGCTTTTTTCATGTCTTCCATCAGTGACCAAAGACTATTGTCCCCATAAGAGTTTTTAGATGATGAACCTATACCACAACCATTGGAAACAGGTTTACTATCATCTGAGGTAGCATTTAATATTTCTAGCTCCCTGATTAAGTCCTGTTTATACTGTTCTGCTTCTTCTTCTGTGAATAAGGAGGTCTTATAACGAGGGTCCAAAAGTGTAGCAAAAATATATCTTGGATCATGGAGTATAGAGGACAACCTACTCACCATAGCTTCTTTTAAGGACTTTAGCATAGTATCTATGCCCATTGTTTCCTCAAACAGTAGTTCAATTTTCCGGTTGAGAATATGAATCATTGGAATTACTTGGCTTAAAGTGGACATATGTGTACTCATCTCTCTACTTGCAACTTCAAATGGTTTGAGTGCATGACAGACAGATTGCATCACTTCCCACTGATCACAGCTTATTAATTCCCTGAAGCTACACTCTATAGACATTTCATCAATAGCTCTTTTCTGTTCAATTAGCCTTTCAAGCATATGGAATGATGTATTCCATTTTGATGGGACATCTTGGATTAGCTGATGCTGTGGCAAATGATATTCCTTCTGCAGCTCTGCCAGCTTTTCTTTTGCTTTCGCTGAGCGATGAACACGTTCACATATCTTTCTGGCAATGCTAAGGAGGTTCTGGACCATCCTCTGGCTTTTAATAGCTTCATTCACTATGAGATTCACTGTGTGACAAAAGCATTGCACACTTGAATGTTCCCCTTCATTTAAAGTTTTTCCTATAGCCTGATTATCTGTAACTGTAATCCCAATCTGTAGGCCAACTGATGTTATCCAGGCTTCCCACCAATATTCTAGTTGTTTCTGAATGCTGATACCATTATAGTCGCAATCAATCTGTGAAACATTTAATAAAGCTGAACAATGGTAATCTTCACACTGTGGTCGAACCCGAGACCCAAATGTTACCCAGTGAGCAGTGAGGGTTAGATATTCCCGAGTTTGATTGCTCATCCATATTCCAGAGGTAAAGTGGACTACACAACTTTCAGCTTCTTTAAGATGTGAAACAATTACTTCTTTCACACTATCATACATATCAGGAATCGCAGTATGAGAAAAATAAGATGGTGAAGGCAGTGAATACTGAGGTTGCAAGTATTCAAGCAATCGATTAAAACCAATATTATCTACAAAAGAATATGGCTGAAGATCAAGTGCAATCATTTCAGCTACCAGACTCGTTATTTTTTTGGCAACAGGATGTGTGTCAGAAAATTTGTCATTGGTTTCATCAAAAGATGAAGATCCCAAAAGATCTGTGCTCAGAGGTACATGATTATTTGCAGAAGAGGACAATACTGGCGCTGAGGCTTCTGGTTTTAGGACATGATTATGAAACCGCTGTAAATGTCTTAAAAGGCAACTGGTACCTAAATTGGTTGGCTTTTTCCCTCGACTTATTGTACGTCCACAGTGCATACATATTACTTTAGTTGAATCTGCAGAACAAATTGAAAAATGATTCCACAGTTTTGAGGTCTTTTTGCTACTAACAGGAAATATGACTTGAGTATCTTTAGTAACCATTGTGGGTAAGTCAGTCAGTTTTGAAGATGAACGTTCTGCAGAAGCCAAGGTAGCATAAGGAGAATTTGCTAAACTGACGTCTATAAAGCTCTTTTGGATTCCTATAACTTCAGGATGCCGCCTGTATAAGTGTCTTGTCAAATAGCTTGTGCCTAAATCACCTTTTTTCCCATGATTTATCATACAACTACAATGTCTACATACAACTTTTAGATTATCCCCTGGAGACAAAGAAAAATGATTCCATACTTCAGATTTTAGCTTTCGCATTATCCGTTTATTCTGATGAAAAACAGAGCCATGTTCCAATAACAATGGGCTTTTTTCAGGGGAAGAAACTAAAGAAGCTTCCCCTATATCATCTGATGATGAGAACAATGAGGAATCCTCCATGAGAGTATCGCCCAAAGGAAGATTGGAATTATTTTCTTCAGCTATTCTGTCTGGAGAAGAGCAAACAGATGTTGGTTCTTTAGCTAATTTTCCAGGAGGTGATACAGAACTTGGGTCTCCATCTGAAGCTAATAGAGGTGGTAATAAAGTTGGAGGAGCAGAGTACAGAGGGGGTATGCTTGAACCTCCTCCATTCTCCTGTAGAACAATAGAACGATGAGCCCTCCACATGTGCCGTATTAAGCAGCTGGTTCCAAGATCTTTTCCATTCTTTCCTCTGCTGAATTCATTCATACAGTGAATGCAGACAGCTTTTGAGTTATCTAGAGGAGACAAATAAAAATGTTTCCATACAGCAGATCGTCTCCTTGAGCCAGATGTAGTCTTAGGAAGCTGAACAGTTTTCTCTGCTATATTGTCTACCATTTCTTCACACTGACTGTTGGGTGGATGTAGTGATAATCCAACACCAGCTTCTTCTTTATTATTCTTTTCAGTATGTGACAGATCTGAAGGTATTTCTTCAATAGAAACTGCAGGAACAGATTCCTCCATAATTTGATCAGGGGGTGGAATCTTAGAACACGTTTTCTTAACTAATTTTATAGGAGTTAGCACATTAGTTAGATCTCCAGCGTCTGCAGGCTGAGGTGGCAATAGTAATGTAGGTGATGAAGAAAAGGAAGATATAGCTGGTATATTTCCATTTTCCTGAATGAGTACAGTTGGATGAGCTCTCCTCACATGCCTCATTAGACAGCTTGTGCTTAAGTCTTTCTCATTTTTACCCCTGCTAAATTCTTTCATACAGTACATACATATTGCTTTGGTACTGTCTCTAGGAGATATAAAGAAGTGGTTCCAAGCAGGGGACTTTTTTCGGGAGCTTATGTTTCTGCTTGAAAGAAGACTCTGTGTTACAGCTTCCATTGCTACGTCGTAAAGAGTACTGCTATATTGAGAAAAGAGAGAACCATAATCATCCTCATTTTCCGCAGAGATGAATTTGTCTGAATTGTTACAGATGAAATTCTTTTCTCTGTCATCCTGTTCATCACTGCTGTCTGTCTGTCTTAGATCTTCTCTTTCAGTTTTTATATCTATTGTTTCTAAAACACAATTGCTATCATCTTCTGGTTCCACTTTTAAATTGTTGATTTTATCCATCATCAAATTATCACTGATTTGTGGAGACTCTGCTATATTTGTATCCATGACTGAGCTCAGTTATTTCTGCTGTGTCTTCATATCTTAATGAAGATTTGGAACTCAGATTAAATCATGTATTTTAAATCATGTAAAAAGATATAGGTAAAACAAAAGGTTTTATTTTAGGCCCCGTTGTTTGACTCCCAGGATCTTTAGATCTCCAGATTATATATCATTCTTTGTGGGTGCTGGTTCTAAATCCTTTGTGTTGTGGGGTGGGAAGCCAAGAAGAAGCAGTTGAGTATACATCCAGTTCTACTATCTGCTCATATCATCTAGAAATAAAAGAAAGCAAGTAAGTGTAGCAGTTCAAGTAAGTTTAATTTATTTCCTTAAATAAATAACAACCAACTACTTCTTTACTTTTAAGATACAGGAAAATAAATAGCAATACATTTTGAGACGAAGTATAATTTAAAAAAAAAACCCCTGCACTGAATAGTTTTTTCCATCCACTGTTACTCATGGTGAGGATTCAAAGATCTAGTTCAGGTTTTCTAATCATGGGCACAGAGTTTTGTTATCCCTGTGCTACTTCATAAAATGTATCTCAAAGTAGCCATACTTTCTAAAGTATTTTGACACATTTTATGGACATCGAGAAACACAAATCCTAAGGCACTGTAGACATGCAAAACTTGTTTTGTGTTTATTTTTGGATTCCAGCCACATTTGCTTGTCTCACAGTTAAGAATTTCTACTTAAACCAATCACACATTAAATGTTGGAGGAAGAATTATAAATAGCAACATTTTAATCCATAACTTATAAACATGAGTGATAGCAAACACAGTCTAATTAGATTAACTTTTAAGATATATTTCTTTTCTTAAGAGTTTGCTCAATATATGTTTCATGACCATTAAATTGAGGCAGTTTTACTTACTGCTACTTAAACATTTATTAGGGTTCTATCTATATACTACTAAAACTCTCCTGTTTGTGTGTAACCTTTAACCAGGTAAAATGGTGCATCACAGGGCAACACTTTTTGAACCAAGGCACCTCAAATGGGCTAACTTATAGAATGCGTCCAAAACCCAGAACCTGTTTCTTCCGTGGAATAGAAATTTGGCAAATTTTATAAAACATTATATGACATACAAAATGTCATAAAACATTTCCTGATGCTTGACTGTGCTATACAGTTCAATATGAATGACATGGGCTATTTTCAAGGCAGATACATTTCTTCATATCTCTCTGAATTTTTAAGAACTTTCCCAGGGAAGCTCTGCAGTTGTTGAAAGCACTGAGGAATCTGGTAAGGAAATACCTCTGCAAACGATGATGCAACGGGTCACAGGTTATCTAGTATCTACCAAAAATATTATTTTTTTCCTTTATGTTTTATCCTGCAGATATTATTAAGGCATGTGCTTATAAGATGAATTGGAACCTGCATTCAGAAGGGTTTTCCATTAAAAGTACGATATACATCTAACTATGTATCTATCCATACACACAACCATTAAATAGATGAGATATAAATATATATTATTAGCTATATAAAACACCACTTCTCTTTGAATAACTACCTTTTCAACTAACCAAACATAATAATATGTTTATCACTGGCCCAAAGTATCATTAGCTGTTGGCTTTTTTTTAGGAAGGAAAGAGGAAATAGGCAGGATTATTGCTGTGCTTGTTTGAGATTTTATTTATTTTCCTCTTCCCAATACCCTTCAGCAGAACCCAAACCAGAACACATGAAGTTTTCTCACTGGGCAGACCCAAACTTTTGTGTAAATTAATCTTTAGACCACAACATAGACCAAGAACTTAGTGCTTCTCAGTTTATCTGACAAGAAGCAAGGTGAAAAGTTATATTTCTGTTCCCACCTTCATTAATCCAGTTGTTATCATCAGTAATCCCCCCTGCCTGATCTGGATAGCAAGCTTGGTTAGTGTGAATGTATGAACTGAACAAATATAGATATGGATGTGGTACTTGATTGGTTATCTGGTTTAATGTATAATCACCGCATCTGCATTAACGAGACACGAACATGCCTATTCATTTCACTCGATTTTACAAAATAACCAGAAGGAACAAAGTGGGGAAAGAACTGTCAGAACATGAGATTTTTTGAATGTATATTAGCTTAGTTCCACGGCCTGAGATCATACAAGGACATATCAATTCTGTAAGGTTTTAGACACCTTTGTATCATTTTAGGAAGCCAATGGTAGATTCAATTATTTTTTGATGTTCAAAATGCACTATAGGAAGAAAACTGGGGATATCATCATCATCATCCCACTCTTGTGCACAAATACATGGTCTATTTTTCCCTCCAACCCCACTAGCTCTAGAATATTTCCTTGTCTGCTCACTACCATAAAATTATTCTGAATTTCATATCAAAGTCCATGGCTTTCTATATTTTGTTGCTCAAATAGTCTATTTATTATCTTTAGTTCTCAAAATGCTGACTTTGGTGGAACTTAACATTAATGGAAGATAAGAAGTGCAAAAAAGATATACTTTCTTCTCAACAAGTAAGAGGTTAAACAAACAAAACTGCAAAATACAGCTAACGGAAATAAATTGGAACAAAGAAATTTATCTCTCAACCTCATTATGACTTGAAAATGTTTTACACCATTTAATTCAACAATGCTTGTCATATTATTTCACCCACCTTGTAGGTTTCATCCTTCTAATTGGGCCCCGCATGAATTAGGAAACAAAGTAACTTTCACACTTTACTGAAGGAAGGGACCAGCATTCTCTTCAATCCTGTACAAAAGACAAATAGCATTTAGGTTACTATGTTTTTCATGTTTCCTTATTACTAGTCTTTGTAGGAAACTTTTGATGGAGGCATCTCTCCCCAGGCAACAATGATTTAGACCAATTCAGATGTAATGGTAACCATCTTCCTTTAGGTGCTAGGGCAGTGTTTCTCAACCTTGGCAACATTAAGATGGGTGGACTTCAGCTCCCAGAATTCCCCAGCCAGCTCTCAAAGTCCACCCATCTTAAAGTAGCCAAGGTTGAGAAACACTGTGCTAGGATATCAGACTCTCCTTTCTTTCAAGTTCTGGACCCTATGGTTATTTAACTATGAAATTATCAAATTCATCTCCTCTATTCATGCATTCTGTGTGGAGGAAGGAAAGGAAAAACACACAATACAATATTGTATTCTCATCACAACAAGTCATGATTTGTTGCAATACTAAAGATGGCCTACATATCACTGAGATAATTAGCAGCAATTTGAATTTAAAAACTGAATAATTATATTTCAGTCAAGAAAGGAGCTCCAGCTATAATGGTAGAACATTTAAGAAATAAAGTTGGACTTATAAAGTTATAAAGTTGGACTTATAAAGTATTGATTTTTATGATACTGGAACAGTTAAAATTCTCTAAGCATGTTATCCTATTAGTGTCAAGAACAGCACTATTACCACAGTTATTTATTCAAGAGTATATTCTGATTTGGAGCAAAGTTAAAAGGATAGTTTTAATCAGTTTCCTTGTGCATATGTATTAGCTGAGTCTTGATCAAATTATACTGGGAATTACATCATCCATTCTATTTCTGAACCCAATACAAAATGCCAGGCTTGTTCTTTAAGAGTTTTATAACAAAGATATATTATCTTTTCTGCTGTGAATCCAATTGCATATGGTGGCATTTAATTTATGGAATACTTGCTCCAAAATATTCTATACTAGAATATCAGCCAAAGCAGTTATTGCAGCATATTTTTATTCTTGATTATAACTGCTTGGTTCATGTACCAAGATTTGCTTCTGACTTTGCTAATTTTCTTTTTTGAATAGGTGTGTAATTTATAGTCTTTATAATATGCTTTATAGTCTTATCTATATATATCTATATATATCTCTATATAACCTTTTTATATGCTTTATAGTCTGCATGGCAGACTACAATAGTAATAATAACAAACAGTAGTAGTAATTATTATTCCAAATGGAAAAGATATGTAATACATGAAAACATTATTGGCAGAATACTTACTTATATTGCGAATTATTTATCCTAGTCTTCATTACCGATCTGGGATGAAGGAGCAGGAAAAAGAAACCATATTTTAACATAAAGCTACTAAACACTCATTTTTAACAACTGCAAACAAGATATCTACATAGACATATTTTTCATAGGACAAAAGTATTAGATCTATGCAAATACTTCACTCTAGATTTGGGTCCTCAAACCACATGCATGCCCAGAAACCACAGCTGAACTATTCCACAGTCATGTTAAAATCCATACATTCAGATAAACCATTTGTTCATCATAAAAGGAATGAACTTACCTTAGGACATTAGAGCATACATTTAGAGAATTTCAGGGTTTGTTTTTTTTAATTAATGATGGCTTGTTACATTCTCCAAATCTGACTGTTACCAGTCTTAAGTGTTTTTTTTAACCAAATCATCTTTTAATGTTTTATTTACTTATATAACTTGTTAGATTTATATCCCACCTTTCTGGCAAGAGCTTAAGGTGATTCAAATGTTTAAGACTGGCAAAAGTTTTGAGTTTTGACAGGCTGACCTGAGGTATTTTAAATAAAACCTTCAGATCTTCTGGTCACTCCTGCAATGGAACAGAGAAAAGCATCTGAGCTCAGAGCTCAGTTACAGGTTTTTTGTTTTTTTTTAAATCAGAATCATGGTAAGCTGTGACTTAGAGCTAATAGCTGTATACATGGCTTTCTCCACTACCTTGTAGTGATCTACAATTATTAAGAAATAAATGCATGCATCAGCTTGTTTAATATAAATAAAATTTAATATGCCAAAGATTTTAGAATACACATAGCTATCATCTATTTTTGGTAAAAATATATAAGGGATAAAAGTTCATCTACAAATTAAATTCATTATAATAGCTGCATCGACCCTGGATGAAAATAGATATGTAACTGGGAAATTACTTTCTTAGAGCAGTTGCATTAGTTGTTTGTGAAGTTGGTTTGAAAAATATATATGAAAAATTTATATCTTCTGAACTAACAGATATTCACCTTCTCAATAACTTTTCCCCCCTTTTAAAATCACACAATTTAGGCAGTTTCCCTATATTTACTGTAGGCTATGACTTAACACTTGTCCTATAAGAATGCAGGTGATACTTCTTCTAACTGAAGCTCTAGAACCAAATGGAAGGTGAAAATGGTGAAACAGGAATAAGAAAATGGAGTGGCCACATGCAAAAATGAGTACTTTCTATAAATTAAATAGTAAGCGAAAGAGCATGGTCTTTGCTAAACATACACATAACATTTCCTGGACTATTAATATCATGAAAGTAGTTCACATTCTACAATGTATACACAATTATCTTGCGATTGTATTTGCACGTTACTGGTTGCTTGTATAAAGAGTCCCTCAGATTCTCAAAGCTGATCTTTTTTGTTGTTGTCCATAAATTGAGCATATGTTAATCATTATTAACTGCTACCAATTTTACTAATGTTAACTTACTAGAATAGCTATGTCTTAACACTCTTGAATGTAAGTTGTCATTCTGTCAGGATGGTGAAAGGCCTGATACTTCCAACATTGTCAAAGCATGCCTTCTATCAGGAAAGGATTCTTATTTATTTATGTATTTATTTATTCAAATTTAATTACTGCCCATCTCCCCCAAAAGAGGGACTCTGGGCGGTTTACAATAAAATCAAACTCCAATGTTAAAATCTCAAAAAACCGGACCCATTACAATTATTATAAAATGCAATAAATAAATGTGAAATCCAAGATGGTGTAAAATTCCAAGCTGGTGGGAGGGCCCCTAGGGTGCAAGCCACCCCCAAGAATGGTTACCCACTTTCCGCCCCAGGCGAGATGGCAGAACCAAGTCTTCAGGGCCTTCCGGAAGGTCAGGAGTGAAGGGGCCTGCCTCACCTCTGGGGGCAAGATGTTCCAAAGGGCGGGGGCCACTGCAGAGAAGGCCCGTTTCCTGGACCCTGCCAGATGAAATTCTCTTATCGATGGGGTCCGTAACGTGCCCTCTCTGGATGATCGGGTGGGGCGGGCCGATGTAATGGGGATGAGGCGGTCCCTCAAGTAACCTGACCCCATGCCATGTAGGGCTTTAAAGGTGATAACTAACACCTTGAATTGGACCCGGAAGCAAACTGGCACCCAGTGCAGCTTGCGCAGCAAAGGTGTTATATGTGCCAACCTAGGGGCACCAAAAATGGCCCGCGCGGCTGCATTCTGGACCAGCTGAAGCTTCCGGATACTCTTCAAGGGTAGCCCCATGTAGAGCGCATTGCAGTAGTCTATATGGGATGACCAGGGCGTGAGTGACTGTTCGGAGGGCTTCCCGTTCCAGGAACGGGCATAACTGGCGCACAACCAGAAGTAATTTATGCTAGTAATACCGAATCAAAAACCTAGGAACAATGAAATTTAATTGTTTGTTTTTGTTGTTAATTTCTAACATAAATCATAATTCAATTAAAATTATAGGCACCTAGTTATAAGTTAAGATGCCTATAAATAAGCTCTACTGAGCAAGACAGTATTTTCCTCTGAGCAAACATGACAAAAGATTTGATGTATTTGTGACAAATCTATTTTACCAGAATTCAGATTGCAATCAAGTATTGATATCTACACTTACATGGAAGTTTTATTGCTTATGGTGCCTATGTCCAGGAAAATATGGCTAGGATCTAAATGTTAGTAGCAATTATCTACTTTTATCAAGAATGAGATCATGGAGTATGTAATTTCGTATATCCCTTGTTTGTGCAAGTTCAGTGACAAGTTTTTCTCTCCCACTGTCTTCCCTTGTCTAGATGTTTTCCTATCCTTCTAAAGAAGCAATCTTTAGATTTCAATGCAAGAACAATTCTCACATTTCATTCATTCCAAATTTTAAACCTTAAACGAAAGATAGAAATGTCTGTTTAAACATTTATGTAGGATACTTATATTGGAGCCACAGGAAAGAATATGCTTCACAAATAAACTATTTTCTACTGGCAGATACATCTCAACCAGTTTTTAAAATTCCTACAGTTCTACTCACATTTATGCTGACTATTAGAATGAATCAAAAGAATTTTGATTTAGAAAAGAGTCATGGAAGATTATTTCAATGTATGATTACTGTGATGGGATGATTATACGCACAACGATGGAAAGATTCGGCATTACCCACCACGGAAGAATGGTTGGTGAACCTGACAGAACTTGCTGAGATGGCCAAACTGATTTCTTTGATTAGAGGAAGGTCATTATTGGCATTCATCAATGACTAGAAACCCTTTAGGGACTTTGCGCATGAAAAAGAAAATGATTTTGTGACTTTGATGATTAGAAATAATAGGTTATAGAAAGAAGGGAATTATGATGTAATCTTAGAGAGGTTTGATTAGAATTGTATGTATAACTGCCAAGAGGAAGATCAGAGGCCATTTTCTTTTCTGTTCTTTTTTCTAGCTCCCTTTTTCCGTTCTTTCCTTTCCTTTTCTTTCCTTTCTCTTTCACATTATATCTTTTTCTTTGAATGTACTTCTCATTATATATAATTTTTATTTAATTTTTAAAATAAAAAGCATTTTTTAAAAAAGAATGATTCAAAAGACCTAAATCATTAGTACTACTCTTTCTTTTAGGAAGCATCACACACTTTACTAAATAGCATTAAAGACCTCAAGCTATATCCCATACCCTAATTCTAAGCAACTGATAAGTGTGTCAGGTGAACATAATACAGAAATGGGTAACATGTGAATCCAAATATTATTTTTAAATTATGAAGTTAAACAAGATTTTAAATGCTTTTGTACACTTCCCACACATAAAAGCAATGGTAGTGAAAGAATAGTATGGCACACACAAAAAAAGAATGTTTTCCTCCTGTACATTAATTTAGACATGGTACTGAAATATGTTTTCTAGAACTCAACGAACTCCTAGTGGATCAATTTATTTTAAAGGATACTCCATGTTAGTATCAAACCTGGAAGCCAAATTAAGGCTTGATCACACAACATGAAAGTTTTAGACCCAGAGTTATTAAAAGCTTAGCATCTACTAAACTGACATCAAAATAAACATAGCTCTACTTGTATTACTAGGGTAGATCTTAAAAAATCCCAAGATTAACAAAGGCATACTTAGAAAGCTTACAATTTTACTTATGTTTTGATTTTATGCGCATCACTTTGAAAGACTTCAGCAGAGAGCATGTGCAGCAGAAGTAATAAATAATTGCATATACAAGCAGGATTGATAAAAGTTACTCGACTAATGTATTGAGTTTATGGTGCGGCAAGTTTAAATCAAACAATAGCAATATGTAAAGAAAGAAATGAAAAAACATTATGCTGTAATCAGATGTTTCCTAAGAAGTGCACAACTTCATACAATTTATTCTGGTTATACATGCTGCAAATGTTGACCAGAAGAGGCTGCATACATTTGAACCAAAGCACAAGAATATCGGAGCTACCACAGTATGTCTATTTGGGCTCTGGCAAGGTTTAGACTATTTTTATACACTTTACCTTGAAGAACCATGCTGCAGGTACAATGGGTGGAGATAGGACAAGCATTCAATTCAATTCAACATTATGTTAACTTACGCAGAGTTAAAATTACTAAGTATTTTTAAAACGTATTTGTCTTTTCTGTCATACAGCTCAATGGCACCTTCCGGAGTTATTCTGGGGGCTGCACCAGAGTATTGGGCCTGCAGGTGGTACCTTTCAATGATCATCTATATTTGCCTGGTGAGACCTATGCGCCTGTTGCTATGCTATTCATTCTAGCACCTACCCCCTAAGCTCTCAATCATCAAAGATTTTTCACAGACTTCATATGTGAACCACTTCAAATTGGAAATGCCATGCACTGAATCTGGGAATTTACTTTTTATTTAGAGAGTCAGACTGGCTACTAACACTCTGGTCTCTCTGCATCAGGGTGACTTCATACACTAGTTTCCTACATGAGCACTTCCTTCCACCTGAAAAGTAAGAGACAACTGAGGACTGCAGAAACACATACTGCTATGTAAATGTTGGCTGGGAAGAGGCAACCCTGACATTTCTTTCATCTAGCCAACAGAAGCAAGGCCGGAAAGTCCTCCCCTCCACAACCTGGACTCTTAACAGGATTATCAATCAGGGCCACAGAGATCCTCTTCAACTTTGGTCCAGGAAAGAGTGGCTGAGCTGCTTTTAAACCCCCTCCCCCCTGCCACGCCAAGGGTCCCCCTGAGTTGTTGACAAAGGGAGAAGGTTGATCGGAGGAAAGGTGTGGTGACATTCCACCCAGCATGGCTCAACACCCTCTCCCTCGTTTCCCCAACAGCCATATGGCCCGGGATAACTATCCAGGCCCACGAAGTATGTTAAGGAGAGAGCGAGGGAGCCAAGGGACTACAAAAAAAGAAGCGTGAAGCCTCGGCTGAAGGGAGGCAGACGAAGGAGGACGCCGTTTGGAGGGAGGGGGCGGCCTCGCTCCAAACGGAGGGTTTGCAAGCGCGGGCCGGGGGTGTACGCGTGTGTGGGAAAGACAAAATGAAGCCCAGACAAAGCCGGTCGCCTGGTTCTGCACCATTAAGGAAAGTGCGGCTCCGGGCCTTTCCAAAGGGGCTTCCCCGAAGGCAGGGGTCCGGTAGGGAGGAGAAGGCAGGGAGGGAATCCCTCTCGAGCCTCCGTTCCTGCCCTCAGGGTCTCCGCTCAGACAATAAGGCCGGCGCACGCGAGCGAGCGCACCAGGGCCCCGGACGGCGTTGGTTCCTGCGCCCGGCCGACTCCGATTCATTCCACGGCGACCCTCCCGGCAGCGGCCACGGGGTGGGGTGCCGAAAGAGCTCCGTGCCCAGCGGAAGGATTTCAGCGGGCGGGGAGCGTCCCTGCCACGGCGGTGGCGGAAAGGAGTCCGGGGCGGGGGGGAGGAGCAGGGGACAGGCATCGCGCGTACACCGTCTTCCCTCACCGGCGGTTCTTTGCTCTCCTCACCTCTCCTTCCAGCGCCTCCCGCTTTGCTCCGCCGGCGCCGAAGAGGTTAATAGGAAGGTTCGCGCGGCCCCATCCCATTCATTTTCTCACTTGCTTTGTCTCCCGCTACCGCGACACTGAACTCCGACTCCCCAGGCTCGGCCGCCCCGGCTCGTACTGCGCATGTGCTGCGCTCGGAGCAGGAGCAGCAGCAGCAGCAGCAGCAGCAGCAGCAAGGGAAGGCGGGGCCAGGGCATGGCACGCAAATCGGAGCGGCAAGCCGAGGCGGCGAGAGACGACGCGACCTCCGTTGGCCGGGTGAAGGCGTCACGCGCACGCGATCTTCAATCGGCGCAGTGGCGCGCGTCACGGGGACGTCGCGTGCTGTCGTCATGGGTTGGCGGGGGCAGGCGAAAGTGAAGAGCGGGGCGACAAAATGGTTGCCGCTGAGGGAGTGGGAGCCAGTCGGGACAAGAACTTGTGCTTCGGAGGTTGGGGACTAGCGGGTGGGGTGTATTGTTTTCTCACTTTTGTAACGAGAACTTTGTGGGCGCCGGTTCTGTGCCGCCGGAAGGCAAGGAGTCAACCGAAGGTGCAAGCGATAGATCCTTCTTTCAGAAACGGATGTGGGTCGGGCGCTACGGTTTCCTCTCCAGAAGGGAGTGGGTGCAGAAATCATCTCCGATAAGGAGCGAACAATATTTCTAAAACTGATGGAGAATTTGACACGCGTTTTGTGGCTTTCTAACTGCTCGCTGTTTCTGTGCTTTGGAGAATAGCTTACTGCCTAGATTTCAGGGCTTGGGTATATCATTTTCATTGGCTAGATGCCATATCCTGTTTTCTTGGGATGGGTTGAGATTTCAGGGATGAGAGGCTATATGAAACATTTAAAACACCCACTTTGCCCCTTAGTATCACCAAGCTTTTGGTGCAAAAAAAACAACAACAGCCTGACTTTTGGTCCTATCCATTGTGGAGTCAATACATGGGATGCCTCACGGTTTGTACTTCTTCCTTAGTGATAAAGTTCATCCCTTTGCTGCACATTAAGCTGATGTTAAATACACAAGAGCATTTAAAACACTACGGTTAGGGTTAGTAAATAACTATGCTATATGGGAACTTGCTCCCAAACTGTCCAAAAGTTTCAAGCTTTAATTGCAGTAGAGTAAATTGAGTTTCAGCATACAGATGGCAAGCTATGCTTGTCAAAAATGTTCTCTAAATGGCTGACAGAAAAGACAAAAACAGTGATGTTTTTTAATTGTTATCAGCTACTATTTCTTTTAAAAAGCTATCTCATTTCATATATACACTTCAACCCAAAATCCCATGCCCAATATTCCAAAGGCTCCTGTTCATAGAAATGTAAGATTCTGTGAGGCCAAAAATCCTTAATTTCTATTTCAATTACTTTGGTTTCTGCATAAATCAAATCCATCAACTATGGAAGGATACTGTTTTAAAATTAATCATGTAAACTGGATGTGGTGGAGAATGGACAGAGGTTAGTGGGTAAAGAAAACAAATGCAGATTTTCTGTCCTTTATGTATTATAACACAAAAGGCTTCATCCTGCTTCTGTCTAGTTATGTCTTCTGAGCACCCAGGGCATTTAACAAACTTCTTTTTACCAATGTTCGTTTTGTAACATGAAATAGGGATATATTTATTATCCCTGTTATCCTTTTCCATTTCCTAAGACTTTGAGTAGTTTATAGTTACGGTATTAACACAAAGTAAATAATTCATAGGGTTTTAAAAAATATATGTTGTGTTTAAAGCAGCAGTCTTATGCATCCTTAACTGTGAGAAAATACCACTGAGTTAATATTTGTTTATTAAATGCATCTTTCTATACATAATTTTGGTGTTAGTCTGAATGTGTTTAGAGTTTTACCTCATGACCATTGCTTGAATGAAGAGATGTGATGTAAGAAAATTCTACCTTTAGCTATATTTTTTTTCATTCCACACCAGTGTATTTTTCATGAAGAGACATGTATGTTGATTAAATACACAGAATTCCATCATATTTGACTGAACCATGTAATTATCAGATTACTGCTTGGTTCACTCCCAGGCATTTGTCTCTTCAGCATTTGAAGGATTCTGTATTAAGAGTATGCTTAATATCACCATTATGACCCATTAAAAAAAATACTCAAAAAACTTTTGTTCACTTACTTGTTTGACCAGTTGCATGCCTTTGGGCTTATATCAAGATAAAACATCAATATTTCTTCTTTATTTTTGTGAGAAATATCTCTACAGAATTGTTTGTATAATGTAATTTTGCCTCTCATACATTTTAAAATACTAGAAACATGTAGGCATTTAATTAGTCTCTGAAAATCAGGTGTAATTGCTGAAAGTATCCTTTTGTGCAAGTCATGATGATAAACCTGACCAGGGAAAACTGGATGACTCATAGATGTATATATTCATTTTATTTTTAAACCTTTTGTGGCAATTTTGTCTATTCGGTTAAAGCCTGTCATCTAAAAATAAATAAAAATAAATAAATACATTTAATTTTATTAAGACCTATGCTTCGTACTTAAGCTGCATCCTGATTTATTGTATAGTGGTCTTTTTTTATGGTAAGCCTTTCTTTTAATGGTAGAAGGATAATTATTAAACTGTTAAAAATGTAAATGTAAGCCTACAAGTAGAAAGGGTGGTACTACTTCTGTCTTCAGTGATCTTTGCTTTGTACCACTGCATCACAAACACTTTAAACCCAAAACCATTATTTAAAAGATAAAATAGAACTGAAAACTAGCATTTGATTTGGAAGTGCCCCAAGCTTATTAAAAAAAAAAGAATGAGAGAGGTTCTGGAAGCAATTACAGAGTGTGCAAAGTGGAGTGAATGAATTTTGCCTGTATTTGGAATATTCATTAGTAACACTAGATTTTGTTTGGTGAAATGTATTTCATTATTTGTTGTTATCCCTTGGGATACCTAAGCAGTAGCCTTGAGTTTCAGGAAAATTTTTCAAAGAACATTTAAAAATGTATTTCAAATACCTGAAATTGATGGAACCTTCAAAAAATAGTATTCAACTATTTTGAATACAAGACTTGTACTCAGATATAAAGTACAGGTAGTCCTCACTTAACAACCACAATTGAGACAGAATGTCAGTTGCTAAGCAAAGCAGTCCTTAGGTGAATCTGACCTGAAGTTTGACCTTTTTTGTGGTGGTCGTTAAGTGAATCAGTGGTCATCAAGCGAATCACACAGTTCCCTATTGATTTTGCTTGCCAGAAGATGGCCAGGAAGGTTGAAAATGGTGATCACATGACCACAGGATGCTGCAACAGTCATAAATGCGAACCAGTTGCCAAGCGCCCAAATTGTGACCGCAGGGATGCAGTGATGGTCATCTGAGCAGTGTAAGTCTGAACCATCTCTAAATGAATGGACATTAAGTGAGGACTACCTGTATTTAAATACAATACATTGCTAATATATGGAAACCTGATTAGTTATGAAAGGTAAACTTTAGCATTAAGTAAAAGTTATTTTGCTTACTGTAATTTCTATAGAGCTCTAATTAGGCATTTTCAGTTGCAGTGCACAATAAATATTTCCTTAATTTTTAATATATTTTCCCTCTGTAATGAATATTCAGTTTTTCACGAGTGTCAATTTATGAAGGCTGTTTTTTCTTTCATTCTCAAATAATAAATCTGCACATTTTAAAATAACTTGCAGATAGTTATGTTGATCTATTATTTGAACAACTGAGTAGAGTGAAAGAAATTGGCAAAATCTTCAGGATGGCTACAGTATAAATGTGTATTGTGATCATGATCCAGGTTAAAGAATTCTTATTAAAACCTGTTTATTATGTTGTTGCAGTTTAACTGGTCCTGATAAATTTTATACTTTTTGTGCAGATCTTTGCTTATCCAATGGTTTGTTTCTGATGATAGAATGACATCTGTGAGAAAAATGAATTCTTCCTCCATCTTGAACATTTGTGCTGGGTAGGTAGAGATTGAAGACATCTGAAGAACTAAAGGGTGTGGGGAAGTTCAGTTTAGTCATTTAGTTTAATGCCTTTTTCTGTCTTAAACTGTAACTACAATAAGCTTTTTAAAAAATCTCTAATAAAGACTTTATAATGTAACAGATAGCATGCACTTATATTAAATGTGCTTTTCAGCTTCAGACTGCTAATAAAAGCTTTTTGCTTGTGATTTTTTTAGTTTTGGGGTTGAAAGAAGCTGGCTTGAGTGATACGGTGGAATTTTTTATCAATTTTGCCAAAAACTGAAATAGATTTCAATCATTTATTCAGTGCAGACTTTCCTTTTGACTAGCTGAAAAGTGCATCTGATTATACAACTAAAATCACTGCCATATTTTGATCAGTACCATATTCTAAAATGACTTCAAATGTTTATATATATATATATATATGGTCAAATATATTCGCCAGTTAGGGTTTTGTAAAATAAAAATGAGGATAGCTAGTCATTAAATATTTATAACTATGCATGTAATAATTTCACACTGGCTTACCTTTATAACATCTCTCCATGTTATGTGCGTAGACTTGCATAGAAAAGTTTGCCCTTGGTCATATGGTATGTGTCAATTAACTCCTAAGCAGAAGCTGACAGAATGTCTGCATGACACAAAGTTAAACAAGATATCTTTCTGCAGATCAGAACACATACTATTTATGTTCCATTGTTTATAGATTCAAAATAAGGAACCACTTACTGAATATGGCAGGTGTAGATGCTTGTCCTTCTGAGCTTGCCACCTTCTTTAGGCACTTCCTCCAATAGCCTTAAAGCAAATTAATTCCTTGTATCATGGGACGATATAGCTAAAAAAAACCAACTAATTCATATAACTGTCATTTCATGAACTTCTGGTGGGGAAATGGAGGACTGAACAGCTGTGCCTGCGGGCTCAGCAGGCAGAACTGACAACACGGCAGTTTTTTCCGGCTCAGGCAGGTTTTTCTTGAAGCCCAGGAGTATTTTTCCAGAAAAAGGAAAACCCCTGGAATCACCTCATCTGTGCTTGCAGCCAGAAGATTGCAAACAGCATTCGCATTCAGCTAGTAAGAGCTAGCCGGGAGGCTGGGGCATCACCATTTCCAAGCCGCGCTGTAGCTTTAAAGGGACACAGCCAACCCATTTCTAAATCACCCAATTTATATTTCTGTTAAGTACGCATACCCTAAGAGAATCTTTCTATAGCAAGGAGAAGTGGGTTTTCTTGGTACTTATCATTATTTTTGGGATTACTTTTTTAAAAATTATTTTTAAGTTTTGCATCGTGTTTTCCCTCCAAATGTTAAGGAGGATTGAGAGTAAATAATTGTCTCCCTGTTATTATTTGTACTAAATTTGAAGATAGTAGCATTTTCCTACACGTTGAATAGGCAGTTTTGAACTTTCAGTTTTCTGCTGCTATATTCCCTGGGGAACTGGCTGCATGTTTCACTTTCACTTGTATAAACACATTTCGGAATCCTTTCATATCTTCGACCTTCGCTGGTTAAGCTCCTAGGGGGCACCATAATCTACTGTGTGAGACATGGAGGATTTTAAACAGACTTTTTCTGACTTCCAACAAGATTTAAAACAGATTCTTTCTGATTCCTACCAAGTTTTTATGCAAGGCATTCAGGACATTGTAGAAAATATGAGGTCTAAAATGTTTCATCTGGTTGGGGATGTCGTGGATGAAACTGAGGAATTTAACAGCGACAGAAATGTCTCTTCTAAGAGTGAGATCAGGACTTCTGTTGAAATGCTGGATGAAGATCGGGTAGTTGAATTGAAGAAATTAAAGGGAGAGATTGAGTTGCAAGCCATAAATGAAATTGATCTCCTGGTGGAACACCATGGAAAAGAAGGGTTTATTGTGTATGAGAGGTTTCCTGAAGAGAAGTTGGAGTTTTTGAGGGGGGCAGCTGGGCTGTTCGATTTTTTAAAGAAAAAAGCTCTGTACGCATTGTGGGGATATGTAAATGCTCTGGTTTATTTTGAAGTGGGATGTGGGTTAAGAATATCTGGATTGCTTTTCGGGTTTGGCTGATTTCGTTTATCTTTAACGATTTGGATCAAGATTATTAAGGTATAATAGAAAATAAATATCTGGTTTTAGGTTTAATATGATTAAGATTATTAAAATTCTTGTATTATCAAGTACAATGGCAGACAATTTATGTTTTTTAGTTTAAGTCTGATCTTTACTATAGTAGACAGGAATTTATAGAATAGTAGTAGGAAGGAAATAATTAAATTAATGGGGGTTATTTATTTATTTATCAAATTTGTCACTGCCCATCTCTTTCCACCAAGTTGATTAGGAGGTATGTGTGTGTGTATTGCTTTTAATATAAATGGAGGGAGTAACTGTATTTAGTGATTTTTATAATGTGCCAATGGAATGATTTATAGAAATAATGTGATTTTGGTTTAATATAGAGTAAGGGATTGATTATGGAACATTGTTATATATTCTTGCTCTTAAAAGTCAGAAGTCACCTCTTTTTGTCATTTTGAAAAAAATTCTCTTGTGTCTCTACACTTTTTTAGTTTTTTTTCCTTTGTAGTTTTTTTTCTGTAGCTTTTATCTTTACTTGAAACTTAATAAAATTATTATAAAAAAATCTGTGTCATTTCATTTCAGGGTTTCTCAACCAGGGTTCCACGAGAGGTCCCTGGGGTTCCCTGGGAGATTGTGATTTATTTTAAAAGATATTTCAAATTTGGGCAACTTCACATTAAAGAGGTCTCATTTTTTAGTTTTAATTTAAGAACAGTGTTAATGCATATATACAGGCCTACCCGTGAAACAAATGTAATAATTTTTTAACTTGTGGCCTATATTTGAGCCTGAATGTGCATGGGTTCCCCAAGGCCTGAAAAATATTTCAAGGGTCCCTCCACAGTCAAAAGGTTGAGAAAGGCTGTTTCATGTAATTATTTATACCACAGGAAACTATTAGAAGATGTGGCTGAAAAACCTCATACATAAAGACTAAAATCTTGTATTTCCAGTTGATCCACAACCCACTTGAGTTCAGTGGATGCCTTTATTTTTATTATTTGTATTGAGGTACAGTACAGGTTTAATTGCCTTTTATTCTTTTGCACTGCTTTCATGTGGGAAAGCCCTTAAAACGTGGCTTTTTCAACAGGTCGGGGGACAGGGTTCTTCATGACTCCATACTGATACTGGAATTTTATTCCATAGTTCTTTGTTTCCTTCTCTAGTATGTTGCTTATTAGTGTTTTCTATTTGTTTTAATACCTTGTAAGTTGCCAACAATCACTTCGGACGATTGAGACACACTATAAATCGAATAAACAAAACTCTGAATGTAATTGGACAATTATTGTTTATTATTATTCATGGAATTTATATAGCTGCCCATCTCACAGAAAGTGACTCTGGGCCTCGTAGGATAATTAAATAAAAACAATACATATATAAAAATAAGCATTTATATATATTTTTAGTTTACTATTTTTTTAAAAGTTTCAAGAGTAGAACCATGAATCTGAGTTTTATTGTTTGAATTTCACGCTATCCATTCAATGGCTTTTTACAATTGCATTCTGATTAAATCTGTGTAGATAAATGTCTCAAGTTTAGCTACAGCTGAAAGACAGTAACTATTTCAAAGCTTGTGTCTTACATGTTCTAGCAGAAATCTTACATTTGATTTACTTGGAAATAAAACCAACTGAATTTATAAGATGAACTGAGTCGTCCTGCCTCTCTTGTCTGAGTTTCATGTGGATTTGTGGGACAGGCTATAGCCGATCCTCAAATAGAAGTGTAAACTTTTAAACATTCACATTCATCATTTCTACCACAAAAGGTATTTGTATAATACTGTCTATCCTGCAAAGTAGATTAGACCAGAAGATCAACTCCCCCAGGTAGACTACAACTACACTTTATTCAGTTAGGCTACAACAAAAGGTTCTTCCAAGTTTGATTGTGCCCTACGTCCACCTTCTCATACCTTGTGAGCGACAGAGGTGTTTGCCTGAGCGGCTTCCGATTGTTAATCTTACTTCCCAGGATTAAAAAAAAGTTTCAGCCCCCTTTGCTTAGGTAACTGTTCTTGCATGTTTCCGTCAGGGTCATCTCCCTTACTCTCTACACCCCCGCAACCCTGCGGGGCAGGCTAGTTGAAGAAAGTGACTGGCGGCCACCCAATACTAGCGGGGACTTAAATCTGGCTCTTGTCTAGAGTTATGCACAGGGATTCTATGATCGTAAGATCCCGAATTCCTGCGCTGAGACTACCGTACCCAGAAGCAAAGTGATTGGCTTTCGGGAAGAGGAGCGCAAGAGTCCCTGCTCGCTTATTACTCGGCAATCCGAGCCTCTTCCACGAAACCAAAGTTCACCCCGAAGCCTCATCCTTCAACTGAGGAGATTAATAGGTGTGAATCAAAATGGCAGTCGTCGCCGTGGTCAAAACTAGCTTCTAACCGCCCTTTTGCTTTTTACCCGGCGCATTTTAACGTCCAGCCGTCGAAAGGCCTGCCAGCCCGCGCAAACTCGCGCTTCTCGATCCCGACCGGCAGCTTAAGTCCGCCACGAGAGGCTTGGAGGAGGGGGACCTTGACGCTTCTCCACGACGATTGGCTGATGTAGGGGTGACGAACCCCGTGGGGGGAGGAGTGCGACCCGTTGGCTCCGCCCACAAAACGCGCGGCGTCTCGGCTTGCCGTTCGCGTCGGCGTCGTCCGCGGGGCTGGGAGGTGCCTGGCGCCCTCACGTCCTGCTCCTCCTCCCCCCTGGCGGACTCCCTCCCCTCCCCCGCCGGCGCGAGCGCTGTGGTGAAGCCGCCGCATTGTTTGTGCCGAGGGGGGGAGGAGGAGGAGGAGGAGGAGGGGAAGATTCTCGGCCCCGGGCGCCTCCGCACCCAACCCGCAGCCGGACTGCGGCCCTTGGCGACGCGCTCCGCCTCCCGCCCCGAATGCGTCGCTGCAGCCGGATCCAGCAACCGCCACCCCCTCCGCCGCCACAACCGGGAGCCCGCGGGCAGCCGCGACGGCGCGGGCTGCTCCTTCGCCGCCGCCTCCGCCGCTTCCTCCTCGGTCTCCGTTCCGCCGGGCGCTAACAGCCGGAGCGAGCGCGTCCGCCGCCATTAGCCCAGACCCAGCCCGGTGTCTCGAGTAAAAGGAGGGCCTGTCAGCCGCGTCCTTGCGGCTCCCTCAGGTGAGCGCTGAAGATCTCGGGTGGGGGAAAGGCTGGCTGCCCTGGCACAGCCTCTGAGGCGGCTCCCCTGGGGCGAGAGCGCGGAGGCAGGATGGCATTGGGCGGGCGCCATGTTTGCGGCCCGAGTATTGTCCCGGCAGGGGTGGGGAAAGCGGCGAAGGAAGGAAAGGGCGCGCGGGGGGGCCGCTCGCGCTGGAGGAGGCTGGAGAAAGAGCTGCTGGGCCTGGCGTGGAAGGAACCATTCGCGGAGTGCGGGGGATGGTGGGGGAGGGGAGCGCTGTGGGTCTGGGCAGGAACCATTGGCGCAGAGACGGGGTGTGGGAGGGGAAAAGAGGCGTGCTTCGGAGCCATTCAGCGAGTGTGTTTATGTCACGATGGGCGCGGACAGGGCGGGGAGAAACCAATGTTTGGGGGTGGGGGTGACTCGTGCGGGACGAACTATTCTAAGATGAGAAGGCATTGTAACTTAATGTTCTTTTCCTGTGCGGGGGAATCCAGTGGCTGGGAGGCGGCGGCGGTGGGGGGGCGGTCGGGGGAGTTGCTCTCTGTATCTCATTTCAGGCTTTCATATCAATTGTCTTCCTGGGTATACTCTGGAAAGGGTTAGGTTTGGTGATGTCAGGGGGAAGGATTAATTTCTGTGGAGATTACTTTCACTTTTTGGGTGAAACGCAATTTGTCCTTCCATTGACTTGGTTGCTGTGCTACAGTGGGTTCTAACGACTAAACGGGTATATATTTGAGTGTAACCATGCAGAAGATTAGGCTGCTGGAGTTCTTAAGATTAGCATTTATAGATTGGGTTCTGTTCTGCCCAGAGTTATTGAGAGTTGGGTGGCATACAAGATTAATAGATTATTATTACTATTCCTCTGAATATATCCTTTTAAGTGAGCTGAAAGAATGTTCTCATTATGCTTTTTATTATATAGATATAACTTCAGCAAATAGTAATGTTTACTTAACAGTTTTCTAGAATCTTCAATAACTTCAACTGCAAGACGTTTTGACTGCTATTGCTGACGTTTGATCAATTAGGTTGAGCAAGTCTGTTACTCTATCATATCTGTTCATTGTCTGAAATAATTATTACAGCTGTTGTGCCTGTGATTTAAGCATTCTCTGAAGATGATGTAGATAGTTTATGTTGTATTAACTTACTGTTCAGGGTATGTTTAATGCATGCCTAGATCTGGGATATCTGGCTTACTGGCTTTAAAATGATAATAATGGCCTACTGTATAAGAAAGCAAACAGAAATTTATGGCTATACTGTACAACGCTATGCATTTATCTGAGTGCGAAACCAGTTGATGTCTTTTCTGCCACTTTACAAGCATAGTGGTATGTTCTGAATTGCTGTTTGTAAATTATACTTGTAAAATTGTTATAAACATTTTCTTATTTCAAAGAGAAACATTTCAGTGTTTCGTATAGAAACTAAACTTGTCTATCAGATGCTATTTTAAAAATAACTCAAATCTTTTAAGTCTAAACCTAACAAATTGGGAGTTTTGTAAAGGTTTATATTTTGATGCAAATTTTGTAGATACAGTGTTGTATGCATGAAAATATGTGTTATATAGCCAGTGGAATAAAGTTTAAGCCTAACCGTGTTGTTAATTCTATGAAACTCTGCACATATTTACATTTCCTACCACCAGTTTAATATTCATGCTTAAATACAGAAATGCTTTCTTAATTATGCTTACCACTATCTTTTCCAAAGTTAAGTTTTCTTAAAATATATACTGTCTAAAAAGACATTTTACTCTATAGCAGTTTAGCAATTCTGGTGTAAATATTTGTACAATAATTGGTATTATGCATTACCTATATAAAGTTCTTCCCAGAGCAGAAATTTATTCAGTGTTACTTACATTTTCTAGTCTTTACATCATATTACTCCACTTACCTGTTTATATATATATATATAAAAAATCCTACAATGAATGAAGGAAAAGCTAGGGGGCACTACCCTGTAGACATTTCATTGAATGACTAAGAAGGAAGCAGCTGTTGCCTGTTGCATTTGTTTCTGTCACATATTTTGCATGGCAGGAATGCTTTCTAAAACAAATCAATTTCAATAACAAGTTACGTGGTTATTTCTAATTGTGCTCTAGAATTGTATTTTATTTTGTAATAAAGCTTTATAATGAGTTTGAAAAGTGGAAACAAACTAAGCTCCTAATCAGGGTAAATTATAAGCACAAGTTAATCGGTGATTCAGAAAAACTGGTACTATGACTTAAGACAGAGTTTGCACAAGGGTCTTGATACATATTCGTATTGGAAGAAGTATGAGGTTTAGAGAGTTAGCAGGGATCTACGAGGTAATCCAACCCCCTACACCATCCCTGATAATTGACTGTCCAGCCCCCCCTGAAAACCTCCAGTGAAAGGACTGACTGATTGATAGCTCTTAGACTTATGTTAACAAAATGTCTGAATAAATGTTTAAATGTATATTTAAACTGTTGGAAAAGCGACTTTACTGCTCAAGATTAAATATATTTTGCTCCTAATGGTTTATTTGTTTGCTTATTTCTAATTAGAGGGCATGGTTCTTTCCTGATTGAGTATGGAATCTTCATAGGTGGGAATAAGATATTACTGAGATTTGTTCCCTACTCTTCACCAACTAATTTGACTCTATTTGCTTATGTTCTTTGGCTTATTGTTGGTAAGGGAGCTCTGTACAAATGTCTTCTGTGTTCTTGAGCACTGTATATCCATATGCTAAAGTTTGAGAGGGGAATTACTGGGAATAGCTGAACTCTATCATGTATGTCTTAGTGAGTAGTCTTTATCTGGGTATTCTTGACTAGAATGATCCAAAGATGGATTATTTTTCTTCATGTTTTAAATGTGTACTTTTAGACTAACCTACTTCAGCCATTGAGGTTTACAACTTTTCCAAATAAAACACTATGTTTGTGGTACACGGGGATCATCAGTTGTTCTGTCTTGCACCTTTGCTAAAATGGAATCAACTGATTACTTAAACTTTCCACAAGAAATGAGAAAAGATGCGCTCTGATTGGCTCACTGTTTTGGATTTAGAGTTTTCATTTGTTTTCCAGGAAATATCCCCCCTAATTCCTGCTAATAACAGTGAAACGATGTGTGATTTTGTCCCATTTTTAGTTCCCACTCTTCATGAAAGGTCTCCAGATCTTTTATAGCAAACTCTCTGTGTGTGTGTGTGTGTGTGTGTATGCGTGTGTAAGAAATGAATGTTAGCAAAGATAATTTCCTCCCATTTTACTTTTGGGATTCAAAATCTTCCCTGGACAAGGCTGGTGTTGCTCAAAGGGCTCCTAAGTTGCATATGGGCAAGCAAGACTGAAAATTAAATGCTGGCTTTGGTAGTGCAACAATGTAATATGATCTGAGAATTTAAAAAAAAAAATAGGCAATCTGCATCATAAGTGGAAGTTACTTTTTGGTCAATTATTATTCCAGATAATTTTTTTCTCCATTGTTTCTGAGAAAGATATAGTTGTATTTTGCTCCAGGTGTAAAAGCTAGAATGAATGGAGTACCAGTGGAATCTGATAAATTTACAAGGAATTTCATGCTTTGGATATTTATATAATTCTGGATTTGCAAAATTATTTACTAGAGATAATGCTTTTAAATAAAACAGTAGATGTTTAGTTTATACTGTCTATAAAAAGAAACAAGATTTTATTTAGGAGGTATAGTGATTGACAAGTTTACTTGTTTAGATAAATTTACAACTTGTTTTTTTTTCAGCAGGATTCCTTTACTATTACATCAACCATCCAAATATTAATTGTCTGCCAATAATTTAATCAGGTAATACAATATGGGGGGATAAACCCATTTCTTTTTGGGGTATATCGGTTACAAGGATCTTATACTTCAACAGGTGTCCCAAAGTTCTCATACTACAGTACTAGGGTTTATGTACACTGCTTCTCAAATAAGGGTGTACACAAAATGGGGGAAAATGGTTTTAAGCCCAGAACATTCAAAATGGAATGTTCCTCATATTCTGTCTCTGAAAAATTCCTAGTGTTCTGTAAAAAGTAATAAGAGCTAGATACGTGCCTTGTCCTTACCCCCTTTTTTGTCCTAGCATCAAAAAAGAAATGAATTAATAGTCCATTCTGAATGCATATTATTAATTAAATTAGTCAAATGGTTGAATTTTTAAAAATAAATCTTCCCACAGTGAACAATGAACACAACAGTTAAAGTCTGTTTCTTGCTCTCTGGCATGCCCACACAATCATACAAGTGAGTCAAAGAAGTAAGCACAGCAATGGCTTCTCTTCAGCATAACCCACAAACAACATACTAACAAAAATACACACCTGTAGACATCAGCAAACAAAGCATCATAAATATGCATTTACCATCTAAAAGTTTAATAGTGTATCACTAATATTCATATGCTACACAGGACATATTTTTGCATTTGGGAATTTGACAGAAAAGGAAAGCATAGTCCCCCTAGGAACAACAAGGTTACATTGCAACCATGAATTCTAATTTACTTAGTAAAGAATGTAAACTGATACTTAATATACCTATCAAGCATTCACAAGTCTTTTTTTGATATCCAGAATGGTATCCATTTTTGAACATGTTTTTGTTTGCTTATTTAAATAATTTATATGGTTGCCCAACTTACAAGTAGCAACTGTGGACAGCTAACATATGATTAAAAATATAAAAACAAAGGAAGCAGTAAGAAAATGCAAAAACATGCCAAAATACCGCACCACCAGAATCAAGTCACATGTGCTTAATTGAGTGTCCTTCATTCTTGCCCTCCTCATCAGCCAGCATCAGACTGTTGCAGCAAAGATGGAACTGTATCTCCACATCTCCTTAACTTCAAAGAATTTAAATGAAAATGAGCTAATCATGTGAGGTTGGATTTCTTGAAACAACTGGAACGAGATCACATACATATCTCTTGTCCTGAACTTGAAACAAGCAAGGGATATTTTGTTCTGAACATGGAGCAAAGCTTCAGAACGTGGGATGTTTTCTTCCAAGTTCAAGACATGTAAAGGTGCCATTTCTAACTAGGAATGTTGCATCAGACTTGCCTTTCTCTTCCAGATGTGTCCTAGACAGAGCTTTGAAATATGAGAGCTGTCCAGAGAAGAATAAGGATAAATGCAATACAGACAATACTGCCTAAAGATGTCAGTATATTAAAAAGGCTGACATTTTTACCCTTTTGAATGTGAGAGGTGGGAAAATCTATAACATCCTGTGGCATAACCTGAGTGTGGGAAGGAGGATAATTATTGGAATAGAAGAAATAATATAAGTACTATATGTATGTATGCTTGTGTGTTAAAAGTTTTTTTCCCCTGCAGCAATTGTGAGGATTATCTTTGTTCTGAAGTCATTTAAGAGCAAAGCAAAAATTTCATACATTTTCATGAGTTTATATACATAAATAATAGATAAAGCATTGGAATTTAATTCTAGATAAGTGTATGTAGAAATGTAACTTCAATTCATATGGAAGACAAAAATAATTTTGTGAATGCCTGTAATTGACTTTTTTAAAAGTAAGGATTATAGAATAATTTAAATATTATTTTAAGATAATAGTAGTATGAGTAGGCTTGTATAGCTGGATAGATTGAAACTCTGTATCATTTTTTTTCATGTAAATTAGCCTTTCTGTTAATTCTTCTGTCTCAAAGTTATCCCTATAATACAGGAATATGTTTCTGTTTCTAATGCAGTATATAGATAGGTAGATACTTATACTAATTACTTAGTAAAACAGATGTGGAATTCTTCAATTTAACTTGTGTGTTTTGTTTTCTAGTGTACAAGTATCTTTCAAAAATGCAAACACTAGTCGTACCCTTCAAGGGAAAAAAATCAGCTTTCCTGTTTTCATAGTATAGCTCAATCTTACTGTTCTAACAATCACCTTTTTGAATTGTAGGTAATCATTACCAAATGAGGAGGAAAGGAAGATGTCATCGAGTATCTTCAGCACGGCACTCTTCTTCTCCATGCAGTATTAAACGGTCCCCTACTAGAGAAACATTAACCTATGCCCAAGCTCAAAGGATGGTAGAAATAGAAATTGAAGGTCGCTTACACAGGATCAGTATCTTTGAACCCTTAGAGATTATATTGGAAGATGATCTTACAGCTCAAGAATTAAGTGAATGTAACAGCAATAAAGAAAATAGTGAGAGACCACTGGTCTCTCTCAGAGCAAAGAGGCACAGAAACAATAAAGTTAAAAAGAAAAATGAAACACTTCCAAACACACATGGCATTCCATCCACTGCAGGTACTCTTCCAGAACCGAAAGTGCATGTTGTTGAATATAGTCCACCTTCTGCACCTCGTAGACCTCCAACTTACTATAAATTTATTGAAAAGTCTTCAGAAGAACTAGATAATGAAGTGGAATATGACATGGATGAAGAAGATTATGCATGGTTAGAAATAATCAATGAGAAACGAAAGAGTGATGGAGTCTCTGTTGTATCACAAAATATGTTTGAATTTCTTATGGACCGTTTTGAAAAAGAGTCTTACTGTGAGACTCAGAAACAGGGTGAACATCAGTCTTTAATTGATGAAGATGCAGTTTGTTGTATTTGCATGGATGGAGAATGTCAGAACAGCAATGTGATTCTTTTTTGTGATATGTGTAATTTAGCAGTGCATCAGGAGTGTTATGGGGTGCCATATATACCTGAGGGCCAGTGGCTTTGCAGACAATGTCTGCAATCCCGTTCAAGGCCTGTAGACTGTGTACTGTGTCCAAACAAAGGAGGTGCCTTTAAAAAGACTGATGATGATCGGTGGGGACATGTTGTATGTGCTCTTTGGATTCCAGAGGTTGGATTTGCCAATACAGTTTTTATTGAGCCAATAGATGGAGTCAAAAACATTCCCCCTGCCCGATGGAAGTTAACATGCTACCTCTGTAAACAGAAAGGTGTTGGTGCCTGTATTCAGTGCCACAAAGCAAACTGTTACACAGCATTCCATGTTACGTGCGCTCAAAAGGCTGGTTTATATATGAAAATGGAACCCGTGAAAGAACTAAGTGGTGGTGGTACAACATTCTCAGTGAAAAAGACTGCATATTGTGATATACATACACCACCTGGGTCTGTTCGGAGGCCTCTGAATATTTATGGAGAAGCTGAAATGAAAAATGGCCTCTATAGAAAAGAGGGCTCTGCCAAAACTAGGTCTACATCAAGGGTTAGAAAAAAAGCTAAAAAGTCAAAGAAAACAGTCGCTGAAACGTGTGCAGTTATGCCTGCAGTATCTGCTCCATGTATCCCTCCTCAGAGGTAAGAAAATAATTTTAAAAAATTCTTAACAGTTACCAACTTGTTACTTAGGACCAAAAATTAATGCTTGATATGCTTTTTCAGGACAAGCTACAGTATTTTGTGCTGTTGTTTGTTCCCTTTGTAGAGTAGAAGATAGCTTTCCAAGTTTCACTAAAGGATCCAGATCATTAACAATTAAAGGAAACTGTATGATCATTCTCTTAGATCTTACTTTCGCAATAAACTTTAGACATAAATGGTTTTCATTCATCATTTTCCTTGTACTCAGTTGGAATATGTAAGGCCGGTGAGTATTTGAAAATGACTGCTAGATACGTATTAGGGCTATATAGTGTTTCTGTTTCAAAGGCAGAAAGTTGCTCTGGAGCATGTGAATTTGCATATGCAGCATCTGTAACTCATTAAACCAAATAAGACTTTCCTTTGGATAATGCTGCAGCTGTATTAAGGACAGCTACATGATCCTAGGAAAAGATCCAGCACTTGAAGGAGTTGCTGTGTGAGTGCCCAGTCATGCTCCAAAGCACCTTTTTGCCACTGAATCTGAAGCTATGTAAACCAGGGGTGGGAACATACCACTGTCCTGTTGTTATTTCCCTTCAACTGGTATTTGGAGGCATGCTATTTCCAACCTGGAAATAACACTGACTTTCTAAGACTTTCAAGCCTGTAAGTCCTTCATGCACTTATCCTGTCATCTTTTGAAACCATCCAAGTGAGTGACCAGGATCATGCCTGATGGTAATGAATTTCACAGGTTAATTATATACTGCAAGAGGAAGTATTTTCTTGCATTTGTGCTAAATTTACTTCCAGTCAGCTTAATTGGATGATCCTAGTCCTAACGCTTTGATTCTCCTTGTCCATATTCTATATTCCATGCAAGAATTTTTACATGCTTTGATTATGTCCCTGTTCAGTTGCCTATTCCAACTATTTGGAATTACTGATTTTGTTTAATAATATTTTGAAGCATTATATGTTTTCTTTTGTATAATTCATTTTAGTAATATACTGCTTCAGAAACACATTTTTGGACAAGAGTTTTCTCTTAAAGTGATTGCAGAAAGGATCTAATTTTCTAATTTATTACCCAAGTTGCAGACACACCTTGTGGAGAGAGAAGAGGGGGTTGTATTCCATTTTGTGTGTTTGCTAAGAAGAAATAAAATTTAATCCTTTACGTATCTTGTATTACAGCTTCCATGATCCTACATCATTGGCATTGTAGGCTGGAATAAAAGGTTTAGTCTGGCTATTTGAAAGACAAAATATTGCTTGTTCTTGTTATTTCTAATGCCTTGTATATTCCAAACGTTTAACTCTTTGACCTCCATGATGTTTCTAAAACTAAAGTGAACTTAAAGTACAAGCTTATAAGCTATGAAACAGACAACTTTAACTAATGTATGCTGTTTCTTGTCCATATCTCATATTTAAACAAAGTCAAGAAGTTCTTTCTGTGGTTTATTTAGCTTGATACTTGAACCAGATACCTATGGTTTGTTCCCATTGTGGCAGGCCACAGTTTGAAGCTAGGAACAAGCTATGTAGCTATATACACACACACACACACACACACACATATATATATATACACAAACACACAAACGTGTGTGTGTGTGTGTGTATATATATGTATATATATATATGTGTGTGTGTGTGTATATATATATATATATGTATATATATACATATATATATATATATATATATATATATATATATATATATAAAGCAATATTAAAGCAACCTTATAGAGCTACTTTTATGTAGCTATATATATATACTACTTTTATGTAGCTATATATATATAATATATATATATTAAAGCAATATTAAAGCAACCTTATAGAGCTACTTTTATGATATTCCTTACTTGATTTCTCACAATTTTCAAACTATGCTTAACATAAACTGGAACTTCAGAACATTCTTCTGTATGTAGTTCTGAATAATTTAATATTAAGAATTTAAGAATATTAGGTTATAAAGCTCTTACAGAGCTATTAAATGGTAATGCCCTGCTAGCATTAAATAATACGAATATTCAAGTGTGTTAAAATAAAACAGTATTGTGGTACTTTCAAGTTACAGATGTATAGAATCCTTTCAATTGGAATCTATGTCATCAGGTGCATGGCCTGTTACTTTAAATACTCTTTAGAATTTTGTCCTGTTGAAAATTTCCATTCTGAACATGTTAGTCTAATAACTCTGCTAAGGAAAAACATAATAATTGTGATATTTCTCAAAAATGAGGATTCCATAATAGTTTGTGATATACTTTTTTTAAAAAACCCTCTCTTTTCTAGAGATACCTTTTTTCATAAATTGAATATAACATAAATAATGCTCAGGATTTAATAGGTATTTGTGGGCAGTATTAAATTATTAAACCAAGTGAAATGAAGAAGGCATACAGTATTTCACAATGCATTATAATAGGAGAGAGTATTATGTATGCTCTCCAGGTTCCTGAATAAAAAGTGGGTTCAGCATGAACATTTTTCAGTATCTTTAGAGAATGATCAATAAGTTAAGATCTTTCACTGAAATCTCCTTACAGTATATTGATTTGTGTTCTCTGTTATGTTTTGTACTTCTTCCCATCAGGTCCATTCAGTGCAGTCATTAACAATTTATTGTTCAAGTAATATATTAGATTCCTGGTCTTGATTTAAACAGCCTTCTGGAGGAGCAAATACACTTTATTCAGATTGTCAGTTTCCTCTGGATTGTAATTCTCAATATTACCTTAAATTTCATTCTGGAAAATGCCCACCATTCATGAATAGCATGAGATATTAATTGGGAAATGCCTGATGTGCTTGCTGAATAGGATATAGAGACTATATCCTTCTTTCATTCATTCATTCATTATAATATTTCAGGGCTTTTAAATATGTAGTATATTTATTTATGCAATTGTTTAAGGCCTATTTCTTATAACAGTTTCTCTAATATCAGTTTTTAGTACTCATCTATACTTACCTCCGCTCCCAATATTTTAGTTACCTCATTTTTGCAAATACTCAACCAGATTGGTTCATAATGAGACGTAACTTCAGGAATAGGGTGCACCTATTGATGCTTAGATGAAGCAAAGCAAGATGGGATAGTAATAGAACTACAGGACTTCGATATAGCAAACATGTAGATAGCCAGCTGCCTAGCTTATCTATCAGTTGAAAATTATCTCCTAGGAGATCAAGAAGAAGCTGTGAAACTTTTGTGAATTAAAGTGACTAACAGATGGACACGCTTGTGGTATTAAATCTGCCCAAAATAAATACATTGAATTGACTTAAGTATTGTGAACTTTTATGCAGATTTGCATTATATAATGGTAACAGAAAATCAGTTAACACAGTCTGTAATGAATACGTATATTCATTTGTTCATTTGAAGATTTTGGGATAGATGAAAGGTTACGAGTTCGTTCTGTAACCTTACTCTGGCCATCTCAGTAAATATTTCTAAGTAAAAAAAGTAAAATAGTGTGATATATCAGGTTTTGTAACTGATCACAATATTCTGAATGTGAATAATTGTAGTTAGTTCCCCATGTCAAAGATGCTACTGTATGTTTGCTTAGCATTCATCTTTAATGTACAATAAATCTTTTAAATTTGGATAGGATTTCTACAATTTGTGGTACAACATTCAGAAGAGGATTAAAAAAAAAGAATCCTTGCCTAACGTTGTTCTTTGAATACCAGGTCATGTAAAGATGTTCATGTATTGGAATATTTTTGAAAGAAGAATAAAATCTAGTCAGATTTATAATTAAAAATATGTCCAGTGTTTTGTTTGAAAATATTATCACTATTTCCTTCTCTCCTTTTCCAGATTAAATAAAATTATGAATCAGGTGGCGATTCAGCGAAAGAAGCAATTTGTAGAAAGAGTCCACAGTTATTGGCTACTTAAAAGGTTGTCCAGAAATGGTGTTCCTTTATTGAGGAGGCTGCAGTCCAGTTTGCAGTCACAAAGAAACACACAACAGGTACTTTTATTTCCTTACTCCAAATACGATTAAATTATTTGGTATTATTTGAGTTGATAATATATGCTACAGGTATCCAGGATCAGTATAATTACCGATAGTATAAATTATGTGAGTGCTCGTGTTTTCCACGAGGACTAAAAAATATGAATTAAAAAGTGTAAATAGAAAATTAAGTTGTTAAGTTTTACACAAAGAAGAAAAGGCATTCCTGTCAGCATTGCCAATGATTTTATAGGCTAAATGTACTAACAGTTGTATTTGCAATATTTGCTAAGAGTTAAGAGTAGACTAACTACCTAATTACTGTTACAACTAAACTAACATATAAATAACTTTTTTTTCTTTCTTAAGAGGGAAGATGATGAAGAAACACAAGCCTTAAAGGAGAAATTGAAGTACTGGCAAAGACTCCGTCATGATCTTGAAAGAGCACGGTTGCTGATAGAGCTTATACGAAAACGAGAAAAATTAAAAAGAGAACAGGTATGTAAGGCTGTAGGTTTTGTCTGAGGTTATTCATCTTAAGTTTCACATGGACTTGTTAGTCAACTAAAATGTATAGCTGATAGGGCTGTTTTTCCCTTGATGGGAGAGAAGATTTTTTTTTCTTTTACAAAATATCTACAGTAATAGCAAGCAGCTTAGTGAGGTTTAATGACTTACCTTATAGGGTAGTGGAGGGAAGGTACAGCAATATTGGAACATTTATGTCCTCTTTTGATGACTTTGTAGAAATAGCTGCTCATCTGTTCTTGTGCTGTCCTTTTTAACCCAGCAGTCCAAGATAATAGCCCTTCTCCTCTTTAAGTGCTTAGGCTAAACTGAAGTGGAAGTAGTATTTTTTTTTTCCTATTAACAAATCAGTCGATTGATACCTTCATGAAAGTAGGCTAATTTTGCTCATTTGTGATTACCACAGGGAACCAAGTCCACTCTTCCAATATTTTTTTCTTTTTTCTTTGTACTATATTTAATTACTATACTTGAAGTTCAGGTAGTAATAATAATCGTAATAGGGAGCATTTCTGAAGGAATAAGCCCATCTCCAGAGAAAGACTGAACCCTGTGTCCTATTGCGTTGCTGAAGCATGTTTGTAAAACACAGTTCAACATTAGTTATTTCTAAGATTGGCACTGTAGAGAAACATAAGCCCTTGTCCTAACTTCAGGAATTTGGAAAGTATCTGTATAATTCATCTAGGCTTCTCAATCTGTGTCCCATGTCTTTCAATACAGCAAATCTGCTGCTATGATACTCTGCCCAAATCCAAGTTCAAGAAATACTTTTAAAGAATTGCTCGGATAGGCTGGTAGGCTCAGTTCACAAGTATTTTGGTGATAAATATTTTGCTTTAAAACTTCCTGTACAGAATTTCCATTTCACTTTGAAGTAACTAGTTGGAAAAAAAATAGGCGAATAGTTCATTTCATTGTGGATAGAATTAGACAAGTATGCACTCTCCCCAAAATCAGCTTGAAGCAAATTTCCCAGAGAGGTATTAGCATCTGATATCACTAATATAATTTCAAACAACACTCTCCCAGTAAACCATAAAGGAAATCTTTGGATTTGTCTATTTGGTATTCTGGTAGGAAACTGTCCCAATCCTGAAATACTCATGCTTTCCTAAGTAGTCACAGAATTCAGAGTAGCATGCGATCATTGCGATAGTACGTCTGATTATTTATTGTCATTGACAGCCTACCTTCTAGTAAAACAGTTCAGGCAACTCAGAATTATGTTGCTGTTCAAACATCTTTACTGTTTTCTTCATTTTGACCTATTCTGAGCATAATTCTCAAATTTCTTAGTTCCCTGAAGTCTTTATGTATGCTAATATACACACACATACTTAAGTCCAGGGACTTGTTATCTTTCATTATCTGTTTATTGCTGCCTATTTGTTGCTTTGTCTGGAATTTCCACATATTGATTGACTATAAGATTGATACAGATCTCTGGTTCCTGATTATTTTTATATAGTAGTATTACTTCACTGATCTGATTCTGTTTCAAATTCCCACTCCTTTTCTTTATATATTTGACCTTATAAGCACAGAGGGACTATTTTGTCCTAAGTATATTTTATCCCATGATAACTCCTATCATGGGATAGAACATACCTAGGACAAAACACTCCGTCTGAGTGTGACATTTGGCTTTATAAATACAGTAGGTAGTCCTCAGGTTACAGCAGCAATTGGGACCGGGATTGTTTTTGTCAAGTGATGCAGTCATAAAGCGCAACATTATGTGACCGCATCACTTAGCAACAACAATCCCAAGAGTCCCAGTTGCCATCATAATGCCAAGATGTGCAGGTTGTTAAGTGGGAAGCAGTGGGAGTCCCAGGTAAGGAGCATGGGAGTGCTGCAAGAGTGGGGGAGGCTGATGCAGTCCCTGGGAGGCCTGGTGCAGGCCAAGTGCAAGTTGGGGGAGGCTGGGTGTGGCCTCCTTGTGGGAACCCAGCAGGGAAGGTCACAAATGGTGACCACGTGTCCACGGCTTCTTGCAATGTTGCAATTGCAAGCTGGGCACCTGAGTGCCTCGATCATGATCACATGACGTCAGGGTGGTGTGATGGCCAGAGCTTCGAGAATTGGTATGCCCATTTTTCGGTGGCACCATAACTTTGAAAGGTTGCTGAATGAATGGATGTCAGCCCTGGTCTACCTGTACCATGTTTTTAGTTTCTAGTTTTTTTAGCACTCCTGTTTGTTTGTTTGTTTGTTTATTAAATTTATGCCACCTGACTCCCAGTGCCTTGTTAAAAAATCTCCATGTAAATTTCTTACATTGAAACGAGTAGTTCAAGCAGCGGTGGCCTAGAGCTTGTGAAAAACTGCTACCTAAGATCTCTAGAAACTGTGAACATTGAATAAATGTAAACTGAAAAATAGCCAAATTATTGTGTCAGCATTATTTCAAATAATAGGTTATCAGAGAGCCAGTTTGGTCCAGTGGTTAAGATGCTGGGCTAGAAACCAGGAATCTGTGAGTTTCATGCCTGAGGCATGAAAGCCAGCTTGGTGACCTTGGGCCAGTCACACTCTCTCAGCCCAACTCACCCCACAGGGTTGTTGTTGTGGGGAAAATAGGAGGAGGAAGGAGTATTAAGTAGATCGCCGCCTTGAGTTATTTATAAAAATAAAGGGATAATAAATAAATAAAATCCTTTATTTTGGCAATGCATGTATTAGCTCTTTCGATTTGTGTTGGTGTGTGAACAGTTCAGTGTTTTTAGTCACATTCAAATTCTGACTCCAAGATTCTGAGGGATAGTTGATATATAGCTAATGCTGTGACTTCACCTTCCCCTGCAACAAACCTTTGAAAACGAACATCTTTTAAAATTTATTCAGAAAAAAAGTAATTATAAGCTGCAGTTTATTTCTTCTATTTTTCTTCTTCAACTTAGTAATTTCTCTTCACTCTCATTTTTCACCAGTAACCAAGCTTCCATGGTTTGCAAAGTTTCCCAGGATGCTATCTTCTGGTTTGGTAAATTGGTTCTAATTTAGCATAGTTAAAACAAGATGTGAGAGTATAGGATAGATGATTGAGCTGTTTGGGCCAAAAAGGAATGAGAATTGTGACTGATGTGTGTCTGTTTTTAAAGGTCAGTCTCATTCGAATTTGGGGTTGAATCATTAGTCTTTACATACACATGGGAAAGGAATGAATATTAATCTAAACACATGAATGACTTGATGGGTTTTGATGAAATGCTAAGAGAATTATTGAGAAATACAAGGGTGATGAAAAGTTTTGAATGTAAAAAGAGCATTGTGTGTGTGTGTGTCTGTGTCTTAAGACTAGATTGGGTAGAAAAATGGACATAGAAGAAAAGGAAAGAAGTAAAAGAAGCAGAAATGAAAATATAAATGAATACAGGAAGAGAAAATATAAGTCCTGTATAGCAAGTATTAGAAACATGTGTAATCTCCAAACAGGATGAATAGGAAATGGAAAGAAGGTATATAAGCTGCTTGGCACAGAGTGAAATGAGGTATGGTGCACAGTGCCATAGAAGTGTATGTAGACATGCCCGTAGAAAATATGAAAAAGGATGCTTGATGGAATGAAGAAGTGAAAGAAGCTATGGATGACAAAAAGATACATGCAAAGTAATGTTTATGTAATATGAATAGAGACAAGAAATTGCAAAGAATTTAATCAGTGAAGGCAAAAAATCAAGATTAGAAGTGGCAGAGGAAATACAGGAGAGTGAACATAATTGAAAATAAAACTAAGAAAATTATTTATGATCAAACTGAAGTGAGGGAATGCTGTAAGGGGTATTTGAAAGATTTTCATGGGTATAGATATGAGAGTAGAACTGAAACAAATGTTATAAGTGTTAATGTCCAGAAGAATTATAAAAGAGAAGTGATGTATGCTGTGAAAATGTTGAAAAATTTTGAGGTTCCAAGTATAAATGGTACAACTGCAAAAATGTTAAATTTATTGGTTTGCTTAATGGATGGCTGTGCAATATGTTTAACAGACATATGATGACTTCCGTTGTGCCTGACACTTGAAAGAATACTGTTACTGTTCACCTGTACAAATGGAAAGATAATGAATAAATTCAAAAGTACGGGGGGCTTCAGTGTGCCTGGGATGGCTCTGGGCAGAATTCTGAACAAGAAGGTATGAGAGGTGACAGTGAACAAACATAGAATGTGCAGCTTTGTTTTATGCTGGGAAGGGTACATGCAGATCAGATTTTTGCTTTCAGGAAGTCGTTGAAACATGTGTGAATGTGATAAATTATTGTGTGTTTGTTAATTTAGAGAAAGCATAGAAGGTGGACTGACTTGAATTTTGAGATTTTTGCCCATATATGGAATTGCAGGTAGGTTGCTAAATGCAATAAGAGCAGTATATAGTGGAAGTAAAAGTATCCATGAGAATAAATGGAATGTTTAATGAATTATTTCACATTGAATAAAATAAGAATCTGTGATGTCTCCTTGGCTGTTTGTTTATGAACAAATATATAAGGAATATTTTTTGGTGACATTAGAGATGTGCTGGTTTGGGAAGTGAATGTATGTGTACTTTTGTGTGCAGATGATAGTGTATTATTGACTAAGAACTTGAATGATCTTTAGCAAACGTTAGATTGTGTACAGCATTGATCTGAAAATCAACTGAAAAGCAAAGTGGTTGCATTTGATAGGGAAAATGCAATAAAAATTGCAAATTATATATACATAGTGAAAAACTAGGACATTTAGAGGAATTTGTGTACCTTGGTAGAATTTTTACCAAAGATGGGAAAACATAAAAATGCTAGTAGAAAATTACTGGTCTGTTGTGAGGAGCAAGTGTCAAAAGAAACCAAAATGAATATGTAAAGAATATCTTTCTGTCCATTTTGTTATAAGGAAATGAGAATTGGGTAGATCAAGAGATTAAAAATAAATTGAATGTATGGGAATAGATTACTTAAGTGTGTGTGGTAAACTAAGAAGAGATAAAGTTAAGAATGAAAGAGGGCTTAATATCAATTGAAAACAAAAGTGAGCGACCAGTATGAAAGAAGTATATTGAGGTGATTTGATCATATAGAGAGAATGAACAAAGATCACATTGTTAGCTAACTACAGGTAGTCCTTGTTTAGCTACCACAATTCGGACCAGCAACTTAGTCATTAAACAAAATGGTCACTAAGTGAAAAATCACATGACTACAACTGTGCTTACAATTCTACTTCCTTTGCTTTACAACATCAATAGAATACAAATGCAAACAGCCAGGTGAGCCCAAATGGCTGGGAAGGCTTCCAGAACTCAACTCACACAGAAGCCAGGTAAAAGGGCAAATTTTATAGCCCTTTTCCCCCATTCCCCTGCCCTTTGGAATGCTTGCCGCCTCACTGGGATAATTAGTAAGAAGAGAAATAGTCTTTCTATTTACATTCATTAGAGGGGAAGGGATTACAAGAGAGTAAGCGGGCATACAATGGGGAATATACATCGAAAGGAATGTGGTAGCACCGGCTGTTTGCCTAGCACACTTGCCACTGTGAGCTACCAGCTGCCTAGGAGGCAAACAAAAACCTTTAGTGTGAAACTGATTAGGGTCTTGTCAATTTCAGGCAGCAGCTGCCAGCCAGCTAATTAAGGTAATTAGCACTTTTTAGGGATGCCCTGCAGCTCAGGAAGAGATAGCTTGTTTAGACCATCTCTCTGCTCTGTGGGGGCTGGGGGAAGAGTCAGGCACAGGACAAGGCATACTAAATGAATGTTATGGCAAACGCACGCTGTGAAGGTTGTAAATGAGGGCATTGATTGCAAAGTTACTTTTTCGTCACCTTTGTAACTGAATGGTCGCTGTCCAAGGCAGTCGCTAAACAAGGACTACTTGTATATTTATGAATGTAGGGAGAATTAATGGGCTGAGAGGAAGGGGAAAGTGGAAGATGTCATGGTTGGCTGGAACTAATGAGCTCCTCAAGATGGGCAGAACAGATGACAAGTTTAGAAAAGAAAAGACAATGTATGAATTGATATATGGACCTGGTAGTTCCAGGGATGGTTTCCAAAGTTACTAAGGTATGACAAAGTATATGTTGGTATTTCTTTGGCTTACTATATGTTACTTCCTTTCTGTGTTTTGCATAATGTTGCTTACCTCGCTGCTGCTTTAGGGATTCACTGTTGTGTATGGATGGTACAACATAAAGGATTGGCACTTGGAGAATTAAGTTTGATTTAATCTATATAATTCTAATAAAGTTGAATTTTGGTTACAGTTAGTTAATATTGGGATTATAATAACCTATTCTCAAAGAAAGAAGGAATGAATCTTTTTTCCATCAACAGATTCTGTGTATATTACTGATTTCTGTAGCAGTGTAACACTTAAGATATAAATCATGTTTATTTTTCCAATTCTGTTTTTAAAAGTGTAGGAAAACATCATCATATGCTGGAAAAGGATGGGAAATCTTAATACCCAATAAGATAATTACCATTATATGGTTATTTTTGTTAAATTATGTTACAGAATCGATAGCTTTCAAAACAAATGAACATCAGACTTCCTCTCCTTTTTACAGGGTTATACCAAGGATAAGTACAGTGAAGCTTCCTGAATCTTTTGAAAGCACATTACAGTTACATGTCAGACAGTTCATTGTTTCTCCTACCAGGCTCAAGAATCTTTCTTGCTAACTGCTACCATTGAATTTATTTATATGATCAAATGCACCCACAATGCATGTAATTAAACTCTGAGCTAACCAAGTAAATGTAAAGTAAACCTTTTCTACAACTGAATTATGTTACTATCTTTATTTTCCTGTGCTATTGTAAAATTATGCACATATGGATATTTCTGTGCCTATAACTCATTGTGAAAGTTTCATTATAATGGTAGAATTTATCACTGAGTGAACTCTTCTTAGGTTTGAGCTTTAATCATGATTTATTAAATGTAGGTTTTATAGCAATAAAGTAGCCAGTGATCATATTTTGATGATGAGCTAGATTGTAATTGTCCTCCATTGTGCAGATCAAAGTGGAACAGGTTGCCATGGAGCTTCAACTGACTCCATTTACTGTATTATTGCGTTCAGTACTGGACCAGCTACAGGAAAAGGATTCTGCTCGCATATTTGCTCAACCAGTGAATCTTAAAGAGGTAAACTTTAATGTTTCTGATATACCTAATATTCCATTGGTACAGCAGAATGTAACAAATATAACAATCTGCCATTGTTTTGACTGGAAAAAAAGTTTAATAAATAAAATATAATTTAACTACATTAAATTTAGAAACAAGGTTAATTGCTTCATTAATTACATAAATTCTGAAGGCATACAATATTAAAATCTGAGAAAAGATCAATTCAAATATGCAGTCCTAGATTATTTGGCTTATATGCTGTTTTCTAATAATAATTTTATTAAAGATTTACAACAGACTGAACTAATACAAAATTAAAAAAAAAGGAATAAAAAATAGAAGGTGCAGAAAGGAAAAAAGAAAAAAATAGAAAAGAAGTAGAAAAGAAAGAAAAAACAATATAGTAAAAAAAGAGAGAGAGAAATATATAAAGAAGTGACTTCCCCCTTCATCACAACAAGTATAAATAACTTTAGTAACAAATCACCTTCTCTTAAAATAGAAGAAATGATCTCTTCTTCCCATGTCCCATCTCTTATCTATAAAGAAATCCATAACACCTCATTATTTCAGTCCTGATGTCGGCCAAAGTTCATTGGGTTACCAGAGATAACAACATATCTGTCTTAACCTTGATCAAATAAACCAACTTTATATTCCTTCCTTTTGCTTCTAACAATCTTGATCTTTAGTCCTTCAAATAATGTCCTAGAACTTGATTTCTTTTCATTTTTTCTTTGCCCCTTCTCACAAAATTCTTTAAAGCTTTAACAAGCTTCTTTTGGAAATCCAATTTAGGAAAATTATCTAGGTCACTCTCTCGGTTTGTTATATATATATCCATTTTAATTATTAAGAAATAGCCAGTTTCTTTTGTATGTCCAGTGTAACATCTTTTTCCATGTCATTCATGTAGCCTGTCATTTTTAAATCCACTTTCAAATCAGTCTCAATCGTGTCAGGTAATACTTGTTCCTCTGCCATAGCATCTTTTAAACACAGTCTGTCTATAGAGGCAGATACTCTTAAATTTAACTTCTGGGTCCATTGTTCAAAAATACCCTTCAACGTTAAAATATTTTGTTTCATTCTGTATCAGTAAATTGAGTTTGAGTGTTCTTTAATTGTAATCTTTAATTCCTTCTAGTTCCCTCTAGTGTCCAATTTTTAAGGTTTTATTATGTTTATGTGTGTGTGTGTATGTATATGTATATGCATATATATATATATTAAGAATTCAAAAGAAAAGCATTTTCCTACAGGAAGGATTCTTTTTAATTAATTCCAAAATCTTATTTCAATTTATCTGGACCCTTAGTCTGTAACTTTCTAAAATCAAAGTTTTAATTGCCCTTTTACTATTTATTCCAGAAAAAAAAAAATTGTATTTAAAACTTCTTTCGCTAAGGATTGAAGGAAACTCACCCGGTGCTATAAAACTTGTCAATCCAAAGTTTTCTAATAGCTGAAAAGCAATTAACAAGTAATTTCCAAAAGTGATTAGAAAAGGAAGTATGCGAACCCAGTGTCCTTTTGAGGTGCCAACTTCGGTTTGAGCAAGATGGCTATTCCCTCGTCTCCCAGAGCTCTAAACCTGCTGAGACGGCTGTCCTGCAATCTCCTCGCGGGGAGCAACTGTTTGGATGCTTGTGGACGATCTCAAATCCTCTCTTTGTCCAGAGAGGAATTACAAAGAGCTGGTCTACTCGCTGGCTGTTAATTCTGCCACAGTCGTCAGCCTCTGCTTTACGTGGAGCCATCTTCCACTATTTCTTCCCTGGAAGTCCTGGCTTAAACGTTAAAATTAACTTGGTTAGGCTAAACTCACTTTGAAATAAAAAGATGCATTTAAATATAGGATGCATAGAATAAGATGTGAAAGCTAAGTTCAAGTTGTCAACAAACGCACCATATTTGTATGGCTCATACTTATTTTTATAATGTAACCAGGCTATTTTGCTTTTTCTTAGTATTTTCTTACCGTCTGTTGCAACTTCTCAAAACAAAATTTTGAATTTTAGTGTATTATTCAAAGTGCATATAAGAATGTGCAGAATATTCTATGCATAAAACTGGCAGTTCTGGATGGCCCATGCCCAGACTGAAACAAGCATGTTTGGGCATGGATGGTTGTCCAGAGCATGGGCAGCAGGAAAAAGGGAAGGTCAGTGGAGTGAGGTAGCAGGCAGGGTCTAAGGGAGGAAATGGAAAGCATGGGAAGATTGTGGGATGGGTGGGGAGACTAGTTGGACATGAGTGGCACCAGGGGGGCTATTCAGGTGGAAACACTCAACTAAAGTAGGTAAAGGAAAGGAAGGCATGGGAAACTTGGGGAGGGTGGCTGACCAGTTAAGAATTTGGTCCTTGAATTTAGATGCGACAAGAGCAATGCCAATATGCAGCTAAAGGAAGGGGAGGGGAGGGAAGACTGGAGTGAGGGCAGGTGCACAGACCAGGAAGATGAAGACAGGAGATGGGGCAAAGATGGTACAGTCAGGACCAGAAATATTGGAACAAGGATAACTGTTTTGGCATTTGGTCTATGTACACCACCACATTGAAGTTGAAAGGAAACACCCAGATGGGAACGAAGTCAGGACTTCTCAGCTGTAATTCAAGGGGTTTGACAAAAGTGGGGCTCTAACCATTCCGGAAGTACAGCCAGTGGCATACACATACACACATCGTTGGTGGCTCATACATAATGGAATAAACAGCATAATTACAAACATAAGGATCACCTTTAATACCTGGATGAAAATCCTTTGCAGTCAATGACTGCCTGAAGTCTAGAACCCACGGACATGACCAAATGCTGAGTTTCCTTGCTCGAGATGGTTTGCCAGGCCTTTACCGCAACTGCCTTCAGCTGCTGCTTGTTTGTGGGTCTTTCTGCCTTCAGTTGTGTCTTCGGTAAGTGAAAAGCATGCTCTATTGGGTTGAGATCAGGTGACTGACTTGGCCATTGAAGAACATCCCACTTGTTTGCCTTGAGAAACTCTCGGGTAGCTTTTGCTGTATGTTTTGGGTCATTATCCATCTGCAATATGAAGCGGCGTCCTATCAGTTTGGCGGCATTTGGCTGAATCTGAGCAGAAAATATAGCCCCGTACACTTTGGAATTCTTCCTGCTGCTTTTATCAGCAGTCAGGTTATCAGTAAACACCAGTGGCCCAGTTCCATTGGCAGCCATACATGCCTGTGCCATAACACTGCCTCCACCATGTTTGACAGATGGTGTGGTATGCTTTGGATCATGAGCTGTTCCTTTCCTTCTCCATATTTTCTCTTCCCATCATTCTGGTGCAAATTAATCTTGGTTTCATCAGTCCAAAGAATCTTATTCCAGAATTGGGCAGGCTTTTTTAGGTGTTTGCTGGCAAAGTCTAATCTGGCCTTTCTGTTTTTGAGCATTACCAGTGGTTTGCACCTTGTGAAGCCTCTGTATTTACATTCATAAAGCCGTCTCTTGACTGTAGATGTTGACAATGACATTGCTACCTCCTCAAGAGCGTTCTTGACCTGGCCAGATGTTGTGAAAGGGTTCCTCTTTACTATGAGCAGAATTCTGCGGTCACCCACTTTAGTTGTCTTCTGTGGTCTTCCAGGCCTTTTGCTGTTGCTGAGCTTGCCAGCTAATTCCTTCTTTTTCAGGATGTTCCATACTGTTGTATTGGCCACTCCCAATGTTTTTGCTATCTCTCTGATGGGTTTATTTTGTTTTCTCGGCCTAACGATGGCCTCCTTCACTCTCATGGACACCTCTTTGGACCTCATGTTGAGAGTTCCAGTGAACAACTACCAAATGCAGATGTAACGCTCAGAGCCACCTCCGGCCTTTTTTCTGTTTGATTGGTCATGGGGTACCCAGGAAACAGCCACACCTGGCCACGCAGTTGCTTGTCAGCCATTTGTTCCATTACTTATGAGTCACCAACGATGGGTGTGTGTGTATGCCACCGGCTATACTTCCTGAATGGTTAGTGCCCCACTTTTGTCAAACCACTTGAATTACAGCTGAAAGTCCTGACTTTGCTCCCGTCTGGGTGTGTTTCCTTTCAACTTCAGTGTGGTGGTATACAGAGGTGAATTGCCAAAACAGTTACCCTTGTTGCAATATTTCTGTTCCTGACTGTATCAGCCTTGTTCTGCTTACCCTGTAAGGCCCCTCCAGATTTGTCTTGGCCAAATCCCAGAATGATTGACATCTTGCAGGGTTTAGTTCAACTGGATTGAGACCCCACCATCCCTAGAATGGTCTGACTGAACTTCTGAGCTACAGTGTGTTCTGTGCATGGAACAAAACACATGTTTTTGTTTCAGGCACTCCCATTATTATCTATATATCCATCCTATCTACATGTCTACCATTTAAAAACTGTATTTCAGGTTCCTGATTATTTGGATCACATCAAACATCCCATGGATTTTTCTACTATGAGAAAACGGTTAGATGCCCAAGGTTATAAAAATCTCAGTGAGTTTGAAGAAGATTTCGACCTTATTATTGAGAACTGTATGAAGTACAATGCAAAAGATACAATATTCTACAGGGCCGCCGTGCGGTTAAGAGATCAAGGAGGGGTTGTTCTGAGACAAGCTAGAAGAGATGCTGAAGCAATTGGATATAATAATGAAACTGGAATGCACTTACCTGAACGGCCTAAACTTGAATCTCCTCCACCTTTTACCTGGGAAGATGGTAAGGAGATAAAAGTCAAATATTGAAGCAATGTTTTCAAGTTTTTGTATGAACACACATTGTTGTTTGCATGTATATCCAACACAGTAAATGCACACTTTTAGGCATGTGGCAAGAATTGTATTTAATTAACTCTATATAACAACAATCCCATACTGCAAATTATTTTAAAAGTAGTTCTGCATTTCAAAAGTGAACTGTGATGCAGGACTGCTATTAAAAAGAAAAAAAAAGGAAAAGATGACACACTATTTGAAGTATGTGTATGTTATGTTGTGTTATAGTGCTTTTGAACCTTGAATCCCTTTGAAGATTCTGGAGCTTGGAAGAGACTATTTGATGAATGGAGCGCTTTTGTCTGATGAATGGAGCGCTTTTGTAATGTGGAGTCCTTGGTGCTCTCTGAGCCTTGTTTTCTTGCAGACACTTCATTGCCAGGCTAGGCAACATCTTCAGTGCTTTTGTAATGTTTAAATGTGACTTCTTCCTCTTTTCTTCACTGTCCATTACCTTTTCCTGTATTTTTATATCTATTTCCCCTTCCCTTCCTACTGTTCTTTCCCAGATTTTCATCCTTCTTTTATTTATTTCATTACTGCTTTTTCTGTTGGAGAAGAATGTGTCTATATATCCCAGACTGGTTTATATGTATAAAAGAGAATGATTGGTGCTTGGAGATGGGGATCAAGTGATGTAGTAAATGGGGCACCATATTTTACAGATAATTTTAATAGGTTATTAATTACATACACACATTTATTGGGTAAGGGATATGGTTGCACTGGATTCTTTTAATCTGGAGTTGGTAACCCTAAATTTACAACGCAGAGAAGGTGGGCTTTCCGGAGGGATTTAATTTTCCTGTCTATTCTTCCTTACCTTAAATTTAATATTAATATTAATATTTTATATTATTAAATTTAGGATTTAATTTATCTTTTGGGTAAATACGGTGTGCGTACCAACACTACTGTGGTAATAATTTATCAATTACTTTGCAATGACATTTCAGAAAAGACCATTCTTTTGCTCAAGGCTCAACAATGAACCCAGGGATCCTGCCATTGAAACAGTTCATACAAATAGTACGAATTCCTACTAGAATAATGGTGGAAAACAAAAGCATAATGGCAGCTCACACTAATACATTTTAGTAGATGTATAGAGAATTATTGATGGCCTTATTCATCTTACATTATTCCACCAGTCCTTTCTCAGAAAATAAATTATTTTCTGCATCATTAAGTAACCCCCCCACCAGTTTTTAATGTTTCATAATTTTTGGAACAAGTTTCAGCTTAACTCAGGGCTGTATTGAATTAGATACAAATGTCTTTGCCAGAAATGGATGGCATTCTCTTTTAATACAATGGCTGGAGTCCATTACTGCTAGAGCTTTGTAGTATGAAAGTAAAATGGGAGGAGGAGGGGCTTTGCTTAAGGATGCTCAGTATCTTGGATAAACAGGCATACAGTCTGTGTGTTCTAACACCACATGACACATGCTGAAAATTTGAAGTGATACGTTACTTTGAGATGTAAGAATAAGCTGTGCATGAGTGATACAGAAAACAATTTTTTGACTGGTTTAAAAAAAAGCTGATTTGAGCATTATCTTTAAGCAGAGGTTAGATCTGGTCAGCCCTTACCTTGTAGTTGAGTAAGTGGCAGCTATTTGTGCTATGCCTTCAGGAGTAAAAGTCCATGTGCAATGTGGTTCATGTCTGTAAATTGGATTCGGAAAAGTGATGCTGTCGTTAGTAATACGGTACTCCACATTGGATTGCTGCAGGAGGAATGAATTTTCTAGCAATCAAGATATGAAGTTAATATATTAAATCAGTTGATTGCCAGATGAACTCAGAGTTACCTGTTGAATGGCAGTATTATCTGACTAAGTGAAGTCTTGTAAAAAAAAGTTCCTGAGATATGCCAAGGGTTGAATCTGAAATGTAAAGTCAAAGCCTTATCATTCCATTTGGTGCTATATACCAGCAAAATCCTGCAGCAAAAGCATAGGGAGATTTCATGTTTTAAAACAATAACTAAGGTAGAACTTCAGGTCTCTGTTGTATTAGTTTAAAGTAAGATGCTACTTCAGTGTTTGCAGTGTAAGTCAATTAAAGTAGCAGTTTTTGTTTTATTGCGTATCAGTGTTGCAGCTGAGTCAAGCTGTTCCTTCCGCTATAGAAAACTATTGTAAAATGCCTGTGTTTTAATTCAGTGGATAGGTTACTGAATCCTGCCAACAGAGTGCACATGTCTTTGGAAGAGCAGCTGAAAGAATTGTTAGAAAAGCTTGATCTCACTTGTGCAATGAAATCCAGTGGGTCTCGGAGCAAGCGAGCAAAGCTTCTAAAAAAGGAAATTAACTTGATTCGCAGCAAGATCAGCCAGCAACATCATCAGCCCCCTCAAATTGAATCAGGTATTGGAAGTTTTGAAGAAGAAAATGCAGTATTGGAACACGAAAGTGAAGAAGAAGGTAAGAGACTTCTTGATTTAAGTCATAATAGTAGATTCAAAGGGAGACAATCGGGGGTGGGTAGAAGAGCTAATTTACTACTAATTGTAAAGTTTGAGAAGTCCAAAACTGTTCTAAATAGGAGTGTAAGGGGGGGGATGGTTTTGTTACTGCATAAATATAGCTTGAAATAAAGTTCTTTCTGCTATTTTCCCCTGCCCAGATTCAGACAGCATGTTTTAGTGGTAAATTCTGAAGCCATGGGAAAACAACAACAACTGTCCTTTCCCCCATATGTTGTTTTTTTTTGGGGGGGGGGGATGGAGAGTCTAGAAATATTTGCAGAGGTTACTATTACACCTAAATTTACTTTACCAGTTCAGCATACATTTGTTGATGTATTTAGTAAACTTACAGAGCAACCCCATGCATTTTTATTCAGAATAAAGATCCATTATGTTTTGTAGAGATTACTCTCAGGTAAACACATGTAAGAGTGCAGTTTCCAAAATGTTAGTTTTGTACAAGCATAATTGTAAATATGTTCAATACTAGATGAGAAGTGAAATGCAAAATGCTGTAATAATATCTTTGCTTTTTACCTCTAAGAAGTAGAAAAAATATTGTAAATAGAAACCTTAGATTTTGTAGAAAGCAAAAGAAAGTACATGAACGAGAGACATGCAATCACAGCATTATTTATTTGGAAATCAAGTTAACTCCTAAGTCATTTATAATCTGTAAGAGGTTGGTGGTGGTGTCATAGCCAGTTTAATGGGAGAGGTGAAGAGGTTAAAAAAATTCCAAATTGTGGTTCTAAGTCATAAAGATAGAAGATGCAAGATACTTGTTTCCAGAAGAGCTTTTGTAATCTGATGCCTTCCAGATTTATCAGTTGACAACAGTTGACATTGTGTAAATTCCAGTGTAAGCAAACTGTAGTGCAGGAAGTGGGAAAGCTATTCTAATTTTTCCAAATCAGATCAAAAGGCACCAGAGGTACATAGGTGCAATGGCCCTTTAAGCACTATCATAAAGATGCCTGCATCTTTTGGGTAGAACATAATAGAATTATTGAATGCTGTAGATGGTATTATATTAAAATATTGATACAATATAAATAGAGTGAGTAAAAAGAATTGCTGTACGAAACATTACACTCAAGGTGTTTTTTTGGTTGTTTTAGTGTTCCATCAAATTTCAGGATTTTCATCTTATAGTGGGGATAGTTGGAAGAGGGATCCAAATGGTACATATTTTTTCCCTTTTGACCTTCATATTTTTAATGTAATACAGTATGTGAAGTATAAAGAATGGTTTTGAGTAAACATGCACAGATCAAATTGCATTCTGGCACAATAGAATATAGATTAGACTTTTTTAAAAAGCCATATATATGCAGACTTGTTCAGTTTCTTCCAGACTGAAGCTCCTGGTGACATTCCACATACCTTCATTATTAATAGGATAATAACTGAAGTTCATACAGCACTAAAACAAATCACTATATGAATAAAACAATGACAAATTTTAATTCATCAGAAAGGATCACTTTTTCCCTTTAGAAGAACTCTGTATTTGTCCACAAATTTCTTAAGGTATGCTGACTAAAATCTCAGAAATTACTCTAATTATATTTCAACTTGAAAGGTAAGCTATCAGCTGTCCCTGATCTTCCAGTGTGTTTTTGTTTCAGATCATTTAGTTGATAGGAATCTAAATATCCCCCTTTGTAAATATAAATTTTAAAACCCCTGAATTGATTATTTAAATGTGAAATAAAGTTTTATAGTGGAGGCTTTTTAAGCTTGTGCAAAATAAAATAAAAAGGTTAAGATACGAATGTGTGTGCTCTGAAATTATTTTTTCAGCCAAATTACCATAGAGGTTAACATCTGGACTTGGGATTCAAATAGATTCATTAGTAAAATTGTACAATAATATATTTGGTTAAATTGGTCAGTACTTTCAGTAGATGTAGGGGAGATAATGTGAAGAGTTAAACGTGCAAGCTATTCTCAAGGGGGGCTTGTTATTGTCTATACAAAAAGCATCCACAACAATATAGCTAGGCTGACGAAGTAATTTTATGGAAATAACTATCTTGTTTATGTCCTTATCTAATCAGTTTCATGCATGTAATACAGGTAGTCATCGCTTAACATCTGCTCGTTCAGTGACTGTTCGAAGTTATGACAGCACGGAACGAGGGGAACTTAAAATGGGTCCTTGTAGTTGTGGTCATTGCAGAGTCCCCACAGTCACACGATTGCCATTTGCGACCTTCATTGCTGGCTTCCGACAAGCAGAGTCAATGGGAAGGATGGCAGGAGATTGCAAATGGTGATCACATAACCGTGGGACTCTGTGACTGCACAGGATTTGCCTAACAACAGCAAATGGTAAGTAAGTCGGCATGGTCATGTGATGTTGCACCTTATGACTGTGTCGCTTAGTGATGGATTTCCCAGTCCTAGTTACCATTGGTAAGTGAGGACTACCTGTATTTGGAACCTAAGTAAGAAAATTCTAAAATATTCTAAAATTCCTAATGCAAAACTGCTGTAAAGAATCTGTAAAATGTCATTCAGATAAATAGAAGATAAAAGAGGAATTGATTAGATGAGTTCTCTCAAATAATTTAGTATTTTCTGCCAAAGTATTTTAATTGAATCAAATTGAAAAGTATAGCCATAGTGATAAAATTGCTTTCTAAATACATTAATTTTAGCCCCTATTCTTTCAGTTAAGGAAAGTTTTAAAAAGAAAAATAAATAAATAAATGAGGTAGATACATTTACTCAGTGTATTCTACCCAAGTATAAATACTGTAAGGCATGAATACTGTTTTATTAATATAATATTTAAAGGCTTAAATCTTCCATATGGATCAGAACTCTTTAGTTGAAGTCCATAACTCCAAAATTCATAATGTTGGTTCCTGTGAGGATTTCTGCTGCCAAATAAAGACATTGAATATTAAAGCCAACCTTTTCTTTTACTATTACAACATTCCCACATAAATTTAGGCATTAACTAGGAAAGATAGTTTGCTTAAAGTTTACATACATGAGATGCTTTACTTTGTATCAAACACTATTTACTGCGGGCTACATATTTGATACTAAGTTTTATGTAGTAGCTCTTATAACTTACCAGTTTTCAAAAAAACAACTTTATTAATTTTTTCAGGAGATAAATCTCCCCCTAAACTTGAACCATCAGATGCATTACCTCTTCCTTCAAACTCGGAGACTAATTCAGAGCCACCAACCCTCAAACCAGTAGAACTCAATCCAGAGCAGAATAAATTTTACAAAAGAGTAAAATTTGACAATGAATTGTATAGTACTTCCATTCAGAAAGAAATAAACGGACACACTCCAGAACACTTACTTGACAGTAATCTCAGTGAGTCGACTGTTTCTGCTGTAGCTGAGTCATCAACTGATGTAAACAGACGTACCTCAATTCTCTTCTGCAAATCGAAAAGTGTAAGCCCCCCAAAGTCTGCAAAGAACACTGAAACCCAGCCAACTTCTCCACAGCTAGGGACCAAAACCTTTTTGTCTGTAGTCCTTCCAAGGTTGGAGACACTACTGCAGCCCAGGAAAAGATCAAGGAGTGCATGTGGAGATTCTGAGGTGGATGATGAGTCCCCTGTAAAGCGTCTGGATACAGGTAAACACTTGTTTTAGAATACTTTTTGAAGGTGACGTAGATAACTATTGAATATATTATTTACATTAAATTGATAATATAAATACAGAACCTGCCTTGCTTGGTATATTCTTTATCTCGGATTAATTTCTTAAACCTAGGTTACTTTTTGTACAGTAGATATTTTTGATCTGCTCTTGAAATCTGTTGCTTCCTGGCTATATATAGTTCCCTTTGTTTCTAATGAACAGAAATTACTTTATTTAAAACTCAGCTGCAAAACATAGCCATGTCCATGTAATAGTTTGACCACTTCTTTTGGGGGTTGAATTCCATGAGATGGCATTTGAAAGTGTGTGTGGGTGTATGTATATATGTGTGTGTATTTATATACATATAGGTATATATAACGTTTCTACAAATGCTTTCGCAGGGCTATATTAAATAGATTCTGTATCAGCTTTTATATACTTCTGCAATAATTACGTTGGGGTAAGTTTGTCTGGTCTTTCTGTGGGTAGGTTTATGCAATGCTTCTAATGAAAACTAAATAATGTTTATCCTCAGTACTGATAACACTGATCTGAAAAAAAAATGTTAAAATTTCAAAATCTTTACAAGGGAGTGGGTAACAGACATCTTAATTACTACATTTAATTTTAGTGTAGATTGTTAAATAAACGTCCTATACTGTTTATAATCTTCAAAGTGATAGAAATCCATGTACGATCAGGAATTTTATCTCACATTAAAGTCAGCATGCTTGGTCAGAAATGTGTACATACTGGAACACGTGCTGTTTTCTAGATATTGGGAAGGAAATGATAATGCTATCTGCAAACGGACTCTCTCCAAATTTCTTGGACTTTTTGTTCCTGAAAACAACTTACTTGTATCATGAAAATCAGTTTATTTTATCTACATACATACGCCTAGTGTAGAAAACTTAAATGAATGTTTCACATTTACATTTTCATAGGTTACCAATCAATATAAAATGAATGCATGAAGTCCATGTTTCATTGAGTAGCACAGTATGGTTGATTATTGTTTTTATTTCTGCATATAAACTTACTTACAAGTTCCTGTTTAGAGACTATGAATTCTACCTGTGAATTTGGATCTGTGAAAATAATAATGACTGGCTGACAGTTCAGTATGTATTATTGTTTTCTTTAAGACAATGTTTCACACTATGTATTTTCAGGTTGGATGTACACTCTACATCTGCAGACTTTGTTTTGCTTTGAATAACTGTTTGAAAATGATGAAGCTCAGGTTGTAGCTCCATGATGGCCTTGTAATTATTTAAGATGAAAGTTTATAAAGTTCGGGAATTTATAACAAAAATTTCAGAGTAATTTACAAGTCAGAATAAAACATGACAAAGAGAAACACAGCATCTAACAGTATAAAAATAATGTCAGTCTTAAAAAAAGGGGGAATTCTCCAGTTTAAACCTAATTCAGGTAAAAGCCCTTGAAATCAAAAGGGTTTCATTTGCTCTCCAAAAGTTGATAGAAGAAATGGGAAGAGAGCTTTCTTGAGGAAGAAGGGGACAATACAGTGTTGGGTCTAGATTTTAAGATTTTTTTTTTCAGATGGTAGAAACCATTCATAGACTTCCCTTAAATTATTTCACTGTCTAAGGCCGAAGGGAGATAGAAAACCAAGAAATAAGAACTAGTCTGTATTAAGCATCATATTGAATTGAATTCAAAACTGAAAAGGTAAATGATACAAGTTCCTTGGAACTCCTGTTAAAATACTTCTACTCTAAGAGTGATGAGTCCCCTTTCTGTAGCTGTCGGGAGAAAAGAGCTAACTTTTTTCCACCTTCCTGTATAAAGTGGATACAAGATGTTACGTCACCCAAGTGGCTGACTTTTTCTTTGTCTTTTTTTTTGGGGGGGAGGGAACTTTTAAGAGATACTGCGCTTGTTCAAAGACACATTTGATGATTTGTTGCCAGATTTGGGGGATGTATTCCTGAGTGGATCTGGTGCTGTAAGGTTTGGTTGCTGTCTGCACCTTGGGGGCCTGCCTATCCATGTATGGAACTTCTTGCAAGTGCCATAGCGGTGGATAAAAAAATTATGACAACTTCATGGCACATGAGCATTACCTTGACCATGCATAGACATTGTTGAATATTGTGCCTGGCTTCAGGCAGTGTGCAAAATTGCATATTCAAAAACATTCTTGTTTGACCTAATACAATAGGGTTTTGAATATGCTGTTCAGGTAAGCTTTTAAAATATTTGAGCTGCTTATATTTGAGCATATCATGGAATCGTTTGTTTAAATTGCTTTACTATTTTAGAAAGGTGAAAAATAATGGCAGCTTTCACTGTCTGCCTGAAAATAGGAGTATTGTACTTGGTGAGCTTTGCTTTTAAATTTGATGCCTCAGACCTGCATATATTGAGCCATCAAAGAACCATTCTGTTCTGTTTCTGGTGGTAACAGGAGTGATGATCTTTCTCCAAGTTAACATAGTGTTATGATGTACAGTATATTAAGTGAAACTGATTGCTTCAGTTAATGATTTGAGTGACATGGTTTTTACCAGATGTCCATTTTTTTACCTGCAATCTGTTGAAGTCCTCAAGCATGATCTGGAGCACTATATATTGGATTTAAACCAGTATATGTTGGATTGAATCATGCTTTGATTCCACTGAATCAGTGATATTTAAGATTGAAGTACAACTCTAGATCCACTCTAATGTTTTGTGTCTTTATGTAAGGATTGGGTTACTGGGAATGCATCCTGTGGTAAGCAGCTCTGTATTTGCTAGTATGGTTTTGTGAGAATAAAGAGAAATGTTCCACTGAAGTGTGGAGAGAAAAATATTTTTGTTCTAACTGCTCTATTATTATTGCTGTGATTATCAGTATTTCTAGGCATAATTTATGATGGTATCTAAAATACTGAAAGGAAACTGTATATTTGAACTATGTAGTTGGGAGTAAAGGAAAGAGGACTTCATTTTTCCTCAACCTCAGGTTTTATATATTTACAAAGTGTCTCTTACAACTTTAATAATAGAAGTAGTCCTCGCTCACCGACCACTCATTCAGTGACCATTTTCAAATTACGACGGTGCTGCAAAAGGAGACTTATGACTGGTCCTCAAAGTTGTAGCTGTCTCAGCATCCCCGCAGTCCCATGATCATGATTCAGGCGGTTTTCAGCCGGTGCGCATTTACGGCAGTCACAGCGTCGCACAGTCATATGATCGCTATTTGCAACCTTCACAGCCAGCTTCCAACAAGCAAAGTCCATGGGAAAGCTGGCAGGAAGTAGCAAGTCGTGGTCACATGACATCACACTTAATGACCCATGGTGATTTGCTTAACGGCCGCAGCTGAAACTGACATAATTTGGGGTGGTCACGTGACTTTTCACTTAATGACCATGCCACTTAGCAACAGAGGTGCTGGTCCCAATTGCAGTCAGTAAGTGTGGCTACCGGTACCCTGATAATCTTAGCATTGTGTTAGCATTATTGTGGGACTTGTTTGTTTATACACAGAAACGTGTACATACGGGCATATTTCCTGGAAAATTACAGTTATTACCTGTTTTAATTTTATTCCATCATTGCTTTAGCGACATCCAGTTGCAACGGGAATTTAATAGCCCCTTTTCAAATCTTAACTAGAAATAAAGGTTATGATTTAATGCAGATTAATTCATGTGAATTAGTTCAGCAAAAAAAGTATTAAAGTCTGGGGCAAGGCAGACTTAAAAGGCAAAAGAAAAAAAATTAGGCTAGGGAATGGAGTCCCCATGGACTGCCATTGTACTTACTGATAATTTCCTTCTTCCTGAGATGTAACCATACTGAGCCTGCTGGGGTAGATAATGTAAGCATTCAAAGTTATAAAATTGAGGGTTCAGGAGCACTTCAATATGAAGTACTAGCCTCCTATGACTGGATAAATATTGAACGAGTTACTCATATTGTCTCTGTAAGGGTGTGCCTATATATTTGGAGGGTGAGGATGAAATAGCTGACACTTACCTTTTAGACCTCAAATCTGTTATGTATTCAGGGTCTTTGGAAACAGATTTTTGTTTTAGCCTCATCAATTTGCCTTTTCGTGAAATAAGTGTTTTTGACTGAACATGTTTTATGTTAGACATTTTAATAAATAATGCTTTCTAATAATTTAATCCTCTCACTAACTTGAAAAACTAACCCAGAATAATATGTACTGTTAGTAGCTAACAGTCTCTTGCAACGTTTTGTTCAATATTTTTAAGAGGGGTTATTTTGTGCAACATATGTGTAGAAAATGATACTACTAAACAAACAAAAAAGAATTCTAATGCCCTTGAAGTGAGATAAGCTCACAAAACGAACGGAATATAAAGCATTTGAAAGGAGCTCTTGCAAAGCACATTGATATAAGCAAAATACCCCCTCATTGAAATGTTAAAATGGTCATGTCCCCCAGAAGGCTTAATACATTGTTCTTGAACCTCAGCAACTTTAAGCTGTGTGGACTTCAACTCTCATAATTCCCCAGCCAGCATGGCTGGCTGGGAAATTCTGGGAGTTGAACTCCACACAGCTTAAAGTGCTGAGGTTCAGGAACACTGGCTTAATATAATTGCTTTGAGGCCTTTCCCTGCTTGTCTCCATACATGTGCGCATGTGCAGAGGCTTTGCTGATGGGCACAGCTAATGTGTTGTCTATGACTGTAAACCTATGGTACCTTTTTTGATGCTTGAATTGTAGTTTCACTTCCTATTCATTCCAGTATAGATAAATTAGATCAACTAGTTTAGTAAACTGAATACATTTTTTTTAAAAAAAATTACAGACAAATATTTAAAACATGACATATAAAGAAGATGACCTCATAATTGTTTGGAGGTATGTAGAAGTGAGTAAAAATTAAGCCCAGGCTTTGTGATCTGCATTCAAGTAAAAAGATTTCAAGGCTATTATCAGCGTATTTAATTTCACATAAAGAAAATCAGTTTAGTATTACTATTCTCATTTTTTTTTTCAAACAAGATCCTTAACAAAATATTTCTCTTGGGTAGTAACTGTGGTTGCTGCTGACTTGAAAAAAAAAGTTATTCTAAGATAAGGATGTCTCTGGATTTCCAACTTCTATGCAATCTTTGAAATCTGTTTATAGAAAATTCTACATCTTTGTGTTCTGACTGTCAGAACTCATTCTTACTAAATACAATCTTGGGAAAAGATGTGCCCCAGTATAGAAAACATCTTGTTTTTGTCAAAAATACAGAAAATGATAAAGGTGCTCAAAGGGCATCTTTTCTTCTCTTTGGGCAATTGACAATATCAGGACATGATATTTTTTTAAAAAAATATCCTGCCGAAAATCATGCATTATCTAAGTACAATCCGAGTATATTGAAACTCTGTTTTGTAGGTTCAGTTTCTTACCTACTACATACATTCTTAGGAAGTTCTTTATCAACATTCATTCTGTGGTTTATCTGCTTTCTTTGACATTTTTAACTACTATATAAGGTTTAAAGAGAAATTTGGAAATAAATTAAGTAATTTCATTAGTTAAATTCAAGCCAACAACTGTGGTTTCTTTTTTCATTTCTATTTGCTGAATGAATTAGTAGCTTCTAGTAATCTAAAGTGTGTTACCCCACACCATATATGTTCAGGATAGGTTTTCATCACTAACATTTTTTCTGTACTATTGTGGCATCAGGCAAGTTACTAATATTGACTATTAAATATAGAAATAGGTGCACAAGTATCATTTCAATTTTTCATTGGAGAAAGAAAGGGCATCCTCCAAATCAGCCCATGATCTTTATTAAAATATTTAACTTTCTGCTGATACTGATTTCAGCAATGAGCAGCAGATTCAAAACAGACTGTTTCAGTCCATTATATCTTACTGTTTTTACTATTTTGTATCTTTTTAATAGCTTTATTATTTGCCCAGAGAACTCTTTTCTCTAGATTAAAAATATACTAAAGAACTAGTAGAATAGATGGATAATTTGCATAGTTTCTGCTAATCTTGCTCTGGTAACGCTGGGAGGAGGGCTTATTTATATAAAGCTCTTTTCCTTTCAGCGAGACTAAATGGCTTTTTCACTGTCTTCCAGGTTCTCATATTAACTAATATGCTGACTATTTATCTATTTGGATCCTAATTATTTTCTATTATCCTGAACACGGACTGGAATTCAATGTAATGATCATTTTGGAACGCAGAAAGACAATTACATTTCAAGTAATTATTTTGGATCATGTTGGAGACATCAGCCATCCTTATAACAAAATCAGTATCTTGAACACTGTTGGAGGAACTCTTTGATATATATGAACCTATGCTCTTCATTCAGTATATTTTCCCATCTCCGTAAGTTATAAAATTGTATGTTGCAATCTATGTGACATAAATTGGCTGCAGTTTACCAATCCCCAGAATTCTTATCTTAGATATTTTCCTTGTGGGTTGATTGGTTAAGAATGTTCCTTTCCATTACCATTCCTCTGCAAACTAATCCAATCTTCCATTGGCCAAGATCTAGACTTTATAATACGAACACCACTTATGTAACCATTTTCCACTTTATTTGTTGCATAAAATATGAATATCTACACAGCATGTAATAAAGACACTAGTAGTTTTTAAAAAATAAAGCATGATGTTATGCATAAACATGTTTTTACACAAACTCTTGAGTGGTAAAAAGCTAATCGTTGAAATTGCTCGCCTTTCATAACTTCAGCTAATGTCTACATAAGCCAACCTAATCCTGCGTGCTTTAGTTACCCAGAAAACAAAGTAGCTTTGTGCTATTTAAAATAGATGGGCATAGTTTTCCTAAATGCAGTATCTCATGTCTGTCTTTACAAATGTTAATACTTTTACCTTTTTGTTTCCTACTTTATTTTTGTTTGCTTGTTTGTGTGGCTGTGCTTGCATTTTTTAAAATTTATTTTGCTTTTTTCAGTTGTTTTGAGAGAGGGACCAGTAGAGAATACTATTCCGGTGATCACAAGTCTGTTTTTTTTTTTTTAATACATTTTAAATGCTTGGTTAGCGGTGTTAAACCTTTTCACTGCATTCTCATCTTCAGTATACTTCAGTTTTATGTTTAGGGTAACACCCTTTTAAGTAAAAAGCAATAATTCCATTTCGTGTGGGTGGGTGTGTATCTTGTATGTCAGTAAAATGAATAATTTGTTGAAGTAAATAAAATTGTATTATATAATACGTATAATTGCCGATATAGTTACCTGTTTCAACCTCCTGATAATTTCACATACACACATTATCTCTTGTGCAGATATAGTTGCTATCTGGAACAGTAATAGTATAAAAAGAAACCTTCAAAACTGAGGCACTTCAGTTAGCTCTCTTTTTTTAGATTTTTATCCCAACTTTATAATTTTTTATAAATAACTCAAGGCGGGGAGTTATTACCTAACACTCTTTCCTCCTCCTATTTTTCCCCTTTTTTTAGATTTTTATCCCAACTTTATAATTTTTTATAAATAACTCAAGATGGGGAGTTATTACCTAACACTCTTTCCTCCTCCTGTTTTTCCCACAACAACAACCCTGTGAGGTGAGCTAGGCTGAGAGAGTGAGTGACTGGCTCAAGGTCACCCAGCCGGCTTTCATGCCTAAGGCAGGACTAGAACTCTCAGTCTCCTGATTTCTAGCCTGTAGCCTTAACCACTAGACCAAACTGGCGATAGTTAGTTATTGTGGCATGATGTTGCATAATAAAAGCCTATTTCTTCAGAAGGAAAATAGACTTTATGGGTATTTTTAACTGTGAACAATCATTGCACAGTTAACCTTTCAGATGTCATAGACTTTTTTTCTGTTAAAACCAAATTAACTGTTCATTTTCTGAATGTTGTTTCAACTATCTGTACCAAAGAATGGAGTGTTCTTGAAGTATTGTTTGAGATAACAGTGAGAAGTTAGATATATGCAAAAATCATGGCGAGTTAAATAAGCCTTTGAACCAAAGACTTAGGGTTTGGGGCATATTTTAGGTGGATGTGATAGAATATCTGATACGCAGAAGTTGAATTCAGATGTCCAAGTCCATCATTTCCCCAGCAGAGCAGTCCTTGAAATTTTCCAAAGTTGTTTGAAATGTCAGTATATATATTCTAGATGGTTTTCTTCTCTTCATCATTTTTCCATCTGTGTTAAGTCAATCTGTTAACATAGCTTGTCAGCTGATTCAGAATGTGAATGGAACTGTATCTGTTCCCAGCAATATTCATGCTATCTACATAATTTTGTGTAGATAGCATGTTTTGCATTTATTTTTGCAACTCAGCATTTATAAAAGACTATGTAGGTAATACTAAGTAGACATAGGGAATAAAACTAGGTGTTCATGGATTTAGACTCATGTCTAAAGGGCTCAAATAGGAAAAAGCATGTAATTGCTTTGAAATACAATATTCTTTCTAGGCTTTTGAGAAGCATACAGTCCCTGCCATGGTTTGTTCCCTACCCCATGTCTGTGTCTCTTTTTGAATTGTGGTCAGACTTACTTACCATATTTTGCATTAAGTAACTATAAAACTATGAATTATTTTCCCCCATTTACATGATGATTTAGACATACAACTGCTGTTACTAATAATATCATCTTTGCTAAAATACATGTATGTGGTTACTATTCTGGATAGCAGGAACATCTTTACCTTTATGCCATCTCATAGAGTGAGCATGTGTATAGGTATAGATATAAAATGTTTAATGTTAATACTTCTGGAAACCTTTGTAGGTAACAAGCAAAACCCGTTTATTTTGCTGTGAGAAAATATCTGCCTTTAATATAGAGTGGGCAGTATCTGCTGCCTGCTGTTATGCATTAATCTGTATGAAATTCTGAGCCAGACAGTATCTTGCTAATATTAGTAGGTACATGTTTTCATCTTGCTGCTGCTTCATATATGAGTGCTTGTGTTTCTTTTGACACATATATATTACAAGAAAATGGTAGGAGATACAGGGTTCTAACTTTCCAGGTGGAAATCTCTGAATTTTATTCAGCAGGATCATATACTCTTGGATTATTTTGTTATATGAGCATCACATGGTAACAGCCATTTAAAATAGTTGTTTAACAATGAAATATTGGGAATATTTTATTTGTGACACACAATTTTGTGCCTGGATTGTTAGTCATAAGAATACTATCATTCTTTAGTACCTTCTCAGCATGTCAGCATATCCACAATAACCTTGCAAATGTTTTCTTATTGTGTTAGATTTCCCAGCCTCTTGTCTCAAATTAAGAACCGTGAAACAGTTAAGATTATAGAAGTTTGGATTCAATGAGTGTTGTATTAAGTTTTGTATGAGATAGCATGTGTATACAATAATGCTGGATGATGATGATGATTTTACATGTATGGAAATAAACAGTCTCCTGACTCCTTTTGATCCAAACATGCATGAGAAGTGGAGGACAGTGACTTTTCATTTTCTTCTGGCCAATGGGGAAGAATAATTATACTTTCTTTTGCAGCTATGGTGGTTTAAATACTGAATATACCCACATGGTTACAATTTGAGATTACATGTTTTCAAAGCAGTAATTGAATGAGGTTTTAGTTTTGTCTTGTTTCCTCTGATTTGATTCTGCATGTTATTTCAGGAGCAGTACTGTTTGACATGACTTGTAATTATTATTTCCTTTGACTGGACCTCCTGTTTCTTCTCTGGTGCCTACACATCATTTGAAGTTTTTCTTAATTAACTTTTTATCTTTTCACATATTACAGCTCTGTTAATTGAGACAGTAAAACATGCATATTAATATATATTGAAACATGTATGAAATTGCAACATCCTTCCAAATTAGGTGTATTTTTTCTTTCTTTGTTAACCTGCCAGGCCTTTCAAATGGTTTTGGAGATGGCAATAAAGAGTCAGAACTAGATGACACTCCAGGGAGAAAAGTTGAACCTCGTCGCCGTTGTGCATCAGAGTCTAGCATATCTTCAAGTAACAGTCTGTTGTGTAACTCAAGGTAAAAATGTGTTTGCCTAAGTGAAACCATGTTCAAAGTATAGTGGAGGGATCAGCAGTGTGAAGCCTGTAATACTCTAGATGGCATCCATAACACACACACGTTAAATTTAGAAAATTATTCCTCCAATATTCCATGAATATTGCAATATTGGAGGAATATTGCATTTACATACTAAGAGAGAGAGAGAGAGACCTTTGCAATTTTGCATGAGATAGATGTTAGTCCTTGGTATAAGGTTCTGGATTTTGAGTTCTCGGAAAAAAGGCAACTTCTTTGCTAGCAATGCTGTGACAATCTATTCTAGAAAATTGGCAGATACACTGGAACAATGTGGTAAATGGCGCAGGAGGATATAGGAAGAAATTAGTGCACATTGTATCCCCATTTCCTCAGCCAGGGATTGCAGGCAGTTTCAAAAATTGAAAAGCGTTTCAGGATTAAGTTTATAGGATGTAGTTTGAAATTTCAGCATCTGTGCTTTAAAAAGTGCTCTATATTATTGTGAATTCCTGATTTAGAATTGAAACAGTTCCTTACAACTTGGGCTGCCAGATAGTAACTATAAGTACAGCATGAACACAGCCCTATTAGGATTTTTTGGATCCCTGAGCAAAATAATATTTTGCTGATTTCTAATACATTTTAAAATATGTGTAGTTTTAGCCTGCCAAAATGTGGAAAAGGTAAACCAGCATTAATACGAAGACACACCTTAGAAGACAGAAGTGAATTGATATCATGCATTGAAAATGGAAACTACGCAAAAGCAGCAAGAATTGCAGCTGGTAATTGACACATTTTCATATATATAAATATATGGATATATATGTATATAAATATTTGTCTATGTCCATAGCTTCTAGTTTGCTTGGTAAAATAAAAAGGCCATGTCTCTCCAAGCCTGGGCATCTATGCTCAACAAAATGGATAGCTGTGCTTTTTTGTATCGATACCAGTTAATGCCATGATGTGTAAAAGAGCCTTTTCAATTTGCACATTTTTTTTACCTCACTGATGCTTCCTCCTGATCGATAACTCTCTTCTCCACAGCTCTTTTAAATCTCAAAACTGATACTAACAAATTCAAATTATTTTAAACTTCTTATCTGTTTGTAAACACACACAATAAATTTCATCAATGCCATTTCCTTCCTATAAGACTTATGATAAGGTTTTGTCTTAATTTCTTCATGGCTATCTGTCACTTACCACTTCCTTTATATAAATTATAAATCGTATGTGTTGGATTCAAATATAGATACAAATATCTGGCATAACTCAAAAGGTCAGGGAGCTCTTCTAAACACCTAAGCTGTGGTGCCAGCTGTTGGAGGGGAAACACTATCTCTGAAAAGAAATAAATAACATCATTTTCCCTTTCAGACACTTTGTAGCATTTTTTGAAGGAAGGGAAAAAGGGGACGTATGGATGACCACTTTCACTAGCATTGTGGCAAGCTGTTAGGGGACAAGGATTTGGGTATAGACTGTCATGAATGTCTGTCTTAGGTACAGGTAGTGCTGCTGCTTTGAAAGAGGTGGTGACATACCCACATTTTAAGAGGTTGGGCCAGTTATTCTGGACAACTATTGACCAGTCTCCAGTCTTCCTTTTTTGAGGAAGACTGTTGAGAAGATGGTTGGGTGGCAATTACCAAGGACCCTGAATGAAGTAGATTATTTGGACTCTTTTCTCTCTGGGTTCAGGCCTAGGCATGACTTCATTGGTCACTCTTATAGATGACTTGTGATGGGACCTAGATATGGTTTAATACGCCCTTCTGTGTCCTGCTTGATCTTTCAGTGGCCTTTGATCATAGTATCCTTTGGAATTGCCTGTAAGGGTTGGAAATTGATACAGTGTTGCAGTAGTTCTGCTTCATCTTGAGTGAACATTTCTAGTTGATATTGGTAAAGAAGGTGATGTTGGGTACTTCATTGTGGGGCGCCTCAGGTGGAGCCCATGGCCAGAAAAACTTTTGCCCAGCTTTGGCTGGTATGCCAGTTGTGGCCTTTTCTGGATCAGGAGGCTCTGACAATACTAACTCATGCTTTCCTACTTTGTGCTTGAATTACTGTAATCTGCTTTACATAGAGGTGTTCTTAAAGACAATTCAGAAGCTTCAGCTGGTTCAGAATGCAGCTGAATTACAGCAGAGTAGCAGCAGTTTTGTGGGAACTGCAATGGTTACTGTAGGCTTCCAGATCCAGTTTTGGTTATCACCCATAAAGCAGTATCTACCTTGGGGCCTTGTTACTTTTGGGGCTGTGACCTAGGAGAAGTGACCCATCCAATCAATACAGGCATAGAGGGCAGGCGGAGAATCCTTCCTTTGAGAAGTCAAGATGAAGGGACCTAGAAAACGAGCTTTCTATGTGGCAGCCATCCTGCATTTTATTTTGTTGATTTGAATCTGTATGTTTATGGTTGCTTACTATTTTTGTTTTACTGTGAGCCATCTATAGTCATAGAAGGTAACATATAAATATCTGTAAATAAGTAAATGATTGGCACTTGCTAGAATTACAATCCAGTCTAGTGAGTATAAACATATTTTTTCAAGCTCCATTGTATGGCTGGCAGATTTCTGTCAGCAAATGATCTTTCTGTGATTATTCTCTATATCAAATATTGCATTATTAATATGTCAGCCTTTCCGCATACAAAGATTTGTTTTAAGACAAGTTCTAAACCAAATGGTTTAGACTGATTTTTAATCATGCCAGATCTTAGACCAGATAAGATGATGTTGATTAAAGTTGTTTATCAATTTCTTCATGCTTACGTTCTCAAGAAAATTCCTGAATTTGCTTTTCCATCAGCTTAAGTATACGGACCACAGGGAATTATTTTCTAAAATAACTTTCTTCATTTTAGAAGTTGGACACAATAGCATGTGGATTTCAACTGATGCTTCCAGTTCTGTCCTTGAACCTCTAAAAGTTGTGTGGGCCAAATGTAGTGGCTATCCTTCCTATCCAGCACTGGTAAGTTAGCACTCAATCAGCAAAACTCTTGGGGGAAAAAAGTCCAATTTACGGAGTCGGCATCTGTATGTAGGAATCAATTGATTATATTAGAAATAAAACCAAGTGTCTTAGGCAGATCTTAAATTTAATAAGTAATTTCTTAATTCTTAAAATGATAAATATCTTGTTATTTCAAGTTGTCAGGGAGCAGTTCTATCTGTTCGCCATGTAAACTCAGTTATACAAATTCCCACTTTTAACGTGTGCATGTGTGTATCTTGCATGTCATAAAAAATAAGCTAACTTGCACCCATAGAAGGAAGTACCAGTGCTTAATGAAATAAGTTTGTATCAGATTGCTCATTTACATGCAAACTAAGTTTAAAAACAAAACTTTTTCTGAATCTGTTTGGGATAAATTGGCATAGCTAAACATTGATCATAAAAAGATAACACACATAAATACATAAAAAACGCTCTAGATGTGTGTGTGTGTGTGTCATCCGTTCAGTTGTGTCCAATTCTCGGAGACTGCCTGGACAAGTCCCTGCAGTTTCCTTGGAAAGATTTCAGAAGTGATTTGCCATTGCCTCCTTCCTTGGGCTGACAGAGTGACTGGCCCAAGGTCCCCCAGCTGGCTTTATGCCTAAGGTGGGACTAGAACTCACAGTCTCCCAGTTTCCAACCTGATGCCTTAACCGTTACACCATACTGGCTCTCTCTGTGTGTATATATATATATACACACACACACACACACACTTCACATCTTGTTATTAAATGTGGGAACAGCAGTCTGGAAATAATGTAATCAGTTATATAATAATTTGTTCACATGCTTTTTAAGAACTAAGTTGCACCTTCTGCAACTCCATAAATCAAACACGTATTTTCCCAGGATTGCTCTGCAGCTACAGAGGGTGGTTATTCACACCCTGTAAAAGACACAGCTGCTTTGGAGAGTTCCAGAAAGGTGCACATTTTTGTCTTTGAATCCCAAGCCCTACACAGCCTTTATGTATTTAAGTTTATGTCCACTGGGTTGAATATTAAGTCCATATATAATTAATTTAGGCCCAGTTTGGGGGGAAACCTCTTTCAGACAATCCCTTTACTAAAAGCACACTTCAATATGGTCTCTTGACTTCTAGTAGAACATTTGGAAGTTGCTTGAGGAACAGCTGTGGTGAGGAGGGGATGGCGAAGTTAGTCTGGATATTAGGTTGGGAGCTAGAGTTTCTCAGGACGGAAATGTTGATACAGTCAGTACTTAACTCTAGATTTCACTTGTTCATAGGTTTATGGTAATATTAATATTTAGATATTTTTGAAAAGATATTGTTAGTTATTTAGAATTATTTGCCTCTCCGTTTTATAGATAATTGACCCTAAAATGCCTCGTGTTGCTGGTCATCACAATGGTGTTACAATACCAGTGCCACCCCTTGATGTATTGAAAATTGGTGAACAAATGCAGACCAAATCAGATGAAAAACTTTTTTTGGTTTTATTTTTTGATAATAAAAGAAGTTGGTAAGTAATCTTTCTCTCACCTTAAAATGCATTTGTATTTGTAAGATACATAGATATTTGTTGGAAATATTTTTGGTTAGGCAACTATCGGTCCAGATGCTGTATTGGAGGAGCAGTGATTTATATATAAAAGTAAATGGTCTTTTGTAAGTATAGGCAGTCCTCATTTAGTGACTGCCTCATTTAGCGACCATTCACAGTAACAACGGTGATGTATAAGTAAGTTTGCAACTAGTCCTTGCATTTACAACCTTCACAGGTCTGTAAAGCAAAGGAAAGCTGAAGTAAAATTGTAAAATCAAGTTGTTTTACTTAACTTTTCTGCTGTAGCTCCTGCCCTCTGAAACATGCCCCCAAGGCAAGGTTAGCCCCATCCCTGTTAGCCTTTCAGAAGGCCCTGAAAATGTGTTTTTTTCCAGCAACCTTGGGGATCCCATGGGAAGCCTGCATGATGGTTATATTGTGATTAGATGGATGTTCTTCTTCCACAGTCTTGCTTTTATTTGTATTTTTACGTTTTTCACAGTTGTGACATTGTTTTAATTGTTGGTTGTATGCTGCCCAGAGTCATGTTCAGTAAGATAGGCGGCCATATAAATTAGTTAAATAAATAAACGACCAAGTTGCCAGTCCCAATTGTGGTCGCTAAACAAGGGCTGCCTGTAAATGGCATCAGTGGAAAAATTAAGCTTCATCCCCACATGGGGATGCTAGTTCAAAAGAGACATATTTTAAGTATCAACACATGTTTCTTCACATCTCAGTTGTGTGTTTGTTCTATTCAAATAGTGCAATTGTGATTTCTCTTACTGAAAAAATGTAAGGCTGTATAAGCACAGAAATAAAAATAACAAAACCATTTCTTTTAATAAAGCAAGTCTCCTTGGTGCCCGCAGTTTCTTCATACTTTAAGCAAGTGTTTCATATTTTGTAGAAACTTATGAATTGCTTTGATATAGCACTGTGTTGAAGATACAGCAATATATATACTGTAAATACTCGTGGATAAGCCAAAAATTTTAGGCTCAAAAATATACTAAAAAAATTGAGTTGGGCTTGCCTGTGAGTATACACAGTAAATCCAAATGCATCAGATGAGAGTTGATGGGAAATATTTTCCTTAAAGAGTACCATCTGAAACCATTGATTCTTTCCATTGTTCCTGAATGGGGAGGGACTAGTTGTGCCCCCAATAGCCGTGCTAGCTGTGGATAGCGGAATTCGTAGTCTAGCTCAACTGGATATCATCAGATTTTTTTAAAAAGGCTGTTACAGACAGCTAGTGATAGCCTTGTTTATTAAATATTGTAGTATGCTGCATATCAAATAATTTGGAACTTATAGATAGTACAGAATTTCAGGTAAGGGTCATACTGTTCCAGCTCTTTCTCAGCTGTATTGGCAGCTAATTCACAGTATCTGATTATAAACCTTATTTTGGTTTAATAAACCTCTAACCAATTGGGCTTAGATGCCTTAGGGAATTTTCTTTGGGAAAATATACTCCATTTCTAGTTTGTGGGATTTCATTTGGTATCCCAGGTCCATAAAAAGATCTGAATGAAATAAGCACTCACTGAATTGCCTTTCCCCTTTTGAATCCAGATCACTGCACTTCACAGACTTACTAATTATGTGTAGTACCAGCTCTGGGCATTGTTTTAAAAGCATACAGATTGCATGCAGTGTCCAAAACTTTGGTTATGATTCCCATATTTTTTTTTTCAAAAGTTGTCACTAAATTACAATTTTCTAATTTGACTGGGTGGTCAGATTAATTATTTCAAGCTTAATCAAAATGAAATAAAGATTAAATTAAATCTTGTTTTTGTCTTGGCCCCATCACTTTTAGAACTGTAGTTTGTTTGTCAAAGACTCACTGCTTCACCAGCTCCCAAAAGGTACACCATCAGTTAAAATGATAAGATAGACATTAAAAAAAAAAATTGCTTGAGAACCATTCAGTGTTTAATTTTTTTAAAAACTGTTTTAAAAAGTTTTTTTTTAAAATCTATTTACAGGCAGTGGCTTCCAAAATCCAAAATGATTCCACTTGGGATTGACGAAACAATAGATAAATTAAAAATGATGGAAGGTCGGAACTCAAGTATTCGTAAAGCTGTAAGAGTTGCTTTTGATCGTGCTATGAACCATTTAAGTAGAGTTCACGGAGAGCCAGTCAGTGACTTCAGTGATATTGACTAACATAGGTTGTCACCAAGGTACAAAACAACCTTGTATAGAGAACTACAAATTAACCTCTTTGTCTACAAGAATGTATTGAAGATACAGCTCCGTAATCATTGATCCAGTGGCAGAGTTCTGCAGACTAAACTGGTTGAGCAGCTTCTCTAAATCACCATTGCCATATTGATTAAAGTTTTATCATTATGTTGCTGTTTCAAGCATTTCCATTAAAATATATCTTGTTCATAGTGTTCATAAAATGTATATATATGTATAGTCAGCTCTTAACTTATTCTGATTTTAGATGTAGCTTTTTAAAATTTCTTTCTTTTGGTTGGGAAGAAGATAGATTGTCACTTCCATTTCTTTCCACATTAAAAAAAATACATAGGCACCACTATCCAGCATTAGGTGCTAAGTGACTTTTTAAGTAAATAACATCAGATTGGTTTAGTAAATCATATATTATGATGCGGTGCTGCTTATGTAACTTTTTTGTGATCCATAGTTTTTAACAAGACCTCTGAATGTTTGATTTTGCAAAAATCATTCTTTGCACAAAGTACCACATACCTAAACTGTAAATTTATAACAACAAATAATTATTTTAAAGAAGAAATTACATTATTTTGGAGGGTACTTTGTGAGAAAAACAACAGAAATAAAATTATGCTATGTACATCACTTGAAAAATCTCTAAAAACACTCCATTGTTGCCCAAAATGCCATTTTAGACATTTGTTGTGTTTTACACAAAACTGGCTTAAAGCTTGTAAGTATATTATTTCTCACAAACCCATATCTCATCTATCTCCCTTGGATTTTATGTGCCTCCCTGTGTTATATTTATTGTAGAAAATGTATTACTTTGCTTTATAAAGAGAAATAAATAAGAAAGTATATTGATATACATTTTTATACAGGCACATAAGACAATTTGCTTTGAGAGAAAAAGTCTTGGAAATGGTTGTATAAAATAACTTGATGGGTTGTGTGTAATTTGACTTTTTTTGTAACTTGTAATCTTTGCTTCAGTGAGGGGATTTATGTAACTTTTAATTTTAGAACACTTTGGTAGCAATAGAAAATTTGGATACATTTTTGTATGGTACATGTGATGTATATAGAATTAGTACTTTATTTTTATTTCAAAGAGGTAAAGCATTACATTTAGGGAAGGAAAATGGTAGGGTGGGTTTCCATTAATAACTTTTATATTAAAAAAATAAAGTCAACTATTGATCGTTGTAGCTACTTTCTTTCTATGTTCACTGGAATACTGAATTTGTAACAATGAAAATAGCAAGTATGTTTTCAATGTGATTTATAATGACTACGTTATTTATAAGTGCACTGCGTTGGACTCTTCAGTGATAATTTAAATACTGTACCAAGGTATATAATATGCAACACCAAATAATGCATATGAATGCACGGAATATTTATGCCCAGCTTTTTTTTTATATATATATAATGGGTTAGCAAATATGGTAAAGCCAATACTTTTAAAACCTTTTAAAACCTTTTCATTGGATAGTATTCTTCATTGTAAAACCTGCTTGAATCTTTATTTTAAAGCTACAGCCAATTTTGGAATAGTTTCTAATGTTTTTATTCTCTATGGTTTGTAATATACCCCTTAGAAGCTTGAAATAAAATTCCTTTCTCAAATGATACTTTTGTCATGCATTTGGCCCTTTAAAATGTCTGCCAAATATCCAGAAGTGTTGAATTTCCATTGAGTTCTAGTCCACATGATGGAAATTCCTCCATCTCTTGTGTTAGAGTTCATTTTGGGCAAAGGATCCGAATAAACGATGTATACATTCATGAGCTCTACGCAACATTTCATAATATCCCAAACATACAGTTGCTGCAAGCCAGGTTTTGTATCTTTATGTAAACTCAAATGAGTGCAATTGCCAGAACTCTTGGATCTTTCTGACGTTCCCTTTGATAATGAGAATTCAAAACTTCAACTATAAGTGGATATAAATATTAAGAAATAGCTGTACAAAAGATGCAAAATTTAACTAGGTCAGGAATTACATTTTTACAACTTTTTTTGACTAATGTACATTTTGAGTTTATTTAAATGCAGCTCCTACTTCATTCTTGCTAGATTTTTTGACCAGTCATACTAAATATATCCATAATACCAGTATAGGTCATATCCAATAAAGATGACTGCACTCAAGATGTGACATCAGTTATTTCAGTTATATTATCTTCAGTCTACATCAGTACAGACACATCTTTCACAAATACTGCAAAATCTTGTTCAATTTGTTGCCATTGAGAGTTACTCTAAATCTATGTTCAATTGCAGTCCAGCAGCAGCTGACAAGTATGGGGATAACTGGGCTGTGAACGAGCAGAAAGAGATGGCTCTTGCTTCCCAGTGCAGCTCTCCCCACCTCATATTGCCACTGCTGACTAGCTGTTGTTCAAGTAGATTCAGGTTTCTTTGCTGGCAGTCAGCTTGGAGACATGGCAACGAGAGTACCCAATTTGATTTTCCTACTGATAAAAGCAGAATGGTCCCAAAAACAGTGTTGGAGGACCAGAGGGGAGGGCTATGCTTGTACCAGTCTGAACTAGCTGATAAGTTCTGAGCTAATCCCACCTCCTAGAGTTCGCTGGGCTGCACCAACAACAGAATGGTTAATAAAGCATCAGGTTGTTTTCCACAGCAAGACCTGTGTAGGGTTAAGTGGGAAAGTACTATCAATTGCTTAGCTAAGGACAACTTAAGGCTTCCTCAGGACCATGAATTGGAGATCAAATGAAGGTGATGGCATGAAGAGACAGCTGGAAAAAGGTTGCTGGGACATGTTCGTGCTACAATTAGATGCATGCGTACTCAAAGAGTGGTAATCCAGTGGTAGCATTATGTTGGCATCTTGAAATGTGGGGGGAGATTGCACTGTGCCCCTAATACTGATGTTTTAAATACACATATATATAGAGATTCCAGATAGATTGAAATGTTCAGTCGGCTAGATTAAATTATTAATCTTTTGAAAAGTAGATTGACGAGATGTATGCTGTTACTACAAAACAATTGGACCAAATTGTTCCGAATGCTCATGAACAAAGAAAATGAGTGTTGGTGAAAGGTGAGAGGTCCCCTGTGTAAGCACCGAGGCTTTTATTTTCTTACATTTTTCAGTCTTGTAAAGGTTTTCATTTACCCAAGTTGTGCAGACTGCTACGCCCTCCCCCCAAAAAGATGGAACCAGGACACTGAAGTGAGAAGGGCAAAGACAAACTAAATTTGGTTTAATTTAATGTAGATTAATGAAATACATATTTGCTTGCTGCTCATGCATTCAGTGATTTCTCCTAACATATTAAAAATCACAATTCAACAGTAAACTTTTTGACTTGAGAGCTGAGTTCAAAAATCAGGGAATTTGAATATCTTCAGCTCTGGTATCTTGGATTTCCTGAATTTTTCATGACTTCCACATAAATTTCCGACACAGGCACTCCACAGCATTTCCTGTCTTGTATTTCAAGGAATGTTGATGGCTTTCCTTACTGAATAATCATCTCTGCTAAGGCCCACAACTGTTTGTAAATAGAAGTGTCTTCCTTTCTGTATTCCACAATAGTCTTTTCCACTTGTTTCCCACCAGGTGGTTAAGGCAACCCATTTCCATCATCTCTAGTTATGGAGATGTTTGTAATTTAGCCAAGAACACCTTGGAAAGGTGATAGTTTTTGTCCCAGAAGAGATTTCTTGCCTATACTGTTGACTAAAGTGAGAAAGTAAGCTTAGAATAAAATTGTATATACATTATTGCTGATGCAGCATCACAATGCATCCCCAACATTTAAAAACAGCAAGCAAACAAAAAACCAACCCCCATTTCTAGTTGCCCTTGATTGATTGATTGTTCAATTGAGACAAATGTCTATACTGTCCCAACTATTGGCAGCATACGTAAGCAATCTCCCAATGTAGACAGACAATCATTAACAATACAAATGATGGCCACTGCTCTTCCTCAGCTAGGTAGCCAGGGCATCAAAAGCCCATTAAAAAAAAAAAAGTTAAATAAAAATACTAAACAGCGTGTCCTCTTCCCCCCCCCCACCCCATTTGTCGTCCTTTCCAGTTGTTCATGTCCTCCTTTGCCTGTTCAGAAATCTGGTAATCCTACCCTAGAAAGACAGATGTTGACTACTAGATATATTATTCCAGTACTAAAGGCACCTGGAATTTACTGTATCCTGCCCCTCAGATGCAGTTACAGCCAACTATAAGTCTTTCCGGATGTTCTATATGTTCCTGTTTTCCATGATATTTGATCTATTCTTCATGAGCCTGTTTTAACTCTAGATTTTATCTCTTTTTTTTCACTCTTATGCAATTTACTTACTAGCTATTTCTTTAGTACAGTACTGGAAGAAATAAAGAATATTGATAAAAGTTATTTCTTCATGCTTGACCATGATTGTTCATGCTCTTCTCTCTATGCATGCCTCATCTATTGTCATTTTTATGGGACTCTGTTAAAAGGACAGCTTTTTGTCCTGGCATGGTCTGCTGTTGGTTAAAATAAACCTAAAATGACACGGAGATCACATCAACCTAATCCCCAAAGTACTCTCATACACTTGTGCGGTGGGGCATTTAATATTGCCTCTTGGCCAAAAAGAAGACCTAGAGAAATTCCTTTTCATTCAAGATAGGTAGCCTTCTTCATTGCTGAGATCCAGCCTGCATGTTTACAAAAAGTAGTGGTTAAATAGCAGAAGAAATGACAAGTTCCTTGGGATATACAACAGCAGGTGAAAGGAGGCCTTGTCTCCATTTCAGATAAGTGGAACTGGATTAAGGAGCCGGGAAGATTGAAACATTTTGTCTCTTCATAAGGAATTCAGATAATTTTCACCATGCCAGCTTCTGAGCTCTGCTTATGAGAGTTCGTTCTTTGTATGCCCAAGGGCTGGAAGGAGGTACTGGTAAGTAATCTTTTTCAGACATCTCTTAAGTTTCCTGGATAATTTTGCTAGCAAATTCTTAAGGAACCAATCTATTTCTCTTTTTCAAATTGTTCTTTAAAATGCCATGTATATTGGTTGTACTACAAAATGGATGGAAAGGAGGAAAAAGGATGGAACCCAGCCATTCAGAGTGGAAATTATAACGAAGAAATGTTTGCTTCTCTTCATCCTCATAAAAAGAACATAAAAAAAATATTTCTCACTATGATCAAACAGGTAGTTTATACTTTCTCCTGGGATGGAGACTTACCCATCCAGGATTTAACCCTTCCTATCCCACCCCCCCACCTTAAAATCTTGTTTATGGTTTGATTTATTTATTTCCAAAGCATGGAAAAATACAGCCTTAAAACACTGGTGTGGAAATGGAAGAGGGAAAACATATTCCTTTCTCTTGGGACCACAACATTGCAGAAGAACTGTGATAATAAAATGTATTTGGGGGAAAAAGAGCTCAGCTTAGCAAGATCAAATAATTTGTTCTATTTAAAAAAAAAAATCTGGGCTGTGTCCAAGTCTGCTGTGCAGAACCAGTAAAAAGAGCTAATGAACAATAAAAACAACAGCAAAATAATGAATAAATCAATAAACACATGCTATTTAATCATAATGGATACCATTATACCATTATTGGAGGGACTCCGTCATCAAAAATTCCGTCATCAAAAATCAAATGTGTTCATAAAAGCACACTGACAAGTACTGCAGGCTTCCATATCACAAACAAAAGAAACAGTTCTTTTTTTTCTCACAGCAACTTCACACCAACTGAAATTAAAGAACAGGTGGTGAAGAACAGGTCAGAACTTCTAGTATGTCAGAAATACTGTTGGGTGGTGAATCACAACACTGGAAACATTACTTTTCATTCATCCCTCATACTTCTTAACCAGTCTTCTGCAGCCTGCACAATAGGGAAGAACAATTTTTAGCTCTGAGGACACAAGCTCTGAAAAGTGTGTTATATCAGGATGGATATTTTGGGGCATCTGGGCCTGAGGCCATATTTAATTTTTAAAAAGCTTTTTAAAAAGCTTGTTACAGGACAGACAGACAGATGGATGATAGAAGACTTGAAGGAGGAGTCAGGGCTACCATTCCTGTGCTGCAAAATCTAGTTGACCATTAGATGACAGCAAACAGATATCATAAACTCTTACTCATAGTTGTTATCTAGTAGTTGTCTTGTAGCCCTAGTGTTAAAGGTCTTATGGACTGTTAGGCCTGTTTCTGGGCTCACTTACCATTATTTAAAATGTTTTATTTAAAACGCACAGTATGTGCTAAAATTTAGTAATGCAATCTTGGAGGGAATCTAGTGCTGTAAATGGGGCCAAAGGTCCGTGGTACTTGCAGCTTCCTCACACCACTATCACATATATGGAAAAGTCTGAATGCAACTTACATTAACATAAGCACAGACATTCTAGGGTCAATTGGAGGGGAGGAGGGGGCTCCTGAAGACACACAGAGACCAGAAATATAACTTATATGTAGATGGTGCACAGAGTGTTGGCAGTGGCCGTAAATAAAGTAAATCAAATATTGCTTGATTCTCTTCCCCCCCCCCCCAAAAAAAAAAAACTGTCTGCAAAAAAGCAGCTTTGTATGTGCAGTTTACTACAAGATCTTTTGGACTGAGGGTTATCAGCATATTTTGTTTACTCGACATGCCTGAATGCTAATTGGCTTGGCTTGGATGCATGTCACCTTCCCTGTAACACATCCCCCCAATGTAAAGTCAATACTGATTAAGGATCATTTTTGATCCTAAAACAAACTGGCTTTAAAAATATCATTGAAAAATGGTCTATTAATTGTACAAAGAAGAACTTAAAAATGCTGCTCGGGGTTAAGAACCATGAAACCATATTCTAGCTTTTATCTCACAGATAAAATAGTCCAGAGAAGAGTTGACAGAGCAGGGACAATGGCTCAGACAGATTTCTGCATAATCAACCCACATCCTCCAGATCTGCATTCTGTTCTGTTCCTGAATCTCTGAGATTGCCAGACCCTTGGAAGCAATCCAAAGAAGATCTCCTCTTAGGGCAAGTGTTTTAGAAATGCTGTGGCAAAAAAATGGGATCAAATCATTTTCTTCTGGGGCAGGGGAGGAGGAGGCTGGAATTGTATGGATAGATGGAACATGCATAGTCTTCTCACTACCAGGGCCAAATCCCAGGGCCCCTTACCAGAGAACAAAACAACAAAAACAAAAACATAGAAAGTACTTTGGTGCCCATGGTGAATACTTACATTCCTTCCATCACTGGGGAAACAGGGGTCACCCTATCATTAAATAGAGTTTGATATGGTCCTCGATGGTGATACAGCCAGCCTGAATGAATGTTACTCCTTCAAAATGAGTTTGGGACAACTGTTGCATGATCATCATAGAAATACCAGACTTACACATTCCAAAGGGTGACACTACTTCTTTTTTCACAGTTCTTTTCCTTAAAACTTGGGCAGACCTTGCACAAGAAAATGTCTTGATCTGTTTATGCCTATTAACCTGAATTTCTAATAAATGGTTCAGTAACTTCAGCTACAATATAGCTTTCAAAAGAACAACAACCGGGTGATTGTCTCTTGAAATAACAGATTATCCCCTCTTAACAAGCAATATCCCCTTAAAACATTTCATTTAATTTTTTATGTATAAAATTACAGTCCATTAAATTAAACTCTCCTTAATTTAAGGGATTCCTTGTGACAGAGAACGATCTTAAATGTAAAATATGTATTAGATATTTTATATTAAAGTTGTCAGGAGTGAGGGAAGGTGGAAAATATAAAGATTTCCTTAATGTATTCTAAAAATATTAGTAAAAAAGGACTGTTTATATTCCAGGTATCTACTGTAGCATCATGCAGTATATGATGTACAATTTATGCATAACACTAAACTTTAAGGCAACCTTAACCTTTTCTGACCCGATATGTCACATGATGTTTTGGGAACTGTATTCTCAGCATGCCTGAAAGGTGGGGAAAGGCTGTTCCAAGAAGTTAATGCTTCAAAATATACATATAGAAAGTCTCTGGTGTACTTATATTCTTCTTATATTCTTTTGCCAGCTGCATTGGACATGTCCACCAGATGGCAGCATTGGATTGGCACTTTGGAGCCATCTACCTTTTTTTTTTTCCCCCTAACTAAAAACTATTGAGTGGGTGGTGTAGGAGCTTTTTTCCATGTATTACTCCATGCTTAATCTCAGTATGAGTTGCTTTTCTGGTATTCTTCCCACCTCACACTTTAACTTTATTTTTTCTAAGTTTTTTCTCTGTACTTGTACGTGTTCTCAGTTTGATGAATTACCTCCCTCTGTCCATCCTTTCCAACAAGAAAAGGCAAATCGGCTTATTGCTACTCCTTCAGATAAACTGAATTTTCTCCCTCACTTCAGTGTGGAATGTTTTAATTTTGCATCACTGGAGAATCGGTGTAATAGGCTTGAAATGTTTGTCTCAGCCAGTGTTTCTCAGACTTCCCTACCTTGCATCTCACCAATCACTGTACCAGAGAAACAGGATCCTTCTTCCCATAATGATATATGTATGTTTACAGGTATTCTGTTATTCTATGTATCTTTCTTTTAATACATTGCAATAACACTGTTGACAATATTTTTACTGCTCTGGCTGTCAAATAATGAGCAATTGCTAATTGACTAAGAAATATTTGCAACTGTTTCCTCTTAAACCTAAATTAAAAACTGGTGCAAAACAATTATTTTATGATCTCTTTCAGAGAGGGCTCCAGTTCCAGACCCCCAGAAATATTCTGCTAAGGTGTCCAGCTTTGTACTCTATCTTTGATATATGCACTTTTATATGCATTTTCCTAGTGTTCATTTACAGCTAAGTGATTTGGACACTAAAGCTATCAGACTGGGCCACAAAAATCCCAAATAACCCAAAGATGTCAGCAAGGAGTTACTGTTTTGTGCCTTTCTTTTCTGTTGCCTATTGGATGTCTGGATTTTTGCAAACCAGATCTGGCAACCCTACCAAAGCACTTATTACAGGTTATTGGTGCATTTTAATAAATGTATACCCATCTGACAACTCAAGTTAGGGATGCATAGAAATACTGTAAATAAATAAAAAAAAACATACCTAATATTTCTTTATTTTAATAATTTAAATTCAAAAATTTAACAGCATATGTATAAATCCTAACAGCATATGTATAAACAGTTGAACTTCTCTGTTTCAGAAAAAAAATATCTTATAGTAACTCCTTAGGAAGTGTGCATGATTTAGAAAGGTAAAATACACTGTAATGTATATAATATAATATGTGCACCGAAGAAATTGCAAGACAATGAACTAGTTTTCGCAATGCTGCCTGACTGAATATAGCTATTCGTCTCAGGGACTAACTTTACAGTTTATTGTGTAAGCACTAAAAAATAATTCTGGTGGGATTTAATAACAGCCCTAGAGCAAAATACGTTATATTTAGCATGACCACTACTTTACTGTTTGTCACAGAATATTCCCTCTTTTGCTCAGTCGTGTTTAAGGCCATATGTTCCTTCAACAGCTATGAAATAAACCACTGAATACCAATATCACTAAAAGTAACACCTACTGACTGAAGCAGATGTTGTACACAACAACAAAAAGAGAATTTGGAAGTTTTATCCAGAATAAGAAACTGAAAAGGAAAATAAATGATTTGTAAAGATTCTCAGACTTGTCTGAAAGAGGGGGCAAAAAGGTCAAGATGGCGGCCACAACAATAAGATTGAAACTTCACCCTTTTTCTGTGACACACGTACAAAGGAGTGAGGCTTTGATCCCATAGTTATGGCCACCATCTTGTTTTTTCTGACCTCTTCCCTGTAAATACATTAGAAACTTGTATTTCCTTATTTGACTTTGTGGGAGGAACGTATTTATGTGAACTCATATTATGTCTTTTAACTATGCTTTTCATCTTGTGTTGCTAAACCACCTGTTTTTATATGTCATTTCCTTTCAAGCCACCACCTTCATTCTTTTCTGTGAAAACATACAAAGAATATCTGCATCTTCAAAAAAGTTAGGTTCTTAAGCAATGATCTTACTGTTTCCTGAATGTGGTGGAAACACTAGTCTTTTCCATCAAATAAATCAGTTATTACCAAACTCAGATAGATAGGTGTTCCTTAAGCTTTTTTTCTCCCAGGACTCCTTCCCACTTTTAAAAATTATGGAGGACCCCAAAAGAGTTTTTGTTTGTATGGGTTTGTTGTTTATTCATTTAGTCGCTTCCGACTCTTCGTGACTTCATGGACCAGCCCACTCCAGAGCTTCCTGTCAGTAGTCAACACCCCCAGCTCCCCCAGGGACGAGTCCATCACCTCTAGAATATCATCCATCCATCCTGCCCTTGGTCGGCCCCTCTTCCTTTTGCCCTCCACTCACGCTAGCATCAGCATCTTCTCCAGGGTGTCCTGTCTTCTCATTATGTGGCCAAAGTATTTCAGTTTTGCCTTTAATATCATTCCCTCAAGTGAGTAGTCTGGCTTTATTTCCTGGAGGATGGACTGGTTTGATCTTCTTGCAGTCCAAGGCACTCTCAGAATTTTCCTCCAACACCACAGTTCCAAAGCATCTATCTTCCTTCTCTCAGCCTTCCTTATGGTCCAGCTCTCGCAGCCATAAGTTACTATGGGGAACACCATTGCTTTAACTATGCGGACCTCTGTTGTCAGTGTGATGTCTCTGCTCTTAACTATTTTATCGAGATTCGTCATTGCTCTTCTCCCAAGGATTAAGCGTCTTCTGATTTCCTGACTGCAGTCAGCATCTGCAGTAATCTTCACACCTAGAAATACAAAGTCTTTCACTGCTTCTACATTTTCTCCCTCTATTTGCCAGTTATCAATCAAGCTGGTTGCCATAATCTTGGTTTTTTTGAGGTTTAGCTGCAAGCCAGCTTTTGCACTTTCTTCTTTCACCTTCATCATAAGGCTCCTCAGTTCCTCTTTGCTTTCAGCCATCAAAGTGGTATCATCTGCATATCTGGGATTGTTAATGTTTCTTCCAGTGATTTTAACTCCAGCCTTGGATTCCTCAAGCCCAGCTTGTTGCATGATGTGTTCTGCGTACAAGTTGAATAGGTAGGGTGAGAGTATACAGCCCTGCCGTACTCCTTTCCCAATCTTAAACCAGTCCGTTGTTCCGTGGTCTGTTCTTACTGTTGCTACTTGGTCGTTATACAGATTCTTCAGGAGGCAGACAAGATGACTTGGTATCCCCATACCACTAAGAACTTGCCACAATTTGTTGTGGTCCACACTGTCAAAGGCTTTAGAATAATCCATAAAGCAGAAATAGATGTTTTTTTCTGAAACTCCCTGGCTTTTTCCAGTATCCAGCGGATATTGGCAATTTGGTCCCTAGTTCCTCTGCCTTTTCTAAACCCAGCTTGTACATCTGGCAACTCTCGCTCCATGAACTGCTGAAGTCTACCTTGAAGGATCTTGAGCATTACCTTACTGGCATGTGAAATGAGTGCCACTGTTCGATAGTTTGAACATTCTTTAGTGTTTCCCTTTTTTGGTATGGGGATATAAGTTGATTTTTTCCAATCTGATGGCCATTCTTGTGTTTTCCAAATTTGCTGGCATATAGCATGCATTACCTTGACAGCATCATCTTGCAAGATTTTGAACAGTTCAGCTGGGATGCCCTCGTCTCCTGCTGCCTAGTTATTAGCAATGCTTCTTAAGGCCCATTCAACCTCACTCTTCAGGATGTCTGGCTCTAGCTCACTGACCACACCGTCAAAGCTATCCCCGATATTGTTATCCTTCCTATACAGGTCTTCTGTATATTCTTGCCACCTTTTCTTGATCTCTTCTTCTTCTGTTAGGTCCTTGCCATCTTTGTTTTTGATCATACCCATTTTTGCCTGGAATTTACCTCCAATGTTTCTAATTTTCTGGAAGAGGTCTCTTGTCCTTCCTGTTCCATTGTCTTCTTCCACTTCCACACATTGCTTGTTTAAAAATAATTCCTTATCTCTTCTGGCTAACCTCTGGAATTTTGCATTTAATTGGGCATATCTCCCCCTATCACTGTTGCCTTTTGCTTTCCTTCTTTCTTGGGCTACTTCTAGTGTCTCAGCAGACAGACATTTTGCCTTCTTGGTTTTCTCTTTCTTTGGGATGTATTTTGTTGCCGCCTTCTGAACAATGTTGTGAACTTCTGTCCAGAGTTCTTCCGGGACCCTATCTACTAAGTCCAGTCCCTTAAATCTATTCTTCACCTCCACTGCATATTCCTTAGGAATATTAGTGAGCTCATCTTTAGCTGATCTGTGGGTCTTCCCTAATCTCTTTAGTCTGATCCTAAATTGTGCAAGAAGAAGTTCGTGATCTGAACTACAGTCAGCTCCAGGTCTTGTTTTTACTGACTGTATAGATGTCCGCCACCTTTGGCTGCAAAGAATGTATTCAATCTGATTTCGGTGTTGTCCATCTGGGGAAGTCCACGTATAAAGCCGTCTCTTAAGTTGTTGCAAGAGAGTGTTTGTTATGCAGAGTGAGTTGTCTTGGCAAAATTCTATCAGCCTATGTCCTGCTTCATTTTGTTCTCCCAGGTCATGCTTACCTATAATTCCAGGTGTCATTTGACTGCCCACCTTTGCATTCCAGTCTCCCGTGATGAAAATAACATCTCTTTTAGGCGTGTTGTCCAGTAGGTGCTGCAGATCATCATAGAACTGCTCTACTTCAGCTTCTTCAGCATCTGTGGTTGGGGCGTATATTTGGATCACTGTGATGTTAGATGGCTTGCCCTGAATTTGAATTGAGATCATTCTGTTGTTTTTTGGATTGTATCCAAGCACTGCTTTAGCCACTTTACTATTAATTATGAAGGCTACTCCATTTCTTCTGTGGTTCTCTTGTCCACAGTAGTAGATCTGGTGGTCATTTGATGTGAAGTGGCCCATTCCAGTCCATTTCAGTTCACTGACGCCCAAAATGTCTATCTTTAATCTTGACATCTCACCAATAACCACATCCAATTCGCCCTGGCTGATAGATCTTACATTCCAGGTTCCAATGGTGTGTTGATCCTTAGAACATCGGATTCGCCGTTCACCACCAGCACCGTCGGCCACTAGTCGTCCTTTCGGCTTTGAGCTAGCTGCGTCATCACATCTGGGGTAGTTGAACTCATCCTCTGTTCCTCCCCAGTAGCATTTTGACCATCTTCTGACCTGGGGAGCTCATCTTCCGATGGTATACTGACATATCTCTGGTTGTACTGACCCATTTAGTTTTCACGGCAAGAATACTGGGGCGGTTGCCATTACCTTCCCCAGGGATCGCATTTAGTCTGACCTCTCTGTCATGACCTTCCCATCTTGGGTGGCCCTTCACGGTTTAGCTCATGGCATCATTGAGGTGCTCAAGCTCCAGCACCACGACAAGGTAACAATCCTTTGCTGAAGTTGTATGGGTTACATTTATTGATATTTACTCTATTACACATTAAAATTGACATTTTCACTGCCACTACTGCTTCTCACAATTATTTGATGGGATTATAGTATTGTATTATTTTTTTCAGCCTAGGCTGGCAAATAATACTGATTTTATGGACCCCTGGAAGTGTCTTGGGGAACCCCAGGGGGCATAGGGCCACACTTTAAGAAACATTGAGATAGATGCTGCTGCTCACAAAACACTGTCCCACAATTTATCAGAAGAGATTGAGCAACAGTAAGATGGAGCAAGTGGGAAAATTAAAAATCTTGTGGAACCTTAACATTTGTACCTTCCCTAGATGCTGTGGTTGGGGCAATCAATGGTGGTCTGACCACAATTTGAGGCAGACCTGTCATCACTAAATCTGTAAGACACCCCCCCCCCAAAAAAAAACCCCCAGGCAATTTCCATTTCCATAATGGAGCTAAAGGGTCTTTGGGAGTAAAACAGCCATGTTACCATTCTTGGAAGCATGCTGGGATTCTGGAAAAACAGACTGAATTTAAGACTAGAACATGGCAAGTATAAATTTTATAGCACAAGGTAAGGAAAATATATGCCGATCTTCAAAGACTGAATACATTTCCTGATTAAACTTTTCCTGTGTGACTGTTGTTCCTCATTTACAGAACCTTGTCAGGCAATAGGGGTTGGGTAGTAGCCAGATGTATCCAGAGTTTTGCTACTGAAATATCAAAACTCTGGTCCAGATAATAGAAGAAAGTCAGGATCAAGAGAAGCAGGAACACATAAATGGGATCAGAGTAGGTTTCCTTACGAGAGCTAGTTTGGTGTAGTGGTTAAAGGCAACTGGTTAGAATCCAGGAGACTGCGAGTTCTAGTCCTGCCTTAGGTACAAAGCCAGCTGGGGGACCTTGGGCCGGTCACTCTCTCTCAGCCCAAGGAAGGAGGCAATGACAAACCACTTCTGAAATCTTGCCAAGACAACTGTAGGGACTAGTCCAGGCAGTCTCCAGGAGTCAATACTGACTTGAAGGCACACATACAGATTTCTTTAAACAAGATCAAACCATTTGGGATGCAATAATGCCTTTTTAAATTCACAACAGCTCTCCAGATTCACAAGACAGCTGATACTTGATTTTTCAGTAAAATAGTGTCTGGGTTCATGCATCAAGTCAAACTATAAATTATTTCATGTCTGGGTTCATATTAAATGTTAAGCCGAAGCAAGCAAACCATATCATGGCTTAGTGTGATATCCAAACCTCCTAAGTGTAAATGGAGTCTACTATGAACAGCTAGTAATAAGTGAGGGTCTTTCCTGTTTCCCAAATAGGACAGTAATCCTGAAAGTAAAGCACAACTGTGTAGTAAAATGGCAATAAAAACACTCTAACTTCTGAGAATCATTAAGTGAAAACTGTAATATTTTTAAAAATGTACATAAGATCTGTGTTGCTATAATCTTCTAATAACTGAGAAAAAACCCTGAATAATAATAATAATAATAATAATAATAATAATAATAATATCAGTGACACTTTAAATAACTATTAAGTGATTATGAGAAAATTAGCTTCCAGAGATGCTGGCGTCTTTCTTAATTAAATGTGTTAAGAAGCATGTTTTAGCAACCAAGGCCACTAGTCTCTTAGCACTGAACAGTTAAAAGTAGATAATGTTCTTTGCAGGCCTTGTTCAGTAAGCTTTTCCAGTAAGTTAAAAATAAAAAGGAAGCTGATGTTGCTAGAAATAAATAATATAGCACTATGAAATTTTGGACTCGGATTTTCACAAATAGTGCAAGAAAGCCATTACAAAGCATTGGGGGAGGGGCTTATATGTAAACATGTTAATTGCTGTGATTGTCTCTGAAATGTAAAGCCCCGAGGTTGACTTAAGCAAGTGCCTGACATTGTAATTGTATATCCTTTTAATAATGATTCTTTTAACCTGAGATTCTAATCCTGTTTAGATGTTTACTTGCCCCTAGATAGCTGCAGTGAAAATTCCTGTGGAAAGCCACCATCATTAGTGCCCAATTAAAGTGAGAAGCTGTGCTAATAAAGCCAGAGTTACTTTACAAAGGAAGAAAACCAAAATGCTTAATGAATAGATTTCTGCACACTATTTGATATTCAAGATAATTAGCTTAGCCCTGCTCTTAAATTAAGGACAGCTTTAAAAGTCACAGAATATTTTGAAGGTGGTTTTATCCAGGAAGACCTTTCAGAATAATCAGGTGATGATCAGCCTTCTGTTCGACATCTAGCATATCAAAGATCAGGCTGCAAAAGTATGTTAGGAATTTTATTTCTTCAGCTGCCTGATTCTGCTCTGCATATTTCTTGCTGTTGAACTGTATCTTATTGCCTATGAAAATCTCTCAACCAATCACTACTGTTTACTCTATTTTTGTATTTAGGAAATGTGCCAATTCTTGTTGGGTGTCATTAGTTGTGCTGAGATGATGGCCCTAAAGTTAGGGTCCAAATCCAAACACAGGTCCACTTCTCTTTGATCAGACCCTGGAGTTTAACAGCCATTGAAGTAACTGGTTCTTGTAAAGAAAAGCTACCTTTTTGGTTGTTCATTGTAATGTTTGTATTTTGAGACTGATTCGGAATGGGCTATAAACTAAGATCAGAGGCCTGCGTTTTATAACCTAGTGCAGTGGTTCTCAATCAGGGGAACATGTACCAACCTCGATGTTCCTGGAAATCTTGTTGAATGAACACAGGAGCTGTTTCTTGTCCACAACACCTGTGTCCAAAAGCCCTTCTGGGGAAGGGGAGGGATGTAACTGTCTAAAAGATTTTTCAAGCTGAAGTTTGGTTTGACAAGAATTGTGGCATGAAGAGATATAATTCCTGGCATTTACTCTAATGCTAGTCTATCAAAAGTTACAGAGATGGAGACGTTGTCCCATTTTTCTTTTAATAAGAATTTTATTAAGTTTAGAGCAAAGATAAAAACTACAAAAAAGCAAAAAAAAAACCACTACAGAAAGAAAAAAAAAACTAAAAAAGGTATAGAAAAGATTAAAGATTACATAAAGAGGTGACTTCCAACTTTAAACATCAAGAATATACAACAATTTTCCCTAATTAATTCCTTACTCTATCTTAAACCAAAATCACATTATTTCTATAAATCATTCCATTAGCACTTATAAAAATCACTAAATATAATTACTCCCTCCCCTTATTTTAAAAGAAAAAGAAAATATATAAACCTCCTAAACAACTTCCCCCTGAAAAACAACACCTATTTAATTATTTCCCTCCTACCAGTATTCTATACATTTCTGTCCACTATAATAAGAATCAAACTAAAAAGCATATAATTTTTCTGCCTTTATAATTAATACTACTACAATTATAACAATCTTAATTATATTAAACCTAAAACCAAGCATTTTTATCTTATTAATCTTAATCCAAATCCTTACAGAAGAATGACATCAAACATACCTTAAAAGCAATCCAGATAAGCATTCTCAAACCCTTACCACACTTCAAAATAGATCAAAGCATTCACATACTGTATCTCTACAATAAACACAAGGCATTTTTCACAGAGAAATCAAAGAGCCCAACTGCCCCCCTTAAGAACTCTGACTTCTCAGCAGAAAACCACCTGTAGATAACAACCCCTTCCTTCCCATAACATTCCATCAGAAAGACAATTCCCTTTATGGTTTGCAATTTAGTCTGTCCCTTTAATTTCCTCACGTTGACTGCCCAGTCATCTGGCAATTCAGCAAAAGCCTCAATCTCACTGTTAGTAGACATTTCTGTTGTTGTTAAATTCCTCAGCTTCCTCCACAACATCTCCAACTAGATGGCACATTTTAGAACTAATGTTTTCCACAATGTCCTTAATATCTTGCATAATAGCTTGGCAAGAATCCAAAAGGATCTGTCTGAGGTCTTGATGGAACTCTGAGAAAGTCTGCTTGAAATCTTCCATGTCTCACACAGTAAATTATGGTGCCCCCTAGGTAATTAACCAATGAAAATAGAAGATAATGGAAAGTTTTCAGAATATGTTTACAAAAATTAGAGTCTAGTAACAGGCAGTTCCCCAGAAAACGTAGCAACAGAAAGCTGAAGGTTCAAAACAGCAGATTCAAAATGTAGGAAAATATTAAAATCTTTAAATTCAGTACAAAAATAACAACAGGGAGAGAAATATTTACTTCCAGTCCTCCTTAACATTTAGATAGGAAACAAGTGGAAACTTAAAAAGATTTTTTAAAAAAATTATCCCCAAAATAACGATAAGTACCAAGAGAGACCTCTTTTCCATGCTGTAGAAAGCCTCTCTTAAGGTACATAAACTTAAAAAGATAAAATTGGGTGATTAGAAATGGGGTGACTGGTCTTAGTGTCCCTTTAAGGCTACAGCGCAACTTGAAAATAGTGACGTCCCAGCCTCCTGGTGGCTCTTACCAGATTAGCGCAAATGCTGTTTACGATCCCCTGGCTGCAAGTCGCCATTCTGGAAGGCAAATGGCATGATTCTGAGCATTTTCTGGTTGTGAAAACACTCCAGGGCTTCAGGAAAAACCTGCCTGAGACAAAAAAAAAAAAAAGCTGCATTGTCAGTTCTGCCCGCAGAGCCTGCAAGCACAGCTGTTCAGTCTGCCATGTCCCCACCAGAAGTCCAGAGAAGGAGATGTGTAGTTTCAAATACTCCAAAATACTCAGTTGGCTGCAATACTTTTTTCTGTCAAGAAAGGAAGGAAGGAATACTTACTTTGACAGAGCTGTACTTGTTCCCAGGAAAAGGGGGAGGGGAAGGCAATGGGACTTCATCCCAGGTCATCTGCCTGAGGGCATATATATGGGTCCTGCTTGTGCTGAGTATGGATTCAAATGGATGAGTCTCCTTTCTAGACCCAAGAGAGACTCGCATGACATGTGTTGCTGTGCGGTGGTAAAACTTTTCAGACACAGAATGGGGGTTGGAGGAGGGTCATAGAATAAGAAATACTTGGCTTAAATGCTAAAGCATCAGTTGGCTTGTTCTGTGAGCTAGGAATGTAAGAGACATGAAAGTTAACTGAGAGAAAAAAAAGTACCCATATAACATGGTGCTGTGTGAGCTTGTGAATTGAATTTAAGTTTTCCAAATTCTTGTGGATATTTTTGGATTTCTATAGGATATTTTGTGCCTTCAAGAAGATGGTACCAATACTGAAAAAAATTTCTTGGTGTCCCAAAGCTCTTTGACAAAAATATCATAGTTTTTCTTTGGCTGGAAGTTACTGCCTAGAAAGGAATGTTCAAAAGAGGACTTTGGTTTGGAAACTCTGGATTGGATTGTAAAAGTAAATTTATTGGGAATAAATTTACAGTGTAAATGAGAAAAGCCCACAAAACGCTTTACATCCCTTGAACTTGATTGATGTGGCAAGCAGGATCTTTAGAGTAAATCAGCAAATCATCTAGGTACAAAATAAAAAAAAATGTGTTCAAAAACTCATGGAAAATATGATTTATAAATCTTTGAAAGATTAAGGGGGCTGCTTGCCAATCCATAAGGTATTAGCATATATTCAATTTTACCACAATGAAACTCAAAGTCAGTTACATGTTCAAGACCCTCTTTCATGAAATCAGATTTGGTAAAAATGTATGATTTCTGCAATCATTGCCAGATTCAGAAATAACTGGAAGAAGCAGTGATTTCTAATGGTTACAGATTTGAGGAACTAGTAATCTTGGATTACATGTGGAAATGATTCCTCTTTTTGACAAAAAGGATAGGACCATTGGCAGAGGAGAAGGAGAGGCAATCAAATCTTTTTTGTAAGTTCCCTTCAACAAATTTCCTTCAAAAAGATTAAATTTGCACTTGACATTGAGTTGAGGCATTTTATAGGAATTGGGCTCAAGGAATATGATTTATTCTGCAATCACAGAATTGACTCAGGAGAAGAGTCTATGCTTCCGTATTTCAAAACACACCAGCATAGTCCAGATATAATCCATACTTGCAGAGGGGTGGTGAAATGATGGGCATTTGAAGCCCTGCAGGCTATGAGTTTTGTATCCTGATGAAACAAAGGTAATATTATCCTTGTCCCAATGAACATGAGGATTGTGAGTTTGTAGCTAGTCTATTTCAACATCTATGGGAAAATATAACTGAGAAGGATTCCTGACAAGTTGTAGAGATTCAGTGGATTTTGTGATGAGTCTAGAGCATAGGATCTGTCCATTAATAGTTTCACCTTTAACAGAGGGTTGGACAGGCTGAGAGGACAGAGCATATTTGTAAGAGACGGAGGATTCAATGAAATTGACCATGATGGCAGAATCTAAAAATTGTATTTATGGACCAGTCGAGGTCAGTAAGGTAACAGAAATGACCAAATGTTGATGAATAGTTTGGCAAGTCTGGGTTTCACTTAATTTCTGATTGTCCCAGTCCCTGAGCCGTTGGGGACTAAGACTGCTTTGTTTCCTGGCTAGCCCATCTTGGAAAAGCTGCTTGCCAAATGCCCCCTTCCCCACACGTATGACATTTAGTTGATACTTCATACACAAAGATCTTAGCAGGACACTGTCTCCCTAGCAATGAACAGGGCTGAAAAGAATAGCCAAGGGACAACTCCCTCTAATTCCGATTAATAAGATTTATTATGAAAAAGGTTGAAGTGAGAATCCAAGCACTCTGGCAAGTGATTTGTTGTCAAATGTGGAAGCTTTTCATAGGGTATTCAGAGTTGTTAGATTCTGGTTATCTTCTTCTCACATGTTAGTATTAGGGAGGAAGCCAATCTGTTCTGAGAAGGTAGGTGGATATGCACCTCGGTTTGGTTTATGTGACAATTACAGCCACATTTTCGGTTTGAGAATCCTTTCCTACAAGCAATCATGTGTGAAGTGGCCAGGTTTTTCCTAGTATAGCATTGCCCTTGCATGTACTGGTACAACTTTTCTTGGGGAGATAATGGAACTCTGCAAAGTCCAGCTGCATAAGTTCAATTTAAGTCTCTGACATGCTGGTGGAAGGTAAAGGAGGGAACAAAAGAGAACGGTAATGTCTTCCTTTCCTGTCCATACCCAGCCACAATTCCTCAAGTTTTCCATTAATATCCCGGCAGAGCTCTATGAATGCTGATATAATCTCTAGCATGCCCTGATTAATGAGTTAGTCTCATATTTCATTGGATAGATTAAGCCGCTTTCATTCCAGCCCACTTCCAGAGTTTACAGCTGTAACTCAGCAGCATACTGTCATACCAAATGCTTATCCTATTGGAGGTAACAGATTTCACTGTTGGCAGTCCCTTGTGTGCAGAGTTGTCCAGGTCCAGGCTGTTATGAATCAGAAGATGGGTTGCCCATTTTATAGTTTCCTCATCATTAGGCTAGTTGTAAATCATACTTGAGTTTGGTTGATCGGGAAATTGTTAGGTCTCAGGGAAAAATATAATTCACATTGAGCAGGGAAGGCAATAACTTTCCTTGGGTTCTCATCATATTTGTCAGGCAAGGAGGTGGTATTCAGTGGGAGGACTGCAGTTGCTCTAGCAATAGCTGCAGGCTCTTGGGCCAGGATCACTGGTCGTGGTAGATTCTGTTCCACCTGCTGAGCTAGATGGTTCAACCTCTGGGCTAACTAGCACATCTGGGTTGCCACTTGATTCTGTATTGGAGCAAGGCAGTGGTGTCTTGATCAATGGTTGGTGGGACAGAGATCCTCACCCCATTCCAGACAAATGCCTGTCCAACATTTGCTTGAAAACTTCCACTAATGAAGCACCTGTGACTTCAAGAGGCAGGCTTTTCCACTGCTTAATAGCTCTCATGGTCAGAAAATTCCTCCCCCTTTTGAGTTTGGCTGTTCCTCTGTAAAACTTCTTCCTGTCTTGATTCTTGTCTTACCCTCAGGGGCTATGGAGAATAAATCCACACCCTCTTCTCTGAGGCAGACCTAACTAATGACAACAGGTACAGAAAACATCCTTAGAACTGACAGTGAAAATATTGGAGTGGTAGATAGCTTTTGCATTTTAAGATGGACTATCAACAGTCAAGACATTCATAACTATCTAGCACTTGGTAGAGTAGCAATGAAAGCCTTGGGAAAAAAATGTTCAGATACCATGATATATCTAGACCTGCAAAGATCAGAATTGTGCAGGCAATGGTTTTCCCTGTGAGCGTTGGATTTGAAGAAGCAGTATAGAAAGAGTATTAATGTTTTTGAACTTTGGTGTTAGAGTAGACTCCTGAGAATGTCACAGACAGCCAGGAACACACACCCACAAATATGGATCATCAAACAAATCAACTCAGAGTTCTTACTTGAAGCACAAATGACCAGGCTCAAATTATCATACTTTGGATACATTGTGTGAACACCTGACTTTCTGGAGAAGGTTCTAATTCTGGGAAAGGTAGAAGGAAAGAGAAGAAGAGGTTGACCAGCAGCAAGGTGGATGGACTCCATAAGAGTGGCGATGGGTGTACCATTGGAAGACCTGAAGGACCAGGTTGAGGACAGATCTTCATGGATACAATCTATGTTGTTGCTAAGGGTTGAAACTGATTTAATGGCACCTAAACATCCATTCAACCCCTATCTTCACTAGATTTGATCCTTTCTTTCCAACATGGGGATCTTCCTCACACACTTGCCAGCTAGCATGTGCATGTCCCGTAAGGTTTACGTAAGTAACAGTAGCCTAACTTATATTTCCTCTGAACTTTTGTTAGAAAATTACTATGGGAAATTTCCAGTTTAGTTGTGCCAAGCACACTCCCAACCAATCCCTATATTCAGATCAGAGCAGGCACACACACCAGTCACTACAGCTAGGAAGAAATATAGCTTGATATTTATTTATTTAACATTGACAAACATTTAAAAGAAACCCAATTAACTGGCAAAGTGGGATAAAAGACAGGCAAAAGCAAGAAGAGGCAAAAACGTGAACAGGCCGGAATGTGCATTATCTATATAGCTATATAACTCAAAAGTAGGACACCAGGTGATCCCTCTCTATTCTGCATAGTGAAAGAAACAGTTTGATAAACAGAAATGATATATTCCAACTTTATAGTATATGGGGTCCATCTTAGTCATCCTAAGAGTCATGTTTAACAAGTCCCATTAATTTCATGTTTAGCTATTACTTACAGCTCCATTAAGTGCAATGGATTTAGTGCTGAATATGCACACATAAGATTTTACTTCAAATCTGGCTTTTGCTATAGCTTCAGGTACATGATGGCATAAACAACAAAATGGTTTGAAGCACAGAATCTAATCCTGCTGGCTTCATTTAGAAGTAATTTGTCTGTATTTCATGTCACTGAAGCTGATAGCTGGAGGTGTGATGGAATGTTCCTGAAGGAGGGGGTGATGTGGTGGATTCTGGTGCTGCTGCTGGTTCCCAGGTGGTGAATGCATTCCAGACAGATAAGAGGCTTTGCAGTCCAGACTCTGTTGCTGGAAGGTTAAGAGGTTCAAGATAGTTCCGCCCTAGAGCTCTTCTGGGTTATTTTCCCTTAGGTTAGTTGAGCAGCCTTAGTCTGGCAAGACTGATGTCAGGAAACCATGCCAAGAACCACGCTGAGCTGGTATTTCAACTCTAGTTCTTTATTGTTCTCACCTTACAGACAGAATCTTGCCAGACTAAGGCTGCTCAACTAACCTAAGGGAAAATAACCCTGAAGGGTTCTAGGGCAGAGCTACCTTAAACCTCTTAACCTTCCCTGCAACAGAGTCTGGGCTGCGAAGCCTCATATCAGTCTGGAATGCATTTCCTCCATGGGAACCAGTGACAGTGCCAGAATCCACCACAGGAGGCAAGTCCATTGAACAAAATGAAACTTTCTTCCTAGTAAACATATATAGGACCACACTGCTGTGCAGACTTGCATTTCACTTGTTTGTTGACATTAAAGATATTACCATTGAAGGAAAGGGGAAATATCTTTTTTAAAAAAATCAATCATGAGGAAATGTTTGACAACTTAGGAGCAAGAGGCTAATATGTACTGGAATTAAAAATTAGTAAGCAGAACAATGGAGCATAAGCATGGTTGACTGCAGTTGAATAGAAAAGTGAAAAATAAATACCTGAAATGTGTGTTCAGAATAAAATATTAGATGAGGTAGACAATATATATTGTGGCAAAATACACAGTTATATAAGAAATACTGAAATCTTATTTTTTTAATAAAAATCATAAAACTCCAAGAAAAAAGCAGTAGTTTTTTTAATTAAAAAGTTTAAATGTTTGGAAAATACATAATGTAATAATATAAAACAAAATTCTACTGTAAGTGCAATCCATATGCCAATTATTAAATTAATGTATTAATTATTGTGTAGTTAGAAAACTGAAAGATTGTTTTTGAATAGCTATCAGCTATCTTTTATCAATCAAAAAGAGAACCTAATTATTTTTTGTTTTAGCATTTGACCATTCATTATGGTATTTTTCCATATTTTTCATTACAGTATTATTCCAGTCTGCGTTATGTTGCAGACCACTTGAGGAGGCTTTGCATGATAAGGCATATTCATGGGCATCTGCACAGGAAGGCAATGTTATCACATCACTTCACACCTACAGTTATTTTGATATCCTTGTGATTTGTCACAGCCACTACTGGTTCTATATAAATATTAGATATGGGTACAAATGACCTTTTGAAATTCTTCATCAAATTTGTAGGTGAAAAAAAAATGGGAGGATGGTTTCTCTGAACCTCTCCAAGGAAAGGAAAATTTTGCCAAAATAAATTTCCCAAGGGAAGAATAGCACTTCCACTGAATGTAGAATCACTACTGAAAAAGCCCCATGGGAAAAGTTTCCCCACTGGAAAAATCTCAAGTCTTCCCTTGAGATTTAATTGAGGTGTCAGAGACAGAGTTTGAAGACCTCTAGAGAAATAAAAAGCAAGATAGGTTATTCAGAAACACTTGGTAATTTGGAACAACATATTCTACCCATGAGAATTCCTCTCAAATGCTCTTCTCCCCCAAAATAATTTCTAAGGCAAATTATCTTTTATGCAATTGAATAAGAACTGATAGGAAAAAAAAATGCAGGACAATTTCTGTGCCCAGCATTAATAAATATTTTAAATAGATAAATTCCCAGAGTTATTAACCAATAAGTCTTATGAATTTTTCATGCAAGATACATGCATTATTAAGAATGTACACTGTGCATTACAATTATATCTTTTTCAACTGGCCATATGAAATATATAGTTATAGCTATAGAAGTAGATATATATTAAGGTTGATGCTGCTCTGAAGTTATAATATAGCTAATTTATTGTATACAGTATGCCATTAATGTTCTTGACACACAGGTAATGTAAAGAGGTGCCTGTTTCCAAGAGGCTTACAGTTAAAAGATGAACAAAAGAACATTGTAGGGCAAGGAAACATAGGGGGAAGGAAGGAAAATGTGGGTAACTGCAGCTATATGATAGTCTTATGGCAACACCAGCACTGAGTCAATTTTGAAGGGGTGATTGGATTAAATGGAGATTCAATTGAATCTCCAGATCAAATCTTCAGGTCAAATCTCCAAATAATTCAAAGTGTGGGACCTAATCAAGTGCCTTGGAATCACTTCAAAGAGACCTGAAGGTGATTCAGAGATTTGATAAAACCTTTGATTTTATAGTTCCTAAAACACTGTTGCAACTTTCCTTCCATATGTGGACAAAGCTGAGTGGGGAGGTGGACTGAGTGAGGCAAAGATCATCAGTGAGAAACCAAGAAGACAGGCCATCTTTAATCTTGCTTCTTTCTTCAAAAGTGGTGGCCGAGTCGACCACCACACATTTAGTTGAGGCTTATCATGAACTGCTAAAGTTCAGTGGGGTATTAGAGGTAAATACAGAAATGTGTACAATGTGGATCTGGAAAAGGGAATAGACCTTTCCTGCTGACATAGTATGGTGTCATTTTAAAGGTCTCCCTTACAAATTAAGTAACTTATAATAGGTTATCATTAATCAGGCTGCATCTCTGATACACTTTAGACTGCCAATGTGGAGAATTCTAGGTCATTCTGCCAAGGACTTTTCCCTTCAACCCAATGGAGTAGGAGGAGGAAAGTAGTTGCGGAGGAAAATGGGAAGAACAGGAAAAGCAACAGAGAATTCCAAATAAAATTAATAAAGTTATTCTAATTTAGCTAATTATAAATTATCTGAATAAGTAAAATCTTGGATCTGAGAATAAATGTGGAGTTGATTCCAAAGGGACAATCTGAAAGAGAACATGTTGGTTTCTTCTGATAGTGTTAAAAAGGCAAAGACTAAGATCAGTGCCTCACACGTTTATGGACATCTGAGATACCTGAAAGTCAGAGACTGCCTGTAGTTTCTGATGTCAGTGAACTAGCCAGCAAATCATAAAATTATTTAGCAGCTTAACATTCATTCTGAATGACTATGCACTTGAACTCTAAGAGAAATATTCAAAAGATATTAGGAAACAAAGGATGAAATTTAACATATTCAATTTTTACATCATGATACCAATTTACCAGGCTGTAAGAAATAGGACTGTGCAAATCTTCAAGATTCAAGTGAAGCACTTCCTCCAAGCTGTTTCATGAGGCAACATGGCCTCCTAAGGGTGAAGCAATCAATCCTTTTTGCTTCATGGAGGCAAATCATATTGCCTCTTTGCTTTGATGAAGAGAATCAGGTGACCCCTGTGGTGCACAGCTCTTCAACAAGGTGAATCTATGTCACCTTGCACAGACCTGTTAAGGAGTATTATATAACAGGACATCAAGATTTGGTGAAATCAACTGTTTTAGAATGTATACTTTGTGCTGAAACCTGGGTCACAAAGTAAGTTCACGAGGCTGGTCATTCGTATAATAATTCCAAATTTCTTCCAACAAAAATGTGATTTCTTCTACATTTTAGAAATCAGTCAATGGAATACTTTTCATAGAACAAATGATATGATTGCTTCCTACCTCATACTGATGCCGTTTTGGGGATTGACATAAGGACTGTGGGAAATGATCATATACAGTAGTATGCCTGATCTTGTATTTTCTAGTTCCTGCACTTATCAATACAATATAATATTAACCAAGTGAAGAAAATGTTACATCCACATCATGTTTAAGAGTCTGTGGTTCTAATCCAAAGAAACTTGGTTAGAAGGCTTGCTCATAGTAAGGCTTTTTCTATAGTTTATATGTAATGGTTTGTACTATAAGGCCATGCAGTTAGGCCCGATACCTAATTTTCTCTAGGTAGGACCCACTGAATTTAGAGCAAAGACAGATGTCTGTTCTCCTTGCCCCATTCCACACTGAACTGCAAAGAATTGTTGAGCACATCCTACAGGGAATGAAATAAATGAGATTCTTGCTATGCCTGATTAAGTCCTGGGCAGGAAATGTGAATAAACTGGATGCACATGATTATAAGAAGTGAAGATTGAAATAAAAAGGATGGTGCACTGTTCTGCATTAAGCTGCATTTTCCTTTAGAAATTGTGGGAGACTTGATACCGTCCATGTCTCTCTAGTATAAAGCTGTGCTACTCTCGTTGAGCCTGTAATTCTTCATCATGAGCTCGCCTTGCCAAAGAGATTATAGCTCTTCCCTACTAGCCATTACTACTTCCTACCTAATGACACCGCTGAATCTATATTTCTTACTGTAATGTCTGCCTATTCAAATCAACAACCAGGCTCACATAGAGTTCTATGGAAATCCAGTTTAATGATGAATAGTATGCAGAATCACAGACAAAGCTGAGAATACCAAAAGTGTGGGATTTCTCCCAATCAAACTACAAGCAATCCCGGACCTCTCCCCCCACTGTCAGTATAATTCCACTCCTCTGCAGGTGTTCAAAATAGTTGCTGGCAATCCTTGGGTAACGACCTTGGTCAGCCAACTTTAGTCCAAACACGAATTCCTTCACACTTGCATCATCAGCCTTCCTGCCTGGCACGAAACAGCAGCAGCAGCCCCCTCCTGCCCAGCAACACGCATCAGCACCAACATGGCATGGGAACTCGTTACGATGTTTCAGGAACGTTGGAACAGGAACCATGACACTCACCCAGCTCTTGCTATAAACAGAAGCTGATTTTCTTTGCCTGTCTGACTGTGTTCAGATTGGGCAGATTTAAAGTTTTTTTTTTTTTTTTTTCAGAACTGTTTGCTGTTCTGTTTGGGATTTTGGAAAGCTTTGTCAGAATTTAAGTGACCCTTTAAGCTGCAATGAAATAAGGCTGGCAAGTTCTTGGAATATTCTACAGTTTATTAGAGGTGCTTGTTCATAAGAGGTAGAGTTCCAATTGTTAGTCTGTGATTAGCAGGAGCTTCTGCCTTTCATGCTTCAATAGTTCAGATAAGCCTATTATTGAGATGCTATTTACCACAAAGGCAGATTTCAACAGGTAAATTTACATACAGATCCAGTTTAAGGAGATAAAAAAGAAGAAGCTGAAGCCATCTTATTAGAATTGCTTGCTTTGGATGCGATGTCCATAACATATTCCATATATTTATTTCATCTCTTTACTCATCTTTCAGTAGGAATCTTTGTTAACAGAAACCAGAGTGAGCAAATAGGTCTTCTTCAATGTTTCATGGATCCCATGCATCCCTTCCAAGGCTACAATCTTATGCACTTTTATGTTACATTGTCCTCACAAAGAGGACACATCATATCTGATAGTCCATAAAAGGTGGACAAACTGGTTTAATCCAGATATCTTGGATGCTTGTATTTATTTGCCAGTGTGCTAGGATTGATGATAATTGATGCAGAGTAACTGAAGAATGCCTAGTTGCCTACATCTAGTATATATAAATTTTGATTGGCTGATCATTCAGCTTTTTTTTTTTTAATGTGCAATTGTTTTGCCTCATTCATGGCATTTTGCAAGGGCTCCATAAGTCATACTCTTCTTCTTGAAACTCTTCTGTATTTTCCCATCACTTTTTCTATTTGCTTGTTTCAGTTAAGAAGGAAAATATGGAAGAGCTTGATAATGCCTTTTGATTGGTACAATTCATCTGGAAATAACCTTGGAAAGGACTCACAAAGGAGTAGAGGACAAGGCAAGCATAAGTTATGATCAGTGGCTTTGTCTCAAAATTTAGAAAGGGTGAGCAGCTGCATCATGCCCCAGGTTCTAGTATGTTATCAAAAGTCTTCATCTTTTCTGTAAGACTAACTCCCAATTAACTTTTTTTAGTGGCCATTCTCAGTATTCGGAAAACTTACAGGAAAAATAAAATCAGAAATGCATCTACAGTAACAAACAAGCAAATAATAAATCACTCCAGAGCAATACAAAGATATCCTTGGTATCACAGTATTTTACTTCCATCACATGGCGGTAGATCCTAAGCACATGCACTGATCAAAACAGTAGTGACAAGCAATGATCTAAAGCAAGCATGGAGAATTTATGGCCCTCCCAATCTTGTAGAACTATTGTTTCTGCTATAACTCATCACTGGAAAATTTCATTCCAACTTGGGGGACATATTTGAATGGGAGAGGAGAAATGCAGAGAATGTAAACAAGCATCTGTCATGAACAGACACGATAAATGCTAGAAATACGAGTAAATCCAAGTCTGCTTTCTGAGTACAAAAGATTTGAGATCTGAGTATAAAATCTAACTACTATGACCACTAATTCAGAACCTCAACTACTGGATATGGCTACCATTGCCTGGAATACAATAGGAATAGAGTTTTTAGCCACATTCATCTTTGTCTCTGTGGGAGTCTACATCATTGGACATAGTGGCTGAGGAGTTATCGTTCAGCAACATTTGGAGAAGAGGTTGTCTCTTCTGATCTAAGGGAGCATTTATTTCCATACCAAAGTGTGCACTTAAATCATTGCCAGTGCCCTCACTCGATGAAGTGAGAACTCGAAGAGAAGGGTTTTTCAACAGAGGTACTCTGATTATCCCTCTGGGAAAACGTTCCGCTGCATCCGATGTAGCCAGACTGGGTAATAGCTTTGTCCCCCAGGCTATTAGACTCCTGAATACAAAATAAGTTTTTTTTAAGTGGAATGTGGAATGTGTAAAGAATGTATATTTTATAGTGATTATGGTATTTTTATTTTAGTGTCTGATTGTGTTTGTGAGCCAACTGCAATGAAATTTCATTTTATTATGCACTTGGTGTATAGTGTATAGTGGTATGACAATAAAATCCTATCCTATCCTATCCTATCCTATCCTATCCTATCCTATCCTATCCTATCCTATCCTATCCAGGAATGTGCTTTCCAGGCAACAATCTTTATTTTCAAAGTGCCAGGAGAATCATTTCCCCCCCCCCCCATCTTGGCATTTCAACTTTTTAAGCAATTTAAGCATATATGTCCAATTGGCTGTTCATTTTAAATCACTGTGGCTGTTTCAGTCATTACTAAGCTGGAAATACAAGATAAATGTTTCCTTCCTCACAAGACTGACCCTGCACTAGTCCACAAGCACTCCATTTTTGTAGGTTTCAAAGTTCTCCATAAAAATTTAGCCATTTAAGTGCTGAATATTGCTGGTGGCATTTTCTGCCATTTTAAGAAAAGAAATACATGGAAATTGAAAAGTGTATTTTGTGAAATCCCTAAAATACACTTAATATAGTTTAAAGAACAAAGAAAACCCCTCAGCCCCTCAAAGACTGCCCCCCAAATAGATAGTTTTCTTTTAATAATATGTGGCAAAAACTCACAGGAAATCTCCCTGCAAAATCTATTTATTTATTTATTATTTATTCCTCACATTTATATAGCTACCCATCTCACAGAACATGACTCTGGGCAGTGTGCAATAAAAGCAAACCATAAAACATACATTAAAACATTCCATAATAAAAACATCAATATTATTTAAGAAAAGACTAGAAGAGAGCATCCTCAGAATTACAGACAATATAGCCAACTCAACAAATTTCTATTGTTGAGATCCCCAAGCCTGTTGGCATAGGCACATTTTGACAGATTTCTAGAAGGCTACCAAGGATGCGGACAGTCTCACCTTGGGAGGGATGATGTTCCACAGGGTGGGCTGTTGGCAGATGCTGGGAAAGCCTTTAGCCCAGGAGAGGTCAAAAAAGTCACACACCAAGCATTTCTATAAAAATAATTTATTTACAGAAAGCAAAACAAAAACAAAACATATTTAAAGGACTTAGCTCCCTTTGGAGCAAGCCTTGCTTGCCTACATTGCCGGCAGAGGGAAAAGAGGAAGTGAGAACAAGTCCGGGCAGGTTTCCTCCCCCCGCAGGTGATTTGCATGAAGCACGTGAGAGGAGACAATCACTTGCAACCTTTTCACCCGGCCAAAATGACTAGGCACAATAGCAGCTTAATCTATTAATAGGAAAAACCTCAACATGGGCACCATAACAGAAAGGCCTGTCTCCTAGGTCCTGTCAGATGTAAATCCTTAACAGATGGGACCCGGAACATTCCTCTCCTGCCAGACCTGATGGGATAGGGAGATGCAGTTGGGAAGAGACAGTCTCTAAAATAATCCAGTCCCACAATCTAATCTGGCCTCATAATCCCTGAAAACCATTGATGGTTTTCTTCATCAATGTACCTAGCATCTGATCTGAGACAACAACCTTCCTTTACTTTATGGCCAGAAGTGCTTTCAATATGCAGTCACCTATGCACATATTAGTGCCTTGGAAATGTTGGCTTATTTGTGTTATTTCAATTTAACTGGCCTATTAATATTAACATTCAATAATTTCAATAAACAGATGCATATTCCAGGGAGGGGGGGAAGCTCTGGGACATATTGTCAGTAGCTTGAGGAGGTGAATAATAGGCAAAATAGTCTATGATAATTTGGATAGATTTTTCAGAAGCAGGCAAGAATCCATACAATGTTAATCAGGTTGTTTATTAGTACTAATGAAGAGTTTTGCAACTACTTGAAAAATACTAGCGCTCAAAGCATTCCAGGGGAAGATCTCTCTGTGCCCATGGCAACTCCCTGATCTGTGGAATTAAATAATCGCTGAAGGAAAACAATCCATTTTTCATCTATTGAATTTTCATGGCATATGAAACTATTTCTATCCAAATTAATAACCTGGGTTTGCACTTGCTTGAGATCAGACAAACTGATGACAAAATAAGATGCAATGCAATGACTGAAAGATGTACTGTAGGATGAAGGCAGCAATTTGATTAATAATTCAGGATATGTATATCCTAGCCAGATATCAGCTTCTTTCATATCTATATATACTGTCCAGAGAACTATGATTATTGGCTGATCTAGAAATACAATATAGAAGGTAAAAGCAGGATCATGTAATCAGGCATCCCTAGTTTTTGGCATCCCATCTGGTCCTAGTCATTCATGAAGTAATGCTTTGCTCATCCAGTGAAAGAGATTTACATCAGCAGTGGCCAGTCATCAGGAATTCTTATTCTTTATATGTATGAAAAATGCATGAAGGGAATGATCATTTCCCTACTTTTTTTTATTCGTCTTAGAGGACTTACTAAGAAAGCAAACATCTCAGCCAAACTAAGTAATGCCTATTTATTTATCTACTTATTCATCTTTGTCTAGCACAGTCTCATGCAGAGAAAATGTCTTATCAGTAAATGATAACCAGGGTTTATAAAATCTCCTCACAAGAAGAGTTTAATATATATCCTGCCTTTTTTCGTCTGAAAATATCTAACAAGATTTTACTTTTGTTCTTACCTTTATTTACATTAGAGCTTCTAGTTAAATTCATAAATTTGTCAGTTAAGGCTTTGATCAGTGCAGTTTACCTCATGTGGCTTTCCTTTTTCCTCTCCTAGTCATTCTCTCCCCCTACCCTAATTTTTCTAGCCAGCTATTTAGAGGATCTTCAAGGAATCATTCTGGATCTGCACAGGAACTGTGATAGATTGTTTCCATGTCTCCCAACCAAGAGGCAGAACTTTGTATAACGGACCCTTAACTCATGGGCCAAATCTCCATGTTTTGGTCTGTTTCTCAGATTTTATTTCCCAGAGTACACTTCTGTAGGTCTACCTGAGATGAGGCTTCCTAGAGTAAATGGTACAGGTAGAACTGGATTCAGATACAGTGCTCTTATATTAAAGGGACCAACATGGAAAGGAAAGAAAAGGCATTTCATTTCAACATATCCTGCATCTATTCCACCATCCTGCTAATACAAGCAAACAAGTTCAGTAGGTTAATCATGAAATTCATTGGTTACATTTTGATAATTCAGTTAATTACATGATTGATGCTTGGGTGCTTGTGTGAGTTTTAACCTATTAACCAAATAACATTATTTCATTCATTATTAATGAGCTTGTGCAGATGTATGTATGTCTCTCTGTGTGTGATCATTTATATATACTCAGTTAAGAGCTCAGCTCACTCTTACTTTGTGATGTATTTCCCTATGCAAGACATGTATGCAAACCATACAAAGATATGTCATACTTTCATATTACAAGAATACATAATATATTTTACCCAAGATCTAAAAATGATTAATGTGATTCTGTCCAAAGATTTGGGGACATTTTCTGACCAAAATAACCGCCAGTCACAATTTACATTATACATTCTTTACATTAAATATATTTAGTAATCTTTTCTAGATTAGAGAAGAAATCCCAAATCCACATTAGACAAATTTCTTTATTAGGCCATTTCAAAGATTATAAAACATGTACAAGGTTTTTAAAATTCCTATCTATCTTTTTTTAGATGGTGTTGTAGCCATGAAATCACATAGTAACATTCCATTCCAACTAATGGCTTTGATCACTGGTCTTTTCCTACCTTTTCTCTTTTCCCGTCCAATTCTTTTCTTCATACAGCTTAACTAGTGAAAAGATCTGGAGGTTTTTTAAAAATATATGTTTCTATGGCCTTTGAATTAGCCTCAGTCAATGCATCAATCAGGATCAATGCATGGTCATAATATAAAGCTTGATCAAACTAATCTATGCAGATTAAATAAGAATAGAAACAAAGAGGAAGAGAACCATATAAATAATACACCACAGCTTTCCTGCATAAACTCATATATAGATCCAAGACTTTGTTGAAAATATGAGAACTTTGGTTAAAAATGCTGCAAATTGTTATTTTACAACTGACATTTTCATACAAAATTAAACAATGGAAGCCTAGGGCATAATAAATTGTATTTCAGGTACCATGCAGTTTCACTTTCTTATATATCTTAACGTATATAGAGCTGGCCAATGGCAAATAATGATAATAAGAGTAATTTCCCTATGAGATTTCATATCACATAATCTACCCCACTGCTTTTGTTTTGTTTTTCACATATTTTTAACTTCGTGTAAGAGAATTTTATGGCAAAAAGTAAAAAGGAAAAAGCACTTCATAAAGGTCTGTGACAAGTAAAATCAACTCATGCTGGAAGTTTTTGATTCAACCTTGAAATATTTTGATCTTGAGCCAGCTGATAACATGATGAATGTATATGAGTTTATATGACAGTCATCCTTTATCATTTATTTATTTACATAATTACAGAGATGCTTGTAACTATTGGTAATAAAATTCTAAGCTAACAAGATAAAAATAAAACATTCATTAATTTCAATACTGTAGCTGAGTATGAGCGGTATAATATACTTCTGTATTCAAATACACATCTGGATATTCTTTATTGGTATCAAAGTAATGGCACATTTGATGTTAACCAAACCATTTTCTCAACCAATATGTGATCTTATTTGTATCAATGAGTTCAAGTAGTGCAATGAGAATTTATCCATGCTGGCTGGCTGCCCCTTCACCAGAAAAGGCAAGCAATCATTTCTTGTACCATATTCACGGCAAGAGACTTCAGGATGCATTTTTCTGCTCCACTTCTAAATTACACTTTTCCATATTATATTGCCTGAAGTGATCCTGCCTGATTGGGATAGTGCAGTTCCCAATTTGGTGCAAGTTAACTCCAGCAGTTCATTGGCTGTTTCGCAGAAGAAGGAACACCCCTTCAATTTAGTCAATTCTTACCATTGTTTCCTGTAATAGTAGGGAAACTAGCTAGTTCAGGAAAAGAAAAATAGTAATAAAAAACAAATCTGCTAGGTTTCAAAGCATAACCTTCTATATGGTGGGTAAAGATCATAGCCACTACGCTATTCTGTATTGCTAACAAAGGGAGATATAGAAGCTATTAGAATGGATCAGAGTAGAAAGAAAGGAATTTTTTAAAAAGGTGGTTGGAAGGTGGTTGGAATCATTCTCCTGGAAAAGAAAGGTAGGAGGGCACAACAGGAGGATAATTGTCCACAGGGAGGACATAGTAGCCTGCAGTGTTGTCAAATTACCTTGCAAAGTGTTGCCAAAATGTCTCAGTCTGGTCAGGATTTTTTTTAAGCCAGTTAGAGTCAAGCTGGCATGAGCACAGGGCAGGAACAGCTTCTGAGTGTAATTCATTGTGAGAATTATAGGGCACAGAAAAACTTTACACATCCTCCTGAAATTAAATTTCAGCTCTGTATAATTTGACTATACAAGATATTCCTCTCTCATCCCAGATCAAACAGACAAAATCACCAGAGTACAGAAATGTATTGGCTTGAATGCCAATGATCCTTACCTTTCTTAAACATAGGTAATACTGCAATATTATAAGGTTTGCAAGACAACTTTCAGAGCTGAAAAATATAAAATTGTTTAGGACACCTGAATCACACTGATTATCACATTTATTATAAGCTAACATCTTGTTTCTTTCCTGGACTCTTCCTTTGATGTGTTTAATATATATATATATATATATATATATATATATATATATATATATATATATATATAATATTAATTATGTTGTATTATATTATATAAAATATGGGATTTTCAATTCTTGATCTAAATATTAATAGATGTGTTCTATTCTTGTTATCAGAACTACAATGCAGTGCTCACAGATACCATTTCTGTTTTGTGGTTGAAGAAGTATTTTATCTTCATAGAGTTCATAGGCAAATCATGACAAGACTTTTATCTTCTTCCATCCTTCTACCCAACTAGCAGTACCTAGCAACGTATGCATAGCTGACCTGCAAATGCAATTCTTTATATTGTTGTCATTTTAATCAACTTCCTGATACTCCACACTTTTGCATAGTGTGAAATAGATTCAAAAACAGCATGCATGCTTTGTTGTCAAAATGGGGAATGTGGGGCAGGCGGAACCGAGGGGAAAATGTCAATCACTGCTGATATTGAAGCTCCACCAATACCTGATGGATTTAAGTATCATAAATCATCCACACCTTTAATAAATGAGCTTTTATTCCAGGTTTTCCCACATAAACTAATTATCCCTACTGAAATGGAAGGGGTATAAAATTTGGTCAATTCACTATAGAAAGGTTGTATCATCTGGAAAATCCACAAAATTGCCACAATTAACCATCTGTTATGCTCATGAAAAAGTCCATCTGGATAGAGCCAGTGTCTCCAAAGAATCAAAATCTGACAAAGCATCAAGAATTTTTGCAACTAAGCTACAGTCCTAAAAGCAATGTGCCTTATTACGTTTATCATGATTTGTGTTATGCATAGCTCAGTAATTCCTGAAATAGCTTTGAAGCACTTTTGAAATGTGGAAAATAGAAATTTATGACAACCACTAGAGATGAAGAAAATATAATACCACAAATTCTTAACTGGGTTGGATTAAAATCTAAGATAGAAAAAAGTCTTTTCAACTCTCTGCCTATCTGTTAATCAGTTCTTTCTGTCTACTTATCCACTGAGTCCCCATATTAACTCCCATTCTATTTAATCCCACTTACTGGTGGTAACATTCCAGCAGTGGCAAGCTGCAGAAGGAGAAGGATGTCCCACTCTTTCTGTTTTTCCTTGGACTAGCTAAGTTTCCTTTCCCTTTTCATCACAAAGTGCTGTTGCTTGGAAGTAGAATGGGAGAATGCATAGATGAACTGGGGAAAGAAGCTGAGGTGGTGGTGGGGTGGGGGGAGAAAGGAACTTAATGGTTCAAAATTTTGATAGTCTCAGAAACAAGCCAGTTTCAGAGGAAGTAGCTCTGCTTATTTCTGAGCCAAAGTTGATGTGAACTTGAGAGAAGTAAGCCTCCTCTAGTAATAATAATAATAATAATAATAATAATAATAATAATAATAATAATAATAATAATAGTAATAATAAAACACTCTATGTGATTTAGAATGGATTTACAAGTCTGTATACATCTGGATAAATGGTGCAGGAGTGAAAGATGAGATTATGACAGGGAGCCCAAAACAATTGGTTAATTCCACTATGACGAGTTAAGTAGCAAAAAGGAAGGTTGTAATATCAGGGGTTATCTGAAAAGGCCAGCTATTCTAAAGATGGTGGAATTAATAGCTGTGATAAAATGGAGAATTGCTGTATAGGTGAGAAAGAATTCCATTAAATGACGATATATACATTTATTTGTAAATGTATGAAATAAATAAGCATCTGCAAGGAGCTTGATAGGACTGTCGTCTGACTGGGGTTTCTTTCCTATGATGGGATTGGTCACAAAACCAGGGCAGTTGAGAAGTGACAGAAGCAAGAGTTTAAGGGAGCAAGGGAGAAGATTCTTGTCTATTTTTGTTTCTTTGTTTGGTTGGTTCCTTCAAGTTAGCATTGACTCCTGGCAACTGCCTGGGCAAGTCCCTGTAGTTTTTTTGGCAAGATTTTGGAAGTGGTTTGCCATTGCTTCCTTCCTGGGCTGAGAGGGTGACTGGCCCAAGATCACCCAGCTGCCTTTGCATCTAAGGCAGGACTAGAACTCACATTGGTTAGCTAGTCAGATCCTTTTCATTTTCTTTTCCATTCTGGAAGACTTTCCTTAAGGTAATTTGGGCCAAAGAGATGAATCAATAATACTTTCCTTAGTTTGCTGAAATGACTTCAAGATGTTACACTGTGATTGGGAAATGTTACTGTTGTTATCTCATAATAATGGCACTGTTCATCTTTGCAGATGGCTGACAGATAGCTAATTAATTTCAGTTTCTTCTTACAGATGCCAAGCTGCAAACTGTGATCTAGCAGTCCACTTCAGTATGATAATTTACTTTATAGTTAAGATTATTTGCAAGATTATGAATTCACCATCTTAGATACAGTGTCACAAAATGTTAATTTGATCAGATAAGAGTCAGCATGCAAGAGATTGCAATCGGTTCAGTGGCAGGCTCTCTTTTCCAAACTTCATGATAGACAACCTGGCAGGTTTCATAGAATAGAATGTTTTTTCACCCAAATCCTGTCTACTGTATCTGAACATTACCACATGGATATGAGTTAATGTATGTTCATGTAGAAAAGGAAATTTAAAGCAGTATTATATGTTATAAGGTAAGCCTGGGATCAAGCTCCATTTCTCTATTGCAATAAGGGTCGGGGGAAAACTGTAGTAGAGTGGTTAAGGTGTTGGACTAGGAGCAGGCAGACTCAGGTCCAAGACTATCCTCATCCACAGAAGCTGAGAGACTTCTTAGTGGCCAGTCCCTTCCTCTCAGTCCAACTACAACTTAGGACTGTTGTACTAAACAATAGGAGGAGAGGAGCACTCTGTATGCCACCTTGAGCTCATGAATGACAAGTGAGATGTGAATCTAAAATAAATAAACATGAGGAGAAAAATGGAGGTGGGACAGCAACAGCTCTGGTTTGTTGGAGTGTAAAGTCAACAACTGTTGATGAATGATGTTAAGTTGACAGTCTCATGCTTTTACTAGCAACAGAAGCATAGGGATTGCTATCACAGCACCATGAAAGTTATAACTCCTGAATGATCAATACACTTACATGGGTGCTATTGGCTTGCATTCATGTTCAACCCTGCTTTCTCCCACCAACCATGTCCTTGCACTGCAGTGTGTCTTCCTCTGCACTCCCCTCTCAACACCCTATGGAACAGGGGTGGGAAATCTGTATACTCAGGGTCACATCCAGCCTCTGAGCACCCATTTGTGGCTCTTGGAGCCCCTTCAGATGAGGACTGCTGAGAACTGACAGCACAGCTTCTTGCCAGTCTCATCCTATAAGCACTATTTTGTAAGCCCTAAAATATGTATATCACTGTTAAAGAGCAACCTGCCTAAATGTCTCCCCAACTCTGCTTCATTCATATTTACTGTGCAGCTCCATCCATTTTGTACTCTCCATTCCCCAAAATGTTATATATGCCCTCAGCTAGCAAAAGATTGCATTTATGGAAAAATAAATTATGGACTATGTTTATGGACTATGTTTTCCATAATGTTATGGAAAAAAAAGAATAAGCAGTCTTTCTTCACTGGTTTTACAACTCCACAGAAAACTAGTGATGAATAGCCAAGGTCTAGTTTTCTACTCTCCTGATGTTTCACCAGTAGCTGTGGCTAGCATCTCCAGGGATTCAATGAGCTACTTGGTAGGCTACTTCTCAGCAACTCACAAACAACTGAACAGAAACTGACTGTGCTGTTGTATTTGAACCTGGCAAGCTGATCTCTGATTGATCCATGCCTGATTGATTCATGTCCTAGGAGTCCAATAAAGCTGATTTCTGATTGGATCCCCCTCTAGGTTGACTTAGGATTGGTCTATTTTGAAATAATTCCAAGAGAACTGGTTGCTGATTGGCTCATCCTTGACCCAGGCTGTTAATTGGTTCTTTGTGTAGGTAGACTTCAAATTTGGATTTCTCCAAAATAGACCAAAGAACTGGTTCCTTATTGCCTGTCTTTCAGCTAATTGTTCTTTCAGAATAAGATCCAGCAGCTGCTTGATTGATACTAGTGGTGAAAGCCTACATCAGATATTTATCTGCTTATCTGAAGGAAAAAGCCCATGCCAGCCTGAACACATAACCCTAAAAGAAGTCGGACAAAGATTACCAACTCCTTGCAACAGAAGCAGGGCTGCAAACATCCCAATGAGCACCACATGGCAGAAAATAAATAAGAAAAGTAACTTTGCAGCCATCTAGCAGCCAATGAGATTTTTGCAGTCTAGAGCTGATGGCCAAAGGAGGAGTGGAAACAGGAAAATGAATGGAGTATCTTGCAAAACAATATGGAACCCTGGATCATTTGGCTGTAGATGGCATTTGTTATAAGAGATAACAGGTCCTTAAACTTAATTCCAAAGCAACACATATAAAGTATAGCAATTCTATCAGAATATTTAATGCATGAGCTCTAGCTTCCCAGTTAGTGTCTATTTTTTGTTATTTAAATAATTCCAAGTTATTTAAATGGCAGGTAGTGCTTTAAAAAGATTAACCCAAAGTGAAGAAGGAGATAGTAAGCACATTCATTCCAAAACAGTTCTTTTTCTTTAAAAGCTAACTCTATGCTTTCTCTCTAGAGACATGTAGAATGAGATGAACCTCATCATTATTCATCTTTTCAAGGGCAAAGCCTTGATCGACAGGGCTTAATATATATCTTGGTAGAATTGGATTTGATCCTTAGGGCTGGGCCAGAGGACTGCTTTGTTAGATTTGTTAGATTCATTCTCTCCTTTTCTCTGCTTGTCCTCCTCACCATCCAAATTACCGCTTGGAGACCCCATCCCAGCATCCTGAGGCAATCTCCTCTTCCTGAGCTCAGTCACATCTAAATCTGTTTAAATTGATGACATGACGATTTGTGGAGAGATGGGAATTAAGCCAAAGAGAGATTAACACAGTTGTCTGTCTTCTTTGAAATAATATACCTGCTGACAATAAGGGCATTCTTCAATTTACATAACTTAGTTCACAAACCTGGCACTGCAGTTGTTATTTTGGGGTGCTTTTAGTCATCAACAGTGCAGTTCTTTCTGCATTCAAAACATTGACAGGCTTGCTCTCCTCTATTTCTGTCAGATTCAAATCATATTGCCACCTACCTTTTCCTTTAGTCTTTCCCAGATGGATATTTTTTTCTATCTCTCTTGTGTGCTTTGGTATTTTATGATTGCTCCTTTTTATAAGATGCCTTGTAATCAATCATTTGAAAACTGAGCAATGCTCACTGGATATAGAATGCTCGTAGTTATTGGTAGAAAAGATCAGAAAAAAATGCAGAAGAGAGGCAAAGAAGAAATAGATTATTCTGAGAAGGTGTATGGCTGACTGGTAACTTGGAGTACTTCTAGATAAGCTAATTCCTCTTTTTCAACTCATCTGAATCCAATTTAAATATATCCAGAATTGATCTGGGCTGCTTGACTATTTGCAGAACTATTCAGACAGCAGGATGCTATGGACCTGGGATGTCAATGAGTTTATGAAGGTTACAGAGGTCTGTCAATTAACTGGCAGTTGTCTTTTCTGGCTAACAGGTGACCATTGTGATGATTGCCTTTATCCAAATAAAACTCTCAGACTCAAAATCACAATTCAGGTTCTGGGTTTATTTAGAAAAGAGTGCAAACGGGTAAAAAGCTGAGAATGAGAAAAGCGTGCCTAAACTCAAACTAAATATCATTTTTTCAAATATCAGCCCACCCCCTCCCTCGCATACAGTACAGCCCCACATTCCCAGGTGCTCCTAACGAGCTCTGCTGATCAATGGGTAAAAAGACCTTGACATTTAAGAGATAGCCCAAACACATTCCTCCCTGGCACAGTCCAGCACGTCTTGAGTACAAGGCTCTCAGCAGCACCCTCCCAGCCAGCACACGTATCAGCACCTTGGCAAGTAAACCGTTACGATGCATAAACACCGCAATGGTGAACATGACAACCATCAAGAACTGTCAACCAGTGCCTGTTTCCTGGCCAGTAACTGAGTGCCTGATCTGAACCTTTTGGGTCTGAATTTAAACACTCGTTCCTTCTCCCTCCTCACAATAAATAAAAGAGAATAAATTGCTAGTGTGGCTCTGTATTTCTGAGCTTGCTATGATGGTAAACCTGTGTTGCCTTCAAAACACCTTCTGTTGACATATTAACAATTCGGCATTTGGATTCCTTTTCCCAATCATGCCAACTGCTACAATAAGATCCCACAAGGTAGGAGACAGGACAAACTGAGAATATTGTTCAGTGAGCACACAGCTTGCTCTCTGAAGCACAAGGCAGAGATTTCTGAAGTGGTATTCATTGTCTTAAAATGGTCTTCTCCTGTTTGCAGACATGGTGCCATAGTTACAAAGATATATAAAATGCTCACAATGACAAAACTTCTCTTGAAACATCATATGAACAATAGGAAGCTGATTTCTAATGAATGCCCAGGATGGTACCTCCATTTAGAAGATCTCCTGAATGGGATCACTCTGCTCTGCTGGCATATTGGCAGGGAATTCTGGGACCTGTCATCTCAACGCATCAGGAATAAACCAGGTAGGGAAGAGCTCTTTAGGATACTTCATAATCTACACAGATGTGTATATTTTTTCAGGTGCTTTGTTAATGAGCCATTTGAAAAGTGATACATACATATATACATGTAAAGAAACTGAGTGTTACCTTCAGCATTGAATTAATAGCTGAGTTTAAATAAAGGTTCTTCCAGAGAGAAGAGTTTGTGTGTTGATTCATAGAGAAAAGGGAGTCATAAGAGATAAAAAAGGCTAGGAAAAATGCTTACATAGTAATTGTACAAAAAGCAAGATACTCTCAATTCACCTGGGGAGATTGTACAATTGTATAGTAATGTCTTTTGCAGGCAATAAATAGAAATGCAAAGATGGGCTGGGGCTGGAGAAAGTAAGCTACGCTGTTCTTCCTTTTTCCAGTTTGCTTCAGGAACTGGCCAAATTACTCACCATGTGTTTTCCAAATGATGAGCTGCAGAAAGTGAGGAATGCTTTTATTTGTACAACAACCCTGTAAGGTAGATCAGGTTAGGAAAGTGTTTCTCAACTTCAATAACTTTAAGCTGTGTGGACTTCAACACAGCTGGCTGGGGAATTCTGGAGTTGAAGTCCACACAGCTTAAAGTGGCTGAGGTTGAGAAACATTGGGATAAGAGATACTGATGGATCCAAAGTCACCTAGTGAGCTTCATGGATGAGTGAGGATCAGAATCAGCTCTTCCCATTCCTAGACTCTTTATGACAAGCAACACTTGCTAACATTTCCTCTTCACTAGAAAAAATGGAGAAGCCTGTCTGTAGTTTAGGCATCTCATTAAATTATGTCATGTAATCGTAACACGAGTAAGGAAAATTAAGCAGTATCGTCTTTCCAGCTATAACTGATGTTTCCATGTACTGTAAGGAGGAATTTAGATTGATGTTTCACATCAAAATCTAACTTAGACATTTAGCAAACATTGCTTCTATGGCAAAGGGGTAACTTGTCTTATCTGTTTGTATATATTTGTATCATTTTATCTGTGGGGCCCATCCGTTGGGTCAATGCATCCATAATCCTTGCACAAATCAGATAGTATAAGATTTATACTGCTACAGTAGATTGCTCATACCTTGGCAGGTGGATTTGGAGTGTGTGTGCTGTGTGTGTGTGTGTGTGTGTGATGTTTTTCTTCAGTTGATTGGTTTAGAAAGACCAGAGTCATGGCAAGAAACAATCGAAGAATTTTCAGGGATATTCCCTAGAACATGATCATCCTGAAATGTCTGGATGGTGGTGGTGCTGGCAGTGGACAAACTAGCCACTGTTTTTCCCCTCTTCCTTTATTACAAATTCTTTAATGAGTTTTTCCAACAACTGTTTGGAAATGGGTCTCCTTTATTAACTGGGGAAAGGTTAGTTCAGGACTGTGGGTCTGGCCCTAATAAGGTTAATGAATAGCTGGCCTCAGAAGCAACAGATGGGCCCAGCAGAGCAAGCAATGGCATTTATAATGTCTAAGGTCAACTGCAGTTTATTTTCATTTTTGCCTCCCTTAAATTTTTCCAAGGAATAATAAAGTAACCTTAAATTCTCCCCACAGGGAAAGGAAATTTTATGCAGCGCTGTGTACTGAATGTCAATGTACTTGGCTATAAACAAGGGACTGCCACATGACAATGCTGCTGTAGATATTGCATATCGGGGGTTGTTTGTAATGTGCTGAGGCAACAGTCTGTCTCTCTCACTCTCTCAGTTTATCATTACTTTGAAATAACTCCTTCTGCTGCAGGAGACTCTTTCCTTTGGATGACTACAAGGACAGAGATTTAGCTTACTGAAGTACATACAGTACAACTTCAGGGTTTTGTAAGAAAATGGGGGTTCTATGCCAATTAAAGAGTTGTCTCCATGCACTGCACTGCTTGGATGGGATTCTTGCTGTATTTACTGCTTCCCTGGGATGAAAATATAAGGGTATTCTCACACATGGCACCCGTCAAGACTTATCTTGTGACCTGCTGTATCCCAGTGGTGGAGCATAGAATTTGCAAGCAAAATCCTGGCTTCTCTGAAGATCTGGACAAGATGCTATTTGTAATCCTGTGTCGGAATGACCTTGGGAGACAGGGTGAACAGATGCAGCCAAGGGGAAGGGTCAGATAACAGGCAACTTAGCCCACAGCAGGAATGTGGGTAGGGGAAGCTTGCAAGATTGATGTCAGTCTTGCAAGGTAGACCAGACAGGTAACACGGCCAGCTGAGCTAATTCTATTTTATTGTAAGGTTACATTAACAGAACCTTGCAAGTCTGAAAGTACATCTCTCTCCCTTGTCTCCCAAGGTCATTTCCACATACCATTACATCCTGCCTGAAAAGCTCTGTCAGTGGGTGTTGAGAGGACTACGCTACATGGGCAACTGGTTTTACAAGGCATAATGTTGGCTGTCCAGTATTACTATGCCTATGTAAAACATAGTAATACAGCCAAAAGGTAGAGAAGGAATATGTGAAAAATAACTGATAATCACAGTTTCTGTCTGGGTCTACTGTCAAGAACATGTTTATGGTTTTCTCATGTCTACTAGAGCTTTGCAAAGAATGCTAATGCGAGTGGAGCACCCTTCCTCCAAACACTGATGCAGGAACATCTTCTGGAAGACCTGTTTAACTGCTTTGAAAGTTGCCCCACCTCCTTTGCTTTGCTGGTAGTTCCAGTGGAAATGTTGTCTATGTATTTACACACAAACACAAAAACAGCCAGAAACAATATTCAAAATGCTCATAGGAGCCTTCCAGAGAATGGGGCTGCTTTAATCTGTCACCAAAAGTTGCTTTGTGAATTCACTATTTTGAATATTTTTATAGCCCTATTGTCCACCTTACTGGTCGCCAAAGTAGGAATGCTATCTCATCTTTTGTAAGTGCTTCTGGTGGCTGGGAGGAACATAACATGGAGACGTGTCTCTGGTATCAGCCTCATGACCCTGGTGGTGCCTGGTTTGGCTCTGAGATTCTATGAAGCCTTCTCCTTGTATAAGTATTAGGAGAGTCATTTGCTACACACTGTTATTTCTGTTGCATATAGAGTGTTGTACCAGTTTTTTTTTTTTTTACAATTCAAAATTTAAACTGCTGCAAGATATCTGGTGAACCAGCAGTAATATTTTTAACTTGTGGCCTGAAATGTGTTTTCTATATACAGAAATGGGAAGACTTCATTTTCCAAAAAGTGAAGCAAAACTGGCTTTTCTAATATTTTGCAGGTGCAGATTATTGATCTGTTTCAATGGTGATGAGGAAAGAAGGCCTGTAACTTGTTGTAGAACACATACTTTGACTGCTAAAGACCCAGCATCTCCAGTTAAGTCTGCCAGCAATTCTAGAGAGGTATAGCGAACATACGATGCTGACTGACCAATGATCTGATTCACTGATGTTATTCATACATTGCAATATGCCATAAAGTGGTTTGTATGGTCTTGGTTTAGCATGCTGTATGGACATGGCTATTATGGTTTGTTTAATGAATGACAATTAAGCAGACTATGGCTTAATATGATGCATCTAAGACAGTTTCAGATCACAGTAGTTTCATAAAGAGAATTTTCCATTTCAGTAACTGAAAGCATTCATCAATTTGCAAATCATTTCCTTAGTGATAACGCAACTGAACAATTTATTTAATGACAGCAATGAAAATTTGTAGAAACAAATTGTTTTGTGCAATTGGTATACCCGATAGAGACTGTTACTTCTCACTTGAGAAACTTGGATTTTAGTTAGTCACAGGAGATGTTGCTTTATGTTTGGCATGTTGAGCTGTCAGGAGATACAAACAAACATTTTTATATCAGCTTCTAACAGAAATTCCACTGAAACTAAAATTTTCCAGCTATTAACTGTTATATTTTAGTGTATGATAAAGAAACATTGACACTCTTATTTTAATGTGCTGTAGTATGATGAAACTATTTTTACCAGTTTCATGTCCATGTTGTGGGCTTTCAAAGTACTGTAGATAATTTAAGAGATGGAATTTCCTAGCAGTTGCTAAAGGAAGCCTGAATTGTTATCACATTGTGGTCATCCTCAGATGAGTTTTTAATCAATATGTTTTGACTGGATCTATCTTGTCTTGCCTAATGCCAATAAAAATATGGTGGTCTATTTCATTGCCAATGCATCCTTTCCCACAATCCCTGATGTTTGCATGACTATAGGCTGAGGGGCAAAAATGTATTTGGCTCAACCATTCATCTTAATTTTTAATTCAGTTCTATGTAATGAATGTTAGAAATGCAGAATCATGTCCTGTCATTAAGGAAGGTTGGGTGGATATGTTAGGCAGTAAATACTGGGGATGGAGTGGTGGTAGCTTTCTGCTTTTCTCCTGATCCCCTTCAGATGTAGTAGATGATGTTACTCCACCATCAGTATTGAAGATTACAATGCCAAGATTCAGGGGCTGGTTGTGTTTGATCCTGGCTTAGCTGGCAATTACCTAGCCATTACGATGGGTTGAATAAGCCACAGCTAAGCAGACCATGGGTTAGTGCAATATAGGAACCAGGTCTGTATGAGGAAATGGTTTCAAATGGTGCACCCCAGGCAACGTGACTTGTCACGGCTAAATAGTCTACACATCTGGCTGCTGGACCTCACAAGGATTTCCCAACAAGAAGAAGCAGCGTCAACACCAAACTGCTATGCCATATGATTAAAAAAAAAAGCCTCAGAAACAAAAAGTCTGCAACCAACCTTTTGGCTCTATCAAATTTTGGTAGGCAGTTTGAGCTTAGAAATGCAAACTGTTTTATAGCCAATCAGACTGATGATCAATCCAAGATGTCTGTTAAGACTGTTTGTGACTCTCCAGAGGTTCAAGCACATACTTACCCTATGACTACAAGTATATGTTGAACCAAAGAACAACAGTCTCTTCCCTTGAAGTCACAAGAAGGCCACTTATGATCCTTTAAGTTTTTGGGTGGCTGCCAAAGCATTGTTTTAAATTACTCAAGGGTTTGTGGTGAATTGCAAAGGCAAAATACAACTACATGGGTTGACAAAACCACTCACAAGAACAGATATTACCTCATTTATATGTTAGATTTATATCCCACCTTTTCTTCACCAGCTCCAGGCAGTGTACATAGTACTTCTTCCTCCCATTTTTCCATACAACACTTACTTTGAGGTAGATTGGGTAAAAAGTGATCCAAAGTCACCCAGTAAATTTATTTAACTGTGGTTTCCCCATCTCTCTAGTACTGCTCCAGCATCTTAACTACTTCAGTGGAAAAAAACAGAGAAAAATATTTCTGTGTTAGGGAGTTCAGATGAATACCTTGTCCCTAGGCTTCTTGGGGTCTTTAAATGATCATGAATAGTTGTCATTATCATATAGAAATTATCTGCTTTTAAAAAAAAATCCAGTTTAATTTTGAGAATGTCACATGTAAGTGCTATAAACACTGAATGTGGCCTCTGGCCTGTAATAATTGTCTGTTCCTCTTGGCAGAGACAATGTTTTTAGGAGCTGCATGGAGATCGTTGTTAGGAATAATCCACACGAGTGAATTTGTACCTGATTCTAAACCATTAAAAGCAGAGAAGACCAAATTTAAGGAAACTGTAATTCCATCAACAACAGATAGTATCAAAGGATATAAAGTAAACTTCCATGATGAAAACTTTAAGTAGGTACAATGATCCCTTAAATCAGTTAATTCTGCTTGCTTTGAGTTTCCTAATCTAATGTATTAACCAATTAAACAATCATGAAATTGTATAAGATATCATTTGTACTTGGCATAAAAATACAGAACACAGATATCACAAAAGCTTATGCTTGCATTAACATTCCTTCCTAGTTGAATGTACATGATAATGTTTCAGTACTAAAGACCAGACGTATCGATATACATTTTAATATGTTGAATGTATAAAGCCAACATACCATCTGCTTTTTTGGGTGGATTTGAATTCATCATTTTTATTTGAAATGTAATTTTAATTTCCCTGCATGCAAATCAGAGAAATATGAATACTCCTAATTCATGGCTCCATTTGAAATTAAAAGAATATAATGTTTGTGAACTGGGAAGCTCTTATATACCAATCAGATTAATGTCCATCTAGTTCAGTCCTGCCTATATCAGAGTTTCCAGCAAAGTCCCCACAGATGTCTTAAATTAACTCTCATAAACCTTAGACAGCAGGAATACATGTTTTTGCGGGATAGAAATTATAGGGGTTGATGCAGCACATCTCTCAAGTCGGAGATTGGCAACAACTCTAAGAATGCTAATAAAGATTTACCAGCACTAGCTAAGGTACTTGAGAGTCAGTCCAGTATCTTTTGCAAAGGCGTAGCATTTCCAAGGTGCAAAACTCTGGATGGCTATTAGATGGCAGCAAAGAGATACTGAAAAGTCTCTGCTACTATCCAGATTTGTCAGTAATTGGAGTCACAACATGCATGAAACTATGTTTTTTTAACCATGATTTCTTGAATAAACCACTCCATCAGCTAAGCCCTGTGGTTTACAAACCAGAATGGATAAGTTCACACAACACCTTCAGTCAAAACCAGTAGAACCACAATGTGGCTTAGTTGAAGTGCATGGAATCAGGCACTGAATTGTCTTTGTTCCTTACACTACTCTTTGAAATAATGCCCTTGGCCTGGCCATTTGCAGAATAATCCTATGCAGGTCTACTCAGAACTACTGAACTCAGTGGTGCTTGTTCCCATGAAGGTGGATAGAAGGTTACAGCCTTACCTGCAAAGATTATAAAATGAAAGAGTTGTTCATGTGAGATGCCCCTTTTCTAGAGAATGTATAAATCTATAATTTATAAAATCTATAGTTTAATATGAAGGAAAAAAGAGACACTTGAATACAGCTTGTGTTTCCTAACACTATAAATATTAAGGAAAAAACAGCCAATTTCTGACAACAGAATAAGACATTCAGTGGTGATAGAACTCAGTAATTTACTTCCTAAATGTTCCCAAAATGTGGGTTCGTTAGACATAAGACTCTATGTGGATTTTTGGTGAACTGTCCCTTGTATTTTTTAAACAATAAAGGCATTTCATGAACCATGGAACAAAGTCCGAATCTGGATTTCATCAACCTACAATTCCTGAAGCCTGATAGATGGCAGTGTTGGATTGCTGATGAAACAGAGAGAAAACACATTTTTCTCCCAATGCCTGTATCTTATCTTTACCGGGATTTAAAACCTGTTTATTATCCATTGTTTGCTCCATAAGTGTTGCAAAAGCTTTGTCAGGAATTAATTGAGCAAATTGTTAAAGGTGTAGAAGCAAGCAAAAAACACACTTTAAAAAAAATTGTGGCAGAAGGACCTTTAAAAAGTATGAAAGGAATACTGAAAGAGTGAAAGGTGATTGTGGAGATCCTAAAATGACTCTAATTTTAAATTATTATTTTTTTAATTTTCTCCATTACTCCATTATGAAATATGTTGAGGAAATATCCAGATATAAACCTTGTTTTCTGGCAGCTGAGAACCTATGGCAACCATAGGTGGCAAAAGATAACATTTCAGAACTAGTTTACACACTACAAATTAAGAAGTTGTCAGATCCTCATGTTATCCAGCAGAGAATTCCAAAACAATTAAAATGCAAAATTGCTCTCTGAGTTTAAAAGAGAATTGTTCAGTTTCTCAAATTCCTGTCTGATGTATGAAAATCTGTAGCAGAGACGTTCTTAAATGATGCATTTCCTTTCCCAAAATGTGCCTTGCAGGTGTGTTGACTTGCCTCTCTTATAATCTGCAACCCTCAGAGCATTGGCTGGGCTGCCTGAGGGAGTTAATTGAGCAGAAATGGAAGGCAACAGGCTGGGGAAGTTAAAATAATCAAAGTAAGTCTGTTCTGTGATGATCCACAATTCCATATTAATATTTCACCAACAAAAGTCTAAGAAATCATTAGGGTGGTACATGGGCAAAGCTTCCTAGGTTTATGCCAATCATGATGTACATTTGCTTCTGTGATCTACGTTTACTTAGGACAATCAGGCTTCTCACTCTAGTCCTTTTAACTGTGCCTGTTTTGCCTGCATTTTGTCATTTTACAGTGACTTTTTAAAACTGTTGGTATAAACACAATGAAGTATAAACACAATGAAGTATTCAGATGTTAGTTTCTTCTTCCTAGTGTCTTGACTAGATATTGTTGAGTAAACTTCTTCTTCTCATGTATAGGTTTGGCATTTATAGGAGCATTGCATGCTTTTCTACTGTTACCACTACCCCCAACTGGTAAAAGATTAAATTTCTCTATCACTGTATTTGCTCTATGGCTGTAAATTAATTTAACAATTGTTTGTTTCTTGATCACTGTTACCAGAAACTCCCTCCCTCCTTCCTTCCTTCCCTCCTTCCCTCCTTCCTTCCTTCCTTCCTTCCTTCCTTCCTTCCTTCCTTCTTCAGCAACTCAGGGCATCATTGAGGAATCGCATGTGACATTTCAAATCTCAATCCTTTCTCAAATTTTAGAAGCCTGCTAAATCTTATAAGGTGTTGTGATTTTATGAAATTTCACCCATTTTTTTTTTAAGAATGTATTTTAATTTTAATTCAGTATTGGAAATGCATGACACTTTTTTTAGTGCCAAATCTACAGCATGATGCTGATCTATGACCTAGAGCCTACTGAAGCCCAGTTATTCAGACTAGCTGGGGAGAAAACAGTGAGGAGATAGAATCAACTGAGGCTAAGCAGCCAGCAGAAGAAGATTTCAACACCTCCTCTAGGGTATTGCTTTCCCTCTCTGGGCATAGCTCCTCCTAATGTTTCAAGGCATGGGATGGTGACCACATGCAGAGTTATGCCCTTATCTGTCCCTTTTCTCAAGGCAAAATGGTTTCACATGCATATCCTCACTGTTGCTTTCTCAGTCTGGCCACCACTTCTCTTCGAAGGCTACATTGTGTGATTGATTAGCAGAGTTTTGAGGAGATGAATTGCAGAGATGTGACAATGAAAATCCTCCTTGCTCAGTCCCTGACAATATGAGGATATGTTCCTAAACAAATGATGCCAAACAAGGAAATGATGCGGCAAGGAAATAAAGCATCTGTCCTTTGGTACATAATGATGCTGTTGAGTAACGTGTACAATTAAAGGGTTGTTTTTGGGCACAACTGGGATTGTGCCACACATAAATCTGCATGCCGGTTGTGAATTCTTGATTGCTGCAGCAAAACTGAAGGCTAGATGGAGACTTGTTGAACATCTGTTTTGCAGTATTAATTCTGTCTCCACTGTGCCATTCAGTCCCAGTATCTTCTGTTTCTACAGCAGTCTGTATCCATGACAAAGGTTTGGATGGAAAAAGGGGGAAAGATAGGTACTGTAGGTGGAGGAGGCATCACACATAGCTTTATTTCATAAGATTTATTAGAGTCTCCCCCCATATATTGCAAATAATGGGACAGCCCTACTGTAATTAAGTACATTTAATTACTACTGGCTGTCATGAGAATGCAAAACATGTGTCAGCTCTCTTCCATAAGTGGAACTGGTCAGAGGGAGTTAATGTTGCCCAGAAGATGCCTCCTATTGAAGAAGAATGCAGATGTTCCATTTCTGTATATGGAATTTCCACTGTTGCTGACTATGGAGGTCTTACAGCATTTGTTTGCAAAGATTTGTCTCTATAGCTATTGTGTTATAGCACAATAAACACATGCCAGTCTTTTCACAAGAAACTTTTAGCCAAATTTAGATGTAAGTGTCAGCAACAGAATATTCAGGAACCAGATGACATTTCCCATAATTACATACTTTAGATAATGTTCATCCATTATTTTATGGATAACCATAATGATCAGTGCAATTTCTAAGTGCTATTGTGACAATTTGCTTAGTATGGGGAAATGAGTACAAATGAACTAGTAGAAATAAGATAAAGGGGAAAAAATCAAACAAACCAAAGATTGCTCACACAAAGAATAAAACAGATTCCCAGAAGTGATCAGGGACTACTTGAGTGTCTTCAGGAATTTATCAAGGCAGTCTTATCTGTTGAATGAACTACTTGTTGCCATAAATTATGGGAGTAATACTTATTCCAACGAGTTTTGTTTTAAGCAAGAGGCAAACAAGAAGCTTATTACTGTGATGAATTTACTACATCTGGATCTCTATTTTACCTTTCAGAAACATAAATGTAACATTCTTCATTTGTACTATCTTTTTGTATCTGCATTTCCAGAGGGATTATTCTGTAGCTTTCATAGCAAAAACTAAGAATCATGTGGCACCTTCAATAAGAATTTGTTTATTATCATATAAGCTTTTGTAAGTCCATGAAAGCTTATGGGATGATCACTTTGTTAAAGTACTGTGAGGCATTCTGTTGCTTTTGTTATAAGCAATTTTATACCTGAACTATACTCTCTGTTTAGCAGCCGATCTCCAATCTACTTGTATTTCTTTTAGCCAGAGGCTGCAGCTCAAACTTCCAAAGGTCCCAAAACTAAGAAAGGCTCTTGTCTGAAATCTTAGTTTTGTTGGTAGACATGCTACTGCACTATTTGACCCAAAGTCTGAATCTCACACATCTTCCTATTTCCTCTGAAATCTTCTGCATGTAGAATATCTATTAAGCTACTCTAAAGGTGCAGAAAGAAGCCAAGAACTCCGCACACCGTGACCTACCAAGTATGCACACCATGGCAAGCTATCCTCAACAAAAAGCAAACTTTTTCCACATCAGTCTCACCGTGTGCTATTTGCAGATTGCTTTCTGAAACTAGGAGGCATGAAACATGATAGCAAGTCACTTCCGCAGACCCCAAACCAAGACTAGACACATGTTCAAATGCACTTTCCTCCTGAGGTAGAGATCCATGAAAGGAAAGGAACGTTTTTTCTAGAGGTTGCAGAGCAACCTGAAGTTTGGCTGCTTGTAACACACTAATGTCAGGTTGCAGGGGGAAGAGCTAACTCTAATACAAGATGTTCTCCATGTCTGGTAGGACTCCAAGTCCAGTTTACTCAGACAATGACTGAAGAAGACCTAAATCTTTCTGAGCCTTTCTTCATTAGTCATTTACCCATATCAGAATTTCCTGATGACTTGAGTGTTATCCCCTGTCTTCATGACTTCAGTCTTGTCTCACTCCCGGGCTGCAATTTATGCAGCTTTATCCTGCAAAACACTCAGCGCCACAAACAAGGAGGGGAGTGAAGACAATCAGGACAATTCATCTTTATGCCAGTTGATCTTTCTATTGATAGAAGAAGACTGGGGTCCTACTAGGACCACTAGTGAGAAAAGTCTCTCCGTTCATACTGACCACATAGAACTAGATTTTAAAAAAAAAATGTTTTGACCCAAAGCTCTAAAAATGTGAGGTTGATCTTTCTGGGGAAATCTAGTAAGTTTCTGGCAACTGTTTGATCTCAGAAGTAGCCAAAGACATTTTCTTCTCCTTTTCTTCCTCACTTACAAATTGGTAAGTCACCAAAATTTACCCTAAAATTTCATACGCTACACCTGGATGGAGACTCAGTTATGGGCTGTGATTAGCCTAGGAGTCCAACTGAGCTTGTCAGAGGAGGTGGTGCTGAGTAGGGTAAGCAATAGGTCTTCTTTGGAATCAGTTGCTCATGCCTCTCATGCTAATCCTTCCTGTCTCTTTTTGTAACTCTGATTCCTAACTTTGGATCCTATTCATATGAATTACGTTTAGGTTGGTATATACTGTACATAGGACAGTTTGCAGAATGGCTGTGGGAGAACTAACTAGCATGTGTGTTACATAAAAGACAGTGGTACTGCTAAAGGACCTGACTGACCATGTTATCTCACAATATTTTATTTTATTCTATTGCCTTTCCTGTAAGGTGCTCAAGGTATTACACATAAAAACTATCACCTTATTTCATCCCTAAAACAATTTTGTGAAGTAGGTGGGGCTGAGCGGGAAAAAAAATAAATAAGCCAAAGTCACCCAGTATGCTCCATGGTCAAGGGGGGACCTAGACCTTGGTTTTCCTCATTCCAATCCAGCACTTTAACCACAAAACCATAGTGGCATAGTTGAATACAGTATTACAGTTCAGTGTTGACTCCTGGCATCTGCCTGGACAAGTCCTTGAACTTTTCTTAGCAAGATTTTGGAAGTGGTTTGCACTGCCTTTTTCCTAGGGCAGAGAGAGGGACTGGCCCAAGTTCACCCAGCTGGCTTTGTGCCCAAGGCGGGATGAGAATTCATAGACTCCCAGTTTCTAGCCTGATGCCTTAACCACTACACCAAACTGGCTCTCCCACAGAATATTACACAATAGGAAGAAAATTGTCAAACCCAGCCAATGCTGATATTGATGTTCTTGTAATAATTGGATTAAATTGGGCAAAGAATGCTTTGCTGAACAACAGAGCTATGAATGTCTGACTGTGTTTTGATGTGCTGTATATGTTGTGATACAATTCTATAGGGCTGTAAAATGAAGCAAAATTGAGGCCTCTGTGGGCTGATTTTTTCTGAAGACATAGAAATCACACTCTGTTTATTTTTTATTTTTTCTGTTATATAAGTTATATTTGGAACAGAACAATGTAGTCTCAGCTTCCATGTACTGAAGTAGATGTTACTGATAAAAATAATGACAGAACTGGAGATTGGGATTAATTAGATGCTTTTACCATTCCACAGATCAGGAATGATGAAACAGAAAGGCCCTGTTAGACAAAAGATTAATTAATGGTATTATTCACTTATGAAAGGTCAAGTTAAATTATAAAATTTATAGATATTTTCTTTTTTCTACAATCAGCATCAAGTTAGATGAGGATACATCTTATCTAGCATTTTTTGTCAGGGAAATGGAAGACAATTGTTATTTTTTGCATGTGTATTTGGGCTGGTTTAGCTATTACATTTTATTCTTTCATCATGAATCATTAAAGCAAAGCCATTCATCAACCCATCAATGAAAGAGCTACAGACTGAATCAATACCCAGTTGTAATATATATGGGTTCATGATTCCTGAAGAATTTGTGTTTTCTGTTGCATCTTTCATGCACAGTACACTGGTTTTTTGGGGGTGGGGGATGTTAAGCAATAGAGATACTCCTTGGCTTACAACAGTAATTGGGACTCGAATTGCTGTCGCTAAGGGACACGGTCAAAGAGCGTGACATCACATGACCATGTCACTTAGCAACAGTGGTTCCAGCAGTTCTGGTTGCCATTGTTAAGTGAGGACCACATGGGTCATTAAGCAAGGACCTCAAGTGATTTTGACTTCTGACTCCTGCCAGCTTCCCCATTGACTTTGCTTGTGGGAAGCTTGCAGGAAACTCAGATACTGCGATCACATGACTGTGCTCACTGTGATGGATAGAAATCTGAGGACCAGTCATCAGTCCCCCTTGTTCAATGCTGTTGTAACTTTGAATGGTCACTGAATGAATGGATGTAATCTGAGGACTACCTGTACTATGCAAAGTACAGAAAAGAAGTAAAAAAAAAAGGTAATTCAAGCAGTTAAAAGCACCAGATAGGAAAAGAAGCTTGATCTAGTTCACCCCATCACCATTCACTTTACCTGTTTCACAGGCAGTGAAGGTGAGGTGTGTTAACATCAGCCTTACCAGGTAGACCAGACAGGAAACATGACCAGATAAGCTGATTCTAATTTATTGTAAGGTTACATTATCAGAATCTTACAAGTCTGAAAGTACCATTCTCCCGCCACCTCCTTTACAGCCTGAAAACCTAGGGAGGGTCCCTTCTGAGCCTCTTGCCCTGCCCATTATGCGGCTGCAGGCTCTACTGTCCCTTATCTGATCATTCCCTAGGCAGCATCTCTTTGATCCATCTTCCAAGGTCTTTCCCACATACCATTATAGTTAACATATTCAATTTCCATATCTTTTTCCAGATTTGGTTTGCAAGAAAGGGGATGTCTCAACCCTTTTGTGCAACACTCTTTGGCTCCAATTGCACAACATATTAAACTGGATGAAGAAACACCATAGCCTGGCCAACTAGCTCAGAAACTAACAGACCACATGCTGTTTGGGATAAACAAATTTGCTCTGGTCAACTGTGTCATGGGAACAGGGTTGAAAATGCTAATGGAGCATTCACCCTCTTCTTTGGTTCCCAGTCAGAGGTATTCCGAAGAAGCTGTATGGTTGCTGTTCTGTTTCCATCTCCTTTTTGCTTTTCATTATCTCTCCATCATGTGGAAAGGGATAGAAGAGTTGGTAAAGACGATGCCAATAATGTCAGTGGTTGGGGCTACCTTGATTAGACCACCACAGATTTTGTTTATTTTTTTGTTCACTAGAAATAAAACTAGCCAGCATCGGACAACCTCCCAGCCTCCTTTGCAGCATCTGGGAAGTCTTCAGAAATGACTGTGCATGACTGATTGAGTTCACTGCCCCAGAGTATAGCATACTTAGACCATCAATGGATTTGAACTTTAAACATTTCTAAAATTCCCTTAGTGTTTCCTTCTCCCCCACACCGAGTTGCAGAAATAGACTTCTGCAATATTTGTTTGTTCAGATAAATTACCCACTGTCCTCTATGCTGCTGATATTTTCTGATATTCTCTGCTTACATTTATATCTTGACACTTCATAGGAGCTCAAGGCAATGTACTCGGTTCCCTCCTTTTTCAGCTCAAAAACATAACTCTCTTTGATTTAGGATAAGCTGAAAGATTGAGATCAACTAGTGCATCTCATGGTAAAAGCAGGGATTTGAAGCCAGGTCAATTCGATTCTGGTTCAACACTACACATTACACTAGATTTTGTCTCTCAAAGTCATCATGTACATTATTATTGCTATCTTTATTGTTAATCAAATTGTCTTTAGATATTATTAAGAAATGGAAAGATAGGCTACCTGATGCACCATAGATACTTGGGACTTCTACTACCATCAGTTCTAGGCAGGACAACCAACTGAAAGTATTGTGAGTTATGCTCTGAACCCAGAAGGCACCAAGTTGCTTAACCTTCTCTAGAAATATAACCTTTTGAGTGGTGGTTGCAGAAATCACCGAATATAGTACTTATTTTTATAGATAATGAAGAGCAAAGCAGATATCAAGGACAGCAGATCCATTTCTCCTCTGTATTCACATATTGTATTAAAAAATCATTTGTTAGCTATAGTTTACCAAACAAGCCATAGTAGTCTGGTTGACACTGAATACTGATTCATTCATTATAGCTTACAAAACATACAAAATCAGAACTAAGCAAATCGCAACTGAATGTTACATGCTTATTTATTTCCTAGACTTATATCCTTCCTATCCCAGGAGTTCAAAGAAGTATACATACAATTCCTTCCTCCAATTATTCTCCACAATCTGGGGGTGCAGGGGTTTGGCTGGACCGAGAGAAAATAACTGGTTATTTGTGCATCACTGCTTTTGTTGGGTTTGATTTGAATGGATGTGCTATTTGAAGAAGAACACACAATAGGAAAATACTAGGAAAATTCCTACTTTCATGATGATTCCTGAAGTAATAATTCAGAAAGGAAAGTATGAAAATGGGTGAACTTTAGATCAGCAATTTTTTGGGAGTAAATTTGAAGGAATACAATAGAATTACCCCTAAAAATTATGCATAGAAGTATGGACATGTTTTGTTTGATTCCAAAAATACTTTAAAGAAAAGTATTGTATGAAAGTTAAAAATCGTAAGATTATACTGCTTAATCTTGTTGTCAGGAAATGCATATGTCAAACATGCTGTCAAAATACCATCACCATTCAGAGGTTTCAATTTGTTTCCTTTTTTCTTTTCACCCCACCCCAGCATAACCTATAGAAAATGATTGCTAGATTAACCTGAGGGCTTTTGATCAAAAGCAAGATGGAAATCAACCTTTAATGCAGAGATTTTAGAAAATTAAACCCATCCATACCCACATGCCAAATTACCACCAATACTTGCTAATGATGCAGTTTACAACAGCTAGCTAAATAAATTGAGTGACAGGTTGGAAATCATTATGCTTAAGGCAAATCAACTGCTTTTTGAAGTTTTTGTTTTTCAGGTTAAAGCACTGAAAACTTCATGTGGGTAGTGCATATTAAAATTGCCTGTTAAATATTTCAAGTTACAGAAATCTGGATGTTGACAGAAATATGAGCTTTGGCTCTATTGATTTTGAAATTCTTTTGCATCTTTAATACCAGTTAGGGATGTTTGAATGTAATTGTTGATTTTTTTAATTGTGTTCATGCTTGGACAAAAACAAGACAAAAGAACCTTTGAATATACAAATTATTTGTTGTTGTTGTTTATTCGTTTAGTCGCTTTCGACTCTTCGTGACTTCATGGACCAGCTCACGCCAGAGCTTCCTGTTGGTCGTCAACACCCCCAGCTCCCCCAGGGACGAGTCCATCGCCTCTAGAATATCATCCATCCACCTTGCCCTTGGTCAGCTCCTCTTCCTTTTGCCTCCCACTCTCCCTAGCATCAGCACCTTCTCCAGGGTGTCCTGTCTTCTCATTATATGGCCAAAGTATTTCAGTTTTGCCTTTAATATCTTTCCCTCAAGTGAGCAGTCTGGCTTTATTTCCTGGAGGATGGACTGGTTTGATCTTCTTGCAGTCCAAGACACTCTCAGAATTTTCCTCCAACAAATTATTTAGGACTGTTGTATGATTCAACATTTGGGGGCAAGACTTGGTAAGTGAAATTTCTTCTTTTAATATATGCGGTAGCTGGCTATGGCACTGAAGAAACAAATTGATCTTTTTTTTAAGTGCAAAAAACAATTTCTGTAGCTGTGATAAACTGGAGAAGAAAAGAAGACCCTGGCTGAAATGGAGAGAATAGATGGTGCTTGGGCAAGTCCATTCAAAATTAGAAAATGAGATTAGGACATAAATAGAGAGAATCCATTGGTAGATCTCTCTGTAATTTGCAATGGATCTCTGGCTCCCAATTATAGGAAGGCAGATTCTGATTGAATGTTGGGGGTGGGGTGGGGGAGAGAGAGAGAAGTTTAGGCCCAAGAATAATTCAGCTGTGGAATCTGTTACAAAAGTGATGATGAGCATTCCTTTCCTTGATGTCCAGCCTCTTTTTGAGCCTCCCTCAAACAGAGGCTAGACAATCATCTATCAGAGATATTAAATTTGAATTCCTGCCTGAGGAAGGGGCTGCACTTAGTGGCTTAAATAAACAGTAGCCTTAAAAAACCTGTCTCTAAATTATTCTGTTGAAATAAATAAAGTCTGGGGGAAAACCAGGTATGGATTTCGGCATGAACGATTGGGAAGTTGATTTAGGCACCAAAAATAAATTGTAAAGATGTATGGTTGGTCCAAAGTGCTCTGCATCTGAATTTTAAATGTGTTCTAGTATCTTTCAGATATCTGAAAGATGAAAGATGCATCACTCATTCAAACTAACAGTAATCTACTGTTAGCTCCCATTAGGGGAATATGTTGGTATGACTTAAATATGAATTACTGAAACAAGTCAGTTATAACCCTTGGTTGAGGAAACAGGCTTGTTCCAATTAAGTACTGTTAGGATTAAGAAGAGTTTTGTCATGAGTAAGGATGGCGAGCAGGGGGCTCCCATCCAGACTGTCAAGCGCATGCGTAGCACTGATGAATTGTTCAGCCATTCAAAGAGACACAGATCGGGACCGCCTTAACCCTTGGGGGTTATATGTCTGGGTTTTCCCCACGCTTCTTCAGTTTGTTAGGATTCCTGTTAAGTACTAGCAATAAATATTAGAGACCAGTTCCTTGTCTCAGTGTGTTTCCTGGTTGTTAGGACAAGTTTAGAGTTCAGACACTAACTGCTGTTAATTGGCAATGGAAGCAAATGCTTTTTCTTGTCTTCACATTTACTCTAGAGGAAGAGATCCTATAAGCCTGAGGCTCATCTATGTTTTGTAATCTCTAATTTAGTGTTACATCCAAATGCAGGCAATATAAGGAAATAACAAAGGCTCTCAAGATTTTGGAATTTCAAGCAATGATTTATATTCTGATTCTTGTCAGAATTTGCCTTTAACCTTAAATAAAGCATGGCTTTTTTTGCGAGGGGGAATGCATTTTAGAGGGGGAAAAAAAATAGCTCAGTTTTCCGCAAACCGTTGTAATTACATTTCAATATTGCTTCGTAGCTGTCTTTGGACAGAGTAATAAATCATCAGACTTCAGTATCACTGAATGGAAAAAAAAAACTTTCAGTTTTCTTTAATCTGAAAGAAAACTCTAGTGAGTGACAGCATCCTACTGCTAAATTGTTCACAAAAGTATTTTTAATTTCTAGCAGGATGCTTTTTATTAATCCCATTTCTCTATAATAGCTGTAAATCTGTTCAAAAATGCATCTGGGGTAGCTGCAAGTCACCATCAGGTATTCTACTTCTGTGATAGCCTCTGTTTTTTGGTTTTAACTTTTGTCATTATTTTAACTTAAAGACCCTTGCTATGACCCAACTTAGGAAAAAAAAGGATCCAAAGACCACTTATTGTAACAAATATAAGCCTTTAGTTTTCTAAGGAATATTCATGCAGCTGTATGTCCATCTAACAGAAATAGAATGCCAGATCCTCAGAATTGCATACATAAATTATGTGCCCCCCCTTTTTTTTTTGTGCTATTAAACAAAAGCTGTTTTGGTAGCTGATGGTTGGCATTATGGGTGTTGAGCTGAAGACAGATTTTGCCATTGGGCTTGTTGCTCACCATTACAGAAAAATTCTTGAGGCATTTACAAGGAGAACAAATGAATCTGCATTGCTTAACAAATTGTATTTACCTTAAGCCAAAGTGCATTTTACAAATGTAATTAAAGTGGAAATGAGTGTCTTTCTGGATGACATTCAAACCTATTAATAATTCTTTTAGCTTTGATCAATGTGAAATGAAGGCATTTTTAATTTATTTTTATTTGTACATTAGATTTTCTCCAGGAGCAGAAGGCAATGTACATAGCACTTTTTTCCAACAATAGTAAGCCTGTGGTTAGGTTGAGTTAAGAGAGCATGGCTGACTCAGAGCCACCCAGTGTGTTTCTGTGGCCAAGAGGGGGTTTGAAGCTAGATCTCCTTCAGCACAACAACAGCTATCTAGTGTGGGAGCCAGCATGAAACTATAAAACTGTACATCCAACCCTGTGCCTCAACAGCAAAGCAGAATAGGAGCTCTTTGGCACCATTGTTCCAAGTTTTTGATTGTCTATTCTATTTTATTGTCAGTTCTTCAATCCCAACAGTGTGGAGGGACCATTTTCTACAGCTTCTCTCCCTTGACATCTCCTGGCAAGACACACGGGGAGACAGAAGGCACCCGTTCCCCCTTCTTTTCCCATGACTTTTCTTGTGATAGGTGGAGCAGGAGGGAAGTGGACCTTCTGCTGTCCAGGGGTCTTTCAGAATATCATTGGACACATGTCAAGAAAGCTCACCATGACTTCTGTGTTGCTGTGCCAAAACTATATAGGGGAAGCTTATTGTGGGATGCCACTTCTCCTATGGGACAGCTGCTCTCCCCCCTGGCTTTGGCATTACAGGACTAAAGAAATGTGTTTAATAAATTGTTCCAGCTTAACAATAAGTATGTTTTCTCTGAACCTGAACTGAATAATTGAATAATTCTTCCTGTTGATTGTTAATTTGAACCACCAAGGGAAGCTATAGGTATATTTTTTACAAATGCAATTATAACAGTGATCACTGTCATCAATGTCTCTGCTGCTATACTTTTTCCAGTGCACAGATCTGGCAGGTGGCGTAATGGTATGTGGGAATGGCCTTGAGAGAAACCGCTGGTGAGACTGAGTCTGTTGGGATAGGCAATCATTACACAGGGAATGAAATGACAGATTCCAATGAAAGCTACCTCAACATTTTTCCTACACAGATATGTTTCTGTTTTGCAGGACATTTATTTGTGTTCCACCAAAAGCATCATTTTTGGGGAGGGGGAACAACATTTATTTATATTGGACATTTCAAACAGTCTTTTGACACTGTGAATACTAAAGCCTGTTTTAGAAATATAATTGAACTCATGGATACTGTAATCAAAACACTGAAAAACAGATCAAAAAGGTAGAAGATTTAATAGAACAGACTCCCAAACTATTGAATATGAACAGTATAGCTGTGAGCACTTTGGATTCTACCTCCAAAAAGTGCTTTGAAACATGCAGAAGAACATCACACTTCTTTAAAGCAACCATACTTTTTTCTGGCATCATGCTGTGTAATCCTGGGAAAAGATACTGTACTTCAAGGTCTTGAAGACATGGGGCTACCCTTACACTCCCATGCACTCCAAACCATCTTTTGGAAATCAAAACTGAAACACTGCCTGACCCTATGAGAGAGAAAGAAGTTCTGTCCAGGAGGACTTGATAAATCAAGTGTTGCAACCAAGAAGACTCGCCCTCTTGTTGACACCTAACATATCTGAATTACTCAAAGTGGGGTCTATCTTGACTCCCCCAATTGGTACAGGATAAGTGTTTCTGCAGATATAAGTGTAAAGAAAGACAGAGAAAGCAAAATCACCTTTTTCAACTGGACAGATGTTTAAGTACACATAATTATAGTCCTATCCTTTCCAGATGTCTTTATTGGACACAATACCAGTCCGACATGCACTACAGATGCCTCAGCTGGCACCAATATGATAGCAATTTAGGGCAGATGGACCTTCAGCCCACAGCTACACAAAAAGCACATGGCTTCCTTACCAGGATGAGAACCTGTACCAAAAATCTACATTTGATGAAACAGAGCAAGGCAGACAGCTCGGCCTTCCTGACTGCAGAGTCTCCTTGCCATCTGCTCCAAGCTAGATTTCTGGTAGCACCATGGGGGCAGGGAAGGTTTGCAATATATTTACTTTGTCTAAACCTGGCTCTTTTTGTCATTAAGAGAAAAAGACATCAAGGTCCTATCCCTGCATTTGTTCTTCACTCAAAAAGCTACTTTCTCTGATAGCGGCATGCACTTAAGACCCTAAAGTGGGGAATATGATGTAACAGAGTCTCAGAAACTTGAAAAGACAGGATGGTCTTGATTTGCCACATGACTGACATTCTTAAGGCGTTGAGCTCATACCTGCTGGTTGTTAAAAGCTTGCGTTTTCAGCATGACATAAAAAGAATGGCCATCTGCCCCTAGTTTTCTCACCTCAAGGTTCGTGACTCCATGCGTTTTCTACATTTGTCGGGAGATGTTTCCCATACAGGAATCAAGAACTGCACAGACAGCAGCAAAAACAAACATTTCTCCCTTTAGTTTTTTGAAACCCAGAGCTTGCCTTAAGCTCCCTTTTAAAGTTTTCCCATAATCCCTTTTCATGGCTCTTTACCTCTTGCTTTATAATGCATTGAACATATTATAAGTGTTGCTTTAAAATACATAACAATTTAGGCAAAATCAAGAATCACCAAGCATCTGCAAGAAATCGTGTGGTTGGATGGCGATGGTGGGGAGGAAATGGGGCAGGAAGCTTTCAGTGTCAAACCCTCCTGCTTATTTAAAGTAAAAACAGTAATTTAAGGACTTCAAGTTGGTTTTTGGCAATAGTGATCAGAGTGGCTCCAGATTTCATGAAGAAAGTTCCAGGACCCATAATACCTTGGGCTATAATCCCCCACCTTTGCATGAGAGGGGAACCATTTATTCATTTTTCAAATTTCTATCACCTATCCACTAGCTAAGCCCAGCTCTGCTTTCCACTTTGGTTTTCCTGGATAGGCTGACAGACTCCCCTATATGGTGAGGTGGAACTTAGGTTTCTCCCTTTCTAAATGGCTAGATCACCAATCATCCCCTAAAGCCTTAAGGTTATCATTCCAATCTTCTTTTGGGTGTGCTTGGACATAGCTAAGGATCTCTTTGTGACTCTGTGAGCATCCATTGAGAGTGGGAAAAGAAATAAAAGAAATTCCTTTTATTCTTTCAAAATGCCCCAAGCTGCTGATATAGGCAAGGAAATTGTATTTCTTTGTTGGATTGATATCCCTCCTTTTCTCCAGAAGCTCAGGGTGGTTACATGGGCATCTTCCTTCATTTTACCTGCACAAAAACAGTTCTGTGAAGCAGGTGGGCTATGGGTTAGGTTGGATTACAAAAGAGTAACTGGTCCAAAGTCAACCAGTCAACTTCTATGACAGGAGGTGGATTTCAATCTGGGTCCCTCAGGTATAGGGTCCAACACCTCGATTACTATAACCCACTGGCTGTGAGCACAGTTCTGTTTCAGAGCTGGCTGAACATTTGAAGGTCAAGGAAAAGAGCTGATAAAGTTTTATGTTTGACCCCGTTCTGTATCAACTTGAAACTTCCATACGTTAGGTGACAGCCTAAAGGGAACTCATATCTCTCTAGCATAAGAAAAGCAATTGCCTTTGCATCTTGTGTTACAGCCTCTGTATCCCTTTACCACCAAGATCTGAATTTAATGCATTACTAGCCCCATGAATTAAGAGTGAAAAAAGAACCATCCATATAAAGCACTTCATTAACTCTGAGGATCTCATCTTGGTAAAAGCCTCAAATATTTAAGTAACCTTTATGTATTGATTAATAATGATCAAGTTGGTGTCAACTCTTGGTGACCACATAGATTTTCTCCATGATGATCTGTCCCTAACCTGGTCTTTCTGGTCTTCCAACAGTGCACTCATCAACATTGCAACTGAGTCTATCCACCTTGCTGCTGGTTGTCCTCTTCTTCTCTTTCCTTCCACCTTTCCCAGCATTAGGGCCTTTTCCAGAGAGTTGGGTCTTCACATAATACATCCGAAGTAGGATAATTTGAGCCTGGTCATTTGTGCCTTGAATGAAAACTTTGGGTTTATTTGTTCAATGATCCATTGTTTTTTTCTTGTCTATCCACAATATTCTCAGGAGTCTTCTCTAATACCAAAGCTCAATAGTATCAATACTTTTTCTATTCTGCTTCTTCAAAGTCCAATTTTTGCTTCCATAGAGTGTCACAAGGAATACTATTGCTTATATGATTCTAATCTTTGTAGGTATAGACACATCAGGACCTCAGAATATCTTCACCTACGTATATAATTATTACAATACTGTAATAGATGTATGAAAGAAAGAAGGATCTTGAGTCTTGCTAAAAATATCACCAGTACCCCTTGAAAAACATATAGAAAGAAGTCTTATAGTATGTTAAATGATAACAATAATGTAATTATTCTAAATGAGACTATTTCATTGACCTTCTTTTTATTTTCCAGGGACCCTCTGGGTAAAGAAACTTTCTGATGATCTTCCCCTTTATTATTATTATTATTTGGGTGGTGGGTATCATAAGCCAAGAAGAATTATCTCATAATATTTGTCATGTAATCTTTGCTTTATCATGCAATGCTTCTACGATTAAAAGTACATTTATCTCACTGCTGCCTTATCTTCTATATTGTTAGACGGAGAACAACATTACATAATATTTTATGTTGGTTTTATCCACCGTTAAACCACACTCTGAATATAAGGTGTTGGTTATGCTTGAATCGAAGTGCAAGGCACGTTTTAGACTTCTGCAGGATAGAAGGCTCAGTCCTCAGCAATCTTTTTTTTTTCATCCCATAAATGCTTGCTCATGAAATAAAACACCGTCTAATAATTAAAAGATTCCTGTTAGTGATTTTGCTGGGAGAGGGAAGAAAAGCCCCTTCTCCACCCCACTCCCCAAGCTGAACAACATTATAATGACAGTAAAATATTTTTTATCTTATGGAGATATTTAACTTTAATTGGTTAAAAGAAATACAGCAAGCCAACATCATTAGAGCATAAACATAAATGGGTATGGATCATTTGGGAAAATTGGATTTTCTTTAGACTCAATATATTGCTGGAGATGTTGAGGTGAAACAGCTCAGTCCACATATTGAAGCTTCATTCTTTTTTTTAAAGAAAGCCTGTAGGTGCAATTTAAATGAGCAGATCTTTGCATCAGGAGAGTATGGGAAAAGCATGGTTGCATACCCCAATGATTAAACTGACCTGATTTCATCTCTTCCATCACCTTCTCTCAGCTGTATCATTAGGACATATTGGATTAGAAGGGCAGCAGACTAGAGTGCAGGCACTGTAACAACATCCCAGCAGCTCCTTTTCTATTGCAGGCAGCCACAGGAGAGGCAGCATTGATAGAAACAGCAGAGATTACATGGAAGATTAACTCCGTCCTCTGCCATTACTTTATCTCTGAGAAGCCCCTCCCCCCCGGGCTGCAAGGGGGAGAGGACAAAGCATGGCATGGACAATTGAGCATTAGGTTAGAGTGTCCACAGTGTTTATCTACTACAGATGTTATCCACTACAGTTATCATACATTTGACTATAGCAAAAGACATGGATCAAGTCATTAGGCCAGTGTTTCTCAGCAACTTTAAGATGTGTGGACTTCAACTCCCAGAATTCTGGGAGTTGAAGTCCACACATCTTAAAGTTGCTATGGTTGAGAAACACTGCATTAGACAGTCAGGCTGCTGGCCAGTTTTAATCCCATCTTGCATATTGTTCTATTGGGCATGAGGGCGATAAGATGAGCTGGCATCTTAGATCTCATCTGAAAGAATTTTTTTGAAGATCCCTTTTTTTTTAAGCAAGTGGGAAACTATGTTTTCTACCTTGTAGTAAAAGATAATAGCTCCTTCAAGTTGAGCTCAGGTTCCAATGATTTCATGTAGATATCCAAGTGATTTTCTTGGCCACAAATGGAATTAGTTTGCCACTGCCTTTTTCCAGGATGTTTTAAATTTTCCAGTCAAATGCATAGCTCTTGAATTTCTTGGGAATTGCCCATCCAAGTACCAGTCAGGTCTGATCTTGCTTTTTCAAGGTTATTCAGTCACTTAGGTGCTGCTATTTATTGGGCTTTCCTGCTTAAAATAATATTACAAATATCTCCAACATGTAAGATTCCTACAACATTTTGCAAAACAAGAGCCTTAGACTAATCTTATCCATATTTAATTAGAAATTAGTCCTACTAAGTTACTATCAGGTAAGGACTGAACCATATACGTGGAACTGAAGCTTAGTGGTCCAATTCATCTGCAAATTTACTTAGAATTAAGTCCCACTATTTTCACTGGAATCTTAGGATCAAGGTGCAATTAAATTGCCTGGGATTAAGGTCCATTGACATAGTAACCCATAACATTAAAAATGAAGATTTCGCTCCCCATAATTAATAAGTCCATATAGGTCCATATTCAATAAGCATTCTAAAACAGCAAGGTCCAATTTGTTACAAAGAATAGAAGGGCAAATAGATTATTGCAAATTTAAGTAAAAGCTCTTTGACACTTTACCTATTCCACCTCCTTAAAATTCTAACTGTACATTGAATGAAAGTTGAATGCCATTATTATTATTTAAACACAAATATGTTTTTTCTGAATTACCAAGAATACAGTTTGAAACTCCCTAAGGCATCCAAATATTAGTTGAAAACTCTCCCATGCTTTTTTATATTGGTAATGTACACTTCACCTTCAGCAAAGGATCGTTACCTTGTCGTGGTGCTGGAGCTTGAGCACCTCAATGATGCCATGAACTAAACTGTGAAGGGCCACCCAAGACGGGAAGGCCATGACACAGAGGTCAGACTAAATGCGATCCCTGGGGAAGGTAATGGCAACCCACCCCAGTATTCTTGCCGTGAAAACTAAATGGATCAGTACAACCAGAGATATGTCGGTATACCATTGGAAGATGAGACCCCCAGGTCGGAAGATGGTCAAAATGCTACTGGGGAGGAACAGAGGATGAGTTCAACTAGCCCCAGATGTGATGACGCAGCTAGCTCAAAGCCGAAAGGATCGCTAGCAGCCGATGGTGCTGGTGGTGAACGGCGAATCCGATGTTCTAAGGATCAACACACCATTGGAACCTGGAACGTAAGATCTATGAGCCAGGGGAAATTGGATGTGGTTATTGGTGAGATGTCAAGGTTAAAGATAGACATTTTGGGCGTCAGTGAACTGAAATGGACTGGAATGGGCCACTTCACATCAAATGACCACCAGATCTACTACTGTGGACAAGAGGACCACAGAAGAAATGGAGTAGCCTTCATAATTAATAGTAAAGTGGCTAAAGCAGTGCTTGGATACAATCCCAAAAATGACAGAACGATCTCAATTCGAATTCAGGGCAAGCCATCTAACATCACAGTGATCCAAATATACGACCCAACCACAGATGCTGAAGAAGATGAAGTAGAGCAGTTCTATGAGGATCTGCAGCACCTACTGGACAACATGCCTAAAAGAGATGTTATTTTCATCACAGGAGACTGGAATGCTAAGGTGGGCAGTCAAATGACACCTGGAATTACAGGTAAGTATGGCCTGGGAGAACAAAATGAAGGAGGACATAGGCTGATAGAATTTTGCCAAGACAACTCACTCTGCATAACAAACACTCTCTTCCAACAGCCTAAGAGAGGGCTTTATACATGGACTTCACCAGATGGACAACACTGAAATCAGATTGACTACATCTTTGCAGCCAAAGGTGGCGGACATCTATACAGTCGGTAAAAACAAGACCTGAAGCTGACTGTAGTTCAGATCACGAACTTCTTCTTGCACAATTTAGGATCAGACTAAAGAGATTAGGGAAGACCCACAGATCAGCTAGATATGAGTTCACTAATATTCCTAAGGAATATGCAGTGGAGGTGAAGAATCGATTTAAGGGACTGGACTTAGTAGATAGGGTCCCAGAAGAACTCTGGACAGAAGTTCGCAACATTGTTCAGGAGGTGGCAACAAAATACATCCCAAAGAAAGAGAAAACCAAGAAGGCAAAATGTCTGTCTGCTGAGACACTAGAAGTAGCCCAAGAAAGAAGGAAAGCAAAAGGCAACAGTGATAGGGGGAGATATGCCCAATTAAATGCAAAACTTCAGAGGTTAGCCAGAAGAGATAAGGAATTATTTTTAAACAAGCAATGCATGGAAGTGGAAGAAGACAATGGAATAAGAAGGACAAGAGACCTCTTCCAGAAAATTAGAACCATCGGAGGTAAATTCCAGGCAAAAATGGGTATGATCAAAAACAAAGATGGCAAGGACCTAACAGAAGAAGAAGAGATCAAGAAAAGGTGGCAAGAATATACAGAAGACCTGTATAGGAAGGATAACAATATCGGGGATAGCTTTGACGGTGTGGTCGGTGACCTAGAGCCAGACATCCTGAAGAGTGAGGTTGAGTGGGCCTTAAGAAACATTGCTAATAACAAGGCAGCAGGAGATGACAGCATCCCAACTGAACTGTTCAAAATCTTGCGAGATGATGCTGTCAAGGTAATGCATGCTATATGTCAGCAAATTTGGAAAACACAAGAACGGCCATCAGATTGGAAAAAATCAACTTATATCCCCATACCAAAAAAGGGAAACACTAAAGAATGTTCAAACTATCGAACAGTGCCACTCATCGCACATGCCAGTAAGGTAATGCTCAAGATCCTGCAAAGTAGACTCAGCAATTCATGGAGTGAGAATTGCCAGATGTACAAGCTGGGTTTAGAAAAGGCAGAGGAACTAGGGACCAAATTGCCAATATCCGCTGGATAATGGAAAAAGCCAGGGAGTTTCAGAAAAACATCTATTTCTGTTTTATTGACTATTCTAAAGCCTTTGACTGCGTGGACCATAACAAATTGTGGCAAGTTCTTAGTGGTATGGGGATACCAAGTCATCTTGTATGCCTCCTGAAGAATCTGTATAACGACCAAGTAGCAACAGTAAGAACAGACCACGGAACAACGGACTGGTTTAAGATTGGGAAAGGAGTACGGCAGGGCTGTATACTCTCACCCTACCTATTCAACTTGTATGCAGAACACATCATGCGACAAGCTGGGCTTGAGGAATCCAAGGCTGGAGTTAAAATTTCTGGAAGAAACATTAACAATCTCAGATATGCAGATGATACCACTTTGATGGCTGAAAGCGAAGAGGAACTGAGCAGCCTTATGATGAAGGTGAAAGAAGAAAGTGCAAAAGCTGGCTTGCAGCTAAACCTCAAAAAAACCAAGATTATGGCAACCAGCTTAATTGATAACTGGCAAATAGAGGGAGAAAATGTAGAAGCAGTGAAAGACTTTGTATTTCTAGGTGCGAAGATTACTGCGGATGCTGACTGCAGTCAGGAAATCAGAAGATGCTTAATTCTTGGGAGAAGAGCAATGACAAATCTCGATAAAATAGTTAAGAGCAGAGACATCACACTGACAACAAAGGTCCGCATAGTTAAAGCAATGGTGTTCCCTATAGTAACATATGGCTACGATAGCTGGACCATAAAGAAGGCTGAGCGAAGGAAGATCGATGCTTTTGAACTGTGGTGTTGGAGGAAAATTCTGAGAGTGCCTTGGACTGCAAGAAGATCAAACCAGTCCATCGTCCAGGAAATAAAGCCAGACTGCTCACTTGAGAGAATGATATTAAAGCAAAACTGAAATACTTTGGCCACATAATGAGAAGACAGGACAGCCTGGAGAAGATGTTGATGCTAGGGAGAGTGGAAGGGAAAAGGAAGAGGGGCCGACCAAGGGCAAGATGGATGGATGATATTCTAGAGGTGATGGATTCATCCCTGGGGGAGCTGGGGGTGTTGACGACCGACAGGAAGCTCTGGCGTGGGCTGGTCCATGAAGTCACGAAGAGTCGGAAGTGACTAAATGAATAAACAACAAACACTTCACAATTTAAGTCCAACAAAGGAGAGATGTTATCTATCACAGATTATTCCACTCTTTGTGAAATGTCCTCTTATCACAACTGGACTTTAATGATTCCCTACATTTAATCTTTCATGTTTTTCTAAACCAGTAGCAGTTTAAAATTCATTCTAAGGCTAATAATTCCTGATCGTTGTGATTGTCCTATGAAACACAGATAAGACTATATTATTAAAAAGTGGGCTTTATGGTGTTTTATGGATGAAATGTCATCTGAGATGACAGAAGACATATCTAGACAAAAAGGGAGAGAGAGAGAGAGAGAGAGCGAGCAGATAAACGGCACTACTTTTCATTATCTATAATCATGCAAATCTAGTTCTTGCAGATAGGATTTTAGGACTCAGTAAGGTATCTACAGTCTCTGTCTGTCTGTTGGTCTGTCTGTCTAACATCTTCCTCCATTGTTTTGTCTGCATCATGAATGTATATAGTCTTATTTCCATTTTCTTTCTATGCAGAAATGCTGGGAAAAGCCTCTTTATATTCACAATTCTGTTAAAAACCTATTTTATTTTAAAAGGTAGTTTTCTTCATTTCATATATGTTTATGATTTGTGCTCTAAAGTCACATATTACAAATTGCCTGTTGTGAGAAGAACATAGAACCCTTTAATGACAAACACTTTTTAATGGCATGGGATTTCATGCTGCCTGTCAGTATTATCATCAATTTGCAGAACCATCCATCCATTGGAATAGGAGCAATTTATTTTTATTTTCATTTTTTTACAGGAAAAGCAATATACATGAAACACAAAGGGTAACAAGAGGTATGTCACAATTCCCCAAACAGAACAGAATATAAATAGAACAAGAATGGAATGATGCACTTCAAGGGTATTCATTTTTATATTCTTATTTGTTATTACTAATTTAATATCTAAAGGAATAAATTTTATTATGGAAAAAAATACTCCCTGGGTTATTATTTTTTTAAGTCAACAAATACAACTTTGCTGATAAATTCTATGTCAGCAATTTCATGCTACACAATTTCCTTTTGATGTCTTCATTTGGGAATACAGTGTTTTTGGGATCAGCCACACAATTTTGGAGAACAGAGATAGGCCAAATAGTAGATAAAGATACTGTGGTGGATCTGGAGTGTGCCTGAGAAATACCTACAAGGATTTCTAGCTTCCATAGCAACAACTAAAAGTCTCTTTCTGACTGCTGAAATGAAAAACATTTTGGAAGAGGGATGGGAAGCAGGAATGAATTTGGCATGTGTAACCTAGATCTCAGTTTCAGCAATGAAAACGAATCCCTACCCTGACCAGAAGTACCCTTGAATTCTAAGTATATATTTAATCTCACTAATCCAGGGATCCACAATTTTTTTTCAAGCTTAAGGCTACTCTTGCTGTTTGAATAGTGTACAGGGGCTGGACAAAATTAATTTATATTTTACTGTAATGGCATTAAATCACCTAAGTATTACAATTACTCCCTATGTATTTAATAATTTCCCCCTTCTGTCACACTGAAAATTAGTTTTTGGTAGCTCATTAAGCTTCATATCAGTGTTTTGAGAGTTACCTATTGCCCTAATTATCTACATCCCTATGAAGCAAATATTTCAGTGGATTTGGGGGATCTTGCTCATCTAGGTTTTTGTTTTTTTTAAGCAGCAGAGCTTACAAGCTCAGGACTGTTCTAGCTTAGGAGAGGGAAGTATTCTTTTGTTGCTAGCTGAAATTGCTCCACTTCACAAATGTCAGGATGTTGGGTACAAAGATTGGCTTCTTCATCCTAAGCGAACAGCTGACTGGCACTAATGGCTACTACTAGCAGATATCTCACAATGAAGGATGTACAAGTGAATTAGTTCCTGATTCTATAGCTGTTGCTATTAGAGCCTATAACAATGTGATCAGAATAGATATACAGCCACACTAATGCAACAACTAAGAGTTGATGCATATTGTGTTATAGACGTATGGCTTTAACAAGGGCTGCTGTTTGATTTGGAGCAACTCTTCTAGACTGGAGCTGTATGTGTCAGCAAGGAAAAGTTTGCCATTGATGTCCTATGGCTGTTCCAATGCCTCCAACGAGGAAAAAATATTCAAGCCTAATTACTGTGTGTGAGGGTGGATGCTTGGGAAGAGAGAAAGTAATCTACTGCTAAATTGGCCCAAGGCTTGTCACTTTCTTAACCATGGTGTAAGGTAAAGGTAAAGGTTTCCCTTGACGTAAAGTCCAGTCGTGTCCGACTCTAGGGGGCGGTGCTCATCTCCGTTTCTAAGCCTTGGAGCCGGCGTTGTCATAGACACTTCCGGGTCATGTGGCCAGCATGATGACTCGGAACGCCGTTACCTTCCCGCCGAAGCCCGCCGTTACCTTCCCGCCTATTGATCTACTCACATTGGCATGTTTTCGAACTGCTAGGTGAGCAGGAGCTGGGACGAGCAACGGGAGCTCACCCCGCCGTGCGGTTTCGAACCGCCGACCTTCCGATCGGCAGCTCAGCGGTTTAACCCACAGCGCCACCGCGTCCCCTAACCATGGTGTAGATGCAATGAATTTTCTGGAAAACTGGGGATTTACCTTCTGAAAAAGGAACCCTAACCAGTTTGGTCTAGTGGTTAAGGCAATGGGCTAGAAACCAGGAGACTAAGAGTTCTAATCCCGCCTTAGGCATGAAAGCCGGCTGGGTGATTTTGGGCCAGCTGCTCTCTCTCAGCCCAACTCACCTCACAGGGTTGTTGCTGTGGGGAAAATAGGAGGAGGAAGGAGTATGAGGTATGTTCCTCACCTTGAGTTATTTATAAAAATAATAAAGGCAGAATGAAAAATCAAATAATAAATAAATAAATAATGGTCTGCTTGCTATTGGGAATATGCTCTCAGAAGAATATGGAGGCTTCTTTTATTGTCCGATAATAAGCTACACGGTTTCAGTGGCACTGAGATGCAGCGTATTTTGGCTTTTCCACTCTCAGAGTTCTATAATTTAGGACTTTTCATCTTAGAATGCTCTCTTTTTCACATCAGTTGAGTCTGTATGCTGGCTGTTGATTGCCAGTTGCATAATACAGAAGAGTCATTTGGGGTGTGCAGAAAAAAAAAAATGTTGCAGTGTGAAACATTCAGGTTTTCAACTCCCCATGCCCATTTTCCATCATACTTCAGTCCATTCCCATTTCCCCTTCCAATTGTCTGATTCCCTGTCTTCACCCTACTCTCCAGAAGTCAGTTACTACTCTGTGCCCATATTGCAGATCCTGGTAAGATACTTAGAGGCTGTCCTATAACTTTATTTTGCAGTTCTATTCCTTGATCTTGCTTATAATGTGTGAGCACTCTAGAACCCCATTTCAGCATTCAGTATCCATTGGCCCTCAGTGCATGAAAGCACCGATGGGAATTTACAGGGATAGATTAACCATGGTCCCACCTGAAACATAATAATACTAGTCTGAAGGAAGTTCACACACACACTTATTCCTTCTTTGGGAACAGAAAATGTGGATACCATATACCCTTCAGAGAGACAGGTGTGATAGAAATTGAGAGTGACCTTGGAAGATGGGGAGAAGAGCTAGGGAGTGATCAGATAAATGAGAAAGGAGTCCATGACAAAGTAACAGTCAAAGGAAAAAAAACTTTGGAAGGACCCACCCTAACTACTCAGGTGGTAAATAGGGAGAGTGGGAGATTTGTACTTTCAGACTTGCAAGATTCTACTGATGTAGCCTTACAATAAAGTAGAATTAGCTCATCTTGTCGTGTTTCCTGTCTGGTCTACCTGGGAGGGCTGACAACAGGTGTATGTGTGTGAGAGAGAAAGAGCAAGAGAGTGAGAATGAGAGGGAGGGAGGGAGAGAGGGAGGGAGGGAGGGAGGGAGGCAATAATAGAAATTGAATTATTATGTGGCTGGCCTTGAAGATCTATCATGTACCTAATTGACAGACTAGGTATTCATTCTACCATGTGAAGTGCAGCGCTGGCTTTGTAAGCATCTGAGCTGGACCACTCTCTCCTTCTGAACTTGGAGAATTGGGACAGAAAATCCCCAGAAGATTGCTTGCTGTGTCAAATAAACACCTCTTTCCTTGCCATGTGTCTAGAGACAGAGATATATGAGAAGCTATAAAAGCCTAATTACCAGTAGGTAGTCATTTTTATTAATGTCTCTAACTCAGAAAATAAAAGGAGGGAGGAGGAATGGTGCAATTCAAAACCATGCTAAAATGGGATGGGGCGCTCCACTGCTTTTAATTCAGTTTTTGAGGCTGGGTTTGTTAAAGAAGAGTGTATTTGGAAAGAAAATATTTCTATAGCTGTTTACCTCTGCATATCTTATTACCTATTAGTTGTGCATGAATTATGCACTGGCGAATAATTATGGAGAATGCAGTAGGAATTTTTAACATTTCTAAAAGCTTTCCTCATCATTATGGGAGGCAACAGACTGATATCTGCTCTTCCAAATCTTTGAGAATGAAGCTTTGTAGCTCAGAATGCAACTGAAAGCTTTTAGCTTTTTGACACCAGCTACTTGTATAGTCTGCCACTGAAGGAGGTTAAATGTTTTTAATGGATCCTTCTGAGAAATAAAATATTTAGCATGGCTTACATCCCAAAGGGTAATGATTGAATGTTTTATTTCCTTCAAAAACAAAAGACTTTGGCTGACAGCATCTCAACACAAGGAATTCAGTGCTCTAAGTGGAATAGCTCCAGAAAGGGGGAATATTTATTCTAAGCAAGCCACCAGATAGAATTCTCAGGCAGAATCATGAGAAATGCTCTAACTGTTGCAGTTGATTTTCTGGGTGTGTTATGGAATCATTACCTGTGTGATAAGGAAAGTCAAGTCTCCTTGAAGCTGAGCTTGATTTCTTGACTTTGAGCATGTATTTGCGGACTGTATCTCTTATGTCCAATAGGCTTACAGTACAGCTCCAGCTTCTCTCTCTTGTAATGGCTTTGAGGGATGATTGTGCCTGATGTTAAAGTGGAAGTTTGCCTCAGGAGAGAAGGATGGTTGCCTTGTGCTTTCTTGTGTTTAAGAAGAAGTTACGTCCTTGTGTTTCAACTTCCCAGCTGTGGGATTTCCTGGTTGTTTTCCATCTAGGTACTAAGTCTGACTCTGCTTAGCTTCTCAAAATCAGCAAGGTTGGTTGTATGGTACATTGACATAGATCAGTGTTTTCCTCCAGTTGTTTACATGCAGTGTCTAGAAAGGATAGCACTCCCATGTATACAACCCAAAGTATGGATCCAGTATGTAGAAATCATAATAAAAAGGGAACAACTGGAGAAAACACATTAAACCGTCAACAATATCTTCAGTGGAATAAAATTCACAAGGGAAGAAGAAAACAAAAACAACACACTACCATTCCTGGACATCCTCATCAGCAGAGGAAATGATGGCAAGTTAGGAACACAAGTCTACAGGAAAGCTACCCACATCAACCAAGTGCTCCATTACCAAAGCAACAACTCTACCTCCCACAAGAGAAGCTGTGTAAGAACATTATTCAGACAAGCACTTACACACTGCAGCAACCCAGAACACCAGAAAAAGGAAACAGATCATCTGTACAGCATCTTCCAGCACAATGGATACCCGCTCAACTTTATCAAAAAGTGCCTCACAACCCAACCCACTACTACCCAACCAACAGAAGCTATGAAAAGGATAATGCTGCCATACATCAGAAACCGCCAATAGACTGTTACAACCACATGGCATCACTGTCACATATAAACCAACTAAAACTCTTCAAAACATCCTCAGTAATCCAAAAGACCCAGTAGCCCAAGAAGAAAAAACATGAGCCATCTACAACATACAGTGTAAGGACTGTAGCATACTAGCTGTCCTATGTAGGACAGACAGGCAGAAGACTAGCAAAGCCATCCATGAACACCAACTGGTAGTCAGAAGACATGATGAGAACTCCTTAATCTCACAACACATGAACAGACTTAACCATTCTTTCAACTGGGAAACTGTGAGCATCCTAAACCAAGCCAAATCCAAAAACACCAGAGAATTCCTGGAAGCCCGGCACTCAGACAAAGCAGCCATCAACAGACACATAGAGGTAAACAACATTTACATACCATTCAAAAAAGACAACAGAAAAGCCAAAAGACCAGAACACCTCCTCGCCAGCAATCAACACCCAGATATGCCAAGATTAGCACTAGGATTAACACCAGATGAACTATCAAACAGCACAATATACCCTAAACAAGGAACTATTACCTCAGTCAATCAACCAAGCAGCAAACAACAGCCCAATGAAGGAACTCCCAAGAAGAGAACAACACCTCCACCAACACAAGCTGGACAAACCACAGTATATAAATAGAGAGCAAGGCCCACTCGCTCTTCGCACTGAAGATGTTGCCTGGCCTGGCAATGAAATGTCTGCAAGAAAACAACAAGGCTCAGAAAGCACCAAGGACTCCACAGTTCAACCCTGAGCTACAAATATTAACTTCAGATGGTAAGAAAATTGAAATCAGATGAACAAGGGTTCTAATGGGCACCAAAAGGAACATTCCATGGCACCATATTGCCCACCCTTTCATGTTTTTCACTTGCTGTTGTACAAGTTTCTGGTTCTATGTTGATTTGATTAAGCATCATTTCATGCAATGAAATGTGTAGCATTATTTTTCATAGGAAGAATATAGCTGGCACAGTGTTTAGATAACAGTTTGTTGTTTATTTGTTTAGTCGCTTCCGACTCTTCGTGACTTCATGGACCAGCCCACGCCAGAGCTTCCTGTCGGTCGTCAACACCCCCAGCTCCCCCAGGGACGAATCCATCACCTCTAGAATATCATCCATCCACCTTGCCCTTGGTTGGCCCCTCCTCCTTTTGCCTTTCACTCTCCCTAGCATCAGCATCTTCTCCAGGGTGTCCCGTCTTCTCATTATGTGGCCAAAGTATTTCAGTTTTGCCTTTAATATCATTCCCTCAAGTGAGCAGTCTGGCTTTATTTCCTGGAGGATGGACTGGTTTGATCTTCTTGCAGTCCAAGGCACTCTCAGAATTTTCCTCCAACACCACAGTTCAAAAGCATCTATCTTCCTTCTCTCAGCCTTCCTTATGGTCCAGCTCTCGCAGCCATATGTTACTATGGGGAACACCATTGCTTTAACTATGCGGGCCTTTGTTGTCAGTGTGATGTCTCTGCTCTTAACTATTTTATCGCGATTTGTCATTGCTCTTCTCCCAAGGATTAAGCGTCTTCTGATTTCCTGACTGCAGTCAGCATCTGCAGTAATCTTTGCACCTAGAAATACAAAGTCTTTCACTGCTTCTACATTTTCTTCCTCTATTTGCCAGTTATCAATCAAGCTGGTTGCCATAACCTTGGTTTTTTTGAGGTTTAGCTGCAAGCCAGCTTTTGCACTTTCTTCTTTCACCTTCATCATAAGGCTCCTCAGTTCCTCTTCGCTTTCAGCCATCAAAGTGGTATCATCTGCATATCTGAGATTGTTAATGTTTCTTCCAGAGATTTTAACTCCAGCCTTGGATTCCTCAAGCCCAGGTTGTCGCATGATGTGTTCTGCATACAAGTTGAATAGGTAGGGTGAGAGTATACAGCCCTGCCGTACTCCTTTCCCAATCTTAAACCAGTCCGTTGTTCCGTGGTCTGTTCTTACTGTTGCTACTTGGTCGTTATACAGATTCTTCAGGAGGCAGACAAGATGACTTGGTATCCCCATACCACTAAGAGCTTGCCACAGTTTGTTATGGTCCACACAGTCAAAGGCTTTAGAATAGTCAATAAAACAGAAATAGATGTTTTTCTGAAACTCCCTGGCTTTTTCCATTATCCAGCAGTTATTGGCAATTGGGTCCCTAGTTCCTCTGCCTTTTCTAAACCCAGCTTGTACATCTGGCAATTCTCGCACCATGAATTGGTGAAGTCTACCTTGCAGGATCTTGAGCATTACCTTACTGGCATGTGAGATGAGTGGCACTGTTCGATAGTTTGAACATTCTTTCGTGTTTCCCTTTTTTGGTATGGGGATATAAGTTGATTTTTTTCCAATCTGATGGCCATTCTTGTGTTTTCCAAATTTGCTGGCATATAGCATGCATTACCTTGACAGCATCATCTTGCAAGATTTTGAACAGTTCAGCTGGGATGCCCTCGTCTCCTGCTGCCTAGTTATTAGCAATGCTTCTTAAGGCCCATTCAACCTCACTCTTCAGGATGTCTGGCTCTAGCTCACTGACCACACCATCAAAGCTATCCCCGATATTTTATCCTTCCTATACAGGACTTCTGTATATTCTTGCCACCTTTTTTTGATCTCTTCTTCTTCTGTTAGGTCCTTGCCATCTTTGTTTTTGATCATACCCATTTTGGCCTAGAATTTACCTCCAATGTTTCTAATTTTCTGGAAGAGGTCTCTTGTCCAACTGATAAATTGTGGACTATGCTGAATCTCAGAATTGGGCATGGTATAATGAATGTATAACATAATAAAATGAATTGTAAGTATACCCAGTCAATTTGCAAGTGCTCCTCCTGAAGTAAAGAGTTAATATGTAATAGGCAGACAGGATGTTGGTCCTTAGCTTATCTGAGAAACCTGTGCAAAACCTAGTTGCATTCTTAATTAACATATGTTGACAAAGGGATTTACTTAGCTGAACAGTTATCATGGTTAACTATACTATTAAAAATAAACCCCAATATGTTGGTTTAGTGATGAACTTCAGGTAAAGTAATTAAATAGAATTAAAACACTGGTTTCCCCCATCAAGATTACTCTCTTATGATCTGAAACAAGAATTTCTTTGACATACTTAGAAATGCTGAATTACTGAATGTTGGCTGTTACTAATCCATGGGCTTTGCTTCATCTGAATATCGTATTCATATGTCAGGGATATTTAGATGTAATTTCAAGCATTCTGGCAACAGATTACTGTATGTTAAATCAAAATTAACACTAAGAATCCGTTGGAACTAATTTCTTCAGACTAGGAGGAGCACATGATTGAAAACAAATAAATGATGGAGTTCTATTTCTTTAAGCAGGATATATTTAGCAGGTATTGTGGAAAAGATCATAGCTCAATTGGTGCATTCATGCGTTGGTAGTAGAAGATTTCAAGCTCAAGCTTTGCAATTTCATTTCTTTTTTAATTAAACATTTTGGAGAAGATACATAAACAAGAAAAAGAAACAGGACAAAGATATCTAATAATAATAATTAAAAAAAAACAAATGAATGTGAATCAACAAGTGATTTACAAATTTCATAGAAGTTATAGGTTTCCAATATTAGTTAATTAGTTAATAATGATTGCTATATCACTGGTTATATTGTTTAAACTGCTGAGCTTGCCAATTGGAAGGTCAGCGGTTTGAATCCATGTGACGGGGTGAGCTCCTGTTGCTAGTCCCAGCTCCTGCTGACCTAGCAGTTCAAAAACATGCAAATGTGAGTAGATTAATAGGTACCGCTTCGGCGGGCAGGTAACAGTGTTCCGTGTAGTCATGCCAGCCACATGATCATGGAAGTGTCTACAGACAAATGCCGGCTCTTCAGCTTTGAAACGGAGATGAGCACCGCCCCCTGGAGTAGGACACGACTGGACTTAATGTCAAGGGAAACCTTTACCTTTACCTAAGCTCTAAGCAAAGCATCAGTATAAATAAACATGATCAAAACTGTATATTGCATCAGCTGATAGCTGTCCAGAGGTTCTGTTAAGGTTGACCCAGAGTATTGGGTAAGGAGGACCCTTCAGAACATCTGTTGGACTGCTGTGAGTGTTATTCAAGCTGACAGATGAGTAGATTTACTTTGACTTGGATTGTGACTGAGCAGGGCAGGCTGAGGTGGCTGGGGCATGGTCTGGGCATGTGATCTGGGATGAGTTGATCTGGTGACTCCCGAGGAAGTAGACAGGAGTCTCTGTGCTGTCACCTTGGCCACCTGTTTTCTGGATCTGGGCCCCTCCTGGGTCATAAAAGCAGCCAGGGAGGTGACCTGAGGTTGGGTCCAGGCCAGGGTATTGGCCTCTCTGGAGGAAGAGCTGGTACCCCCTGAAAGAGGCAGTGATGCACTCCCTTCTCAAAAGACCATCCTTTTTGACAATTACTGACCAGTCTCCAACCTTCTCTGTTTGAGGAAAGTTGTTGAGAAGGTGGTCAGTCTGCAGCTGATGAGAACACTGGAGGAAATAGATTATCTAGATTCTTTTCAGTCAGGTTTCAGGGGAGGATATAGTACTGAGACAGCCTTGGTTGTGCTTGTTGATGACCTGTGGCACAGCCGGGATGGCAGTGGTGCATCTATCTTTGTGCTCCTTGATCTCTCAGTGGCTTTTGATACTGTTAACCACAGTATCCTTCTGAACTGGCTCCATGGGTTGGGGACACCATTTTATGGTGGTTCTCTTCTTTTTTCTGGGGCTGGTTCTAGTTGGTGATGGTTGTGGGGGAGAGATTGCTCTCTAGGCCCCTCTTGTGTGGGGTACCACAAAGTTCTGCTCTCTCTCCCCTCCTTTCAGCATCTACATAAAACTGCTGGTCATTCACCAGTCTGGGGTTCAGTATCATCAGTGTGTGTGTGTGTGTGTGTTTATGTTCTTGAGCTGCTAGTTTAACTCCTGAAATTTTATTTTCTTGATGTATTTTCACAGCTAATGATTCTAATGCCAGTCAAAACAAAAAGGAGAAAGGTGGCAATAGTGTCTTGTTCCCTTCAGTATGGTCCATTGTTGTGATTAAAAAATATTTAATGTTATCTTGGATTTTTGTTTTTAGAAATACACTGTATCCATATGAAAAAAAGGATTAGGCCCTGAAATTTTAAATGCAAATGATGTTGTAGATACAGCTCAGGAAAACCCCCTAACAATTGGTACTAGAACAGACAATACTGGGTGAGATGGATGAACGGTGGTCTGGCTCAGTCAATTTCTTATGTTCATGAGTAAAAAGGTCTTAAAACAATGGATAAATGTGTTGACTGCTTTCTATTTACAGAAACCCCTTCACTTTCTAATCTGAAAACTACCCCATTTATTTAGTTAGTCAGTCAGTCAGTCAATCAATCAGTCAGTCATTACATTACATTTAAATGCTGCCTGACTCTAAGGCACCTCTGGATGGAGATGATGGAAAATATTTGTAATATCACTGTCATTTCAGTCTATTCCCTTCCCTTCCTTTGCATGGTAGAAAAATGATGCATGGAACATAACGATTTTCATTAGAGTTTCCAATTGACTAAATCATCTGCATTTAACTTCTGTAATGTAATTTTTAAAACAATATGTGTATGTATGTATGTATGTATATGTATGTGTGTGTGTGTGTGTTTGTATGCATGTATGTATGTGTGTGTGTGTGTATGTGTGTGTGTGTGTATGTATGTATGTGTGTGTGTGTGTGTGTATGTATGTATGTATGTGTGTGTGTGTGTGTATGTATGTATGTATGTATGTATGTGTATATATATATATATATATATATATATATATATATATATATATAGTTTAGGAAATTAAAAGCCGCAGTTAGTCATCATTACAATCCTTTCACCCAGTAAGGCTAAATGCAACAATGGGAGTGGGGAAAGGTTATCACACAATATTTCAGAAAGGTGGTAATATTTTGGCCACCATTTTATAAGGTACTGCAAATATGAGGTTTGGTGTAGAATCCAACTAGAAAAATTCAATGCATTACTAGTCACCCTGCTTGCTGCAGATTCTAAACTCTGCAGACCCTAAATGCAGGCTTCAAGCCACCAGGGATGTCCAGTTCTGAGCCAGTCTGCAAGTGAACAGATCACGCATGCTTACCTGCCATCATCAAATTATAAGGCTGCTCTGACCTCATCCCCTTATCAAGGCCCCCAGTCCCAGGGTCTTCCCACCTGTTTACTTTCATCCCAGAACTGGTCCAGCGCCCAAAGCATAAACAGTAACCAGAATATTACAATAGAAATACTTTCAAAATGGCATGCATTAAGATAAAATAGAGGGTGAATGGGCTGGGAAACCCTGTGCTGGATGAGAAAAAAAAGGGTGAGCTAGCCATCCTTTAAATAGACTAGGGCAGGCAAAACCCACCAGCTTTTATGTCACCCAGTCTACCTTCTCATGACATCATCTTTCAGCAAGTAGAGAGAGGAATGGAGATTTTTTCTATCCATAGACCTGTTGCCTTCCGCCTCTGGATGTTGCCATGCCATGCAAAATCAGATCTCCATCCTGGTGAGTCATTATGAAAGCTCTTAACTTCTAGTAGTTCTTCCTCCTGAGGCCAATTTGGTGTAGTGGTTTAAGGTACCGGGCTAGAAATTGGGAGACTGTGAGTTCTTGTCCTGCCTTAGGCACAAAGCCAACTGGATGACTTGGGCCAATCATTCTCTCTCAGCCCTAGGAAGAAGAAGGCAATGGCATACTTCTGAAAATCTTGCCAAGAAAACTGTAGGGACGTGTCCAGGCAGTTGCCTGGAGTCAAGACTGACTTGAAGGCTGACACAAAGTTCTGTCTCCCCTCTGTCATCTCTGTTACTGCCTTTCATGTATAGAAGATGATCCATCCAGGCATCTCTCTGTGCAGTTGAGAACTCTGATTTCCTAAGGTTCTGAATTACTATAGAGCCTGCATAGTCACCCTCTCTGGAAGTGAAGCTAGTGAACATGGTCTTTCTGTTCTCAGAGGCAGAGCTTACACTTTCTGGATAATCACAGATGACTTCTGATATGCTTTCACTTAGATGAAATATGCTGTAACCATACTATTAAATTCTGTTCCAAAAATCTTCCCCTGGGTATCTTTTGTCATTTTGACTAGTGTGTGTGCATAAATTTTCGCTAAAGAGAAACAGTGTGACACCAAACACTGAATAGTTCTTGGGAGACCTTTTGATGGCTCTGAAAAGCAGCTAGAGGCAAGAATGTTTCCCCCAGCTTTCTATTACTTTTTATTACAGGAATTCAAGCAGAAGAAAATATTCAGAATAATTGAGGAAAATTAGGCCTGAACAAGCACATCCAAGTCTATTTATCTATATATGAGAAGACTACCTGGCCATATGTCAGCACACATTTACCAGTATACTTGCACCAGAACACCTGCACTTTTTTAGTACATCTAGATCAGTGTTTCTGAACCTTGCGAACTTTAAGATGTATGGACTTCAACTCCCAGAATTCTCCTGCTGGCTGGAGAATTCTGGGAGTTGAAGTCCACACATTTTAAAGTTCTCAAGGTTCAAAAACACTGATCTAGATTATGTTAGATTTGCCCTAGTCTAATACACTCTTCTCAAGAAAGGGGAAAAAAACCCTGCTCTAAAAATATAATATTTAGAACAGATGTCACCCAAGTATTTACATGGGCTGAAAGTAATCTTGAATTGTCTCTGAAAAGGCTAGTTCATAGTACTGAGATTTGAATTACTTTCTTTTTCAGCTCTGCAAGGCCAACAGTTGCAGAAAGAAGTAGCTGCTCAATCCATCTAAAAAGGGCTTAGAAATATTGACATTGATTCTTAATTGCTCTTCGGATCACATGGTTCCTGCTAATACTGTGCCAAAATATGTCTCCAAGTTTTATTCCATGAAAAAGAGGTGTATGCTCTTCGATTTTTTTTCTTTTAAAACTTAATTCTGCTGATATTTTGGAAAGGCAGCATTCCTGATGATTTCCTCTCCATTTTGTTACGTAGCTGTACTCTAGAGTCTCCCTGTTGCCCATGCTTCCATGTCTGGGGAAAAAAAAAGCAGCATCATAGGAACTCCATGAAAATGTTCTGATTTAAACAGAGAATTAGAAACCAGGGCTCTTCACTTCAATGGAGAGCAACACCATAATGTTAATGTCAGGACACCTACATAAATTCATAAATTCCTTGACTACTATAAGCTTAAAGAAAATGCAAAATTCCTTATTCCACCCATAAAAATATAATTTCAACAAAAAGTTGAAACGACAAAAGAAACAAAAAAGTTTCTTTTCCATTAAATTCAGTAATAATATTCAAAAGAAATGCAGGATGTTAGGCATGCTAGTAATTTCTGTTCACTCTTCCTTCTATCAGTAGTTGACTGTATTTTAAAGGATTGATAAGGGAATGAGATGACAGATAGCTAGATAGATGGCTAGATAGCTAGCTAGCTAGCTAGACAGACAGACAGACAGATAATCTATGTGGTCACTAAGAGCTGACATTGACTTGATGACATAAAATCAATAAATCAAAATGGAATAATCTGTTTCCTCTTTGACACTTTACTGGTCAGATTTAATCCCACTTAATCTGACTCTGATTTTACTCCCTCTGTATGCAGGTTGAAATATGTGGAAGACTGCATAAAGATTAGATTAATATCTATCTACAGCCAAAGACCAGAATACATATGCCAACGCTAAATCTGAAAAGCAAGGTAATACATATAACTATACTGAGCAATAACAGCTACATTATATGAAGGATGGCAATGGCAATAAATTCTATTTCTCTCATTGCCAAATCTTATTTTGCTTTAGTTACATGAATGGCAAGTAGTTCTGTCCTTCCTGTTTTAATGCAGGGCAAGTAAATGAAAACAATTGGTAGATGCCTCTGGCTTAATTCCCGCTCCCATTGAATATCATCTGCCAGCAGGAAAAAAAGAACAAATTGCTCTTCTTAATGTGTGGTGGGGTGAGGATGGTTGAGTGTTGGTGGCTGCTGAGAGCAACTAGTTTAGCCACTTGCCAAGCAGTCCAACCAACCGGTCACAGGTGTGCAGACCTGTCCAGTAAGCTATTTCTGAACATGGAACTGGTGTTCTTTATGAAAGAACATTTAGACCCATTTCTAAAATTGGTTGGGTAACACTGCTGAAAGGGTGAGTGACCAAGGAGTCCAGGTTCTGATCTTGTGACTAGCAGCATCTGGAAGTAGCCAGTGGGTGGCTATGGAGAATACAAAATTGGGATTGGCTCACATACCTAGTTCCACAAATCCAGAATGGAGGAGGTAAAATGGTTCTGTGCTTTCCACTATAGGGGGAAAAAAAAAACAGTAACCCACAATACATCCAATTATGATAGAATCAAGAACAAACAGCTGGTAAAAACTGTCTCTTTCCCCCCGTTTAAATCAACTTTCTAGACAGCACTGGAGTAGTACTCTATCAAGATAATGGTAGACCTTTCTATAAACACAAGTCTAGCACAGTAGCAAAAGAGTGCCAAAGCCATGTTTATATATTGCCCATGGAAGATCGGAAAGGGCTGATCCACCATCATGCCAATGCTGCTGAAGTCAGGTGTCCAGTCCTTCTCACAGCCCAAGCCAAAATAGCCATGGAGGACAGTTCCCAACAACTGGAGGGAGAGGGGGAATGTCCACCACAGCCTAAAGTGGTGAATAGTAACTGGGCAGATCTCAGCCTCTGACTATGTCAGAAGCCATATATTCAGTGAAACATGCTGGTCTGTACCTACACAAAACTTGTGTTGGGGGAAGAGGGGAAAAACGACTTTAAAACTGGAGCAGCTAAAGTCAATTTTAAGTTTCCTCATCTATGACTTGGGACGTTAGACAAACTTGGGCATGTTTGTGTCATAATTATGGGAGTGTGAGAATGAGCCCGCTATATTCCAAATGCAGAACCTCTTGAAGCATGGAAACCTGAATAAGTCTTAGTTTACCCTTACAATACATTGTCAAAAATGAAAATTATTACTGCATACCAACTGGGGTCCCCATCTTATTTCCCCTTAACCATTTTCAAGGATACCTCAGTCTCATTAACAGATTTTCAGAAGTGGAAAGTTTATTAGGATCCAAGCATTTTGGATAATGCGTTTTGGGTGATTTTTGCATATAAACTTTCCCACATATGAAATCACTCTGAGCCTCCATTTTTTTAGAGAAAAAAAAGACTAATAAAAAGAACACTTCTGGCCAAGATATAATGTTTCCAATGTGAAAGGCTAATTTCCAAAGGGAAAATATGTTGAGTCTTTCTTCAAGCATGTTATTTTAATTCTTCTTGCTTTTGTAGCATACTTTGACATCATGTCCAAACAGGCAGAAAGAGCCAAATGGCATCATAAAAGCAACTGGTTGGAATATATGATGCGTATTACTTAACAAGTATAAATATTTTAAAATTTTCATTTTACAGTAAAATATGTAATTGTGGAAAGACACTCCTACAGTATGTGTGAATTATGGATGCATTATTTTATACCTCATTGAACCAAGTCCATTCATCCTGAGCAACATACCAAATGTGAAGTAATATGCCATAATTGATGCTTTTTGGTACCATATTGCTTAAACTATTCTTTAAGTTGGTACACTTTCTGCCATGACAATGCTTCATATGGATCACTGGGAATCTACATTATGCTTCAATTCCCATAATCTGAATGTGTTTATTATTATCTTTATGGTTCAATCCCAAACAACAATAGAAACGTTTCAAAGATACACACTGTCATGACCTCGTTGCAAGGCACAAAGAGCCTCACAACGTAGATCATGATCATCAAGGAATAGAGGAAGAAGATAATTAAAACAGGGATTAAAACAAGCACCCAAAGCACCCACACCCATGGACCCATATGCAGCTGAAAAGAAGGACATCGGATGAGCAGAGATAAGCCGCACCTGGTGCCCTGGAGGACACACCAGAATCGAGAAGACAAGAGAAGACACTGGGAAAACGCCCATGCAGCAATCAAGGGTCCCATCAAGAGGGATTGGGACAATAGAGGGTGGAGGAGCCCGGGGTCATACAAGAGGGTATAAAATGGACACCTCCACACCACACCCCCTGTTCCTGTTTTTCGTTCTGTCAGCTACCATTCCAATAAACCGGAAATCCTTAATACCCATTAAGTGAGTCCGTGTCTTATTGTGAAGCGAGCCTGACCCTGACACACACCATACAAATAAGCAGAGTAATTTACTTTTAAGTGGGAACTAGATGGCTTCTAAGAGACATGGCTAATGACAGATATTTTGCAACTCTCTTAGAGGTATTTGTGGATTGATCACTAAGTACTATTGTCATGATCTCCTGGTTCTGCAACCAGGTAAAAGGTCTAATGATGGGTGCTATTAATTCCATACCCATAGAGAATATATACTGGACAGTGAAATAGCAGATGTAGACTGATTTGATTTCCAAGTCCAAACATAAGCAGGTAAAGCATTCATATGGCGTGGAATATCTACCCATTGTTATCCTGCTGGGTAGCATCAGTGTGAAAAGTTTCCTGTGTAGGGTACAAAAGTGATGTAACTGAGATGTGACACACTACTACATCTGTTTGTATGTCTTGATCCTAAATTGTAGCTTACATTCAGCCGATGCTTTATCAAGGCCAAGGGTAAATATTTTGGGGATGGAAAGGCAAGGTCCTGTCTAATTTTTGGGATGGATGTGCAAGGTCCTGTCTTATCTGTACACATCAAACAAGGTCAGGAGGACCAGACAGGTCCTCATACAATATGTTTACCCTAAATCTATAACAGCAGAGCCTCAGGTGGGACCCTAGGGATATTCAGCCTAGTTCTAACCATATCAGAATATTGGGACTTGAGTGTGGATTATCAAGGATTTCAAGAATTTTGCTTAGATAACTTCCAGGTGAGATACCTCTTTGTATAAACACAATTGGGTACCACATAATAACTGGCCCAGAACTTTGACTTTATAAAGTTTGATCATTTTAGTTATGATGTAGTTATGAACATTAGAATTTGCATACTTAATAATTACAAAGGATGTTCTATGAGATTTTGTAGAGCTATCTCATTTGGTTAACCTAGTGAGTCTGGGACTGACAAGAGGTTCCATCAGTAGAAAAATACTTCTACAGAATTCCAGCAGCAGAGTTTTGCACTTTTGCTGAACCATAGCTGAGCCAAAACTAAATTGACTTAGCTGCCCAAAATCGCCAACATGTGGGATCTAATATATTAGAACTATGCTATTGGAAATGCAGCCAAAGTCCTGTTTAGAAATACCTTTGTTTCTCCAGAGGGCCTCTGAAGGGTAGGATCTCTCTCTGTGTGTATATAGGTGTGTGTATGTGTGTGTGTGTGTAGGCATGTCTCGGCCCTTCCCAATTAAAATGGCTATAAATTGAGCATACACATTTTTGGAAATATATTTATAATTATATGAATGAATAATGGGATGCTGATCCACATTCAGTGATCCAGTCCAGATGGTACTACTCCATCTCTCTGCAAAAAGTATTTCCTGAATGCTGCTTTTAAATACTTTCTGTGGCAATATTACTGAGCCCTATGGAGGCAAGTCAAAGTAGTGTTATTTGATTAAAAAGATGCGATAAAATGATAACACGGTATCTGCCCATCTGTACAGCAGCATGTGAAAGTTTCATCCCTTAAAAAGTAGTGTGTTGCTTTTGCTTGGAAAATCAGAGAACAAGATAAAGCATCCACTGTGTTTCAAAATACTTTGTAGCTTAGTAGGCTATTAGATTTTACCTTGTTATGGTTCACTCTTAGAATAAATCTGATCCCCTTCAGAAAGGTCTGATATGTTTAAATAAATGTTGTGCTGTATTAATACAGTACAAAAAAATGTAGGCATTTGGGAACCATTTTTCAGCCCTGAGAATAACCCAAATGCCACCATGACCTGCAAGTTGTAAAAGCAAAATAAATCTAAAAGCTCTGAGCTGGCTTTCTAATATATGGGGATACATCCTGAAAGTCCTGGAATTGACATTTATCTATCAGTTATTAACACACCTATCTGCCTCTGGAGGTAAAAGCCTCTGGGTGGGGTTGGGGTGGTGGTGGTTCTGGGCAAGGAACATTGAGGATAGCACCTGTACAGAACCTGCTGGTACAATCATATTTATTAATTTAATTTAATTTAATTTAAATAGCCACCCATCTCAGACCAGTGACTCTGGGTGGCTAACAATAATAAAAAGCAGTCAAACAATTAAAACAATACAGACAATTAAATATAAATACAGCCAAGAGATATTAAAATCTGTCTGTGTCAGCACAACCATGAAACAATTGTGCCCAGGCAACAAGGCAGGTCTTCAAGGCCCTCTGAAAAGCCAAGAGGGTCAGGGTCATCCTAATCTCAGGAGGGAGGATGTTCCAGAGGGCAGGCACCATAGCAGGAGAGGCACATCTCCTGGTCCCTGCCAGCCAACATTCTTTGGCTGATGGGACCTGGAGCACGCCCACCCTGATGAACCAGTTTGTACAGGTAGAAACTACTGGGAAAAGAATATTCTGTTTTTTGCTCTGACCGTTTCCATCATCCTCTCTCCTGGCATCTTGTATGGGCTTTGGGCTATCCTTGCTTTGAAAAACCCACTTTTCTGCAACATTTTATTCATTTATAATAATATAGATAATATTGATCGGTGTTTGTATATGCCAGTGTTTTTCAACCTTGGCAACTTTAAGATGTGTGGACTTCAACTCCAAGAATACCTCAGCCAGCCATGCTGGCTGGGGAATTCTGGGAGTTGAAGTCCATACACCTTAAAGTTGCCAAGGTTGAAAAACATTGACCTAAAATGTTTTCCCATAGGTGAAGGCCAAAAACATTGTTGTGAATTTGGGATGTTAGATGAGTGTTTACTGAAAGGCCAAGACTGCTGCAGTTGCTTAAATCAAGTTGAACAGGTATACCTTTGTTGAAGCACATTACAGGTGATACATTGCCCTGAACAACATGGTTAATGGCACCTTGATGCAAGGATCATTTTGTGAGTGTTCTGAATAGGAAGAATGCAGAGGACATTTGCAAGGTGACATGGCTGCTTTTGACTTGGAGACAGAGACAAAGAAAAGAGAATTCATAAGCCTTCCAGAGTGGGGAAACTCTGGTCTTTGCTTAGTCTGTATATGAACAAATAAAATAATATAAAAAATGACCCTCATACAAAGGAACAAATCTAAGTAAGTGTTATATCCTGAATGTCCCTGGAGAAATGGCCTGCACCTAGCCATACATTCAAAGACATTAATTTGTGTGCCTGAAGGGGAAGTGGAATGGAGATGCCATTTGTAACAATAAAGCTTCAGCTTGGCTTCAGTAAAAATGACTACAGTTTGCAGTTGTCGCACTAGGAAAGTGAGCCAGTTCCTAGCTGGCCAAGTGGATGCTTCTCATTAACTTGTTGTTAAAGGCAAATCCTAATTAATGAAGTCTATAATGTGGGTTGCTCAAGAAACAGTTGTTGGGTAAAAGACTGTGGCATGCTGGCGCTTGGCAGCTTTCTCGGGTGGACTAGACTCTAAACCTAGAAAACTGTCCAGTTAAATGTGTTTGCCCTGTTCAACCCTAGGTCTGTTTTATCTCCAGAATGTGAAAACAGGCAAATTTGCTGCAGTAATATTTCAGCAAAGAGTAGTAGCCATTGTTTAATGAGAGAACACCATCTGCGGGCACGCTCATTTATATTAGAGACACTGCTTCACGTTTAACTAACACAATCCCAAGTGCTTCCTTAAACATCCACTTTATATATTGCTTCAGTTAATTTTTCTCCTATAGCTTCTAATTTCAGTCATTGAAAGGATTAGATGATTTTATTTTATGTATGTCACTTTAAAAATAACACAGTAAAAACCACAGTAAAAACAATGTCAGGTTCTACTTATCACAAAAACCTGCAAAATAGTGTTAGAGACTCTTCTGAATTATGTAGCCTAATGTAGTAGAGGCATAATTCATAGCAGCATAGTTTTTTTTTTTTAATAGATAGGAAAAACAAAATGTTCCAGTCAGGTTATATAAGAGTTTATAGGCCAGTTCAGCTACCAACTAAAATGAATTATACCAAGACATTGATATTAAGATGTGCACATTATATCTCTAAAGCAAAATAAATGTACAATATGAAGTATAAAAACACTTAAATGTTAAAATCTATTGGAAAATTAATACCAGTGCTTTATGCTGAATAAACACATTATTCCCTCAGTTATGCTCCTGAGCCTATATTTTAGGAGATCAGGGTAGAATGCATCCCCCCCCCCCTTGTTTTATTCTCACAACTGTGCAGTGAAGTAGGCTGGGCTGAGGTAGTGTAACTAGTCAAAGATCCTGCAATGAAATCCATGGCTGAATAGATACCTGATCTCCAGAACTTTCCCAGGTTATTCCTAACACTACCAGAATATCATGCTTCATCCTAGGTGAGCTGTTGCTTGGGAAAGTTCCAGATATTGTGACTATTCCATCTTGAGGCTCATCTTGACATTACATACAGTATGGTCAATACATTGCAGACCTAGGTTCAACTCTCTGCTTAGCAATAAATATCAGGGGTTGTCTCAGGCAAGTAACTGCCTGTTGCAGAGATAGGTCCATCAGTTATTAAGATACAGTGTTACTTCTGTCATTAACCTCTAAATACATGGTGACATGAGGTGAATGTAGGTCATCTTCCTCTACCTAGCTGCTAAGTTTCTTTATTGTTTTATAATTCCTTGTTATGGAGTTTCAATCAAAGTTGGCAGGTGAGGGGATAAAACCTGTAGAACAGCATGTGATGGATCAACATTTACCTGTTGATAGCATTTCTGTATCTTTTTTCTCTTCCACGCATTGATCTGTTCACACACATAGAGGAAAAGAAGAGAAGTAGGAAGGGGATGCAGTGCTGTTGTGGGTTAAACCGCTGAGCTGCTGAGCTTGCCGATCAGAAGGTTGGCGGTTTGAATCCGCGTGATGGGGTGAGCTCCCGTTGCTAGTCCCAGCTCCTGCCAACCTAGCAGTTCGAAAACATGCAAATGTGAATAGATTAATAGGTACCGCTTTGGTGGGCAGGTAACGGCATTCCATTTAGTCATGCCGACCACATGACCACGGAAGTGTCTATGGACAAACGCCGGCTCTTCGGCTTTGAAACGGAGATGAGCACCGCCCCCTAGAGTCAGACACAACTGGACTTAATGTCAAAGGAAACCTTTACCTTTACCTTTTAGGAAGGGAAAAGGAAGTAAACAAGGGGGAGAAAATACCAAACAGGAGTCTGCATAAAGACAGAGATAATTCAGAATAAGACCAAATAGGAAACACATCTTTTCACTATATACTATTTCCTTCTCTGGGGGAGGAGGAGGGATAATGTTACATAATATTAACAGTGTTGTTTTTTTAATGGAAGACCCCTTTTTGATAGACACTTAGTATTTCAATGCATTTCAATTTGGTATAGCTGAGGCTTAAAAGTGAGGATGGAGGGCATGACTAGATCACCTTTTTCTTCCTCACCGCCACTTATTATCTTCTTTGTCCTCCTTCTTGTAGTAGTTACTGAACTCATAAATCAGTCTTCTCCATTCTATTGTTTTTCATATATGATGGACTGTGACTTCCAGCATTGCAAGCTAAATGGACATGGGATGATGGAAATTAAAATCCCATACATGTTAAGGATATTAGACTGGTAAAGGCAACTTTAACATTTTCCTCAAGATGAAACAGAACAATGGCACTCCCTTAAATTTATATATGTGTGTGCACATTTGTGTGTGTATTCCCTTCTGACCCCTATGGGTGGTATGTGTCTTCCTCAATCTTGGGTCCTCTATCAGAGTGAATATTCATTCATTCATTCATTCGTTCGTTCATTCGGCTTTGAACTCATATAGATTTTACAAGCTTACACAAGCCTCACTTAAGAACACAGTGGGACTTGTAGAATACAGTAACTATGCAGCGCATAGGATTTCACTGTTAGGCTTCAACTTAAACTCATTGTGCAATTTATATATATATGTATACTGTATATCATTTAGCAAGTAAGTACTATTTATTCCAAATGGTAAAATACTACAGACTTAATAGAAAGGAATTCAATGGACAGCAAAGTGATGTACTTTTTAGGTAATACATTTATTACCTAAATACATCAAATACATTGATTTAATTCAGTGTGGGATTAAACACTGGAGCAGTATAGTTGGATCAGTACCCCAGCCCATCCTGCCGGTTTTCACAGCTCTCTGGCCTTCCATATAAACCTGCTATTTGGAATCTACTGATGGATAACTGTGAACAAGTTAGCTGAGGTATCAGTGGTCTTCAAACACTGCAGTCTCTTTTCTAGACCTTGTACTTTGTACTGGTTAGTTCCTTCTCCATTACTCTAAATGTGTTCCCTAGAATGAAGTTTCATCCAGCAAAAGCTGAAATTATCTAACACCGATGAGAGAACTCTCTCCAGTCATTTCCCTTATAGTTCTCCCCAATAAAAAAAGGAACAATATGCTAATTAGTGCTACTCAGAAATAAAAATGGAAGCAATCATTTATGAATTTATCCATAGCTGACAGCTTTATTAATCTCTGTAGCTGCTGTCACTTGATAAAGAATAACATATAATAAAACCTCAGCAAAGTGCCTAATTAGACATCCGGCCACTGCTGCTTTGCTGCTCTTAAAGCAAAAATCAGGCAAAGGAAATCAGAAGAGAGGGAGGTGGGGGGGACCCCACTGACTTTGTATGGGGAAAAACAGACATTCACAGAGACTCATCCTTAGTTTCAAAGATCGAGCCACATCCATATCATAGGAGGGGGAAAAGGAAGGCAACCAATTAGTTTTCTTTTGTTTAGAACCATTGCTTGCTTCTTGATCATTCTGGCTGCCCCCTGCAACCTGCTCCTAAGACCAAATGACAGTACGTTTTTCAGGATGGTGGTATCTACTGGCAAGTGGCAGCTTTTTTTGTTTTTATCCCCAATGAAAGTAATGAAAATATGAGTGAAGTGTTACCTCCATGTCATGGCCTGATGTATTTAGACTCTGCTATTAATATAGTAGTCTAATATTTAACCCTTTTATCTTAACTCGATGTAAAGATCTGTGCCCTCAGTATGTCAAGACAAGCAATGGCCCTGTGGAGATTTTTTTTTTCCTGTGCCCTCTATGCCTTATATCTCACCTTTTCAAATTATTTCTTTTAGACTATTTTACCTAAACATAAAGATACATGGAAAGCTAGTATACTGAAAAACAAGATCACTTACTTTTTCGGTTTTATATCAGTGTTTTCTGGCTTTTATGGCTGTAATAAAGTTATTTGGATCTAAAGTTTGAAAAACAAGATGCCACCCTCAGACATAATTACTTAGAATGCTTCTGGGCTAGGCACGTAGCCCGCATGCATTCTATGAAAATAAAAATGAAAGGTGAGTGCAACTCAGAACTTTGCTCGTAATGAATCAATCTGCCAGAAAACAAAAACCAAAAACCAAAAACAAGCTGAGATGACTGAGAGTATCCTGGGAGGCCAGAAGGGAGGCGCTGTCAACAGTTAGCCTTTTGTTAAATTGATATTTAACTCCACGTGGCCGTCATCTTGTCAGAGGTTCCATAACGTGCTTCCAAAATTCAAAATATGATCATTTCAAAAGGATGGACACCCTGGAATTGTGAGGAAAGGTCCAGGGAGGGGCAACGTTAAGCCCACTTCAAAAATCACACAATTTTTTCAAGGGTACATTTAAATTGGAGACTAAAACACAATTGAATGTATGTATCTCACCTCATCTCCAATGGAAGAATTGTATTATGACCAGGAAGCAACAGTCAGAATGGAACATTGAACCATGAAATGGTTCCAGATTGGGAAAGGAGCGTGCCGAGGTTATATATGGCTACCTTATTTATCTTACTTGTATGCAATACATCATGGAAAATGCTGCACTAGAAGGAATAGAAACTGACTGTAGCAGGAAGGCCAGTACAGTAGCAGCAATTACAACAGTTGCCTAGAGTGCAACTTCACAACAAGATCTATTTATTTATTTTAATTTGGTTTAATTTATAAGGCTGCCCAATAATAAACACGCACACACACACACACCATGAAGACTGGGCATAACGAGTGCCAGCAAAATGGGCTCAACTGCTCTCCTGGCCCAATGCACAGAAGAAAAGCCAGGTCTTTAGGCTAATAGGGAGCGTTAGGGCATATCTGGCCATTTGAACAGCAGTACCTCTGGGAGTCATTCGAGCCTCCCAAATGACAGTAGTCACTTTTAGAGCCTCCCAAATGACAATACAGTAGTCACTCTTCTCCCACTCCTCTCCCACTGATGCTATACTTGAAACCCAGATGGTCACAACTTTGAAAAGGAAACACTTCCCTACTGTAGCCATCCAGTTCTTAGTGATATATGCCAGGTCTGCTTTTTCATCTATGATCAAATCATAGTCATGAAGGAGACCTAGCATTAAGCAGGAACAGCTGGAGACCAGTGCCACTGAAAATCTGGTGACCTGTTATCCAGGATGCGTTTAGATGGTTGGAGGGAAGAATCAGTGTAAGATACAAAATTCTCTTTCGTTAAGAGCAGCCTACTCCCTGCCTCCCACCATATATCCTGTTGCCCATCACTACCAGAATATTCTTATCTGCCCTAGTCCAATCTCCCACAATCCCTTTCCCCAGGTCTCCTACATCCTAACCCCAACCATCCAGTCACTCATCCCATAGATGCCCCAAAGGTCTACATCTGATAGATCACCCAGTAGCCTCTTGGGTCCACCTGCCACACAATAACCAATAACCAGCTATCTGTACAGTTACCCTCCACTAGCCAACTATCACTTGACTTGACAAGGTGTTTTGTTGTTTATTCGTTTAGTCGCTTCTGACTCTTCGTGACTTCATGGACCAGCCCACGCCAGAGCTTCCTGTCGGTCGTCAACACCCCCAGCTCCCCCAGGGACGAGTCCGTCACCTCTAGAATATCATCCATCCATCTTGCCCTTGGTCGGCCCCTCTTCCTTTTGCCTTCCACTCTCCCTAGCATCAGCATCTTCTCCAGGGTGTCCTGTCTTCTCATGATGTGGCCAAAGTATTTCAGTTTTGCCTTTAATATCATTCCCTCAAGTGAGCAGTCTGGCTTGATTTCCTGGAGGATGGACTGGTTGGATCTTCTTGCAGTCCAAGGCACTCTCAGAATTTTCCTCCAACACCACAGTTCAAAAGCATCGATCTTCCTTCGCTCAGCCTTCCTTATGGTCCAGCTCTCGCAGCCATATGTTACTACAGGGAACACCATTGCTTTAACTATGCGGGCCTTTGTTGTCAGTGTGATGTCTCTGCTCTTAACTATTTTATCGAGATTTGTCATTGCTCTTCTTCCAAGGATTAAGCGTCTTCTGATTTCCTGACTGCAGTCAGCATCTGCAGTAATCTTTGTGCCTAGGAATACAAAGTCTTTCACTGCTTCTACATTTTCTCCCTCTATGTGCCAGTTATCAATCAAGCTGGTTGCCATAATCTTGGTTTTTTTGAGGTTTAGCTGCAAACCAGCTTTTGCACTTTCTTCTTTCACCTTCATCATAAGGCTCCTCAGTTCCTCTTCGCTTTCAGCCATCAAAGTGGTATCATCTGCATATCTGAGATTGTTAATGTTTCTTCCAGAGATTTTAACTCCAGCCTTGGATTCCTCAAGGCCAGCTTGTCGCATGATGTGTTCTGCATACAAGTTGAATAGGTAGGGTGAGAGTATACAGCCCTGCCGTACTCCTTTCCCAATTTAAACCAGTCTGTTGTTCCGTGGTCTTTTCTTACTGTTGCTACTTGGTCGTTATACAGATTCTTCAGGAGGCAGACAAGATGACTTGGTATCCCCATACCACTAAGAACTTGCCACAATTTGTTATGGTCCACACAGTCAAAGGCTTTAGAATAGTCAATAAAACAGAAATAGATGTTTTTCTGAAACTCCCTGGCTTTTTCCATTATCCAGCGGATATTGGCAATTTGGTCTCTAGTTCCTCTGCCTTTTCTAAACCCAGCTTGTACATCTGGCAATTCTTGCTCCATGAACTGCTGAAGTCTACCTTGCAGGATCTTGAGCATTACCTTACTGGCATGTGAAATGAGTGCCACTGTTCGATAGTTTGAACATTCTTTAGTGTTTCCCTTTTTTGGTATGGGGATATAAGTTGATTTTTTCCAGTCTGATGGCCATTCTTGTGTTTTCCAAATTTGCTGGCATATAGCATGCATTACCTTGACAGCATCATCTTGCAAGATTTTGAACAGTTCAGCTGGGATGCCGTCGTCTCCTGTTGCCTTGTTATTAGCAATGCTTCTTAAGGCCCACTCAACCTCACTCTTCAGGATGTCTGGCTCTAGCTCACCGACCACACTGTCAAAGATATCCCCGATATTGTTATCCTTCCTATACAGGTTTTCTGTATATTCTTGCCACCTTTTCTTGATCTCTTCTTCTTCTGTTAGGTCCTTGCCATCTTTGTTTTTGATCATACCCATTTTTGCCTGGAATTTACCTCCAATGTTTCTAATTTTCTGGAAGAGGTCTCTTGTCCTTCCTATTCTATTGTCTTCTTCCACTTCCGCGCATTGCTTGTTTAAAAATAATTCCTTATCTCTTCTGGCTAACCTCTGGAATTTTGCATTTAATTGGGCATATCTCCCCCTATCACTGTTGCCTTTTGCTTTCCTTCTTTCTTGGGCTACTTCTAGTGTCTCAGCAGACAGCCATTTTGCCTTCTTGGTTTTCTCTTTCTTTGGGATGTATTTTGTTGCCGCCTCCTGAACAATGCTGCCAACTTCTGTCCAGAGTTCTTCCGGGACCCTATCTACTAAGTCCAGTCCCTTAAATCTATTCTTCACCTCCACTGCATATTCCTTAGGAATATTAGTGAGCTCCTATCTAGCTGATCTGTGGGTCTTCCCTAATCTCTTTAGTCTGATCCTAAATTGTGCAAGAAGAAGTTCGTGATCTGAACTACAGTCAGCTCCAGGCCTTGTTTTTACCGACTGTACAGATGTCCGCCACCTTTGGCTGCAAAGGATGTAATCAATCTGATTTCGGTGTTGTCCATCTCGTGAAGTCCATGTATAAAGCCGTCTCTTAGGTTGTTGGAAGAGAGTGTTTGTTATGCAGAGTGAATTGTCTTGGCAAAATTCTATCAGCCTGTGTCCTGCTTCGTTTTGTTCTCCCAGGCCATACTTACCTGTAATTCGAGGTGTCATTTGACTGCCCACCTTAGCATTCCAGTCTCCTGTGATGAAAATAACATCTCTTTTAGGCGTGTTGTCCAGTAGGTGCTGCAGATCCTCATAGAACTGCTCTACTTCAGCTTCTTCAGCATTTGTGGTTGGGGCGTATATTTGGATCACTGTGATGTTAGATGGCTTGCCCTGAATTCGAATTGAGATCATTCTGTCATTTTTTGGGTTGTATCCAAGCACTGCTTTAGCCACTTTACTATTAATTATGAAGGCTACTCCATTTCTTCTGTGGTCCTCTTGTCCGCAGTAGTAGATCTGGTGGTCATTTGATGTGAAGTGGCCCATTCCAGTCCATTTCAGTTCACTGACGCCCAAAATGTCTATCTTTAATCTTGACATCTCACCAATAACCACATCCAATTTGCCCTGGCTCATAGATCTTACATTCCAGGTTCCGATGGTGTGTTGATCCTTAGAACATCGGATTCGCCGTTCACCACCAGCACCGTCGGCCGCTAGCCGTCCTTTCGGCTTTGAGCTAGCTGCGTCATCACGTCTGGGGCTAGTTGAGCTCATCCTCTGTTCCTCCCCAGTAGCATTTTGACCATCTTCCGACCTGGGGGTCTCATCTTCCGATGGTATACCGACATATCTCTGGTTGTACTGATCCATTTAGTTTTCACGGCAAGAATACTGAGGTGGGTTGCCATTACCTTCCCCAGGGATCGCATTTAGTCTGACCTCTCTGTCATGACCTTCCCGTCTTGGGTGGCCCTTCACGGTTTAGCTCATGGCATCATTGAGGTGCTCAAGCTCCAGCACCACGACAAGGTAACGATCCTTTGCTGAAGGACAAGGTGTTTACCACCTAAATTTACTTGGGAAAGGGAAGGAATACATATTTTTTCCCATCTCTCACCCAGAGAGAAAAACAAACCAGTCTCCCTTGAGGAACACCCTGGAGAGGCTTGAAAGAAGTGGAATGAATGATCAAAATGCAGCCTACGTTACTATATGGAAGTTCTATTATACAGTCACTTCTCTGAAATTCAGCAGCAATAGGTACCTTCTTATGGTTTCCGTATCTAGGTGGCTTTTGGAGTGATTGTTTTGCCTCAGAAAGCAGTTCAGATCACTGGGGAATGCTGCAAGGTATAGGGAGAAGCAAATATATTGGAAAAGGCATAAAACAATTTCCACTGTTCAGCACACGGATATCAACAGCACTTGTTTTTGTCTACACCTTTCATCTCTAATTTAAACAGGCTGGCTGCTACTCCAGGAGAGTTAATGAACACATTCACCTCTTAAATTAAGGACTGCTACTCTTTTTAGTCTCTAATCTCACTAGCGCAAACCATATCAGAGTATATCAAATTGAGTTTTCCTAGGAGACTATTTCCAGAGATTCTGCAGAACACGGCAGGGTTTTATGTGACACATTATGTCATTCCCCACCTGCCCCCCCCAGTTTTTATGAAGGAAACATCCTTATTTAGTGAGAAGTTCCTTCTTTTGGATTACACATTGGATGGCTGGGTCTGACTGTTTGACACATTGTCTGACTGTCTCTCTGTCCTTCCTCCCTTCTGGGCATATTTTAAATTAACTGCTTTCACAGAATCAACATGGAAAAAAAAAAGATGTCTGATTCATTACTTTGGAGGTTATAAAGCACTGCTTTATTTTTTCTTTATTTTGTTAGAGAGAAGAACAAACAATAAGAACTGTGCACAAATTATATATCAGGCTCCAACTCCAGTCTCCCATATAGTGCTAAATATCATTTCTTGTTCTCTCCCCTTATTTTGATGTGTGTAATATTTGCTTGACTGTGAAAAAAAAAAAAAAGGCTTGATTGGCTTTTCCTTTGTTTTGGCAGGATTCATCTGAGTGTGAATTCTAAAGCACAAGTGATGATAGTTTAGGCTAACCAGGCCACAACAAGAATTAATTACTGCACAATATGGTGAAGAGCTCTAGCTAGGAGACTCTGAAGTATTCAGACATTTTTGATATAGCACTTCCTGGATTATATTACTACAGATAAACATTCATGCTTGAATGCTCACTCAGATAAAAGCCTGCCTGCTCATGGAAATCTGGCACATAGCAGGAATTAGGGCTTCATCTTTTTCCTAGTAACTATTATATCATGGATATGGAAAAGGTTTCTTACCCCAGGCATCTCTCTGTGGGGAAAATGGACTGGATGATAATCAGGATAAAACAAAAATAATCTTATTTTCAAGGAGTCCTGATATGCAACATCATTTGTGGATCATAGCTAGCATTCAGCATTAACCAGGTCAATTCCTTTAAATATCTTGGAGTCTCTTTTTTATGCTTCTTTGTCTTGGAAAAACATAAAAACTATGTCTGCAAAAGCGCAGAGTTGGTCAAATATTGCCTTTCATTTTTATTTATTATTTTTACTTTATTATTAAACAAATGTATATGGCCGCCCAACTCACACACGGTGAATCCGGGCAGCTTACAGAATTAAAAACTATAAAAACACAATACATGCCCCACGGCAGCAGCAAACACATTGAAATCGACCACTTGATTTTGCGAACCAGAATGGCAATAAGCATATTCTAACAGCTAATAAGATATCTGGGGGAAAAGTTCTGTTTTACTTGATTTGTGGAGCATACTGTTCTATGGCTCTGTCTGAAACTGTTCTAAAGGCCAAGTTAAATATATCCCACTACATTCTTAATTCTTTACTTGGGCTGGAGATGGGCCTGGTTCAGCTGAAGCAAGCACGGAGCTTTGCTGCATAAAATTCTGGCTTAAACTGGTATAGGCTGAGAGCCCTTTGACCTCCCTGGTTTTGGGTGAGAAACTTTTATCCTCATGGATCAAGGGAATAAATTTAGATTGAAGACTCTCTGTCCAATATGTAAGTTCAGCTGGTTTCAGGAAACACAGAGGTTAAACAGAGAAGGTTTTTTTTTTTTAAAAGATCTTCAGAATGACCTCAGCTTTAGCCTTGGGTCTTGCCATTTTGGCTTATAGAATAGGCCCTTCTTGGTAGCTCCCTATCTTGCCAGCATCTTATGCCCTAAAGATAAGAGCTTTTATCCTAGCTAAGTATGATGTGCTGCCATCAGACAGAAAGTAGATATTAACACTACGTTTGCAGGAGTATCTTTCTCCATGCATCATAGGGGAAATTGAATACGTTGGCCATATTCTTCTTAACTCTCCTTTTTACTTACCTTGGCATAAGATTTAAATTATTGTCAGCTTTGTGAGGTAGTCCAGCCAAAAAGCACAGCCAAGAGTACTAGCTGTAACTTTATTGTAAGGTTACATTAACAGAATCTTGCAAGTCTGAAAGTACATGTCTCCCCCATCCTCTTTACAGCCCAAGAAACTAGGGAGGGTCTCTTCTGAGATGGTTGCCATTCCCCCATTCCTCCTGTGGGCTCAGCTGCCTCTTATCTGACCATTCCCCTGGCTGTTCTTCCCCCATCTCCCAAGGTCATTCCCACATATCATTACATCCCTTTTATCTAAATATTACATAGAACTTTCTTCTCTTCCTAAATAGGTAAGTCAACAAAGTCTTCTAAGAGTATCACAAAATTCTATGCAATTGCTGGTCATGGATGATGAAAAATGGAGTGTAACTATGAGGAGGAAGATCACATGTTATTGAAGCACTGATCATTGGGTTGCAATTTATAGAAAAAGACGACAGAGGACAATAGAAATGTTAGACTTTTTATAAGAATTTGAACTGTACAGTAGGAAATTATATGGCTCTGATTTGCTATCAGGATCTTGAACACTGGATAAGTTTGCTTGTACAAGGAAAGCCGATTTACTTTTAAAGAAAACTATGCTTCCAAAGGTGGCAGCAGTGCCAGAATAGCCACTGACTTTTGTTAACAAGAGGAGGAACATTGATGAGATTAAGTCCCTATGGCCCAGTTATTTTTCTGCAATTTCCTGATTAGGTCTGCCTTAGACAATTACATGGGGCTGGGTCTCTATTGCCTTTAGTCAATGTCATTCTCCCTTTTTTAAGGTGAGCAATACTTCTTTCTTTTCATCAAGGCAAATATTGGGGTGGGTGAGTTGTTTAGGGGCAAGAATAGTTCCTCTGCGTCTCATAGGATTATGTAAAGTGGGGGACCAAACCTGGTCCTTTGCAAGGTGACGGAGAAGTGTCCTAGAAATAAATCTCGGGTTATTTCAGCCATAACATACCACTGCAATCCACTGTGAAAATGTTTAGACCAGCACAGTGTAACACTGTATTTATTGGCTATGTTTTTTATGCAATAGCCAATGGTAAAGATTTATTTATTATTTTGGTGACTTTGAGTCAGTTCTGACTCCTGACAACTGCCTGGACTAGTCCCTGCAGTTTTCTTGGAAAGGTTTTTCAGAAGTGGTTTACCATTGCCTCTTTCCTAGGGCTGAGAGACAATGGCTGGCCTAAGGTTACCCAGTGGGCTTTGTGCCTAAGGTAGGACTAGAACTCACGGTCTCCCAGTTTCTAGCCTGATACCTTAACCACTACACCAAACTGACCTACTGTTAGTTGTTAGTATGTTGTTGATTATTAACCATGAAGTATAATATATAGTGCTAAGTTTGTAGCTTTCTGATTGTACTACATTTGCTTTTGTCTAAGCCATAATAAAGTTTTTATCTAAAAATGGTTTCTTGTTTTGTTTTTAAAGCAAGTTATTAAGCATAAACTCCTCCTGTTCCCAAAGGCTGTCTCTCTCACATGATATTTCTCAAAATGCAGTTAAGGTCTTAGCTAGGTAATTATTTACTGATTTCATAAATCCGTGGAGGATAAGCCTATCTTCCACCCACTAGGCTTTTTCTGTCTCTAACTCCAGTTCTAACGGTCCAGAATTAAAAATCAATCTGTCATATTCAGGACATTTCTGATTGTGAGAAATGGACTGTGAAAGGATGATAAATCTCTGTGCTCGGAATTGTTGTTCTGATCCAAAAAATTATTTCCCCCCGCTTTACTCTGGGCCCTGTGCTAGATCAGAAACCATGTGCAAAAGTGGCATGCAGATATGCATTTATACAGATGATATGTAATGCAGTTTCAATTTGCTTTATCCATATTAGATTATGTCTCCCATTTGTATCTGCTCAGCAATTCAAAGAATGGTATAAACTGTCACATCATTACTTCACACAGTACAATCAATTCTATGCAACACTGTATCTGGATTTGGTTTATTTCTTTATACGCCTTCCTTTTTCCTTGTTAGTCTGCATAAAATTAATGAACTTCATTAAGAGTAATATTAATTTATTCATGAGAGACAATTAGATAAATTACAGTGGATGCGTACGATTTGCAAGAGTGCTTGGGGCTAAGAGGTAGTCTTTGCTCAAGCCAGTATCATAATCCTGAATGGATTTGAATCCAGGTGACATATTGTTTGTTGATATTTGAATGATGGTCCTTTGAAAAGGTTTGTATGAGATAGGTGCCAATCCACAGACTGTGATTACATTTACTAGAAGCAAAATGTCAGTTCTGAACCTGTGTAATTTCTTGGAGGAAAATGGAGTCTCAATGGTTGAATGATAAAAATAAATTATTCAGTGAATATGTATTTCCTGATTTTTGTATAACATGAAGAGGGAGGGAGGGAGGGAGGGAGATCAGAATGCATGCTGATGTTTTTCAGAAAGTCAAATTGTAGATGTAAATGGTTCAAAGATCTCAATGATATTTCCCTCTCTCTGGTGGTATATTGTTACTTGTACCGTGTATGGGGAGAGAACTCTGAAGTTTTAAATAGCAAAAAGGTTTTTTACTTTCTCAGAAACTGTCCCCAACAGAGGAGAGAAACAAAAATTGCTTCCATTTCTTTTTACCTTCATCTTCTACCAAAATCTTACTGGAGCAGATAGACTTATCGTGGCAGAAAGAAGGGAGATTTGAAGAGAATTGGCCCAGAAAGTGATTTTTTCCCCCACACTGAGATCCTTGTTTCCAAAGCAGAATAACACTGCTTCTGATTTGTTTTTGTTTTGTTTTTCTTGAACCCTTTATACTTTGGAGACATGAGGAAGTGTGACTAATTATCTGTAGACCAATTCATTGCTAAGATAACCTTTCTTCTTCTTTTTCAACACCACATGAAATCACAATGATGTGTATACACCTGTTCATCAGTAATGTCACCAATAATTGCAACTGAGTGTTCAACTGGTGATCACCAGTGCTACCACATTCCAGATGACACATTGGGGTGAAAGTTTAATTTGAGAAAATCCCATGTCTTAAAACTAATGCACTATCTTGCAGAATGATATTGGGACAACACACAATTCTGGGGGTGATTTCAGAGGATTTAAGGATATATCCCATTCCAATATAAAGCTACACTTTGCATATAAGTTATCAATAGAAGAGTTAAGCACATCTTTACATCTTTACAACTGAAAGCAGAACACAGTTTTTAGTATTAAGTAATGTGCTCATTTCATGGAAATGTGTAGGGAAGGAGTAAGATCAGCCGAGTTCAAGTTTGTTCCAGTTTGATGGATATTACTATTTTATATATTTTTTATAAATATATAAAGATATTTATATATCTTCGGCAAAGGATCGTTACCTTGTCATGGTGCTGGAGCTTGAGCACCTCAATGATGCCATGAGCTAAATTGTGAAGGGCCACCCAAGACGGGAAGGTCATGACAGAGAGGTCAGACTAAATGCGATCTCTTCCTCTTCGCTTTCAGCCATCAAAGTGGTATCATCTGCATATCTGAGATTGTTAATGTTTCTTCCAGAGATTTTAACGCCAGCCTTGGATTCCTCAAGGCCAGCTTGTCGCATGATGTGTTCTGCATACAAGTTGAATAGGTAGGGTGAGAGTATACAGCCCTGCCGTACTCCTTTCCCAATCTTAAACCAGTCTGTTGTTCCGTGGTCTGTTCTTACTGTTGCTACTTGGTCGTTATACAGATTCTTCAGGAGGCATACAAGATGACTTGGTATCCCCATACCACTAAGAACTTGCCACAGTTTGTTATGGTCCACACAGTCAAAGACTTTAGAATAGTCAATAAAACAGAAATAGATGTTTTTCTGAAACTCCCTGGCTTTTTCCAGTATCCAGCGGATATTGGCAATTTGGTCCCTAGTTCCTCTGCCTTTTCTAAACCCAGCTCATACATCTGGCAATTCTAGAGGTAATGAATTCGTCCCTGGGGGAGCCTGGGGTGTTGACGACCAACAGGAAGCTCTGGCGTGGGCTGGTCTATGAAGTCACGAAGAGTCGGAAGCGACTAAACGAATAAACAACAACTATTTTGGAGTGAATGTATCCCTACATGGATAAAGCTCATCTTGAATGGTGTGTTTGTTCTAGTGCTTTTGATTCAATATGTGAAAGTCCTACAGTATGTATCATTACGTCCAAATATGGGTCATTGCCACATTGCTACATTATATTCAGTTGATTGGTGATTGTTCTCTACGTTTACATAATAAATCCTGGGGGCATGGGACTACTCTGGATTATTTATTGTTGTTGTTGTTAACTGTTCTGTATGTAGCTTTAGAGCTGCAGCCTCTGCAATTGCTTACTCAAAAGAATGTTGCTAATCAGGTTGATCTTTATCTTCCAGTGCAGCTTTGTTGCTGAACCATATTTCATGAGAGTTTACTTCCTTGGAACAATGCCTGTGCTTTGCCGAGCTGCAGTTATGTGGCTGTTTATTTCCAGCCTGCTGAGCTTGCAAGGTGTTCTAAAATACGCAGTGGAAACCGAGTGGGGAAAAACTTGACTTTATGCAAAAGTGATGTTAACATTTTATGGACCAGATTAATGCTGACAGCCTGTTGTTGTTGTTATTATTATTATTATTATTGTATGGAACATGACACTGAGGGACTTGTTAACTGCAATACAATTTGTGAGCTAATAAGGTAATACAGCCCAACTCTGTTATTCATAACATTTATTTTAAGTGAGTTTTAGGCATAAACCTGTCTAGAGTTCTTAATGTAAGAATGCTTCATGTCAAAAAAATGATGAATTCCACTTAACTTCTATCATTATTTCTATGAATAGTTTGTGGTCTATATTTCTAGGATGATTAAAAACAAAGAGCAGTTAAGTGAAAGATTAAAAACTGAAAGGTTACCAGTTGTTTACTGATACCACTTCATAGCTGGTAGTATCCCTAATAAATTATTTTATTGTAAGATGTGATTTTTTTTTAAAGTAAGGCTACCAAATCATCAGACATTAATATAAGAGACAGCTCTGCAGAACTCAGCTCCCAGATCTGTGTTTAGTCTTGGAATTTAGCCCTGATGCATATACTCTAAATTATACAGTGCAGTCATGGTACCTTCTTGATGTGTCAAGACTACAACTCTCATACTGCTTAGGAACTCACTCTTGTCATCCTAATATATTTTTAAGTGAAGTGAAGAGTAATGATTAGGCTTGTATTGTAAATTTTTCAGATTCAGCTACTTTGATGCCATTCCCTATACAGATACAGGTAATCCTTACTTACCTGTATCTGTATTAGCAACCATTTGAAGTTACAATAGTGTAAAAATATAGCTTTGTGACCAATCCTCACATTTATGACCGTCGCAGCATACTGCAGTCATGTGATTGCTGTTCTGGCCCTTCACAACCAGCGCACATTTATGACTGTTGCAGCATCCCTTGGTCATGTGATCACCATTCACGTGCTTCACAACCAACTTGCAACAAGCAGAGTTAATAGAGAAGGCAGAAATGATATTGTAAGTCATGGTCAAATGATGTTTCACTTGGCAATTATGGCAGTTTGCCCAATGAACAAAGGGAAAGGTCGTAAGCCCGTCACTGTCACATGATCTGCTTAGCAACCACTGTGCATAGCAACTGCGTTGCTGGTTCCAACTGTAGTTGCCAACTGAGGACTACCTGTACTGTAGGACTGTAGCTGCTCATCATTCAACTGTTGAAGTGAAAATGGTCTTAAGACAAAGACACTAATGAAGTTGGAAGACTCACCATTCTCTCCTTCATTACTATCTTGCCTGAAAGTAGATGGCTGCTCTCATGAAAACTGAGATCTCCAGTTTCCCAGAGTCCATTCATGAAACAGCAGACAGCTGAAGAATTAACATTCCTTGCCATTTCTTATGGACAGCCACCTTTAAAGGACATGTCGAGCCCACCAGAATCTGAACTGGATTTTTCTCAAAGGCATGTTCTTCTCACAACAATGCATGTAGTTAGATGTGTGCATTTGTATAGAGAATTGTGCTTGCTATCAAGCAGAGTATTAAAGTGATATTAAAAACCATCCCACTGGGATGTCTGCATCGACTAGCATAGACACCAGCTAAGATATCCTTGTGGTGACACCTTTATTTGGTTAGTAGTAACATAATTTCTCCTAAATTTATTTTAGGAATAAATACATATAGTTTAAAATCTTGTAGCCATCACCATAAAAGTTAAAAGTAGAATTATTTTATAGGAGTTATTTTCTCTTTTGTCACTTCTTTTCCTCATGGCGTAATATCTTAATCATGTGAGGGGACATAATCTTTGTCTCTTTTTACTCAGATGACCAGTTGATTATGAATAATAACATTGCATTTGATAATACGATTGTATGAAGTGATAGAATAAGATATGCATCACCAGACTCCTGAGTGTTTAATTATAGAATGATTGCCCCAAGGGCTACCTTATGTCCTCTTTTCAGATCTCTCTGCTGCCATCAAATGGTAATCTGGAATTTAGCAGCCCAGGTAAGGTAGCCCAAGCTATCTCTTTCCTTTTCATCTTTTTGCCCCAGTCCACAGTTCTATTCTGTCATAAGCTTTCTATCTCTTACCAAATTCTCCTTTCTCATAAGGAACTATCCATTGAAATCTCTATTAACTTTCTCCAGATGCAGCAATCTACCATTTTATACCTGTCCTCCCACCAGGACTCAGCTTCTTTGAAGGAAAATGCAGGTTTAAAATAAATTACTTCTCACTGGAGTCTCTTAGATCCCATGTAAGCTGTGCTACACCTTTATTAGTAACACAAGCACTCCCAGCTATCGGTTGTTAAGTCATGGCGGCATTGGTCCATCAATCCCATAATACAACCTTCTACAGGCTTACTCTGCTTGTGACTCTGGGCTAGTAAGGCTCTCCTCTATCCCATATAATTTACTCAAAGGAGGTTCAGTGAAGATAGATAGTCATCTATCCCATCTTGGGCTTTCAATGCATTATCAGTAGTGTCTGCAGATCACATATTGATTCTGTTTACAAGGAGCAAAGACTGATTTTTAAAAAAAAGAACTTTATGCTTTTGTGTATATATCCTGTTGTTCTCTTCTCTCTTCACATTTCCCCATCAAACAGTTGACTGAAGGTATTGTATAACCTTTTATCTGTGATCACATGGAGAAGTGCTCCACATACTCTTGTATCTGAGCTGCTGGGCTGTGGCTTTGCTAGCATAGCATAAGAGTTTTGAAGGGCCATCGATTCTGCTGAGAAAAACAAATGATCTGAAGAAAACAAAAGAGTGGTTCTTTTGTTTTGTTCGCAGAAAGTGATGCCCAACCATCTTGCAGCTTTGTTGTGACAAGTGCAAATAATGGAAAAAGAATAGTTGACTTCTAAAAAAAAGACTTTTGCATTGGCCCTTTGAGACTTAGATCATGGCATGTCAGCTTCTTAGGGACAATTGCTATGGTAATCAATAGTCTGCAGCATAACTGTATATTTCCCTGAGTTGCTGCACTACATTCCCTTTTGATGTGTCCATCTGAAACAAAGCCTTTGAGCTAAGAAAAACAAATCTGCTTAGTGGAAGAAGACATGGCCTTTTATGTTAAGATTAGTATTATCTTTAAAAGGCAAACAGCATTACAGTGGATCTGTAATCCATCGTACATTTTAAATTGCTTTCCTTCATTATTTAGGATTTTTATTCTGCTGATGTGAGCACTAATTATTCAAAGATTGAGCTTAATTAGTAACAACTGTCTCTTGCTGTTTTGCTCAAAGCAACAAAGAGCATACATATATTTGGTGTAAACCTGTGATTTGAATTCTCCGGGTGGGGGGGAACAGCAGTGTGCAAACTTAGAGCAGAAATCTAAGTGGTCCTGTCAGCTTTAAAGAAGCAGCTTTAATAACTGATTAGCTCTTTGGAAACAAATCGCGGCGGGGTGAGCTCCCGTTGCTAGTCCCAGCTCCTGCACACCAAGCAGTTCGAAAACATGCAAATGTGAGTAGATTAATTGGTACCGCTTCGGCGGGAAGGTAACGGCATTCCGTGAGTCATGCTGGCCACATGACCCGGAAGTGTCTATGACAACGCCGGCTCTAAGGCTTAGAAACGGAGATGAGCACCGCCCCCTAGAGTCGGACACGACTGGACTTTACGTCAAGGGAAACCTTTACCTTTACCTTACTTGTCTGTCACACTAAAATGTTGTCCATGATAATTTTCCTCCAGGTTTCCCACTGAGATACTAAACATGTCTGACCCTAGATACCATTTTTCTGACATTACATTAGTCAAGGTTACTTGATCATGTCATCTGCTTTGACATTAAAAACTCAAAAAACCTGGCTAAATAAATGTTTTGAGCCCCTTCATAAACTGAGGATGCCTGGCTCAGTTTCAGCAACACTATGTTTGAGGGGCTTGCAAAAGATGGTGCGCTGAAGACATTAGAGCACAGGTTGGTACCAGAGAAGGTGGTTCTGCAGGGAACTTGGGTCTAAGTGTTTATATACTTGGAGCACCTTGAATTAGGCTATACCTGTAGCAACGTGTGGTGATAGGGGAGCTCTGAGATGTGATACTCATCATCACTGTGGGGCATTCTAGGCAAGTGGTTTTTAATTGTTTTTAAAATAACTTTTTAATCTATAACAAAAGAAAAATAAAAACCCAATAAGCTAATAATATAATAAATGATTAGATATAACGCAAAGCAGAATAAACCAGAAAACTAAACAATAAAATTAATCATAGTAAAACATTACATACTCAGTGGAACTCAAGTTTTAAGCAACAGATTAAATCCTAAAAATTGCTCAGATCCACTTTGACTGGGTAGGTCCTAGTGAGGTGAATGAGGTATGATCTTGCTCTGTTCTCTGGGAGGAGTTCAAGTTTATGAGTCTTGAGAAAGTAGACAAGGTCCTCAGAGTTGTGAGTGCAAACATCTGCAGATTGATCCATGTCCTACCTGGATTGTTAAATCCACTTGGGAAGCAATGTGTGGTTGAGTCCAGGTGGTGGCAAATTCATTACGGATGATCTCTAGTGGGACTGAAATAAGACTGCTACTTTCCTAGTTCTCCTGAATCTCTTGGCAGCTTTTGATTCCATAGATCATGGTAACTGTCTGAACTGACTTTGGGGTTTGTGATTGGCTTTACAGTGGTTTCCCTTTCACTGGAATGGTTTCCAATCAGTGCTGTGGGGGAGAGATCAAGTCCTAGATTTCTGGTTTGCAGGCTTCCTTAGGGCTCCACATTCTAATTTAAGATCTACTTGAGACCACTAGGGGAGGTCACTTGAGAGCATGGGGTCAGGTATCATCAGTAAGTTGATGATACACAGTTGAATAACTCAACCCCTGTCCGAACAAGTGGTGCCATTGATGTGTTGTCCCAATACCTGGAGACTCTGGATGGAGAGGAACAGGCTTAGGTTTAATCTTAGCAAGTCTGAATGGCATTTTACTATATGAGTTGCAGTCATTACCAGTGGGATTCTGGGTGTGATTCTAAATGTGTTTTTTTACTATAAAGCCCTACATGGCTCAGAAGCTGCTTATTTAAGGGTCTATGTTTCTCCAGTTATCTTTGCCTATCCTATAAGATCAGACAGGTTGATTATGCTTTGGATGCCTCCACTTAAACAATGCCATCTTGTGGGAACCCATGTCTTCTCTGTCACCCCCACCTCTGCAATACCACCCCCCCCTCCCACCAAAGTTAGTCTGGCCCTAACCTTGCTGTCCATTGGAAGAACTCTATAAACCTGGATTTTCAAACAAGCCAGAGGCCAAAGCGATTCGTGCTTCTGGCCACTGGTGGATGGACAGTTGGTATTCAAGTGTATCCTTCTTCCCAATGTGTTATATTTACCAGAATGGTATTATATTTTTATGCTGTTTTAATTCTGTGTGCCATCTAGAATCTTTGGACTTGGCAGCTGTGAGGTTTGGGTCTGACCTTGACTCTGAAAATGAAACTTATCTTAAGCCAGAAGGGGAAAACACAACTTATTGGGGAATTTCTGGGGAAATAGAAACTAGTAGTGACTCAGCAGAGTGGGAGAATTTGGAGACACTGATTGGGCAGAATCCGGAGGGAGGTTTGAATCCTCCAATTAATGCATGAGAGAGGAGAGCAGAGAAGTGCGTGAAGCAAAAGGCAGTCCAATTGGCTACAGAGGAGACATGGCGGGAAAAGGATCGCATAAAAAGGCACCAGCCCCAGGAGCAAACTGCCAGAGACAACTGTTCTACTGTGCCAACAACTTTGACAGGAGAATCCTTGCCAGGAAATGGAGCCTTGCCTGTAGCCAACATGGAATCAGTGCCAGCTCCCTCTACTGACACAGATCTACCTCCTTTGCACCCTGAACCTGCCGAATCCAGCCTTGCATCCAGCTCCAAGTCTCGTCTTGCCATTCCAGCTGAATACAGCCTTGTATCCAGTTCCAAGCCTCATCTCGTCATTTCAGCCAAGCCCAGTCTTGCCTCCAGTTCCAATCCTTGTTTTGCCGTTTCAGCCCAGCCCAGCCTTGCTTCTAGTTCCAAGCCTTGTCTTGCTGCTCTAGCCAAGTCCAGCCTTGCCTCCAGTTTCAAGCCTCATCTTGCCATTCTAGCCACATCCAGCCTTGCCTCCAGTTCCAAGCCTTGTCTTGCCAATCCAGCTGGGTTCAGCCTTGTCTCCAGATCCGAGCCTTGTCTTGTTGCTCCAGCAGAGTCTTGCCTCGCCTCCATTGCCAAGCCTCACCTCCATGCTGTGTCCTGCAATCAAACCTCAAGCTGCCACCTTGCCACGCACCCTAGCCACACCCAATCTTGCTGCTTCACTGAGAGAGTTAGCCGAGTGCTGTCTTGCTGTGTTGCCACAATCTCCTTCTACTCTTGACCTGGCAGCCTTGGCCTGTGTTCCTCCACTGCCTGGGTGGACTTGATTGAATTATATTGCCTATTAATAAGGACTCTTTTCCATTGTAAGTAGTTGGTTGTTAGTAAAGAACTTCCTTTTGTAATTCTGCCTGGCCATCTCATAGTCTGAACAGGACAGTGGCCTACATCTAAATAATAATAAAAAATAATAAAGCATAAAATATTTTATTGCTCAAACTTCCCACATCTATAGAAAGTGAAGACACATCTTCCATCAAGGATTTTATGTCTACAGTCTTCCCATCAGAGTAAATTTATCTTCTTAGCTGCTGTTCCTGAACCATAAATCCAATATTCTTCATACTTCAGTAGGTTCTGAATTTTCAGAATGTAATTTAGTATCATATTCGCAACTCGAACCCTTATTTATTTTCCCATCATCCTGTTTATGGCTTAATGCATGGACATTATGCATTCCAAAATGGTGTCCATGTAGATTGGGCCCAAAACATATGAGTCAATGGTCTCTCTGACACACTGACTTTCCCACATATAGATGTTGAAACCCAACTGTCATTAACAACCCTCTGGAATATCCAATAGACTCAGAAAAGAATCTGAGCCATTGATTTGTATTAATACAACTTTTCAGCTGCAAGTAAATGTTAACTGTTAGATTTAGGAACTTCAAAACTTTTTCTAATGTTATTACTAATTTAGGAGCTTCCACATGTAATTTCCACCCTCAAGGGCTGCCCCATGGGGAGTTATTTCAATAATCAATCTAAAATGTACTGTAGTAACTCTGTGTTGCAAGTGTGTATTGCAAGCTAGTGCTGGGGACTGTTGAAATCAAACTGAACTTATAGTATATCAATGGATATTATACTGTACAACAATTAAAGAGAGGTTGGGCTTTGCCATTAAATGAGGCAAGGGGTCACCATGGCTGGACACTGGCACCAAAAGTCACAGACAGATTTTGTCCTTCACACAGTGTTCTGAAAAGATGGGACTATTATAATGTTTGCGAAAATCCTGACAGCCACTAGATGCCACTAGATGGTAGTGAAGGGTAGGCAAACCATATAGAGTCCCATGGGTGAAATCCTGATCCACTCTCTGCTGAGGACAATGGTTGCATCCCACACTGGTCTGTAACAACAGCTTTAGCACCTCCCCATGTATACCTGTCAGGATATAGAGCGAAGAACTACGCTGAGATCAGAAGCTTTAGCTCTAGTGTTTATTGTTCTGCTCTACAGTACAAAATCCTGCTCAACTGAGAAAGCACCAGCAGTTCCAACCAGAAAAGCTAGGAAACCTAAGGTGGTTCCTTTCTGGATCTCTTGATAGGGAGGCAAATCAAATCAGTACTGCACATGCATTTTTGCACCCTGGAGAGGACCCCCCTCTCCTTCATCAGCAATGTCCATAACATCACCACCTCTATGACCCTTAAAGCATGTTCCCTGGCAGTAGAATGGGCATCCTGTGACCCTACAATAGAGGTCCAAAACATTCTCTGGACTCTGGACTATGGACAAAACATTGGCTGTACTCTAAAAAGAAGGTATGACCTTCTTTAAATTAAATTAATTAAATAGTATTTTAAGAAATGATCTCAAAGAAGTTTGTCTTGGGCCTTTAAGAGATTATAGAACTGTGTAGATGATGACCAGTTAATACTGAAAAAAGAAATGCATAGCAAGTACAAGAAAAAAGTCTTCGTCTTTTTACATTCAAGGAACATAAGGCCAGGCAGTCCTTCCTGATGGCTCTTTATATATTCAGGTACTAGATATGACTCAATAACTGTACTGAACTTCATTTTCTAAACTGATGGTTAATGTGTTCATAGTCGACTAGTTTTATGGAATTATGAGATCTTCACATTGTCAGAAACCAGATTTAATTTTCCTGAACATTGAGGTGAAATAGTAGCAATGTCCATGAAAGGAAACAGCAGTTTTTTTTTTTTCAGAAGTTAAAGATTTCTCTTTACAGAAGGTTAGTTTTTTTCCCCTGTGCTATCTGCCAGTATTACCATGATGCTAACTTTTCCTGATAATATGATAGATTTGTTGTATAGTTGATGCAGTTGATGTATTTGTGGAATCTGCTGGTGTCTAGCTATGTTTTAAAGTAGCTTTTATTTCTACCATTCCACCTCTCCCTTGTTATAGTAAGGGACTAGTCTGCTCAGGGGCATTTGCAGAGGGGCAGGTTATCAAAAAACTCAAGATGGCAACTATGACCATGCAGTCAAAGCTCCACATCTTTTGTATGTGCATCAATGTTTTTGTTTCACAGATGCCACAGAGCATTTAGGCTGTTTGCTTCTGATCTTACCAGAACTAGCTTTTATGATCTCTATGTGGACATCTGGAATCCGTGAAACCAATTTCATGGATTTTCTTGCCCTTTTTGTGAAGGGCACAGACCACATGCTCGTTTGATTGAACACTGCTATGGAAGTCTTGGCTTGCATAGCAGCTTCCCTTTAGATGGAAGATGCAGCTTATATTTCACCAGACTATACTGCAGAATGGACTGGGTGAATGGGTTTCTATGCAGAAAGAGATTCCTGATGTGGAATTCAACTGCATATGCACTAAGAACTTGATAAGGGGAGCTGCCTTTTTAAAAGATTGAATAACCGCCCAGAGTCCCCCGATGGGAGGAGATGGGCAGGGATGAATCAAATAAATAAATAAATAAATTTCATTTAATTCAGGACACATCCCATCTTCTTTCAATTACATGAAAGAACTGCCCAGATTCCCTCCTTGGGGGGGGGGGGGGAAGATGGGCGGTGATAAAATTAGATAGATAGATAGATAGATAGATAGATAGATAGATAGATAGATAGATAGATAGATAGATAAATTTGCTTTGGTGTTCAGTAAGGTTAGGGTTCAATAAAATGCTACTTTTAACTTTCAGGAGCACCACTCAACCTTTTCCCATTTGAGACCCTCTAAAACTCCCAAATAACCTAGCCAATTCCCCACAAGTGCTTAGATTGATGAGACTATCATAGCCCATATCCATCTGCAGAGCACCAGGCTGGGAAAGGCTGCCCTAAACCCAGAATGCTCATATCTATATCTCTCCATAAAAGGCCATGTGAGACCTTTGTTCAACCCAAATTACTACATGTTCTCCTCATTTTCGATATCAGCAAGCAATTTCTGAGGAAGGAACAGTATGGCACATTCAGACTGTGGAACGCCCTCTTCAAGGAAGCCCATGTGGCTGACATGTGAGGAACTAAAAAGTCTGCTTTTGGGTCTTATTTCATATTATTATACTTTCTGCAAGGCTGATATAAATATTCTTAGGCTGTTTTAAATGTAAATATTTGCATTTAATTTTTAGCTTGTCTCTATTTTTGTATTTTAGTCTACTTTGGGAACATCTGCATAAACACATCCTTGTGATGTTTGGCTTCAAAATTCTTAGTGTGTGAAGTTGTCCTTGTTATACTTTAGGAACAGACAATGCATTTTTCAGCCCAAGTTTGCAATGAAAAGGAAAAAAATCAAGAGCCATACAGACAAGACAATATAGTCAGAACACTATAAGGTACTTTTTAATGTTTTGGGCTTGAGGTGTTAAGAAAAGAAAGATGTGTTGAGTTTCGAGATAGTTTTATATATCTAAATTTCCCCTTAAAAAGCAAACACCTAAACAAAAACATACCTTCCCAAATCAGTAATAGCATTAGCCCTCTGAGGGCAGAAAACAGTTCAAGGATTCCAGGGATGCAGTGTTATTATTGTAGGATCTAATAACAGGATCTTGAAAGACCACCAGCGTTTCTCCTTGCCCCCTCTTATGCCAAACAGAATTACAGGTAGTCCTTGCTTAACAACTATTTGTTTAGTGATGGTTTGGACTTACCACGGTGCTGAAAAAAACCTACTTAAATCAGTCCTCGCACCTATAACCGTTGCAGTGTCCCTGCAGTCACATGGTAACAATTTGGGCACTTGGCAACTGGTTCGCATTTATGACCATCAGTGTCCCATGGTCATATGATCACCATTTTTGACCTTCCTGGCCGGCTTCTGGCAATAAAAATCAATGGAGAAACATGTGATTCACTTAACTATCATGTGGTTCATTTAATGCCCGCAGTGATTTGCTTAATGACTACCACAAAGAGGTTGTAAAATCAGGTCGGATTTGCTTAATGACCACTTTGCTTAGCAAATGTGGAGGCTTCATTCAGCCTCAGATTGCCTGGTGACTTGTGTCTCGAGTGAGAACTTTGGGTTCATTTGTTTGATGATCCATTGGCTTGTTTTCTTGGCTGTCCAAAGTATTTTCAGAATTCTCCTCCAACACCAAAGTTCAAAGGCCTCAATACTCTTCCTATCCTGCTTCTTCAAAGTCCAACTTTCACTTCTGTAGTATATCACAGGAAATACCATGGCTTGCACAATTCTGATGTTTGTAGGTATAGACACATCATGGCATAAAACCAGTAACACAAATGCCAAAAGTAGTCATATAAGTGCTCTAGAAATAGAGTTGAATAACATTATTTCTTTTTCCTACATTTCCTTGAGTCAGCATATTAGCATCTACTGTAAATTTTGTTCTCTTTTTTATAAATAATAGAAGATAAGTCTTTTTTTCTTCTTCTCAATGTTAAATATGCACTACAATGCTCATAAAAATATCCCTTCACAATGGATTCCTTTGCTGAAGTAACTGGATCAATTTCAAAAGTTGCATCAATGTTAGAACCCATTCAAAATGGTTCCAACCAGTCCATGAGACACATTAACAGATATGTGGTGGGCCAAAGCCCAGAATTAAAATAACAGGAGAAGCAGCTTCCAGCATAGAGTGTGCTCTGGAATTCTAAGAGGAAATAGAATTTATTCCATGATGCATTGGAGCATAAGGCGGTATTTTAACTATGAGACATCTGGCAAGTTGGCACTGCTGTCTTTATGTTCTGCTTTTCCCAACATATCAGATATTAGCTATATGCCAAAGTGTGGCTGTTCTAGTCTCCACTTTTGATGGACGTGTTATGAAATGGGACTTGAATACTGAGCGCTTTCATACTCAAGATAAGGCTATTCTTTGAACTTGCTCTATTTTGTCTTTTTTAAAAAAATGATTGATCTAGCAGTGTCTGTATGCCCTCTGTATGAGAGAGCAGAATGCACATACACTATTTCATGCAGCTCAACTGGCCAAATTTAGATCTGCAGCAAGACTTCCCTTTGTTCTAGATAAAATTATATTCAGTTTCAAGATCTAAGGGGAACAGAAATCTATGTCTACAAATGCTACAAGTCACCTACTGTATTTCCCATGACTGCTTAGGCAGATCCATTTGGTGTATCCTAAAGTTCAAATAAAGTTGATCACATTTTGAGTCAGACATAAATGCAAAAGGTTCTAAGCATGCCCTAAAATAAGCTGAAGTTTTTCAAGCTAGCAGAATTCACAAGTCTGCATCCAAGTTATAAATTCTTAGCCATGAGAGAAAAGTTTCTGGGAAAAGTGGTATTTAGGATATTTTGAGATCTAACCATTACACAAGCTTGGCTGTTTCAACCCTCTCTCAAGTTAACAGAGATTAAATACAAATTCTTCTTTTTTAAAAAGTCTGATAGCATTTACATGGGACATATCTAAAATGTTGCTGAATATCATCAAAGCCCTCTGTTGTTGTTTCCAAGGGCCTCATTATAACAGATCCTAAATATATTAACACTTACGGGAGCCAAGATGGCGATGAGGCAGCAACTGCTGTAAGGAGCTCCTCCAAGGATTACTTTTTATTGTTCAATATCTTCCACACTTACCCCCTGGTGCGACAGCCTGGTGCTGTCTTATTGGAGCCCTCAATGTGCAGACAGGAAAATTCTGGGACACTATTAACCATCATGGGAAAAAGAAAGAAGAGATGCCGCACACATTCCGGAACACAGGCTGTTCCCAAGCCCACGAAACCGCTGAAAGTCAACAGCTACCTAACAAGCAGGCAGCCATCTCCTGGAAGTAACCTAATCCCCTCTAATCTCCCCAATGGACACGATGCACTAGGGTGGGACTTACAAGTAGAGATTGAAAGCCAACCACTCATAGATTTTTCCTCTTCTATGGAAGAGGATGCACCCTCCCCACTTGAACAGACTGCTGCTATCCGTTCAGCAGCTGCACGGCTTTCGAGGGATGGGAGTGAGAATACAAACTTGGTAAATTTAAAGAACACAAATATAACTGACTTTTTAACCAGGCAAAGCCTGCTGACAGCACAAACTGTTCTTTCCATCTTCGAGCTGCTGACAACAATAAAGAACAAGGTGGTTTCCTTGAGAGAAGCTTTTGTGAAGTTTAATGGAAATCAAACAAATGACAACATTGCTGAAGCACAGATTTCCCATACGAGGTGTGCCACAAAGGCAGTTAGCAGGGAAGTCACAGGTAACCTTTTCCCCATATTAAGAAAGAGAAAGACAGCTAGCAATCAGAGAGAGCTGATTACACAGGTGGAGAAGGGTGAGAAACAAGTGCCTATTGGCCACGCAAACAAGGGAGAGAGACACTTAAAGTGTAAATATTACTTGCAGCCTAATCAAATTACCCTACAAATATTAAACAACAGTGTATACAGAGGACGATGGAGATCCAAAAGAGCAATTATCTTATCTCTGAGCCAGTTACTATGATGCGAAAGGCAGCTGGTCGATTTGGAAAAAGCTGAATGGCTCCCATTCAGCAGAGATTGTGAGCGAATTTTACTTACATTCAGGCAGCCCATAATCTCTACCATGCTGTTTAAAATGAGGCCCTTTCTGCACCTCTTTTCAATAGTCCCAACAAGCGTGTTTTGTTCAGAGGAACTCAGCCCACTCCTAAGCCAGCTGGACCTAGAGAGCACTGTCACCTTAAAGAACAAAAGTGACAACTTGACTTCAGATAACCTCAAGGACACCTCACCAGCTCAGCCCCTGAGAGAAGGTGGCCCAGGCAAACACTCTGTACTACCTATAGCAAGACAGTGCACAGATGATCTTCTGGAGGGAAATCTGATTAACTCCTTTAGTGCCTTGTCAGACGTGGAACAAGCTGACATTATAAAAAGACTGGATGATCTGAGACAGACTCTAGTAGCAACACGCAAAGCAGCCAAACCACTAATCGATCTAGTTTTGCCAACTACCCAAGGCAATTGTAACAACTTTGAGAAAGATCTTGTTGGCACTTGTGCCCCTTCCTTTACCAGGTGGAACTCAGATATGCAGATCATCAATACAGAGGCCCCTGGAGCAGATCCAAATCCCTCACACCAGGAATTTGAGACAGATAACAGCAGTCTAGCTCACTCAAAAATTGGCACCTTTTCCAGCTCTCCAGGCAGACCTCTGCCTCAGGAACCAGAGGAAATTATGGTAAAGGCAGTCTCTGAGGTAGGAAGAAGACCACTGCCTAAGACTGAGACAACCCTGCTGGCCACTGACACAGATATGAAACAACAACCTGTTGATGCTTACCACCCTATGTGTAAGCCACCACACAATTCACCTGAACCCACACAGCAGCAAGAGGGCAGTAAAGAAAAGCCAAATTTCAACCAGTGTGTCTTCCTAGATACTGAAGGAATGCTGGGTCTTATCCGACCTTAGAATGACTGCATGAGCCACACCATCCAACTACAGATCTCAGCACAATGCCAGTCATCCCTCCTGACAACAAACAAGGAAGTTCTATTTGGATATTGACATGGAATATAGCTAGATAGAAGAATAGAATGTCAGATGGAGATCTGTTGGAATTCCTCTCCAAATTTGACATCATAGTACTCCAAGAGTGCTAACCACCAGTGATGAGGAAGCTCACTTAACAGGCTTCAGATCCTGGTCTATACCAGAGGGCAAATTTTATTCAAAAGGGCGGGCCTCAGGGGAATCATGCATACTTGCTAAGGCAGAGCTGGGTTGGCAAGGGCAGCAATTGGTCCTCAGAGAAGACCCCTTCTATCTCCTAGCTATCCAATTCAAATATAAATTATTTGAAGTTGTGCTGCTAAACACATACATACCACCATACTCCTCTCTCTGTTTCTCTTCTGATATTTGGGTGCAATTAGAAAAGACAGTCATAGAGATAAACATAAAACATCCCAAAGCCACTGTGATCCTTCAATGCTAGGGTGGGGGCTTCAATGCTAGGGTGGGGGCTTCTTTGTATGATTACGTATACTTGGGCATCATACCTGAGAGCTACTTAACAAACGACCCACCCTGGCACTCCGGAGACTCTAAAAGGAACATGGCTGGCTCCAAACTGATCTCTCTGATATATACATGCAACCTTCACATCCTAGGAGGCAAAGGCAGCTGCTTCACATATCCCTTTACCTTCCATGCTGGGAATGCTAGCAGTGTTTTAGATTACATATGTGTCTCAACAGACAAAATGAACTTATTCTCAGATATTCAAGTTCATGTGAGGGAGGACAGCGATCATCAACCGATTGCAGTTAAATTCTACAGTAACTCCGATTTACGATCGCCAACAACACACGACAAGAGGTTACTTGCTAACCTTGAAGTGAGGCAAGACAGGAGGCTTAAATGGACTAAGGTGGATACTAAGGCGATTTCTAATTTTATGAACTCTGAGAGGGCCCAGTCTTGGGTGAACATGGTTGTTACAACTACTCAAGACCCAAATAGAATCCTTACTGGATATGCCAATTTGTGCAGCACATTAAGAAACTTTTTAATAGATAAACTGCCACTTAGAAACCGACAGCCCATAAGATCTAATTGGTTTGATCTTGATTGCTCTTGCTCAAGAAAGACCCTAAGAGCAGCTATGCGTTTGGTTCAAAGAAACCCCACCCCAAACAACCACGCCAAGATGTTAAAGCTCAGATGTAATTATAAGAAACTAACAGCTACAGTTTGATCTGAGCTAGAAAAGTCAGCAAAAGGGTCTAATCCAGTCATATTTTGGAATATCGTATCTGGCATGTTGAAGGAGCATAAGCTCCTACTTGATATCCCCATTTCAGCTTCAGTCTCGGAGGATTTCTATACTACCCTATTTGCCAGCTCCAAGCAGGACTATCCTGAAAAGATGACTACTGAGCCTCTGACCCTTGATAATTTTCCTCCTTGGCTACCAGTAACAGTGACAGACAGTAAACACATCATCCACTCACTGAAACCCAATAAAGCACCTGGCGAAGACTTCCTACCACCAGAACTTTTCAGGACACACGTTTACTGGTGGGCCCTACTATTGGCAGGACTCTTTACATACATAGACAACACTGGCCATATTCCAGCAGGATGGGAACTTTCCATCATAGTTCCCATACACGAAAAAGGAGACAAGGAAGATCCTAAAACTTACAGACCCATAAGCCTTATTGATATTACAGCTAAGATGTATGCAAAACACCTCCTGAGAAAAATAGAGGACTGGGCAATTGAGAAAAAAATATACTAGTGGAAGAACAGGCTGGGTTTAGACATGGGCACTCCACAATAGACAATTGCTTTGTTTTACACCATCTTATCACTAAATATACAACTGATGGAAAGCACCTGTTTACATCTTTTATTGATCTTAGCGAGGCATTTGACTCCATAAATAGAGATATCTTATGGAAAAAGCTGGCCAAGTTAAATATGGAACCTAGACTTTTATATTTAATAAAGGCCCTCTACATAAATAAACACTTGAAAGTCCGTACCGGAGTCAATAGCATACCCACCCACAAAGGTGTCAGACAAGGATGTATCTTGGCCCTGGTGTTGTTTAATCTCTGTGTTAATGACATCCCAGGATTTCTCCATTTGATGGATGTCCACAAGCCAAAGATCCTCAACAGACATATCAATATCCTCTTATATGCAGATGACATGGTTTTGATGGCACATTTCCAAGTAGGCCTGAGAAGATTGATAGGGAAATTTGGTGCTTACTGCACTGCAAACTTCTTAAACATTAACAAGTCCAAATCCAAAGTGGTGGTTTTTGGGAAAAGACGGGCCAAATACAATTGGCACTTGGATGGGGAGCCTATAAAACAAATAGACTCTTTTTCATATCTAGGGGTGGTTTTTACAGATACAGGGCCTTGGGCTAATCATTACAAGCAAAGTTCTGCAAAGGCCACAGCAAGTTCTAAAACACTAATTAAACTACTCAGCTACAACCATCCCTGCTCTCTGCTCTCCATTCTGAAGGTCCATAAGGCAAAAGTTGTACCTGTGCTAACATATGGTGCCGAATTGTGGGGCTTATCAAAGGCCTCCTTACTTGAACAAAATAAAGCACGTTTTTTAAGAACTATTCTGGGGACTGACAGGAATATACCTGCAGCAGCAGTAAGAGCTGAAACAGGCACCCATTCCATTTATAGTCTATCAGTAACCAAAGTCTTCAACTACTGATGGAGGATTCTCCCAATGGAACATGATATTAACACTAACATTTGGACTTGATCTACAAACCTACTTTCTCTCACACCTTGTCCCTAGCCATATTTTTTTGTTCTTGTCACAAATAGTCAGTGCAAACTTTTGAAGGCAGCAAATATAAAGTAATGCATAGTGGCTGTCACATTGCTTAAATCAACAAAGCTACCCTGAGCACAGCGGTGGAACATAAATCCATTTTTCCACCAGGACAGAACACCAAAAGGAAGTAAATAGAATTTGGGAAAATAGAAATCACATTGAACATTCATTTATTTTTTATTAGCTCTTCTAGCATCCTGTGGACATCAGTGTGGATATATGCAAATACACATGAATTCAACTTTCTTCCATGTCTGAGCACATCAGCCAATTTAAATCTAACAATATTGCCTCTTGAACCAACTTTTATGTTAAGCAATGCTCAGCAAACTGCACAAAGAATATTTTTAATAACTCATTGTCCTCATTTGGTTATCATCTCCTCTACAATCTTTCATGGACAGTGAAAGACAAATTTACTTCCATGTATAATTTAAAGAAAAATTACAGAATTGTAAAATAAAGTTAGGGGGAGAAGACAGCAAAAGAAACTGTGACAGGTTAGTGGAATAGAGCATATGGAAGCAAGCCTGACTAAAAGTAAATATTTCTAGCTATTTGGTTCGGATCCTCAAGGTAGAAGGTAGAAGGCTATCCATGTTTAAATCTAGCATGTGTTTGTAGGACAATATGTGCACATTTTTGAACTTCATTGCTAGTAAATGGGTGACCCTGTTTCATGGTTATTTTGAATGTTATGAAAGTTCTCGGCTGCTATTTTACGCTATTTATGTTGTTTCTAATTCTGGTTGTTTTAATTGTTAGTTGCCTAGTGTCATATATATAAGATGGGCAGCCATAAAAAATTATTAAACAAACAAATAAATAAATAATGCACATGAGAATAAAGTGTGGATCTTCATTAGCAGGGTAGTATTCCATTCCAATGTTGTTGTTTTTTTAATTACCTGCAAAATGCACTTCATTCATATATTTTCTCAACCTACAGAACTACCTCTGATGTCCACCATTGTTAACATATATTGCCCCCAGGTTGTTGTTAAATATCACCTCCATTTCCCCAACAAGACTTTTAAACTGTAATTTTTCCCCATGAAATCCCCCCATTTGACATAACCATCCATCCTTCCATCCATCCATCCATCCAATTTCAAGACTGCCCAGTTTTTTAATGATTCTGGGTGACTTACAGATAAAAAGAAAAACAGTACATATAAAAAATAATCATAGCAGACTGGAAGTACAATACACTCAGTTGTAAAGCCAAATATAACTAAAGAGGTCTCACAACCATCCTATCCCAAAGCCTGGGAGGACAACCAGGTTTTTAGTAATTTCTTTAATGTCATAAAGATGGAAGCTGCACAGATCTTTTGGGGGACATTGTTCCAAAGAAGAGGTGCTGCAACAGAGTAGGTACACTTCCTGGCTCCCATAAGATGACACGGGACCTGGAATGCCTAGAGAAGCATCAGACCAGGTTCCATATTATGGGTATGAGTGGCATTGCCAGGTAAATGTTTTAATATAAATTTCAACCTTAAGATGCTGCAGCCCTGTCTGATTAAGTGAATAAACAGATCTGCATAAATATCAGGCCAAGCAACTTGGCATTAATCATATTACAATACTTTATAAGTCAACCCTTTAAAAGGGATTTACACTGGTTGCACCATCTTATATATAGTTATACCTACGCTAGTATTAATGAGTACAAACTATTTAAATGCTGACATTTTGCTGATTAAACCATGGCACTTTTAAAAAAACCTGGAGTTTTAAAAATTCCTAGGTATACAAGGATCCTCATGTCCTACAGAAACCACAGGAGTTATTGTTGAAATAGAAAAGACTATTTTGCCTGAAGAAGAGAAAGAATTACATATGTAGCAGAGCTACTTTAACAGAGGTGGCTTTGAGCAAAGTAGAAGATATGCGAAAAGTGTGGTAATTTTCCAGAAGAAAGAGGACATGGCACAAAGGTAATGGATGAGGCTGCTCACAGCCCTCAAGCCATTTTTCTTAAGAAGATTCTATGGATATAGTTTATAGACTGATGCTGCTATACATAGTTAATCAGAAGAAACATCTCACTATGTTCAGTGAGGTTTACTTCTAAGTCAGTGCATATAGGAATTCAGCATTCATAGTATACAGGATTCGAGGCTTTATTCTGGAGTGAAAACATTTAATTGAACAACTTAATACTGGCCCCATGAATCACAGCAGATATTAGCATTAGCCACTTTGGCTAATCTCAAAAATACCAAACCTAGGACCAAAACAACCCTCAAGTAGATTTGGTTTGTACTTAACCACCTTTATATGGTGGTGAAGGATACTCCATGGACATGCCCAAGCAGATGTAGATATCAAGCTTGACTTGAAGGACTCTTTACTTTTAGCTGAACATGTGTAAGCCAACTCTCAAACCATTCCCTATAGCCTGGGAAACATGGGATGAAGCATGAGATGCCAACTTTCTTCAAAATATATTGCTCAATCCAAAGCCATTGCTAATGCCTTAATATATAGAATAGAATATTCCTCAAAGGCACTGGACTAGAAACCAGGTGACTGTGTATTCTAGGCCTTCCTTAGGTGTGCAAACAGGCTGGATGACTTTCAGCCAGTCATTTTCTCTCAGCCCAAGCCACATCAGAGGGCTGTTGCTGGGAAAAGAGGAGGCAGGTATATTAGGTATGTTCGCTGACCAAAATATATAAAGGGTAGGACAAAAATATAACAAGAACAAAAACAACAACAATAACAACAATGATACCTTTAATATTATTAAACAACATCTGCCTATCCCAGATCATTTGGAAGGACTCGATAGGTTGACAAAAATGCCAAATCTAGTCTAAACATCTGGCTGACTGTACATCCAACAAGAATAATAAATGTTTTAGAACAAAGAGTTATTGGTAGCCTTCATTTACACTGAAAAATGTACATTAGTGAATGATTTTGGAGGCTGAAAATGACCACTGTCCAAGAAAGGTCTGATGAATTTTGGTTAGTAATGAGTCCATCTCAATGAGAATACCTGGTGGGACCATCTATGGTATTTATAATGCTAAAACAGCATATGAAAGTGCCCTAGGGCAGTCAGCTCAACTGTATTCTTCTTATGTGCTTAAAGTATTATCTAAATATGTGTGAATCCACACCCAGAGAAGGAGGGATGGAGAGGATCAAGTGGTATATGCTCAGTTCTGCTGTTCTTGGCTTCATAAATCATGCCTAAAGATCATTAGAATCAGATTTTGGTTCATTGTCTTTTCCTACCAAAAGATGATGTGATGACTTGGTGTTCAAGTTCTACTTTCACCAGTTAAAGTAGCTGCACTTCACCTACCCTTTTGAGATTTCCTGCCAATCACTCACTTGATGGCAATTGTGCTTTGTTACTTTCTAATACTGTAGTTCTCCCAAAGAAAGATGGCCCTGGATTTAAAATTGTTCCCTTCCCCCTCAAAGGAAGAGGAGGCAGAAGAAAAATATATAAACAAAGACAAAAGGCCCGACTTCAGCTGAAGACAGTTGTAGAAATTCCCCCAACAACTGTGCATGTGAGAGGCAGAATGATAAACACACTCATATTATCTTTGTGCTTATGTATATATGCACATATGCATATTTGCTAGAAGACACATTTAAAAATGAGCAAGGCCAGGATTTTGTAAAAATTGAATACCTACCGATTAAAATGAATTGCCCATAGAATAAGGTATCTCATTTATAAAATTAATTGATCTCTATCTATAAAAAGAAAACATGATGGAGATTGAAGAAGGAGAAGGGGTAGCTGAACTGTCCAGGAAGGAAAGGGAGGGAGGGAAATCAAAAAGGATGGCAGTAAATTAAGGGATAGAGTTAACTGAAGAAAAGAGAGAGAGAAACTATCCATGGGAGTAACAAAAAGTTTTCTCACACATGCAATGCCTCCCATGCTAATCATCAAAGGCATCCATGCTTTTCAGCAGTTATGTCTATTCTCATTTTCACTTTCCATATATTCATCTGTTTTCAACCCCATCTTCTATTCTTAAAAGATGAGTCCTCCTTATTATGCAGTAATTATTTCTGGGAGAGGGGAAAACTTCTTACTGGCTAAGTTTCTGTATATACAGTACCTCTCAAAAGGAGTTGCAGTAGATTTCCTCTTTGTTTGGTAGCAACACCTGGCAAACTTGGCTGATTTCAGAAGCTAAGCAAGATTGGCCCTGATTGGTCCTTGGGGAACTACCTAGGAATTCCAGAATGATTGGCTAGGCTGGGAAGTTGAAAAAACAAAACATCCCTGAAGCAGGCAAGCACCAATCATTTCCATAATGTTGCCAAGCAAGTTGCATGGATGCCATCTCCTGGAGTTTAGCTTGACTTGAGGGAATTGTTACCTTTCGTCTTATCCTACAGAAAGCCAACTGTTTAACAGGAAAGAAAAACAGTGGCAGTTTTTGTTTTTGTGCATTTAATTTTCAAATCTGGGACAGACATTTGAGGTGAACCCAGGAATTAAGGAATTGAATAGCTGAGTTGAAGAACATTTCTGAATAATTCTATGTATCTTTCTGGCATCAGTGCACCATCTGCTGATCTCAGAGCATCCTTATCAATAGCAGTTTTTCTATTTTTGGTGCTTGCTTATTACTTTCCATGACAACCCAGACATGAAACAAGTTTACTAAATGCCTGACTTTGAGAATAACTCTAATGTGCACCTCATTGGGCATATTTAATCTTCTAAATTCCCTGGTATTGATTGGCAGAATAGAAGCTTATGTTTGCTGATGAAAACATGTTACTCTTGTCCAAACTAGTGATAACTTGCATTTTACATTGGTACAGGGTTGACCCCTTTTCCTGTTCTTGAAAGGTTATTATAACATCTTCTAAAACTTTTAAAAATAGCCACTTTAGGATATAATGTAACTAATGGGCCTTGGAATAGGCAAAATAATGTATTGTTCCTCACTAATGGAAACATAACACACTTTGCAATTACACCAGTTACTTGAGTTCCAAGAACTATCGTTTCTTTTTATCTCTCTCTCCCAATTAAAACAAAAAACAAAAACAATGGTGGCTTGATTATTGCTTGGCTATGAGGCATCTCAATCTGCTATTAAAAGGAAAAATCTCCTTCAACTCCTGATGATTTCATGGACACATTGAGTACTTTTCTTGGCAATTATAATGGCTTCCTATTTCCTTCTTTTGGATGTTCCCAGTGTAGGCCTGGAAATCTCTGAAGATTTCCCATCTAAGCACTAACCAGGGCTGATTCTTTAAGATCAGCCAAGGTTGACTCAGTACTGCCACACAGTAAAATTAATTTCCTTATCTTACATAAACAATAGGAGGCATCTTTGGATTAGGAACAGGAATCATTTTCAAATGGTTTTTTGAAGGAACCTCTGCATAGCTACCCTGTACATTATAGAAACTTTGGGAGGCAGAATCTAAGAAGCATAGGAAAATTTAGGAGATCTAAGAAGTAAAGAAGCATTGGAAAGTTTAGGAAAGTTAATTCCATTAATGTGAAAGCTATGTATTGTAGAAGAACATTGATGGTGGTTTTGTATTAGACAAGTTTCCTCTGTATCTTTTTATTAAACAACTCCTGATGCCCTAATGGCCTACCAAGAAACATCTGACCTTCTCAAATTAGTTTGGCAGGAGGTAGAGAATAGTGTGGAGAAGTTGAAGGGAATGGTTGGGCAGGGGTTGGGCTGCAAGGAAGCAGCATGGGGCTGCTGGGAAGAGTGGGCAGGTGGGAAGTACTAGGGAATGTAAGACAGGGAGGCTGGAGGGAAGGATCAAAAGATTTGGAGAGACAGGTCTGGGGTGGCCTAAAAGAAGCAAAGATAAATAGAAAGGAAAAAGAGAAGGAAATATATTTGGGGAGGCCAAGAAGACCGAGCTACTGGGAATGTGGAAATAGCAAGCAACAAAAAGGAGGAGGGAATCAGATAGGAGAGAAAGATAACAGTTAGGTGGTAGGAAAAGTTAGTGGAGAACAGGCAGGAGATGCAGTGGCGTGTGGAATAGAGGGGAGAAGCTGGCAGGATGGGGAGGTGAAGGGGCATTGTGGATTATTCCTAACCTCCCTCTTGATCACATGTGTTCCAGAAGCCAGAACATTTGCACTCCTGATTTATAGTCAGCCAACTTCATACTAGAGCATATAAGCTTTGAGATTCCTTACTTGATTTGAAAAGGAGATTAAATTTCTTGACTTGCCTGCTAATGCTGGCATACAGATTGTGAAAGAAGCTTCTCAGTATTAACCCAAGAGCCCTTGTATCTGAATTTGTCAGATTAGTATTATTCTTCAGGCACACACTGAGTAAAAATTATGTCATGATACATTTGCTATTTCTAACATAATACAGCTATGTTTCCAAAGTGGAGTTCCAAAACAGTTTTCATATTTGGAAGTTCACTTGAAGGCTGTGGGAATTATCAACATAAAATTCTGCAGCCTGCAGCTGACAGGTCATACATGGTCTTCAAGAACCTTGGATGAAGTTTGCCATAAGTCCCCATGACACTCTTGATTTCTGTTTTATCAGTATTATAGCTAGGACTACCATTGCTGATTTCAGCCTGGAACATCTCATGCTCTGGCTTTTATATCCATGGGCCTAATAAGGAAAGGCACTTTTAAGAATTTGGCCTCTTCTTGCAAATTTGGTGATTATAACCTTCTCAGATTAGCAGCTAAAGTAGGGGTTCAGGCTGCATGTGACCTGCAGCATTTATTCTGTAGCCTCTAGAACCCTCTAGAGAAAGCATATGACCCAATTGGCCATTTCCCACCATGTTTGAAGATTTAGATGTAGTTTAAGAAAAAAAAATGGGTTCCTTAACCTGTTCTCCCAAACTGGGGACCTGATCATGCCCATTATTGGAGTTTAGCCCTTGGCATGATGGTCCTTAAGTTAACCACAATTGTACATCCTTGGGCTAGAATGTCTGACCCTCTGTTTTCTGAGATACTGTATCTCTATAATCCTGGACAGAATTAGAATCAGTAGGGCTGCAATATCAGTAATACAAACGGGGCAAGCAAGAGGCAAGATAACTGGGGACTTTAGCATTCTGTCCATAGTAAGCCAGCTGAGAAAGATCACAGAGAAAAGGGAGAGAGGCTTTGCTCTGGGTGTCCATATGTATGTGTGCACAATTATGTTTGCGTTTGCTTATGTGTTCTTGAGCATACTTCTCTCCAATTTATTATCCAGCTTTGCATGCGCTTCTTGGGGCTGAAAGGCTTTTCTCCTGTGCAGATAATGGCCCCTTTCTGTGCGTCAAATGCACCCATCCAATTCAGAAGATAACCAACAAAACATTGCAAGTTGCACCAATATTGAGATATATACGTGTGCATTAGGTACACACACAGGTTGCACTTGCTTGTGTTTGGGATAATGTGCGTTCTCACCCTTGTGGGCTCATACCATACTTTTAGAGAAACCGTAAAGATTTTTCTTCAAATCATTTATTCATGGCAGAGCTGTATCATTCACAAATGTGTGTCAGGGAGCTAGATGGGCATAGATTTACTGCAAAATCCTTATAAAGTAGTGGAAAACATGAAGTCCCCTTTCAAGGGATACAGCCTGGGATTAATTTCCTTTGCCCTTCCCTTCTGATATGGTCATTGGACTAATCAACAAAGTTATTCAATTCAATTCTTTGCCCTTCCCTTTCTGCAGGGAAGTTTGTGCAAGATGATTTTCTGTTAGAAATATTTCAGCTCATCCCCGCAGCTTGCTCCACAAGACAAATGTTTCGAAGAATGACTCAGCGGAACCAAAGGGAGATGATCAGCATGGCCAAGTGCCACCGGCAATTGTTTTCAGGGACCAGGCCTTCTCAGTGCTCTTGAAATATTTCATTTTATTGTTTGGATGGGAAGGAATATGAAAAGGATTCAATTAGACAGTTTCCTCACTCCTGTCAAAGTGTAATGTCTTTTACAGATTTCCCACTGCTTACGTTTAATTTAGTCTCAATCTGACACTTGAGTAATTGTTATTCACCATTTCTCTCTGTGATTTACTTTGTATTTCCTCTTGCAGGTGACAGTTAATACATCTTGTCTGCTGCTGCTGCTGCTGCTGTGAAATAAACAATTACTTGAAAACAGTAAGAACAAGAAGAAGTGATTAGAGTGTTTACTTTTTTTGATTTGTCTATTAGTTGTTCTGCTAAATTGTCTCATTGCTGCATAAAACGGAGACTCCATCAGTATACTTATTATACTCCTGTGATATTCTAGCATGCTGGTGGAACCTGTGGCTTTCCAGATGATCTTGGATTATAATTCCCACCATCTCCCACCATGGGGAACTGAGGGGAGTCAGAATGTAACAATATGTGAAAGGTTGCAGGTTGTATACCTTTTAGGGCAAGGGAATTGTGCTCTTTTAGTGCTTTCAGGCTGACTCAGTGATGTTCCGGTCTGATGGAGAGCATATTTAATTATTAGTCCAACCACATATCTGCTCACCAGATCAAACCATTTCCATATTTCCATTACCTTCCCAACTTCAGATATTTCCTCCTTCCATCTTGGAATGCTACATCTTTTTCTTCTTTTACCTCTTTGTTATTAGAATGCCATCTAAGAAGAATCTTACTGGATCAAGTTCCATCAAAGACAGTCTTTCATTGTCAACCATGGCTTCTCAAAGTTATCCTCTATTTATTCCAAACAGTTGGCCTTCAGGAATATATTAGAGCTTAAGAGCTCTATTTAGTTGTGCATGAATTTGATTCATAAATTATACCTTGCATTCATAAGAATGGACTGCTCATAAGCTGGTCTAGAAAATATTTGAATACGATGGATATTTTGCTTTATAGTCACTCTATTAAATTGCTAAATAGCCAGACTGCAGTGATCTCCTTCACGTTTGTATTAGATCTTCTGAAATGAGGGGTGGAATAAAAATAAAATGATCAGAATGCAATCCTTTTTAAAATGAATGACTTCTATACTTTGGATCAAATGTCACAGAGATTGAATGTGCTTTATCATCACTGAACATATGCATGTTGTCATAGTATGCTAGCCTAAAGCGCATCAAGCTAGGACCTCTCAACATAGCATGGCACAATGAAAATGGGCTCACCTTTCAGGATATACCATGGATTGTCTAACAATGGCTTATTGGAAAAAAACACATTGCACGACAGGCTAACCAAAACCAAGCAAACCATGGTTTGGTTCAATATAGTCTGTGAATCCTGCAGCACTGGGTTCTCTATTACATATGTTTACTGGCTGTATCTGTTGACACTTACAAAGCATTAATAATGAACAGAACTTAATGTCCATGTAACTGTGCATAATTTGGGCTACAAATAAGCAGGCTTGCTGAACTGTCATCATTAATGTAGCATGTTTCAGTGTGGTTGGTTTTAGTCCTGTATCCCTGATCTACAAAGTATAAAGCATTTCATGGTTTTGTGCCATTTACGATAGATGTACCTTTTTAAAAAAAAACAAAACACTTCCTTCTGTAGGTTGAGGATTCAACAAGTGATCTTTTCCAACTTCTCTGCCTCCTTTGGAAAGCAAGTGAATGGACACTTGCTTTCCAAAGCCATTACTTAAAATGAAGAGAGGAACGTAATGTGCTGCAGATATATATCCTCTGGAAGTAGCTGCTCAATCAAGAGAATGACAAAATGATGATGCTCTAGTTGAGAGGCTCTCCAGACTGCAGTAAAAGAGCCATAAAACATCGTTAAAACTGTTTCAAGCATTGCCTTCCCTATTCGGTAGTGAGAAGAATTTTTAAAAAGCAAGCGAAAAAAATCATTCATGTAATCTTGGCTGGAAACAAATGTACATGCAACACACATACACTGGATGCAATTCCCCCTTAAGCGAGATTCTGAAAATGTAAAAGCAGGTTTCATGCATCATGCTAAGCCGTCATTTGATTAATCATGATTTATTGATTAAATCACTATTGGTTTGATTTCCACAAACCACAAAGGCATAAAGCTTGATGTATAAACCTTAATGGCAGGGTGATGCATCACACTAAGCTAAAATCAAACACACCGCCCTATTAAAGTATTGTGTTCATCTCTCACAAAATATGCTTCCGTGACTCACAGAACCAGTATTTAGTCAACCACCTTTTAATATGGCATACTTTGCAAATACAGCCCACATGGTTAATTTATGGTTCTGTGAATCCAAGCAGCTTGGGCAATTGGTTGAATTAATCATGGGTAGATGTACTGTATGAAGTTGTCATAGATTTCCTTTTGTTTCTACCAATTTTTACCTATACTTAAAACCCATGAATACTAATAAGGAAGATAAAGTGAGTCTGAGTTTGCTAACTCTTAAAAAAAGAACTAAAAAAAAAGGAAAACTGCTCTATTAAAAATAGTAACACACATTCTTTTATTCACTCATACGTACCTTTCACTGTATTCCTTTTCAGGGTAATCAGTGTTATGCAGAGCACATCAAAGGAGTAGGAAATAGTTTGGCAAAGTAAATAAGAGCATGGGGTAAAACAGGAAAAAGAAGCAGCTAAAATTAGCTTATAGTAGCACCATTCACTATATTTCTCCCTACAGATAGTCTTCACTTAATGACCACAATTGGGACCAGAATTTCAGTTGCTAAGCAAAGTGGTCATTAAGTGAATCCAACCTGATTTTACAACCTTTTTTGCAGTGGTCATTAAGTGAATCACCATGGGCCTTAAGTGAACCATGCTGTTCCCCATTGATTTTGCTTGCCAGAAGCCAGCCAGGAAGGTCAAAAATGGCAATCACATGATCACAGGATGCTGTGATGGTCATGATTGCAAACCAGTTGCCAAATGCCCAAATCATGATTATGTGATTAGGGAGAATGCTGCAATGGTCTTAAGTGTGAGGACTGGTGATAAGTCAGTTTTTCCAACACTGTTGTAAGTCTGAACAGTCACTAAATGGATGGTTGTTAAGTGAGGACTACCTGTATCTTTATGTCTTTGCAACCTATCATGAACTCTATCATTCCACATACTGCTTCATAATCTGCATTTTGTTCTTTAAACTTCTCACCTCTTTGTTTTGGATGATCTCATCAATTCCATCCAACCATAACTTTCTTGTCTTCACCTTCCTCTCAACCCATTCATTGTTCCTTCATATAATTGTTTTGTCATTTCATTGTCATTTATTATCTCTGTATGATCAAGCCACTTCCATGTAATTTTGTTGTACTGGTCCTCACTCTTATATCCAATCCATACTCATTCACCATCCCTTCATTTTTGACCCTATCGCTGGTTTTACCACCACACTTTTCATACACTCCATTCTCATTAGATTCAGCTTACTGTTGTGTTTCACCTGATAAACTCCACGGTAACGTCTACGTAACAAAGGGTGCAGAAGTGCAGTCCAATGTACAGCCACTTCAACCTCTTTGATAAACTTTCATTCCTTGAAACAGAGGACATATACCTACGACCTTCCTTTGAACATTTGCAGATATTCACATTTCTCCATCCATTTTCCCACCTTGTGCTATCATTCTACCATTCTACCCAAACTCTGGGAGTAAGAATGGGGGTGGCATTATGCATGGGAAAGACTGAACCTTACTGAACTTAATTTGAAAATCTGAAGCTCCTTTCTTGAAGCAAATTATCTTCCAAACTCTTTTAAGAAATGTAGACTGGTCCTACATATCACACTAAACCCTGATGTGGTTTCTTTGCTTTTGACTTAGCAAGCTATTTGAACTCAGTCAACTGGGACTTTTACGAGATACGGTTAAGCAAACGGTGACTTAACACACTCCATGAAGCAGATGGTGGAATGCTCTCCTATTTTAAGGCAACATGGTTAGGCTAAAATTGCTCCCATTTTATTGGTCCCTAGATCATTGCCTTTAAAAACAACTCGGGCTAGTAGACCTTCATATTGTGACTGTTTCCTTGCAGTATTCCATAAAAGAACCTAGTATAGATTATATATTTAAGGGAGAAATATCTAAGTACAAACAGGATTAAAACATTATAAAACAAACAAAAAGCAACATTATAAAAATATATGCATATCATGGAGATTTGTGTGTGTTTGTGGGCATGTGTACATTTGGATATGTCCTGGCAACTACACAGACAAGTCCATGAAGTTTTCTTAGCAACATTTTTGGAAGTGTTTAACATTGCTTTCTTCCTAGGAAGAGAAAGAGTGACTGGCTTGAATATTTAGTTGGCTTTCATACCTAAGGTTGGACATTCACCTTCCAAAATAATTATTAAACAAGAACCTAATGCCCAAACTTTTATTCATTAGTTGTATTTATATACCTATCTCTCCTCAAAGAAGTCGAAGGCTGCTTATTTATCTATTTACTTCTTTTTTATGCTGCTGTATTTTTAAAAGACTCATAGTGGTGTACACAGTATACTTAAATCAACTCAAACACAACAGTTAAGATAAACTAACATCATCTCCAAATTACAAACCTTAATGTCCCCTCATGTTATTGTCACAACAACCCTGTGAACTATGCTAAGCTTTTAAGAAAGTAAATGATGCATGCTTGTCTACTGAGCTCGATGGTTCAATATGGATTTGGAGGGCTACTCTAGCTGTCTTCTGCAGAAAGAATCAGGAATGAGAATCTTATAGCAGAATCTTCAGCTACCTCCAACCAGAAGGTGGACCAAAAGACAAGATAGCAGTTGTGGTCACATGATCAAAGCCCTGCCCCTTTTTAATATATATGACACATGCTCATTGTAAAAAAGGGTAGGTCTTCAACTGTGCAGTCATGATCATCACTTTTTTTTTAAATAGTCCTCTGTGGACGCTATACCAGAGACATCCACAGGTTCTGTATGAAAAAGTCAAGCTAATCACCATGATTTAATAGTTGCAGCTGCCATTTTGACTCTTTTAACCCTCCCTGTGCAGGCATGGAATCCTTGGTTGTTTCCCATCCATGTATTATCCAGGCCTGAGCCTGCTTAGCTTCTAAGCTCAGATAGATCTGAGAGGCAGAAAAAACAACGTTCTGTTTATATTCTTCAGTAATTATCACCAACAGGCCCATTTCTCAAAATATTTCATAATGTTTCTATCAACCACCAACTCTTTCTTTCCTAATTGGCTGTGAGATAGCTGTTCTCAGAATCATAAGTTGTTGGCTGTCCTAGAGCCCTTCAGCACTAAGTATTTGTGACTGACAATATTTTTGCTTTCTCAGGTTGGTGCTTATACATAAGAACAGTTGATCTACAGGTAGCAAGATATGACACCACTAGACTTTAAGAGATTACACTCTCCATGCTTCATAAATTACATTGGTTGCACCTTTCTTTTTCCCAGAAAACCCAAATACCTGCATTTCCCTAACCCCAGTTAATAAAAATGAATGTTCTTGATCACCTCCCAAGTACTTAAAAAAAGAAGATAAAAAGCCACACTTTGTACATTGCAATAAGTGAAACTGAATTAACGTAAATCCATATTAAACCAGCCCACACAAAAGAGAGTTTTCATGAAATGTGGACAGTATCATTATCTCATATCATTTAAATACTAACAAAAATGTCTGTAATTAAGCAAGGCAACCAGGTTAACTTTCCAAGAAAGGATCTGCGCATCCCAAGGACTTGTGGCCGAGAACTCAGCACAATGCATTTCTTTGCGTTCTGCATACATCAACATGTTTTTTTCCCTCTTTTTCTTCTCTTTATATTAAAGAAATGTCCCACAGCCTGAAACAAAGCATGAACACTGTCCAGGCTGTTTTTAATGATAGTGCCTAACCAAACTCTCCAGAGTTTTCAAAGAGACATCTTCCCATAGTAAAGGTAAAGGTTTCCCTTGACGTAAAGTCCAGTCGAATCCGACTCTAGGGGGCGGTGCTCATCTCCGTTTCTAAGCCTTGGAGCCAGCGTTGTCATAGACACTTCCGGGTCATGTGGCCAGCATGACGACTCGGAACGCCGTTACCTTCCCGCCGAAGCGGTACCTATTGATCTACTCACATTTGCATGTTTTCGAACTGCTAGGTGAGCAGGAGCTGGGACGAGCAACGGGAGCTCACCCCGCCGCGTGGTTTCGAACCGCCGACCTTCCGATCGACAGCTCAGCGGTTTAACCCGCAGCGCCACCGCATCCCATCTTCTCATATCTAGATGGAATTGAAAGGAAATTCTGTGTTCTGCTGTTGGACTATGGACTTTCCAAATGGACAGACTGCACTCCCATACAGTTACTCTCATGGCCAAAACTAGAGGCCAAATAGCTGAGGCCTGCAACACAGCTGCAGGAAGCAGCAAATGACATTTGAAGTTTGATTGCTTTGATCACTCCTTTCTTTTCACCCTTAACTTCCTTCTTTCCAGTTGTTTTTCCAGTCTGAGATGTGAATTATACAGAGGCTTGTGGGTGAAGAAGCAGGTTGGTTCTGGAGAAATGATCACTTTCTGAGCCACTTTTCTAATGCTGGCTTATTTCTCAGATCATTTTCAAGTGGCCCAACATCACGTTAATGGGTGAAGCTACAGTTTAATAAACTGATTATAAGATAGATAACAGTAAGGAAAAGGCCCACACTTCCTTCTGAACAGAGCAAATGGAGGTTTTAAAGTTATGTATATATTTATTTGCACTTCTTTCTTTCTCCTTTTTCTTTTTAGCACCACCAACAGCAGCCAAGCTTCCTCCCTTTAATTCTTCATTGATTAGCTTGGCTTGAATCTTATTTCCCATAGTAATGAAAACTGACTGAGTGTCCATGAGGAAAAAAAAAAACCTGAATTAAAAAGTATACCAACAAAAAGTACTCTTAACAGTGACAAATAATGGGAAATAAACAATTTCCCTTGCTTGAGAAAGTCCACATTGTGTGCACTGGGCATGAGAGCAGAGTGGAAGATGCCTGTTGTAGTGAAGATTTGAAGGTTCCCTCATGAACGCTGGAAATGTTTAAGACCACATAAGTTACCATGTGCTGTTATTGTCAGCCTGACATTCACCAAGTTGTGCCTTCTTTCTGTTTGCTGATTAGCTTGACAGGAACAACCATGTGGCATTTTTCATAGCCAATAAATAAAATAAATACACAATTACAAAATCAGCCCTAATGTATGATCACTTCCCTCACCCCATCTGTCTCTTTATCCATCTAGTACACTGCTGTTTTAGAGAATTACAAGGAGGGCCTTTATGGATAGCCATGTTGAGGATTTGCCTTGGGCACTGAGTTGAAAGGAACACCAAGCGATATTTGGTGGCTTAATATTTAGTGAGTATAATGTCTGCAGAGAGTTAGAACAACAACAACAACAACAACAAAAAAGCAAAAACAAAACACTATATTTTAGAGTTCCATAGAATGTTTGAATACTAATTAGGAGCATGAATTTAGGGTTACAAAAAATCTGGATAGCCACAAGATGCCTGCAAAAGGAGGCATAAAACTGCATTATTTTATGCCTTTTAGTGGTCTTTTTAGCCTAGACATAATAGCCCTACATACAGTAACATTTTTTGCAGATAAATATCACTACAACATTACTTTGCATAAGCCACAGAACTTGGTTTCTCAGTTAAACTGACAAATAAGGAAGCAGAGAAGGCTATTTATCCTAACGCCAGCCTTGGTCAGAAAAGCAGCACCCTCAGAATTTAATAACAGAAACACTGTCACCTTCAAACTTGAAGAAGGCCTATTGGGCCATGTGTTTTTTAAAAGAGAGAATGCCGGTGCTGCTGGGTATGGGAAATGAAGAAAATAAAGCAGAGGGGAGGGTAGCAACAGCTCAATGAGTCTTACTCCCAGGTAAAAGAGTAAAATATTTCAGAAGGCGTATTAACATTGCAGAATTTCTGTTGGACTACTAGTTCAGCTTCCACAGCCTGAATAGAGGCAATTGCTTTAGTGAAATAACACCTGACAAAGTTCTGTGTGCTACGATGCATAATTTTTTTCTGATCTGATATTAAAGATGGGTTTTCCATGTGCTGATACAAGCCTTGCATGCTATCTCAATCTCAATCTCAATCTCTATAGATATAGATCTCAGTTGCGGCATTTGGGCAGTAGCCATAGTGATGATGTGGTCAGGAGCTAGGAGTAGCATCTCCCTCCCCTCTGATTTCAGGCATTACGCAGGCTCATCGCTTACTTGAGTAGATCAATGCCCTGACTGACAGGCTAAAGCAAGTGAGTCCACACCCCCGCCCTGGTCAATAGCTCCCCTGGGAGCAATTCTTTGACAGTGAGAGAGACAGCAAGCAAGACTGAAAAAGAACATGACGGGGAGTGAGCAGCAACCCTTTTGTCTTGCCTCATGGACTGGAGGAAAAGATATCAGATTAGCTGTCTGGACTGGATGGGTGCAAAGCTCCTTCATCTTCTCTATATTACTGTGATCAAATAAAGCCTCACTCATCTGGAATGAATCACCCAGTATGCTATTCAGCCATAATCCTAGAGACTAATGTTGATGCTGATCCCTGGGAATTGTAGTGTTTGTATGTGTGAGAGTGTGTGTGTATACATACATGCACACACAGATACATACACACATATCTCTATCTCTATCATCTCTATCTCTATCATCTCTCTCTCTCTCTCTCTCATCTATGAAATATATTTCACTGAGTTAATGGATTGCTCCCATATAAATATCCCTAGAGTTGCAGCCATACTTACCCTGTTTTTTGTTGGATGGGGTTTGGTTGGGGAGTAGGGAAATTATTTTTTTCCTCTCTTTTCCATTCCTTATGCTGCCTCCCTTCTAGGAAGGCAGCTGTCAATCATTGGGCAACTGACTATTTTCTGAGGAGGTGGACATTGTGAAGGGTATGGGTGTTTATGCTCTCAAGGCTCAGCAGCTGGAAGATTCCAGCCAAACCTGCTGGGGTCTTCTGAATAGGAGACCAGGAAGGCAGGGAATAAACAAGACTTGGCCATCAATGGGCACCCTATGGGCTAGAGATAAGAGAAAACCCAAGTGCCATCTTCTCATAAGAAAAGATGACATTGCAAGACAGCTTGAAGTATTGAAGATGTACCATTCCTACTCATTCAGAAATTATCAATTATTGCATCTGACTACCATTTTCTGGATTACAATCTCCATCTTCATCTCCATCTCTTCCTCCTCCTCATCATCATCATCCCTCTCTCTTTCTCTCTCTCTAATTTCTAGCCAACTTTATTCTTGTCCCAATGGGAACCCAATGAGTGTATCTGGATGAAAATGTAATTTTCAGTCTGATATATAACATAGCATCTATACCAGCCATACAACTGATTGATTGATTATGTGCCATCAAGTCATTATGGACACCTAGCGATCACATAGATAGATTTTCTCCAAGATGATCTATCCCTAACCTGTTACTTCATGTCTCCCAAAGGTGCACTCATTGGCTCTGTAACAGTCCATCCACCTTGCTGCTGGTCATCCTCTTCTCTTTCCTTCTACCTTTCCCATCATTAGAGCCTTTCCCAGAGAGCTAGGTCTTTGTATAATGTGTCCAAAGTAGGATAATTTGAGCCTGATCATGTGAACTCTGGGTTGATATGTTCAATGATCCATTGGTTTGTTTTCTTGACTGTCCACAGTATTCTCAGGAGTTTTCTTCAACACCAAAGTTCAAAAGCATCAATACTCTTCCTATCTTGCTTCTTTAAAGTCCAACTTTCACTTCCATAAGTGTCACAAGGAATACCATGGCTTGCACAATTCTGATCTTTGTAGGTACAGAAACATCATGGCATTTGAATATCTTTTCCAAGGCCTTCATGGCTATTCTACCAAGGCTGCTAATCTGTGACATATTTCTTGACTGCTTGTTCCTTTATTGTTGATGATTGATCCTAAAAGGCAGAAGCTATCCACCATTTTGATATCTTCATTGTCAATTCTAAGACTGGTTGTTCTACCTGTTGTCATTACTTTGGTTTTCTTTATATTTAATTTTGAGAGCTGGTTTGGTATAGTGGTTAAGGCACCAGGCTAGAAACTGGGAGACTGTGAGTTCTAGTCCCGCCTTAGGCACAAAGCCAGCTAGGTGACCCTGGGCCAGTCACTCTGTCTCAGCCCTAGGAAGAAGGCAATGGCAAACCACTTCTGAAAAATCTTGTCAAGAAAACTGCAGGGACTTGCCCAGGTAGTCTCCAAGAACTGGACACAATTGAACAGATTAGGAAAAAAAAATAGTCCCATTTTTTTCACTGTGACTTTTAGTACCAGGGCTTGCAGATCCTTTGCATTTTTGGCTATCAGGGTAATGTCATCAGCACAGCTCAGGTTATTGATGTTTCTTTCTCTAACCTTAAAACCACACTTATTTTCCTCCAATCCAGTGTCCCTTAATATATATTCTGCATAGAGAATATCAAAGAATATCAATCAAAGGCTTTTCTATAATTGATGAAGCACATACTGACTTCTTTTTGGTATTCTTTGTCTTTTTCCACTATCCAACATGCATTGGCAATAATGTCTTATGTTCTTCAGTCTTTTCTAAAGCCAGCTTGTACATCTTGCATCTCTTTTTCCATGTAGGATGGAAAATTGGATGACCCTAAGCATTATTTTGCTAGCATGTGAAATTAAGGATATTGTACAATAGTTTGCACACTCTGTTAAGTCTCCTGTTTTTGGTATTGGAATGTAGATTGAGCTCTTCCAATTGATTGGCCACTGTGCCATTCTCCAGATTTGCTGGCATAGCTTGGGTTAGAATCTTGACTGATTTTTCTTCTGTTGCTTGCCGTATTTCAGTAGGTATTCTATCAGTTCCTGTAGCTTTCCAACTTGGTAATGACTGGAGTGCTGATACAACTTCATCTTCTAGTACTAGAGGTTCTTGTAAGTAAGGGATATCTTTTAAGGTATCTTGGATGTTGACATTTCTACTGTACAGTGTTTCAGTATACTCCTTCCATCTTCCTATGATCTCCTTTGAATCAGTTACTATCTGTCCATACCAATGGACAGATTCAGCATACCAATTCAAGGTTGGAACCACCTCCTGAGTTCAGAGATCTTTTGAAAGCCTTTCCTTGTTTTTCCATGACTGTTTCCATCTTCAATATCTTTATAGATGTTGTTGTAATACTGCTTCTTGTCTCTTCTAATAGCTCTCTGAAACTCTTTGCTAAGTTCCTTTCTGAGATTTTTGTCCTTCTTGGCTTTGGCTCCTCTTCTTGGAAATTTCCAGTTTGTTCTGACATCCAGTTTGCTTTCTTCTCTTTCTTCATTTCTGGCAGTCTCTTTTCATGTTCATCCTTAACAACTTCTTTAACTCATTCCAAAATTCCTCTGATTCTCTATCAATAAAATTTGGGACTTCAAAGTGATTCCTGATCTTCTTCTTGAAAATGGCAGATATATGTTCAGGATCATATTGTGGAAACTGGCTTTCTTCTTCTTATTTTATTTATTTATTTATCATATTTTTATCACCGCCCATCTCCCCCACAAGGGGGACCCTGGGTGGTTCACAATAAAACAATTTAAAATTCAGTAAAAGCATATAATATCAGTAATCAATAAATATGTAAAATACAGTCAGATCCAAGTAATGGCAGATCTAATTCAGCCCATAAGGCAGTAAGACCTTAGCTTAACTTGGAGCTTGCACATGAGCCGTTCATGATCTATTCCACAGTCAGCACCTGGCCATGTCTTCGATGCTATAATTGAGCTCCTCCACCTCCTTTTGGCAATAATATAGTTGATTTTATTTCTATATACTCCATCTGGTGATGTTCATGTACAGAGGTGTTGTTTTGGTTGTTTGGAGACAGTGTTAGCTATGAAAAATCATTGGAGTGACAGAAATTGATAAGTCAGTATCCTGCTTCATTTCAATTCATTTTGAATTGAACTTGATCATAGAAGTCTTCACCTCCTCTTCTTCTGCATTGGTGGTTGGAGTATAAATTTGAATGATCATCATATTAAAAGGTTGTCCACAAAGTCTAATCAATATTATTTGGTCATTGATTGCATTGTAGCCAAGTACTGTTCTTGCTATACCCTTTCTAACTATAAAAGCAACATCATTCTTTGTTTTTTTGTGTACTGTGTAATACATGGTAATACTTTCTGACTGAAAGTGTCCGATCCCAGTCCCTCTCAATTCACTGATGCCTAAGATGTCAATTTGTAGTTGTTTCATTTCATCTTTCACTGTGTTGAGCTTTCCTGTGTTCATGCTTCTTACATTCCACATTCCTATTGTAATTCTATCTTTGCAGCTTCAGATTTTCCTTTCCTGTATGGCAACATCAGCAACTAGATGTCCCAAAGGCTTTAATCTAGCCATGTCCTAAACACAATTAGTGCTCCAAAAGGTCCTCAGCTCTTCCTCAGTAGCATGTTGAGTGCCATCCGACCTGAGGGGCCCATCATCTGACGCTATATTGTCAATCATTTTACATTTTCTATCCAAGTGGTTTTCTTGGTAAAAATACAGGACTGGTTTACCATTGCCTTCTCCTGAGCAGTCTGAATTTATGCCTTTGCAATTGTCCCTAAAGTGATCATCTACCTCTGGCATCTTCCTATTTCACTGTTGTCCAATATTGCATTAGCTGGGCAGCTGGGATGACCTTCATGCCTTGGGTGACCCTGCTGGGAGTATACTGTATACTCTTGGCATACACTCCCAATGTTCTTTGCTCATCCCTCCCAGGAACATCTCGCCATCATGATGAGGCAGCACAGCAGGACCTGGTGGGGTAGGGGAACTGTACAAAGTGACTCTAATACAACAGTTCTGCTTTAAATGTACACTATGCCTTGTAATTATAAAAATAAAGATCAGTCAGTCTCTTTCCTGGAGTGCACCAACGTTGAATTCTGTGGGTGTTAGGGTGGAGATACTGGTATCTCACCTTACCCTGAAGGGCAGAGACAAAGCAAGCAATAAGAAAGAAATAATTTAAGTATTCATTAAAATGCTCCCATAGATCTGAGGCACAGAGGGATGAAGTAGTTTAGATTTACAGCCCCTCCTGATGCATTCCTAATATTTTGCCTTTCCCTTCTTCCTGACATTAGGAAAACCAGATATGGAAATTAGAATGGAGATGGACTGGTTTTTCTTCCTAATTTCAGATTTGCCTTCGTATGCCTGGATCTTTCTTGCAGCTTGCAGAGGATGATCTCTGAATGCCTTCCAGAGGGCCATTAAAATACATCCTTATTTATATAATAATTTCCCATACCTTTTCATATACAATATAAACAAGTAAATAAGCATTACTGTCCCCACATTATCTCTCACAATATCCAACAGACAACAGCTGCCATTGCTAAAATATTGGCTGTTTGACCACAGTAAGCGATTTGGAAGTTAATGCAGATTAGATGCATAGCTCTTTTCTCTTTGCATGATACATGCCAACATTTCAGGAAGAATTTATTTTTCTTGAACCTGGTTCACCTAATTTTTATACTTTTGCTGTATAGTATTGTGCATAATAAGAATGGTTGCCATAGACAGTTGCTAGAACTGCTGTAACTGATATTACAAAGGGATAGTCCCATTCATATCCAGTATTCTATTTCATTCCAATATATATTTATTGTATTTTTAAAATCAGCTTAGCTATGGAAGAAAGAAGGAAGGAAAGAAGGAAGGCAAGCCCTATATGCAAAAATAATTTCATGCTACAGAGATAAACGCATGAAGCCTATGTTTTTTCCTATGGGGACCTGGTTTATGCTCAAAACAATATTACTCCTTTTTGGTTCACTGGGGGCCAAATCATGCATCCTCCAATAAGGCACAAGTTTTGCAAACTTCATCCATGTGTTGACCCCCTATGCAGTCAGATGTTTATTTGCCACAGATCATATGGCTAAACCCAACTGCACCACTTTATACTGAAACTGTGCATTTTGTTGATGTTAAGAACCAATCAGACTTGGGCTGAACTCTATGGGAAGTATGACAGAAATGTTATACCTGGGAGTTCTGTGGAGGTTAACTTCACCTGAACCCTAAGATGTGAGCTGCCTTTGAAAAGAATTTGGAAACTTCGGTTCTGCCTCAAAATATTGATAGGAGCTGCTTACAGACTATCAGTCCATTTTCTGGGTACCAAACAAAGACTATGAAATCCAACTGGACTTTGGACTCATTTATTTGAAAGAGTATTCCCCTTTATTCTCCTGGCTAAATTTGAAGAACCTCAGAAGAGGCTTCTTTGTTCTATGGCAGGAAACATGAGAAAAAGCCTTTAAGGTGGACTAGGCTCGGGAACTCCCTATCAAAGACTGCTTCCCCACCTGTAAGCCTTCTGTAAACAGGTCAGTGGGTTATTAAAAACAAACAAACAAACTCAGATGTATTTGAAACTTGCTACCAAAGTAACTTTTAATCTCAGTGATCTGGTTCAATTCTATGAAGTTTTTATTTTAAGATTTTAAACCCAGCTTCATTATTTTATGATCAGCCACCTTGAGCAGCTTTGTTAATGTAAAGTGTTCTCTGTTTAGGTCAGTACAATGTTCATGTCAGTTCCCTAGGCTTGGATTTACAAGCTAAGAACTAATGTCCTGTAGCAACTCAATAAGCTTAACAACCCAGAAACTACCAAGTCTATGTTTCACTCCGCCTAATAGAGTAGAGCAATTCCTCTAAAGCCGGTTCATTTTGCCTAGTAATTTTTTTCTTTTTTTAAAAAAGAACAAATGATCCCTGTAATTCAACATTACTTTTGTGCCATAAAGGGCCCATGCTTCAGTACAACCTGGTGAACATTGTGCTATGTGACCAAGAATTGTCTTTAGTTAGCCTAAAAGGCTTCAGTAGGCTTCCCTAACACAGAAACCTCCATTTCTTTTGGATTACAATGCCCATCATCCCAGCCAGCTTGACAAATTGGTTGAGGATGATGACCTGTAATCCAAACAGATGATGTTTAGTAATCAACAGCCAAGAACCTAGGGCTATTCCTAGATGTTTTTAGAATGATCAAGAAAGTCCAAAGGTAGTTCTTCTCTTACTGCATGTCAGGAGAAACTGGAGGCTTCATGAAAGCTATTTGTCAGCCCTTTCAGGTAGGCCAAGTCAAGAAACACACACTGTAGGGATTCCAAGAAAACTTATTTATTATTATAGGGCATAGTAACAGAATCTTGAAAGCCTGTTCAAGTTTCTCTCTGTCCCATCTTATACTAAACGAAACTAAAACAGAGTAATTTCAAGTTTCTCATACTTGCTTTAGTCTTTGGACTATGTAAACTTTTCTGCAAGTCCTTCCTTTCAAACCTTCCCCAAAGCCATCTTTAAATTCCTTTACAGTATTAAAGACATTATGAAGCCGATCTGGTAAAGTGCTTGTGCAGATTTCTTGCAGATAACAGTAACAAATGGAAGATTGGAGGTAGGAGCTGGTCACTGGGGATGAGGGATAGGAGTGTGCCCTGCTTCCCATTATCATGGGATAACTTCATGTAAAAAATATGTGAAGAAGGATCATGGAAGATTGATCTCAATGTGCTGTTTGATTACAGGGAGTCCTTGCTTAACTACAGTAATTGGGACTGGAAATTCCATCGCTGAGCAATGTGATCATAAAGTGCAATGTCACATGACCATCCCACTTAGCGATGGCAGTTTCAGTACCTGTAGCTGCCACTGTTAAATGAATCCTATGCTGTCGTTAAGCATGATGTCACATGGTCACCATTTGTGATCACCTGCCAGCTTCCCTATTGACTTTGCTTGCTGAAAGCCAGCAGTAAAGGTCGCAAATGGTGATCATGTGACTGTGGGACACTGTGACTTCATCATTGTGACCTGGTCACCAAGCACCCAAATCACAATCACATGTCTGCAGGGGACTGCAACTGCTGCAACTACAAGAACCGGTCGTAAGTATCTCTCATTCAGTGCCATTGTAACTTCAAACTGTCACTGAACAAATGGTCGTTAAATGAGGACTTCCTGTATACCTGAAGTCTGTCTTCTTCCACAGCAATATTCACTCTCTTCACCTTCTGTAAATTGCAGTTAGCCAATCTTGTGAGCCAGGGATGACACTTAATGGTTAAAAGAAAGAGGAAGACTGCAGAGAGAGAGGATAATACAAAATTGGTGGGGATGTGTTACATTCATGGGCAAGAAAGCTTCTTTCCTGATAGTTCATAGAGAGTGTTGGTGGTTTGTGTGTATATTCTAAATACTGTTGATCTTATTTTAGTTAATGCAGAATTTTTGAAAAGTATTTTTTGCCTAAAATGGTGGGAATCAAAAATTCAGTGGAGTGGTTAGAGGAGAGGTGAAGACAAAAACTAATTTTGTTTTAATTTTAATTTTTACTTTTCCAGTATTTGATAGCCATATCCTTATGACACAAAGACACAAAATACTACATCAATAGCAACTTTTAGAGGGGCTCTACAGGCTGAATCCAAGAATTGGGTGGGGGCACATATGCAACCTTAGGCCTTAAGTTCTATACTTCTGGTCTAGAAGTCTGCAATTCCAAACCCATGTTAAATTATGAAGTGGATTTTTGCAGGGAGGGGGTGTCTTTGAGTCAGTTTTGATGACTATCTGGGCAAGTCCATGCAGTTTTCTTGACAGCATTTTCAAAACTGGTTTGCCACTGCCTTGGGGCTGAGAAAGAGCAACTGGCCCAAGGTCCCCCAGCTGGCTTTGTGCCTAAGGCAGGACTAGAGCTCAAGGTTTCCCAGTTTCTAACCTGATGCCTTAACCACTACACCAAACTGTCCCTCTAACTATGAAGGACACATTTATTAAAAATTCTTAATTGATGGTTTCTTAGATACCTCCCAGAATTTCAATCTGAAGTAGTAAAACCAAGATTTTTTTTAAATTCTCTTGTTAGAATTGTTTTGTCTCATGCAGTGTATTGTTACGGGATATTTCTATATCTTTTCTCTATTAATCTTGCTGTTTTTATGCTATTGTAGCTTGTTTTAATCATGGCCACCTTGGGTTTTAAAAAAGGACAATTCTACCTTCTATATTTTCTTCCTTTCCACTCTGCTACTCTTGAATTTCCCTCTCTGCTTTTTCATTGTTATTCCAATGTATCTTCAGCATTACCAGATGTCTCCTACTACTGAAGAGAGTCCCTCAGATATTCAAACTAAGATTGACCCTTACCTCATGACAAGTATACATTGCTTAAAATGCTTCCTGTAAGTGCCTTTATCTCAGTTAATACTGTGAATTGTTATATCCACACTCTTCTTAATCATTGTTAATAGCTCAGCCTCTTGACCACTAAATCTCATCAGGATGTTCCCTCTGTCAAGGTTTCTATGATACCTTCTCCTTTGCTTGTATTGCCGTATTGATTTAAAGTTTACCCTATGTACAAGAAATGTATAAAAACATGTATCATCATGCTATGGGGAGGAGGATGTAGCAAGGTATAGAGATAGATGCCTGTGCTACATTTCCAGAGTTTGAAATAAGTATCCTTGCCTTTTACCATGTCTGCAAATTTCCTTAACCATTCCTAGTTTGTAATATCTATGATCGTTATTTCTGATATATTTATATTTTGGAGGATGCAAAATAACAGTGAAAGAAAAATGAAGAATGTCAAAAGATTCTTTTGACTGTCAAAAGATTCTTCTCCTCATACTTCATTTGATGATGCCTTTGATGAGACTGCTTTCAGCCATAGCTTCTCATTGGCTCTTCATATATCCATGCAGATGTCAAAACAAACTGTCTGTATTAACTCTGTGCTACCTTTTGCTGATAAGAAACTAAGAACAAAAGATACTTTAGATTCTTATAGGACATAGGTTTATAGGAGATAGAGGATATGGAGTCAACAAAGAAGAAAGTCTTAAAACATCCAGGAGGTTGAGATGAACATTGGAAATGAAGATGGTGGCTGATAGGTGAAACAGCTGGATTTAGGCAGTGTTACTGGCCTCTTTGTTTTAATCCAAAGAAAAGGTGGCTTATGATCTGATCTTAGAATGGATGGGACAATGTTTGTAACCATTGAAAGCTCATTAGTTCATGGGTGATTGGAAGTCCAAAAAGTGTTCAAGGCTGAGTCCTGGAAGATGATTAATCAAAAAAAGAAGAGCACAATGGAATAAATTACTAACAAATTGAGAAAGCACAAGGAGGTGTGCCAGAAGATAGATGAAAGAAAGATTGAGGGTTGGACCCAGGCCAACTGCCACCTGATTGAGAGAAGAAAATGGTCAATTTTAAGTTAAATGTAATTTAAAAAAACAAACCCCAAAATACTGTAGTAGGCACTGCCTCTCTCAGTCAAAATCTTCAAACCCATGAAGACTTTCATGGTGATGAGAGTCTAATGAGATGATAGATAGACATTAGGGTTTGAGACAATGTAATTTTGTCTTACTCTGTTACAGTTCTGAAGCTCACCAGCCTCAATCTCTAAAATGAACTGGTTTTAGTTCAGTGATGATGCACTAACTAAGCAGATAAAACATGGAAGCGAGCAGCAGAGTTATCCACGTTATAAATGTACATAACATTAAGAGGTTGATGGTGGCTGGATAAACTATTATCTAATAATCCCAGCAAAATTGCACTTCATTTCCTAAGATATGTACATGGCTTCTCACTTTCTGTACCCGAATTAGTACACACATAATATGGACAATCTCATGGACTGAGATGAGTTGATGTGGTCTTGATGTTTTAGTTGCTGGGCTGGCTCAAAGAGTATAATTTTTTCTTCATTTCTTTTGAACTGAAATGTTAGAAGTGTTGCAGAAGCAAAGGGAAAACTCACTGAATGCAAATAATAACAGGGCAAGCAGCAGATATTGGGTTATGCAGTGGGGGAGTGGGGCAGGCTGGATGAAGTACAGCTACTCAGCAATTCACCATTAGCACCTCAGCAGCTCTACTTGGATTACAGCAATTGGAATTAATTAGGTTTAATTAGTTATGACTAAATCAAATTCCACCGGTACCATGAATATTAATTATATCAGGTCATGGTTGACAGTTTGGTAGATATTTGAGCCTGGAAATCCATAAATAGAATATTTTCTCCTGAGTTTGGGTCTCAGCTTTTGGTTCTATAGCTCAGCTTTTGGATCCATCCCATATTTCCAAATGATGTTCAGACCTGCAATGTTCTAGCAGTCTGTTGATTTAATCCACAAGTTTCCTATGACTATGTGAGGGTTTTTTTTTTTTTTAAAAGACCACTGTCCAAGAAAGATAGTGTTGTCTTTCTCATGTTTCTAGAGAAGCTTAAGAAAAATCTCACAAAACATGGACAGACCCAACCATACTTTCAACTGGGAAACTGTGAGCACCCTAGATCAAGCCAAATTCAAAAATGCTAGGGAATTCCTGGAAGCATAGTGCTCTGACAAGTCAAGCCATCGACAGGCACAAAGAGGTAAACAACATTTATGTACCATTCAAAAGAGACAATAAAAAAGCTAAAAAGGAAACAAAAAGACCAGAACACCTCCTTGCCAGCAATCATCACCAAGATAAGCAAAGAATAACATCAGGATTAACATCAGATGAACAATCAAGCAGTATACAATATCCTAATCAAGGAACTATCAACTCAGTCAAACAATCAAGTAGTAAACAACAGCCTAATCAAAGAACTACCAAGGAGAGCACAACACCCCCATCAGCACTGTCAGGGCAAGCTACACTGTATATAAACAGAGAGCATATCCCACTCCCTGTTGGGAATGATTTGGGAGTGAGCTGAAGATATTGCCTAGTTGGGCAATGAAACATCTGCAAGCAAACAACCAAGCTCAGAGAGCACCAAGGACTCCACAGCATAACAATAGAATGGCTCTTCCCAATCTAACCTTCTTCAGATACTTTGGATAACAACTCCCATAAGCCTAGCCCATCTGAGAATGCCAAATTGATACAGAGGTTGAGATGAATCAGAGTTTTAATTCTCCAACCCCACTCTTTTGCACAGACACAATTAAATAAACCAAGACTGGTTCTGGAATTTACCATCTTCTTGAGCTAATTTAGAAACTGGGTGTTGCCCATACTTGTTCCTTTGAATTATTCTTTATTACAATATTATGGGTTGTAAATCTGGGGTTGCTTTCTCTAAGAGAATGTACTGAATTTCAATATTATCTTTGCCTCAGATCCAAATTGGGTTGCAGAGAAAAACAGTCCAGAAAAAGCAATCCTCCAATCCATCCTTATGGGACAGGCACTTGACAGCAGCTCATAATGCAGTTGACTGCTTCACTCTTAAGTCCCTTCCTTCCTAGTCACATGACCTGCTCTTAAGGAGATCAAAAGAATTGCAGAAGCCATACCCTGCCTCCTTTCTCTAATGTGATAAATATTGGAGATAGGATCAAAGATTAAGCACATCATTTCAGATTATTAAATTTTTAATAGTAAGCAAATGTATGTATGTATGTGTGTATGTATATATATGTATATGTATGTGTATGTGTATGTATGTATATGTGTAAGTATGTGTATGCATGTGTGTGTGTCTATGCGTGTGTGTGTATGTGTGTATATATGTATGTATGTATGTATATATATGTATGTGTATGTGTATGTATGTATATGTGTAAGTATGTGTATGCATGTGTGTGTGTCTATGCATGTGTGTGTATGTGTGTGTGTATGTATGTATGTATGTGTGTGTGTGTGTATGTATATATATATATATATATATATATAGTATGTTCCATTAATTCAAGGCTCTGTGGCAAACATAAAAGATAAACAGATAGAACATTTAATAAAATTGTGAGGAATTTGATGCAGTCTTTCATTTTAATCTACATACACAATAGAAAGTGGGAGTGCTCTGTGCAAAAGAATATGGTCTTTATCATTGAAACATAAAAAATAAAAGAATGGAAATGAATTGTATTAAGGCAGAACATTATTATCATGTTAATATTAAGTCTGTCAGGGTTCCTCAAACAGAAGGTCCCAATTTTGCAAAAGTTAATTGGTTTGCCTATTATCTGCCTCCGAAATTAAACTAATACAAATGCACTGGTAGACTTACAAAATTATATAAATCAGAAAGATGTTGAATACATTCCATAAAGGTCAAGATAATTCATAGATACAGAACTGTCCTTTATAAGCCTTTGGAAGTACTGAAACTGTTTATTCTTATGAGCTTTGCAAATAGAGAGTCCAGGATAATTGACTCCAGCAATGAAAAACAAAAGAGAGAAGAAAAGTACACTTAGCTTTCACCAGGAATATATCTTCAAACTAAATCCTACAGAAACATTATTTCAAAGTTGTATGAACTTGAAAAGCACACTGGAAATCTATCTGGATAACTACTTGTTATTTTTAATAATGCAAACCTTCACAACTTATTTTATGTATTAAAAGTTATGGGCTTGGTGTGAACATTTTCACTGGTTCTATTTTAAAGGTACCAGTAACTTCAGAACTCTCTGGAAGAAAAATACTACATTTCTTCTGACCTCCCTTTTTTAATATTATGATACACAGCCGTCTTTCTGAAGCAGACTTGTCCCCAAGATACTATATTGTCATACAATAGAAAGGTTTAAGCAAACCTGATTAGAACTGAAGTGAGAGTCATTTTAATTAGACCTTATTCATGAACACCAAACAGTGCTCATTTTCAGATTTGCCATCTATATAATGTAAAGGTCCCAAGGTGGAGCATTACAATAGGATGCTAAACCACCCAAGTTATATAGTCTTCAATGAGAACCCTGTTCTAAATGATCTGTGGTCAAAAGTATGGGTTGGGATGGAGTTATTACAACTATCTCTCTCTTTCTGTATCAAAAATAGGTCATCTTTTGGGGGTGGGCACACACAGCTAGAATTTTAAGAGTATGCATAAGTTGTCTCACAAAATAGCTCTTATAGTGAGCGTATCCAATAGTAAAACAAGCCATTATTGGAGAACAAATTGGTGAGTGTGATTGTTTCCCCCGTTCCTCCTCCTAGCTTCACAGAAAAGTTACTATAATGGAGTGTTTCTCAGACTTGGCAAATTCATTTACCCAGACTCCATGTGCCTTGACTCCCAACTTGAAATCTTGTAACTTTGACTCTGGACCCACTGATGACCCTTCCCCTGAAGTCATTAGTGGACAGCTAGGACCACTGAATGGAGCAGAGCTTAATACAGCAAAGAAGCACATGCATAGAAGAAGAATATTATTTAAAATAGCATTAATGAGTATGTAGAGAAGTATAGGCTATTGATCTTACACACTTAGCCCACCCAAACATAAGGAATTACACACTTAGACAAAGTAGGTTCAAATGTAAGTAAAAAGAGTCTTACTGATTTATTTGGTCCAGTTACATCCATTTAGAAGAAAAATGATTTTTGTTCTTCTTTCTTTTCCCTAAACTGAATTGACCATCAGCCCTCATTGCTGCTGAAGGTTGCAAGGAGAAAGGGGGAACCTCCTGAATTCTAGGCCTACCGCACGGTGCCCAGAGATGGAAGGAGCTGCAGCTGCATGCTTCTTCCCAGATGGTGAAGAAGGAGGAAGTGAGTTAGGAATGTGGGAGGGACAACAAACAGCTTCCTCCAGAAGCACATAGAGAATTTGCATCCTAGAGTGAACTCATCCACATGCTAATGAGGCATGCTGATTTGCTGGGACCTCCAACATCCCCAACATTTGGACCTTTGGACTTTGCTTGACTATTCTTGTGTCTGCTGTTTTGGATTTGGAACTCTCTCAAGGCAAGCTTGCTGGACTTTGGGGGACTTGATTTCTCTAGTGTGGGCGTGTTTGCCCTCACATTTCCTTTGCTGCTTATTTGCTTCACAAACTTCTCAGTAAAGATTGCAACCACTTCTCTCTGTGCTTGTGGCTGCATGGCCTGAGATGGGGCAAAATATGTTTCTAAAGAATTTGCTTCCACTAGTATCTGAGGCAACAGAGTCTCAGATGGGGCCCTAAAGAGATAGGACCTAATTCCATCTGGATAACAGATTTCAGAGTGGATTAAGGAACTTGGGTTATAGCCTTTAAAAAATTGCGTTGGGTAGCTTCTAAACTAGAAACACCCTTATAAATACAGAACTGGATGCCATAGAGCATGAAGGCCAGTATTTTAGCCTTCAATAATTTGACGTCTGCTACTACATAGTTGTTACTGCGTTGACATGCATATTTAATAATGGCAAAAGATGCCTGGCCTCTTACAAAAAGGTCCTTTGCTTGACTGAGCCAGCAAGTAGATGATTGAAAGTCGATGCCTAGGTATTTAAAGGTCATGACTTGCTCAGCAGGTCTACCATTAATCTTCCAGCTAATCAGGAACTTGAAATCCATTCTGGAGAATATTAAAACCTTTGTTTTAGAGTAACTGGTATCAAGACATTCCCTATGGCAATAGGAAAATAATGCTTCAAGACGTCTAAGTAGGCCCACCTCGGTTATGGGAAGAATAGCCGCATTGTTGGTATAGACAAGAATGGGAACAGGGTGATGGGCAAGAGATGGAGTGAGAGTCTGGTTTAGCAAAGACTTCAAGCATATCATTAATAAACAAATTAAATCATAATGAGGCTAGAATGCAGCCTTGTTTTACACCTTTCAGGATAGAGGTAGGTTCAGTTAGAGCTCCTTTATAATTTAACTTGCATGGTAATATCTGAATGCAGAGTTATATCAAGCTTTCATTTTTCTTTGGTGTCCATTAACAGAATGGCTTATAGCTATACAGGTAGTCCTTGTTTCGTGACTGCCTTGTTTAGGGGCTGTTCACAGTTACAACATGGATGAAAAGGTAATTTTACGACCAATCCTCACATTCATGACCTTCGCAGGTCTGTAAGCAAAGGAAAGCTGAAGTATGTTCATAAGTACAGTTGTGGTTTCACTTAGCAACCCTTTGTTTAACAACTGAGTTACTGGTCCCAATTGTTGTCGCTAAACAAGGACTACCTGTAAAAACGTTGAATGGCCCTCATGCAGTCATCCATCCATACCATTCTAATTTGTATTTGCACAGTCATACCATAACAGTTCAGAATCAGGTTAGGAAGCCTATGTTTTATTTTATTTTCCTTTTATTTCCAAACTTCTGTGTAGCTCAGCTAGCGGCAAAGAGTAACACCACTTCTTTTTATCTCTTGAAGTTAGGTACTACAGAATTAGCATTCCTTCCCTCTTCTATATATTGCACAGCCATGTTAAGTAACTATTACACCACCAAAAAAATCATGTTATTTTGTAACAATGCAATCAGTTGAAGGTTTTATTTGTTCTTCCTCCTTTGGGGAGATATACATTGGGAATACTATCCCTGCTCCCAAAGAAATATGCTTTATTCACATAATGTTTGGTCTTAATATATATATTTTTATATCTTAGGTCATTAGCAACTGTCTGTCCAGCCAGTTTTGGATACTGGGTTGATAAAAGGATAATAAATAAACACATTCTATTTTGATATGTGATCTTTTGAAAAAAAAAAAAAAGTATGAATACAGTCAGGAATATCCACCCAGTCTTTGTTGTAGGGGTATACAGAAATCTTGATAGTTTATCCAGACAGCCCCTGAACCTTCTGATGAACATAAACAAGTGCTCAGGGGCAGAAATCTTATCTTAATCCATTTGTGGCAGAGAAGAACCTATTACTGGCTTTTGTGATAGCAGATTATGCAGTACAAGAGCTACAGCAGGAGGGAAGATTTGAGGGTCACAAGAAAAATGTTTCACCCCCTTACACTGCTGCAACATAGGCTTGAAAGTTAACTACTGCAGAAATAGGTTGTTTTTCAGGATCCTTGCTGCAATCATCATTTGAAAATAGGGTTGTGACATTCTTTTGACTTCAGTGGAATCTGTTTTTGCCAAAGGCAGCTACAGTAGATCTGGCTATGCAATGAGTCCATAACACATTTTAATTTATTAGTTGTTGCTCTACTTCCTGATCCATGTTTTTAGTAATCAATATGATAGATAGAAAGATAGAGAGACAGAGAGATAGAGAGATGATATATAGATGGATGGATAATAGGTAGGTAGGTAGATAGGTAGGTAGGTAGGTAGGTAGGTAGATAGGTAGACAATAGATAGATACAATAGATAGGTAGATAGATAGAGGTTAGATAGATGGATGGATGATAGATAGATAGGTAGATAGGTAGATAGATGATAGATACAATAGATAGATACATAGATAATTTTATACTCATTACACAATAAACACAAGCACAAATGCATATGTACACATCACACATTATTACAAGATGAAAGCTTTTTATTGTACAGGTGACTCCAAAGGGGTCTGCGATGGTACTTCTAAGAATCCTGAAGTTTTTTAGCAGACAGAAGGGTTGAGGGAAAGGGGGAAGACAAATGTCTCATAAAACATTAATAAAGCAAAGTGTTGACATAATAAATTGTAATTCTTCTAGGTCCATAGCATGAAGATATCAGTGAGCAGATGTTCAGGATAATGCATCAAGGTTGTACTGAAAGACTTATAGCTCTATATTGGCTTATCTATAATAAGGAGTTATCAAAAAATTTAGTCTGGCTTCCGTCTGTCATCCAGATTCCACCCAACAAAGCAGTAGGGGCAAAGTACCAAACTTCTAAACACTCACAGGAACAATGCAGTATCAAAGATATTTTGTAATGTTTTAATAAAACCTTTGTTTCTTTTAACATAGTGAAATACTGATATGAGAGGAAAACATGTTGTGATAACAATTTTTATCTCAAAGTTACAGGGAAGGATATCTTCATTCTTGTGAGATAGAAACTTCAACTATGCACTGTAGCATGCCTGGAATAGGATTCCTTTAGAGAAGAGTTTCTCAACTTTGGCAACTTTAGGCTGTGTGGACTTAAACTCCCAGAATTCCCCAGCCAGCATGCTGCCTGGGGAATTCTGGGAGTTAAGTCCACACAGCTTAAAGTTGCTAAGGTTGAGAGACACTGCTCTAGAGCATGGGTGGGGATTTTTTTTAGATCCAATAACTGCAATGAACTATGGGGGCAGCCAGGATGAGGGTTGAAAGGCAGGTGAGATCATAACACATGCAAGTAGAGCTGGCAGTTTGGGGAATATTTTTTTTTCATGATTGATATGTCTTCTTTAGAGTTTCTAGTACACTTTTTAATTGGTTCCTACCTTGAAATGGAGGGAACCTGTGCCATCAACAATGGCTGTCGGGAACGGGGCCAGGGGGCTGCAGATTGTGGAAAGAGGACTTGGAGGTACATCATGGTCCTGGGATTGCTGTTTGCCCCTTTTCTTGTCCCTCTACCCACTCTCAAAGCATATGTGTCAAGCACTTTATTGTGTTAGGCACATTGTGAATCTCATAGTTAGTTATTCTCTTCTCTATAGGCATGCATATGGTCCTATTTAATCAATGGTTTCCATTCTGGGACCTGGTGTCATGAGTAAGGATGGCGAGCAGGGGGCTCCCATCCAGGCTGTAAAGCACATGTGTAGTACTGAGGAATTAGGTAGCCATTCAAAGAGATACAGATCGGGCCTGCCTTAGCCTTTGGGGTTTATATGTCTGGGTTTTTCCCACGCTTCTTTAGTTTGTTAGGATTTTCTGTTTATGTAGCAGTAATAAAACACTAGAGACCTATTCCTTGTCTCAGCATGGTTCCTGGCTGTTAGGACACCTGGTGAGACTATTGCATAGTGGCACAATGTAGAAGAAAACATGTTCTTAGTAATGCCCAGGCACACTGAATCTCCTAGAAATCTCCTTACTACTAATCAGACATTCAAACATGAGTATTTTATACCAGAATGTAGGATACACAGGAAATGAAGCTACTGCAGTCTTGAACCACCTATCAACATTGCCCAATCTTTTCTGCTTTCCTTTCAATCTTAAGTCTGAAAAAAGAAATAAGTTATCACTCACCTGAAAGGCTATAACGCATTAGTGGCAGATGGGATTTGACTTCATGAGTCATGTGCTATGCAGGTCACCACTACCAGGCTGTGACTAATATTCTTCCTGTTTGTTTTGCATGGTGATGTTCCATGTCCTTTTGCAGATCATCATTATCTACTGCACCATTAAACTTTGAAATGCTGGAGGTTATCAGAGGAATATTTGTCTTGATGGACCCATATGTTAAGAGCTAAGGGTTGGCTATTATCATAATAATAATTTCCTTCTCCTTGACACAAGATACTGTGCCCAAATAGTGTAATAATAGGCAATGTTTCAGCTAGAGCTGTAGGACTCCTTCAACCCCAATTATTTCTGAAATGTGACCAATGCCTTTGGGGGAAAAGAAAAGTCAGGTAGCCAATTATAATCCTAGCTAATTAGGCCTTTCCCCTCAATGTTTAAGGCATAATCTTCCAGGATCTGTTGAAATTAATGGTAAACTGTACCATGCAAATAAGTAAAAATATGCATCAAGATCAAGGAATGTGTATATTCCTTTTTCGTAAGAGTGTATAGGGAGAAAGGCAAGTTAGTTTTCAGTGAATTTTTAGGACTTAATTTTAGTCAATATTGATGACTTAGTTAACAACAATCTTATGTATACCTAGTAAGTAAATTTCATTGAGAACCGTGGGATTTAGTCTCAGGGATGAGCAGGTATAGAAATGAATAGTGAGGCTGAAAACTCTATGGACACCTGCTTGGAATAAGCCTCCCTGTTGACTCAACTCATCGGTGTTACTTCCTATCATGCTCTGTGCTGAAGAAGTTGATGCTGTCTTCCTCACTGGTTACTTTGAGTCCTTGTGACACTTTCTCTGAAGTGTCCAGTAGCTGAATAGAAGCACTGGTAGGAACTTCTGTCCATGTTCAGCACCTGCCCAAAAGCCTAAAGGTCTTATTTGCAAGCAGATGGAAGTTCACATTTCTGAGATTTTCTAATTTACTGTGAATGAGCCTGTGTGCTGGTCAATGCTGTTCCTACTTAGCTTTCACCAGTGGGTATGGCTAAAGAAATAATGGAAATACTTTCCACAGTTCATATATTGCTATGTGCTGTTCAGGTACTCTGACTTCTGTCTTCCAAACAGTAATAACAAAAATAAGCCATAGTTTCCAACTCTGGCTTGAATGACACATTACATGCATAGAGTCCCCCTATTCGGGGGGAGATAAGCAGTGTTAGAAATTTGAGAAACAAACAAACAAATAAATTGTCTTCCATGTACAAAGTGTTATGTAAACATTTTGACCCAAGAATTACATTGTAAAATTCAGAGAAAGGCAATGTTAGAAGAATTGCTGTGTTTTGAATTGTACAGTAGCCTGGAAAATGCAAAATTATTTGCCCGAAAACATGGACCAACATATTTTCCCATATCCCTAGAATCTTCCACTAACTTTCTCTTTCTTTTTTCTTTAGCTACACTACATGAAACCATATGGTGTAATGGTTAAATTGCAGATCCAGGACAGAGGGGACTAACATTCAAATCCACCCACAGCCACGGAAATTTGCCAGTCAGTCCAAACTGTCTCACAAATTTGCTGTTGTGTAGATAAAAATGAAGACTTCCAATGTAAACCACCTCAAGCTGGAAGAAAGGTATGATATAAAATATATACATATACATATACATATACAGTACATATACATAAATAAATTGTAGGGAGTAAGGAAGAGGACCTTGACAGAGATAGGCCAATTCTGTTACCAAAATGACAAGGAGAAACACATAGTTTAAGTCCCAAAACAAGCAGAAGATATGCAGAAGTGACTCAGGCAAACACCTCCCTGATTCACATAAGTATTGAGTGGGTACAGGGGGAGTAAAGCACAGTCAGACTTGCAAGATTCTGTTACTAGAGCCAATATGATTTAAAAGTAGTTTTAGCCTTCCTGTGGAGTTAATTTCTTGGTTTGATTTATGTAGTGGGCCTGACATATACTGTAAAGCATGCATGCTTATATCTGCAAATAAACTAGATTACCCCAGGTATAAAACAAAGTGGGCTTTAACTCTCTTGCACAATAGATCTATTAAAGTCTTGCAGCTGTCACAAAAGAACTTTGTTATCTGTGTTGTAACATACTAAGTGAATAGCTATATATTCTGCCAAGAGACAGAACTTCTGTTCACTTTAAATTCAGGAGCAAGGAGAAGGTACTTGAATGGGCAAATTATCAGGTAATGGGGAGACAGTATTTTTAATGTACATTAAATCTTTTAATATTATTCCATATTGGATTTTGTTCTGTGGTCAGACTCTAGCTTGAAACAACTATATTTCAATTGGGATGAGCAACCCATGGTCCATGGTGGGGGGTGGGTCAATATTTGACTCGCCTTGACTGCTAATATGTTTTCTACTACAGATTAAGGTTACTATGGTAACTAATCATTTTGCTGGTGAAGAGGTTGAATTTAATTGTCCTCTTTTTGGATGTTAATTTTTGTACCTAGGGAGAAGAACTTGCCTGGACTTGTTTTAGTTTCAGTTTCCCTTCTGTGTAGGCTTGCAGAGAATATGCAGCTGAGAGAAATCTCTCCTCTCAGCAAACAGCCTTTAAATATGTTTGTGGGCCCAGTAAGCAGCCCAGTAAACCCAGTAAGAAGCCCAGTAAAACCCCAGAGAGAATAGAGAGATCAGCTCCACACCTCATACACAATTTAAAGGCAGGTAGCAAAGACCTGTGAAGATTTTCTTTGGAGCCACCTGGAGATTTTCCAGCAACTGCTGGTCTACAGGACAAAGAAGCCAGCTGAGGTGACTTGCAAAAGAAGGAAGAAGCCATGGCTACCTCCCAGCCCTCAGCAATACCTCTGGAGTACCTATCAGAGACCAACTATTTGAATTGGGCCCTGAAGATGGAGATGTATCTTCGCAGAGAGAATCTTTGGCTGCCAATTGGTGAGCAAACCCCCCAAAATCCCAGTGCTGAATGGCTTAGACAGGATGAGCGGGCTAGAGCCACCATTATCCTGGGAGTTGAGGACAATCAGCTAGTCCACGTGCAAGGTATGCAGTCTGCAAAGCAACTTTAGGACGCTTTGAGAGACTTGTATGTAAAGGCAACAGCAGGGAGTAAAGTTACCCTGACAAAAAAGCTGTACAAAGCCTACCTTGCAGAAGGAGATAGCCTTCCTGAGCTCCTGCATCATATTCAGCAGCTGTTTGTTGAGTTGCAGGAGAGAGGAATGGAATTTACACCTCTCACAAAATCATATATCCTCCTGTTCTCACTGAATGAAACATGGGACACGCTGATTTGTACCCTGGAGGCTATGCCTGAAGCAGACCTCACCCCATCATATGTTACACAGCACTTACTCGCTGAATGGGAGAAGAGAGAGGAAGATCCCCCCCCCATCTCTTCTGGAAAGCTGCAGTACCAGAAAACAAGGGAAAAGAAGGGAAAGGAAGCTGAGGACACAGCGCTAGCCAGCCACCGATGCTTCACCTGTGGGTCAGCTGGACATTTGCAGAAAGACTGTGCCTTGAGACCCAAGAGTAGAAAGACAGAGAAGAAGAACACAAGGGCAACACAGAAGAATTGCACAGATTGCTGAGTAATTCTGATGTATGGGTGTTAGATTCTGGGGCCAATTGTCATTTATGTAATTGTAAAAGCTCTTTTGTGTCACTGTCTAAAACTGAAAGACAAAGTGTATCTTTGGCTAATGGGTCTGTGACTAAACTTATGGGACAAGGTGACTTGTATTTATCCTGCTTGGGAGAAACTGTAAAAGGTGTGTTGTATGTGCCAGATTTACAATCAAACCTTTTATCTGTGGCACAATTGGCTGCAACAGGGTATGTCATAACATTTAAGAAAACTGGTTGTGAGATACGTAAAAATGGAAAATTGTGTGCTACTGGTATATTAAAAGACTCCTTGTACATGGTGCAAAATGCAAGGAAGCCAAGCCGCAAGGCTGCAGTTGGCAACATGCCATATCATGACCAATGTGTATACCTGATGCACAGGAGATTTGGTCATGCTAATTTCAAGTATATAGCACAAATCACCGCTGTGTGCTGACCTAAAGATAAAACCCTGTGACAAATACTTAGATTGTGTAGTTTGCAAAGAATGCAAAACACTAAAAGCTCCTGTGAGTAAGCACAGTGACAGAGTTACAACTAGACCTTTGGAAATTGTACACTCTGACATTATTGGTCCTTTTGCTCCAAGTCTTGGACAAGCAAGGTATGCAATGACCATCACTGATGATTTCTCAAGATACACATTTATCCACATCTTAAAACACAAAGATGAGGCATTTGAGAAATTTAAAGGTTTTGTGACATGGGCAAATGGAAAATTCCCTAGGCCTGTATCTGCACTCCAATGTGATAGAGGAGGAGAGTACCTTTCTCACAAATTCAGAAGGTTCCTAGTGGAAAAGGGGATAGAACAAATTCTTTCTAACCCTTACACCCCTCAGCAAAATGGTGTTGCTGAAAGAAAGGGCAGAACCTTGCAAAATGTGATGGAATGCATGCTTAAAGATTCACATTTATCTTTTAAGTATTGGGGAGAGGCAATATCTACTGCCTGTTATGTCCAAAACAGATTGTATAACTCTGATTCAGGACACTCCATTCCATTTGTTTTATGGTGTGAAACCAAAGGTAAACCATCTTAGAGTGTTTGGTAGCACTGCTTGGGTTCATATTCCAAAACAACAGAGAAGGAAAGGAGGCCCCACAACAAAGAAAGCCATCTTTGTTGGCTATGAACAAAGCCAAAGGAGCTACAGGTTCATCATGGGAGAGAAATTAATAATTAACAAAAGTGCTTCTTTTGCTGAACAAAACTGGGGGAGATTAAATTCTAGCTCTCCAGTTGATCTGACCACCACAAGAGAACAGCAAGGACTTGCTGATAGTGATTTTTTGCCTGATGAGGACATTAAACCAGAAAAGCAAACTGAAGATCTGTCTGATGAGACAGTTGCTTCTCAGGAAAGTGATAGGAGTCAAAATTTAAGCCCTGTGTTACCTCGCAGATCTCAGAGGAGTAATAAAGGCATTCCTCCATCACGTTTTCAGGCTGAAACAGTAAAGGCATTTCACATATTCACAGAACCTGAGTCTTTAGAACAAGTGAATGCTTTACCACCTGAGATTGCACAAAATTGGCATTCTGCCATGCAACAGGAGTTAGCATCCTTGAAAGAAAATAAAACATGGAAACTGGTAAATCTACCTCCCAATGAACACTGTCTAGGTTGCAGGTGGGTTTTCAAACTGAAAAGGGATGCTGATGGCAAAATTCAAAAATATAAAGCAAGGTTAGTTGCAAAAGGGCTCACTCAAAGGAAAGATTTAGACTTTGATAAGACTTTTGCACCAGTTACTAAAGGTGAATCAATTAGATTACTGTTAAAAATTGCTGCACTCAAAGGAATGTCAGTTCACCACTATGACATTCAAACTGCATTTCTCTATGGTGATTTAGACCACAAATTATACATGCAGCAACCCCCTGGCTATGAAAAAGGAGAGAATCTAGTCTGTGAACTGCAGAAGTCAATCTATGGGTTAAAACAAGCTGCTAGATCCTGGAACCAAAAAGTAGATGAAAAACTGCAGAATTTTGGTTTTGAAAAAGGAAAAGCAGATCCATGTGTATATATGAAGAAAGACAAACAAGGCTGTATGTATCTGTGCATTTATGTTGATGATTTGCTGCTGTTTACATCAACAGAAAAACAAAGGCTTGATTTTGAAGCCTGCATGAAAAGCCATTTCACATTAAAAAGCCTTGGAACTGTAACAAATTACCTAGGTTTGGAAATACACAGGGAGAAGGATGGTAGCTTCCTGTTAAACCAAAGGGGAGATAATGTTAAAATATTGTGAATGGAAAGACATACAGAGTTGTCAAAGAAAATTGGTTTGCATCTTATTCTGTAGTATAAAAAGGGGAGTGTTAATATGTTTTCTACTACAGATTAAGGCTACTATTGTAACTAATCATTTTGGCGGGTGAAGAGGTTGAATTTAATTGTCCTCTTTTCTGATGTTAATTTTTGCACCTGGGGAGAAGAACTTCCCTGGACTTGCTTTAGTTTCAGTTTCCCTTCTGTGTAGGCTTGCAGAGAATATGCAGCTGAGAGAAATCTCTCCTCTCAGCAAACAGCCTTTAAATATGTTTGTTTTCTGTAAATAAAATTATTTTTATAGAAATGCCTGGTATGTGACTTTTCTGATATCTCCTGGGCCAAAGGCTTTCCTAGCAATCTGCTAACATTGACTCCCTTTGGTATAACAAGAAGGAAGAGAGAAACAGACTTTCGAGATTCTGTAATTATACTTTATAACAATACCGTGGAGTAGTTCATGTCGTATTTCCTGGTCTGGTCTATCCTGGAGGGCTGACATATAGCCCTTCAGACTTTAATGTCAGCTGGCCAATGTATTTTTTTAAGATCTAGAAATAATGCAGGCCCCAACCAAAGAAAGATTTCCTGCTTTGTGTGAAAAAAAAATAGCAAACAAGAGGATATTATTTTTGGCTTGGGTTCTGGGTTTACCTGTCATGGTTCCTGTTCCAATGTTCCTGAAACATTGTAACAAGTCTCCATGCCATGTTGGTGCTGACATGTGTTGCTGAACAGGAGGGTGCTGCTGCTAGTTTGTACCAGGCAGGGAGGTGGATGATGTGAGTGCAAAGGAATTCATGTTTGGGCTATCTTGCCTGGCCAAGGTTGTTACCCAGAGATTGTGTCCTAACAACCAGGAAACACACTGAGACAAGGAACTGGTCTCTAATATTTATTGCTAGTACTTAACAGGAATCCTAACAAACTGAAGAAGCATGGGAAAACCCAGACATATAACCCCCAAGGGTTAAGGTGGTCCCGATCTGTGTCTCTCTGAATGGCTGAACAATTCATCAGTGCTACGCATGCGCTTGACAGTCTGGATGGGAGCCCCCTGCTTGCCATCCTTACTCATGACAGATTGCCAGCAACTATTTTGTACACCTGCAGAGGAATGGAATTGTACTGACAATGAGGGTGAGGGGTTTGGATTGCTTGTGGTTTAATTGGGAGAAATCCCACACTTTTGGTATTATCAGCTTTGCCTGTGAACCTGCATACTATTCATTACATTAGATTTCCATAGACCTCTATGTGAGTCTGGTTGTTGATTTGAATAGGCAGTCATTACATTACCCCCTAAACAGGGATTCCACCCTAACCCAGTTACCCTTCTGAATTTTTAAACTGCCCTTTGCCCCCATACATTTTCATATGGAGATCAGATTTATTACTGGCATGGGACTGGGAGCTGCGGGGTGGGGTTATCAAATAACCTGTAGCCTAGGATTCTGACAATTGTTTTTTTTTTTTCCCCCTAATGTAAGTTACTAGAAACTTGGTTCTGCTTGGTTCTGTAGGAACTCCAGTGGAGATTTGTACTGCTCAGCTTTTTGGCTAAGATCAAGTGGCAGAGTCAGTGAGGTAGATAATTGGATTCATGAATTTCTCTTTTGCTTCTTATTCTTTTTCACAACCATTCCACTAAACAAATCTTGAGATTTTAATGAAAATCTGTATGGATTCTGAAATTCTAAAGATGTCTGAATCTGTCAACCCAGAAACCCCCTTTTAGAGAGGTTTGGATCAAGGATGAGTTATTTTATTTAGTTTCTTATTCTCCAGTCATCTGTTGCTTTGACTTATTGCCCTGTTTGTTTGTGAACATGGCCAAAAAAGTGAGTCCATTTTCATACGCATATCTTCCATTGCATAACATGTCATGTCACTTTCTATAGCTTATTTAGTTCTTGGAACCTGGAGAAGAAAAGCCAGGAATCGAGAAAAATGGAAAGAGAGTTGTGACCAGCAGGACTCTGTCCGGCGACAGTCTGGTCATTCAAGGTGATTGACGTGATTTATTCCTTTGTAAGTGATTTCCTGCCCATAAAGTGAGTTTTGTGCATATTTCATCTTTATTGTGTGTGCACTTTGCTTCATGTCGCATTAGTGTATGGGTGTGGGTGGGTGTTTGAGTTACAATCATATCGGGGAATTCTGAAAAGTACTGGTTCTGCAAATTTGGTTGACAAGTAAATCTTGGGAAGTGCATTGGGTAAATTCAGAAGAATATTCATGGTGATTCCTTTTCCATGCTTAAATTTGGATTCAGCTGTATTGAGAAAAATGTTGCATCTTGAACTGCTCCTTTACTGTTCCCAATAGCAGAAAGCATCCAATTGAGTCTTCATCATTTTCTTACTTCTGCTTATGTGTCTTAGTGTCTAAACAACAATTTTGGAAGCTCCCAAGTGAATGTGCCCTTAGTTTGTCTTTTTTCTTTGATAAAAATGGATGAGGACTGAGATTGAGCTCAACATTTCAATTCAGATAAAATTGAACCACAGCTGCAAGGATGAGAAATTGTCAGTCTTAGTTCATTCTGTGAATGAGTCAAATTGTCCTACAATAACAAGAATGTATTTTTCCAGCATGTTCTTAGTGTGCAGGATGCCTTCCTTAATCCAAAGTACTTCAGATCTAGTGGGACTGTTACCTGGCTTGTGTTCTGGAGTTAGATGTAATTTGCAAAGTCAGAGGTCAGTTTATTTGCTTAACTGCTTCATCTTGTGGAAGAACCCCAGTTGAATGGTTTCAGATTAGAAGACAAATCTTCTGCTGTAGTTCTCATACTTAAAGCTTTCCATGAATTTTAGTGAAACACCAAAAAATAGTATCATAGAATCATAGGGCTGGAAGGGACCTAGTAGATCTTGTAGTCTGACCTCTTCCCAGGGCAGGAAACCTTATATCAATGTATACAAATGGCTAATGAACAGTTTCTTCCTATTCAATCCTATTCCTATTCATGAGGGGGAAAAAATAAACTTTCCAACTGGAAAAAGAAGTGTCACCCCTATAATTTACACAGGCAGGTATATAGCCATTGAATAAAGAATACATCAAGCAGCAGGCTTCAAAGGGTAAGCAAGATGGAAATGATTAACTAAATCAGGAAAATTAACATGGTGGGCAGACACCCATTCAGGATGAGGAAAGTGTTTCCATTGGACCAGATACTGCAGGGTGCCCCGAAGCTTGCGAGAATCAATGATGTCCTTGACTTCAAAGTGTTGTTGGCCATCAATCATAATTGGAGCAGGAGGAGGGGGTTGAGGGTGCCAATGTGAAGAATGGTACACAGGCTTAAGCAAGCTGCAATGGAAAACAGGGTGCAAGCATTTCAAATTGTGAGGCAATTCCAATTTAACAGTAACTGGATTGACAAGACCAACAATAGGAAAAGGACCAATTAATTTGGGAGCAAGTTTTTTAGAGGGTTGTGGGGATTTGATACATTTAGTAGATAGATACACCTGATCCCCAACTCTGAAGTATTGCTGTAAAGAGCGATGCTTGTCAGCTTGAGACTTATAAGCAGCCTGGGCATCAGCTAAAGCTTGTTGAATTACTGGCCAGGAATCAGACAGTTTAACAGCCCAGTCAGATGCAGAACATGTTTGAGAAGGGGGCTGTGGCAGTTCAGGGATGGGAACAAAGTCGTGACCAGAAACCACCAGAAAAGGGGTTTGTCTGGTACTTTGATGCACAGCATTGTTGTAAACAACTTCAGCAAAAGGTAATAACTCCACCCAGTCGTCCTGATAGTAATTAATGTATGCTCTAAGGAACTGTTCAAGAGTGGAGTTTAAAATCTCAGTAGAACCGTCAGTCTGAGGATGGGACAATGTGGACAGTGCTTGTTTAGTGCCAATCAATTTTAAAAATGATTTCCAAAATTGAGAAGTAAACTGTGTGCCACGGTCAGAGATCAAATGGGAGGGGCTACCCTGGAGGCAGTAGATGTGGTGGAAGAATAGGCGTGCCAACTGTGGCGCTGACGGGATGGATGCACATGGAATGATATGAGCCTGCTTTGAGAAAAAAATCCTTTACAACCCAAATGACAGTTTTCTTCTGACTAGGAGGCAGGTCCACAATGAAATCCATAGAAATCTCATCCCAGGGCCAGAATGGGCTGGCCACTGGCTGTAGAAGTCCCTGTGGTTCCCACCCACCCACCCTTACTTTTTGACATGGCACAAACAGGACAGGAAGCAACATAGTCTTTTACATCATGCCTTAAGGTTGGCCACCAAAATTGACGGCAAACCAAATGCAAAGTTTTGACAAAACCAAAGTGTCCAGCAAGTTTATCATCATGGGAATGCTGCAAAACATCAGCTCTTAAAGTTTCAGGCACATAAAGGCGGTGTTCCACCCATGCCAGACTGTTGTCAAAAGAAACATTGTCTCTACTAGCTAGCAACCAAGTGTCATATTTCAGTGCCTGGAGAAAGTCCTTCTGTAACTGACAAGGAACTTGCACTTTCCGCTTCCCAGACTGGGTTGGGGGCAGGGTTGCCTGAGCACAGGTCTGGCTCTGAGTGACAGCAACCAAGACCAGTTGTGGTTCAGTGAGAACAGTCCCAACCACATCTGCCACCTGGTCAAGGTCCTGAGGTAAACGTGACAAGGCATCGGCCAGAAAGTTTTTCTTCCCCGGAATAAATTTTAACTGGAAGTTAAAGTGACTGAAAAACTGAGCCCAGTGAATCTGTTTAGGGCTGAGACATTGTGGGGTTTGGAGGACTTCCAAATTCCTGTGATCGGTCCAAACCTTGAAAGGGCATTTAGCGCTTTCAAGGAGATGGTGCCAGGTTTCTAAAGCTGCTTTTACAGCAAATGGCTCTTTTTCCCAAACATGCCAATGGCGTTCTGTTTCAGAAAATTTCCTGGATAGATAACCGCAGGGTTTTAAGCGATTTTCTGAATCCCTTTGTAACAAAATAGCCCCAATGGAGGAGTCAGAAGCATCAGCTTGGACCACAAAGGGGTGCTCAGGATCAGGGTGCTGTAAAATAGGTTCAGCCGTGAATAGGGTTTTTAATTTCTCAAATGCTGCCTGACATTCAGGCATCCAATTCAGTACTGCCCCCGGGTTTTTCACTTTGCGTGTCTCCCCCAAACCCTTAGTATGGAGTAAATCAGTGAGGGGCAGAGCAATCTCAGCGAACCCCTGGATAAACTGCCTATAAAAATTACTAAAACCTAGAAAACTTTGCAATTGCCTCTGGGTGCAGGGACATTCCCAATTTAGGATTGCCTGGATTTTTGCAGGGTCCATTTCTATCCCCTGGGCAGAGACTCGATAGCCCAGATAGTCAAGTTGGGTTTTGTGAAACTCACATTTGGAAAGTTTGGCATAGAGTTTGGCATCTCTAAGTTTGCATAACACCTGTCTGAGGAGGCGTTCGTGTTCCTCCTCAGTTTCAGTGTAAATAAGTACATCATCCAAATAAACCAGAACCCCTTTAAACAAATAATCATGTAACACTTCATTAATCAATTGCATGAAGACCCCAGGCGCCCCTGCCAACCCAAACAGAAGGACTTTGTATTGAAACTATCCTAGTGGGCAATTGAAAGCAGTTTTCCACTCATCTCCAGCTTTTATGCGAATACAGAAGTAGGCTTCGCGAAGATCAAGCTTGGAGAAAATCTTGCCCTTTGACAAATGAGCTAACATGTCCTTCATGAGAGGGAGAGGGTACTTGTTGAAAATTGAGATGGAATTTAACCCGCAATAGTCCGTACAGAGTCGAAGCGTACCATCCTTTTTTCCCGGAACAACACAGGAGCTCCAACTGGGGAATTAGCAGGTTCAATAAACCCCTGTGACAGATTTTTGTCGATGAAATCCCGTAATGCCTTGAGTTCTTTCTGAGTCATCGGGTAAATTTTTGGCTTGGGCAATTGAGCATTGGGGACCAACTTAATTGCACAGTCAGTTTTCTGGTGGGGGGGTAACTGATCTGCTTCCATCTCCCCAAACACATCAGCAAATTCTTGGTATTGAGTGGGTAAGCCCTCTAAATGTGACAATTCAGGGCGCCGTGTGGCGAGTGCGGCCCTTCCAACCCCCTCTCGTACAACTATCTCCACTGTAGGAGCTTGGTAAAATCCATCTGCAAAAGTCACAGTTCTATGCTCCCAATTTATATAGGGGCTTTGATAGGTCAACCACAGGATCCCCAGGATGACCAAGGGGTTGCCCACAGGTGCTACAATGAATTTCAAAGTCTCATGGTGGCTGCCCATTTGCATTGCCACAGTTCCAGTGAAATGGGTCGCCCCCTCCCACCGTTGAGCCATCCAACTGTGTGAAGATCAAAGGCTGCTGGAGGGGGAAACTAGGCAGGTCCAAAGCAGCCACCAGATCAGGGTGAATTAAACACCTGGAACACCCAGAGTCAACTAAAGCCCACACCTCTGTAGTCTTTGTGCGGGAACCCAATTTCACTTTTACTGCCAAAGTGGGACAGTCAGCACTCACCATAGCATCTTTGTGCCCGTCCTCTTCCACCTGCCCGCTGGCGCTCTTCATGGCAGGTGGCTGGCATTTCCTGCGGGCTCCTTAGAGTCGTCTGCAGCCTCTCCTGAGAAGTAGATTGCTTCTTCAGCATCGGCTGTCCCTTTGGCTGTGGTCATTCGTCGTGTTGGGGGGGCAATTTGGCCGGCAGCTTCCCCACTCGATCTCCAGCCTTGGCTTTTGGGCAATCAGCTGCTCGATGACCCTCCTTTCCGCATCAGAGACACTGACCCCTCACGTAGCGCCAATCTCTCTCCTCATCCCAGGCTCTATAGCTTGGCCAGGCAGCAGTCACAGCACCTTGGGGTCCCCTCATGGTGGCTGGTTGTCTTTCAGGTCATTTGGTTTGCATGTAGGTATGCTGGGCGTGCTCAGCTTTGCCGGCCAGACAGATCCATTCGTACAATGACTCTGGGTCATCTCTACACAATGCCCACTGTAGGACGTCCTGGTTGAGTCCCTCTTTAAACCGTTCTATTAAGGTTGACTGAGACCAGTTGGGGATTTTCCCAGCTAGAGCCTTAAACTCTAGGGTGTAATCAGCTATGAACATTTGGCCCTGGGTGAGATCTTTCAGCACCTTCTTAGCTCTTGCCTTGGCCAGAGGATCTTCAAAATGCAGCTTTAATGCCCCCATGAAGTCATCGAAATAATCCAGTGAGGGGGAGTCAGCATCACTTAATTGAACGTACTGCTCAACCCTTCAATTTGGTGGCAATGGCAGTTATTTTAGCCTCTTTGGAAGGGAAGTATGCCCCAAACTGCCTCATAGAACTTTTAGCATTAGTTAAAAAGAAAGACAACTTTGTTGGATCCCTATGAAACTTGACAGAAAAGTCTCTCACTCCACCTCCAGTTGGAGTGGAACCAGCTGCCCCTTGAGTGGTTGGGCCCCAGGTGACAGTAGCTTTCCCTTTTCGGGGTGGGGATACCAATGGCTGGGCTCTGTGGGGTGGAGATTCATCCCGGAGCTGTCTCCAGCCCTGCTCTGCCGGTGGTCTGGATGAGAGGATGGGGGATGGTTGCAGGAAGCTGGAATCTCCTCCGCGCCTCCCCTGCCCCCCCAGTGACAATGACAGGTTTTTCAACATGTACTCCATCGATTCTATTTTGGCTTCCATCACTCTTAGTCTCTCAGGGGTTTGAGAGTCCCCCCTCCTTCGCGGGGCCGGCTTCCTCTCAGTTAACACCGTGGTAGATTCTTTGTCTGGGGTTAGCGGGAACCGATACTTCCAGGACATCCCCGATGTCCCTGGCTGGGGTTCCCCCACTTCATCCAAGGTGATCAACTCTGTGAGTGCTTCGCTGGGTGCCGGTTGCTTTGGCTCTTCCCCATCGTCAGAATCCTCTGCATCAGAACTGGAACTCGTTTCCTCCCCCAACAGGTCTTGGGATTCTGGAGGTTCTGGGGTGACATTCAGTTCTCCGCTCCTGACCGTCAACTCGGGCATCAAGCTGGCCGTCTCCTCAAGTCCCCCAGTCATGGATTTTGACTCAGCCATCGTTAACTATTTTCCCTCACAAGAGACTGATCTTGGTAGGAGCTAACAGTATAACGTTGTGGATTCTCAGCTTTATGTAATGGTTGCCTATTCTAAAACACCATCAGACTCATGAGCAGGATTTCAAAGATATCTGATTTATTAAAGAATAGCATGCAGGTTCACAGAGAAAGCTGAGAATTATGAAAGTGCGCCAAATTCAAACTAAAAACCCTCGGTGCAAATGAAACCCCTCCCTCCATAGAATCTTCCCAAGTTCACAATCCCAGGTGCTCCTAATGGTTTCTGATGGTCTGCGGGAAAAGGCCTTGAACAGATAACATAACCCAAACACATTCCATTGTACTAATTTCACAGACAGAGCTTGGTACAAGGTCTCACAGCAGCTCCCTCCCAAACAGAAACGCACGTCAGCACCATGGCATGTGAAATGTTACGATGTATAAACTACATCAAATCAGTGAACGTGACAGTTGGACTGTCTCTGAGGCCATAAAATTCTTTAAAACAAAATCTATCTCCCAGATGTTATATGGTTCTCAGACATGTGCATCTAATTACTTAACAACTTTAGCTATTTTCCAGTCCAGACTCCTAAGAGTGCTATTCTAAGTACCTTGCTGCATTTCAGATTCAGCCCTTCATTTAGAAACTGGGATGATTTCCCAGGCATCTACGTTCTGCATATGCCCGGCCTATTTGTAGCTCAAACTTCATTTTCCCAGTGACTCCCTAGCTGCTTTAATCCTTCTTTGATAATTTTACCTCTTTTTGAAAAGCCAGAATTCAGAGCAACCTCTGCCAGTGTGGCTTCTATACCAGCGTGTCTTCTTGTAGAAAGCCCTCCTGGCTGTGGGATAATCAAGAGCTAGAGTCACGACCCAGCTGTGGTTATTTGACATAGCTCTCCAAGTAGAGCAGAGCAAATTAGGCAATCAATAGTGGCAGAACATACACATAAACAGGAAATCTTTCACTCGAGCAAATTACCTGTTCAATGTGACCTGCCCAAAGGACTATAGAGCTTTTTCTTCAGCCACTTTCATGTCTTGCCTTCTGCAATACTGGAAGGGAGATATGTGATAGAGATATGATACCTCTTTTACAAAGCAAACTTGCCCCTGTGACCAGGAGGAACCTCAGATTCTATTCCATATGTTCCTTTGATGTCCTTCCTACTGCAACTTGTACCCTACCTTCATGCTTTGGCTTCTTAACAGAAGTCCCACCTGTTCTGAGGGTGATCTCCTTTGCTTTACTCAAACCAGAACCCTAACATTTCCAGGAGAATTGCAAAATTTGTTCTGACTGCCAGTGCTTAATGCAAGAAAATGCCTTCCTATTTTTTTTTTAATCCATTCAATCATGGTTCTCAGAGACTGCCTTGACAAATCCCTGCAGTTTTCTTGGCAAGGTTCTTCAGAAGTGGTTTGCCATTGCCTCCTTCCTAGGGCTGAGAGAAAGTGACTGGCCCAAGGTCACCCAGCTGGCTTTGTGCCTAAGGCAGGACAAGAACTAACAAACAAAACAGTCTATGCTTTTTCTGCTGTTTTCCCTTACATCTCACTTGTCACTGACCACAATCAAGTTTTATAAGCATACTCACACGCATATACATACTTCAGAAACTCAATATGTTCGTATTTCATTCAGACAGTAGTCTTATAATTTGTTTAATTATGTAGATTTCTTTTCAGTATGTTACTTGTATTTTTAGTGTTTAGTAGTCTGATTTATCTACCAATCTATTATCACAAAACGTTTATGTATTTTAATTTGAGCCCTGGAACATTTTACAGAAATTGCATCAAATGCTGGTTAGTGACCATAATAAAGATACTACTATTCTTCCTTCATTCAATAATATTAAAATATAATGACCTGCATCCCAAGTTGCATCTGAACCCTCTACCATATTTTACATAAATTGCCAAGAAAGAACATTTTGCTGAATATTCTTTGGGTATGACTTTTGTTTTTAGAACATTCTGTGTAATGCACTCAAAAGAAAATCCTCAGATACATTTCTGAGCCATTTTAGTGCAGGTTTCTGATTCCATGGGGATACTATTAAAAAAGGATGTGAGAAAGGAGGAGAGTGATTTGGAGTGGTGAAGGGAGCAAAGTGACTGTGAAACAATACCTTACATAAATCACTAGTGCTATGCCAAATTCTACCTCTTAATTTGGAGAAATTCTTTGACCTCCAAGAAATCAGGATTTTTTTCTTTCCTTTGCCTTCTTACAGTAGGGTGAAGAAGTGCTTATAAAATGCACAGAGTAGCTAAAATGTCCTTCTGCACTTTTGTCTTTCTCTTCTGCACTAAAAATGCCTAGATCATGGCACAATTAACAAGCCATTCAGGTGTAGGGACAATGCAACCACCCTGGAAGACATATATGGGGTCCCCTCACCAACCTTTGCCCAGACTGAAGAAGCTGCTTGGATAAGCAGCAAAACATTTCAACCAAAAAGAAGGAAATCCAGTTGCCATGACTCAACCTACAGACAATTCCACCTGCATGACTGAGAATCTTCATTGACCTATATCTACAGTGTTCTGTAGTCACAAGATGATCCATGAAGTTCTGCAAAGAAGAAAGACTGTGTGGAAGTCCAACTTCCCAGACATGGAGCTATTTGTATGATTATTCAAGAAATGTTTCAGGGGGATTGAAACTGATGATCTCCTTCCAACCCTTCCATTTCAATGATTCTCTGATTTTGGGAGAAAGGCACAGAGTGCTCCAGGATAAGCCACTCTTGATTCTCAACAGGATAAGCCACATAAAAACCAGAGAATAGGGAAAAAGAAAGAAACTCTGTAGTTTAGACTGAAAGGGGAAATTATAAACTGAGCGCAGATTAATTACACCTAGATTAGATCACAATTATCCCTGTGCTGAAGTTAAAACAAGAGTGGATGGTCTCTTACATTTTTTTACCTGCTTTGGATAAAGCAGATATGTTCCTGGTTGAGTAGAGGGGAGAGGAATGAGGATATTCATGTAATGGATGTATGAGATAAAATTGCTAATAAAAGTCAATTCTAATGATTAAAGACATGTAACAATTGAAAAATTAAATCTGTAGAAATCCTCTTCTTTTCCCAGGTGACCCTAAAAACCAGGATTTTGTCTTGGATGAAAAGAAGGAAGGGAGGGAGGGAGGAAGGAAGAAGAGGTGGAGGAGGGAGCTGTTTATAAAAAAAATTGGATATTTTAAAAAGTTCAGATCTCTTTGGCACAAAAGAACTAATGTGATGAATCATATCTATTTGCTCACGTTGTATATATGTTGTGTAGAGTTACCAGTATCATCAGCAAACTACTTTGTGAGAGCCAAGTTTGCAGAAACAGTATTTTGTAACTATTTTGTAAGAAAAAAAACAGCAAGGCAATTTCATAAGCCACAGATATTATTATTATTATTATTATTATTATTATTATTATTATTATTATTATTCATGCACACATACACTGGTCAAAGCAATACATTAAAATGAATAAAATTACTTCATGTGGGATGAGTATAGGTAAGTATGATGCATTGTTCGCTAGGATATATTTGTTCTGCACATTTTCTACATATTACCTATGGGTAGGCTTTAAAAGAATACAAATCTAATGAATATAGAATAGTGTGCCCAAATCAAAATTCTATGTATTACAGTAGTCATAAGCTATTGTGTCTGTCCTTAGCAAGGCTAGGGAGACATTCAATATTTCCCATGAAATTGTCAGGATGTTCTTATTTATTGTATTCTTTCCTGGCATTATATGTTTTGCCAGAAATGGGAGATGAGTTTATTTCTTTACTGGCAGAAAATGCAGTTTTAGAACACAGACCATTTCCTTTGAAATACTAGGAAATTTTAAAAAAGAGGATGATGCAAGGAAAGAAGAGGAGTTAAGAAAGAGTAGTACAATTGTACCTTAACTTTTAACTAAAATAATCAGGCTAACTTGTACTGTGGCATCATCATACAAAAAATTTAGCAGCCCCTACCAGAAAACTTTCTAAATGTCCTGTGTTGGTACAGATGAGATAAAAGAAAAGGCAGATAAAATATTATTGGCACTTTCAAGAATCCTTATCCTGGGTAGACAGTTATTGTTGTACACTCCCTTGTTTCTATCTTCTATCCATGTTCCATGTCTTCTAATGGATCGAGCCCTATTCCTTCCTTCCTTTCTATCCATCTTTCTTTCCAATACCCTTTTGATCTATGATTCATGTCTTCTCCTGGTCTACAATTCAAATTATTGGTACTGCCACAAGCTAAGGTGATGTTCATTAAGCAATACTTGATTGAAAACATTATTTGGTGGAGAAGACAGTCTGTAACAGTGCTGTACACTGTAATTACATGTGATATAAAACCAACAGGAAGTAGCTATCTCACATTATATCAGAATGAACTGACTTCATCCAGTAGACCTTCCATAAAATTTTAGAATGATGTTCAAGGTAGATTATGGGTATAGTCTGGGATAGGGAAAAATAATTAGATTTGTGAGATGGGGGAGGGTCTACAGCCTCTACAGAAAAGAAGTAAATAAATAAACAAAAAATATATCAGGCCAAGAATTCTGATTCAGTGATAATGTTTGTTTTTGCAGCTGATGGGAAAACAAGGAAACCAAAGAGCTGAACAGGGAAGGAGGAGAATATCACAACACTTTGCTGGAATTCTTAATTGAGAGCATTTGGTAACCCTACCATTTATTTATTTATCTGTCTGTCTGTCTGTAAGCCAAATTGGGCTGGACTGACATTTTTAAAAATCTAAAATAACATTCTAGGTTCAGCTTTCCTAAAAGAAAAGAAATGCCTAATTTCTCTTCTGTTTCTCTCAGGAATCTAGATCTTAATAGAATGGAAGCAATTTCATGGTTAATAGCCTAGCATTTGTATTTTCAAAAATGGTGAATTTATCAGCATTGCTTGTAATAAAAGATGATTACTATGGAAGTTCTATATCTGGTATATGATACTTTTTTTTTTTAAACTGGCTAGGAATATGATATTCTACAAAGTTTTATGTAATGTGATATTTATCCGAAAACAAATACTGGAATGAGGTCCCCATCGAAGTCTTGGGGTCTTTCTAACTGAATCAGTGACAGTTTGGCTGACTAGGCAATTGCCATTCTAGGCAGGTTTCCAAAATAAGGGGTTATGCTATAAAGGGATAATTGAACCCAGTTTCTGTGGAAGATTTGTGTTTTCTTGTACCAGTTCTCACTAGTTATGTATTATTGGTGAATTTCCTGGACTTAATCATTTAAAGGTGGTGTTGCAGGCTATTCTGCCCTATTATAGATAGCTCCTCTATTTTAAAGGATTAATAAAAGTGCATTACTGAAAATATTACACTTGGTAAAACTTATTCTCATTTATCTGTGGCAAATCTCATTGTTCCTGGCTTCAATTTTACTTTTAAAATGCCAGTTCCATCCCTTTCCATCTCTGCTGTTAAATGGTCTCTTTGGATACTGCAAATTAACCACAAAGACAACGATGTTATTCCCGAAACCATCATTGACTGTAGAATACTTATATCAAGGAAGAAAGGCAACACATGTTCCCCATTCCCACTATTTATCGTATGGCACATTCACATCACAGTTCAATAGAATAAAAACACAGGAAATAAAATACAAGATATAAGTTATAGATTATAAAATTATAGACATATGTCTAGATTACAAATATAATTTTTTGCTTCCTTTGTCACAGCCAGGAAATCGGCGAAATCTCCGTTATAGGCTCTCTTTTGGCACTCTGTCACTATATGTTGGATAGTTTGTTTTTCAGCCCCACAGTCATAATTCAGTGATGTCATTTTGCCCCACTTATAAAGGTCATCAGCACATCAACCATGGCCCGTGAGGATTCTATTCAATGTTGTCCATATTGCACGGGGCTGATCAAATCCAGATGGTTTCTCTGAGATGCAGGGTAAGCTTCGACATTGTGGAGGACAATTTTCTAGCCAATACTGTTTCCACATATTGTGGATGTTGAAGTCATTTTCTACAAGTGATTTAGCAGTTGAAATGGCTGGATGTCTAGATCTCAGCCTATTTTGTTCCAGGCAGGTTACATCACTCAATATTGGCAGCTGGGGATTATCAATAATCTTCCAATATTCTTGAAGGAGGGCATTTTTCCATCTTACGTCCAGGGGTGGTATATGACTCAGAACAGGCAACCAGTATGTGGAAGTAGATCGTATTGTCCCACTGACGATGCATATTGACTCATGCAGCTGTGCATCAATCCTACTTGTGTGTGGACTTAACAGCCACACTGGGGCACAATACTGTGCTGCTGAGTACACCAAGCTTAGCGCAGACACTCGCAACATGTCCCATTCCCACTTTGGCTCATATAAGAAATCATTGTGAAATATCTCAGCAGTTGTGCCTTTTCCCACTGCCAAGTTGAAGTGCTATCCACCCACCCCTAAGTCAGCAGAAAACAATCCCAGCACAAAAGATGCTGTCCTTGATTTTATGTTTATTGCCTCTATACCAGTCACCTGATTTCTCTGCAGGATAATAGGTGACAAAGTCTAACAGCCTTTATAAATATCCTGAGGCTATCCTTGGATGGTGGTGGAAGAAGGGTGAGACACTATTTTAGTACTGGTACAGCTAAGGATGACTTAAGATGGTCTCATTCTTGGGCTGGGGATGAGATAAGGATGATGTTATGGAGACATGGCAATAAAAGGATGTGTCAGGGCAGCCTTGCTCAAAAAAAGACACGGACTCACTTAGAGGGTCTAAGGATTTCTGGCTTTATTGGAACAGAATGCATGCAATGAAAAAGACGGGAATCCTTATGGGTTGGCAGGGTGTCCTGTTTATACTCCGGTGGCGGACCTTGTCCTTCTCCACCCCCCATTGACCCTTGAGCCAGGACCGGATGGGTGCTTGGGACTGTGATGCATCTGCTGATGGGCGATTCCGGCAATCTCCGGCATTCTCCTTTGTTTCCTCGCCTTCGTCCGGTGCAGGTGCGTCCCCCGGGGTAATGGGAAGGCATTCCCCTGATCTTTCAATGGGTGCCAAGTCCGGTCTGAGGGGTGTTTCTATTATGTTGGTGATTCCTTTATGGATATGGGTGCTTGAGGGATATGTGAGTGATTTGGGAACATGACATGCTGCCCCCCAAAGAAAATCTTAGGGTGCTGGTTTAGATGGGTATGCTTCATGGAAGCTCTTTACCAGCCATTTAGCTGAGACATGTTGAGCTTGGACCCACTCTGGGTGTGGGAAATGTCTCCATTTGATGAGGTACTGCAGTGTGCCCCTTAGCCTCCTGGAGTTGAGTACCTCTTGTATCTCAAAATGTCGTTGCCCATCTATCATGATGGGTGGGGGCGGGGGGGTTTCTGTGTGCCATTTTGAAGGGGTGGCTGGTTTCAGGAGGGCACAGTGGAATACTGGGTGTATGCGCCATAGATTGTGGGGTAAGTCCAGTTTGAAGGTGACTGGGTTAATAATCTCTGTGATTGGGAACGGTCCAATAAATTTGGGTGCCAGTTTCTTGGAGGGCTGTGGGGATTTGATGAACTTAGTGGAGAGGTAGACCCTATCTCCCACTTTGTAGTTCGGTTGCGCCGCCCTGTGATTATCTGCAAACTTCTTGTATGATGCTTGCGCGTCAGCAAGAGCCAGCTGGATGATGGGCCAAACCGTGCCCAGTTGTGCTGCCCAGTCATCTGGAGAACAGGGTGGGGTGTCTGGTTGGGGCAGTTCCGGGATTGGCACGAAGTCTCTGCCATAGACCACCTTGAATGGGGTGTGACCTGTGCTCTGGTATACCGCATTGTTGTAGGCCTCCTCTGCAAAAGGTAGCAGGTCCACCCAATTGTCCTGTTGGTAATTGATAAACACTCGTAGGAACTGCTCCAGGGTGGAGTTGAGAACCTCTGTAGAGCCATCTGTGTGGGGGTGCCAAGCCGTTGACAGTGCTTGCTTCATGCCAATGAGGTTTAAGAATTCTTTCCAGAACCTGGAGGTAAATTGTGTGCCCCTATCGGTCACCAAACGGGAGGGGGCGCTGTGGAGTTTGTAGATATGGGTGAGGAATAGGCGTGCCAGCTGTTGTGTGGAGGGGATGGATGCGCAGGGTATGAAATGTGCCTGCTTGGAAAAATAGTCTTTTACCACCCAGATGATGGTTTTTCTTTGGCTGGGTGGCAGGTCAACTATGAAGTCCATGGAAATCTCCTCCCTCTGCCTGTTGCTTCCAGAATGAGACCATCAAGATGAAGGAGTATTTGTTTATACTAGGTGGTGATAACAATGTCTCAAGATTTTTGGATTGAAGATGAGAAAGATCATCCTACTCTGCACAGGTCCCATCAAGGACAAGGCAGAACAAAGTATAAACAAGTGTAACAACTTACTGACTAAAATAAATGGTTGCCTAATTCTTTATTACATGCTTAACCATTACATGGAATATACAGCTTTATATATCATGCTCCTAAGAGAAAGAAGGACATCCCACTATCAATTCCTCCTCACCAATCACCCAGTAAAGCTACTTGTGCTAGAACAACCCTATTTGCCACTTAAGACCAGCACACACTGTGATGAATTTGGACATTACGGCAGCAGCACTCTTGTTCTCTCACACTTTGAGCTGCTTTCTGCTTTTTATTGAGTGATTAAGGGTAAAGAAGAGAAGGAAACTTACACTCTCTGATAAGCTGAACTGGAATGTTTCTAGTCTCTAATAGCTCCACAGCATAAGAAGAGAAAAAGAGAACCAGGAATAGCCTCAGCTCTCCACAATGTACCAGAGCATCTAAACAACTGAAGATCGACAAGCTGCTATTGGCAAAGAAGCAAGTGAATAATCCAAATGTGTGTGTGTATGTATGAATGCATATGTATATGTATATAAATATAAATTCCAGATTCTTGTCTCATCCATGAATTTCTCTCTCTCTCTCTATATATATATATACTGTATGTATGAATGTATACATGTGTGTGTGCGTGTGTATGTATATGTGTGTGTGTGTGTGTGTGTGTGTGTGGTGTCTTTGAGTCAGTGTTGACTCCTGGCAACTACCTGGACAGGTCCCTGCAGTTTTCTTGGCAAGATTTTCAGAAGTCATTTGCCATTTCTTCCTAGGGCTGAGAGAGAGGGACTGCCCCAAGGTCATCCAGCTGGCTTTATGCCTAAGTCAGGACTAGAACACATGGACTCCCGGTTTCTATTGCTTGCCAGTTAATTGCTTGAGTCAACAGGAATATGGATGCTTGCAAAAATATGCCATTTTTTTCATTGTTTCCCATTTTGAAATCCCTGTGCAACACTATACAACAGAATCTGCACTGAAGCATTGAGTTTGTAAGTGAAATTAAATATACCTCTCTCTGTGCCTCTGTCTTGCACCCCAGTGATCTCACTACTCATCTCAAAAGGTCCATTTGATGAGACAGAAGGTTTTCTGATTATAAGGGCCATCTGATTTGAGGACAAAATTATGGATCACTGAATTCAGCACTCCCCATAGGGCTATTCAGGAACCACTTTACAGGAAACAATAGTTCATGTTTCGCTTCCACTAATTAACCATGCCATTAGCATACTTGACACTAACATTGTATTGTCCAGTTGGGTGTCCTCCAGATATAACCACAAGTTACACAATATTCAGCCACCATGGCCTTCTTGATATGATTTCTGGCAGTTGGGGCCCACCACATCTCAAAAGCAAAAGGCTTCAGAAAATTACAGCTAGGGAACTCTAAACCTTCTGCTTGCTCAGGCATTGTGTAGTGTTGAAGTAGGTCATACAGAAACTATCATGGCAGGGGAAGGAACAGTAAGAACATACAGCCCAGAGTATGAGAAGGAGCTTCTACATTTGAAAGGCTTTCAGTTTCAACCATTTTTCATAAGGAGATAAGTGTTCCATGTGGCCCACATGTACAGTTTGAAGGTTATAACCTAAACGCTGACTTTGTGACTAACATGATAGTAATTACTGATATTTTTAAAGAGGTTTTCATCACAGAATCTTTTCCTTGAAAAAAGAAGGGGAAGGAAAAAAAAAATCATGCAGTAAATTATGTGACTCTCCAGTTAACCAAACCTTAGCCTTTAGAAGTGATATACAGAACAGCCTGATATATTTTCTACATCTTGTCTCCATCATCCCAACCTACCAAATTGTTCCCTTTATGGTACAGAATAGAAGAGAATTATCTGGTGTTCTACTCTCCATCTTTATTCTGCTACCACTCTGTACCTAAAAGGGTTAAAGCCAGATGACCAAAGGCTACCTCTTTGGCATTGTCAGATTGAACACACTGTGTCCTTTTGATGTAGCAATAGAGATAATGTAAATTCTTGCCTGTAGTTCATGTTTCTCTCTCTCTCTTTCTCTCTCTCTCTCTCCTTTTTTTTTTTCCCCATGGCTTTCAAGTCGGTCCTGACTCTTGGGGACTGCCTGGACAAGTCCATGCAATTTTTTTAGCAGCATTTTTGGAAGTGGCTTGCCCTTGCCTCCTTCCTTGGGCTTAGAGAGAGTGACTGGCCCAAGGTCACTTTAGGCAAGCTTTGTGTCTAAAGTGGGACTAGAATTCATGGTCTATTGGCTTCTAATCCATGCCTTTAACCATTACACTAAACTGGCTCTCCCAGCTTCTGCCTGCCTTTTGTCCCATTTTGCCAATTAACTTTTATTAAAGTCTTTGTGGATGTTTAGTAAATAAACATCAAGTTGGTAGTTGAATTGAGTGGTGTGTATGCTTGGTGTTATCACACACCAGGACTGACAGGGAATCCAGAATCTGCTAGGTATAAACTAAATTGGAAATTACCCACAGTCATTTTCTAACATCATACTTCCATCCTTCCACAAAGCCACAAAGACCTAGTTTTTTAAGGAAGCTGACAATATTCACCTTCTGATTTGTATGCATTGTGTATTATTATTTTTCTTTGCTGAACTGAAATATGTTCTCAATATTCATTCTATTGAATATTCCTGGCTACTGAAGAGAAGGGCCTTTTGGAGTTTTGTCCCTGCCTATATGCTACAGAAGCTTTCCAGAAACTTTTCCTATTATCTGCAACTTGAGGTTGGTAGAGGCAAAACTAAACATTTAGAGGTCTCAGAATTTAGGATTCCTAAATTGGACTTTCCAAGTTATGATACAGGTTTTTGGACCTGGCACAGTTTAAGTTCTGTGTACAGTGTAAATTAGGAATTACTTTCATATCTTTATATGCTATTATTTTCCCACCCACTGTAGTCAGTGTGTTTGTTTGTTAAAAGTTGTTCAAGTTTCATCCTGCCCCAATTTTCACACAATTAATCCAAGTGATAAAAATTGCCATCTTTAATAGTAAATCAAAGCCTTTAACTAGTAAATAAAATGAAATCACCTCACAGAAGAGGAGAAGCTGATTTGTTTTATCATCCTGGCATAAATGTCTAGAATTATGCCTTCCTATTATTTAAAACCAAGCCCAAACCCCAAAACTAAATTTAAATTCACAATCTGCTGATAGTTTTATGGCATTATTTCTAACCACCGCATTATTTAAAAACAAAACCCAAAACAATAATATGGTCTTAATGTTTTCACAAGAAGCTAAACCATTGCATGTACTATAACTGACCACCTGTTAAAGCAAATCACCCAAATAAATTTGCTTCTGATAAAATTATGAAATCTTTTCTATTAATAGCCCATTGTTTTTCAGAAGGTTTCAGCTCACCTGTGCTCTGGATGAAATTATGGTATGCAATTTCAAATTACAACCTCAGAACTGATGTATTTCATTTTCTCTGTGATCATAGTAAAAGCCAGCAATGCACGCTGGTGCTTTCATTGGACTGTCTTCTAGCTGGCTGAAGGACATCATGAAGATTGATTGAAAAATTCCCTTCCACTTTCGCAATCATGTATATGGGTGTACACACACACACACACACACACACACAGAGAGGCATGGCACAGACACAAGTCCTCTAATATATAACTTCAGGCTAAAGCAACTAAGCAGTTCTACATAAATTAAAAATGCTATTCTCACTCGATAGCTGTAAGTTAACGCCTGAACCCTAACATTTAAAATGTGAGTGTTAGTGTAATGTTCTTATTGCTTCTGGAACTAAGATATTTGTCTGAATTTACTTAAGAAGAAGGAGAACGTAATAGAGAAAAGCATAAACAACTGTCCTCCTAAACTAATAATAACCCTTCAATGTAGTTGAAACTTATTTTATGGCTTATGTGTCATGTTCACTGTTTCAATGAGCACTGTACATCGGAACGTCTCACATGCCATGGCGCTGATGCGCGTTTCTGTTTGGGAGGGAGCTGCTGTGAAACCTTGTACCAAGCTCTGTATCTATGTTCATTACAATGGAATGTGTTTGGGTTATGTGCTCTGTTCAAGGACTTTTCCTGCAGACTATCCGAAGCCATTAGGAGCACCTGGGATTGTGAGCTTGGGAAGATTCTACGGGGGGAGGGATCTCATTTGCACCAAGGGTTTTTAGTTTGCATTTGGCGTGCTTTTATCATTCTCAGCTTTCTTTGTGATCCTGCATACTATTCTTTAATAAATCAGATATCTTTGCATTCCTGTTCATGAGTCTGAGAGTGTTTTAGAATAGGCATTCTTTACATTATGTTTCACTTGGATGAAAGCTATTCTATTAAGGGTAACCTTAATCACATGACAATGATGTACAGTATCATGTGGCAGAGTTTACTTATCTGCTGGATGGATCAGATATTCAAGCTTGTTTATCATGTTCAGTTCCTTGTCTAGTTTAGTCAGTAGAAATTTTATTGATTTAACACAGGATGTGTTTATCAGGTGGCATGCATGTTTAATACAGTGTGCAATAGATAATGGAGAAGGTTGTTGCTAGGTGAGCTGACAGCATTTCCATTATAATGCCCATTTACCAGGACTTTATCACTCAGTGGCAGCTCCCTAGATGTCAACCCCATCTGTATTTTTTTTTTTTCAAAGTACAAAATTGCTTTTATATGAGCTCAACTGCTTTGGAAGCTATGAAAATGGACTGTCTTGTAGATCTTCAGTCTGGTTACCAAAATGTAAACAAACCATTTGAGTACCTTGACTCTGAACAACATAACTCTTTAGTCAGTATCTTCACTTTCAGAAATTAACTGAACCATTCATTTGGACGGTCTTACTTCTTAAGAATTAAGTTCCTGTGGTACATAGTACAGACAGTTTGGTATAGTGGTTAAGGCACCAGGCTAGAAACTGAGAGACCATGAGTTCTAGTCCTGCCTTAGGCACAAAGCCAACTGGGTGACCTTGGGCCAGTCACTGCCTCTCAGCTCCAGGAAGGAGGCAATGGCAAACCACTTCTGAAAAAGCTTGCCAAGAAAACTACAGGGACTTGTCCAGGCAATTGCCAGGATCAAAAACTGACTTGAAGGCACACACAAAATCCATAGTATTACTAACAGTATCATGGCCTGCAAGAACAATCAGTCAATCAGTTGGTCCTGGACCAAATAAAGGCTGACTATTCTCCTAAGACAAGGAGAAACTCACATACTTTGGGCATGAGATACGAAGGGATGGTGTATTATAAAAAATTGTTGTGCCAGAAAAAAATGTTTTGCCATGGTTGCCTGCCAGTAATTACTTTTTGCAGGTCTTGTAAAGCTTATGCTTGTGTCGTTAATGATAATATATAGCCCACTTTTTCAAGTCATCCTCTTTTTCAATTGCCTTCAATTTTCCAAGCAAAATTGTCTTCTCCAACAACTCTTGCCTTCACATTATATGTTCAAAGTATCTAAGCTTTAGTTTAATGATTGGTGTTTCCACTGAACTATCTGATTTTATTGCACCTAGTACTGAATGAATCATTCTCCTTGCTATTCAAGGTATTCTCATTATTTTTTTCCAGTACTACAATTCAAAGGCATGAATTTTTCATTGTTAAGCCTCCAGATGATCCAGACCTCACAGCCATATGTTGCAGCTAGGAAAACTATAGACTTGACAACATGTACCTTTATTGCCAGTGGGGTGACTCTCCACTTTAATATTTTATCTAGATTTGTTATATTCCTCCCAAGGACCAGATGTCTCTTTATTTCATGCTACAGTCATTTCCCTGTAGATTTTTGAGCCTAGGGAAATAAAGTTCGTTGCTACATCAACTTCTTCTTTGCCTATTTGCATTGAGTTGGCATTGCCTATTGAAATGAACATAGCTTTTCTGACCAGCTTTCGCAGTTTTATCTTTTGCCTTCAATCAGGGATTTTTAAAACCTTCCTTCCTTCCAGCCATCAGCACATCTGAGGTTCTTGATATTTCTCTCAAAAATGTGAATTTTAATTTCTTCTTCTAGTTCAGCATTTATCATGATATAGTCTACAGTACATATAAGGTGACAGTATGCAACCTTGGCACAATCCTTTCCCAATTTAGAACCACTTATTTGCTCCATATTCTGTCTTAACTATTGCTTTCTGGTCATTTTACATTTTTTTTTCAATAGGCAGATGAGGTGGCTGGTACATCCTTGTTTTAAAGGCTATCCATAATTTGTTGTGGTCTACATGATCAAAAGCCTTTGCATAATCAATAATGTGAAAATACCATGGATGCCTCTTTGGATCTCCTTTACTTTTTCCATTATACATCAGATTTTAGCAATAGGATCTTGGGTGCCATTGCCTGTTCTAAATCCAGCTTGTACATCTGGCAAAGAACTCATCCATGAAATCAATGGGCAATCAAAAGATGGGATGAAAACTCCTTACAACACATTGACAAGTTCAGTCACAAATGCAGCTGGAAAACAATAGAATTCTTGACCAAGTGTCATGACCCCGTTGCAAGGCACAAAGAGCCTCACAACGTGGATCATGATCATTAAGGAAAAGAGGAAGGAGATAATTAAAACAGGGCTTAAACCAAGCACCCAAAGCACCCACACCCATGGACTCATATACAGCTGAAAAGAAGGGCTTCAGGTAAGCAGCGATAAGCTGCACCTGGTGCCCTGGAGGACACACCAGAACCAAGAGGACAAGGAAAGACACCGGGAAAACGCCCACACAGCCATCAAGGAGCCCATCAAGAGGGATTGGGGACAATGAAGGGTGGAGGAGCACGGGACCCCGCAAGAGGGTATAAACAGGGTGCCTCACCACTGCACCCCCGTTCCCGTTTTTCGTTCTGTCAGCCACCATTCCAATAAACCGGAAATCCTTAATACCTATTAAGTGAGTCTGTGCCTTATTGCGAAGCGAGACTGACCCTGACACCAAGTGAGATCCAAAAATGCTAGAGGCATGGCACTTTGGTGAATCAGCCATTAACAAACAGGTTGAGATAAGTTTCATCTACCAACAGTTCAAGAAAGAAAGTGACCAAAAATCAAGGAAAGAGGCAAACAAATCTAAACACATCCTTCCTATTTTTTTTTCTCCAACACCAGAATCTTAGGTTCTCCTAAATTTACTTGGAGAATGTTTTCCTTACAATAATTTGCAAAATAATCCACAAAAACAACTAAAGGGTGCCTCAGCCCTAGTCTTGCTTGTAAAAGTAGGACTGTATCATTCACAATAGCAACACAGAGAATTTTCTCTTACTCAGAATTGCTAAATGTCTCAGAATTGTTTAGATATATCTTGACCAATGCAAGGGCAAGAATACATACTTATCTTACTGCCTTTGTCATTGTAATATCCTGTAGAGAGTAGGGAAGTAAGGAAGATGACCTTGACAGATATTTGCAAGCTGTGTTGCCAAGGAGACAAGGAGTAGAACACTTTCTAAGTCCAGAATGTCCAGATAATGTTCAGAAGCAGCTTGGATATATACCTCCCTAATTCACTGAACTATGGGGGCGGGGTTACAATGCAATCAGACCTACAAGTTTCTGTTATTATAGCCAATCTCAATAAAAGTAGCTTTGCCTTCCTGTGGAGTTGATTTCTTGGTCTGGTTTACTAGTGGGGCTGACATACCCTCTGTAAGGAAAACTTTACCACCACACCTGACCTACTTAAGGCATGAATTAGTAAATTGCCTATCAAGAGAATGTCTGAGGGCAAGTCCATAAATGCTGCATAGTTTTCCCTATGAAAAGGCCACAGGATTTCTTCACGATATGTGTAAGTACCAGACAGGAATCCAATGTTGAGCAGCCTTGATTGAAGGCTGCTCAAGCTTCTGATACTGCTTAAGAATCTGGCATAAATTTTCATATTATAAATAATAGGCTAAAAGGCCTATAATTAGTTGGAAGGATCCTCAGCCTTATATTTGTTATTGATGTGGGCTATAACTGCACTATTCCAGCCCTAAGAGATTCTGTTGCTTGTATGGTTTGGGGTGAATAATGTTGCTAATAATGGAGCCCACCACTTTAAATTCTGTTTAATAAGCTCAGTTGGGATGCGAGCCCAACCTTGGATTCCAATGTATGAGCCCATCAGGTTTTAATTCAATATTATGCATTTTATTGTAGGCTTCATAGAACAGACTAGAGAAAATGGATCTAAAATAGCTCCCCTATGTGGTAGCTGGGATACAGCAGTTCAGGATCTGAGATGGTGTTCAAAAAGCATCAGATATAAGATACCAATAATCCTCTACTATTGCTTCTTTCTGTAACAGCATTTCATTTTTATCTACTCAGGAGATTAAAATGAAATGCTGTTACAGAAAGAAGCAATAGTGGAGGATTATAAAGAGAAATTAATACTTTGAAGATAATTTAGGCAAAGGCACTGATTTAAGAATGGTTTGGGATGCAAGTAAAGCTTTTATCAGGGGTTACTTTATACAATATAATAGTGAACTTAGAAAGAAGAGTCAAGAGAAAACACAAGCTATTTTGGATGAGATAAAGAAAAAAGAAGAAGAGTTAATGAAATTCCCAGAGAAGATTAGTATTTCTCAAAAGATTAAGCTATTACAACAACAGTTATCTGTGTTTACAGTAAGAGAAATGGATATAGAAATGAATTATGCAAAGTAAAAAATTATTGAGTTTGTAAATAAATGAGGGAAGTGGCTGGCATATAAATTACAAAAAGAAAAAAGAAGAAAATGATATTGAAATTACAAGAGGGAGATACCATATTAATGGATAGTGTGGCCATTCAAAAAGCATTTCATCAATATTATTCTAATTTGTAAAAAGAAAGTGACATCTCTTTAGAGAATATAGATGAATATCTAAAAAAACAAAATTTACCAAGGATTACAGAGGAACAGAAATAAATTATGAATGGACCTATAAAAATAAGAGAAATTTCTGGAGCTACAAAAATATTAAACCAGCAAAGGTGCCTGGACCAGATGGATTATCAGGTATTTATTATAAAAGCTTTGAGGATGAACTTTTAGAACCTCTATAAAACACAATGAATTCTGTCTTATAGGGAGAAAAGATCCCAGAGAGTTGGAAAGAGGCTAATATAGCACTAATACCTAAAGATGGACAAGATTTGACTTTAACAAGCAATTACAGACTATTGAATAATGACTACAAGTTGTTCACAGTGATTCTAGCTGATAGACTGAAAATAATTTTGCAAGATTTTATTCATGAGGGTCAGTGTGGGTTTTTACCTAAAAGAAAGCTAAAGGACAATGTCAGAAATGTGTTTGACATTTTGGAATATTTGGAGAAACATAATGAAAAACAAGCCACATTGATTTTCTTGGATGCAGAGAAAGCCTTTGACAATTTGAACTGGCTTTCTTCTTCAAGGTTTTGGAAACTATGAGTTTTGGAGAGCTTTATAAAATGGGTAAAGACCGATTTGTTTTGCCTAGAATGTTGTTTCTGTTTCAGACAATTTTATTCATTTATTTATTTATTATATTTATATAGCCGCCCATCTGACAAAAGTGACTCTGGGCAGCGTACAACTTAATTAAAAAAACAATAAATACATTAAAAACAGTCATAATTAAAAATAACTGTAAAAAGGCACACAAAACTAGAGGGGATGATATTAACCACACTTGTTTTGACAGCTGATGCACCATTTAAACAATGGCAGAAAGATATATCTAAATTTGTGTGGCAGGGGAAAAAATCCACAAGTTAATTATAAGGTCTTGCAAGATGCAAAGGAAAGAGGAGGACTGGATTTACCTGATTTGAAACTGTATTTTGCAGCTTGCTGTTTGGTTTGGCTGAAAGAGTGGGTACGCTGAGAAATAGAAGACTTTTGGAGTTAGAAGGACACAACTTGAGATTTGGGTGGCATGGATACTTGTGGCATGATAAAGTTAAGATTAATGTAGATTTTAAAAATCATTATGTTAGACATGCCATATTGAGAATTTGGAATAGCTATAAACCCAGGTTGTGCCTGAAAACAGCTTTGTGGCTCTTAGCACAAGAAACATTTTATAGATGAGAAATAATAAGCAACATAAATGGCTAACTTATTGTGAGATCCTAGAATTTTGTCAAGGGGAATGTAAAATAAAATCAAGAGAAGATCTGGTGGAAGAGGGATATGCTTGTCAATGGTTTTCTTATATACACTTATTAGAAAGATTTAAAGTAGATAAAATAATTCATGGTTTTGAACATTGTAAGACTGAGTCTGAAACAGAATTGTGTACAAAAGATGAACTAAAATGTATAAACGTTTACTGAAATTTGAAACAGAAGTAGAACAAATGAAAGAATGTATGATAAAGTCAGATAAAATTTTTGGTTATAATATACAGATGGAACAATGGGAAAATATGTGGTTGAAAGGGTTGAAAATTATATTATGTTATAATCTTAAGGAGAATGTTTATGAAATGATGTATCGCTGGTATACAATATGTTTTTAAGGATTTTAAGGATTAATGTACAATCAAAACTAGAGGCTTTTCTTCTGGGACTGATAGACAAACAGTTGGAAAAAAGTCATGGAACTGTTTTTGTTTTTTTTTAATACATGGAAACTGCAGCGAGATTATTATACAGTATGTGCAAATATGTAAAGATTTGGTACTACCCACAATGGAGGAATGGTTGGTGAAGATGCTGGAACTTGCCAAAATGGCTAATCTGATTTCTTTGATTAGAAAAAAGACAGTATTTATGTTTATTGACTCGAACCCCCCTATAAACTGTTTTCATGAAACAGAAAAAAAAAATGAATTTGTGATACATGATTTTGATGATTAAACAGGATAGATTATAGAAAAAATTGTGTTATGCTGTAACCATAGAGCAAGAGGTAAATTTAAAACCGTATTTATAACTGCTATAAAGACAATCAGTAGCTACTTCTTTGAATTTTCTTTCTCTTTTTGCTTTTGCACTTTTAGCTCTGTCTTATCTCCTTTTTATTTTTATTTTTTTCTTACTCTATATTAGTTTCTATTAATTTTTTATCTTCTTTTTAAAAAGTTTTACTAAAATTTTATTTAAAAAAAAATCCAGTAAATTCAAAGTCTTTAATGAAGGAAGCATTTATGAGAATTGTCCACAGTTCCAAGGCCCTCTTTAGTTTCTTCTGATGCAGAATCATTTTTTTAAATTATAACTAAAGGTAGGATGAAGGTAGTCAGACTGATGATATCGCAAGTATGTGTCTCTTGCTTTCCCCATTGGAGCATAGCATTCTGCACTGAACCAATTTTTTCATTGCCTTTGCTTCTTTCAATTTTGTGAGCTAAGGGACTCAGCTCCCAACCTTAAGGAAATTTTAATTAGAACAGAGAAGTAATTAAACACCTTTAGAGCTTCAAGAGGGTTTTGACATCAATTATAATGGATCTTAAAGTGTCTTGGCTTGAATTCCATACTCTGCTATTGATTTGTTAAGCTGTTCTGACCATAACTGTATTATAACTTGCAGGATCTGTTTCTGCTTGGAAGTATTGAATTGGGTGAATTGGTAATACTAGAGGTGGGTGTTCACTGAGTGTCCACCTATCACTGTGAAAAAAAAAAAAAAAAAAACACCTTCAAAGAGCATTGGCTGGGGGCGGGAGTTAGAAAAAGTAAAGATGGCTGCCATGACTTTGTGATCAAAGTCCTCCCTGTAAATAAGGGGAGGGCTTAAAATGCATGACCACAGCCACCATCTTGAATGTTTTAAACACCACCCTTCCCCAGGTTGTCCTGGGGTTTGGGCTTGGTGGCTAAAATATTCCTCACTACTCTATGATTCTAAGAATGTCTCTGTGCCCTACATAGTCGAATAGGTATTCTTAGAAATTTAAACTCAAAGGTGGCTATTGACCAGTTATTTCTTTAGAAGCCTTTCCAGATTTTTAGAAAAAAATATATTCAGCTATGGTGCTGATGAAGAGCATTGTGAAGGACAAGACGGGTAGGGGATGAGCTGTTGGCCCTCTGGGTAAATTGGTATTGTTAGCCCTTCAAGGTAGTGCAGACAAGAAACACAACCTGGAGTACTAGCTCTATCTTTATTGTAAGGTGACATGAACAGAATCTTGCAAGACTGAAAGTATTTCTCCCTTTCTTTCCTTTTATCCTCCAGAAAACTAGGGAGGGTCCCTTCTGAAATGTTTTCCATACCTCCCTCCTTCTGTGGGCTAAGATACCTTTTACATGCAGATTGTCCAGTCTGTGGCACTCCCTCCTGTCTTGCAAGGTCATACCCACATACTGTTACAGATATCTGGGGACCAGTTTACCCATGATGGAGGGAGAGCCCCCTCTGAGAGCCCCAAGCCTTTCTCTCCAGCTTCCAAAAGAACCCAATGTCCCAAAGAGATTGTCTAACCCTACTATAGGCAAGCTCAACTTGTTCAAATTGTCCCCAGGAAAAGAAACAAAGGTAAGCTGATAAAAAGCATCTCATCAGTCTGGTGGGCTGGGTGGTTAGTACTGATGTATTGCCTCACATTTTTTAATATTATTGTATCATTAGCATTGTGTTTTGTTATACACAGTATTCTGTAAATCGCCTAAAGTCCAGTTGGATTGAAGCAACATAGATAATTCATAAATACACAAATAACTTCCCCAATTTATAAATGGACACTTGGCCATACCCACCATGACAGTCATTTTAGGAGAGCACCCATTATGTATTTCCAAAATTCTAAATGTGCCTGCTGCACCCTCTCCCACCCAAGTTAGGAACCCCTAGAATGGACCTCAAGCACCGCTCTTTTAATGTAAAATTCACATTTTACATTAAAATGTAATTTAATGTAAATGTAAAATTTAATGTAAAATTCACATTCTCTGTGCTCTTAGTAAGGTTAGAAGACCAACCTGCTCTCCTCCCACAATGAATTTGTCACATTCTATGACTGAAGAGCAGAAAAAAAAAAATCTTCCACTTCCTTTTCTTTTTTTCAGGGAGTAAATGGCTTCTCGAAGTTAGTGATCAGGATTTAGCTGTTGACTGAGAGCCAATTCAATCATACTATAATTGTGGAACCATGTTTCCACATAGGGAGACAAGGTACAAATCTGAAACAAGGAACAACCCTATAAATTCCATTGTGCATGCAATTCATCTCTCAAGGATTAGAACATTTTACAATCTTATGGGAATTCTGTAATAGTCAAATGTATATCGTAACTATATTATTTTCTTTCCAGAAATCCAAAAGCTACTTTGCTCCTATCGCCTATTTTCATCTCCCTCAAATTGTATCAAAATGGCAAGACGCACATATATGCAAGGTAAATAAGAAACTTTTTTGTAATGTGCCCTATTTTTTTCTATTTGTTCTGAAAGTGCTATGCATATTAAGCTATTCAGTTTAGCCTGATCTTTAATATTCAATTTTTATTACCCATGCACTGAATGAACAAACTGGAAGCTGGTGTGAAACATCAATTTCAGGTGTTTTTTTTTAATACTGACCCTCAAGCTTCAATATTATGTCTATGTACACATTATTTTTCTTTTGTCTTGCACAGTAAATTTAAAATACATCTAACTTTAGTTTATATGATCACACTACTTGAGGATCTAATTAAATTACTGGATGTTAATCTAGGTCTCTGTATAAATTTTGTAAAGATTCATGAATTATACAGTTAAGGTGGGAGATGCTAATCAAGGTTTTGGGCATACAAAATTATTTTGTGTTCATGTATATTATCTTTCCTGTGGGATGCTATATCAAATACAATCAGGCGTGACTTTAATATTTCCAGATTTATCTTGTAATCTGGCATGATTTCTCACAGTCTCATATTGCTATAATATGAGATTAAAGTTATACTTAGAGAGCCAGTTTGGTCTAGTGGTTAAGGCACCAGGCTAGAAACCGTGAGACCGTGAGTTCTAGACCTGCCTTAGGCACAAAGCCAGCTGGGTGACCTTGGGCCAGTCCCTCTCTCTCAGCCTTAGGAAGGAAGCAATGGCAAACCACTTCTAAGAAACATCGGAAACTGCAGGTACTTGTCAAGGGGGGCTCTGAGAATCAGATAAAATTGAACAAATTAAAAAAAAGTTATTCTTAAAAAATGTCACAGTGCAGATCTCCAGATTTAATACGAAGAGCACAGTTATATGACATTTGAATGTTTGTCCCAAGGATTAATTACATGTTCATCACCACAGGCCAAAAATGTGAATAAAATTCCTTCATTTGGTATGGAGGATGGCATGCCCTTGGGGGCTGGTAGAAGGATATGTCTTGGATGTCAAAGTGAACTCAGAAGTGTTATCATCCACCACAGGATGAGTCATTTACTTTCATAGCTATATCAGAAGGCAACCTGCAACTTTACCAAGGTAATTCCTCACTACTTTCTAGGATGGACAGACACATGGGACTAATGGACAGACAGTTAGAAAAGAGTTAAGGAAGATTGTTTTTATATATAATACCTGCAGCAAGATTATTATATGCACAAAAATGGAAAGCCTCTGAAATGCCCACAACAGAAGAATGGCTGATGAAGATGACAGAATTAGCTGAGATGGCAAAACTGACTTGTTGGATTAGAGAAAGGAGAATAACTACATTTATTAGTGGCTGGAAATCCCTTATGGACTTTTTGCTGGCAAAAAAAAATATGAATTTGTGATTTATGGGTTTGGTGATTAGAAAGGCTAGACTATGGAAAGACAATTATTTTGTAACCTTAGCGAGAGGGCAAAATATAAATGTACTTGTAACTGCTGTTAAGAATACCAGAAGCTGCTTCTTTAAAACCGTTCCTTTCCTTTCCTTTCCTTTCCTTTCCTTTCCTTTCCTTTCCTTTCCTTTCCTTTCCTCCCCTCCCCTCCCCTCCCCTCCCCTCCCCTCCCCTCCCCTCCCCTTTCTATCATCTCTGTAAAGAATAAGTAGGCCCCAAGCCAACCGCTCCATACACCAATCATTTAACAAAATTTTGTCTGGCCAAATTGTTCATTAGTTTTGGGGGAAGGGATTAGAAAGCCATCCATCCCCAACCAAATTGAAATTTTCCACCTGAAGAACTTGGTAAAAAAATAAATATAAAAAAAATAGAAGAATAGTTCCAAATACTTCTTTGTATCATCAAATAACTGGCCAATAGAGGGAGAAAATGTAGAGTCAGTGAAAGACTTTGTATTTCTAGGTGCGAAGATTACCGCAGATGTTGACTACAGTCAGGAAATCAGAAGACGCTTAATCCTTGGGAGAAGAGCAATGACAAATCTCGATAAAATAGTTAAGAGCAGAGACATCACACTGACAACAAAGGTCCGCATAGTTAAAGCAATGGTGTTCCCCGTAGTAACATATGGCTGCGAGAGCTGGACCATAAGGAAGGCTGAGAGAAGGAAGAGAGATGCTTTTGAACTGTGGTGTTGGAGGAAAATTCTGAGAGTGCCTTGGAGTGCAAGAAGATCAAACCAGTCCATCCTCCAGGAAATAAAGCCAGACTGCTCACTTGAGGGAATGATATTAAAGGCAAAACTGAAATACGTTGGCCACATAATGAGAAGACAGGACACCCTGGAGAAGATGCTGATGCTAGAGAGAGTGGAAGGCAAAAGGAAGAGGGGCCGACCAAGGGCAAGATGGATGGATGCTATTCTAGAGGTGATGGACTTGTCCCTGGGGGAGCTGGGGGTGTTGACGACCGACAGGAAGCTCTGGCGTGGGCTGGTCCATGAAGTCACAAAGAGTCGGAAGCGACCGAATGAATAAACAACAAACATCATCAAAGAATCATTATTGTCATTATTGTTGTTATTATTTACATGGAGAACATTTCATAATTTGCTTCATTGCCTTAACCATCCACCATTCATTCCCTGCACCAAATACTTTCCACCGTTCTCTATTCAACCAGCAGATAATTCACCTGCCAATTAATACACCTTAGGGATGTTAAATCTACAATCTTTGGAGAAAAGTTATGCTTTTCACAATTTCCATTCTTCTTTATGCAAAGTAGCAAAGCTATGCATATTAATAATGTGAAAAACACATTTTAAAAATAATTATTCTTAATGAGAGTTCGTAGTGATATCCATATGAAATTTTCAATATTTTATGTTAATATTGGAGTTAGTGTGATCAGATCATCAGGAAATCCAAAGCTGATGGGGCAGAAATTGAAACTGTTATCAGCCTTGAAGCTTCATTCCTGCTACCTCTTACTAGGTAAATTCATGTAAATATAAATGGTAATCTTGCCCTGCTAAGAGGAAAACATGTTGTCCTGGACAGAATTCAATACAGGAACTGTTCATTGGCTCCTAAAATAATGGCCACTGTATTAAGTTTAAAAGAAAAATATTTTATGTAATGATCCATGAGCTTGGTTGTACAAACGTTAATATGTACATCTCAAGTGAGACCCGTGAAACTGGAAAAAGATGAAAGACATCTGGTATGAACTATCAGCACTTCTTTGTATGAAACTAACTTCCTTCCTTCCTTCCTTCCTTCCTTCCTTCCTTCCTTCCTTCCTTCCTTCCTTCCTTCCTTCTTTCTTTCTTTCTTTCTTTCTTTCTTTCTTTCTTTCTTTCTTCTTTCTTCAAATTTATATGGCTGCCCATCTCACTGAACGTGACTCTATACAATCAGTAATTAAAATAATGTCATAACTGTTAAAAACTTAAGAAAATAAAAGCAAGATTGCAGGAGAAGAACATCTATCTAAAGACAGTATAACCATCATGCAGGCTCCCCATGGGACCCCCAAGGTTGCTGGAAGAATCACATTTTCAGGGCCTTCCGAAAGGCTAACAGGGATGGGGCTAAGCTCACCTTGTGGAGAATGATGTTCCAGAGGGCAGGAGCCACAGCAGAAAAGGTACATTGTTTGGGTCCCGTCAGATGGAACTCTTTAGCAGATGGGACCCACATCCTATCCCTCCTGCTGGACATGCCACCTTTTTCTTTTAGCAAAACAGGTCATTAGGTTGCAATTCATGCTGGGTATGGAATTGTGTACGCTCACAAGAACGCGCAAATGTGTATGTGTGTTTCTTTTGTCAAGTAGCCTCATCAGCCATTCTGGACCTGTTGACGCAACAGAATAGATTTCAGTTATCCTACTCAGCATGGCTGAATAGAATAAACAATGCTAAGCTCTATAAAAAGTGAAGGTGCAAGTGCTGTTGGTGAAGATCAGGATCCTGAAAGAAAAATGAATTATTTCATCTGAATATCATTTGTTTGTGAGATATCCACTGAAAGTTTGTATTTTTCCTGGAGGCAGAAAATGAAAAATAATGCATTTCCTGACATTTTGTAGTGCAGAGACTCAGCCTATTTTGCTCTGCTAAATCGAAATTTCACAGGAGACATGAATTTTCACAACACAGAGTATTTCATTTACACCAAACCTAAATATTTATTATTATTATGGGTAGTTGCTTATTCCTGATAAGTTGCTTGCCATAACAGGGTGATATCAGCAACAGCATTACTCTAAACTAGTGTTTCTCAACCTTGGCAACCTGAAGATGTGTGAATGTCAGCTGGCTGTGGAATTCTGGGAGTTGAAGTCCACACATATTCAAGCTGCCAAGTTTGAGAAACTCTACTCTAAACTCTTGTCTCAGATAGTCTTACTGTAGCTCATATCTTCATAACTGATCTGCATGTACACAGGAGTCAGGAGGAAGAGCTGAAGATGAGGCAATGGCCAGATAAGAGACAGCTGAACCCACAGAAGGAATGGGGGCATGGCAAACATCTCAGAAGGGACCTTCCCTAGTTTCTTGGACTGTAAAGGCGAGAAGGAAGAGATGTACTTTCCAGACTTGCAAGATTCTGTTAATGTAAACTTACAATGAAGACAGAGCTAGTACTCCTGGATATGCTTCTTGTTTGGGCTACCTCACAAGGCTGACATCAATCTTGGAAGTCTGAAAGTACATCCTTCCCCCTTGCCTTTACAGGGAGGGTCCCTTCTGAGACATTTACCACTCCCCCATTCCTTTTGTGGGCTCAGCTGCCTCTTATTGACCATTGCCTAGTCTGTGGCTCTTCCTCCTGTCCTCCAAGGTCATTCCCACATTACAAGGATAGTAGTGCAACTTGGTGCAATTCTCTTTGTATATTCAAGGACTAATGCCTGAATAGAGTTTAATTCTCTGTTGCAGAGGAAATACATTAGCCTCTAATTTTATACTGGTAATGCTATAAATAAGAAGCCATAAATGTTTTCAGTGGCAGCACTGAATAAGATGAAGGTGTTTGGAAGACCACAAACAACCAGCATGATTCATTCTGGAGAGTTATTGTGTAAAAGGCAGAATTATAAGTCTTTCTGAAGAAGCTGACATTGTTTATATAAAAGCAAATATAAAGTGAATAAATTATTGCTCTCAGCCTTGGCTTTGCTCCTTGATGAAGTATGTTGCTTTATAAGTCAATAAAGAAGAACTATCTGCTCAGTGAGAACACCTGCAATTCTTGCATTTCACTCTACAGGTATCTGAATTCCAGTCAATATATTTTTTTTTCTGTTTCCTTGCCTTTTGCCACTTGAAAGCAATGAAAAATTACTTGATAGTGTTCAACATTTAATTTTAGCCCTTATTCTTTTAAAACATCTTCAAAATCAAGTTGAGACAGGTTTCCTTGCTCCTGGCCTTCTGGAAGAATTTGAAGACCTGGTTCTGCCACCTTGCTTGGGATGGGAAAGGTAACAGCTCCACCTGGGGATGGTTGGTACCATAGTACCCGCTACTGATTGGGATTCCATCTCCTCTTGGGTTTTATATCTATTTATTCTATTTATATTTCTAGATTGTAATTTTAGGTTTATATGTTTTTATTATCTTTTATTGTAAACCACCCAGAGTCCCCCATTGGGGGAGATGGGCGGTGATATAAATTAAACAAATAAATAAGTAAATAAATAAATAAAATGTTCCTGCCACACTGTATTCACCATAAAATTTAGCTGGGCTATCCTATCCTGCTTGCTTAAATAGAGTCAGAGTGTAAGAAAAATCTATAATTGGTGCTTTTTAGGGTTTTATGTAAGAACCCTTTGCTGGTCTGTAAGCCTCTTTTAAGAACACAGCCTGTTCTTAGCACTGCCCTGTAATTTCTCTGGTCTTGTGTCATTCTTACTGAGTTCATATAGGGAAATCAAACAGCAGTTATTTACACCACATAGTTCCTCTGGAATTCTCTTATATTACAAAGTTGTGTAAATCCATAAAGGCACTGAGGAAGGACATGGTGGTCCACCAGTCTTCTAAGAGCCACCACTTCTTCCTCAGCAGAACCACCACTGCTTCCAATGGAAGCAACGTAATAATGTTTTGAAAAGAATGGTAGTGGTAAAATACTATCACTACAATTTATTTGAGTGAATCCACACTCCCACTCCCATACAATATCTTGAGCTGCTCCTTGCTTTGGAGAAGAACTCCTGAAGAAATGCTGATCGACTTCCATGCATTTTCTTGGTTTATATCAGGGATAGAAAAGGAAGTACTACAAAACAGCAGACCGTATGGTAGATGCCTAAAAAGCAGAGAGGATGGAACTATGCCCCACAAGAAGACAAAGAGAAAAGATGTTAAAGTTGGAGACTCACTACTGTGAGGAATAGAAACATGTCCCGTCTAGACACATTGGCTCATGAAATCTTGTGCTTGTGAGAAGCCTGGATTAGAAATGTGACAGAACAATTTCCAGCATTTGTCAGATTCACTGACAATTACCCCTTCATGCTGATCCATGTGAAGATAAATGAAACTGCTAATATCAGTTACAGCCATATCACTATGGACTTTGAGGATCCAGGAAGGAATTTAAAGAATCAGGGGGTTCAGGTGATGTTGTCATCAAACCATCCTGACAATTGAAGAAGATTGGAAAGCAAAGAAGAATGTCACAAGTGATTGTCAGGTTCCAGAAATGCTGTCTGTAGGTGCAGTTGGGGCTGAGGATGAAGTAATCTAAATGATGGATTTCTGGTATGAGAAAGGATTGTATTTTATTAGGACTAGTAAAATGTGTTTGGCCAAGGTGTACTGAAATCGTTTAAGAGGGTTTTACATGAAATTTTACTGAGGGGAGAGTAGAAATGAAAATCTGTAGAGTGGGACTGTTGATGAAATGGGCCCTTTTAAACCATTCAAAGTAGGGAAATAAGGTCTCAATAAAGGCATTTATTTATTTGTTTGTTTGTTTAAATTTGTATCACTGCCCATCTCCCCCAACGGGGGACTCTGGGCGGTTTACAATAAAAATATTAATAAAAACATAAAAACATAAATTACAGTCTAAAACATAAATAGGATAATCCAAGATGAGATAAAATCAAAATGATTAAGGGGTGCTATAGCGCCAACCACCCTCAGGTGGAGCTGTTACATTCCCCATCCCAAGCAAGGCAGCAGAACCAGCTCTTCAATTTCTTCCAGAAGGCTGGGAGTGAGGAAACCCATCTCAACTCCAGGGGCAAGATATTCCAAAGGGCGAGCACCACTGCAGAGAAGGCCCACTTCCTGGACCCTGCTAGATGAAATTCCTTTGCTGATGGGATCCGTAGAATGCCCTCTCTGCCTGACCAGGTGGAGCGGGCCGATGTTATGGGGATGAGACAGTCCCTCAGGTACCCTGGTCCCATTCCATGTAGGGCTTTAATGGTGATAACTAACACCTTGAATTGGAACCAGAAGCAAATTGGTACCCAATGCAGCTCACGTAACAGTAGTGTCACATGTGCCAATTTAACAGCACCAATAACTATCTGCACAGCTGCATTCTGGACCAGCTGAAGCTTCCCGATACTCTTCAAGGGTAGCCCCATGTAGACCACATTGCAATAGTCTATGTGGGAGATGACAAGGGCATGAGTGACTGTTCAGAGGGCATCTTGATCCAGGAATGGGCAGAGCTGGCACACGACCTGAAGATGTGCAAAGGCCCTCCTGGTGGCGACTTCCACCTGTTCTTTGAGCAGGAGTCGCAAGTCCAGGAGGACCCCCAGGTTCCGCACCAGTTCCGAATGGTTCCAGAACCAAAGATGACAACTTCCTGAAAACTGAGGGGCTATCAATCCACAGCCACTCCATCTTACCAGGGTTCAGTTGAAGCCTGTTGTTCCCCATCCAGATCCCCACACCCCCAAGGCACTTGGAGAGGGTGGAGACCACATCACTTACTTCACCCGAGATGAAGATATATAACTGGGTATCATCTGTATATTGATGATACCTCATCCCATGGTGACTGATGATCTCACCCAACAGTTTCATGTAGATATTGAATAGGAGAAGAAAGAGAACCGAACCCTGCGGCACCCCACAATGGAGGGGTCGAGGGTTGGATCTCTCCTCTCCTATCACCACCAATTGGGAACGGCCGTGGAGGAAAGAGGTGGACAAGCATAAAACTACACTGCCCACCCCCAACCCCTTGAGCCACCCCAAAAGGATTCCATGGTCGATGATATTGAAAGCCACTGAGAGGTCCAAGAGAGCCAGGATGGATGCACTCTCCCATCCTGCTCCTGCCAGAGATCATCCATAAGTGCAACCAATGCACTCTCCATCCCATATCCCAGCCTGAAACCTGACTAAAAGGGGTCCAGATAATCCACTTCCTCCAGAATCCTCTGGAGCTGCAATGCAAGCACTTTCTCAACCACCTTTCCCAAAAAGGGAAGGTGGGAAACAGGGCAAAAATTGCCCAGTATAGTAGGGTCCAGGGATGGCTTCTTGAGGAGGGGGTTTACCAGCACCTCATTAAAGGAAGCCGGAAACACTCCCTCCCTCCAGGATGCATTAACCATTGCCTGGACCCAACCACAAGTTACCTCCTGGGCTGATTTTACCAGCCAGGAGGAACATGGATCTAATTGGCATGTGGTTGCATTAACAGTCCAGAGGATCCTGTCCACTTCCTCAGGCCCAACAGGATCAAAATGTTCCCAGATAACAGGGTAAGTATGCTCCCTTGGCATCTCCCCAGACTCTGCTTCACGCTTAGAGTCCAACTTAGAATGGATCTGAATGTTTTTGTCCTGCATCTGCAGGAACAGCCCTGTAAATGGGTCACTGAGTCTGCCTGACCCAAAAAAAGATTAAGTGATCTTAAACAGGGCCATTGGGTGACATTCTGCAGATGCAATAAGAGTGGAGAAATACGTTTCGCCTCTCTTACCACCACAAGGTAGGCCTTAATAGCGGCTCTAGCTTGTGTTCGGTCAGAATCAGTCTTCGTCTTTCTCTAGCAGCACTCTAGATGTCCCTTAACCCTCTTCAAAACCCTCAACTCCTCTGTAAACCATGGGGAGTGATGGGTAGAATGAAGCAAGAGAGGTCACACAGACACGATCCTGTCCAAGGATCCACAGCCAAGACCTCTGCTGAACCATGCAGCAGATCCTCGGGAATAACCCCCATCTTCCTCTGAAACCCTACTGGGTCCATCAGTCTCTGGGGGAGGACCAATCAAATGGGTCCTTCCTCCCTGCAGAGTGGGGTGGCACAATAGAATCTTAGGGTTACCAGGGCATGGTCTGACCATGACAACGGGGACAGATCTAGCTGTCCCCTCAGATCACGTTGCCACTGCTCAGACAAGAAAACCAAGTCTGGGGTGAGACTACTGCCTCGAGTTGGGTCCTGAATAACCTAGGACAGGCTCATGGCTGCCATGGTAGCCATGAACTCCCAAGCTGCCTTTGAGGCATGTCCCAGGGATGGCGGGTTGAAATGCTACATTTAGCATTATAAGAAATAAGAAGATGAGCTTGGACTCTTAGTAATGGAAGGCAAATATGACTTAATATCTATAACTGATGACACCCATGAATGGAATAGAGCAATCAAAGGATACAATTTATTCAAAATTGAAGTAATAGAAAGAGAGAAGTTCCACTATGTTCAGTATACTCACTCTGGTTCAGAAACCTAACTGAATTAATTAATTGTACTCTAGAAGGAATGAATAAAAGCAATACTACTTTCCTTAACAATAAAAGCTGTTCAACACTGGAACCGTTTGCTGAGAAAGCTGATAAGCATCACTGTGCCTAATGAGGTAAGATGAAGACTGAGTAGCTATGTGTCATGCATGATTTAACTTGGATTCCTGCACAGAACAGGAGATTGGACTTGGTGGCCTGACTAATCCATCCCACCTCTATGATTCTAAGACCTTCCTGCAGGAAAGAGGGGAAGCATTCTCAAGCTCTGTGTTTCACAATGCTATTGTTTTCTTCTCAACTTTTTTTGCTGAACCATATACCAGGGTGAACAGATTGCTGGCACAGTGGGACTGCAAAATTGCTCTGTCCAAGGCTGAAATGAAAAAAAAAAAAAAAGCCTTATAAGACTGACCAATAGCTGTTTGGTCAATATTAATGATGACAGTCATTGGTCTATGGTATCATCAAAGAAAAGCAGTTTGCTGGGCTACTTCAAAAGCCTTCCCTTAGTTGGCATTCACATATTTTAATATATTTCTTATGTTTTTCCAGCCATTAGATTTCTGGTGCTCTGTTGTTAGAATTGGAGGTCTAGTGAGTATTATGCATCATTTAATATATAAGAAACATGTTTTTTACTTAGAAAAATCTAGTTCCTACAACAGTTTACCAAAAGAAGAGAAAATAAAACAAATAACTGAACATGCAATACAATGAAGCTTCAAGCCACTAATTTATAAAAATAGCATTAAATAAAAGGAAAAATGCATCTCAAAAGAGACAAGAGCAAGACTGTAGTTTGATTCATTCCATAATATGCTAGTTGTCTATGTTACAGAATGTTAGGCTATTTATTCTTGTTAGTTTTTAACTCAACCTTGGAATTGTCAGAAGTATGGTTCCTGAATCTGAATTTTAGTCCATTCTGTCACTCATAATTATTACTTTACTTTGTCTTTATTCCATAGCATATGAACAACACCATGTTTCCACATTGAAAAATGAACATGTTTATCAGAATGATAAACCTTCATCTCCTTTTCCAGTTCCAAAGAATGGAGACTTCAGATCTGGATTGGGTATCATGACCCATCATCTTTTGCTGCCATCTTCTCTTCACAGCATTACACCTAATCTGCATGAAATCTTCTAGAGCTATTTCTCACCATCAGCTTGTGTCATCTTGACACGCTGGAAGAACAAATGATACTTTCTGTTGTCAAAAGTATTTCTAATGCCAAAACAATGCACTTCACTAAAATATCTTAACATAATCTTCTTAACCATCCCAGCTGACGCCTGTTCCATCTGGTTTTTAGTAGATTAAAAAAAAAATAATTGAGTACAGTTACATGCATAATTTGTTTAATTTGCATGTCAGGATCAAAGAAAAAAATGTTGTTAACAGCATAATACTAGATTTACTGAATAGAACAATTATGCTTGTATTGTGTCTCCTAAAGCTTATATTTTGGGATGTTATAGATCTAGACAGCACTGTGGGAGAGGGGAAATTGTCAGAAATCATCCAAAAAGTGGCTGGAAATCTGTTTTATCCATCCTAGCAATTAAAAATATGGGATATGGCTGGATTAAACTCCTCAAGACAGAATATTATGCTTTTTCTGCTCTAGCACAGGACATAAAGTACTGGCCAATTTATTTAGGTACCTGAGATTCATCTCCTCCATAGAGTTTCACCCTTGAAATGAAATTCCAATAATACCATTAAATAGCAAATGATTTGCCACCTTGTTTTAGACTAAAAAATAGCTGATGGTAGCTTCAGTATGCCAGTACCAAGATAATAATATATTGACCAAAATAGATCAGTAAAGAGATAAAATAGACACAGTGCCATTGTTTCAAAATGCAAAATATTGGCAACCCAGTTTGGATTTGGACCACTATGTGCAGTTGAGAAGAGCCAAATTATTTCATCTAGTTTGGAACTTTTAATTTGTTCATCCTAGGAATTTGCCAGGGGAAGATCTGCCCATGTGGTTGACTCTAGATATTTGTTGTTCATATTGAAACAATCTATAGTTGATTAAAAGGTGAGATTGATTAATATTAAAAAAAAAACACACCTGACAGGTTCCTGTCTGGGAAATTGAACATTGTTTCAAATAAATGTCATCTTTTAAAAATTTCAACATTCTTGCATTTCTTGTCTCTTTGAAAATATTATTCCAGGATATCAACCAAACAACTACCACACTGAGGGTTGTGTTCTTTTCTGACGGGCTGCTTCACTTTAATGAAGGCTTGAATTAAGCACCCCCTTGAAGCTCCTTCATAAAGCAATGTGATCACCTTCCAAGAACAAAGCAAGCATCTTGCTTTGCTTCACTTCATTCACAGCCCATCTCAGCTTTCTCATGCACAGCTCCTCCTGCAGCTCATGCTGTTTTAGTGAGCATTAGGGGATGGGAGTATTTTTCTACAGTATCCAAGCATTTCCATCATTTAGCAAATGATGCGCAAGTCTCTGAAGTACAGCCTAGTAAAATGCCCTTGGCATGCCCAAAGCTTGTACAGCCATGCACAAAGGTCTTCCAAAGATCTTTCAGGCTGAAATGCTTCTAGGCAGTATGGCTTTTCACAACTGTAGACAACTGTCGTGGAAATACCTGGGCTGGGCTGGGCTGGGCTGCAGCCCCACTGGTGCATGCCAAAGATCTTCCAAGCTGACTAGTTATAGCACATGTTGAATATTTCAGTAAGTACTGAATTCATCTAGCCTGGAAGCATTTCATTCATCATTGGAGTCTTCTTCTGGCCCAAAGCAGTTGAAAGCAAAACAAAATATGAATTGCTTGGTCAAGGCCAATAATGTTGCTTCTTCCCCTTAACAAAGAAAATTGCATTGCCTCTGTGTCATTAATCTCTTCAACAAAACAGATCCAAATTGCTTTTGCATAGGCCTACTCTATTGTATCCTATCTGGATGTTTCAGCACCCATGATTTGACATGGAAGTTCGTGACTCTCACAGAATCAAACTCAGATATTAACAATATTATGTATATCAAAGGAAATGTAATAGGAATTTATATCAGGAAAGTCTCATATCAGTCTGAATTCAAAGTTGTAATTCTTACACGAACTTATTTTTAAAATTTTATGAGCCATTGGTTTCCCTTCAAGAGTTGCTGACAATCAATAAGTTTCTAGTAGTGCATTTATTTTATGATTCTTAATGATATTTCCTCTTTGTGCTGCTTTGTTTCTAGGGCTTGTGAATATGGAATATATAAAAATTTAATGGTCATAACTTATTTCATCATAACTTTCTTCAAGAAACTTTTTTTAATGTCTGTACAACATCAAAATCTTCCTGAACATTTAATATCTAATTTTATTAAAGATTTTTCAGAAAAGAAGATAAAACTAATGCAAACTAATATAAAGTGAGAAAAAGAAAAGAAGAAAGAAATCAAAGAGAAAGCTAAAAGTGCAAGAAAGGGGAAAAAAAGAAAAATAGAAAAGAAAGAAAAAAGATACAAAGAAGTAGCTTCCAATTTTCTTTACAGCAGTTATAAGTACAATTATAAATTTACCTCTTACTCTATGGTTACAACATAACTCAGTTTTTTTTCCCATAATCTATCCTGTCTAATCATCAAAAGCATAAATTATAGTCATTTTTTTTTCTATTTTACACAAAAAAGTCTATAAGGGGGTTCCAGTCAGCAATAAACGTAGATATTGTCTTTTCTCTAATTAAGGAAGTCAATTTAGCCATCTCTGCAAGTTTCATCATCTTCACCAACCATTTCTCCATCATGGGTAGGACCAAATCTTTCCATCTTTGTGCATATAATAATCTCATTGCAGTTGTCATGTATAAAAACAAAGTTCCATGTATGTATTTGAATCCAGAATTTTCTAGCATTTTTTACACAACCATCAAACACGACAAAATGTCCCTACTTGTTGTTGACATTTTCATCATAAATGTGAAGTGCCTTTATACATTCTACACAATTTGTCTTGTGACATATACCAACGGTACATCATTTTATAAAAAATTCTCTTTAAGATTATAACATTGTGTAAATTTCAATCTTTTCAGCCACATACTTTCCCATTGTTCCATCTGTATAGGTAAAGGTAAAGGTTTCCCTTGACATTAAGTCCAGTCATGTCGGACTCTAGGGGGCGGTGCTCATCTCCGTTTCAAAGCCGAAGAGCCGGTGTTTGTCCATAGACAGTTCTGTGGTCATGTGGCCGGCGTGACTACACGGAACACCGTTACCTGCCCACCAAAGCGGTACCTATTAATCTACTCACATTGGCATGTTTTCAAACTGCTAGGTTGGCAGGAGCTGGGACTAACAACGGGAGCTCACCCTGTCACGCGGATTCGAACCACCGACCTTCCGATCGGCAGGCTCAGCAGCTCAGCGGTTTAACCCACAGCGCCACCACGTCCATCTGTATAGTATAACCAAAATTTTTAGCCCATTTTCAATTTCAATTTCAATAAAAGTTTATACATTTTAGCAATTACATGTTCATCATCTGTACACAATTCTATTTCAAACTCAGTCTTACAATGTTCAATACCATAAATTATTTTGTCTACTTTAATTCTTTCTAATAATTGTAAATAAGAAAACCATTGACAATTATATCCCTCTGCCACCAGTTCTTCTCTTGATTTTATTTTACATTCCCCTGGACACAGTTCTAGTATCTCATGGTAAGTTAACCATTTGTTTTTGCTTATTATTTCTCATCTAGAAAACACTTCTTGTGCTGAGAGCCACGAAGGTGTTTTTGGGCACAACCTGGATTTGTATCTATTTTATATTCTCAGTATGGCATGTCTAACGTAATAATTTTTAATGTCCACATTAACCTTGACTTTATCGTACCACAAATATCCATGCCACCCAAATCTCAGGTTGTGTCCTTCTAACTCCAGAAACTTTCTATTTCTCAACAGCACCCACTCTTTCATCCAAACCATACAGCAAGCTGCAAAACACAATTTCAAATCAGGTAAACCCTATCCTTCTCTTTCCTTTGCATCTTGTAAAACCTTGTATTTAACTCATGTTTTTTTTTCCTCCTGCCACACAAATTTAGATATATCCTTCTGCCACTGTTTAACTGGTACATAAGTTGTCAAAACAGGTATTGTCTGAATCAAAAACATCATTGTATGCAAGACATTCATTTTTATCACAGAAAATTTCCCCAGCCATGACAGTTGTAGTTACTCCCATTTTAACATATCTTTTTTAACTTTATTCCACGTCTTAACATAATTATTTTGAAATATATCTGTCATATCTGTCATAGTGATACACAAATATTTTACCTTCTTCTCATTCTGTTGTAAATACATGCCAGTTGGCAAGCACCAGAATTTTGATCATGTGACCATGGGGATGCTGCAATGGTCATAAGTGCAAGGACCAGTCATAAGTCACTTTTTCCAGCACCACTGTAACTTCAAACAGTCGCCAAACAAATGGTCATAAGTCAAGGACTACTATGTTCAATATTTCAAGATCCAAAATACATAAGAAAAGGGACAGTGGACATCCCTATCTTGTACCTTTTTATTTTTTACACAGTTTTGTAAAATCTCCATTAACAATTATTTGTCCTTTTTGTGAAGTGTAGATCGATCTTACCCATTTTATAAAGTTCTCTCCAGAATTCATATCTTCCAAAACTTTGAACAAGAAAGCCCAGTTCAAATTGTCAAAGGTCTTCTCTGCATCTAAGAAAATCAGTGCGGCTTGTTTTTCAGTATGTCGTTCTAAATATTCCAACATGTGTAACACATTTCTAACATTGTCCTTTAACTGTCTTTTAGGTAAAAATCGACATTGATCCTCATGGATAAAATCTTGCAAAATTATTTTCAGTCTATCAGCTAGAGTCATTGTGAACAACTTGTAGTCATTATTCAATAATGATATCAGCCTATAGTTTCTAGTCAAATCTTGTCCCTCTCTGGCATTTTACCTCCTTTTTCCTTCTTGTAGGACAGAATTCATCATGTTTTGTAAAGGTTGTAAAACATTTGTAATAAGAACCTGATTATCCATCTGGTCCAGGCACCTTTGCTGGTTTAATCTCTTTTATAGCTCCAGAAACTTCCCTTATTGTTATAGGACCATTCATAATCTGTCTATATCCTTCTGTAATCCTTGGTAAATTTTGTTTCTTTAGATAGTCATCTATTTTCTCTAGTGAGATATCACTTCTTTTATATAAATTGGAATAATATCAATGGAATGCTTTTTGCATGGCTCCAATGTCCATTAATACGGTATCTCCCTCTTGTAATTTCCATATCATTATTGACTGTATTCCATTTTGTTAAAACAAGGAGGACCATGCCTAGACAAATGTATAAGCACTAAGTTATGCTCTATTTTCCTTCTGCAATGCTTGTGGCAGGTGGATTAACATTCAGAATTGTCCCATCCTGGCACCAATATCTCCAGTCAACACTTCGATTCCACTTCAACTAGATGTGTGATGAAGACAGACTGTTTTATGCTATGAATAAATCATTCCATGTTTTACTTATTGTATATAATGGACCAGAAGCTGGTACATAAGAGAACCGTGGAAAGGGGAAATGTTCTTTGGCAAAAATTGGAATTGCCTTGGTATTTGAAAACTTTCTTTAAAAGGCTGATCTGTTTGCAAGGAATTATTCTGACTTGTAATATTTATACAATCTGAAGAGAAACTAGAGTCTGTTATATTAAAGCATATTGATGGTGTTAGATTCATAACTCTTAGTACGTTGTCTTTGGGCTTGGGGATGGAGTGACTGTAGGACCCTGTGAATTTGTTTTGTTGAAGTATAATGCATTAACAGTAAATGTATTTATCATTTTATTACCTAGTTAACTGCAAAAAGGAAAGTTTATTTCAAGCACTAATAGAATATGCATTAGGATATTACGGGGTTGAAAAGGTTGTTAGTGATATCATATACAGTAGTCCTCATTTAATGACCACTTGCTCAGTGACTGTTTGAAGTTACAACAGTGCTGAATGAGGAGACTTATAATGGATCTTTGTAGTTGTGATTGTCACAGCATCTCTGCAGTTATGTGATCGTGATTTGGGCGCTTGGCAAACAGGCCACAATTAAGACATCGCAGCTTCCTGCAGACATGTGATCACCATTTGCGACCTTCACTGCTGCCTTCTGACAAGCAAAGTCAGTGGGAAGATGGGCAAGAGATCACAAATGGTGATCACATGATATTGTGCCTGATGACCATGCAGGATTTGCCTGACTACAGCTAGAACTGCTGCACCTTCTGGTGTAAGTCAGTGCAGTAACGTGACATTGTACTTTATGACCATCTCACTTAGTGATGGAGTTGCCTATCCCAATTACTGTCGTTAAGCAAGGACTACGTGTAGTCAGTTTTGTGTAACAGCTGGCTTTTGTCTACAAGTTCAGAAAATTGGATTTTGTCTCTATGTTGTCACATGGAATATATATACTATGGAGTGCTTTTGGAGAGAAAGTAAAGAATTACACTGTATCCTGACTTGAAAGAATACTTTTTTCCCTTCAGTATGAGAAATCTTTTCTAATATTGTCTGTGTCCTTGCACAGATTAATTTCTTTTTATGTGTTCCAGAGCAATATAGGATAAACTTTTGTTTGAACTTGAGAAGATAAAAAAACAACAACAACTAATCAATAACACTCTGATTAGGAACAGTGACAACAATCTAAACAGTGATAATCCACCAAAATCCTTTTAGTCTTTTCAGATGTATGTAAACACCTCTCCGAGCAAAATCCTAATCCTTGATTTGTCTTGCCTTTGTAGTGTTTGCCTTCTTATTGTTATCAGGAAGAAAAGTAAGGTGAAATAATTCCAACTTGAAAGAATTTTGTGTCAACTCTATCAGGGTGCCATAGGTCTACATGTAGGTTATATTCATGTGACAAAGTCTGTAAGTAGAATTGTTCTAAGGAACTCTTTTTTTTCCCCCATTTCAGGATATGAAATCATTTCGTGACTTTCCCAACCTAGTGTTCTCCAAATTTGTTGTGATTACAACTTTCAGAATTGCCTGTCACTGTGGTCAAATGTAAGTATGGGACTTTTCATAGCCCAGCTTCCCATTGGATGCTCAGAATTTTCAAATAAATTAATGAAGAAAGGCAAAATTATGGCATTAACTCCCAAATGTGATTGTTTGGGGTGACTCAGTTCATTTTGCTGAATAGACAATCTCATTCTGAACATTACCCAAGAGGTGCATTGCTATCATTTGTTTTCAGAATGTATCCTCTGCAACAGTGTTTCTCAATCTCATGAGCTTAGTTGTGTGGACTTCAATTCCCAGAATTCTCCATCCAGAATGTTAGTTGAGGAATTCTGGAATTGAAGTCCACACATCTTAAAGTTAATGAGGTTAAGAAATACCACTCTACAACATGGCTAAGATTCCTTTGCCAAAGAACTGTGTTCCTCAGAAAACATGTAAAAATTTGTCAAAACATATACCAGATTCTTTGAGATAGAAAGTACAGAATCCACTGAATTAGAAGATCCTGCTTACTCTATTTTACCTATAGAATTTGGTATACTTCTGCATGATCTCTTCCCATTGTGTGGATAGTACATCTATCTACAATGAAAAAGAAATAGACTATAGTCAATAATGCTCTGTCCATCTATTATGTAGAAAATGACACATGAATCTGGATTAAGAACTTCAAGAGTTTTGCATTGAAGACATCTTCTGTTAAAGAGATCAGCTGTTTCCTAACTTGATTCTAATCAGATGTTTTAGGCTTCAGTTCCCATGATTTCTCCAGCCTTTGGTTGTGTAATAGGGGTAATAGGAACTAAATTCTGGTACATCTGAAGGGCAATTTGAGTAAGTTGTTTTAAGTATTTCAATGCTTTGTAAGTGAAATGTAGCACCAAGCATGTTAAGAAATTCATATGCAGGATAACTGTTTCATGATTCCCAATCTGCAACCACCAGTAGTGGGGGTACTATCTCTCTCTCTCTCTTTCTCTGTCTCTCCATCCATCCATCTCTAGCACTTGTATCCTAGACATTTTCCTTAATGACTAACAACTAAAACCATTGTTTTGCAATCAACAGACCATCATCCTGAACCATGAATAGATGGCTTACTAGAATATTACTAAAACTGGCACTGCTTAAAATCCATGCCAATTCTGTTATGGTATGGTAGATTGCCACTGCAGATGTTAGATTGTTCTGTAAGGTAATTTTATTATCATTCCATCACAAATTTATTTCTGCTCTAAAACACCAGAAAACATGGTGTAACTAGAAATGGAAGCTGAACTTGTTCAGAATATTCAAAAGAAAATGAATGTTACAATGTCTGCTCCCTACTGCTATATGCAAATATGTGAGGATATTCTTCAGTGCTAAAATGTTGCCTAAATAATACCATACAGAGGCATAACAGGAAGATCTCTTCCCTGTCTTCCTCAATGCCTAGATAACCAAGTTTCAAAAAACTTGAGGAATGTTTTGATTACAGCTTACATAGAGGTATAAAAGTTTGCATTTAACATCTGACCTTCCTGAAACAAACTACCAGTGGAAGTTATCAACACCTTTTTGTTCATGAGAGCTGTTGCTTTACTGGTGTTCTCAGACAGTGGAAAGGTACAGTGAAATTTATCACCTTGGTTTTCAGTGATAATTACATAGATTAATTGGAATTTTAATCTGAAGTGTGATCTTCCCCCCTTTTATAACTTAGAGAAATATGTTTGTTTTCCTTAATTATGCACTTTGAGCGGTTATTTGTTTTTTCAAGGAATATTGCATTTTAAAGATAGAGTGCAGTATATTTTTTATCATCTGAATCTGTGCATGAAAAAGCCTTTAGTTAAAGATTACATTACTTACTGAAGCTGCAGGTTAGTCTTAATAACCTTGAATTCACTTTTGTTGTTGTTGATGATTAGTTTCTTTTATCTGATAAACAAGTGAATAAATAATCTATCCACAGTTTATCAGAAAAAAACTGTCTTGCTGTCATTGCAATGTGCCATTTTTTCTGCTCTCTGTAGTGGTGAACATGACACTTGTAGAAACCTTGAAAATATGTTTGTTTATAACATCCTTTTTATGTAGCTGGTGGGGAGACCATCACTCTCCCTCCCACAGGGAAAACAGACAATTATGCAATGGAAGGATTCAGACAGCAAGCAGGAACTTCAGCAAATGTACCTCAAAACTAGGAAAGGACAATCCACATACCACAATATTTATTGTTTTTGTGGATCCAGGAAACACTCAAGATTGCACAGCTGAAATCTGGCTTTCTATAGCTTTTTCTATTAATCTGTTATTTTTCTCCAACTAGCTCTGGATACAGCTTTTAAAATGCAAGCAATTTAGGAAAAAAAAAGTTTTAGATACACGTAGAGTTAGGCTATCTACTCCAGTAGCTTTCTCTCATCACTGATTGTGAGCACTTGGAATTCCAAGAACAGTAGACTCAAGGCAATGGAAAGCACAATGTTGATACACCCTAAAATAATCTCAGTTTGTTAGTTAGCCTGATTCATGCTAGGAACATAGGATAAAAAGTTTATCCTCCCCACCACAAAGTGAAGGAGATATATATATGTATATGTATATGTATATGTATATGTATATGTATATGTATATGTATATGTATATGTATATGTATATGTATATGTATATGTATATAGAGAGAGAGTTTATTAAAAGAAGAATAGAACCTACAACAAACTACATTAGTACAGAAACATTGAAAAAGAAAGAAATAACAGAAACAGCTAAAAGTGGGATAGAAAAAGAAAACAGGAAAAAAAAAAGAGCATGTTATAAAGAGAAATGTAAAGACATAAAGAAGTGGCTTCCGATATTCTTCATAGCAGTCATAAGTAAAATTATATTTTAACCTCTGTCTCTAAAGTACCACAAAGTGAAGGTTGATCTTTCTTCAGGTCAATTTCCCCCTTTTTTTGTGTGTGAAAAAAATCCAGAATAAATAAAACACTTTTACCTACAATTCTGACAATAAATACAAGTGAAAAAATACATCCAAAGTACATGTTTTGTATTTAAGGATATATGTTGAAAGTGAAAGGTCCCCTGTGCAAGCACCGAGCCTTATCTGACCCTTTGGGGGGATGCCGCTTTTGCGACGTTTTCTTGGCAGGCTATGGCGGGGTGGTTTGCCATTGCCTTCCCCAGTTGTCACCTTCCCCAGCAAGCTGGGGAATTGTGAATGTATCCCTGCACAAAATAGAAATCTGAAACATAATTTCTTTTGAAATAAGCATTTCTAAACCAGTTTTATGTAACACATGAATTCCAATAGATATTCTGAGTATAATAAACAGTAGAACAACTTTTGCTAAATCTGAAATGCATGTATGTATTGATCTGTATATACGTGCTAGGAGACTTAGTACTGGAATGTGCAAAAAACATATTTTTCAAGCATCACAAAACTCAAGAAGTCTCTTTCAGATAAGTTAACTGATCTAAACCCAGTGTTTTTTTTTGTTTTTAACTATTTTCTCTGTATCATTTTTCCTGACTTTCCTGCAACTCCTGTTTAGAGATGGCTTAACAAAAGAAAAGAATTCTAAAAAAAATGGAAGGAAAAATGAATTAAAAAAAAATAGAAAAGATGAGGAAAAAATGCTCAATTTTTCTTTTTCCACTTTAGGCATGAATGTAATATTAAGGGAAGGTATGAAGTGTTTGATTTCATACTAGTTATCTTTATCTTATAATTTATTTTAATGCTTTGGTTTAAGTAGTCTCTTGAGTGGAAAGGTAGCATTTAAAGGAAGAAATAAATTAATTTGCAGGAATATTAGACAGCATATTCAATCAGTGCAATAAAAGAGCCTCAAAACATTTAATCAAGTTCTTTATTCTAAATATACTGTGTGTGATGTGTGCATGTGTGTGTGGTATGTATGTATGTATGTATGTATGTATGTATGTATGTATGTAGGTAGCTAGGTAGGTAGGTAGGTAGATAGATAGATAGATAGATAGATAGATAGATAGATAGATAGATAGATAGATGATAGATAGTATATTCAGAGACTTGAAGGCTGGCTTGGGTATGATATAGATAGACTTAAGATTCATTCATTGTTTTTAATTAAACTCAATGGTAGATGAAGCCTCATTTTAAGAAATATAGTGTTTCTAATGAGTTTGTTCTAGTAATTGCATACTGGATTAAGATTTAAATATGCACAGATATTGAAAAAAGTGATATAGTGGTTAAAGTGCTGGATTAGTGGGGGGAGATCCAGGTTCAAGTCCTCCTCTAAGCATGGAAGACCTTGGGTGAGGCATTCCCTCTCAGCCCTAATCAGCATCTATGGCTGATAAATCATGCATTGATAGTTTTGTGGCAAGATGTAGGTAAGTGCACTGTAAAAAAAGTGGACTCTGCAATCATGTGGAATGAACACTAAAAAAAGCTATAAGTAGTAACAACTGTTGCAAAGAAAAAATACATGGATGAGTCTATGAAGTCAGTAGGACTTGAATTTGACTATAAGGAGACCTTCTTTACATATGTACACAGAGAAATATATATTCCACACATACACACTTGTGCACACTCACAAGCACAATATATGTACTTTACATGAAACCTGAGTCTGATTTCTAAAATATTAAGTAACACATTCTTCTAAATTTTCTTAAAAGTTTCCTTGAATCATCAAAGCTGACAACTTGCTGATATGCTCATAAAATTAACAATCAACAAAGTTAAGCATGTGAATGTTTCATCAGTATTCATGTGAGTGGTTTAGATTACAGCCTTATACTCATTTATTTATGGGAACAACTGCACTGACTTATTGAGTAGGGATGTTTACAAAACAGAAAATATCAGTTCCCTAAGTAGGTTCCACCAAGTTCAGTGATAAACCCATGGAAAATAAACCATCCAGATAAATGAACTATAACCAAGCAATACCCAAATTTCTAGACATCTGTCATATGGAGCTCTGAATTAAGTTTTGGTTTCCCAATTTCTCTTGAGTTTAAGATTTTACTGAAAAACTCAGCATGGGTAGATTTTATAGGACTATGTCTGATTGGTTAAAGTCTGATATGGCTGGGGGGGGGCACAATTCTCTGGTCAAAAGGGAGCGCATGTGATTGGTTGCATGTTTCCCCAGATAAAGATTTAGTGCACTAAATAAGGAGCAGCATGGACTATCCTATTTCATTGGGGTCATTTCATCGACAACCTAACAATATTAATCTATTGCACAATATTTACATGTATTCACTTCTTTTACATTAAAATGTATATTTCACATTTTGGTTGTAGAAGCTACAATTCCACAATTTCCAAAGTCTAACTTGGTTGTCTTTTAAGTATTCACAAAATGTCCCAGTTACATTGATCTGCATTTAGGAATTGAAAACCAACTTGGTGAGACCAAAATAATGAGCCACCATTTAAACAGCATTTGATTTCCCACAAAAGCTGCTTAGATGCTTCTAGGAACAGTTGTCCACAGCATTAAATATTCAGAGGACTACTTCCTTTAAGCACAGAGATTTCATCTTAACTATTGCAAGCAATGGTGGTTGATAGATTTCTCCTCTTTACAAATTAAGCAGGCTATGTGCATACAGTCCTCAGAAAGTCATCATTATGGTTAGTGGCATGAGATGATACAATGAATCTGTAAACCATATCACAGAGACTAATGAGCCTGACGGACTAACTTGACAGATATGCTTAAACCTAGCTTTATAGTAAGTGAGATAAAGTCAAGATTCTGAAACCAATTTTAAAAAAATCATTATTTTCTATTTGCCATCACTGGACATTAAATTTAGAGAGTTGCTTGTCTGGGTAAAACATAAAAAAGTTAGAGAAAGGAAAGGACTGTGAGAGACTGATATGGAAGCCCTAACCATATTACAAAACTCTGGTACAGCTGACATTATTTTTGTTTTTATATTCTTTCGGATTTTTAACTTGGTAAGCCTCCCAGAGTCACAGCAGTGAGATGGGCGACCATATACATTTAATAATAAATAAATAAAAATATTGAAAACCTGGCTCTGAGTTCTTCTAGTAGATCAGTGGCTACAGCAGGTAACCCCCAGATAACTTTAGTAAACATGGGACACATGCAGAAGAAATGATTCATTTAAGAACTTGTTTTCTAAAAGACATGTTTCTTGTTACACTGATTAATCAGGTCTGCCTTCCCCTTCTACCAGCTGTCTTGAATGCCAGTCCTTGTTCTTTCTTTAACTATGTCCTTCAGTTGTTTTTCCCACTTGACATTTTTCTGCTTGTCACTCACCTCTGAGTCTGAGTGGCAAATTCCATCTCACTATCATGCTGTCCTTTAACTCATTTCTGACACAGGGAATGCTGTACTGTACTAATTCTGTTAGCAGCCACTCCCATCCCATCAACACAGCTGCTATCCTTACTACAATCATCACCATCTAGTCATTAATAATACTATAGTACCAGTCCTCTTGGAATTTGTTAATAGATATGAATTCAACCTGAATCTTCCATAGTAACTTTTATTTATATTTTTTTCAGAGTATAGAGGAAACCAGCATTAGTTTACCTGTGTTCAAGAAGACTGAGTTTAAGCATATATCCTTACTTACATCATATTCCCCTTGTAGATGTACAGAGAACCTTTGAAGGTCCTCTATATGATAGGTGAGTTATTTTCCAGATTCTCAGCTGAATAGACAAATTTCATGACAGACGTTCTACTATATCAACACTGTATCTGTGGAATGGAAGTTGCAGGCTCATGTCCATTATTTTTGAATATAAGTAGGCTGTTCTGGATGCTTGAAGATGGGTTTTCCTTTCCTACAGGCAAATACATCTGTGTTCTTGTGAGTAATTTTTGACTTTATACACCAGCAGTATTTTAAGATCTGAAGTATACTAACACAATAGCCTATTTTTATACTTCTTTTGGCATTTCATTGAATTAATGTAATCAGATGCATCTCTTTACGTTCTTCATGGAACAGGGCACACATTGATTTGTCTTTTATGTCTTGTACTGTATACTTTATCTTCTGAGGTTTGTAAGTTGCTATTTATTAATCTTCATATCTGATGACACTAAGTTGCCTTTAGATCATGTCTTGTTACTGTACTTATTTCATGACTCCCATGACTCTGACACTGCCATCAGTTTGACCCTGTGTTTGTCAGAATGCTTTTGGAAAGCAAGTTATAGTTTAAAAAAAATGGAGATGGGAGAAAAACAAGAAAAATACTTTTCTTTTGAATAATTTCTTAATTTGATCCATAGAATCAAATGACTACATATTTAAATTTATTATTGTAAGCTGCCCAGAGTCACTTGTTGAGATGGGTGGCTATAGAAATCAAATAAATGAATGAATGAATGAATGAATGAATGAATGAATGAATAAATAAATAAATAAATAAATAAATTGTAGGCTTAAGTTCATTCTTGACATTCCTGGCCATGTACTCCTTTGACTGATTAAGTGACATCAAGTCAGTGTTGATTCTTAGTGACTGCATAGATTTTCCCCAGGACACTCAATCCTCAACCTGGTCCTTCAGATCTTCCAGTAGTGTACCTATCACTGTTGTAATTGAATCCATCCACCTTGCTGCTGGTCCTTGAACAAAAGCTCCAACAAACTTTTACAAGAAAAAAAAAGTTGATTGTTTTATAGGTGCTGTCTGTCCATAAAATATCAGCTTCTTTTATATACGTAAAGAAAGCTCTATGTACCCGTTAAAATGGATTACTGTTTTGCATCAGAATGAGTCACTTTGCTATGCAGCTTCATTAACTTTCATTTTTATAAAAAGTTGTCCAGATTATGAGATCATCTAGCAACTTGGTGAAGTTCTGGCAAGCAAGTCCAAAGTATTGACGTAATACTTTAGGAACCACAAAATATTCATCATGAAGGATTGCTATATAACCGTCCATCTCATTCACAAACAGATGCACCAAAGGGTGGGGGAGGATTTTTCTGTGCAGAAATTATCAAATCAAAAATTCCATCACATACCAACCTACTAATGTTCACTATTTCATCACCACCTTCAGCCTTTCTCATTATCTGCAGAACATAATTGCTGAAACTGCCTTTGCATTAACTGAGTCATTTCTATACTTATTCAGTCCTTATTTCTTTTCCTTCACCTTTTTGTTCTGCTGTAGAACATTTATCTTTTCCTATGAATCACAGAGAATTCTTATTTTTCATCACTTTCCCAAGTTCATTGAACCATAAGAATTAAAAAAGAGGCAGACGCTGCTGCTCCTGCTGCTGGTATTATTATTACTGCTACTAGTATCAATAACGATTCCATTATAGCGGTGCTGTTTGGAGAATTTGTCTTATTTTATGCAGTAATGGTGGCTACGTACAGATGGGAAAAACTACACTGCTTCACTGGAATGAATTAGGAGGCTGCACATAGAGAAAAAATAACTGTTTTGTACATCTATGAAAATACAAATCCTCTGATTCAGGAGACTTAACTAGTTTATGACAATAGGGGAAGAGAAGGGAATAATCTGTATGGATGTGTGCACTATTACATTTACAAAGTCTACATATTTCTCTTTCTGCTTTGTGGACTACATTAAGGCTAATAAGCTTCCCAGAACTTCTGATTACTCCTCCTAATAAAGGAGATGAAGATACTGTAAGAATGGAATTTGAAGAAACAAGGTGATTCAGAATAGGGAAAAGAATGATAGGAGGATGCATATTGTCCTCATATCTGCTTAACTTATATAACAAATATACTATAACAGTGGCAGGACTGAAAGAAATGACAGATAGAATACAATTAGAGGTCAAAACACTGATGCAGATATTCAAAAGACAGCCCTGAAACTAAAGAAGTCTTAGAAGAGTTCTTTAGTTATCAAAATAAAAACAGAATGTGAAAATTTTGAGTTTATTTATTTAGTTATTTATCCAATTTGTCCCCGCCCATCTCCTCCCATCAGGGGACTCTGGGCGGTTTACAACAATCGATTAAAAACAACAACCATAAAATACACAGTATAAAAATACAATAATAAATAATATAAATAAAGGTAAAAATAAAGAATCCAGGTGGTGAAGAATCTAAAACAGTCCAAGTGTGCTAAATATTAAGAAGACAGCGTCAACCAATAAGACTATGCAGTACTTCAGATTTTACTCCAAAAACCTGCTTCAACCCACAAAGAGACAGATATCTCCTTTTCAGCACCTCTTTAAAGCAGCTTTTTTCTTTTGCCAGGTTCATGCAGCAGGTATTTATTTATTTATTTGTTTGTTTATTTATTGAATTTATTTGGCCACCCGTCTTACATACCATGGTACACAACAATCATATAATAAAATTTCCATCATCATCAACAATACAAGTTATTGAATTAAAATAATCATAATACAGTAATCAAGACATCATATTCAAACTCATGACACAACCAAGCCTATATAGGGTTCACCTGGCATCTCATCCCAATGCCTGGCAGAACAGCCAGGTCTTCACAGCCTTATGGAATGCCAGGGGGAGGGGATGGTGGTTGGGGCCCTCCAGGGAGAGGCTGTTTCATAGCCTCTTCTATGTCCCTTTTTGCAACAGAGAAAGGACAACTTCTAGGTTCCACTGGATAACATTGTTTCATTGAGGAGACCTTGGGTGTCTCCCTCCTGTTGGATTTTATGGGATGGACCCTCAGAGATAATTGTGGGCAATTTGAAACCCTCAGAGATAATTGTGTGTGCAGGGTAGCCGTGTGTTCTCAGGAAAATACACAGCTGCTTTAAAGAATTGCAGACAGGGCTACATTTATGACCCTGCATGTTTGTAGGACATTTTTGGAATCAAATCCATAACACTATCAACCAATATGTTTAGCAAACTCACAGTCGATGGCAAAGAAGTAAAGGCAAAGAAGTAAAGTGTTGTTTTCTTGGGCGTCTGAATCACGATAGACAGTAAGCTACAGAAATAAAGATGAGATTAATCCCACCAAGAAGGAAATGACATATTGAGAAAGGATAATGAAAGATAATCATGTTTTAATGACCAAAAAAGATCAGAATAGTTAAAACAATGATATTTCCAAATGGTAACGCACAGCTTTGAAAACTGGACTTTGAGAAACAGTGAGAGAAAGATAATAGACCAAGTATATATTTGGAGATGGTTACTAAAATGGTAAAATGGTTACCATTGACTTCAAGAAGAACCAATCAATCAATCCTGGACAAATAAAGACCAACAGTACCCTTACTGTAAGTAGGCACTTGCATGTTTTATGCATATGATACAAATGGATGATGATCTAGGAAAAAAAAATAGCTATGCTTGGCAAGGTTGAGAGAAGTAGAAGAATGAAGAGACAATGAATAAGGAAGATGGACAGAGTCGAGGAGATCACTGGAATATCCTAGGAAGAATTATAGATGATTGGTGGAGACACTTCAAGACAGCAGCCATTTGCCCATACAGTCACAAGGGGCTGTATCTGATTCAATAGAACTTCCAGGGAATGGATGAGAAGAGACTGACGAACATATACGATTTGTAGGCTATGATTGTCCATCACTGAGGTATCACTGATATTATATTTACTATGGCCTGTCTATGGTTGATTTTTGTAAATGAAAAATCAGTTGAATATACTGTTACTATTCAATTGCTTCTCTTTACTGGAGCAATTGAATAGTATATTCAGTATTCAGTGGTAGTATATTCAGTGGGCATATAAAACCTGCCTCAGAGCAACAGCTCACAAGCTGCAGTAACAGGATTCTCAGGTCCTAAGTTCTCTCCAAAATTTGTCCCTAGATACATTTTTCGTATGGTGAAAAGGAAAAATTATTGCAGCCATGGGAAATAATTAAAAGGGCTGTGCGGTGCTTGAGATTCTAAGATAAAAAGGTTCTTTGGGATTGTGGGGACAATCACATAGAACCTTTCTGCAACTCTTTAACCCAAACGTGCGTTGTCCAGGGATTGGGTTGCAGCTGCTAATCCTGGGAAAAGATGTTTCTCCTTTATGGAGCTACAGACAGGAACTATGTGAGCATCCCTGCACATCTAATGCTTCATTTGCCTTTAGAACTGAAGCACGGCACAGCCTTAGGAATTAAAAGTCTTTTATGAGTTTAATTAAAATGTAATTAAATATTAATTAAAAGAGACTTTGTTTTATGCAGGCCTCCCCTGCTTCTTTGTCTTGGCCCTATATGCATTTTACAGTATTGCTTCTAGCATGCAGTCAAAGGCCAAATGAACCTCTCGGCCCAGTCCCTCAAGGCCTGAGCAATGTGTGGCTCAGGAGAAAAGTGTGTCTATATTTCAGATCCCTCTTCCCAGCTGCTCTCTCAGATCATGATCTGCCTTAGCCTTGTCCTCCCCATTAGATAATGTCTGGTTTAGAGAAGCTCTGGATCTCCTCTGATGATAATGCTAAATGTGTTTTCTCAGGGAGCCTACTGTCATTTATAGGAACCAATGATATTTTTCAAATTCAAATTCACCCTTGGCAAAGAGTCCAGGGCTATCATAGAGTGGTGCCACTTACAGAATAGTTGATGTGAAGGAATGGCTTCACTTTCATTTGACTGTGCTGTTTTATCACCCATAGAGCTAAATTTATTATTATCCCTTTGCTAGGTTCACTTGAGGAAAGACTCTATACTTACGTATGAATGAAATATGTTTCTTTGTGTGTATATATGTCTGAGAATGACAGTCACAGAAGCCATTTGCATGACTTTCAGCCAGTCCCTTTCTTTCATCCCTCAGAAGAAGGTGGTGGCAGATCACTTTTGATAATGTTGAAGAAAACTGCATAGACTTGTCCATGTAGTTGCCAGAAGTCAAACTTGACTCTAATGCTCTACATGCAACAGTCCAGTTCAGCATCATGAATACGTTAAGAAGGGTTTGGCTGTCAGATGCCCATACAAACTCTTCTGCTTACTAAAGAATCAATCACATCAGGAGGATGATGTGAACAAAAAAAGAAAAGAAAAGAAAAATTAAAACTCAGGTTTCAGAACTAAGTGATAGAAGATAAATGAATCAATGGTACTTCCTGAATTGTCATCTTCAGTGATCACCAGAAAATATTGCCAGAGGCTCTGCTACAATGAAGAAGTGTTGAATAGGGAAACGTGAGATGACACAAATAGGAACCCTAAAAGAACAAGTATGAAATTAGCTCTAGTTATCCATCCCATGATTGATGCTCAAACCTTCCCCAAGTTAAATGTAGTTCTAAGCAAAGAATAAATTGATTTATACAATTAAATCATAGTGAGGAATTTGTGTAGCTTGTTTTTATGGCAATGCCAATTGGGAGTAGGACAAATAAACATTAATCAAAAGTCAATGATAAAGCTATTTCATTTCATATGATTTGCCAATGCTGAATAACGTGTGAAAGTAATGGACCTTTTTGGAATATGGAATAATGTATTTTGATGGGAAGTTCTCTTATGAAGTACAAGAAAAATCAATATACAGATTTTCTGTTTATTTTCTCTATTTGCTTTTTGTAATTTTCCTCCTGAGGCACATATCAACATGTCTACACAGTTTTATTCTGAGTCTCTTGTATGCTAATTATGCTGCCTGCATAATCCATCATTCAATGCAATATTATCTTTAAAGTTATCTCATTCAAATGCATTAACTCATTTTGAGATTGTCCCGAATTTCCTTCTTACTCTGGAAGGAAGTGAGAAAAGGACCACCATTACAATTAAAACAAATAATAGATGTCTGTATTTGTAATGGCCCTCAGACTGGCTCATGACTTAATGGAAAATGTAAGCTTCCTGAAATGTACCATCAAAAACTACAAACAGCCACAGCTCTTTGCATAGATGGTTTTTAACAAAAGAAGAGTCTAAGGGAAGAGGGAGCAATGGATATCACTAGTGTGAGAAGTCAAATGATACGTTTTTGCTGCTCAATCTTTCTCCCTTTAAGTGGGCCCCTTATCTCACCTTCAATGGATATTATACTGAAGAGCTTTCTTTTTTTCCCATTAGAATTACATATGCAGGAGGATGATTTTGTCCATCATGAAACTGCTAAACCTCTCTTCCCCTCCTTTTCCTTCTCTCTCTCCCTACACCCAAACAGATAGACACATACACATCCATATGGCACACACACCATGCAGAATAAAATATGCATCACAATGTCACCCAATAATTCATCTGGTTGGAACTACTTACATTTCTAAATGAGTCCGAGAGCTGAACAAGCATCACTCCTGCAAACTTGTACAGCTCACAATGTAAAACATACAGTGGCCTCACTCCGGATCTAGTTTTATTGTCGGAGCAGTGGCAACGTGATCTGAGGGGAGAGTTACATCTTTCTCCTTTGTCATGGTCAGATCACGCCCTGGTGATTTTGAGATTCTCTTATGCCTCCTCCCTCCGCAGGGAGGCAGGACCCATTCAATTGGTCTGCCCCTGCAAGTGATGGATTAGGTGGGGTTTCAGAGGGAGCTGGGGGTTGTACCCAAGGACCTGCTGCATGGTCTAGCGGAGGCCCTGGCTGCCACCTGGAACAGGGAGATGGCCAGAGCCTTGGACAGGATCACACCTGTGTGGCCTCTCTTGTCCATTTGAACCCGACACTCCCCATGGTTTATGGAGGAGCTGAGGGTTCTGAAGAGGTTAAGAGATTCCTAGAGCATCGCTGGAGGAAGACAAAGACCGAATCCGACCGAACACAAGCTAGACCCACGATTAAGGCCTACCTTGTGGCAGTAAGAGCAGCAAAATGTCAATATTTCTCCGCTCTTATTGCATCTGTGGAATGCCACCCAGCAGCCCTGCTTAAGATCGCCCAATCCCTTCTGGGGAGAGGGGATTCAGAACTCCATCTCCAGGGCCACGCTGAGGAATTTGCTGGGCATCTGAAGGATAAAATTGCTCAGATCTGTTCCAAGTTGGACTTCAAGCATGAGACAGAGTCTGAGGAGATACCCAGGGAATGTACTTACCGTGTTAACTGGGAACAGTTTGATCTTGTTGAACCCGAGGAAGTGGACAGGATCCTCTGGTCTGTAAATGCCACCACTTGCCAATTAGATCCATGTCCCTCCTGGCTGGTGAAAGCAGCCTGGGAGGTGACATGTGGCTGGGTCCAGGAGATGGTTGATACATCCTTGAGAGGGGGGAGGGTGTTCCCAGGAGCCTTCAAGGAAGCACTGGTGCACCCCCTCCTCAAGAAACCATTGCTGGAGCCTACTGTACTGGACAATTTTTGTCCGGTCTTCCACCTCCCCTTTTTGGAGAAGGTGGTTGAGGATTTTGGATGAAACGGATTATCTAGACCCCTTTCAGTCAGGTTTCAGACCTGGTTATGGGATGGAAATGGCATTGGTTGCACTTATGGATGATCTGTGGTGGGAGTGGGATAGAGGCAGTGCATCCATCCTGGCTCTTCTTGACCACTCAGTGGCTTTTGATACCATCGACCATGGTATCATTCTGGACCAACTCAGGGAGTTGGGGGCAGGTGGCATGGATTTATGCTGGTTCACCTCCTTCCTCTAGGATTGGTCTCAGATGGTGTTAATAGGGAGTGAGAGATCCACCCCACGGCCCCTATTCCGTGGGGCCTCTCTCTCAATTCTCTCTCCACTCCTCTTTAACATTTACATGAAACCACTGGGCAAGATCATCCATCACCATGGGATGAGGTATCATCAATATGTGGATGATACTCAGTTATACATCTCCATCCCAGGTGAAGTAAGTGATGCCATGATCACCCTCTCCAAATGCCTGGGGGCTGTGGGGGCCTGGATGGGGAACAACGAGCTTCAACTGAACCCTGGTAAGATGGAGTGGCTGTGGATTAATGGCTCCTCGGCTTCTGGGAATTTGTCATCTTTAGATCTGGATGGGGTTGCACTCCCCCAGACAGGTTCGTAACTTGGGGGTCCTCCTGGACTCATGACTTCTTCTTGAAGAGCAGGTGGCAGTTGTGGCCAGGAGGGCTTGTGCAGCTTTGTGTTGTGCACCAGTTGTGCCCCTTCCTGGAATGAGAGGTCCTTCAAACAATCACTCTTGCCCTGGTTATATCCCATATAGACTACTGTAATGTGCTCTACATGGGGCTACCCTTGAAAAATATCTGGAAGCTTCAGCTGGTCCAGAATGCAGCTGCACAGGTAATTTTAGGTGCCCCTGGGGCAGCGCGTGTAACACTTTTACTGCGTGAGCTGCACTGGTGCCAGTTTGCTTCTGGGTCCAATTCAAGGTGTTGGTTATGACCTTTAAAGCCCTACATGGCATGGGGCCAGGCTACCTGAGGGACTGTCTCAGCCCCATAACATTGACCCATCCCACCCAGTCATGCAGAGAGGGCGTGCTACGGATCCCATCTGTTAAAGAGTTTCATCTGGCAGGATCACAGAAGCATGCCTTCTCTGCAAAACCACCTGCCCTTTGGAACATTCTCCCTCCGGAGTTCAGGCAGGTCCCCTCGCTCCTGGACTTCCGAAAAAAATTAAAAACCTGGCTTTGTCAACATGCCTGGGGTGGGAAAGAGAATAGTTCCTCTTGGAGATCGTTAGCTCCACAGAATTGCCCTGTTTTGCTTGTGGACAGAGAGACTATCTTAGCCATCTGGATTTTATTATATTTTAACATATTTATATTTTTATGTTATTGATATTATTGTATATTATTTATATTATATTGTGTTTTTATTGTGAACTGGGAGAGATGGGCGGTGATAAATTTGATAAATAAAGTAAAATAAAATAAATAAATAAATGTTTTCTTCTTCAATATGTTGATGTGATTCTGCAACAGGACAACAGTTATGGAGTATCATAATGTACCTTGTTGCACTAATCAGTCTGGCAAGGTTGTGTATTTTTGTTGAGACATCTTCAAATGAAAAGTGTTTTTGCATTTATTTATTTATTTATTTATTTATTTAGCTAGCTATCAAATTTGTCACCACCCATGTCCTCCCACCAGAGGGACTCTGGGTGGTTTACAACAAAGGTAAAAGTATTACATATGCTGACACTTGGGAACATCACAAATTGATTCTATGCTTGGACTGGACACACAGAAGTACCCACATATATATGCATGTGTGTGTCTGTCTATCCATGTACACAGCTGTGCAAAATGTTGGAAGATTTAATTTTAAGGCAATTTGATTGAACCTCTAAATCAAATTGGAAAGTCAGATCAGATCAGCAAATTGAATCAGATGCCTTCCAATCAGTTTAGCCATTTCCGCATGTCTATATTTTTCTGAATCAAATTGACCTGATTTGACAATTAGATTTGACTGTAAAATGGTCAAGTGTCAATTTCAAATTGCTACCTTGAGGTTCAAACTAGATATTACATAAAATGTTTGGCTCCTATTAAGCATTATAAACATGTTTCTCGCTCTTCTGCTGCTTTCTGTAAAGTCCCCCCCACCACCAAAAAATAAAAGAAGTCAAGTGTTTGTAATCTGATGGTCAATATTTTCCTCCTGCACTGTACTCCTCTTTCTCATAAAGGGTGATGTGGGAAATATATTGTGATATTGGTAAATTAGTTAATTTCTAAGAGGATCTTCTATAATCACTCTGTTTCCAAAGGCCCAATAACTAAGCTTGCAGGAAGAGGTGTGTCACTGTCAAGCTGTGAAATGTATTCCTTTTCGATTTTATTTTATTCATATTCTCCCCATCTGATCTATCCTGAAAGTTCCTTCATTCTGCAGCTGGTTTCTCACGCCACTTCCCTCCCTAGTAAACCAAAGGCTTGATTTAGCTCTGTAAAAATAAACTCCTTTGGAAGAGTAAGGTCACCTATCAGGCAATCCCTTCATTCCAGAGGTAGCCAAGGTTTCAGTAGTACTGCTAACAGATAAGGTGGGAAACTTCCCAAGCCCATTCAAGAAATCATTAAGATCTATCAGGGACCCGAGTCAGACCATCTTAAATGTCCCTCCATCTATGCAGAAGTTTGTAATGGTTGCTGATCTAAAACTGACCAAGGATTGATATGATAATGGATGCATAGAGCAACTCCATACACTGCATTCATGGGGCCAGATACTAGCTGGAACAAGTCCATGGCCATCAGGGTAGACCTAAACTCTTGAGTTGCTCCTGAGTAGCCAACCACAGTGTGGAGTTGTGATTTATCCCCTGGAGCCTCTGCTTTCTGGAAAGGCATCACGATGTACATTTCTTCAAAGTAGCATTTTGGATTGTTCAAGAAAGGCTCTTATTAGATGATTGTTCTTGTTGTTAATTATGTAGTTATCATTATTCTATTATAGTCTGTTTTCAGTTATGTTAACTTTAAACTTTTTGTTAAATATTTTATTCTCCTTGAACTTGGAATTTATTTAGTAGAAAAGAAAGGTGACAGCAACTATTCTGGTCTAGTCTTGAGAAGCTACCAGAAAGTATATTGATTGCTTGTGTTGTGGTGGTAAAAGGTACTCTATACACTTGTGAGGTGCATTCACTACTAAACCTATGAGATGCCCCCCACCCCCATACATGTGAGCTACTTAAAGTGCCTTTGTAAGAAAACATTCACAGCAAGCTGAATTGACCGTGAGTGGCAACAAGAGGAGGAAAAAGTCAAGGTCCAGGAGCCTGATAAATCAAATGGTTTATATTCACTGACCATACCTCAAAGATAGCATAGCTGACAGGCGATCTAGTACAAAGGGGTAACTAATGAGAAGGCCATCCAGATGTGTTTATCAAAAACATTCCAGCATCATGCTGTAATTTACACTGTGACTGCCTTTTTCTTTGTCTTGTCTCTGAAATGTAGTAGGCCAGAGGTATGTAAGCTGTGGTTCTGCTTCTGCCAAGGCTTTGCTGGGATTCTGGTGTACACCATTTTGTTGTTTGCATGCCTAATACATTTATGTTGTATCCTGAGAGTATTTTGGTTACTTCGAGTGAGCCAGGTTTGGGCTGCAAAAATGTACACATTAAATAAGAGTAATCAGCTGAACGGGCAGCTGCCAGCATGACAGCAATTCATATCTTAACTGACATGTCTATTATGGAAAGGGGAAACCATATTTATATTTTAATGTTTTAAAAAAGAATCATGTTGTAGAGACCAATCATTTTTCCAAGTCCCTTACAATATCAGAATAGATTGACATGAAATCCTTCATGTAGCCCAGTGAAATCTGCTACTGGCCCTTGGCTTAGAAAGCTTCAACGATACATAGGAAAAAACTATGGATGCTCATCTTACCAACAAATACTTGTCTGGATGGGTATATAGAACTCCACATTCTATATGTCTAATCACCACAGAATTCCAGACCAAATGAGAAGGCCAATGCCTTCAGGTATCCTTATGGAATTTCCAGAGTTGAGGAACTACTAATCTGATTCATCAGAATTATTCTTATATAAATGCTTAAGTAGTAGGGTCAGCAGATAGCTGAGGACCAAAAAGACAAGGTAATGTGGAACTTCTGAACTGTTACCTGCTTTTACTGTTCTACTATTAAGAATGAAGAAAGTTGCTTTCAAGTCCATATTTTGACTGGCAGTGATTTTCCAAGGGTTCAGACCAGTTTTCCCAGCCCTACCTGGAGAAGCTAAGACTTTCCATCTCCAAAGGCAGACTCACAGGCTTCCAATCCACAAAGGAGATATGAAATGAAATAAAATTAAAAAAAAAAAAGACTTAGGAGTAGAAGCCTGCTGAACAAACCAGACACGAAGATAGACAGGAAAAGAGTGGGACAGTGTTGGCTTTTGCCTGAAAACATATTTTGTCATAGAAAAGAAAGGATAAGTGATAGGAATTAAGTTGAAATTAAATTGATTCATTATAGTATGGGATTAAATATTGCTAGGGCTGTGCAGCTCTTCTGATTAGACCTCAAAAAAGTGTTTCAGTGTGCATGGGGCACCTGTCTATAACACCTTAAGCAGCTGACTTAAGGTGTTCCTTCCTGATACATGTCACATCTGTTCCTACCAGACTTTGATAGCTGCTACCTGTTCCTTGAAGACTGAATCCAAAACTTTTCATAGCTTGATTAAGATAAACATAAAAAACATATTCTCAAAGATATACTCTTTATATTCAATGAAGCTCTTATGCATTGCTTATATATATGCACTGGCCTTTATGGATATAGTAATAACACCACACATATTTTCCCCTCATAGCTAGTCTTTGTCCAGATGAGGGAAAATTAACAGGAAAAACTGCTTAAATTATTTCCTATAATATGAGAGATATCAAGATGCTTAGTCCACTTGCAATCAAATAAACTCTATGAGAAAATTCCACATCAGGCAATTCTCACAAATGATCTGAGCAGGAAGGCATAGCAATTCCTCCCATTTTGATAGCCATGGGGCTTAAAAGGTTTGCCAGCATGTAGAGAGTGACAGCTTAGTCAACAGTTGGTCTATTTCTCTTTTGCATTAATCTGATTTTCATAATTATTTCTATTTTTAAAAAACTGGGAAAATCATATATATTTATATTTCTAAACCTCCTCTCCCTCCCCCTCTTCCTTTAATGGTAAACTGTTCTGGAACTTGCAGAATTTGCAAAAAGAACAAAAAAAAGTAGTTAAACTAAATTTGGAATGTATTGCTCTGGATAATAGAGATGTAGGTTAATCCATATCAGACTTTGTAAGAATCAATACTGGTAAGGATTTCTAGGCTTCTGTTGTCACTCCAAATTATGTTCAGTGCAGGTAAAAAACCCCATTTTCCAGAAAGATGGATATATTAATCTGTTGCAATAAAAACACCAAAAATCTTATGGTACCTTCAGGACACAGACCTGAATTCTGGCAAAAGGCTGTTGTGGACTAGTTTATATTCAGTTAGCAGTTTTCTTTCCACATGGATAAAGCAGAAAGGGGAATGGTAGAAGTTAGAGAAAATGGCAATGAAATGGATCACAGATAGCCCATGACAGTTCAACTGCAACTTAAAATGTATGCAGAATGAGCCAAAATGAACTGCACTAATTGGTGATAACATGGTTCTCTTAGCGCTTCAAAGTAAATTAATACCTGCACAGAGACAGAAACTCACTTTCCATATTTAGACTTGGTTACTCTAAGTTTGCATAGATTTTAAGCAGTTGAATTGTCTAAACTGATTCTTATCAGGCTGCTTTGAGCTACATTTATACACAGAACAGATTAATTGAACTCAGTGTCTAGCCTGAATTCCATTCATTCCAGTAAACCCATTGCAGCAGTGTGGAGATGACACATGATGAAAGCAGCATCAGGCCTATGTAACACAAGCTCTGCCTCTTTTGCACATGTGTCATGACATCACACACATGTACAAAAGGGGCAGAGCTTGCGTTACAATGATGACATGGTTTTCATCATTTTGCAGATTCTTCTGGCCTATTCTAAACATGATTCAGCTTGGGACCTAATTTACTAGATCTGTATTCCCCATGCATGTTGTCCTCATAGCAATCTGAATCAATAATAGTGCCTGCTCAAGCAATTATTATGTGGGTTTGGCTAAAGGTGAATTTAAACACAAGTCTCCCTGGTTATAATATAGCCATCTAGGCACACACATTGATCTTCTAACTTGCAAGGTACTTCTAACTTTTCAACTAGCAAATCTGCTTTTCTGATTGCCTGGTTGGTATACGTTTGTCTGAATTTAATGCAGTATTAATTCACAATTTTCCAATTTAATATTTTATTTTACTAGTGTGTATGAATTTTAAGATTATATACTGTATGTCTTAAAGGTTCAGCTAAATGCTTCAATGTAATCTATCATAGAAGACAAGAAAGTGTGAGAAAAATTCAGGTTAAGTCTCTTTAACATACGAGAGGAGGATGCTTGATGTGGTATGGTGTGGTGTGATTCTTACTTCAGCCAGTAGCGATAGGGAGCTGCTGTCTTTAAGGTATAGATGTGAGGTTACAATATGAGCAAAGGCCCACAGCTAAGGCTACTACATCTGGGCTGCAAAAATCTGGATGGCCACAAGGTAGCACCCACCAAGTGGTTGTCTGAATTGTTACAGCCCAGGTATAGCAGACTTAAACCACAACACATTTTGGAGATCACAAGAAAATGTGGGATCCATTGAGGAGGCCTTCCATATTCATTTGTTTGTTTTTAGGTCCAGCTCAGAAATGAGTCTGAGTGACATATAATTAAAAGACCACATCAGTGCAATTCCATTATATTTTGTGCCTTCAAGCCAGTCTTAACTCCTGACGACTGCCTGGACAGGTGCCTGAAGTTTTCTTGGCAACATGTTCAGAAGTGGTTTGCCACTGCTTCCTTCCTAGGGCTCAGCGAGCGGGACTGGCCCAAAGTTACCCAGCGGACTTTGTGTCTAAGGCTGGACTAGAACTCACAGTCTCCTGATTGCCTTTAACCACTACACCAAGCTGACTCTGCAATTATTCCACTAGGAAACATAAATTCCTGCTGAAAAAGGCAGAGGTAGCAATAGCAGGTAAAAGTCTACTTTTTGAAAGCGATCTTCAGTTTAATTTTATCATAACACATGCTTTTAAAAGTGTTTAGCTCATGGAGAAAAGGGCAGAATATTAAGTTAGCATCATGTATACATTTTTCCTGCCAAGGCAACATCTGCCAGAATATTTAATAAATGTATCTTTCCGGAGGACATATGTTATGTACATATGGGCTGTAGCAATCTGTGAGATTCCATTACAGAGTGCATTTTTTGCTGGCATATTTTTCAGGCATGAATGCATAGCGAGGGAAAAAATGACTCCAGGTAGATTTTTAACCTTGAAGTCACAAGCAAAGTTAACAACCTCACTACAATGTCAAGCTTCTTAAGTGTAATAGTTTTTTTAAAAAAATCTTTCCCCATTTACATCTCAACTCTTGAGCATTGCCATTTCCAAATCTTTGCTTAATATACTTGTCTTAATTGCACATGGCGTTAAAAAATCACAGTTTCCCCATTCTGTTTACACCTGCCAACCCTAATGCATTACCATGTGTGAGATTTACAAGAGGAGCACATGAGGCCTGTCATAGTTAATCATATCTGCAACCTTTCAGTTGTGTGACAGCACAGCTCCAGCTGGAAAGTATGCTCTTTTTAAATTTTGGTGAGGTGGTTGTACTGCTGAGCATATTTCTAAAAGAATACTCTAATTTACAAGCAGATTTCTGGAGGCAAGTAGGAAATGCAGTGGTAATTAGATCTTCATTGTATAACAAAGATCTATTTGTGCTTCAGGATAATAGTATCCCAATAGTTGGAAAGACCAGATAAGCAAGTAAGGTTTACTTTTCCAGTGGGGTTGGAGAATGAGAAATGAAAAGTGCTGTATTTAGATTAGCTATTTATTTCCAATTTTGTCACATTGAGGACAAATGTAATACACTGATTTTTAAACAAGACAGAATTCTTTCCGAAGTGCAGACAAGGTGCTAGATATAAAATGAGAGAACAAATTATTTTTCTAATTCAGTAAAGCTGGAGGAATAGAAGTATGTATGTCTATTCAATTTATTAAGAAATTTTAGTCTTTCATTACAATATCACAGATTAAAAATAATGAGATATTTAAGAAGAGATTTGCAGTAAAATATTCAAAGTTATTTAACATGCTTGGAAACATGTTAAAGAACATTGCATATCTAATTTATAGATCCAAACCATTTAAGTACATTGCAGAATGGGAGCTTAATGGTTTAATCTGCCAATTTGAAATTAATTCCAAATTTGAATCAGTCAAAGAACAAACAGAATTTGGACAAATCCACTGGTTATTGTAAAATGTTTATTTTCATGAAGCTTCCAAAAAGGGTAAGTTCAAACAATGGGTAATTTTTTTTCATTTGACTTTCCAAGCTAAATATTTTAACAGGTTTTTGAACCCTCTCCCTGTCACCCCCAAGCATTGTAAATAACCAGTTGGGTCACTTCTCATTTCTTTCTTTCTTTTTTTAATATATATATATATACACACACACACACACACACACACACACACACACACACATATTATCCTTTTGAAAGCATAGTAATAGAATTGGACATAATGCTTGAAGTGGAGTCTGACCAAGGTAGATAGAGTAGAATTATTACATCCTATGATTTGAAATTTTATTTCTGTTGAATCAACCTAAAATATGCATTTGCCTTCTCAAATAGCACTGCTGGCCCAAGTTCAGGAAAGATTATCAAAAGTACTGGGCAGTCCCCACAATTGCAGTACTATATCTCTAATTGGTATCATTTTTTCCATATAAATTTGACAGAGCCCCCTACAAGTTAAACAACTTTTTAAGTATCTTATCAAAACTATTCTTCAAGAATATACCAAGTATTTCATGGCAGTAGACTATATTCAGATCCAGTTCCAGACCAGGTCATCTTAATTTGTACAGTAATACTATTTTAGCATTGTTTCATCTAGCTCATTGGGGGAGATGAGCGGTGATATAAATTTAATAAATAAATGGCAACTTTAAGATTTGTGGAGTTCAACTCCCAGAATTCCTCAGCCAGTATGAACACTGATCTAGCCCAAAGTTGTAACTCTGTTCTTCATGGACATTCAGAAGCATGAATTTCAGCATGAATGTTAGCTAGAAGTTTAGACTGTGCCATTTCATAAAATTCTCTTGCCTTCTTTTCCTACTAGTTTTCATTCAGTTTGATGAAAAACAATTTTCTTTCCAAATTTCCAAAAAGAAAACCCGCTCCATGGGTACAATGTAATACTTTTTCATTTAATTAGTTATGAGATATACAGTATGTGAGCATCCTGTCTTGTGCAATCATATTTGCAATTGTCTACACACAGACACACAGCCCAGCCTTCCAAGGCACAGAAAACATCATGGGAACTCCTTCCCACCCCAATAAGCACAAGAAGAAGATCATAAGGGATTTCAGTGTAAGCTGAAGTGTGAGAATTCAGAAGGATGGAAAGATGCATTATGTAAAGCATCAATGCCAACATTAATTCCTATGGCCACCACCAACAGTAAAATCCATTAAAAAGATATTCTAAGCACCTTTATAATAAGAAAACTGGAAGTCTCTTTCACAAGGTTAGATTTTTTTTTTTAATTTTGAAAAATAGTAAGACAGGATATGGCCCAAAGTTAGTTCTGAGTGCTATTTTAGGCTCAACATGACTTCCAGACATGGCATATTGAGCTCCTGAATATTTGTCCACCTTCCCTAGGGGGTCATGTAACAAAAGACTTCAAACTACCCTCCCCAAAAAACTTTTGTTGAATGCCATTGCTCTTACATAATTATGATCAATTTGTTCCTCCAGTCACAGATTAGCTCTGATCACCACTTACCTGTGCTTAGATTGGATTGATACGACTTTTCTTTCATTTGCCATCTAGCATTATTCTTTACTGTCTTTGTTCAAGTGTACAGCAAGGAGCTAAAAGGACATTGTTCAATGTAATGCAATGTCAGTAGGTTAGAGCTTGGATTAAGAGTTGGGAGACCCAAGTTCAGTCCAGTCTCAACCATAGAATTTCACTCGGTGATTTTGGGCTTAGTCACCATCTCTCATTCCAATTTATATACAAAATCTGTTCTGGGGAAGAATCAAAGGAGGGCATGTACCACATATTGAGCTACTGGAGAACAACAACAACAACAACAACAACTTCTTGGAAGAGATAATTTTATTCCACTGACAAAATTGTTGATCTTATGAGCCAGTGTCAGAACCAAGCCTGCCTCTGACTTGGAAAGTGAAACTATTTCTGAATCAGAGGAGGAATTGAAAACTTACCGGGCTGGAATCGGAGAAACGAAACTCCAGCATGAGTCAGCAAAGCAGGAAGAATCCACAATGCTGATTGGGCAAGATCTGGAGGAGGATTTGAATACGCCAATCAGTGTGCACCAGAGACAGGCTGAAAAGCGTGCGAAGGAGAAGGCAGCCCGATGGGCTGCAGGAGACTCCAAGAGCACCAAAGATCAGGATAAAAGGCATCTGCACAGAGAGCAAGCTGCTGGAGACAACCAATCCTCTAAGCCTGCAGCTTTGGGAGAAGAGTCCTTACTTGAATCAGAATTGACATCGAAGAGGGACCAGAGCATGAGTTCCATTCAGAAGAATCAGATTTTACATCTGCTGTAAACAAGGAGCCAGCGTCAGCCGAGCCCAGTAGCCTGTGTTTTGCATCAAGCCTTGAAAACTCACATTCTCCTCAACAGGGCAGTCAAGCTGAGAAATTTTCACACCACTGCTTGTCCGCAGTTCTATGCAACCATGCTTTGCAGACTCCAGCATGTTTTGAAGTTTCATACCTATCTTGTTCAGGATCTGGATTTGTGGCCACTGCGGTCCAACCAGGCGAGTCCAGCCTAGTTCCACATTCCAAACCTTGTCCCAAGTCTCCAGTCCAGAGAATCCAGCCTAGTCCAGGGCTCCCATCTGAGTCCAGCCTAGTTCCAAATGCTAAGCCTTGCTCCTAGTCTTCAGTCCAGAAAATCCAGCCTAGTCTGGAGCTTCCAGCCAAGCCCAGCCTTGCTCCAGTTCCAAGCCTTGTCTTCAAGTCTTCAGTTCTGAGTACCCAGTCTAATCCATAACCCCCAGCCGAGTCTACCCTTGCTTCGAGTTCAAGTCCTGCTTAAGTCTCCAGCTCATCCCTGTATGCTGCTTGTAGTTCTGCTTTTAGATCCAGTGAGTCAGCGATTCAGTTCCAGTGCTGTTCCAGTATTGTTCCAGTTTGAGAACTGCTGCCTCCAATCCTGGTGCCACTGCACCCAGTCTAACCCCAGTGGAAGTTCGCTCCCTGCCTGTTCTGGCACAGTTGAGCTTGCTCGACCAGTATTTGAATATCAAGACTGAATCATTGTAAATAGTTCTTTAATAAAGAATATTCATTGAGAACCTGTCTGGTGCATGGCCTGAACAGGACAGCCAACAGTTCTGGATGCCAAGGAGTTCAGAGCCCATAGATTCCATGGTAAAGCACTTTAACTCTCTTGCATCATTCCAGAGGAGAAATTACTTTAAGTCTCAACTTCATCATAAAATTTCTAACCATGAAAAGAGGAAAAATATGGAACCTGCTCTTTCCCATTGCCATTTTCTGTCTACTAGATGGCTGAAAAGCAAACCAAAAGTGGGTCCTGTATCTGTCTTGGCCTAACATATTAAGGCAGTTAATAGCTGTTATGGCAGACATGGCAGTCCTACTGTCTTAGTAGGAGGACTGTCTTAGTAATGCAAACCAAGTTGGCCTTTTCATCTACAATAAAATCATTATTGTAGGAACTCATTAGGACCTGATCTGGCATTTAATAACAATGCCAGCAGATGGAACAATGAGCTAAGAAAACATGGACCATTTGTTTGGAGATTAGATTGGTAAAAGAAAGAGATTTAATATCTAATCACTTTTCTCCATCACTCTTGTGTCAAGCCATAGATCCACTTGCCTGTTAACACTGTTGCCAACTTCTTGCTATGACTATCACACATGTTTTCCAGGGACACAGCTGAAAAGGAGAACACCATGGAGAAAATGTAGAACATAGTAGTAGGAAAGACATGTTAGAAAAAAGAGTTCAGTAACAGGTTTATATTAGCTAATGAAACACAGTCTCATATATTGATGTTTTATTTCCAATTTGGTTCAAGAAAGAGAGGGTTGCACCATAGCAAAATAAATCCTTACTAGTCAAAACTATTACTAACTTCCATGTGTCACTTGGCTGCATTAATACAGTAAATAAAATTGAAGCAATTAGCAGGTAACAAATAGCAATATTCTGTGATATGATATGATATGATATTTTAGATGAAAGAACTACCTTTCAAATCAGTAATAAATGATCTCATCTTCCAAACTTTTAATAAACCATTTTCTTGATCCTTTTAGAAATAGAATGGAATAAAACACTGTTTTAAGTAGTTAATCAGCACCTCACCATGTACCCAAATCTGATGAAGATGAAATACTAAAACATTTAATTGTAGAGATTCTAGAACTGCCTTTGGTATGACTACAAAAAAGGGGTCTGGGAACTTTTGTTTTTCAATTATAATTTAACCTCATTTTACCATATTTGTAATCCAAATCCAGACAAATTATGGTTAATCTTAGATATGCTAGTTGAAATAATCAATAACCAACATTTTTAAAGCTAGTTGGTTTAGAGTTGGACAAGCATATGAGGCTTAACTTGATGTGCAAATGAGGTAATTATGTCAACCTGGAAAGTGGGTTCCTGGTTTTAGTTTAGCAAGTTTCTGGACTGATTCACTCTAGCTTATTCAATAGTTTAAACAAGCCATGGTTTAGTCTATGTGAATGATCAAATAAGCCAAGAATGCATTCCAGTAAGCAAATTCTCCATACGAAGCATTGTGAGTTAATTTTTCCTACCATGTTCTTCTTTAACAGGCTCTGCAAAATAAATCCTGTTCCTTAATAGTTGGAACCTATGAGTTGAAATAAAGCATTCCATTAAAACAGCCAGCATGCAATTAAAATGGAAATTATCCCATTTTAAACTAAATGACATGCTTTTATCATTATTCTGTTCATCCAGTGCTCTATGGATAAGTGCTACCGATCTTTCTTCTCTCCTTTTTTTCCCCAATAAGGAGAAAGAATGAAAGTTTTGTTATGAGAGAAATTCAGAACATGCTAAAGAGAAAGGATCCTATCTTCCTCAGAAAGTCACATATTCTTTATCTCAGTCTTTTCAAATTTTTGAGTAGCTTCCTTTTAAACTTCTGTTAAAGTGATACAACATTGACCTTAACTGTACCGTTCAAAGAGCTTACTTAACCCTACACAAATGCATACACATACATATGTACATACATTTCCCCTCTTGCTCTAGGGATGGAATAAATTGATATTACCAGTTGCAGGGAAATTCAGCTGCAAAATGTCACCATAAGGTCAGTCCTGGAATCATTGTGCTGGCTTAGACCCTCTTCCCTTTCTGTAATATATGAAAATCTTGACTGAAATAGCATTCTGAAATAGCCAGCAAGTCTTTAGAAACACCATTTACACTAGACTCCCACTCACTTTTACCATTTTGTGACACAAAATTTCAAGAGTCACAACAAGACCGTTTATGACTAAATTATCATACACATAGACAATTCAATTGGTAGGACCAATATAGTGTGACTTGGAAATGTGATCAGTTACTGCTCAACAAAATTGAAATGATATATATGAATGAATGAATGAATTCTTCATTATGACAAAAGGCCAGCCACTTAAAACAGCCTGCAAACATTACAATGTCCACAAAATAGAAGAATATATGGTAAAATGAAATTAGCATATTAATACAGGCTGAAAGGCATGGATTATCAGTTCTTCCAGGGAACCATCCCATCAGAATAAGATGACCTAGTTGCTGTTGCTCTTCTTATAAAAACTCTACAAAAAAGAAACCACAGGGCATGATCTAAAAGCATAGACATCTAAGCAATTCTAATTTGACTAATGAGCTCAGATTGAAGACTATCTGGAAATTCCCTGGGTATACCACATTGTTGTTACAATGAAAGGAAATAGGAGATAAGTGTGCTAAATACATCAGGAAATGAACATTGGTGTGCTTGAGCAATAAGGTGTGCAATATTTATCTGAAAAGGAAATGATTCTGAATTTAAAATGATCTCCCCTTTGCCCATAAAAGAAAGTTTCCACAAAAAGACTTCTGCCTCCATTATCATATTCCCAGATACTCTAAGGAGATATCCACATAGGACTTTGGCACATTCCTAAACTGGGCAACATAGCTTCCCCCCCCCCCCCCATTCTTCATTGAGCAGTTGACTGATCAACTTTCAGTTTAAGAAGGATGGTTAGATGACCAATGATGATGGCCCAATTTGCAGTGATTTTGATCATTACTTCTTTTGAAAGACCCCTTTAGATTAATTTATTTCCTTAACTATTAAGAGCTTTCAGAAGAGCACTTGGTCCTTTCAAATCAAGATGGCAGACTCTTTTGTCATGGAACAACATTGCCCTTTTAACACTTGAAATGTAGCTTCCAGCTTTCAGACATAGAAGTCAAGGAAACTCCTAAAATCAAGGACCAATGATAAAATCAGCATACTTATAGGCAGGAGGTAGGCTGCAAAAAAACCAACAGCCAGTAATGATCACAGGCAGAAGACTGATATTCCTATCTGAATAGAGAAACATGGGATTCATAACTCCATAATATGCAAAACTAAGGTGGTTGGGGAAAATTGCCAAGAAGGAACCAATAGATTAGAGGCAGTGTTTAACTTTTCTCATTCCACTGATTCTTCCCTGCACATTTTACCCATATAAATCTTAAATAAATTTTTATCCAGCCAAATTGGGAATCCAGGAGAAAGTTCTAATTTAGGAAAAGACAGATTTTAGAAATATTCGAATGGAAAGATCATCAGTAGGCACAGGAGAGAAAAAACATTTCTTTTTCCCACTGATTTTCCCCATCATTAATTTGAGTCCTTTTCTTCTCACTGTGTCCCATGTCAGTGTATGCTTGCTCTCCATGGATGTCAATGGCCCGGTAAATAGGAATGAATCAGGAAACTCAAATACTGGAACAACTGTTGGGACTGTATTCATGGGTTTTGATGGCTGGAATGAAAGTGTACATCTCGTGATCATTTCAAATACTGAACCAACCTCCATATACATTTTTTTTTTAGTCACTTCCAATGCAAGCCCTGCACAGAACCAAATCAGGTTTCTAAATATGTGCTGTTTTATTTCAGGTAAAGAAAAAGTGTTGACAGCTTCTGAGATGCTTATTCTTTTGCAGCAAAGAGCAAAGCTGTTAGCTATACCCCTTCAGAGATCATCCTGGAATATTCCCCTATGCAAACATTGTGAAATATTCCCCTATGCAAACATTATGAAATGCCAAAAAAATAAATAAAAAATAAACAGCACATCAAGCATAAAGAGGGGCTAGATGTCAAGGATGAGTAACCTAATTTATCCTCCTCCTGATCGCTTATTTCTAACACAGAATTATTTGCATGAAGCAGCAGCAGTTGACGACCAACAGGAAGCTCTGGCGTGGGCTGGTCCATGAAGTCATGAAGAGTCAGAAGTGACTAAACAAATAAACAACAACAGCAGCATGAAGTTCTATGTCCCCTACCTTCCAATGGTACAGTCCAGGGATAAATCTATTGCTTCAGTGTTTGAGCATACCAGTTGCAATATGCAGGCCTGACATCAGAACACAAAATGCAACACAACTTCTGGGAATTTTGTGTCCCACAGGCTTCATTCTTGTGCTGACACCTGCCCTCACCTGACTATCCCATTTTAAATTTCTTACAGTTGCCTTCATTCTTACTGTTCAGTGGTGCTGTGTGAAACATCTATAACGGGTTTAAATTCCCAATTCCTGTGTCTACTTGTGGCATCACCAGAAGATCTTCTAGGGCCCTTCTAAAAGGACAAGAAGCTGAAATGAAGCCCCCGATTCCTCTAACACTGCCACCCTGAGTTCAAGTGGAACCAGAAGGAGCCATATTATTCCTTGATATAGGAAGAAACCCATCTGTGATGGGGAAAGCTAACAAAATATGCATATTAATAAAGGTCCATGTTGTGAATGCTGGGTCTTACTAGAGAATTATACTGTCCATATTAAAGCTAGCTTATTCCCCATAAAATGAACCATGCAAAATTATTTAAACTGATAACAACTGAGCATTGTAACAGGATTGGAAGGGACTGGAAACAGAGCCTTCTCTTTGCTTTTAGAAACAAAATGCAAAACTGATGGTAATCACTGAGTTCTTCTGAAATCAAAATATTATTTAAAACACACCTGAACTCAGGGTGGCAGTGTTAGAGGAATAGGGGGCTTCATTTCAGCTTCTTATCCTTTTAGAAGGGCCCTAGAAGATTTTCTGGTGATGCCGCAACATCATTGGACAGGGCATGGATAAAATATGTTGATCTGATTGTTCCTTTCGTGGGGTCTTAGCAGCAGGAGATGGGAGTGGGAGCAGATCACTCCCATTCCCATTATGAAAACCACAATAAAAAATGGAGACCTTGATTTATCTGAAAATGTGTCTGTTTTGCCGCTGAAATATTTCCCAGACTAAAGTGGCTCAAGTGTGTTACAGAAGCAGCTCTTTCTATAACAATTCTTCAAACATTAGGTTTTGCTAGTGTTAATAAAAATGTCAGAGTGGTTACCAGACAAGACACATAGGTCAATAAAGGTGAGGATTTCTACCACAGATTGAATGCTTTGCAAGAATCAAGCTGGAGAAACTTAGACAGGAGACTTTGCAGAAGTGTCAAAAAGTTGTTCAGATCCCATGTGGCCTTTGTTACCATTTTCTTTTCACAGATTTGTCTTTTTGGTGTTGCTTTGACCAGAGAAAATGGTTATGAAAAAAGAAGTCCAGATGGGTATAGGGAGTACAACTGGATTTCTCCCTGTAAAGGAATAGAGACACATACTACTGTCTCATTGGGCATTTTAAAGTGGGTACCGCACTGAACAACTCAGATATAATCCAGAAATTGATATGATTGATGGTGGAACATACCATTTTGCACTCCCTCCCCATTTTTTCATTGGCAGCAAGTAATTATCCCGTAGTTGTAAAGCAGCAGCCTCCTGGGAGCTGCTCAGTTATGTGATGCGTGAGAATTTTTTTTATATCAGTGTTTCTCAACCTCAGCAACTTGAAGATATATAGACTTCAAATCCCAGAATTCCCCAACCAGCATGCTGGCTGCCTGATTCTGGAAGCTGAAGTCCATACATCTTAAAGTTGCTGAAGTTGAGAAACATTACTTTAGATGTAGGAAAGGCCCTTGACACAAATGGAGGTAATCTGTGGTTCTACTACCCACTGTATAGATTTGGGATTTTCTCAGATTGGTACTGAGTGGTAAGTATTTAGCGTAGTTAAGCAAAGATGTGGCTGAAATCTCCTCAGCAATGGGTAAACCTCTCCCCATTCTTTTTGATACAGTATTGAGCCTTGTTATATGCTCTTAAGATAAGATCTTCTTGTGCAGGTCAACACCACATCATCAGGAGAGGGGCTTAATTCTGTAGGAGCTTTACTTCCATCACTTTTCTCTTGCAGCTCCACCAATAAATATCACGGCCTTGTTTTGCCATTTCTTTAAACTTAACTCATTGTCTTGTGTCTTCATTTCAACCAATTGTCAATCTACTCACATGTTATAGCCAAGTGCAAACCTGAATTATATTATAAGATAAGAGATAAGATAAACTTTTATTGTCATTTCACTATACACCAAAGTGTACATTAAAATGAAATTTTGTTGCAATTGGCTCAAGCAATAAAATAAGAATACCATAATTATTATAATATGTAATATACATTCTTTACCCATTCTACTATTTATTATATTGTATAAATTAATAAAATAAAATAAAATAAAATAAAATAATATTTATTAGATTCCAATATTTATTATATTGGGCACATTGAATTTAATTTTGCATGGTTCACCATCCTAAGGGAACTCCAAGCCAGGGAGGGAGGGAAAGAAGGAATGTTTGATGGTCATTTGGCATTTCTAAAATATTGGGAAAAACAGAATCATGTATGTGTACGTATAGGAGCAAGTATGCATATTTGTATTCTTAGTTGCCTTAAAATACCATTAATCATTTACAAACTATTTTTTTTTGTACAATTTCATAAAATTATGAAACAGGCATTCCATTCCTGGCCTCTTCACACATAATGCATAGTTATTTCAAACTTAAAAGAATTATCTCTGAAGAATAGATGGTAACTGATGCAGGACAATGTGCTTAAATCTACCTGCCAAGTTTCCTGATTTTTTAAAAAAAATCTTCCAGTGAAAAAGCTTCTACTTTTGTATTTTAATCTCAGGGATTTAGAAATTTTTTGGGAGTGGGGAAGTTGAACTGTTTTTATTGTTGCGATGGAGAACAAATGATATGCAACTTTCTTTTTTTAAATTAACACTGCTTCATCACTCTGCAATCTGCAAGTTGACCTCTCAGAAAAATTAAACAGGGTTGGACTAATTAGTACTTGTATGGGAGAACATCTGAAAACAACAGAGATGTAGGTGAGACTGAAAAGTCAGGAAAAAAAAAATCCCAGAATAAGATAATGACAAACCACTTCCAAATTGCTGCCAAGAAAACCTCATAGATGAGTCGAGGAATTAATCAGAGTTAAGCTCAATTCAGTTAGAGTTGTTTTTATTGTTAGCCTTCTTGAGATAAAATAGCCCCATGGGGAGAGTATACCTAACCTGAGCTTTTAACTGAAAGATGGGAAGTTAAGAAGGATGTTGACTGCAGGGAAGATGATTATACAATGAAAAGATGGGGCTTTCATTCATACATCTTGATCACCTTTTTTAAATTGATTATGTGCTATCAAATCAGCATTGATTCTTAGTGACCAAATAGATAGATTTTCTCCATGACAATCTGTCCCTGGACTTTCAGATCTTCCAATGGTGCACTCATCTCCACTATAACTGAGTCCATCCACCTTGCTGCTGGTCATCCTCCTCTTCTTTTTCCTTCCACCTTTCCCAGCATTACAGCCTTCTCCAGACAGCTAGCTCTTTGCATCATGTGTCTGAAGTAGAATAATTTGAGCCTGGTCATTTGTGCCTTGAGTGAGAGCTTTGGGCTGATTTGTTCAATAATCCATTTATTTGCTTTCTTGGCTGAACATGGTATTCTCAGGGATCTTCAGCAGCAAAGTTCAAAAACACCAACACTCTTCCTGTTCTTCAAAGTCCAACTTTTGCTGCCATTGTCACATCAAACATAATTGCTTGCACTGTTCTGATCTCTGTAGGTTCAGGTAGTGTGGTCGTAAAGTGGGATGTGACTGCATTGCTTAGCGATGGCAATACCAGCAATTCACCTTGCCATTGTTAATTGAATTTTACTGGTTGTTAGCCAAGCACCCACCCCAATCCAAGCCATTTCAGGTTTGGTCCCTCCCAGCCCTGAGCCTCAGTAGGGTAAGGGACTGCCTCCAACTCCCCCCACATGCCTATTTCCCCACATGTCTGACCCTTTGGCTGCCCTGCACCCTGCCTTGCAGGGCAGCAAGCAGCCCCATGTGGCTCTGAGGCTGCTTGCTACTCCCTAGGAAGCCACAGCTGACCCAGCCCAGTTGGAGCTCCAGCTGCCCTTGCTGCCCTGCACTCCACTGCTCCAGCTGACCTTTGCCGTCTTCTTGCTCCTGCTGCTGACCAAGCATGCCTGGCTGACTGCTGGGCCAGGCTGGGCTGGCTTTGACTGCAGAAAAAGGAAAAAAAATGGTAAAGGCGGCCCCTTTGCAAAGAGCTCTTGGGTGGGGCTGAGCTAGCTTCACTCCAAAAAGCCTTTTTTATTTCCTTTTTGGAATGTGGAGCTAGCTCAGCCCCACCCAAGAGCTGCCTTTACCATTTCCCCCCCATTTTTCTGCAGCCACAGCCAGTCCAGCCTGGCCCAGGCCAGGCACGCTTGTTTAGCAGTGGGAGCAAGAAGACGGCGAAGGTTAGCTGGGGCGGTGGAGTGGAGGTTGGCAGGGGGCCAAAAAGGCATAGATGGGAGGAAGATAAGCAGGTGAAGGGAGTTGCAACCCCCCTGCTGTCATAAGTGCAGGCCAGCTGCCAAGCACCCAAATTTTAATCACGTGACTGTGGGGGTGCTGCAACAGCCATAACTTTGGGCACTGGTTGTAAGTCACTTTTTTAGTGCGTTCATAACTTTGAATGGTTGCTGAACAAATGGTCATTATGCGAGGACTACCTGTATAGATACATTGCAGCATCTGAATATCTTTTCCAAGGCCTTCCTGGCTGCTCTACCAAGTGCTAATCTGAGGTGTATTTCTTGACTGCTTGTTCCTTTACTGTCGATGGTTGAGCCTAAAAGGCAGAAGCTGCCCACCACTTCGATATCTTCATTGTCAATTCTAAGGCTGGTTCTTCTACCTATTGTCATTAATTTGATCTTCTTTGTATTTAATTTTAGTCCCATTTTTTTCACTGTGCTCCTTGACTTATTATTAGATCCTTTCAGATCCTTTGCATTTCAGATCCTTTGAATTTTCGGCTATCAGGGTAGGGTCATCAGCATAGTGCAGGTTATTGATGTTCCTTCCTCCAGTTTTAAAACCACACTCATCTTCTTCCAGTCCAGCTTCCCTTAATATATATTCAGCATATACCTGTAGGTTGAATAAAAAAGGGGTAAGTGTACGCTCCTTGTCTCACTCCTCTGCCAACCTGGGGCCAGCCTGTTTCACCTTGTTCGTACTGTTGCTTCCTGACTTTTCTCCATCAAATTAAATAAGATAAAATAATAATGCCAAAGGGATTTGGGGCAAAGGACTAGTTCCATCATGGAGGTCAACTGAAGGGGTGCTGAAGAACACCACCACCAAACAAACATTACGAGCAACTTGTTAGACTTTAGCTGTAGGGTAGGCCCAGAGTCTGACTTGAGGTGAGATTAAAATGATACCCTCAAATATAAACAGCCACATAAAACAAAGCTAGGAGGTTTAGTGAATCCTCAAATTGGTATGTGATGACAAAATTCTGGGTTTTGAAATGCACAGATTTAAATCAAGTTTGAACTGAATTAAAAAGTGGGACTTTCAGTATCAGTGTATCCAGTGTGACTTACACAGACAGCTTCAGCATTGTGCTTTTATAGCAGAGATGTGACAACAAGATTAAAATCAATGCCTACAACAGCATCCCTCCCTCCCTTTGTCATGTCCATGCTATTACAGCTCATAAGCCTGGGTTTGTTTGTTTTTTCCCACTTGCAGAAAGTACAGTACAAGCAGTGCTCTGAGAAGAACAAGAAAATAGGTTCAGTGTGACTTATGCTAGTTACTCTAAGCTTTTCTTTCCATGCAGCTGCTCTTTAAGCACCAGGGACCTCAGGCAAACACAGCAAAATGCGATGCTGATGTAACATTCAAAGGTGAGATTCATAAGACACTTGGCTGTTGTGTTCCCTATCAGTAATTTTAATGGTGCTCTTTGGCTGGGATTTTTGCAGCATGGGGCTTAATTATACCATCTTACTCTTCCAGGTCCATGAAACTTCATCCTCTGAATAAAGCAGGTGTCACTGTGCTTCCTAAAAGTTCTGAATAATGTGCAGTCAAATGTGCCAGTCAGTCGACTGGACTTTAAGCCGTGTATTCCAACAAATAAGAACAACTATAACAATATAAAAAGTGGGTTGAACTTGGAACTGTTTAGCTCTCTAGAAGTGAGAACCATGAAAATCCTCTTTGCCCCAGTGATGCAGAACCACCACCCCCTTTTTTTTTTGGTTATACTGCCAGTTCTATAGACACTCTTGTTTGTAGTTAATCTTCCCACTCCTCTCTAAATTCCCAGGGCATTCTGACTTATTTTACTTAAATTACCTATTAGACAACAAAGACTAATAGACTGTGCCCCTAAACGTTGCTAAGTTCGGTCACACCTTATGTAATCTCCACCCTGCTATGAGCTGTAACTGTGAATGCTTATACAATGTTTTCTTTTTTGGTCTATGATCGCAATAAAGTCTATCATTTCTGTGAAACACGGATCCTGTTTCATTTGGTCTTTCTCTTACCTCTGTGTGGCTTAACCATTTTCATCACACAATTTTCTCACAAGATTGTTTTTTTTTTCCCCCTAACTACTTCTTCAAGACAAATGTGTGATAAAAGGTGAGGGGTCTGGGTAATCTGTGGATTTCACAAGACATAATGATGAGCAAGTTCTGGGTGTTTCTGCATTAGTGGGTGTAGTAACACGGGTTAGATTGGTCTTTCTTTTTTTTTTATTTTACAAGAAATAGCTTTGTGTGGATTGATAGAGAACACGGCAAACTATGATCACACATGGTTAAGTCATATAATCAAATTTCCTATAAAATTTGGGGTTGTGACATGCCGGTAATTATGAAAAGTGTAATAAACACTGCCAGTTCAATGGCCTGTTGATGATTTGCTTTAATAGCACCTTCACTTGTTCACAAGGCAAGGCATCTTTCATGGAAATGAAGATTATTGAGACATGCCATCTCTCTACTCTATGGCATAGTATTACTTTGTAAGGAAGATGACAAACTGAAATGTGATTTCAAGGAAAGCTTCTACTACAGCAAAGTAGGACTTTTACTAGAAGTCACAGGAGCTGACCTACCTATTCGGAATAGGCTGACAACTGGCCACACAGTTCTTGCTGGAAATAACACTTTTATTAGAATTTTTCAATACAGTAAAAATGAACATACAAAAAGATAGAAAGTAAGGGGAAAAAAAAGAATATACTGTGGGGAGGAATGATTTAAAAAAAAAACGAAAACAGAATTATGCCTTTCATCCTTCTCTCCAACAACCTAAGAGACGGCTTTATACATGGACTTCACCAGATGGACAACACCAAAATCAGATTGACTACATCCTTTGCAGCCAAAGGTGGCGGACATCTGTACAGTCGGTAAAAACAAGACCTGGAGCTGACTGTAGTTCAGATCACGAACTTCTTCTTGCACAATTTAGGATCAGACTAAAGAGATTAGGGAAGACCCACAGATCAGCTAGAGATGAGCTCACTAATATTCCTAAGGAATATGCAGTGGAGGTGAAGAAAGATTTAAGGGACTGGACTTAGTAGATAGGGTCCTGGAAGAACTCTGGACAGAGGTTCGCAGCATTGTTCAGGAGGCGGCAACAAAATACATCCCAAAGAAAGAGAAAACCAAGAAGGCAAAATGGCTGTCTGCTGAGACACCAGAAGTAGCCCAAGAAAGAAGGAAAGCAAAAGGCAACAGTGATAGGGGGAGATATGCCCAATTAAATGCAAAATTCCAGAGGTTAGCCAGAAGAGATAAGGAATTATTTTTAAACAAGCAATGCACGGAAGTGGAAGAAGACAATGGAATAGGAAGGACAAGAGACCTCTTCCAGAAAATTAGAACCATCGGAGGTAAATTCCAGGCCAAAATGGGCATGATCAAAAACAAAGATGGCAAGGACCTAACAGAAGAAGAAGAGATCAAGAAAAGGTGGCAAGAATATACAGAAGACCTGTATAGGAAGGATAACAATATCGGGGATAGCTTTGACGGTGTGGTCAGTGAGCTAGAACCAGACATCCTGAAGAGTGAGGTTGAGTGGGCCTTAAGAAGCATTGCTAATAAGAAGGCAGCAGGAGATGATGGCATCCCAGCTGAACTGTTCAAAATCTTACAAGATGATGCTGTCAAGGTAATGCATGCTATATGCCAGCAAATTTGGAAAACACAAGAATGGCCATCAGATTGGAAAAAAATCAACTTATATCCCCATACCAAAAAAGGGGAACACTAAAGAATGTTCAAACTATCGAACAGTGGCACTCATTTCACATGCCAGTAAGGCAATGCTCAAGATCCTGCAAGGTAGACTTCAGCAGTTCATGGAGCGAGAATTGCCAGATGTACAAGGTGGGTTTAGAAAAGGCAGAGGAACTAGAGACCAAATTGCCAATATCCGCTGGATAATGGAAAAAGCCAGGGAGTTTCAGAAAAAACATCTATTTCTGTTTTATTGACTATTCTAAAGCCTTTGACTGCGTGGACCATAACAAATTGTGGCAAGTTCTTAGTGGTATGGGGATACCAAGTCATCTTGTATGCCTCCTGAAGAATCTGTATAACGACCAAGTAGCAACAGTAAGAACAGACCATGGAACAACGGACTGGTTTAAGATTGGGAAAGGAGTACGGCAGGGCTGTATACTCTCACCCTACCTATTCAATTTGTATGCAGAACACATCATGCGACAAGCTGGCCTTGAGGAATCCAAGGCTGGAGTTAAAATCTCTGGAAGAAACATTAACAATCTCAGATATGCAGATGATACCACTTTGATGGCTGAAAGTGAAGAGGAACTGAGGAGCCTTATGATGAAGGTGAAAGAAGAAAGTGCAAAAGCTGGCTTGCAGCTAAACCTCAAAAAAACCAAGATTATGGCAACCAGCTTGATTGATAACTGGCAAATAGAGGGAGACAATGTAGAAGCAGTGAAAGACTTTGTATTCCTAGGTGCAAAGATTACTGCAGATGCTGACTGCAGTCAGGAAATCAGAAGACGCTTAATCCTTGGGAGAAGAGCAATGACAAATCTCAATAAAATAGTTAAGAGCAGAGACATCACACTGACAACAAAGCCCACATAGTTAAAGCAATGGTGTTCCCCGTAGTAACATATGGCTGCGAGAGCTGGACCATAAGGAAGGCTGAGAGAAGGAAGATCGATGCTTTTGAACTGTGGTGTTGGAGGAAACTTCTGAGAGTGCCTTGGACTGCAAGAAGATCAAACCAGTCCATCCTCCAGGAAATAAAGGCAGACTGCTCACTTGAGGGAATGATATTAAAGGCAAAACTGAAATACTTTGGCCACATAATGAGAAGATAGGACACCCTGGAGAAGATGCTGATGCTAGGGAGAGTGGAAGGCAAAAGGAAGAGGGGCCGACCAAGGGCAAGATGGATGGATGATATTCTAGAGGTGACGGACTCGTCCCTGGGGGAGCTGGGGGTGTCGACAACCGACAGGAAGCTCTGGCGTGGGCTGGTCCATGAAGTCATGAAGAGTCGGAAGCGACTAAACGAATAAACAACATCCTTCTCTCCACTAAGTAATGATCATCCTCTTCATGCCTTTTTAGTCCCCGAATCCTGAAATCATCAATTTGATCTTTTCTTCTTTCAAGAAAAAGTCCATAGAAGATTTCCAGACTTCCAAAAAGATCTTTCTCATTTCTCTCTGACCAAACTGGTCAACCTCGCCATTTCTGCAACTTCAATTAATTTTATAATCCAGTTTTCCACTGTAGGTATTTCACTGCTTTTCCAACTTTTTGCATACAGTCGTCTCACTGCAGTTACCGTACACAGTGTTAATTTCCCATATTTCTTTTCTAATTCCTTATCCATAAGACCGAAGAGGAATAATTCTGGTTTAAATCATATCTTTTGCATCAAGAAATAGCACCTTTTATGGCAGGTCATCTGTCCTGGCAGTGCCATGTTCACAATGCCTATGGTTCACATGGGAATCATGGGTGGCTTATGTGATAATAAGTTCAGTTCCAAGCCCCTCCTAATTCTTCACTAAATTGGCTTCCCAAGGTCTCCATATCTGACATTTTCTTAAAGAATCACATTTGAGCTGAGGGCCCTACCTTTGCATCATTTGCAATGATTAAGTCTCCCTGAGAGTGGTGAGTGTCTATATCACATGCCAAAACAAAGTAATATCTGTCTTATTTATGAAATATAAAGTCTGTTTATGTTTACAGCATGTACCTTCAAGTGTTACATTATTGATTATTTAAATATCCATTGTCCCTCTCTTCCAAGAATTCTTCTGCTGACTGACAGATCCTATTACTTTATCTGCCGAGGAATTCAGATTTGTGAAAGTTACAAAAACAAGCGCTGCACATGAATCATTAATCTTGCACTGTTGTTAATGCAGAAATGTAATAGAGACAGCTGGCATTTCCTTGACATCTTGCACAATGTCCCCAAAATCTCTCATCTTCTCAGCCTTGACAGATAGAAAATTAATCACAGAGATAGTGATTTGTCATTTTGAGGATTATCCAGGCAGTCCAGGAACATCAAAAACACTAAATGTTCTCCTCAACGTAGCAATTTCAGCACAGATCCCATGGTGACATAAGGAGTGAAGTGGTATTTGGTGACTGAGGTGGGGAGGTGAATTGGTCCATTTACGATATATCCACTTTTGGAATCAGTTTGGACTACATAACTAATTTTGCTTTTTCCCCTTAAGATGGCAGTAGTGCTCTGTCTGTGAGATCTGGAGCTGAGATGAGGAAGAAAATAATACAGTACAGTAAAACGGAAGATATATTGGTATACACATTAAGCTTTCTTTTGTTAATTTGAAAGAACTAAAGGAGAAAAATGAATTGCCATATTGAAACTAGAATTTCCATTCCTAGATTATTAAGGTTATTGGGAAGGGTTATTGCCAAGATCTAACAGGATGGCAACAAGCGGTTTCATGAAATGGTTCTAAATTACCATCAGGGAAGCTGAACTGTGTTCGTCATCCCCAAACAGTACCTGTTTTTATTGTTTTATTTATTATAGTGGTGCTCAAGGCACTATAGAAATTAGGCATTTGGTTTTCAATTAATATCCCCAAATTTAGGACTAATCAGACTAAGGAAGCTTAGCGAAACATTCATAAATGAGGAGCAAGTAATGGGACTTGAAACTATTTCAGATAAAAGAAAAATCTGTGGAAGTGACTTTGTGAAAGAGATGTGGAACAATTCTGTGGAGACAGAGGCAGGAGTATTGGGGGGCATCCATTCTTCCTCTAGAACCTCCTCCCCCTCCTTCTCTTCCTTCCCCTCCATTTTTCTGAAAACCAATCATTCCTACCTTGTCTTTTCATCTCTGACACAGCAGACTGTGGGCAACAGACAAATAACTTGTATCAGAGGTCTGAACTGACTTTTAGTAAGGAGATTTTATATTATGTCTCAGCATACATATAATTAAGCCAAGGACAACATGCATCCCTCTTCCTTGCAGGTTGATCACCACTCCACTGTTCCAGTAGGCTGAAGGAACTATTGATTTCCAACAGATGCATTTTTCTGGAACTTAATTTGCAGAAGAAGAACAATTGTGGGAGGAGCAATAGCAACAGAATAGCAAATCATTGCGGTAGCTCTGGACCCTTCTTATGGACAGCACTGGAAAGATCCTGGGAACAGTCAGCCTCTTAGGTGTCTAGGTCTCAAGAAAATCACACAACTTGGCAGCATGGTAAAATTGGTGGGGATGGATACCAATAACACACCTCATTCAAGGCACTATTAACCTTGTCATTGTCTTTGCTTTCAAGAACCATTCAAAAGAAGGGAATAGATACATATTTGTCTATGAACAAATCCTGTTCATGAAAAGGACAGTGGTCAAGTATAAATGTGCCAGTAACCACAGAGTGACAGAAAAGCAAGCCTGGTGAGATTTGTAGATTTGAAAGTTTGTTGCTGCATATTCGTTCAGTCACTTCCAACTCTTCGTGACTTCATGGACCACTGTTCCTTGGATGGAAAAACAGAAATACTAGCCAAAGGGTGTCAGGCATCCTTTGCTTTAGCAATAACATTCAAATTGTGATCACTACAAAGCATTAATTAAGGTCACTTAACTACTTAGTTTTTCATTGATTGAAGCATTTCTTCAATTATACTCTACAATTAAGGTACATCCTATAAAGCAAATACTTTATTTGTATTGATGAAAAGATTACCAGCTTTATGGAAACTCAGTGTGAAGGATGATAAAGGTTTCTGAACATTAAAGATGTATCAGCAAATGCCCAAACCACCCTTCAAATATATTTATAGGATATTTTGTACCCCATTTCGGTGACAAAGAAATAAGTCACTGTTGCCAATTGGCTTTCATGTCCATGTGCATGAACTGTGAGGCACATATTGTATTATATGGCTGTTATTGGTATTTGTGTGGAAATAGAAGGGATTATACAAAACAACAACAACAACAACAACCTGGTATTATACTCTTCTGGCTTTGTATGCATATTCAGATGAGAAGTATGAAAATATGCAAAGGGGCTAAACACATGAACATTAATACAAGTGGCACATGAACATTAATACAAGTGGCAGAAGGGCTCTGTTTTATTTAGCTTCTGGACCATGTATTGTAATGGTATGTGGAAAGACCTTGGGAGACTGGGCCAAGAAATGCTGCCTAGGGAATGATCAGATAAGAGACAGCATAGACTGCAGCTGGATAGTGGGTGGGGCAAGAGGCTCAGAAGAGACCCTCCCTAGTTTCTCAGGCTGTAAAGGAGACAGTGGGAGGATTGTACTTCCAAGACTTGCAAGATTCTATTAATGTAGCTTTACAATAAAATAGAATTAGCTCATCCAGATGTGTTTCCTGTCTGGTCTACCTAGTAAGAATGACATATATGAATGGTACTTGGATTCAAAGTGAACATGAGGATAGCCACACTTCCTGGCTGTGGAAAGATATATATGGCTCTGTTCTGTACTCAGATTGCACTCTCCATGGATTTAGGCAGATGTTTATCTAGCAATACTGGGGAAGACAAAAACATTTCCCATTCTGGACACGTAATTAATTAATTAATTCAAGGACATCATCTCTTAAGATGGATGGAATGTTTGTGGACTCCAGTACCTGACTGTCATGTTTTTTTCAATCTTAAACATGACACTCAAATCTTAAAGGGCAAGATAGCCCTTCTGACCTTCCCCAATTCCATGTACAAAAGATGACTTCTTAATAAAACTTAAATCTTATTCAGCATGGTTGAGAGGACCTTCACGACTTAATGGGCAACAAAAGAGCAAAATGGCACAGTGAATATTATCTATTCCATTATCCTCAGCACATGTTGTCTATGGTAACCTTCCAGAATGCAGCAGTCCATATACTGGTAAAATCAGTTCAGGCTACATATTAAACCCATCTTGAAATGTCAACACTGCTCCCTATTTTCAAGGCATGTGAAGTTCTGGCTTTAGTATTTAGTGTGTCAAAAGCTTGGATCCAAGGTATCTGAAAAATGATTTAGCTTGAATTAAATTTTCTATGAACTACAGTCTGAGTGGAAACTATTTCTCAATAGTGGCATTTTAAAATAAGAGGAACTAGAGAATTCAGCAGGTATATCCACTTTTGAGTTTTAACAGGTTACTTAAGGTCATATTACACTAGCAACCCTTTGGAAGATTAACATGTGTTAGTTTGGGGTCATTCTGATATAAATGTATTGTGCATTTTATGTTATCTGTATTATGATTTTAAAGTTGTCAGCCACTCAGAGTCACCATGATAAGGGTGGCCATATAGAATGACTGACTGACTGACTGACTGAATGAATGAACCTGCTTCCATCCTGTCATAGCTCTCTCACTTGTATGCATAGATACAAGGAAATGATGATGCTCTGAGTGGCAAAGCCCCCAACCTTTCTATGTGAAGGACGAGTCACATAGAGGTCAGGCAGTGATGTATAAAAGGTGGTATTAATTAAGCATTAGGAAACGCTGAATGACATTAAGCCTTTGGAATCCTCTTGGTATCAAACTGAAGTCTGGAGAACATTTCAGCAGCTGGAACATCACTGTTGTATGGTTGATATTGGAAATCTCTGTGGAATATGTCGAGGAACCATTTTTTTTTTTTTCCAGTTCTAATGTTGCTCTCGGCCCTGAGTTTTTACATTTGCTCAGTGGAAGCCCTCTAGGAATGGAGCATGTTATTAACTCTTTAAGTATTGCTATTGCTAAACTGGCATGTCATATGCAAGTCTGCATTAAGCACATATCTCTTAGCACTGGTTAGGAAAAGGATGCTAAAATATTTGGAAAGCACAGTGAAGAATTAATGCAATTGTAGTGACTTAGAGATGTCAAATGTGCACTTAACCATAACCACATTTATCCTCAGGACTAAAGCTAATTGTGAATATTTTAGCTTACATGTTGGCTTTACACATATTCTATCAGAGTTCAATTTCATCCAATTTTCACATCCGTCTGCACTGAATATATAAAAACTTCACATTGATTTTTAAAGTCATCTTTCCCTAATCAGTAATATTTCTTTATAATTTCTCTAATAAATAAATTCTATATGCTATTTTTAAACCTAAAGGCAATTCCTACCTTTGTAAAAAGTGTAATATGAAAATAATTGCATCTTGATTTACATGTTAATCTGGGAAATGAGAACCTGGTTACTTTGCTTATAGATGCAGAATTCTCTCCTGTCCTTAACAAAAACAGTATAAAAGTATATAAAGGTACACTGCTGTTCCAGCCAGTTCATCCCAGTGCAAAGCTATATTTTTCCCTCTGGCTCCATTTCCACCCTGCAGGCTATCATTCTCTCTGCTAAAGAGAATTTGCTGTCAAAATTTCTTTTAAAGAAGAGAATTTCAAGAAAATGAAATTTGGTATACTTTGAGGGACTGCTCATCTCCAGTCACTTCTGCCCACCCCATACATTCTGGCAGAATGGGTGCACTCCAGGTCTTCATCATTAAACGTTGTCATCTTGTGAGACCGAGGAAGTGTGCTTTATTTGTCACAGTCCCCACCACCTGGAACACCATCCCCCCAGAGATAAGGAAGGGGTTCTTGGGGTTCAGGAAAGCTCTTAAAATTTGGCTTTGGTCCCAGGCCTGGGGTTGATGTAGTAAAGTATCATTGTATTTTTGAGGCCCTTGTTTTGTTTGAGTTGTGTTGTTTATAACATCGTTTTAATCTGGACTGTTTGTCTGGTTTGATGTATTATCTGTTCTTATGGATTTTCCAGTTTTGTATACCACCTAGAATCCACTGGAGCTGGGTAGCTAATAAATTCAAATAAATAAATAAACAAACACATTCAAATAAATAAATACTTGCACTTACTTAGGTAGATGGTGACCAAAAGGTATTGAAAATGTCCTGTCTTCCATTGTATGGTTATTTCTCCAGAAATCTCCAGCCTTTTCATGCTTCTGTTAAACTGTTGGAGCTGTGGCATCAGAAGCATTAACCCTTTGCCCCTTTCATTCTATGGACCACTAGGAGCTTTAGTAGCAGAGATAGTAAGAGGCTTCTCTTTTCTTCCTCTCTAGATTTGGCTAGTAGAAGACAACTTTAGGATCTCTCCTTTAACCTGCTTTCCACACTTCTTTCCATTCTTCTCCTCTCCTCTGTCATGAGAACAGAAAACTCAAAGATGCTGTGTGCAATTTCCATAATTGTCAAGCCCTACACGGCTGACCAAGCAAAGTGAGAACCACATGGATTTCAGAAAGGATCCTTGAATGCTAATCAGGGATAAAAAATAACCTTGGAAACTGTACGAGTAAATTCCCAGGCAGACATACAGAGAGGCAGTTAAGACAGTTTTGTCTTTTTGAATGCTTCCTCCCCATCACATTTGGGCTATGTTGCTTCTTCTTCCATAAACTAAACTTCTCCCCTACCCCCTTCCTTCTCACAGTCTCTCACATTAATAAACTTTACCTGTGCTTTTTGATTTTTAAAGATTTGAACTCTTTGGACCTACTTGCAAATAAAGATGGACCACAGTAAATAAAAAAAAGAGGATTCCAACTAGGGTTACCTCAAAATTTTCCCTAGAAAATCTTGAGGGAAAACCCAGAAAGAATTTTGCCTGTTAGTCTTTTTTCAGATTATGAAATGTAGACAACAGGGAAGATTCTGAGTGAAGAAAAACATCCTATCTAACATGTTGCTACATTCAAAAATAATATAAGCTCAGAAACACAACCAAGTGAAATTTTAAAGAAATTCTCAAGTATTCTGAGTGTAAGATACAAAAGCAGGGGCCTCTTCCATATAGGAAGAAAACTGTCAAGGAATTGTGAAGCAGATGTTGAGTTAGTTTCTTAATTTCATGACAAAACTGGTTCAGTGTAAACAGAATATATGGGCATGGTTAAAAATAACTTTGCCAGAGCATATCAACCATACCCATATTAGTCATGGATGAACTGGATTTAAGGATTGGCACTCAGACTATGAAGACAGTTGGGGGAAATGGCACCAACCACCATTCCTTCTTCACTTTTGCCCTGACTGAATTTCATATCCATTGAAATGCTCAGCCAAGCAGCTACCAAGAATCCTATTCTTGGAGTGATCTCTTAAAAAAAAACAAAAAAAAAACCAGGACCTGAACTTGTTTAGAAATAAATACTAAGAAAAGTATTAGAATTCTCTAAAAGTAGAGAATGCTTTTTTGTTTTTATTTTTTTCCTGGAGCTGTCTTTCTAATTCACCTTCATTTAAAACACAAGTATTTATAGAGATCAAAAGCCAACTTTAATGAAGTGCATTGGAATACAGTCTGCCTTCCAAGATTTTGCTGTGAGCTAGTTTTTACAGAAGATTTATGATTTCTGAATGAAGACATTTTGACAGCCCTTTCAGTCTAGTTTGTGCTAATAGACTCTGATATTGTAATTAATAATACATACAGCACTTCAGTGTGTTGTCATTTTTCCTTCCCTGTTAAGACATTGCTTTTAACTTTGCCTTCAATTACTCTGATTAATTAAGCTTTCTTTGTCCCCTTCTATCTATTAGCAAATTCAGTGTAACAGATGTTTAACTTTGGGGGTAATTAACCATATTTTTATAACAAGGAAAAAGATGAATTCCATTAGTTACATTCATATTTTACATATAATTGTATTACATATCTTTTTGATCTTCTAAAATTTTGCACATTCCTAAATTTTAATAGGAGGCGAATTATTGCCATATAGAATTGTCAGATCAATATATATTTTCAGTAGGTTCTGTTACTGTTCCTTAACAGTATAGAGTCAGATTTAGACTAGGATGATATAGGCCTAAGTCTCCACTTGATGATACAGTCCTCTGGATAACTTCAAATCTGTCTCACTATGCTGTTTTGTTGTTGTTGGGTTAAAATTGAAGGAGACAACTACATTAGCTGCTTTGAACTTTCTACCAAAAGGCAGGATATTGCTGTTGTTATTATGACTATTCGTTGTTTATTCATTCAGTCACTTCTGACTCTTCATGACTTCATGGACCAGCCCACAACAGAGCTTTCTGTCAGTCGTCAACACCCCCAGCTCCCCCAGGGATGAGTCCGTCACCTCTAGAATATCATCTATCCATCTTGCCCTTGGTCAGCCCCTCTTCCTTTTGCCCTCCACTTTCCCTGGCATCAGCATCTTCTCCAGGGTGTCCTGTCTTCTCAATATGTGGCCAAAGTATTTCAGTTTTGCCTTTAATATCATTCCCTCAAGTGAGCAGTCTGGCTTTATTTCCTGGAGTATGGACTGGTTTGATCTTCTTGCAGTCCAAGGCACTCTCAGAAGTTTCCTCCAACACCATGGTTCCAAAACATCTATCTTCCTTCTCTCAGCCTTCCTTATGGTCCAGCTCTCACAGCCATATGTTACTACTGGGAATACCATTGCTTTAACTATCTGGACCTTTGTTATCAGCATGATGTCTCTGCTCTTAACTATTTTATTGAGATTTGTCATTGCTCTTCTCCCAAGGATTAAGCGTCTTCTGATTTCCTGACTGCAGTCAGCATCTGCAGTAATCTTTGCACCTAGAAATACAAAGTCTTTCACTGCCTCTACGTTTTCTCCCTCTATTTGCCAGTTATCAGTCAAGCTGGTTGCCATAATCTTGTTTTTTTTGAGGTTTAGCTGCAGGCCAGCTTTTGCACTTTCTTCTTTCACCTTCATCATAAGGCTCCTCAGTTCCTCTTCACTTTCAGCCATCAAAGTGGTATCATCTGCATATCTGAGATTGTTAATGTTTCTTCCAGTGATTTTAACTCCAGCCTTGGATTCCTCAAGCCCAGCACGTTGAATGATGTGTTCTTTGTACAAGTTGAATAGGCAGGGTAAGAGTATACAACCCTGCAGTGCTTCTTTCCCAATCTTAAACCAGTCCGTTGTTCAGTGGTCTGTTCTTACTGTTGCTACTTGGTTGTTAAACAGATTCCTCAGGAGGCATACAAGATGACTTGGTATCCCCATACCACTAAGAACTTGCCACAATTTGTTATGGTCTACACAGTCAAAGGCTTTAGAATAGTCAATAAAACAGAAATAGATGTTGTTCTAAAACTCCCTGGCTTTTTCCATTATCCAGCAGATATTGCCAATTTGGTCCCGAGTTCCTCTGCCTTTTCTAAACCCAGCTTGTACATCTGGCAATTCTTGCTCCATGAATTGCTGAAGTCTACCTTGCAGGATCTTGAGCATTGCCTTACTGGCATGTGAAATGAGTGCCACTGTTTGATAGTTTGAACATTCTTTAGTGTTTCCTTTTTTTGGTATGGGGATATAAGTTGATTTTTTCCAATCTGATGGCCATTCTTGTGTTTTCCAAATTTTCTGGGATAAAACATGTATTACCTTACAGCATCATCTCGCAAGATTTTGAACAGTTCAGCTGGGATGCCGTCATCTCCTGCTGCCTTGTTATTAGCAGTGCTTCTTAAGGCCCATTCAACCTCACTCTTCAGGATATCTGGCTCTAACTCACTGATCACATTGTCAAAGCAATCCCCGATATTGTTATCCTTCCTATACAGGTCTTCTGTATATTCTTGCCACCTTTTCTTGATCTCTTCTTCTTCTGTTAGGTCTTGCCATCTTCATTTTTGATCATGCCCATTTTGCCTGGAATTTACCTCCGATGTTTTAATTTTCTGGAAGAGGTCTCTTCTCCTTCCTATTCTATTATCTTCTTCCACTTCCGTGCATTGCTTGTTTAAAAATAATTCCTTATCTCTTCTGGCTAACCTCTGGAATTTTGCATTTAATTGGGCATATCTCCCCCTATCACTGTTGCCTTTTGCTTTCCTTCTTTCTTGGGCTACTTCTAGTTTCTCAGCAGACAGCCATTTTGCCTTCTTGGTTTTCTCTTTCTTTGGGATGTATTTTGTTGCCGCCTCCTGAACAATGCTGCGAACTTCTGTCCATAGTTCTTCCGGAACCCTATGTACTAAGTCCAGTCCCTTAAATCAATTCTTCACCTCCACTGCATATTCCTTAGGAATATTAGTGAGCTCATCTCTAGCTGATCTGTGGGTCTTCCCTAATCTCTTTAGTCTGATCCTAAATTGTGCAAGAAGAAGTTCGTGATCTGAACTTCAGTCAGCTCCAGGTCTTGTTTTTACTGACTGTATAGATGTCTGCCACCTTTGGTTGCAAAGGATGTAGTCAATCTGATTTCGGTGTTGTCCATCTGGTGAAGTCCATGTATAAAGCCGTCTCTTAGGCTGTTGGAAGAGAGTGTTTGTTATGCAGAGTGAGTTGTCTTGGCAAAATTCTATCAGCCTATGTCCTGCTTCATTTTGTTCTGCCAGGCCATGCTTACCTGTAATTCCAGGTATCATCTGACTGCCCACCTTAGCATTCCAGTCTCCTGTGATAAAAATAATGTTTATTTTAGGCTTATTATCCAGTAGGTGCTGCAGATCCTCATAGAACTGCTCTACTTCATCTTCTTCAGCATCTGTGGTTGGGGCGTATATTTGGATCACTGTGATGTTAGATGGCTTGCTCTGAATTCAAATTGAGATCATTCTATCATTTTTTGGGTTGTATCCAAGCACTGCTTTAGCCACTTTACTATTAATTATGAAGGCTACTCCATTTCTTCTGTGGTCCTCTTGTCCACAGTAGTAGATCTGGTGGTCATTTGATGTGAAGTGGCCCATTCCAGTCCATTCCAGTTCACTGATGCCCAAAATGTCTACTTTAATCTTGACATCTCACCAATAACCACATCCAATTTGCCCTGGCTCATAGATCTTACGTTCCAGGTTCCAATGGTGTGTTGATCCTTAGAACATCGGATTCGCCGTTCACCTCCAGCACCGTCGGCCACTAGCCGTCCTTTCATCTTTGATCTAGCTGCGTCATCACATCTGGGGCTAGTTGAACTCATCCTCTGCTCCTCCCCAGTAGCATTTTGACCATCTTCTGACCTGGGAATCTCATCTTCTGATGGTATACCGACATATCTCTGGTTGTACTGATCCATTTAGTTTTCATGGCAAGAATACTGGGGTGGGTTGCCATTGCCTTCCCCAGGGATTGCATTTAGTCCGACCTCTCTGTCATGACCTTCCCGTCTTGGGTGGCCGTTCATGTTAGCAGATTGCTAGGAAAGCCTTTGGCCCAGGAGAGATCATAAAAGTCACACACCAGGCATTTCTATAAAAAAATTATTTACAGCAAGCAAACAGATTTAAAGGCTCTCAGTGAGAGCTGCTTAACTCTCTACATGCCTACACAGAAGGGAAACTGAAACTAAAGCAAGTCCAGGCAAGTTCTTCCCCTCAGGTGCAAAAATTAACATCCGAAAAGGGGACAATTAAATTCAACTTCTTCACCCAGCCAAAATGATTAGTTACCATAGTAACATTAATCTGTAGTAGAAAACACATTAACAGTTCACGGTTTAGCTCATGGCGTCATTGAGGTGCTCAAGCTCCAGCACCACAACAAGGTAACTATGTTTTGCTGAAGTATTTATTATGACTATAGTTTATCTATAAACAAGGTTACTATGTTTATGTGGAAAGCACACAAGCAGGACCAGCAGTTGTCTTGTCTTCTTCACCATATGAATCTATAAACTTGCTAAAGTTGATTAGGAAATTATAAGAAGACAAGAAAGTACATCTGGAAGAAAATAGTCCATTTTGGGATGGATGAACCAGCTGAGAAATGGCCATTAGCAGTTTTCAGTGGTCACTGAAGCAGCTGTAGAGCACTTTATTGACTTCACTAGATGGAACTTGAAGCAGAATCATCTTGGCAGGCGATGAGCTAATCTAAGCTTTGGTTCAAAAGAACTTCAGTCTTCGAAGATGGAATGAAATCTGGGATTGGTTTTGCTGAGTCAAAAGAACACTAACTTTTGTCTTCTTAACTTTTAGATCTCATATCAGTTCATGATTGGTGGTGGCTGTTTTCTATGCAAAACCTAAACAAAAAAAAGAAGGAATTAAAACAATACAATTAGGAACCATTTATTCACGAAGCCAGCATGGCCCCAGATGTTTAGCCAGTGGATTGTCATTGCTACAGATCATATACTCAATTCTCCATATATATTTATGTATGCAGTGCATCCTAGCTACTATAGGTAATTAGTCAATGACAAGATAGAATTTTTTCATCTCCCTACTCATTCTTTAATGGAGCTGCATTATGTAAATCACACAAATATTACATCAAAAGAAAATTGTCAGGTTGGGAGAAATGCAGCTGAACCTATCATTTAACCTGTTAAATGAATAAAACATAAAACCTTCTCAGTATTTAAAATCAAATTTCATGCTTTCATTAGTTGATAAGAAAGAGGCTATTCTTAAATTATATATAGAGAAAAAAGAGCTTTCTTCATCATCACATCAAAGGTTTGCATATTGCATGACTCATTGATTAATTCAAGGTATCCAAGCAAATAGTATTAAAAATGTATAAGCTAATTTTACCCTATCTCAGGTCTACAGTAATTAAAAACATCCCCTTCTTGCATCAACTTTCCAGTAAGTCCTAGTACTGCCACAAGGAATTTTTTTCCCCACAACTTTTGAGTTAACTTTATTTTAATGTTTGAGTTACAAAGAATATAGCTGAAATGCAAACTTTCTCACTCTGGGTTTCCAACTACTTTGCCTATTTATTTGCTTGACAGATTTACAAGGTTTCTTCTTTGAGAAAAAACAGATACCATCTTCTTTGCCATGGAGATTTCTGAAATTGGGAAGAAAAGAATAGGTAGTGCCTGCTATTTCTTTCCCAAAAGCCTGGCCTACTCACAGGATAGTAGTATAAAATTTAATTCAACAGTTATGAATTCAACAGTTATGTGTGTGTTTAGGATGGCACATGCTAAAACTCTGCTCTGTGAGCTGCATTGGTTGCCAATTTGCTTCTCAGTGCAATCTGAGGTGCCGGTTTTGAACTTTAAGCCCTACAAGGCATGGGGACAGGTTATTTGAAGCACTGTCTCTTCCCAGTTACATCCATCCATCCCATCAGGTCCAGCAGAAGAGGTATGCTCTGGGTGGCATCTGCTAAGGAGTTCCATCTGGCAGGACCCAGGAGACGTGCCTTTTCTGCTGTAGCCACACCCTCTGGAACATCATTTCCCCATCTCTGTTAGCCTTCTGGAAAGCCTTGAAAACTTGGTTCTTCCATCAACCCTGGGGATCCCATGGCCAGCCTGCAAAGTGGTTGAATAAGGCTAAAAGATGGTTGTCCTCCTGCTATCTAGGCGTTCTTTTATGTTTTTATTCCTTTATGTTTTTATTCTTTTATTCTTTATTGTTATTGCAATTTATGTCTGATTTTTTTTATGTTTTGGTATGATTTTAATTGTTATTCTGCTTTTAAGTTATCCAGAGTCACTTTTTGTGAGATGGGCAGCTATATAAATTTGCAAAATAAAATAAAATAAAATAATAAAATAAAATAAAATTCAATTCTGAAATCCAGAATGGGATCAAGTAAGAGATCTGCTACTAGCATCACAGGTTATACACCCTAGTGTTCATTATAAGATAACTATAATTTTGCCAGTAGCACAACATAACATAGGTTTGTTCCTTGAATACTGTTTATCATTTCTTTGCTGGTCCTTTACACTATCAAATCAGATTGATATGAAACTGATCCAGTGGCTGATTTGATTGTGTTTGTGGCCGCCGCAGGGGGTGGGGGGTTGATGGGTTCTTGTATTGTGGATTTTAATTTTGTAAGCCACCCGGAGTCACTGTGTGTGAGTTGGGCAGCCATATAAATTTGTTTAATAAATAAATAAATAATAAATGAATTTACATGACTTTTCATGGTGATATAGTAAAAACATACAATAGGAAGTAGAACTATATATACACAAAATAATCTGCATCAGCCAAATTTCTCAGAATCTTGTCTCCTATGGGCAGAATCTGAGGAGATGGTTGGAACAGCATTTTGTGTTATTAAATGGGATTCAATGAAATGAATGATTCAACAGAATCAATGGATTCTGTTGAAGTGACTCCGGCATGAGTTCCACCACCTGTGCTTTGATCCATGTCCTTCCTGGCTCCTGTAAGTGGCCAGAGGAGGTGTGAGTAACTGCATCCATGATGTTGTTAGTTCCTTTTTGGTGGAGAGGGTTGTCCCAACTGCCTTTAAGGAAGTGCTGGTATACCCTGTCCTGAAGAGGCCTTTCCTCAATCCATCTATTTGGGTTACTATGTCTCCAACATTCCCTTTTCATGGATGGTTAGTGACAAGGTAATGTGGCTTCATCTGCCCCATACTCTAGATAAAGTAGATCAACTGGTTAATCTTCAGTTAGTGCTCGGACCTTGGCATGGGGCAGAAACATATTAGTTGCTCTGGTAGATAACCTTTGTCAGGACCCTGTTGTGGCAGTTGCATCCATCCTGATCCTACTTGATCTCTCAGCAGGCTTTGATACAATCAATCATGGTATCTTTATGAATCACCTGCAAGGGTTGGAGATTGGAGGCATTGTTTTATAGTAACTGTGTTCCTCCCTAGGCAATTCCAATTGGTAAGTAGTAGGGATTGAGAAGTTTGCCCCATTGGAAGTCTTTTCCTCTGTACTTTAAGGTCTGTCTGTCTGTCTGTCTGTCTGTCTATATATCTATCGTCATAATTGTATAGCCTATATAAGACTGCTGGGAAAGGTTTTCTGACAATTCAGGATGAGGTATCATTAGTATGCTGAACTGGACAATACTCAGCTGTATGTTGCCACACTAAACTGAGATAGAGATATTGTGGAAGTCTTGACCTAATGTTTGGAAGCTGTGAGGGTCAGTCTAGGATAAAACAAACTTAGGTTGAACCTTAACAAGCAGATTTGCTATTTGTCCAGAGACCATCTGGCTCTATAACTGCCCCAGCTATTACTTTGGATGGGGTGGAAACACTTTTGTTGCGCTGAAATTGTATTGATGTTTTTACAAATGTGAACCAACATTTCCTATTGTCTCTCGCTAATCAATAATCAGAGATCAAATAAAAATAATCTTTAGTTTTTGACCAGCCCAGACAATCAGAAAAGATGTACATTTCACATTGAGCTATTAGATTTGGGCTGCAATCATCCAGGTGACAATTAGATGGTAGGAAAGAGATGTGGAAAATTCTTCTGACATGTAGTGGTAGTGTGTATTTTTGTAGCCCATACCTGGTAGCCTTAATTTCTCCTTGGATTTTATGCTGAAGTAATAGAGAAATTTTAAAAAGTATAAATTAAGGGACAAATAAGGCGTTCATTGCAGTTCTAGAAACTGACTGTGACCTAAAACATTTGTTCAGCATTCTCTTCTGTTAACAACATCAGATTCAGATCATTGGCTCATATTACCTGGAGACAGAAAGAAAATTGGTTGAACTAATTAGGAAATTTGCTATACAGGTAATGCATGTTCAAGGCTTCAACAGCACAAAATAGAAACTGACCTGCATAACTGATATGAGGGCTACCTTTCTTTGCAGCTTGTCATCAATAAAATGGAGAGCCCAAAAAACATATTGACAATAAGGAACCAATAAGGAAGGTTACATTGTGGGATCTTAATCTGGATTTATTTGGCCAGTTAGAAAATTTATTTTTCCTGTAAATTGCATTATAATTTTGCAGAATATGATCAACTGGGGTCTGTTTGCTATGAAAACAATATGCTATGAATTAATCATTACACTGAATAATTTTTTTTAAATTGCTTATAAAGCAGACCAGCTATATCTTTCATATAACTTCATTCCTCACAACAGCATTATCCCAAGAATGAGAAATGGTACAGTTTTGGAATTATGTTTGGGGCTGATAATCAGAAAACTACGACTCCCTGCATTTGGACAACTTATTTGTTGCAGCCTTTATATTACACGGCAGTCTGGCTAAGAGAGAAAGAAATATTGGATCCTGTTAGTAAGATATTTATTCAGTTGTTAATATAGTCCTCCAACAGTTCACATTATTTGGTGAATTAGAACTCAGATACAAGAAGGTCCACATTTGTTTGCGTATTCAGTTTTCCCCAACTTATAAAGTCAAACACAAACAGAATTTTTGAGGCACTGTCCAACAAACAAACAAACAAACAAACAAATAAAATCCTGCCTTTATTATTTTTATAAATAACTCAAGGTGGGGAATATACCTCATACTCCTTCCTCCTCCTATTGTCCCCACAACAACAACCCTGTGAGGTGAGTTGGGCTAAGAGAGAGAGAGTGACTGGCCCAAGGTCACCCAGCTGGCTTTCCTGCCTAAGGCGGGACTAGAGCTCTCAGTCTCCTGGTTTCTAGCCTGTTGCCTTAACCACTCTGCACATATATTTCCCCAAATAGGTATGTTGTTGTATGCAGTTTTCCCCAGGTAGATATATTTTTATATTCCATTTTGGAACTGACAAATATTTTGAGACAGCCCATACAAGACTGTAAGTTATCTGCAAGTTCATGCTGTAACAAATTATGATCTGTCATTTTCATTCCCAGTCTTGGTTCTTCAGGTTCTGCTCACCTGTGCATGGTTACTGCACCCTCTAGCACAGGATGTTGGGGGTGAGGGGATGTCAAAAAGGTGGGATATGACTGTGACTGTATAATAAAAGCACCATCCCCTTTTTATGTGTGGCTTTGATTGCAATAGCTGCGCTTAAAAGATGGCACAGATGGGGTCAGTGAGGTAAGGTACCTAGCAATGATAAGGGCTGTTTAGGACACAGAAAGCTACTAAATCAGACCATGGATCAATCTAAGTCAGTATTGTTATGCCATGGCAGATAATAGCTCTGAAGTTTCTCAAAGAGGGTTCCTTCTTCAGCCATGCCTGATGATGCCAGGAATTATATGTGGATCTTTTTATATGCCAAGTTTGCTTTGCCCTTAAGATACAGACTTGTTTTCTTCTGAATTGCTAAGAATACTGTTCTTTCTTTTCTCCACCCAGTGAGAGCAGTGATTGCTTACTGTTTTGGGCATAAGTATTGACCTTATAGGCAAAGAACAATGGGATTCGTGAAATGAAGAATTGTGGCCCGATGTTACAAACAAGGAGGGTATTAATTTCTTTTAATATATGCAATTCCCATTACCCTAAATAAAAAATGCTGTGTGTGCATCAAAGGGAAAATAGACTGCAAACAATGCAATAGAAACAGGTTGCTTTGAACACTGAGACAGAAACTTACAAATTAAATGGTAGCAAAAGGTTTTGGCCAGCCTTCAGCCACAATGCTGATGCATGTGCACCATTCATGCATAACAATCAACCTACAAAATGTAGACTATGGTTTGGAATAAATAGAAAATAAATTTAGCTCGATTCTCATGTATCTTTGCTGCCCAGAGTGCTTGCTGATCAAACATTCAGCTCAGGCAAGTAAACCAAGCCTATCCCATGGGAGGAAAACAGTATGAAACTGAAGGTGGGTCAAAGTAAGTACAGCAGATTTCAGGATAGGGTTAATTGTTAAATGTCATAGGCAAGAACTTTGGCTGACAAAGGAAACCAAGTTCTGCAACCCAAGTCTAGGCTTTCTCTCTTCAGCAGCACTTCCAGCGATGATAATGGGCTCTCCATAGGAGACTTTGCCCTTGTGGATCCAGGGAGGTAGAAACTCTTGCCCATGTCCTCATACAGTGTCCTTTTTATGATGCCCCAAGATGTGCGCTGATCTCCCCAATCACTTCTAAATTTGAGGGTCATATTGATAGATTTTACATTTACTTCTTTTTAAGGGATGCTGACTCAACACTCACACAGCAGGTGGCCATATATTTTTATCAAGTTATACAATTGTGCAAAACTTTTAATTAGATACAGTATATTGTTTCACTGTTTTCTTGTTTTCCTTTTTTCTGACAACAAATTATTGGATTAAACTATTTTCTTTTATTATAAAGGCTGGTCAAAGGCCATAATAAAGATATTCATTCATTCATTCATTCATTCATTCATTCATTCATTCATTCATATCACTATTCTAGGAAGCACTATGGGGACTTTTCAAGAATTCCCTACTGAATGGCCCCAGGCTGCTGTAAATATACAGGTCATTTGACCATTAATTAATTAATTAAATAATTCTGCATATCTACATATGTGCAGAATTTCAATCCCAAACATAAATATGGTACACTTGGTACCATACTAAAAGTTCTAGAAAAACACTTGGACACTATAAGAATGGAGAGAATCTCAATCCATTAGGTATAAAAAGTTGCATTGCCTTGGAACTGCACTTATATTGCAATAATATCTTTAGCTGTCCTAGATCCTTGGGATAGTTAGAAGTATCAAAATCAGAACTATCTGGTAAACCATGTGTAAACAGCAACCATCATCCACATCCTCATCCAACGACATTTAGAAAAGGAAAATGAAAATGAAAAATCTGACTTGAAGAAGTAAAAAAAAAATAGGGGCATATGGAAGTAATTTGAAGAATTTGAAACAGGACAACTTAAAAATAAAATAATAATAATAAAAAAACCCCTCAAACATAGTCTTTATAAAGCAGTGTAGCATGGGTCCTAAAATCATTAAAGAGGTTTCATTGGGGCAACAGATTGTGGCAACAACTCATAAAAATCAAGCAACATGAAAAATAGGATAAATCAATTCAAACAGAACATTTGAAATGAATCAGCATTTATTTTACAAAAGCCTTAAAGTTGTTCAGGAAAATTTTGAAACAACCTGAACCTAGTAAGTAAAACTTACAGAGTTTGGGGAAGTTTTATGGGAAAGTGAAGGAGAGTATAATTTTTTTAAAAAGGCAGACTGGATCAACAAAGGAAAACAAATGAAAAAAATGTCTTTCTAACAACTGAATTGGTTCAGTTGCAAGCCAAAAGGATCAAAGATTGGAGTACCCCTGGGCTGGAGGAATTACCTGGTTTTTGAATCAAATACCTCTCAAGCTTATATTCCACACTGGCAACACAGCTGAAAGAGCTTCTGCAAACTGGAAAAAATGAAGAATGGATGGAAACCCCTTTCTAATACAGAAAATAAATAAAAAATCACTGATCCTGACCCCCTAAAGACCCTTTAACTTGCCTTTTCACAATGTTTAAGTTATTTACAAGAATCAGAGCAAACCTATGTAATATATACCTAGTTGAAGAAAAATGCACTTTTTTCTGTTGAGCCAAAAGAAACTTTCAGAAATCTAAGAGGCACTAAATCTTAAAGTTACTAACTGATAAGATGATCCAAAAGAAAAAAAAAAAGCAACACCTTGGATAAACAAGCATTTTATTCACTTCCACATAGCTGGATCAGACATATTGGGGATTAGTGAAAACATTCAAAGGCACTTGAAAGTGTCAAAGTATGCATGGAAAATGAATCTGATAGACAGTGTTGAAGAGATTAGCAAAGTCAAACTCAGAAGTGCAATAGCTAAGGTGATTGATTGTCACGTTTACTATTTGTTTGAGCAAGGATACCACTTACAGATAATTTAAACAAAATCAAATGTGGCTATCCATTCCCAAAGCAAGGCCCAAAGGTTACCTATTATGCCCCATACATGGATGATCCGGAATTATTCACAAAATCAAAAGAACTTGAAACTCTACTGAGCACTGGTAATATATTCAGTCAAGATAGAGAAATGCAATTCAGTCTAGACAAAAGTGCAACTTTGATGGTTGAAAGAGGCAAAACTATTGAAGAAGTGAATTACAGCTAATGAATAGAAGTGCCATTAAAAAATTGGCACCAGAAAAAGGAGAAAAAAGGTAGGATTTGTGGAAGCTTCTGACTTAGTACATGAGCAAGGGAAAAAAGATAATTGCTCCAATTATATAAAGTGAATCTGAAGAAATCTGAAAACAAAATTAAATGCAGGAAGTATGATGAAAGCCATAAATACTTGGGCTCTTCCCAAGTATTTGGGAAGTAGTCATTGGAAATGCTACTGGTATCATTGTTTGGACCCAAGCTGAATTAGACAGACTTGTTCAGAAAACAAACAGAGAAATTCAGCTTGAGTTATTACATCAGACACAGTAAGGAACCACTACAGCTGGAAGTTTGCAAAGAAAAATGACTGAACACTACAAAATCAAATGTAGATTACAGAAAGGAAAGAACTGAAAGCCAAATGAATGCCTGGACATCTAAATCTTTTTCATAGTCGATATATACAAGATATTGAAGGAAAATCTGACTGGGTAGTGGCTGGAACTCTTAAAAAGAAACTGAATAATCATGGTAGCACAAGAACAGGCAATGTAAACAAACATCACCAGGCCAAAAGGGATTAATGAAATATTGTGAAGTTTTGAATTTCCTGGACTTGGCACCACTTACTTTGCAAACCCCCACCCCCCCACATTGCTTGGAACTTCCTACATACTAAGATGATACCTAGACTTTTGGTTAGATCCCAACTCATCAGAAAATACCCAGTCTAAAGATTACAATATTTGCTGGATGAATAGATAGCAACAGCAACAACAACATTCAACTTCCTGTATCTGGATGTGTTTAAAACTAATTAAGAGGATTTTTTTTAAGAAGCTGGTCAAACCAAGATGGCTGATTATCTGCAAGTCCACTTACTCTGAACAGAATCTGACCAAACCATGCTGCAGAAAGGGCTGCTGAGGGTTTCATAACTCTGGAACTATATTAGGAAGGGCCCCCAAGGTTGGCTGCTTTGTAGGAGCTCTCCCCCACTGTGGAACTCCCTACACCCAGGAATAAGATCTGCACCCTTACTCCTAACATTTAGAAAGCTGATTAAAACATTTTCCCCCCCAAAGAGCATTTTGGACTGTGGAGAGACAGAGGGGTATATCTGGAGTGAATTATGGTATATTGGGATGACTGGAATTATTGATGCTAGGACAGATCAGTTGTTTGCTATTTCAGAGGTGTCATCTCTTTATGGCATTTATGGTGTTTGGCTTTTATTTTGCCAACTTTATTGCATTTATGATGTTTTGCTGGAAGTTGATATGCAGCATAAATGCAGCCCCAGCTCTGGTTACTCTGGTTAGCTATCTTGAGTTTTATTTGGGGAAATGTATTTTTATTTTCTGAGGTTATTTTTGTTTGTTTGTTTTTTATTGTTTTGGATTTAGTTACTTGTTCTGATTTGTTTTGTGGGTTTTTGTTTGTTTTTGATGTTGAATGCTGGACAAGTCCTTTGGAATTGGAGTTGGTTAAACATAAACTAAATATATATAATTATAAATAAAAACATTTGGAATAAATAACATAACATAATGTAACAACATAAATAAAGCAGAATCAGTGAGAAACACTCAAAAATGGTTAGGACTGACAGTGTGTTTCAAAAACAGATTATATCCTTGCCATGATATTCAATGGCATGTTGTAAGTAATGAATACTGAAGCTATCAAGCTATTTAGTATTCAGTTTAACCCTTGAAGGAAAGAAAAAGCTGAGCATCAGTCAAGTTAACAGTGTCACATAATGCACATATTAAACATATAATTTTCAGGAGATGCAGCCAAGCCCATTGACTGATTGATTGATTGTGTGCCATCAAGTTGGTGTCTTGGTGTCTTAGCAGCCACATGGATTTTCTCCAGGACAATCTGTCCCTAACCTGGTCCTATAAGGTCATCCAATGATGCACCAGCTGCCACTGTAACTGAGTTCATCCACCTTGCTGCTGGCCATTCTCTTCTCCTTCCACCTTTCCTAGCATCAGAGCCTTCTCCAGAGAGCTAGGTCTTCACATAATGTGTCTCAAGTATGTTAATGCCCATACAGTCTATAAAATGCCATTACTTGAGAAAAAAAAATTGAGCCGATGTGGAAGCAAAGCTATATCTTATTTTCTTGTGTGCATACAGTTTAGTGCCTTTGATAAATAGATCAATATTCAAACATGTTATTTGGGCTCAGACTTAGTGTGCAGGCTGCATATGTAAAATACATTAACTTGGAAATGATGAATTCAATGTGAATTTGATTTGGGGGAAGTCTGCAATTAGAAACTCATTTCAGGTGAAAATATGTTTGGGGGGACTCCTGCAGAGACAGTTTAATGAAGTATTGGGTTTTTCTTTCAGCTGTTAGGTGGAAGAGTTAGAAGGACATCTTGGGGATTGTGGAAGCCAGTCTCCTGAATAAGAAGTTCTTCATAAGATGCTGGAGTACCACTGGAGTACTAATCTCAGGCTCCTTTGGAATTTAGCTACTGGGTGTATATCAAGTAATACTTATGCAGCTTCATAAAGCAATCACAGCATCAGCTTTTAACTTTGAACTACCTTTCTAGAGATGACAGAAGCTGGCTAATTTGTTTTAACATAGATGTCCTCATTTTATCAATTTTAATCTCCCAGTTACGTGACTGTTCCCCTCCCTAATTTTAAAGCCATAACAATGAGCATTATTTATTCCTAAATGCATGTTAATGAATTTTACAAGCATGCTAGATGTAGCAACTGTCAGATAGCCAGAAAGCTTGGAGCCAGAGTCAATCCCGCATCATGCCAAGACATTAAGCGAGCCATTGGAAATGATTATCCACATATAAATGGGAAAATATATAAAATGATATATAAGGTCATGGTAACAGCCAGTGAGCAATGCCAGAATGGCCCTACTAGCTTCAATTCTTCTTGGCTTGGAGCTGGGGAAAAGACAGGGATCTGGGGAGAAGCCAAACACTTTGCTCAAGCCTGGCATGGAAATTCTCTGGCTCGCTTGATTCAACAGCACAGCTGCCATGGCACCAGCAATCCATCAAGCAAGGTTTTGTTTTGCCATCTTGCATTTGCTGTGACTTTCCAAGATTTGACCACCAAGGGCAGAGTGATTTGTAGCAATTTTAAAGTTATGGAAGCATCACTCTTTTCCATAGAATTTTTGAATGGTTGGGATGCTTGGGTAGGCTTCTGAACTTTTCTCCTCTTCCTTCATATTCAAGTGGGAAGCCCTTGTACCTTGTCCTATTGCTGTCAAACTGTAAGTTCTAGCTGGTGGTTCCACTCTACATGTACAGAATGTGGAAGGCTACAGGTCCTCAACCCTGATCTCTGCATACATTCAATAGCCTTCTTAACTGTAATCTGGATTCCTATACATTCTGCTTCTCCATGTACTGTAAGTGTAAATATGCTTACAGTGTAAGTACAAATATACTTACTTGCATGGTTGCTAATTCTGATAATCAGAAGCACCAATATGGGTAGTATAAACATATTATTTAGGTACAAGGGTTACCTAAAGAAACACATGTCTTAGTTCACAGATTATCTGGCCTTCCTTCACTACTATTGGCATTACAACTTCCTTTATGTCTATTGACATTACAACTTTCAGAATCCTATCCTAGCCAACATGGAAAACAAAGGAAAGGCAGCTAAAAACAGAAAGTCAACAGCTAAGATCTACTGAATTTCTAACACAGAACTAAGGGAAAAACAGAAGGCTCAATCAATATATTCTTTTTTTTGTAATGTCCATAACTGGAGACCCAGTTTGGTCTAGTGGTTAAGGCACCAGGCTAGAAACCAGGAGTCTGTGAATTCTAGTCCTGCCTTAGGCATGAAAGCCAGCTGGGTGACCTTGGGCCAGTCCCTCTCTCTCAGCCCAACTCACCTCACAGGGTTGTTGTTGTGGAGAAAATAGGAGGAAGAAGGAGCAATAGGGATGTTCCCCACCTTGAGTGATTTATAAAAATAATAAAGGCAGGATAGAAAATAATAAATAAAAAAATAAAAAAATAAAAAAATAAATAACTTTGTTGATTTAGGACAGAATATAATGACATTTGCAGCGATAATAGTCCTATGGAGAACTACTTTGCCAGAGTTGAGAAAGCTGTGTTGAAAGGGGGTTGTGTAAAGGAAAAGGAGCTGATTCCCAATAGTTAAAATGAAAGCATAATGTGTTAATTCATTGGCTTTCTTGCCTCTGCACCACATATGTAATGCTTTCCCATTAGGGTTTCTTTCCATGTTGACTTTTCAGTTGTGATTGTTCTCCAGGGCTTTTCAGTTCATGTGAAATGTGGGTAGTTTTACCAACTTGTACTTTTTTTTTATCTAGAAGGATATGATGGTTACCTTTTCAATATGTATACACATACACATGTGCACATGCACACACACACACACACAAAGTCTAGATCTTGAATATGTTTTGGTAATGATTGGAAGGGGGTGATCAGAACAGCTATTAATCTTTTCATATGAAGTATTTCCATATTCAGGACAACACGCCACACCATGAAATTCAGACCTTAACATTAAAGAGGACAGTGCTCGTAGCAGACAAAAATAGGATGAGAAGACACATAGTAATGGATAAACAAACAAACAAACAAAAAAATTATCAAGACAATAGCAAGAAGCAATTATCACTATCAAGTGATAAGCTGTAAAACATTTGAACCTAGGATGGAGCTAAAGAAAAGAACAGTAAAGCCATACCAAGCATTATCTGACAGCTGCTTTGGAAATATTTCTTGTATTAAAAGATGTTCAATCTTCCCAAAGCTTTAAATAGGCTTAGGCTTAGATCTGAGCTGAAAATCTCATTTGTCCAGCATTTAAAACTTTTTTTTTTCCACTTCTCATCTGTACCAAATGGACTATTCCTGAAAATGTTTCTCTTGTCCTCTGTTCTGACAGTACTCACCACTGCTCCAGTAATTCCAGTGTCTTGTAAGTGAACCCTTCGCTGGCCACCCTTGGGCGTGCTTATCACAATCACCAATTATGTACAATTCCGGGCTGATTCAAGCAAAGTTTCTGAGTTACATTAATTATCCAACAGAATTCAAACAGGAGATCTATTTTAGAAAACTAAAAGTAAGAAATGTCTGCTATTTAAAGATGAATGAGTTTTTGCAGGAAAATCCATCTGTTATATTTTAAGTGGGCCTTAATATTTTGTTCCATGAAACAACTATTTAGAATAGGAAATATCCGGCATTTCCAGTTTTGCCCTATTGATTCTATTTAAAACCTTTATATATGGATTTATGGAGAATGATCTCAATATTTAAATCATCATGCACTTCAAAAAAAATCGGAATGTGTATCAAAAAGTTATGATTTTATATTGTTATTATCATATGTTATAATTTTATATCAGACATATTTTATTCACTTAATGAGAAAGATGGCATATACGGTATACTCTTTCCTTCTTTCCTTCTTGAATGATCATTAAAAGCAGACGGCTATCATCAGCTAGCGAGCAGGCACTGAGATAGATCTTGCATTCAGGGAGATATAAATATAGATACAGATACAGATGAATGAAAGGGCATTCTGAAAGAGGCCCCTTCATTTTTCTCATGCCCATCAGCCCCTTTGAGAGTGAATCTGGTGCATTTCAAAATCCAATTTTATTCAAGATATAGAACAGAAGATGAGTTATGTTTTTATTTCTTCTTTATGATTAATCATGATGATTCAGTCTCACGGAATTTAATGAGCATGTTTTATATTCTATACAGTAATAGCCAAGCTTAGCTACTGGAATTTAATTTGGTAGATATATGGCTACTTCTGAATCTATCACAATGCAAATATACTTTTTTTTTTTTTTAATTCCTCACCAGACGTCTTCCCAACTGCATTATTTTTACTCATTAGTAGATTGAGTAGATAACTGAAACATACTGTCAATTCTTTTAATGAAAAATCCCTCTACTATTTCAAGATGGCACTGTATATATCTTTATTAAATTTTTCGTATTTTATGAAGACGAAACATAATTCTGAGGATTTTTTAAAAAAATAAGTAGGCATTCTGCAAATATAATGATTGTTTGGAATGTCTTTGTTACTTACATTCAAGATTGGACAATTGCTTATGCTTCTCGGAAAAAGAAGAAACAAAAACTCTTGTTTTTGACAACCTGTGTGAGAATTATATAATACTCTTTGGTCTGCTAAAATGAAATTGAATAATCTTTATTCAGTATTTATTGAATCATATAAAGCAAGACTATTAGGAGCAAATGGGACAAATAATACATTTATGACTATTAAAAATTGGACATGGATGTTGACCTTTCCTCCAGTGGATAGTGCTGTGAACATTCCAAAAAATGTTATCTTGAATAGTTCATCTTATGCACTCTGGTTTTATAAAAGAGCATCACAGCTTGGACAATATTAAATTACTAACTGATATATTAAGCATACTTTTAGGTGACTTGGATTTACCCTTGATTGTTCTGCTGGACCTTCAATATATTGGCTTAAATTTCTACAACGTACTTTGGTTAAATATATATATTTTTCCTTCTATTTCTATTAATTAGATTAAAACCTAGTCTTCCAATCCACTGGGCAGGTTTATTACAAACTGAATTATTTCTTCACCCATAAAGATGCTTCATGAACTCATGAGGGATGTCTGCTACCTCATCTTATATTTAATTTGACTTTGGAAACTGTAGCCAGTTTTACAGACAATCAAATGGAATTTGTATATTGGAATTGAATGCAAATTGTTACTGTACTGTAAATACTGTATATTACAACAGTGTTCTTTACCAAAACATATGAATAAAGTACAACAATGGTATGTTATCATGTTATTCAATCAACTGGAATAAGTGTAATACTTCCTGTAGACTGTAAGGTATTGTGTTTTGCAAAAATGAAGTTTGAATGCTTTTAAGTATCTTAGAATAGTTGTTTCATGGAAGATTTCATCATTTGTAGAGGGATTTTTTTTTTTTCAAATTATTTGCCTCAGATTAATATTGGCATTAGAAGATGGTTAGAAAATCCCTATGAGTCCATGGGGAAAACAAATGTTACATTAACATTACTTTTTTTATTATTATTATTGTATGGCATAGCGGTTTGGTGTTCATGCTGCTTTTTCTTGCTGGGAAATCCTTGTGAGGTCCAGTAGTGAGATGTGTAGACTATTTAGCTGTGACAAGTCACACTTCCTGGGGTGCACCACGAGGAGGCTAGTCTACATTAGACCAAGTTGGGCTGAGAGAAAGTGACTGGCCCAAGGTCACCCCGCTGGCTTTCATGCCTAAGGCAGGACTAGAACTCTCATACCACGCCTGATTGGCTCTTGGGCTGAGAGAGAGTGACTGGCCCAAGGTTACCCAGCTGGCTTTCATACCCAAGGCGGGACTAGAACTCACAGACTCCTGAACATTACTTTCAGACTGATATAAATTTGTAGGGGGATACCTATGTGAATTCCTATTAGGTATTTTAAAATTATTGATATGATACTGAAAAAGGTTTAATGGGATGATCAGAGTCCCCCGGGTTTCCTTAACCAATATTACAACTTCCTGATTAAAAATTGGGGTTGGGATAAATTTCCCAATTTTCAACTTTGTCATTGCACCTAAATTTTGATTTCCCTTTCCTCCTGAAATATATGTATTTTTTTTTCCCCCAGAGATCCCATGCGTACAATTATAAACATTGACCTACTTGATTTCTTGGAGGGGCCTGGTTTCTAGCATTAAAGGCTGTAAGACATATTTGGATGAACTTTGGAAGAAATTTTAAATTTGATTTTTATTCCCATGAGAATCTCTTTGTTTAAGATAGTTTTAGTTTGAAAATTGCAGGTAAGTCTTCAGGAGTGTATGGTTACTCCAAAAAGTGGTGTTAGTATGCTAGATCCATATTGTTAGGCAGTCTTTTAAATTATTTACCATGTTGCAAGAAGAATTTGGATTACTAAAAGAACTGAATGCAGTAAATTCAATTAATGCATCTTTGGACCATCTTTGGAATTATTAACAGTCTTAGAGACTCCTAATAGTTAATAATCATATTTGGGATTTCTTTTTTCCAAAACATGGGGGGATGTATGTGGATTTATTGCATAATGAGGGGAGAACAGTTCACAATTAATTATTCTGGGTGGCAAACAGCCATAAGAGGAAGATGTTCTCTGACAGCAATGGAAGCTGCAATTCTAAAGCTATGTGATTCTCTTCTTAGTTAATATGTCAACCAGAAGAAAGAATTTTACATGAACAATCTCCTATCAAATCTCTATCTGGAAAGAACACTAGTTGTAGCTAAATGTTGTGCTAGGTAAAGGTAAAGGTTTCCCTTGACGTAAAGTCCAGTCGTGTCCGACTCTAGGGGGCGGTGCTCATCTCCGTTTCTAAGCCTTGGAGCCAGCGTTGTCCGTAAGGACCCGTCCGTGGTCATGTGGCTGGCATGACTGCACGGAACGCCGTTACCTTCCCGCCGAAGCGGTACCAATTAATCTACTCACATTTGCATGTTTTCGAACTGCTTGGTGTGCAGGAGCTGGGACTAGCAACGGGAGCTCACCCTGCCATGTGGATTCGAACCGCCGACCTTTCGATCGACAAGCTCAGCAGCTCAGCGGTTTAACCCGCAGCGCCACCGCGTCCCTAAATGTTGTGCTAGCATCTACTATATTTGTCAAATTTTGGACCTGTCAGTCTAAATTAAGGTGTTTATACTATTGATTAACTCAATGAATATAACTTTTGTTTTAAATCAATGACTGTAACAATGATGGTAGGCCTGATGAAGGCTAAGTAGTTCCTACGAGGGAAGACAATTTTCATGAGGACAGTAATTGGAAATTAAGCTTTCTCTGCAATTAAAATACTGTATCGATCGACAATGAGAGGAATTGATTTCTAGCTAGCAACTATACCCCTCCTCCACAAATAACTATATTAAAAAAGGGTGTTAGGGCAATAAGAAGGCAAATTTTCTGTTCCAGGATTTTTTGTCCTTCTCTCAAATGTTGGCAGCTGTTAAAAAGTTCCTCGCACACAAACACAAAATTGAGACAGACCTTTGAAAAACTTGAAGCTGTCTCTTATAATTCTGAAACTTTAAAAGCACTGGAGCTTACAAGATCAATGTTGTTATTGGGGAAAGTGAAGGGAGGACCATGACACAAATAACCTTGTTTATTTCACATCTTGATTCCTATTTGTTTGTTCCAGTGGTTTCATCTCATTTTGAATACTTTACTGCAAGTCAGGGAACAATTGGAAGATGTGCAACTTGCCAAAATCCCAAAGTAAAGAGAAATAGCATGCAGACACAATGTTAAATCTAACATTGATATAGGCTGCCCACCTTTCCTGGCCCCAGAAGATTATGATCTATTACACTAATGACACTGTGCAATCTCCTGCTGCCCTTGAAACAAGGGAAAAAATCCAGAATCAATACTTCATAGCATCAACAGCTCCAGCAATGCTGTGTCCATGAAAATTCAGGATTTCTCTGTGCAGGTTCAACCCATCACATAAAATCCATTTAAGTATCTATCAGAACAAGGTGGCACCTGTAATGAATGATTATTTATGCCTTCAAGCTATGATAAGGTCATGGACATCCATTCAATGTGAGGGAAAATGATGATTTACTTTTTTTCAGCCAGGGATCTTTCATTGCAATATTACTATGAAGTGCTAAATGAATCAAGGATCTTACTTTAGCTTCAGCAGTGCTATAAATGTGTATCAGTTCAGTAGAAAAGGTGAAAAAAGATATTGTTGAATTTACAGGACTGTAACAATGTCAGAAAAAAAAATTAATGCTAGCAACAGTTAAATCGCAGAAGCATATTAGAGTTGTACATTTGCTGCATGCCAAATTGTCTAAGATTTATTAAAGAATAAAAAGGTTCTTACACTGAGCTATATCTAAGTTTCACACATACAGTGACAAAGGTGTGCTCCAATAGAAATCAGTCTTGCCCTACAAGAGCTAGCTTTGCAGAAGCTAGGACCTTAGTCCATGATGAGAAGAATAACCAGCAGTGTCCTTCAAGAGAAGGTCTTTTCAGTATAAATAAAAGTGTACCTGTAGAATATTTCTGAAAAATGAAAGAATCATTGTGTTTCTTGAAGAGGCATTTTCAGTAGGAAAATGGAAGTGGAAGAGATGCAATGGAAGCATCCATAAAAGAGTGGAGAAACAAATTTAGACATTTTAGTTCACATGTTATACAGCACATAGCCCAAGAGAACATTTGTTAGCTCCTTCAGGTCATTAGATAACACACAGTTGCAACAGCTAATTATGTGTGCACTCTGGATGTTCTTTGCTAGATTATTTGTCTTTAAACTCTTGGAATGATCATCTGCCAAATAATATACTAAGCTATCAAATTATTTAATAGTTGATAAATGTAGGAAAATCAGCTGGCCAAAAATATGAATGGTCTTAAAAAAAGAAAACAGCATAACAGCATGTACATTACAAAGATTAAATCCAAATGATTCCAAAGAACTATTGATTAAAAGAGGGAGGGAGAGAAGGAGGGAGGGAGAGAGATTTCCAACACTCCCTGCCAGCTTAACACAAGGAAAGTCAATGGGGAAGATGGCAGGAAGTCAGAAGTCATTCCTGCTCCCACTGCATTTTGCCCACTCATGGTCATTCTGTTTTTTCTGTTTAGGTAATGAAATATCTCTGAAACGATGACCCAACAGGTCACAGGTTGTCTAGTATTGGATTATAGGCAATCCCAGCATCTCTCTTTTGTCCATTTGATCCTTCATCTCATGAAAGTCCACTCTCAGTAGATGGATAAGAACCCCAGCACAGAGCTAGGAAGGAGAAGAAGCAGAAGCAAATGTGCAGTTCTGAATTATGGAGTTGAGCTAATGTCAGTTGGCCAGCCACACCACCTGTGTTGTCAAAGTTGCTATTAGAATATGATAGGAAAGTTATTGGCAATTTCTCATTCATTTACACTTACATTTTCTCCTTTCCCTCTCTCAGCTCTTTCTGTAGCTGAGTTGTAACAAATTGCTACAAAAGACCAATGTATATTGCAAAGAATGACACAGCAAGTTTCTATAATATAATAATTGGCTCCTCAAATTACAATTGTTTCCTTGCTTCCTTTAAAAATAGCAATGTTGAACATTTGGTGATATGTGAAAGGAATATTCTGGAGATCTCATTTGGACCATGTTCAGAAGAGTAGTTCAGCAGTATCCAGAAGTAAATTCCCTGAATCACTTCCTGCCTGTCCCTCTCCCCCTGCCCATTCCATTCCATTCCTTCTCCTTCTCCTCCTCCTCCTCCTCCTCCTCCTCCTCCTCCTCCTCCTTCTCTGATGAAATAAGGCTCTTAAGCAAAAAACAAAGTATTTGCCCCACATAGCTCATGAATAAGAAGAGGGGAGACCTTTTTGTAAGCCCCCCATATTCCCCATCTTTCTCTTTAAATTTGTAATCACTCCCCCTCCCCCACAATTTCTTTCTACTCAAAAATAATTGTCTAAAGTCATGTGAAAGGGACAATACAAGGCCACAAATTGCAGCTAGTGTTCTTAATTTCAAACAGGGCCATCCTCCTCATCTCTGATCCATAATTATTAGTACAATTTTCTCTTGTTTCAATGATAGAATAGTTATATAACCAAAGTAAATTTTAGTTACACTCCATGAAAGCGTATTTTTGTAATGGTCTTTTGTAAGATACTTATATAGAAGGTGTGATATATCATAATTTTGATGACTATGTACACTGCTTCTTGTTCCAATTATAGTATTGTGGGCATAATTACACAAATATCAAATATAGTTATAGTTAAACTAGTAGTTTCTGATTTGTTTTCATAATAATCTCAATGATTTCAGAATGCATTTTGTGATATTGTTTTAGTTAGCGTAATTTCGTTGTATGAGATTGTGCTGTACTGGAGAAATACAGTACATGGATGAACTGCACATATAAGTTATATGAAAGGGATTGATGCTTTTCTGCGTGCATCTCTGGGTTGCCATCAGGGCAAAGGTAATAAACAGGGGTCTCCAGGGTGTGTGTGTGTGTGTGTGTGTGCGTGCATGAAAACGTCAATATAGCAGCCATGACGCTATAAAAAAGAGGAGGGGGGACTTTGATTGCATGGTCACAGAAGCCATATTGATTTTCTGCTTCCCTGTGGATGCCTTTGGGTGGTCACCCCACTTTTAGAAAAGGTAGGAACCTGCAGCTACTGTATGCTTTTAATGGCTTTAACAACATTTTCTTAACCCTCCAATGACAGAGAAGTACCATCTTCTTGGAAAATGTGGGTGAATGAGGAAAATCACACTAATTGCCATAAAATATGGAAATACTCCCACTCAATAATGGTATTTAATGCACCTTGGCACTAGTTTCAAATTCATCCCTCTGGGGCAATATCATTTCCACATGCATATAACCCCAGTGATAAATTCAACTCACTCCCAGTTCAGATTATTTTTACACTGCATCCATTCCAAGCAGGCAGGAAAAAGACTGGTGAAGCCCTAGAGAGCTACCATGCATGATTGATGGGCATTGATGGGTCACAGCTTTGGAGCCAGGGACAGAGAAAATCTTTGCAATATTTTGCAATGCCAAGGGAAATGAAAAGTCTTTCAAAACTGATACTGCAGTAGTATATTTTTAATTAGTACTTGACTCTATAAACCATTTTCCTAAGGATGCTCCGGAAAGACAATGAGAACCAAGTTATTCCTTTGAATAACTATGCAACATTTGGAAACGAGAAAGTGATTATAGTCTAATATATGAAATATAGCTGGAAGTCAACCTGTGACATTTCACCTGAATATGGAGAGAAAGTAATTACCTAGTGGCTGTTTCAAGAACTCCCATTCATTTTTCCTGTCACTTCTTTCATCTGCAAAATTATAGTATTTCAATCTGCTGTGCTCCTTTTGAAAATAAAAGCCATCTTTTTTTTCTTTTTTTCTTTTTCATTTCCTTTTTCAACTTAGATATATTATGAATAGTTTTCATTCCCAAATCCTATTGTGAATTATATTTATATTGAATAAAATTAGGACTACACGCAATGTGTAGAAATATGCAAGGATTTTGTATGATCCATATTTCAAGGTGGACTATACCTCCCAGACTAATGTATAGATATACATACTGTCAGATACAGTACACAGTTATTGAAGAAACTTGCTGATGGTCTGACCAAATTATTATGTATTATCTTGAGGTATCTTAGAGAATGGATGAGTGGGAGAAGGGCAAAAACTGTCCATATTTTAAAGCAGATCACAATGTGATCTATAAGTAACTTGGAAAGAAATATGGTAATTACCAATAGTCAACATGGATTTCTCAAAAAAGTCTTGTCAGACTATTTTGATTTGTTGACTTCCTTAGTAGATCTGGTCTGGAAAGTACCACACTCAAAATCAGCTTGTCATGACATGTGCACAATATAGGACACATTTGGTAGAATATTGCAACTCTTCGTGACAAAGTCCCATCGAAAGCAACAGGCTGGAACTGATTGGGATGCCATTGCATTTAACTTTTGCTACCCTGAGTCTACAAGCAGATATTTACAGGAGTTGCTTCAGATCACAAAACCCTTCACCCTGTAAGCTGAATGTAAAAACACAAGAATATAATTTTCTTCAATTATTAAAAACACACGCACACACACTCACTGGCTATCCCTCTACTGTCAGCAAGGAGTAGCATCATCTCACCTACTTTCAAGCAAAATACTTTTTAGGCTGTACCTGAAGATATCAGAAACTGAACTTGGTACCTTCTGGATGTATACAATGTCTTCTGTCATTGACCTTCTTCCGTGATACCTGCAGCAATACAATTAACAATACTGTGAATTTTATTGATGACCTGTAATATCGATTATACATTGCTTTTCTAGGTTAAAGCAATTGAATTATGCAATCTAAGCACTGGAAGATATATAGTAATGTCAGTAAGAGATGACATAATGTAACACACTTCTAGACCACCACCACCAGCAGCAGGGGTAATCTTTCAGAAAACTGTAGAACCATCATCTCTGTTTACCTATTTGTTCTGAATCTCTGGAGTATCTTTCAAAGAGCAATGCACTGCTGGCTGTTAGGTTAAATTTCCAGAAGTCTACTGCTATAATAACTTATGAAATAAAGGAAGTCTGGAGGGAGATGGTGACACTTTATGGAAGTGTGGTGGAACTGGATGTCTCCACAGTTCATTTATCAAGAACTGTAGCTTTCTTTATGATATATAGGTGAAATATTACTCAGAATGTGGAGAAAGTTAATTCACCCTTGCAGTTTGATTTAAAAAGAATAGAAGAAGAAAAAAGGAGAAATGGGAAAAAAATAATGCAACTTCTCACCTACAGACTAATTGTCCCCTCTCATTTTGAAGTGCAGAGCATCAAGCTCATGGGAATTTGTGATTTGGTTTGGAATAAATTTCCAATATTTAGTAGAATGTATGGCTTTGCCATGATTTGGGAAAAAATCCTGCTGAGTTGCCCATCTTCTAACCGTTAGCTCTGCAAAACTTATATAAGTACAAGGGCCCTCTATTTGGGAAAATGTTTCTTTTTTTTCCTTAATGCCTTATTTAGTTACTCTACATTGCTCTAGTTTATTTACTTATTTCAGAAGGTAGGACCTGTTTTTCAGCTGCTCTGCTGTGCCTAGGAAAACAATCCCAGGAAAAATGCTTGGATGCTTTAGATCACAGTTATTCACAATGGATCATTTCAATGTTTATTCTCATAATAATATTATAGTATGTAGTATATGGTCAATTTGGAGTTATTTTTTAGCAGGTTCACTGAGATTCATTCATCAGGATTGGTTGATGAATGACTACCCCAACAGTTTACACAGCACACCCAATAGCAAAGGATGTTAGACCTTACATTTTACTAGCACTTGGAAATCCACAGGTTCCACATTCTAGTTTTAAATGTTGATCAAGCAATAATGTTCTGAAGAAGGCATGTTTGTGAACAAAGAACTTCAAAGGTTAAAAGCAGTACTCTGTAGTGGGGTATCTGATGAAACACGAAATGTGAATTTGTGTAGCAAAATCACATCTGCTGAAGAACAGGTGAAAATGGTGCAATCGAAGGCAATTAATAAAATGCTGACTTACGGCCAAGTTAAGTGTGATGATACATGTATTTTTCCATATGTATTTTTATTAATTACTATCAGGAAGAGCGGGAAGTATTTATATCACAACCAGAGCATATATGGAGTGAAAATGTAACTTACTGTTCTTTCTTTGATTTTCATTGGAGATAGTATCTCCTTAATACCAGCTCTAAATCTTTCAATGACTTTCATCTCAGAATTAATAGCAGTTTGATAGGCAGTTTTCACTGGCAGTATCACCATCACCACCACCACCATCATCATCATCATCATCATCATCATCATCATCATCATCATCCCAAATCTGTACTGTACTTGTCCTTATGTAAAAAAAAAAACACTTGATACGTAATAATAAATAATAATAATAATAATCATCATCATCATCATCATCTCAGTAGCTTCTATTGCATTGGATTTAATTTGGTTGTAATAAATAGAGCTAGTTATTAATTGCTTGTAAACAAGAAAAAGAAGTCAAAGAGCATTTCTATAGTGCTTGCATGTAAAAGAGTCAAAGTCATAGGGGACACAGTTTCTTTCAAGGCCACACCATCCTGATAAACTGGATTTAAATCAATGTGTCACAGCACTAGGTGGTTATTAAATGGCTCTATTTGGGACAGGTTAGCTGAATTTTATTTCCATAAAGTGGGTCAACTTATACCTCATACTTCCAAAACTGTGGCCTATTATATAATTAAAATATCTTGCATGAGATTCAAGTGTGTTTGTGGAATTATAGATCATATTGGATTGATCGTAGCAGCATGGATTGTGTAAAATAGTGCCCCAAAATATGCAATTTCCTAAGAACATTGTGAAAATTAATACATAAATAAAAAAAGAAAACCACACAGTTCCTTCACTAGGGTTTGGCTAAACTTGGTGATGAAACTTGTTCTCTGAAAATACTGCAAGCCTGGGTCAAATTCTTCATATCTCCATAGAAGCTATTCATGGTGCAATATTAACACACTGTACATTTGCATACACTGCTGTCTATGAAAGTGGAAAAGGGGACAATGAGCTTTGCTAAAATGTGCATAGCTGGAAGAAAATTGACACAAAAGTATTATTATTATTATTAATAGTAGTAGTAGTACTAAAAATCCTGTCGGATTCATCACCAGTTATCTGCACTAAGGGTAAGTAAGGTAAGATGCTAAGCTGTCTAAGCAAATATTTCTTTAAAAAAGGTGTTATGTTATAGAAAGAAGATAGTCATGATGTAACATTAGAGAGAGAGGTTAAAATATAATTGTACTTATAACTGCTGTGATCAGAAGCCATTTCTTTATCTTTATACCTCAATAATTTTTTTTCTTCTTTTTATTTTTCTTCTACTTTTTTCTTCCTGCACTTTTAGCTTTACTTCTTTTCTCTCTCTCTCTCTCTCTTCCTTCTTTTTCCTTCTATTTTAGTTTGTATTCTTATTATTGTTGTTAAAACTTTCTCTCTCTCTCTAGGTACATGTGTGTGCATGTGTGCATGTGTGTGTATACACACACACACATGCACACACGCACACGCACATACCTATTTTTCCAAGCTTGTTTAGTTTTCTTCTGCTGGTGTTGTTCTGCTTATTTTTATTGGTAAAAAGAGACTGTTTCTATTTCACATCTCTCCATCCTCTGCCACCTTCCTGCTATGGATAAATAGGAGAGGAATAGTTCTCACATGGGATTTAATTGGAACAAGCCAGGGAGGTTGCAGCCTGTCGGAGGAGAGAAGATTATTGTATAGGACACTGTGATACCATTGTTGACTACCTCTGAAGAAGATCCATGGAAGAACCCAATCCCTGCACTGGACATCCTTTTGTTTGAAGAACAAATTTGAAAGCAATTTCCTTGTAAATCAAACTGAATGAGAATAGTAAAGCCACAACATGGATTTCATTTATATTATCTTTTAAATGGTATATGGTGGTTGAATTCAGCTTTTGATCTACTGTCCCTGAAGATAGAATGTGATGCAGCAAGATGCTGTATAGTTGATGGGTGTCAATATATGGAATTGTGAATCACAAGGGAAGGCCTAGATGCAAGAGGAAAAAATAAAATTTCCCTATTGGCAACAATACAGAAGTCAGGTGTTAGTACTTCTTGGATTTTAAAGAAGTTTTTTTTAAGAAACTTCTCAGTCTAATCTACAGATCTTGAATGGGGTTTCTCATTCATGCAGTAACCAGATTTGATCCAGATTAACTTTTTGAGATCAACAAGAACTACTTGATGTCCATTCTATATTTTAGTTCATTTGATCTGGTTCGTTAGATTCTATCGTTCATGGTGGCCCCACCAGTGCCAGATGAAGTGACAGAGAGACACAAAATCCCATGGTTCACAGAAAGAAAGTCCACTGCAGTATGGATGCCAATGGCAGATGGAATCTATGAATGTTAAATTGTCACTGCTGAAAAATATAGGAAATATACATTCATCAGTGAAAGATGTACCCAGAAAGAATATGTTTCTGAGGGCTGTGTAAAGAACGCACAGCAGGGAAATGTACTTTACAAAGAATGAGGTTCATACCAATTTGCATAAAAGGAGCCTTCTTATGAAATTACATTGAAAATTAAGTAAATCAACCAAAGATCAGTTCTTTTAAAGAACAAACAAACAAACAACAACACATGCAGAGACACAATACAATACACACACAGAATCTAAGGTACCAGAATACAACCTCCCTAATGCAGAAGGTAAATCAAGCTGAAGATTTAATGAGTTTCTCAGTCCCTGGGGATAGTAGATATAGTTGCAGTGTCACAATTTATGCAAACCTACCAAGCTTTTGCCTTTGTTTGTATTTTGCTATGCAGGTAATGCTAGTTTCAGAATTTAATTTTGACCTCCCACCTCCTGGAATATGCCACTGGTAGTAGCTCTAGAGCAATTGCTTCTGAGAGACACAAATCATTATTTGGGGAATAACAATTTTAGCATAAATACTTATAAAGGTAAAATAATTAAGGAGGATTGTGTAGCTTAATAATGAAGCTGAATATTCCGAAGGCTGACATTGCTGGGAGCTTGCAGTATAGAAAGTTGATCAATCACTCAATAAAAGGCAAATTAGTCTACAGTTTTATTTAGATCAAGAGCTTGTGATAGCCTCCTTTTAGTACCTATGTTAGTCAAGCCTCTTACCGTACCATTTGATAATATATATTATCATATTGCCTGGTATTTTTCTATTAAATTCCAAGGAGGGCTTTCATTTGAAAGGGAGAATAGTAAATGCCTTTGTGGGATGAGACAACCCCCTGCTTCTTGTTCTCATCTCTGCTCCAATGGTCATTTGCTTAATTTGTTTGCTTTGTTTCTCTGGTTATTCTGTAGCCCTGCCTGACTAACAAATAGCTACATAATCATGCAAAGCTACAAAATTCAAAAAAGGATTCAGGAAACAAAATAAAAGAACTGCCAAAGTATTCCATTGAGGGTTCTTTAAAAATGGATCACCCTGGAGTCAAATCATGAAAAGAATGTACTGTGGGTCCTGTATGCCTGTTTTTTTTTAAATTATTATTATTATTTGTTTACATTCTTTTTCAATCTATTTCAGTTTTGTTGATGTTGTTTTTCGCATTGACTGTGATAGGTAGTATAAATAAATTTCTCAAGTTGTTGAAGATGTAAGACAAGAAGGCTTCTTGTTTGCCTCAGATAGTCATTAGTTTTTCCACAATAAAGCAAGCCTGCCTGCCTGCCTGCCTGCCTGCCTTCCTTCTGTTAAGGGAGAACCAGTCTATAATTCATCACAGAACTTTTCTTCTCTTTCTCTATTTGTAGAAAGATTTTCTGGTGTTCAAATTACACTTTTTGTTCATGTAAATTGCATTTTTGGACACAAGGCATCTCAGATCCCTGTAGAGATTTGCCCACCTTGAATCTGTGGTTTCCTTTGGGGTTTACACCACTTAAAGAAAATAGGTTCCTAATCTAACTTTTCATTCACACACTGTAGGATACCAACACTTACCCTGCATATTTATTTGATCCAGGAGGAAAAGTATTTATTGAAATATGAAATTTCTTTACATTTCTTTACTTTTTAATGCAACTTTATTCATCACTAAAGGAAAAAGAGATAAAAACCTATTACTTTTACATTGTAAACATTTCTTTACCATAATCAGCTTCAGGTCAAAATAATTCAGACATGACCTTGAGAATAAGGCTGTGATTTGCAACTTTAATAGTTATAAAAAAGTGTTCTACTTTTCACTAAGTTTAGTATATGGATGGAATATGTGAGATGCCATCCTATTCCTTTTCAGGAGGCATGTATTTTTTTTTTTTTCAGTTGTGAAATAATTACCTCAAATTATTTAATAATAATTGCTTGCTATTTATTTATTATAGAAATTCCTTACTGCTAAGTTTTTTTAAAAAGTGTATGATACAGTTGCAATACAGAGAACAAGCATAATCCTTCATTATATTATCAAAGGTAGCTACTTCTTTCCTTAGTTGAACATTCCTTTTAAGTTAATACCATACAGGATAGAATGATAAAAAGCTTGTTGTGGCATGACATGAGTTACACCATGTAGATAGGTGAAAATGGTAGAGAACCAATTTTGACCTAGTGCTAACAGAATCCTCCTAAGGCCACTCTGACGGTAGAATAGCTATCCCAAAGGATGCTGTGCTTATCTTTGCTAGAATTAGAATGATACAATTGTAGCAATGGAAGGAAATATTTAGGGTCTTTATTCAATTCCCAGGTTCAATGAGGGGGTCCAAATTCAAACTTTTCCCTCAAATGTTTCTTCAGCATCTTGAGAACAGATCTGAACTGCCCTCTGTTAGGCATGTTGTAGCCATATCCTGTGTTGTAGATCAGGGGATTGGACTAGATAATCTTCATGATGATTCAGTAATTCATGGGGCTGGTCTAATGCTTAGCTCAGCTTTATGTTCTTCAGGAAATGCCATCACAAATGCAAAATTAGATTTCCAGAAAATGCATGAAATACAACTGAAGAATAAAGCAGATATATATCCCTAATGAGAAGGAAATGAAATAATAACTATATCTGAAAACTATATCCAGGTGGTATGATCACAGTCACAGGACAAACAAAATTAAAATACACTGGAATGATACAAGTATTATACAAGTGGTTTTAAGCAAAGAGAATGTTTATTTTCAGTTTGATCTATGCTAAGTGTACTCAAATCCAATTATAACAGTCCTTCTTTGTATGAGAATTCACTTGCCACCCTCTCTTGATTTTCACGAAGTATGGCCACTAATGCCCAACTCACAAAACAAAAACAAGCAAACAAATTAAAAAAAACAAAAACCCAAGCCTGTTTCTTTCTCCATTTGTCATTTAAAAAGAAATAGTAATAAAATGCTAGAGATGGTGACAAAATAGTTTCTGAGACAGAACAATGTCACCATAAAAACCGGTCTTCCCAAAAATGCTGGATCTATTGAGAAAGCGGCAATATAAAGCATGACACTTTGACAGAGAAGTGGGCAGATAAAATGCCCATGGAGCTTTGTATTGAATCTGATACACATTCCTCTTTATTTAATAATCGATGAACTTTCTTTTACAAGAACTAAACTTTCATATGCAGTGAAGGGTGTTTTAAATAGAAAGCAGTTCTTCCAAGAATTTTAAGTTCCAAAGCAAAGATGCATAAGTGAACTGAAGAGGGATGCAGAATTCTGTGGGTTATAAATGAGAGAAGACTTTTATTTTATTTTTTTTGCAAAATGCTGGAACATTCTTATTTGCTGTTATAAGGAATGAAAAAGAAAGACACCATAGTTTTCAGTAGAAGTAGATTTGTAAGGTGTGTTGAAACCTGATTCTTCCTGGCATAAATAAGCAACAGTGAACATCTGCTGCTCTCCATCATTTGCTGATTTTTTTTTAAACAACTGTGGGGAAGCCAGTAAAAACTATACATTAGCAACTTTATGGCTATTGGCCAAACTCTGGACAACCACAAGATAGCAGCAAAGCATTGGGTTTTTTATTTCTTGTGTGCCATATCATGTTTATTTAGTTTTTTGCCACCCTGATCCAGTAGACTTAAGCAGTATGTAAAATCCCAAATGGATTCAAAAAGGAAGAGACATAGGTAAAAATATGGAATGGAATATGAGATTTATGTTGCTGTTTTTGCATAAGCATTTGTGAGCCGAAGGTAACGGGCCCCAAGTGAGGAAACATGTATCGTGGTAACGCCACCCCTTACTACTTGTGTGTCAGATATCTTGGTGTGCACAACAGTTGCTCCCAACCCACCTTTTGACTTTGAATCCAAAGACAACCCTACTATTTTTGTGGCAACCATGAGAACTAGTTTCATACAGTGGGTGAAAAAATAACACAATAGCAAATCGCACCTTTCCAAAAACATGGGACAAATGGAAACCAGTGCTCTCCCATGGAAGAGTAGAAAGGACAGCCCACTAGGTGTCCTAACCACCAGGAAACACACTGAGACAATGAACTGGTCTCTAATATTTATTGCTAGTACTTAACAGGAATCCTAACAAACTGAAGAAGCGTGGGAAAACCCAGACATATAAACCCCAAAGGTTAAGGCGGTCCCGATCTGTGTCTCTTTGAATGGCTGACCAATTCCTCAGTGCTACGCATGCGCTTGACAGTCTGGGTGAGAGCCCCCTGCTCGCCATCCTTACTCATGACACTAGGGCAGGAAAAAACAAGAAGCACAGAAGGATTGGAATATTGTTTCTATATATAGTCTTGCTCTTGAAAAACAGAGCCACTAGCATTTTTTGTTATATCAGTTTTTGTTACCTAGCTTTGCTTCAATAAAGGTTGCTTCTCAGAAGTTTTCTCACTAATTCCAGCCCTGCATACTGGGTTTAGCCAGACAGCAACAGCATGCAAGTGTCGGAGACCGACTTTTGGGAGAAGACTTTTCAACTCTCAGCTCTGGAATTTCCTGAGAAATTCCCCAAATCCCAAATATGTACACTTTAGTAGAAATGGTTTAACACAAACATCTGCACAATTTCAGCCATATTCACACAGTTGTATGTGTATCTGGTGTATGTGCATACAGAATGCAGAGATGACAGACACTCCCATCTCTATTGCACACACATTTGCAACCATGATTAACAAACATATGCAGCATCTATGTAAACATAGGTGTTCATTTTCAGTTCCCAGGGGAGAATACACCATACATGGAAGGGAGACAGACATCCTTATTAAAAACCCACTCTACCCCCACCATACAGACTTCCACAAATGATCATATGAACACTGTTATACAGTGTCAGTAAACACTGTAATGACACAGAAGTCTTCAGTGAAATACTATATTTTTGCTTGGTAGCAGAAGAAATAGGCACTGTGGCCATATCTGTTCTTCAGGCTAGAAACTAAAGTTGATAACAGAAGAAGAAAAAGAAACTGACTACTGCTCTCTCTCTCTCTCTTTACACATTTGGTCTTTATGGGTGCAGATCTGCACTTTCCTTTCTCCTTTGTGATTGGAGTAAATCTGGAGTTGACCCCAGACCTTTCTGAAAATTGAGCTGACCTAGAAGTCATAGATAGGTAAAGCACAGTAATAATAGAACTTGAAAATCAATATGTTCTGTTTTACAGGGTCATGATAAAGTCTTTGTGGTTTCAAAGGCAAAATGTTATTTGGATTTTGTAAGGTTCGTTTTATTGTCAATTAACTTCTGAAAGTCTTTGAAACAAAAGTCTTTCTACATTTGGAAATTTTGAGTGAAGTTGTTTTGGATAGCTACTCATTTTAAAAGCTATTTTGTATCTACCAAATAATGGTTTACAATATTTTGAGAGTTTAATGAGGACTCTGTAAATTATAGTGGGCATAATCCCATCTTTTTCCAACACAATTGGATTTGCACAGAACTCCAACAATTTTTTTTTAGCAAAGCAACCAAATAGTACTATGCTTTCAGTGATGCTGATAATCTTGAGGGGCCACTGGCTGCTTATCACTCAAAATAGACTTCTAATAATGCAGATATTTTCAATTGAAATGTTGCTACAGCTCCTAATACAGGTATTCCTCACTTACTGACTGCAACTGGGACAGCAATTCCATCGCTAAGTGACATGGTCGTAACGTGAAACTTCCTGTGACCGCACCAGATTTACGACATCAGTTTCTGCTGTGGTCACTGAGTGAATCACCAATGTCATTAAGCATGACATCACATGACAATGACTTGCAACTTCCTGCCAGCTTCCCCATTGACTTTGCTTGTTGGAAGCCAGCTGTGAAGGTCACAAATGGTGATCACATGACCCCAGGATGCTCTCACCATCATAAATCTGTGCCGGTTGCCAAGCCCCCAAATCACAATCACATGCCTGCAGGGACTTCGCGACAGCCTCAAGTTTGAGAACCGGTTGTAAATTTCCTTTTTCAGCACTGTCATAACTTCAAAAGGTCACTGAACAAGCAGTTGGTAAGCGAGGACTACCTGTATGCCGTTTAATTCTATGGAAAATCTCAGCAAAAATGAATAGGGATATTATACTCATATATATCTCAGAACGATGGCAAGAAATAAATATTTGTCTCAAAAGCCCCAACGACTCTTAAGCATATACAACAAGCAGAAATAACTTACATAAACTGTTCTGGGTTCTTACACTTCAGTAGGCTCCCAGGGTTATACTGTGTTTTGTGTTTGCCTCCTATAGGTAATACAAAGTGACTCAACATACAGATCGTCAGCACTGCAAATCCATCGATTTTCATCTGAGGCAGTCCTTATTTTCTGACTGCAACCATAATGGATAGCATTTCCTAACCATAACCCAATTACTATATATACTTGTGTAACAGCCCATCATTGGATAAGCCAACCCTCAATTTCTTAAACAAAATACCATGAAAAATGTGCCACCTGCAGATAAGCCAACCCTTAAAATTTTGGTATGCTTTAATTTTCAGTCGGCTTATCCACGGAGGGCACATTTCTCATGGTATTACTACTTTTTACATACTACATTATTACATACTATGACTAATAATTTTCTGACATGGGAAAGAGAAAAACAGAAGAGAAAGGGAGGCATCCCAATGACAATAAAAGTAGTTTTGGACTTTTGGAATGCCCACCCTTGAAAAAAGAAATACATTTTCCAAAATGTGTTGGGACATTAAAAAAGAAATGGTACTTGGTATTCTTCCCTCTCTTTTTTATTTCAAAGTCTGCCATCTTCCTTCACCAGAAGTGGGTAACACTTGTTTTTTTGAAACACACACATACACACACACACACAAAATATACAAGCATTTTCCTCAAGTTACTTTTTAATTAAACAAAAGCTATGTAATTAAAACTTTGGACACAAATCTTGCAATATTTATTGCATTCTAGAAACCAAAGTATAAAAAAGGCATTAGCCTTCACTAAAGATCTACAATTAGGCGCATAACAAGAAGAATTAATTAACCAATATAAATGCAAGTGCTGAAATTGCAGAAAGAAGAAATAATCTACACACTTTGCAGACAGAAGAATGTAGATTATTTGAAATGCTGTTGAATTTCTGCAGATTTCAAACAATGGTTTTAAAAGCAAAACACCATACACAATTGAAATAAGGAAAGATTTCTAGATATTTTAAAATATTTCACGATTCAATCATGTTGTTCATGCTGTGAGCTATTGTATTATATGTGTATGTGCATGTATGTATGTATGTGTGTGCATCTATATCTACAGTATATCTATATCATCTAACTCTCTCTCTCTCTCTCTCTCTCTTTCTCTCTCTCTCTCTTAAGAAGTCCCTATATTAGCTAAACCATTATTTCACAAATTATGGGATTCCAGTTTTTGAAATATACTAACTTCTAGATGCACAATAATATATGTCTAAATTATCTGGAAGCAAGGAGTGCATTTCTTCCCTCTTGCTAAAAATACAGATATTGTATAGAATGTAGCACATCATATTGGAATCAATATTAAAAGATTTGATCCGTAGGTTAGCATAACACAGTACATAATCCTAATGCTATATTCCTAAATGAATATATGAAGATGACAAGTCTTCTGTAGTAAAATACTTGCTAAGTTAATTTCTCAGACAAACAGGTCAGAGGAAATGAGATGTTCCCAAGGTGTTTCAGGGGGTTGGGGTAAAAACTCAAGGTGGCAGTTGTAAATATGCAATCAAAGCCCCATCCCCTTTTCATATGTATCACATGTATGATGCATGTAAAACAATGGCAGGGTTTTGATCAGGTGTCATGCCCACCATCTTGATTTTTGCCTGCCCCCCTCCCCCACTTATGCCCTTGGTTATTACATAGGCCAAACACTTTTTTTCATAAGTTCATTTTTCTATTATCTATTTATTCAATAATTTGTGCCTCAAATTTGACATGGAATCATGGATGCATAGTCTAATATATCCTTCCCAATCATAATTTTATCTTGCTAAGTGTATTTTACAATGGATACATTTTTGAAGTGGGTTTATATAAATAAAATGTCCTTCTCCAATAGGTGTTTCTGTATCCTATCTTTTACAGCTTTATGCCATTTCACTGAGGTCTGCTATCTAAGAAATACACAATTTCTGGCACTGAAACCTTAAATCTTTTTTTTTTTAAGACCCCAAATTTATTTGGTGTTTCATCAGTAGTTCTTACTTTGACTTTCCCCATTGGTTTGCAAAGTTGCTTATGTATTTTCATGTCTTCCAATCGGTATAACAATCTTTCTATTTCCAAAAGTTAATTGACATAGATTTCATAATAAAATATCTTACTGGCAATTTGTCTGGAGTAACTTGTTTTCAACTATTCACTAACATTTGTGTCACAGTGTAAATTAAGTTCTATGGAAAATTTGCAGGCTTTGCATTTTATATTTTCTCTGGAATAACATACCTTCAAACATCTGGTTTCTTTCTCCAGTGTAATGTACTTATAACCATGACTGGTATTTAGACTTTGCTAGAAATTTTGCATTCCCCAATAAAAAATATCTTCTTGCTGGCTTTCTGTAAAGTTGGAACTCCCTTTTTGTACCAGTGTTAGTATCCTAAATACTTAATCAAAGAAATAAATTTCTGCAGAAGGTTGGAGTTCAATTGCCATCTGATAAGTATAGCCTGTGAAGAGATAGTAAATGGCAGCCATGTTGTGAACTGGCCTTGAGAGAAGTGCCATGCCAACTGCAATATATCTTCTTTCTTTAAAAGACAATGAATATCTGCTTCTTAAAATGATTTTAAAGTGAATGCATGAAAGTAGCAGATTCTCTTTCACCTTAAGGTGGAAGGAATAGCTGGATTTCAGGAGAAAAGGTACAGTATTATTGCACTAGAATTTCACTGCAAATTCCCCCTCTGGCAGGCGTATCTTTGGGTGGGGTGGGTGGGGTCAAGAAAATCAAGATGGCAGCAACAAATGTATAATTAAAATACCACCCCTTTTACATGCTTCACATGTTAAAAAGCAACAAGGGTTTGGTAACAATCAGATGCTACCAGCCCAGGGTAATAACAATTATACATGGCGAGGGGGGGGGGCATGAGGGATAGGGAGAGAAAACAAGAGAAAGTACCAGTTTTTTTTTTTTTTAATAAGATTTCTTATAATAGGTATGTGGCTCTCCATGTGAAATTTGATGGAAGGAAAGCTAAATATACCTGGTCTTTCAGCAAAGCCAGTGGAATACTCCTGCTACCCACCAATCTCACCAATAAAGCCTACACAGCATTTAGAAGAAATATAGTATGTGAGAATGTTTCACATTCTTTCTAAATGTGTTGACCATTTGTAGGTTCCCAGCACTAAGGGGAAATTGATACCCTCAAAGTACATGAAATGATAACCAGCCATAATGTATTTTGTGGCTTCTAGATAGGAGTACCTTTTGAGATATTTCATTGGTTTTATTTCCCTTGATATTTCTTGGGGAGTTCTCTGACAAGGATCCTCCAAATTAGTCTCTAGATGTTGTCATGTGTGACCATTCATTCAAGAGTCCTTTTGGGCAATCTACAGAACTCAATACCTTCCTTTTATAGCAGTTTTCACACTTGTGTTATATAAACTGTATATTCTAGCAGCAATAATCTAATCTTCCAGTCCAAAAATCTTCCAGTCTAATTCTGGGAAACCTTTAATTTGTAGAAACTGAATCTTGGTTACTATGAAAGCAGCTATGCTGCTTGTTCATGGCTCCTTCAAGCCAGATGATTGAGAAGCATGGTTCTTCTCAATCATTTTGCCTCTCCTGTTTTTCAGCAGCAGCAATACCTTTTCTCCTTCTTCTTCTCCTTCTCAACAAAACCTATCTTGTTAGTCAGAGTTCATACCTCCATAGCCATGCAACATAATGTAATGTAGCAGTCACTACAATCTACTGTAGTGAATTCTTGCAGGTAAATTTTATCATGGTTCACAAAAGAGGGTTAAAGAATGAAAAATGTAATGTGTACAGTAGAGGCATATGAGTAATGATGAATGTGAAAATGCAGCTATGCTTTCCTGAAGCTTTATCTACTGCATTCCATCATCATGTTCATGGCCTTCTTTTTCTGTTGGGCTCGTGATGACAATCTAAATAGGTGCTGCATGTCTTTATAGGCAATGTGGGCATTCTTGCCCTACCTATTTCTTTTTTGTCATTTATTACCTGGAGAAGTGACAACATATATAAATCTTCAATTACTTCTCACCCACCTCCTTTTTAAACAACTTTATTTTACCCATTTTCTAGATGGCTAGCCATGTTCGTCTGTTGCTGCAAATTATTTTGTTGCACCTTAAAGTTGTTCAGCTCAGCAGGTCATAGCCCCTGGGTCAGAAGCTAAGAAGCCTGGGGGAAGCATGCAAAAAGGAGGCAAGCTTCTGAAAGCATGGTTGCGCCCACTATCTTAACTTTTTGATCCCTCTGTGGCTGCCTCTGACCACTGGTTTTGCTGTCCAGGAATTTTAGGAATTGAGGTCCAATGTTTCTGGAAATAACTGATTGGGAAAATTGCAAAATTATGATGAATGTAATGGAATGGTTAAAATAAAGTTGACAGATTATAAATAATTAGTGGCGTTAATCAACACTGACCTTCTCTTCTTTCCTAATATACAAATAAAATAAGCAACATAGTTTAAAAACTGTCATCCAATTAAACATTTATACTGAGTGCAACAACTCAGCTCAACAGAATGTTTTTCCAAAGTTTCCAAAAATAGGTCTAGACTACTATTTCCTTTTGCAAGAAGTTTCATGATGTTTTGCATCCAACATCAAAAATATTGCCTATTATGTCTCTGCAGTTCCTTCTGCTCCAATAAAATTGTCAGGAGAATTAATCATTTGCAACATATTTAACTATAATAAAATTAATAGATTATCTTCCTTCTGATTGTTCTGCTATATTTTGTTTGTTAGGAGAGCGATAGAGAAATTTGGCCCAATATATTGGCGGGAGGGGAATAAGACATATTCCTTCGGGTTACCCTGGTATTTAGATTAATTTCAAACACTGTTATTTAACCCAGCGTTCTCAAATTATGGGCCATAAGCCTCCTGCAAATCACAAGCAACTTAGAGTTGTAATTATTTTTAAAGTTTGGTAAACAGTGAGGTGTACTTTCTAATGAGAGTGTTTAAAACTGCAACCAAATGGAGCAAGCTTGAACCTCGAAACCCCCAGTTCACAATATAGGTTAAATTAGCATGAAATTAACAGAGATTGAAGCCAAGTGCACTAAATGCCCATTTTCAATGTAGGAATAATAATAGTAATAACAACAACAACAACAACAATCCACTACTACTACTACTACTAACCTCACAGGGATGGTATAAGGTATGGCCTTCCAGATATTCAGTATTTGGTTTCCTGTTGCCAGAAGCTCTCTTTTCCCCACCATAACAAGAAGGGATAATCAACACAGAAGTGTTGAGCTTGAGCAGAGTCAAACCAGAAGACATCAAGTCCAGCATTCTGCTCCTTGATGGCCAACCAGATGACAAAAGGAAACCCATATGTAGATGTAATGGCATGTGAGGATAACCTCGGGAGACAGGAGAAAGAGCTGCAGCCTAGACAACAGTCTGATAAGTGAAATCTGAGTCCAAAGGAGACATGGAGTAGAGAAAACATCTCAGAAGGGACCCTCCCTAGTTCTCTGGAACTAATAGTCATCCTGATGAATAACAATTGTGAGCATATTTTCCAGGAAATGACCTTTTACTTGCTGCTTTTAGGTTCCCCACTTTATTGTTGTTTGTACAGAAGTAGGTAACTTTGCAGTACAGTGACATTATGTCATGTTATATGTTCGATTATCTGTAGACATCCTGACATTTCAGCCTTTGTATACTTCAGGTGAATTATTCCATATCTCTTAGCAATTGCAATGGTTTTTCTAGCCACTGAGCAACCATAGCTTTGGAAAGCACAGTAATGGAAGAGAAATAATTTCTCCTTAACCAATGGCAATGCTGAGTCACAACAAGAAAACATTATTATTATTATTATTATTATTATTATTAGCAAACCATGGCTTGGGGATCAATAACTTTGTCATTAAAATCCATAAGCCTATATTGAAATGTTAACTTAAGATGCCACCTTTTCCTACTGGTCACTGATCAGAAGCCATAAGAGGTCTGAAAGAATGACAAAGATCAGAGTAAACACACCTAGGAAATCTGACAACATTGTGTTTAATGTTTGGTACTTTCCAGATGTGATATTTTGAGAGAAGAAAAAGGCACTATTTTATGTCTATAACATACATCTCCCTATTATTAAATAGACTCCTCCATCAATCCCTCACCAGCACGAGATGTAATTTGGATACTGACCTTCACGGCAGCAGATAAAAGCTATGTTGGCTCAGAGGGTCTTTGCAATAAGAGAAATCATCTGTCAAATATGGCACTTCAAGGATGTACCATAAAATTTAAGCAACCACAAAAATTCTTAATGTATTAGCTTTTCTGTTCATTGTGAGAAGGGAGAAACAAACCTGATGCACCCAAATGTGCATGTGAAACACTCCTTTTTACTGGGGGGAAAAAAAGGGAAACAAATCTGTACAGGAAAAGAATTTTTGGGATTTCTATATCTGCAATGTGAAATGATGATTCAGGAGATGGGCCTTTTCTGCCATGGCACCCACGCTGTGGAACATCATTACCCCCAAGCTGAGACTGGTCCCATCCTTGATATCCCTTAAAACATGGATGTGTCATCAGGCTTGGGGATCTCAAGGAAGTGGTAAATTAGTGAGAGGGCTGTATTGCCTATAATAGTAACTCTCTCTGCTACTCTGTCACTAGTAATCCTGACTGGTGTTCTTAATTGTAAAATAATTTAAATTGTTATTTTTTTATGATTTTTAAATTATACGCCATCCAGAGTCATGCTCTGTGAGATGGTGCTTATATAAATATGATAGATAGATAGATAGATAGATAGATAGATAGATAGATAGATAGATAGATAGATAGAGATATGTTTGTCTGATTACGTGATCCATAACCTCTGGGTTCAAGTGAATCTGACCAAGAGAACCTTGGTTTCTTTTTCCCCAATAATAAGATTTCCAACATCGATCTGGGAAAATAACAGTGACATATATCTCTAGTGATGTACATATCCTTCTGTCATATGTTATGACAAAGCAGAACCAGCCATCATTTAACGAGAAGCCGACTGCAACTTTCTCTAAGACATATATTTGTTACATTCATACATTTTTAAGTACATGCCTAGCTAAAATGCCTCAAATGTACCTTTAACCCTATAATGTTCCTGGTGTCTTCTTTCCATGGAAAAAAGATCTGTCATTTTTCAAGGTTTCTTTCCTACATCCACTTCTTTTGCCGTTTCTTCCTTTTTTTTCTCTCTTTCCTTCTCACATATTCAGAAAAATAGTTTTTTCTTCTTTTTCCTCCACCTCTTTATTCTCACATGATGATGTTACAACCATCACAACATCATTCTGAAAATGACATGATTTGCATGATGATATCATGATGCATGTGACATCATTTGCCCATCATCCCTCCTGTAGACACCTATGTTCATAATCTAAGATTCACATGGGGAGATTCAGGGCTACAAAAAGAAGAACTTCTGTACACCAGATACCATTGTGACTATTAATTTAGATGTTTTTAAAAAGGGACTGGAGACATTCATGAAAGACTGGGTGATCAGTGCCTACTAGTTTTGATGGATGTTTACCACTTCCTGATTCTCGCACATACTTATATTATGGTGTGCTCCAGGACCCTTCTACTAAATGTTGTCATCTTACAGGACCTAGGAAGAGTTCACTGGAGTGGGTGACTATATTAAATCTAAATATTGATAATGATAATGATAATGATAATGATAATGATAATAATAATACCACCAGTTACTAGAGTGAAAGAAGGCTATCATCCTTTGTCTGTTCCTATGAGCTTTCCAAATACAACTAATTGGCCATTGTGAAATACTAGATGGGTTATTGGCCTGACTCAGAGGGCTCTTATTGTGATTTTACATACTTATTGCTATCAAACAAGGTAATAAGCACTATGACATGTATGCAGATAATTTACACTTCAGCAGTGATTAGGTTTGGAAGGAGTAAAATCCCATGAATTATTAGATTTGAAAAAAAAATGATGCTGAATTTTGCAGGCAGAGAGGAAAGTTTTTAAACTAAATGGAACTGCATTTTCTTTTGACTACAACAAAGTCTTCTTTGGCATCAGTGTTTGAATGGCAACCTCTGAAAATTTTGTATGCAGGTAAAGTTGCACAGAAAATTGTATTTCAGTCCTGCTTTTTAGTGTGTCCCTTTGTTACCTGGGCTCATGCCCTTTTTGTGTCTTGGGATGAAAAGAGAAAGCTTTTAATGCAGTAATAAATTCATAGTTTAGAAAAATATTTTGGGAAGGTTAATGTGTATGGACAACAGAGAAAATTCCTGTCACCACCCAAAAGTCAGGCTTTTAAAACAATTCTCAGTCTTGATCTCTCCGAAGATGGTTTGAGTATGAGAGACAGAGTTAGAAAGGTGAAAAAAATGTCAAAGATTCGCTATTAAATTTTTCTACTTCCTAGGTTTTAAAGTTGAGAATCCTGCTATTTATTGGTGAAATATTTTATTTTTTAAAAAAAACAACAGCATACTGAATCAAATTGAATCCAAGTCATGTTTTAATAAGGCAACATGAAATAGATAATATCAGCTTTGTCATATGCTACACATTTCATTTTTACCAAATTAATTCCACTTTTAATTAGTTTGATTAAAGAATTTGGCAGGACAGTTCAGATCCAAGCTATGTCCTATGAGAATATAATTAAAACCTAAGAGATGTTATGAACAGGAGATAAGTTATTTAAAAAATGGTAGCATTTCTTTCCAAAAGACTATAGAGATTGGCTCAGAGCTCTTTTTTGTATCCTTAGCCCATAACATAAGAATTTCTGAATCATTTCATATTTCCTCCCTAATGTAGAGCTTCCCCTCTACTGGCAGAGAAGTATGGATGCATGGAAAAGCCCCCTAGATCATTTTAACATATCTTCAACATGTTTTGCGTGGGAGCTCTGAAGGAACATCTCCACCCATGATAGTGGCGAAGAATGAAACCTTGATTTGTACAAACCTGTCCTCGTTAAATGATAGAGAATGGCAACTGTAACAGTTGTAATTTTATGGTAATCTGAGTCAGTCTTAGCTTCTAGTGACTACATGAACAGGTCCTTGTGGCTTTCTTGGCAAATTTTTTGGGAGGGGTCTGCCAGTACTTTCTTCCAGGATGCTTTTTAACTTCCTGATCTAAGTGGAAGAGAAAGACCTAAAAGTCACCCAGCTGGCTTCCATGCCTAAGGAAGAACTAGAAGCCACCCTTCCCCACTCCTTGTGCAGCATCTGAAAGCACTACACCCCACAGTAACAGTAAGACCTTCTTACTCTAACATCAGTTCTGCCTATTCTAAAAGCACTCTGCAGAAAATAATGCTGAATGTTTTACTGTGGAGCTGATGAAGGTTCATAAAAGCAAGTCTAGGAATTCAGCCTGAAGGCTGGGTAAATTCAGACTAGTATTTCAATAGCTGAAGGGCTGAATTCTTCACAGGAAACTCCCCTCAAGCTCCAGTGTCCTCCAGCTGGAACTGGCATTATGGGGTTGAGTTGAGGGGGAAAAGAGAGGCATGGGCTTCCCACTGACCATTCTTAAATGGAAACAAAGAAGAAGAACAGAGATAGTGGCTTCCAGATAGTACAGATTTGTCTATATTCATCAGTGAAAAAGAAGTTTCATTTTCACTGAACACTGTTTCTTTCTATTTAAAGGAGATAGAGAACAACATAAAAAGAGCCTGTGGAATCAGGTGAAAAGTTTGCCATGTCAAGCCTAAATCCAGACAGAGCTTGGTAGCACCTTTTCTGACTAATGGATTCCATTAAAAGGCACAAGCTTTCATGAGCTGCAGCTAGAATGGCTAGATCGATCTAAGGGAGGGGAAGACAGGGTGGTTATGCAGATGCAGATTACATGTGACACAGATTACAAGTTTATGTTATCAATTAACAATTGTAATGTGAGGAACCCATTGTGTTTGATGAGATGACCTTAAACCTTTTGATGTATGTGAGTTCAACAACCTCTTGCACAATTTGAAGTTAAAGCCCCATGTTTCCAAATCAATCACTTTGAGGTCTGCTGTGGAGCGTCCCAGGAGGCTGAAATCCTCTGATAGCTACTTGTCTTTGTTTTGAATCCTGATGTCAAATTGTGTCTATTAATTCTTTTGTGCAAAGTTTGTTCCATTTGTCCTATGTAGAATCCAGAGGAGCATTGCTGGCAGATGATGGCATATATCATACTAGAGGAAGAGCATGTGATGGTCCCTCTAATCTGTTGTGTGTACCCCCACCTCACCCCTATTTAAATTCCAAATCCGTCTAGCCACTCTATGCATCTGATAAAGTGAGCTTATACCTTTTAATGACATTTGTTAGTCAGAAAAGGTGCCACCAGATTCCTCCTGAATTTTTGTTTCCATAGACTAACACAGCTCTCCTCCTATCATGTCCAGCCTTCTGTATCTTATGGTTGGCCAACCAGATACATCCAATAAGCTTATAAGCAGGATCAAAAGGCACTGGTCATCTTCCACTTTTACTCCCCAGAAATGTTTTTTAAAACATCAAAACTGATTTGTCTTAGCAAAGTTAGTAGCTATTGATGGCTCAACTATACACTAAGTTACCATTTGTCCATATTAAAATATTTAAACTGTTAGTCAGTTCTATAGTTTAAGTATAGTAGAGTATAAACTTTGTATACAGAAGGCCCCAAATTCAATGTCACCAATAGGAAATATCAAATGATGGGAAAGATCTCTACTGAAAACTAATACAAATTGGTTTAGTTATCAGCACAGAGTTCAATAGACAATTAGTACAAACAAGTTACAGTAGCTGTAAGTTTCTGAGTTTGTTATTGAGGTTAAGCTTTGTTCATCAGTAAATACACATTAATGCAGACGTGAAGAGATGATAAATCCCTGAATACTGAAATAACATGTGATAGATATAGATAGTAATCCTGACCTCACGGGAGGAAAACGTAGCATGTAATTATAAATGCAGTTTTCCAGTTAAATGGTTCAGTGGGGGAGTGGAAGAATAAGACCTCACAAGAAGCCAAATAGTTATTTCCTTCCCTCTTCTTCTCTTTCTTATTGTTCAGTTTATTCTCTGAGCTGAATGTTTAATAGTCACATAGCTGATTTCTACTGCAGCCATTTCTCGAAGGTTAATGAGAAGCAGCAGTTCAGCGAAAGCAATCAGATGTGAAGTCTTGACTTCTTTCAGATGTTCTTTTTTGGTCTAGAATTTGCAAGCTATGTTTGAAAGATTATTGTCACATACAGCCTGTATCTATGTATGCGTGCATCGAAAAACTGGGAAATATTCTCAGATGCAGTGAATATATGGTATTCATTAGCTGGACTATTTAATTGGCTCATGTGGTTCCGTTCACCTTCAGACTAATGGTTGTGGGATTTGAATCTTTCAAACAGAGATTTATACATTTCTCCTCCACTTCCAAGACTTTGCAATTATGAATCCAAAAAGGGAGGGAACTTTCAGTAGGAACCAGTGAGATGGAGGACTGGAACAGAAATTTGGCTGATTTCCCTGCTACTCTCAAGTGGCCAGTGAGATCTCTTTGCTGCATTTTGCTAAAGTCTCATAGAGAGATTATTGTCTTTAGTGATGCTCCAATGGTAGATTAGCAGAACATCCAAAAAGAAGAGACTAGAGTTGCTGTCTGCTCTGGAACTTTGCCCTGAATCCCTTTGGGACCTCATTGAAAGCCATTCTCTAAAGATAGGGAGGTGTCCACAATGGTTTTGAATAGGAAATAGAGAAACCAAATTAACTCATAGATTAGAAGAAGTGTCGCTTTTAAAAGCCATGTATTCATATTGGAACAGCCAGGAGTATGGCACAAGACCAAACAGCATTTTCTTCTGTTATACATAGGGTCACCATGAGTCGTAAACGACTCAACGGCAACTAACAACAACAAAAACATTCATTGCAACAGTCTATTTATAGGGCATGCTAAGGTTGGGATTTCCTCCCCAACTTTCTCCCCCCCTGTCCCTATCCATGGTTGTAGACTGCTATTTGCATGCCATAGTTCACCCTCCAGTCAAGTGAGTTACATTTCAGTTTTATAAAACTGAGACCAGTAAAAATGATTGTTCCATGATCACTCAGGTTTTCAAGGTCTGAGTACATGTTCAAGTTCAGCTTAAAGTCAAATTCCTGATTCTGAAAGCATACTCATTCTGAGAAGTAGACTGTATTAACAGCCAAAAAACAGATTAACACTGATTGTCTCAGCCTTGTTTTTCCCTTTCTCTGTCCCTATTTTCAGAAAGATATAACTAGTGTATTGTACTGGGTTAGTGGTTAAAATATTGGACTATACCTGGAGAGATTCTGGCTCAAGTCTACTTTCAAGCCTAAAAGCTCAAGTGAGTTTGGGCCAGTCATTCTCTACCATCCCAGTCTAACTGGTTATGGTTATGGGAGAAAATTGGAGAAGGAAGTGATATGAATACCACTTTGAGATCCTAGAAGAACGGCAGGATACAGTAAATTTAAATACATATCCATTGTGGACAAATGCACAGATTGTTATCTTACTCTTTAATTTCTAATCTTAATCTCTCCCCACCAAACCCAACTCTAACTCTTTGTCCAACTCTCTGCTACCTTACTGATGCAATTCAGGCAATGGTGAACAAGCTATACATACATACATACATACATACATATATATATATATATATATATATATATTAAAAAAGGTGAAAGCTCCCTTGTGCAAGCACCAAGTCATGTCTGACACTTTGGGGCAATGAGACTTTTGCAATGTTTTCTTGGCAGATTATAGCGGGGTGGTTTGCCATTGCCTTCCCCAGTCATCACCTTCCCCAGCAAGCTGGGTACTCATTTTACTGACCTCAGAAGGATGGAAGGCTGAGTCGACCTGAGCCGGCTACCCAGGAGAGAATCCAGCTTCTGCTGAGATCAAACTCGGGTTGTGGGGAGTTTCATTTGCAATACTGCTGCCTACCACTCTGCACCACACAAGGCTATAGAACAAGCTATAGCTTTCAATATTTTGTTAGATTGCAATTCCCATCATCCTTCACCTTTGGATGTTTTAGTTAGAGTTGATGGGAACTGGAATTCAGTATAATTGGGAAATCATTGTCGTTCATCCCTGAAATAAGGGATCCATCCCTAGAACAGCTGAAAAGCAACTTTTTTTGTCAGATCAGAAGTAATCATGCAATTTTGTCTCATTTGCTTAAAAACCTTCCCTCACTGGTTGCTTCTAAGTCTGTTTAGCCAGACTGAGATAGGGTGCTGGCAGTGTGGTAGCAAAAGACAGTTCATTAGAAATATGGAAGTTACATTTTCTTATAGCTATGAAAGGTGTTTTCCACTGCAGCTATCATAATTACTAGAAGCAAAAATTAGAGAGTAATAGTCATCTGTGCATTTTTCTCTAATTGCTATTATTTAATCAGTTTCTAAAACTAGCATCCCTCCTTAATCATTCAGCATTTTCTCCTTCCTGCTTTGTGGGGTGCGGGGAGCTTTTCTCTTATACTATTCAATCTGCTTTTTGAAAAGATTTTTATGATCTTTCCTTTGAGTGTAAGGAGGAAGAAGTAGCAGTATTTTGTGGGCAGATGGTATTGGAGGGGAACAAAGTTGGCTGTATCAAAACAAGGCTCATGAGAACAAGGATGGTAAAAACAGAGGGAAAAAATGAGTCATAAGCAGCCAGGGGAACTAAAATGAACTGGCATCAAAATCACACTGAATTTCCAACTTCCACATTGCTGATCCTTGATATGTCTGATCTGCAGGATGATACTTGCTCAAGTATGACTTCAACAACTGAAGTGGAAAGAAAGCTGTTTTTTTTCTTTTTCTTTTGCCAGATATGATCCTGTGAAATGGGGAATATGTGGTTCTCTAAATGTTGCTGAATGTAACTCCAGGCTCCCTTACTACTGATCATTAAATGTGGGACTGCTTAGCATTGTAGCTCAGCAACAGATGAAACACTACACATTTCCCAGCCCTCTTTAATACAGTGGGATTACACTATATTTTAAAACACAGGATCACAGGTTACTCACAGGAAGTTTAGCAGAGGTGCCTAGTTGAAAAACTTGGTAATTGTGGTCTTTCAAAAATAGTTGGTTCACTTTTCCTTACACTTTGAGGTATGTGAAGTTCATTTTATTTGTTTTTTTTTTTTTTTTATATATCAAATTTATCCCCTGCCCTTCTCTCTCTGTTTAGTTATTTAGTGATTAAATTTGTATACCTCTGTAATCTCTAATTCTGTAATCCTAGTAGTTAACAACAATAAATCATCCAACAATATTTGCAACATTAAAATGTCCATGGCAAAAAATAATAATATAGAGGAAGCAAGCAAGCAAGCAAGCAGAAAGAAAGGAAGGAAGGAAGATAAGCAGAGGCTTCTCAAATTATCCCCAAATAGTTTTAGGAAAAGTTTCTTTTTAGCCAGTTTCTGGAAAACTGAAAGAGAAAGAGACAAATACTTGCCATAATTTAGAAAGAAAGTATTTAGGGTTTGTACCTGAGATATTTGTTCTAGATACATTTTGATGCTTAGTTTTCATTCTATGGGCATTCCATATCTCTGGGATCTTCCCTCCATCACTTCACAAAAGTGAGATGCTACCAACCTCTTCTGGAACAACCAAGTTGGGTGGGTCAATTCTCAATAAAGATTATGTTCTTGCATGTATCCAGTTGTCAAACCATACAGGGATCTTTTGGCTAGAAACACCACATTGAATTGCATGCAGAAACGTATTGGAAGCCAAGGTAGGGCCTATAAAACTGGTGGAATATGTTTATGGAGGCACATAACCACCAATAAATGAGCTTCTTCATTCTGCCCCAATTACAATTTCCAATTGATCTTAAATGATCAGAGGTGTTACAGTAATATTTTATGCTTACCAATAAATTTAAATTCTATCACTCGTTAAATCTGTAAAACCATGCAACCAAGAATTCCTACCGTTCTCAAATGTGAAATGGTTCATATTCCAACAACAATTGAATCTGTAGAAGGGACTGGAATGCTGCTAATCTAACAATTAAGACAAACAAATAACAGAAGTAAAATCAGGAGTTACGGAAGCATTAACTTAACATCTGTCTGACATATTTAGTGGATTATAACTAGAATGAATACAAGGTAGAGAATTAGCAACAATTCAGTAAAGTGATATAGTTGGATTTGAAAAAGTATTTACTCTAACATATCTTTTTATGCAGGGGTGAACAGCTTGAGGCAATACAACCCGAAGGATCTGCTCCTGTGGCCATTGTGGGGTTGGTGTTCCTATTGCATATCCCAAGTAGCTTGCCCCACTCAAGTATTTGGTAGCCTATTTATTTACTTATTTAGTTATTCAATTTCTATAGCTGCCCATCTCAGCAAGTGACTCTATAGTGGACCATTTTCATTTAGAAATAAAGGTCTCTCTTGATTTCACCCTTCCTTTCAACAAAGCAGATGAATTCCATAGCATCTCCACCACCAATGCAATAAGAGCCACAGGACTTCTGTGATGCGTTGTTTGGAATGGACAAATGTTGTCCCCCCTTGGTGGGAACAGAACCAGTTTAAAGAATTGGGGGGGGGGAGCAAGGTAACCAAAGTTGGAGCCTCCTACCTTGGTACACACAGCCCTAGATTAACAATGGAGATGGATTCCTGCAGACGAGATGCTAAGACCATGGAATGCCCATAGAATGAAAGCTCAGCATCAAAGATGTATCTAGAACAAGCATCTCAGGTACAAACTCTAAATACTCTCTGCATGGATTTTTTTAAAAAAAATCAAATTCTGCTTCTTTAGACACACACACACACACACACACATCTCTTTTGGCAGAAAGAGAGACAAATGCTTTTATTTCTGAAATGCTATTTTCCTTGCTTTCTGTCTGTACACTTCTACAAAATTGCTGTAGCAATTGCCTCTATGTCAGTTGCACAAAGAAAACAGAACAACAAAAAAATCACTCAGAGAGTCTTCCTACTTCTAGAAGTAATTTCTTTGTGTCCATTTATTCCTAGCCTTTTTCCTGCCCTTTAACCAGTTACGTTATCCACAGGAGGATCTGACCTCCTAACCTACAACTGCTAAGCTTACTCCAGTGTCTTTGGCTGAGGGACTTTGTGAAAAGCTTCTGAAAATTCAAATATACAATGTCAACTGGATCACCTCTATCTATATGCCTGCTCACAATCTCAAATAATGTTCACACTCCACATCCTATCCCTCCCAGGCATGCAGAGAGTAAATGGGAGGGGAGGGGAGAATGTCTGGCCAGTTGCTTCTCACTCATTCCCCATAGTCCCTCCTCAGTCTTAAAAGGATGGGGAGAAGTTCTGGGATGAACATCAAACTGGGTGACAGCAGCAGATTGCCCAATTCCTGGCTGGACCAGTAGCAGCCACAGGGCTAAAATAGCCCTAAAATTACCCTAAGAAAGGAAGACATGGGGGTGGGGGGGAGAAACAGTGATGGGGAGTGATTTTGTTTTACAACTAAATGCCCTTCCAACAAACACCTCTAACAATAAAGTGTAATGATAGGTGAGTATTGACTGAACCAACATAGAATATGTTGAATAGGGTTGCTATTCATGGCCTTTCCAGGCACTATCTAGTAGTTTTCTGTTGTCTAGAAAAATTGTGATGGACATCCTTTTCCTTGCAGCTATGCAGGGTGCAGAACACATGATAGGCATCCTTTCTATCTTTTGATGTACAAGTGGGTTCTTTTGATCATTCAGAATGAAAGGATTTTGGCGTTTTGGATAATCTGGCTAACTGATCCCATTTCTAGCAAAAATTGCCTTTGGGTTTCCAGGCCAAAAACAAAAACTACAAATGCACATCTCTCTTTACAGCAGAGTCATGCCAATGTGCTCCCATTAAAATCCCTGGTGGATTTCTTTTATGGCTCTGTGTATCTGGATTGGTAGAGATTGAGAAAGCGGTAGAAACTTTGAACTCTGGAAGGCATAAAATAAATCAATAAGCATGCATTTCTATTAGGATATGTACATGGAGTAATTTTATTGCTTGTTGGAATGCAGTTGGATTGTGGTTGTCATGCAAATTGCATACATAAGTAAAACAATATTGCTTGTATTTGCTGTGGCTATGTTATGTATCTTAAAGCAAACTAGAATATTGCATAACATTTACAGTCTTTCATTGTGATGCCTCCTCCATCGAAAGCAAACTTTTGAACAGTATCTCTCTCTTCCTCTCTTGCTGTTCCATTCATGTCTGTGTCTGGATGTGAATAGGCGAAAATACAGCTTGATACATGGCTACGATCAGGCACTCCTCTTTTAAAAAAAAATATGCAAAGATACATGTATAGAACTATAAAAGGCTACCAGGAAAGTGGAACATCTATATCGAGAGATAATGATTCGGAAGTTAAAAGTAGGGGAATAGGTGAAAAGAGGCCTGGAAGTGTCCTTCCCTGAATTATATGGCTACTCCTTGCGAGAAAGCGAAAGACTCCATTGAATCTACTGGATGTCTTCTTCTCACATTTTTAAATAGCCTGTGATTTTTAATCATTGAATCATTAATTAATCATGAGTAAATGAAACAGTGCAAATGTCTCATACTTCGGTCACATGCACTGGAACTTACAGGAGGAATATAAGGCAACTACTTTCCTGGGGGCAAATCAACAAAGCAAGCAAGAAAAAAAAGAAAAGAAAAGTTGGGAGTGACCATAAAGATTTTATGTTTGTGTGCCCATTTGTGAGGAGTGAAAAATATCATTCCCTAAACAGACACAAATTTCAAGGGATATATCCTGGAACTGCTGATCGGTGGGTGATTGGGTCACAGCTTTCTACTAAGTAAGCAGCAATTTTTGGAATATAAGCAGCCAGGTTCCAGGAAGTGTGTTTACTCTGGAAATGTGTTCACTCATAGTAGGAAAGACAAACAGGAGCTTGACAGTGGATCTGGCAAATTCTACAAGGGAATTGAACAGTTAGAGTTCTGACAAATATTTCCTCTTAGGCAGCAATGTACGGTATATTTAGCTACTCTGAGAGCCTGAGAAAGGAACAAGAAAAAGTATATATATAAGCTTTTTACTAGAAGTGCTTTAGGAAACAAAACCAAAGATAGACAACCAGGATTCTGCAGTCACGTTCTGCAATGCTTGTGGCATGTTTGTGTTCTTGCCAGGAATCTACCTGACATATATTTGGAGACAGTACAAACTTGTAATGATGCTTCAGCAATGAATGGCAATACTTCAGTCATAAGAGGATATATAAATATTGATACGGAAAGTATAAGTAAAGGCCTGAAAACAAATTACAAATATAATCCAGACCTAACATTAGATAAATCAGTTTAACAGATAAAATATTTGATAAATATTGCATCCTACACTTAAAAGCCCAAGTCATGGATTTGTTACTAAAGTCCTTGTTTTTATAACCATAGTTAAAAATCTGGCTGTTGCCACTGTGATCACAGGACTTTTATCTGCAAGTAAAATTTTTACATATTCAGAAGCATCCCTCCCTGGTTTAGATTTTAAAATAGGCCAGATAACTTCTTGCTGAAGACTCTTATAAAATTCACAATGAAATAAAATATGATCCACGGTTTCAGGATCAGTAACATTACAGGGACAAAATCTTTGAGAGATGGGAATTTTTTGAAATCTACCATGGAGCATATTTGATGGCAATTTAATCTGGTTTTTGAGAAAGTATTCTTTATTTACTTAAGTATTCGGCGGGCAGGTAACGGCGTTCCATGTAGTCATGCCAGCCACATGACCACGGAAGTGTCTACGGACAAATGCCGGCTCTTCGGCTTTGAAACGGAGATGAGCACCACCTCCAGAGTCGGACATGACTGGACTTAATGTCAAGGAAAACCTTTACTATCCAAATATTTAGGGAGTTGAAAAATATATCTGTAATTAATGCCAAAAGTTACAGGTAAGCATGATACTTTGGCTTTAGCCATTAATTCCTGAATTATCCCATAATCTTTGTTTGATACAATGAAATGCTGATGACATACCCCTGGAGAATAAATTGTCAGGATCAATGCCAATTTGATTCATCTTTTGAGTCACTTGTTTAAACTACATAGCTGCAAAAGATTCATTTGGAATTTCCTGAAGCAATCCTTCCTTATTTTTAAAAAACTTCTATTTGCAACCAAAACTTAAGAGTGCTTAACCAGGCCTTTGTTTTCAAAGGGCATTGGCTGGTTTCCAAAAAAATAACGGAATTTAGAACATAGCCTGGTACACTTAAAAGAGATCTTAAATTTTTTGCCTGCAACTGTGCTATGTTATTATTAGCAAATGTGATCCAGATTGGAGATCCATATAGAATTTGTGATGCAATTTTGGCACTGAAAACTTTTACTGCTGCAGGAACAAATCTTCCTCCTTTTGAGTAAAAATATTGAAGCAAGGCCGTCATGGTAGATTTTGCTTTCAGAAGTATATGGAAAGTATATGGATTTATTAGATTAAACAAATAAGGCCTGCCATAAGGAAGTGAGAGAGGTAAGAACTTTCCATTAGGGAAGGGAGCAACGGAGCACACAGAGGGAAGAAAAGAGAAGTAAGCAAGAGAAAAAGGTCTAGAAGATATTCTGCCTTGCTGGAACTCAGAAACAGCTTTGATGTCCTAACAGCCAGAAATCACGCTGAGACGAGGAGTAGGTCTCTAGTGTTTATTACTGCTACATTAAACAGAATCCTAACAAACTGAAGAAGCGCAGGAAAAACCCAGACAGATAAACCCTGAAAGTTAAGGCGGGTCTGATCTGTGTCTCTCTGAATGGCTGCTTAATTCCTCAGTACTACGCATGCATGTTCCCCCCTGGATAGAGGCCCCCTCTTGCTTGCCATCATACTCAAGACATTTAAGATTGTAATAGAAGAAACAGACCATGTTTGTTCATGAGAAGAGAATGAGATACTGTTGGACAGGAGAAGGTGGTGGATCTCAGAAGGGCAGAAGACTTACATCTTTGCCCTGAGGGGAGACATAGAGATGGTGGTTGAGGAACCATTATTATGAAGAAATGGGGATAGGTGCTGACCAGACTCATTGGTTGAGAAATATACTATTTACCATGAGTCTGGAACAGGGATGTGACAGAGCAATTTCCAAGACTTATTAAGTCCATTGACAATTATCTCTTTCTCCTAACACATGTGGGAAAACAACAACAACAACACTACCTCTGTAGTCTTGGCCATTGTGCATGGACACATTATATAATAGAGGCCAAAGGAGAAGGCGTTGTACCCATTATTGCTAGGTAGGTGGAAATAGATCATTTAAATTACCCAGGTGCATCCAAGGGATATCTGTTCTTTTGACAAGGACAGGACATTTCACACATTCAGCTATTGTTGCACCTGTGGGGGAAAAAGTTTTTGTTGTTTATTTGTTTAGTCGCTTCCGACTCTTCGTGACTTCATGGACCAGCCCACGCCAGAGCTTCCTGTCGGTCGTCAACACACCCAGCTCCTCCAGGGACAAGTCCGTCACCTCTAGAATATCATCTGGGGTAAAAAAAGTAGCACTGAAATAATGGCCCAAGTGTTAACTGATAAATTTGTAGAAGCTGGAGATGTCATGAGTAAGGATGGCGAGCAGGGGGCTCCCATCCAGACTGTTAAGTGCATGCGTAGCACTGAGGAATTGGGCAGCCATTCAAAGAGACATAGATCGGGACCGCCTTAACCTTTGGGGTTTATATGGCTGGGTTTTTCCCACGCTTCTTCAGTTTGTTAGGATTCCTGTTATGTACAAGCAATAAAACATTAGAGACCAGTTCCTTGTCTCAGCGTGTTTCCTGGCAGTTAGGACAGGATACTTGGAAAAATGCTGATTGATAAAGAGCCTTTCCCCATCGCTAAGCTGAAGTGGCATCCTCCCACCTTTGAAACAGCAGAAAATGATATTGATATATTTGCTGTCCTCATTTCTGATTATTATCCTTCTTCTCTTGTCACTTGACATCCCTCCAAGGTAAAAGGTGATAAACTTTTTTACACCTAGAAGCTGTGCTTTACAACTTGAAATTGGAATAAGGGAGAAAGTACTACTTTAACACCATGAATTGGGCATGAGATGAAGGCAGCATCCTGAGGAAACAGCAGAAAAAAAAAGATGTTACCAAGTCATGCTTGTCCCATGGATAAGTGCAAGTGAGAAAAGGAATACTCTTTAAATCTCAGTTATTTAGAGGATTGTGTCAGTGCTACGGAGTGAAGTTGCTTATCATCAGCTAGCACCTCATGGAAATGGGTTGTATGAAAGACTGAATCAGATAATATTTCATTATTAAGGGGATGAACTGGGAAGGAAGGAAGGAAGGAAGGAAGGAAGGAAGGAAGGAAGGAAGGAAGGAAGGAAGGAAGGAAGGAAGGAAGGAAGGAAGGAAGGAAGGAAGGAGCGAGCAGTGGTCAGAGCATATATGTGAATTAATATTTCTTTATAACAATGTTATTCAGAACTCCAGCATTCATGTATTTGAAAGTGTTGGACAACATTTTTATCCTGGGAGGGAAATGGGGAAAAAAGTGGGTAGGTCTGATGATTGGGGGAAATTCCATCACTGAAAGCTGAAGAATAAACAAATGCAATTGAATAGGGAACAGGGGATACTGGAAGCAAAACTGCGATGTCGGGCTCTTCCACATGGCAGTCTTAAACTTTGGCACATAGCCAAAATTGAAGAACAGCTTGAAATGCAGATGCAGTTTCTTAGCCAGGTTTCATTTCCAGAGACTTTTGGAAGAGAGACAAGCAGCTTAAGAGTGCCATGTGGAAGACCAACAGGAGAAGCATTCAGGTAGCTCTGCCAGAAGGTATCTGGACATTTTTTCTTTTGGCTGCTTCTGGCATCACCAAATAATTGTGATAAGAAATTAAAAGGTTATCCCACTTCACTGATAATACTGTATTACATATATTCAAGTTAGCTTTCTGAAGACCATCACACACCATCTGGCCATTGTGATACCTTCCTGGAAACTGGTTGCCCCACATCTACCTGGCTATCCCTACTTCAGCTTTATTTTCCTGCCTATTGTGGTAACACTCTCCCACGCTTCCTTCCAGATCCAATGTCTGGCTTGCAGAGCTGCTTGACCAGAAATTGACTAAGCCAACTACAGGTAGGTATGAGATTAGGGATATACCTTCTCACATCCTGAGACCTGGTAGCTAGAAGATATGCAACTGATTGACTTATGGGCAAAGGGATTGTAAAATGGTGAGATGTAGACAGGGTAGACAGTTTTCCTGAATTACTCCTGCCTTACTTAAGTTAGATCAGGTTGATCTGGTTTGGACAACTGAATAGGGGCAAAACAGATAGCTCTCATTTCAAGCAGCAGATCCTCTTGGCTCACTCCTGCCTTCCCAAGTGATATGTAAGGAAAGGATTAATAAGAAATTGAGAGCCAGTGGTGTAGAGAACCTGAGAGACTGTGAGTTCTAGTCCTGCCTTGGGCATGAAGCCAGCTAGGTGACCTTGGGTCAGTCACTTTCTCTCAGCCCTAGGAAAAAGGCAATGGCAAGCCACTTGTGAAAAACCTTGCTAAGAAAACTGCAGGACTTGTCCATGCAGTCTCTGAGAATCGGACATGATGGAACTGATTAAAAAGAAGAAAAGAAATTATAGCAGAAGCCATGGAAAGGCTAAGAGAAATGAGAGAAATGGCTACTATTTTCAGTTAATGGTGAAGAAGCTCATGTTGCCTTTGTGGAACAAAGAATAATTTATCCTAAGGCATTTTTTTTTATAAAAAAATCTGTGCCAGGTTTTATTATTCTCCTTTTGGTTAGTTACTGTATAAATCGTCATTGGTTGAGATCACTTCATTTGCACTGCACAATCTGACCTTGTGTGGATTTCTTAATAATGAGAGTGTGTTTTTCCTATCATCACAAACTTATTGTTTTGTAGGGCTTTCTTTTTTGGAAGTGGTTTATTTATTGCTGAGGATTTGATTGATTGTAAGTTGTTTTGGGAGAAAAAAAAGGTTCATGGAAAATAAATAGATGTGAGAAAGGATGAGAATGATGTATGATACCAAGCATACCCCAGAATCCCTTGTAGTACTCCAGTGGAGGTGAGATGCCAGTCTTTGAGAGCACATGAGGTCATCAGTGACTATAATATTATACAATGAGAGAGAGAGTTTGTTAGTTTGGGATTTGGGGTATTGTTTGGGTTCAAAGCAAGCTGTGTTGCACCTCCACCATTTTCCTGTGCACATATAGCAGCAGACTTCAAATCAGGTTAAACAATAGCAAATTGTAATGACAAAGCAGCAGCCAACACTAGGCAATCAGGCTTATCTAAAGAGAAGACTTTTCAATTGCAGCTGGCTTAAGCTTTGGGATCCTGTGTTATGTCAGGTTGTTTCCTGCAAGTAGAGCAGCTGTTTCTGCACATGGGCCTTTTGTATTCCATTCCATTTAAACAAATTACATACTGTGTTCCCGTGACTTTATTTCAGCCTGAATAAGCTTACTATTATATATAATCTAATAATTGATATTGAAGAAATTTGTTTGAGTGATGTCACTGAGAGAGGCTGTCCCCTGGAGCAAGGGGAAAATGGCATTATGAGTGCCATGAAAATAGCAGCGCACGAGACAGACATAAATAAAAACTCAATTACTATGCAAAAAGGCTTCAAAGGAACCTAGGGGAAATGGCAGCAGTGTACTATGTGTTAAGATGAAAAGGGGTCCAAAAACTCTTCTGACTAACTTCTGACAGTTTACAAATGTAAGATGTTGATCTATATGGAATGGTGATGCCACTCAGTATGACTACATGTTGAAATCATGCAGTTTCTGCACATCTGTATTAAGAACGTCAGAGAATTTCATTGTGTATTCCGGTGATAATAGATTTGAGATTTTGTCTCCAGTGGAATAGTGGGATGAATGCCAGTCACAAGAAAAGTCTAGATAATGTTCACCTTTCCCCTACCCTCTCTCTCCCCAACACCTGCAGATGAGTGGTAGATTTGTGCTTATTATTTAAAAATGTTCCATTATTCCAGTTTTTCTTAGCTATAGGAAAAGGGGGAAAAATCTGGGGTGCTGCAGAAATATCAGGTGCTTTCTAAAGAGGCCCCTTTCCTTATCTAACATTTCCTGGAATGACCATGTGTTTAACCAACATTATGCTCACATGGTCATTCCAACAAGAGGCCAGTGCTTCTGGAAGCCCAGAGGGCTCTTTAAAGATTGAAATATTAGGAGGAGATCTCTCAATCTTTTGTGCTTAAAAATGCATCCACTGTCTACATTCCTTTGGTCTATGAATGTTTCTTCAGATTAAAAATGCCAGATCTGATACTGCCCTGCCAATGCCAACAATCAAACAAAGCAATTTTTGAGCATCCACATATTCTCAATCTGTAGAACTTTCAGCCCTCTAAGTTGGATAAACCTTACAAGCTATGCAAACTGGCTTAGAAAGAGACTTGATATATCTATTTTTGTGCCAAACAGTGTCTACAAAAATGTGGGAGTTTGCCAGAAAACATTCAGCAATTTAAGGCCAGTTGGCTGCATTTATCTCAACAACAAAGGCCTGATTAAGACATCACATATCTTCATTCTTATTGTATTCCTATAGTTCTATTTCATCAAAGAAATGATGTATCTGTTTTTAAAACTTCTGTTCTAATTGTATTTATTACATCTTAGCATCAGAATAAAGATGCTTTCAGACTTCAAAACAACATAACAATTTCTCATGAAGGTTATCTTAGTTCAGCAAAGTTCATTAGCCAAATGCTTATAAATCATCCAGAATCTTTATATTTTGTTTTAGGTAAAATAATCCCAACAGAAATATCAGATTTTTTTTAGTTTTAGATAATGCAGAATTCTTCAAATTTCTTCTATTATTATTTTTTAAAATAAGATTTTATAGGCTACTACTTCCCAAAACAATAAAATGTTGAATACGGTATATCTATTTAAGACTCTCCTTTAATTTCCTGGGATTGCACTGCAAAACCCCTTCAGAATAAATATCATTAACAGATCTAATACTGTGATAATAAAGTTCCAAAGGTCAACTTCAAATTGGATTTCCTCATAAAAAACCTATGAAGAAATTCTATTTTCTCACATATTTCTATAGTCTTGTTAAAAAAGACAATATCTGCATTGACTGAACTTCTACAAATACTTTGTCTTGTCTTTGTATAACTGAAATTCAACTGTATCTCATATGTGTCTAAAAGAAAACTTAGCTATTCATATCGGCAACTTGAGCCTCTTAAACCTTTGGTAAAAGTTAATGAGTTCAACATCACTAGCATTTTCTTTTCTTCCCATTTTAATAAAACAATATTGAAAGCTGGCATTTTTGTCACCTTTGAGTTGTCCTAACAAAGGTGTTGCCATAGGCAGTCACTATTCTACCTGCGAAATTTGTCATGAATCAGAACCAAGTGGGGCAAAAGTTCAGAATGGATGAAATGGCTCTCAAATGGTTAATTCCATTTTCAGGTGTCAGGATTAGTTATATCTGTGAGCACTGGAAGCCCGCCACTCATCAGTAGAGTCCAGCAGTATAGGATGTCAGTTTTCACTGACACCTGATTCTCAAAGAGCTTAAGGATTTTCAGCAGAAGCTATACAACTGCAGGCAAAAATCAGCACTTTTGGGCAATACAATGGAGTGCTGGGCAAAAGGCAGGGCTCAAAGTGGGGATGAAGAGATTTAAAGAGGGAAAAAAGTTGCAATATGAGAAGAAGCAGTTGGGAAGACACTGGCTGAGAAAAGGAAAACAGAAGGACCTACCAAACTGATGTCTAACCAACACAGGGGATAGTCTTATGCCATAATTTTAAACAACAGCAGGGCATTCACAGGTGAGTGAGGCAGTCATAACCATGCAATCCATGCGCATACATCGACTGTGATATTCATTGCATTATTGGATGTAGCAAATTTCCCCAACACCTGGTAATCAAGAAATTGCTCCTGCAGTAGCGCTAATAGAAAAAGAAACTGTGGGATACTTGTTAACAAGGCTTTCAGCTTGGGAGGGAAGGGGGGAAACAGTTGCAGGAAATTTGCTCTCTTCAACTGAAGCAGATCTGCTTTTTTCCCATTTCTTTATTATATAGTTTAGGAGTAGAATGCTTAGCCAAGCCACAGGTTACATTTATTGATTAAAAACACAAGACTTATGGGAGTACTATGGACAAGGAAATCAACTAATCTGGACTGAGGTTTATATTTGTCTTAAAAGGATCTGCTCTCTTAGCTAATTTTATTACACTGTGGCCTCCATAATCATAATCTTATCATTTCATTGGTATCATGAGTGTGTTAGTAATTTTAAAATTTAGCTGTTTTTCTGCAGCTTATAGGCCAGACGGTATATATTGGGATGGCTGTAACTTTTCATCATCTAATGTTTTTTTATGCTGGTTGGTGACTGAAATAAAGATTATTTTTACTGCTACTACAACTATGGCATATGGCAGATTGTGAATTGGAATGCAAGAGGAGTAGATGGTACAGAATATAACTTAATTAATGAAATAAATGTTAGAAAAATAGATACATTGTGTGACTGTGAAACTAAGAGAAAGGGGAAGGATGTAATGAATTTGAATGAAAGGGTACTTATTTTATGGAGTCAGTGAATACATCGATGGACCAATGTGGTCTCTTATTTGATTTACTGTGTGTCCAAAATGAAGAAAAAAGAGAAAACCAAAGCCAGATAAGGTTTTAAAAGGATTGGCTATCAGTTTATTTATCTTAGAAGTATAAAATTGGGGGAAAGGATTATTACTTATATCATATGAGCTTGTTGCAATATTGCCCCATTTTGTTTTAACATCCATATGTTTATTAATATGGTGTTACAAAGATCAAGATGAAAAAAATAGGATTTTATCAATATATGAAGAATTGTGAATTTACTGAGGTTAAGATGAAGCAAAAAAAGAGATTACTCTTCTGCTTTGACATGGCAGTGAGACTTGTTGGTTATTCATAATGTTGGATCAATGACATGTGTTTATTGCCTGTTTATGAAATGGCTTTTCATTGATACAACTTGCTCTCCATTGATTCAATAGAAAGACTGATCAATATTATTCTGCATGGTTAGGAAATAAAGTAAAAAAAGTGCTGTGAAAATGTCAAAAAATGGTAAGGCAGTGTTACTTAATATTAAGCAAATGTAGAATCTCTGTTACCACTGGGCACACCAACCATAGAAGGGAACTGGATAGTTGCATATGTCTATTGAATCTAAATTCCAATACAATTGCACCTTTAATACACTTCTCAGTAATAGCACAAAAGTCCAGATTTATCCACAGTTGATTACACTGCTTTTTTCAGTGGAGTAAACAGGGAGACATCTGTGTCCTAGTGTTTGGTCTTGGACTGTAAATAAAATTTGATCCTAATTAGGGCTACTAGGAATGTATCCCACTGGCCTCCTGCTCCAGGGAAGCTGTGGACTTTAGTGTAGGTTAGCACAAGATAGGGTAGGTACAGAGGGTCAAGTCAGAATGACAAATGGAACACAATTATTTAATCTGACTCTCCAATCTTTATCCATTCTTGTCTGTTCCTACTCCTGTGATGCTTGAATAAATGTAAATTGTATGAGGAGGGATGGGCCACAAGTCTGTTCCTGTTTTTGGATCTTTGCTTCGAAGAGACAGGGCATGAAAGCTGACATTGATATCTGAGCAGAACTGTAGTAGATATTCTGGCATGTGGGAAAGTGAGTTTATTGTACATTTCTTGATTCAGAGAAACTTTATAATGAAGTAAAAAAATCTTTTGAATTATGGAATGTTTTGCACAGATATGGAGTTGAAGGTTAGTTGATGAAAGCAATAAGAGAGGAAATATGATGGAAGTGAAGCATGCATGCGAAAAAGTGGAATATGTAGCAAATGGTTCAACAGTGAACACACAGAGTAAGACTAGAATATAATATTTTGGGGGTGTTTAATGTATTTGTAGATAAAAGCATAAGGGATATGCTTCATGTGACTTTAAAAATGTGTTGGTCAAAGGTATGAATGTTTATTTTTCTTTATTTTATTTAAGATCAGAGATCAGCAATATAAACAAGAAAGTATACCCAGTTAAAAGAAAAGGAGAGAAAAAAGATTGTCCAGTGACATTTGATATTAACTGTTGTCTTAACTGTTGCCACAATAAACTTGCTACCATGTGGGTGGTTTTGAGATTTGCAATTTTCTTTTCAAAAATTCTTATAATAGAGAAGAAGACATTGGGTTGTATCAATTTCCCTGGAATTATAAGGACAAATGCACTGAGACAGAAGAATGCTGGCATATATGCCAAATAATAGTGTGGATGGGAGGATGTTGTCAGGCTCTGAAAAATTCTTTCTTAAGCTAGAGGAAGTAAGTGTGTACAGATATTTCACAGGTTCCCAGAAGCCTACATCTAGAGCTCTGACAGAGTGAACTGAATCTGATATTCAATATTGTTCAGACTTCGTAGCATCAGTTAGCTTGGACATAGTCCAAAAATTGTAAGGAATCTACAGGTATCCCAGATGTTCTTAATTTCTTCTACCACCATTGTCCATAATGACATATAATGGTCATCTAAGGTTGGCAGTAGCAACCCTATAAGGAAAAAAACAAAAACAAAACACCTTTCTTTAACCAGTATGCCACTGATAGTCTACATGCCCTGTGTTTAATTTTGGGCATCCCAGACTGAAGCCTGAGTACTGCTATGGTGATATCCCAGGGGCCAGCAAATAAAAAAACCTTATAAACTTGGTTCATATTGTCTCTTGGGTGTTCTTCTTTATACATAGGCCAACCTGAGCCACATAAAGCTTTTGGGCTTGTGTTTTAGCTTAAAAACATGTTAGCACTGGAGGTATCAGTTCATCTCTTATGGATTGAAGAAAACTTTTGATAGCCTGTGTAGATTTTGATGCTACTTGCTTTATGTACTGTATACATGATGGACTTTTCAGGATTGCTTGTCATGAAAGTCTACTACAAGAGATTTAAAGGAGGGTTCCTGTTCAGTCCTATTCTGCTTAATTATCCAGGTTTATTGTTTTGGTTTCATGGCAAAAACCATGATTTTATATTTCTAATCATTTGTGTCTAGACTGTTTTGGATATACTAATGGGCAATTGTTCTCATCACACAGTTAACCCCAAAAGGTATACAAGAAACTGCAGTGTCATTGACATGGAGTAGTGTGGGAACCCGCAATCTTAAGCATATGAAAATCTGGACAGTCCAAAAGTTCAACCAGAGTTTCCATAGAAGTTGAATAAAATGGGGGCCAAAATGCACCCCTTTCATCCATCTACCAATGTGCACAATATTCGAAAAGATTCCTTGTACATTACATCTTAGCTTGAGATAAGTGTTTGAATATAATTCTCAGATTAAAAAAAGTATTTGTCACCAATATTGTTATCCAGAGGTTTTTCCTATAACAATGTCTGAGAGAAGGAACTGAATGATGCTTTAAAGTTGAGGAAGGCCACATAGACAGGTATCTTCAATTTTAGAATGCGTTTCTCAATCTTGTGACGTAATACAAAACATGGGCCACTGTTGAATGCCCGATTCAGAACCTCACCTGTATATTTCTGATCAAGCCTTCAGAATGAATATTGGTCAAAAAAAAAAAAAAGGAAAATGGTAGTAAGGGTGTGTCCCTGCCCAGTTTGTTGTATGGAAATTAAAGTTGGGTATGAGTATTCTTGGGTATTGAAATTGAATGTAGTGGGAATGGGTTACTTAAGAAGTGCATTAATGTCAAATGAATGCAGATTGAATACAAAAGTGAGTGTTCAGCATGAAACCTCTGAGGTGGTTTGGTCATAATGACAAAATGAATGAGGTTCATATTACAAAACAAATATATGAAGGAAGAATGAAAAGGCTGAAGAGAGGGGAAGATCAGGAAGATCAAGAAAAAAAAGTGGCTGGGGGTCAAGTGGCATATAAATTTAATAAATCAAATCAAATTTAAATTCGGTAGGATGGAGTTGAGTGCCTTTAAGAGCTTTGAAGTGTAGGGGGTGAGAACTTTAAAGAACAAAACACATTATGAAGCATTGTATGGATGCAGTAGAAGCAAAGATGGTTGAAGAACACAAAGATAAGGAGTGGTATTGTGAAGTGTATTGATGTAGCCTAGATTTTCCCTTCCTTTCTCTTATCTCATACATTTAATATCTCTATTTCTTACCATGAAAGGACACCGTTTGTTTTCTATATGATAGCATTTGATTGTATCCCCATGGATTTTGCATAGTACCATGAAAGGTATTGTATAGTTAGGTATAGTTGTAAAGATATAGTTTCTACATATATACCTCCATATGGGTAGGTATATATGTAGACTGGCTGTAACCTTAAGGTAAAGGTTTCCCTTGACATTAAGTCCAGTCACGTCTGACTCTAGGGAGGGTGCTCATCTCCATTTCAAAGCTGAAGAGCTGGCGTTTGTCTGTAGACACTTCCGTGGTCATGTGGCTGGCATGACTAAATGGAACGCCGTTACCTGCCCGCCGAAGCGGTACCTATTAATCTACTCACATTTGCATGTTTTCGAACTGCTAGGTTGGCAGGAGCTGGGACTAGCAACGGGAGCTCACCCCGTCACGCAGATTCGAACTGCCGACCTTCCAATCGGCAAGCTCAGCAGCTCAGCGGTTTAACCCACAGTGCCACCACATCCTGTAACCTTACCGGGTTACAAATTGTGATTTTGCTTCATTATTTATGCTGAAGTGATATTCAGGCATATACAGTACTATAATGAGGACAGCCTTATAAAATGGTTTGAAAACTTCAACTGGTGTAGAATGCTGCCTGAATCTCATTCTCCCTGACTCTAATTGGAAGGGACAGTGGCTGTATAGAGCTATAGAATACTTAAAATCACTTTGTAATCTGCAGCCCCATAAATCCACCATGGCATTCTCGCCTGCCACCTTTATATGTCCTAGTGGAGTAGTACTTCCAATAAGATCTAAGTACTAAGCAGGTCTGATCCTGATTTGCTTTCTGAGATCAGCTTAGGTCTTTGATTTAAAAAGGTACTTTTAGCTGCAGAGCACTCCTTTTAAACAAATGGCTATCCTTTTTTGCTCATCTTTATAAACACGAATAAAGAGTCAGTTCCTTGGCCTTCTCTTTACTGCAATGGATTCTTAGCTGACTGTTTATCATTTTATTCATTTTGGTGGCTCTCTGAAAGGGGTGTAACCTTAAAGGTGGCCTAAAAATGTTTTAGATTAATAAAATAAATATAATTCTTAATGCTGTTAGGCACCACCCTATTAGTTTGATTGCAGAATGATATTAAAACTAATTGACTCTTCAGCTGTAAAGCTGGTTGGGATGCCAGAAAACACTATCTGTGTTGTTTAATACTGCCACTAAATTTATCACCACTCATCACAACAAGATATTTCAAGGAAATAATTCAAGGAACAGAGTTTTAAAGGCTCACTTGTGACTTCTTTTAAGAAGCACCTATAATCCTGCAAGCAAGACTTAACAGACTGAATACTATAATAATTCCCAAACACTGTAGATATTAAATTTATGAGGCACTATGAAATGGGGTTGAAGTCCATTTACTAATTTCAATTAACCAGATGAATATGAAGCTTATTTTATTATGGAATTCCAGTCTTCCTTTAACCATTTTTTTTCTCTTGTTACTAGCTTTTGTTGTTGCAATTGTTGTTCAACTCCATCCAAATATTACAAAGCTATCAATTTCTTGTCAATTCAGAATGACTTTTGAAAGCAATGTACAAGCCTACTGGTGATACCTTTCTGACAGCTTCCTCATCTCTTTAAGTTGTTTGGAGACACTAGATTAAATTACTGCCATCAATTCTGGAGCCCATGACTGGAAAGGAAAAAGAAATGAATTCCCTCCCACCATTTGGATCAAACTGATTTCCAGAATTGTGTTCTTTCTTCTACTAATTGGCATCCTATGAAAGACTCCCTCCCTTTTAAAATATCTGCCACTACTTATTTATCTATTTTGTTTTCAGCTCATATCAACTTTCTAAACATCAAGATTAGGTAAAGGTAAAGGTTTCCCTTGACATTAAGTCCAGTCGTGTCCGACTCTAGGGGGCGGTGCTCATCTCCGTTTCAAAGCCAAAGAGCCGGCGTTTGTCCGTAGACACTTCCTCTGTGGTCATGTGGCCAGCATGACTACATGGAACGCCGTTACCTGCCCGCCAAAGCGGTACCTGTTAATCTACTTACATTTGCATGTTTTCGAACTGCTAGGTTGGCAGGAGCTGGGACTAGCAACGGGAGCTCACCCCGTCACACGGATTTGAACCGCCAACCTTCCGATCAGCAAGCTCAGCAGCTCAGCGGTTTAACCCGCAGTGCCACCGCGTCCCTTAAACATCAAGATTAGACAAGAGAAATATAATAACATAGCCATCTAAGAGAATCGGTGGCAAGTAGTTATTAACATTTCAGATTAAGAGAAATAAGGTCTCTCTTAGGTCTCATTTATAGGTCTGTTATGAAGATGAAATAGGAGATTGGAGAGCCCTATATATTATCTTGAACTTCTTGGAAGAAAGACATGATAAAAATTTAGATAACTTAATATGCCCTCCCCAAGGAGGAAGATTCTCCCTGACTAGTTTTCCATTTTAAAACTAAATTATTTGGGATAATTTACTCTCCCATTTTAAGGTAAATTAATTAAGAGAAAAATCCAGCTTTCAGATAAAACAGCCATATGATAATTACAATAATGATTGCTGTTAATCATTCATTGTTAACTACTGGTGATTTTTCTTCATAAAGTCTTGGTACTTAGATACAGTTGAAGCAGTATTTGAAGGGAACAAAAACAAGGTCAAGTCTGAATGCATATGTGTAACAAATGTAATCTGAAAATGTTGTAGCACCTGCCTTTGGCATCAATAATATGTACAGCATTCACTTGGAAATGAGATTCTGTAATACTGGTTCAGTAATACAGCAGAAAATGAGATTCAGGAGTACAGTATTACTATTTCTTGAGAAGAAATGAATTGATTTGAGAGGGCATAATCAATAGCTAGCTAAAAAATGGCAAGATTTGGCCTGTAAACAAGTGCGTTGTGCCATCAAAGCAGTAATGTATCAGATGAATTCCCTTGGTTTCACATATGAAATTTGTGGATGCAAATTTTCAATGTTTTAAAGAAATTACTCAGCTGCATTCCATAGAAACACGGTATTTGTCTACTGTTGCAAAGTAGCCACTTTTTAAAAATGTTAGCAATAGTAATAAAATTTGATTTACTGCTATTGTATGAGCACCATATACTCTTTAAATCAATTTCACTTTCCAGTTCATATTGTTTAATTCCCAATAATATGTGTGCCTATCTTTTTACATAGTCCCTCCCTCCTTCTCTCCCTTCTGTGTGTTCTTTATTTTTAATATGTCAAGTAACAAAAGATCTTTGTGTGGATTTTAAATTGAAAGAATAAAAACACAATAATATATTTTGGGGGAGGAATGAAAACAACCCCAATACAGTGTGGGATCTACACTGTTTGCATTTTTCACCTTAATTCAGTTTTGCAAACAAAATACAACATGGGAACTTAGGCAGAATTCTTTGATTAATAGACTAATATTAAGTCTTGGATTATAATACAATCATATATCTGTTTGGCATTCTATATAATAATGACAACAGCATCAGGATTTGCATACCACCCAGTAACTAAGGTACTGTACTATGAATGATTAACATATGCAATTTCCCCATAATTAGAATATGTGTGTGTGGCTCCCAAGTACATGCATCGTATTTCAATGTCTAAAACATCTACAGTAGCTCCAACAAATACATCATAAACTATTTGAGGGCAAAATACAGTGCAATCAGAGCAAAATGAGATTGTCAGAACAACCACAACTATATGAGAACTGATAAATGGGATTTAAATTTGAGAATGTAATGAGAGCTGACACCTATTTATGGCATGACTGTATCGTAGATTGCTTGCAGCAGGATGGCATCACTGTTCCTACCAGGCAAAAATGTATTTGCTGAAGGTGAAAATGTCATTTAAAGAGTTGATACTTTTCAAATAGTCTCAGCAAGATGCCATGCACAGTTCATGGATCCTCAGAATAAATCTCTGCAACTTTATACATTGGCTAAAGAAATAAAGCTGTATGGTTTATTAACTTATGGCAGATTCTGCACCTAAAACCTAACCAATCTGCAGAAGAATTTGATTTTTGCAGAAAATGATTAATAATCAAACTCTGGTGCAAATGAATCATACATTCTATTATATACTGACAATGCATCCACAATGTAACTTACTGAACCTGGAATATGTGAGGCTCATGGAACTCAGTAGGAAATAGGTTTGAATGTGGATGTCCATAGGAAATTGTGATGATATCAAAATACTGACATACCTACAGTGATGTCATGAGAGAAATTCTGCCCCTATGCCCTTTTGTCCTGACATCTGATGCAAGTATTTTAGGTTGTAGTATTTGTATCATCATGCATATTTCATTACTTGCCCTTCTTCCCCCTGTGAATATTCATAGTTCTGAACAGACCTACAAAAGATTGACATTAGGAAAGACGCTAACAGAAAAATCACAAGAATTAAAAATTGAAAGAAAGCAATTTATTCTTTTGTTAGACAAATCTTAGATTCTCAGTATGAGAATCCAATTCAACTGAACCATCTTTCCTAATTGTCAGCTGTAAGAAATGGTCCATTTTGCATATGGATTAAAATGTAATAATAGATTTGGAAATCTCAATAAAAATGCTGGCTAAATGAAGCTTGGAGTTGTCACCTGAACAAATTTGATGTAGAAGCCAGAGCTGGTTGAGTCACCAAATGCCATACTTAATTATACTGTGTTTAAAAGTTGTTCAGGTCTCTCTGAATGCAAATTATTTCTCATTCAACCATAGCAAGGGATGCGTCGAACCTTTGTCATCCTTGTTTAGCAAGTTCAGTCCCCACTACATTCAACATTTTGTTTAGTACTGCTTTACTTGAAGAAAAAAAAAATGTATAAATTACAGAATTTAACATATTCTTATTAGCTATGGAGTTCATTAGGTAATATTATTCCATCCAGTGCCCTCCAACAAAATCTATCTCATAACACTTTTTTGAAGTTAAAATATAGGCTGGGGGGAATGGAGAAGGAAACCCTTTTACTATGCTTCTTGATAGGACAGATAACAAATGTTATGACAAAATAAATGTGAGCAGACTTTGAGAGACTTCTTGTATGCATTAACAGATGTGATTTCCTGCACCAACAAGGTAACAGCCAACCATCACAAAAATCACATTCAAGAGGTTGTAAGTCTAAACCCAGAAAATACAGTATCATATGGGCAAGACAGAAGCATAGTCCATGAGGTAAAGCAAACCAGGGTGGTCCAACACAGCTAAACCCAGAAATAATAAGGGGCTGAAATGCACAAATCTGGGGCAAATGGCCCAACTTCCCTTGCTGCCTTTTCCAGACCCCAATAGATGCCCCCTTCTTGGCTCAGTTGTTTGAATGTGAAAACAGTTATTCTTCCTGAGTGCTTTCCCCCTTAGCCTTGATCTTTACCACCTCTGCAGTCTTCGGTCTTTTATTTGACAGTGGTGGCATCTCGATCTCAGATTTATAGCCTGAGCACATGGCTCAGGATCAGGAATCTGAGTTGACAGGAGACACAAGGATCTGGACTGTGTCAGTCCCCAATCTTTCTTGAGCTTGGAAGCTCAGCAGGGTCTTTGTTTTTGATTATATATCTGCCACTCAGCAGCAGGAGAAGGAGGAGATATCCATCATAACCCTGGCCAGAAAACATTCCTTCATGATGATGTTACATCATCTCAAGAGCTTCCATGAAGCAATCAATGAGAGGACAATATCTGCTCTCTTTGCTCTAGAGTTTTGGGAATAAAGAAAAATGTTGCCAAACTGATACCAACAGGACCTTGAAACAGGACTTTCATGCAGCAAAGAAGTGAATAAGATGACTTTTGGAAATCACTTGCCTATCTCTGAGGTTCTGTAGTGGCAATGTGGAAGACCATTGTTATCTCGAGGAGTTAATGACATATGTTTGATTTTCTCCCTCACACAAACAAGATTAGAGTTTATTTTGAGTTATGCTGAGGTTTAATTGGCTTGTTTATATTTCTGTTTGGCATGGAGGGGGGATAAAACCACAAGACTGAAAGTCTGTAAGTCTGCTCTTCCAATAGCCCTCCAGAACCTATCTTTGTTTGGAGTGGGGAGAGAGATAAGAGAAAACCCCCAGATCCTTTTGTTAAGCACTAGCTTATCTGCAAAACTTCCCAGGCTCTTGGATGATGTAATAGACAGGTGTTTTTGGGCCTTGGGAAGTTTCCTAGTCAAGGTCAGGTCTCGTAGCCTGCAACCATGGAAGCATGACCACGAGGTTGGAGGGCCAGACTCTGATAAAACCTCCTGGAATTGTTTTGGGGTTTGGGAGCCTGTGCACAGACCTGAGCACTGGGTGCTGTGTATATTGAGCCACCCAGGGGTATCTCTGCTGTCCTTATTAAAGGGCTCCTGGCAGCATATGGGAGATGGCGTGTCACCTTGCTTAGGTATGTTATTGTCATGAGTAAGGATGGCGAGCAGGGGGCTCCCATCCAGGCTGTAAAGCACATGCGTAGTACTGAGGAATTAGGTATCCATTCAAAGAGACACAGATCGGGCCTGCCTTAGCCTTTGGGGTTTATATGTCTGGGTTTTTCCCACGCTTCTTCAGTTTGTTAGGATTTTCTGTTATGTAGCAGTAATAAAACACTAGAGACCTATTCCTTGTCTCAGCATGGTTCCTGGCTGTTAGGACAGTTATGATTTCTTTCTTTATGCTATGCTTTTTATGCTTTTGTATAATCTGCCTAAATCGTGTTTCTGAGTTAAACTGTGTTTCTGTTTAACTTTATTTGCTTAAGTTTATAATAAGGCTTCAAGTTTCTTTAGCCACTGGTATGCTTATTATCTCTGGATCTAAAAAGAACCAGTTGCCTGAGCACATGATCACTGCTTGGACACTTGGCAGGACAGGTTCCATACTTTTAAGATAGTCTGTTGTAGACAAAACACTTAGTACAATTTATACCATTCAGATGTATATATCCTCATCAAATCATTGGGTATAGTCTTTGGACTTATTATTTCTTTTAAAAATAAAGCCTAACATGTTGTTCAGAACAATGTCTGTTAAGAACAATGCTTCCAAATATGGTTTATTAAGCCCATGGGACCAAACAAATGGATGGTATATTTAGAACACACAACCTGATGGCAGATAATCATCAATCATCACTGACAGTTCAAATCTTCAAATCTCTTCCTTTCAGGAATGCAAGCAAAAACTAAAGGAAAGATTATATTATTTATCAGGGTACACCCCTGTAGTGTACTAATTTTCACAAAACTGCACATTAAAATAGCAGCATCAATACTCTTGGTGTGTATGTATGGAGTGTGTGTCTCAATCTTAAAGAAGAAAATTTAGTTTTAACAGTATTTGTATGAATGAGTGAGTGAGAGAAAGCAAGCAGAAAGAAAATGTTAGCAACTGTTGCTCTGCATTATAAACCTTTTGGCTACATTCTTAAATATGAATATATAAGACAGTTTTCTCATGTTAAATATACTCTTAATTCTTTTCTTTTGCTAAAGAGACAGTCATATTAGTGTATTATAGTGAAAGCACGAAGTATTGTGGCATCTTAATTACTAACACATGTATTGTGGCATATGCTTCATGGTTATTTTATTAGATGTGTGTGATAAAAGGGATCTAGATTGCAAAAAGCAGATGCTGCAAGGAATGTGCTAGTAGTTAAGGTGACTTAATATTTGGCCTTATACGTGTCACTGATCTGGATTCATCAACTTTACCTTCCACAATTCCTTTCCTTCCTCTTTAAGTTTAACTGACAGTCCAATTTCTTCTTTCTATTCTTTGGCAAGAATTGTGGTACTTGACCAGCTGAAACTATCTTTAGGGCAAGAGTGGATCAAATGAACTAAGCTATTATGGCATTCAGGTTTGATTGCTGTATATCCACTCATCTCTTCTTTCCTCTGCTTAAAAATCCTTCAAGGACTTACACTTTCTGAAAAGTTTTACTGAAAAGAAGAAAGATCTCTTCTAAAACTGGTCCAGCAAGTTCAGTAATGAGTAGGACATACCATCTGTATTAGCTGAACCTTTGGGAGTTAGATAGCAATACCTTACAAATGTGCCAAGATGATCCTAATTGTAAAAATGCATCATCTTTGCATGTAGCCAATTGCCACATAAGCTAAAAAGTTAATGATGCTCCAAGTCAAACCCAACATCTGGTGCCTGCCATACAGTTTTCTTGATACCTTTTTCAAGCTGGTTTGCCACTGTTGTCTTCTACAAGGTTTTTCAATTTCCCATTCTAGAAAATGATCCTGTAATTCCAGTTGGTCCTCTATCCAAGTACTAAGCTACATAGCTTTCATGATTAGCCAAGGTAAGCCAGGTACTGTCATTTACTGATGCAGATGACTACATTGAGTTTTATAACATTTATTTGCAAAGAGATACTCGTGGCAGTTTTACACACTCTAAACCAGTGTTTCTCAACCTTGGCAAGTTTAAGATGTGTGGACTGCAGGCTCCCAGAATTCCCCAGCCAGCATGCTGGCTGGGGAATTCTGGGAGCTGAAGCCCACACATCTTAAACTTGCCAAGGTTGAGAAACACTGCTCTAAACATATTGCTTACTTTTAAAGTGGGGATTTGTTATTCTTCTTTATGCACTCTAAACATGCACCTTAAAGTTGGCATTTGTGGTGCTTCTTTATTCAGTCCATCTTATAGAAAATAATAATTGCCCATAACTTTTTCTGTGTCAATCTAGTTCAAAAAGGCAGAAAATGGAACACTTGAGTTGGGTCTATAATTGATTTGTTACCAGAGTGATCTTTATTCAAGTCACAATCCAGCTGTTTCTCTCAATCACATCATTTCACAATTTCTTTTTCCTGAATGCTGACCATGCATTACGGGCTAGCCAAACAATTTCAGTTGGTTTTGATTTTTAAACCTCAATGAAACCAGCATTTCAGCAATTGATCCTTTAACATTTAAAAGCCAAGCAATTGCTAAACTGAAATAGGAAAAGAACAGAGTGATGGTTTTGATAGAAAGGAATAGATTGGAATTTTTGTCAATTATTAGTTTGTTGTTGTTGTTTATTCGTTTAGTCGCTTCCGACTCTTCGTGACTTCATGGACCAGCCCACGCCAGAGCTTCCTGTCGGTCGTCAACACCCCCAGCTCCCCCAGGGACGAGTCCGTCACCTCTAGAATATCATCCATCCATCTTGCCCTTGGTCGGCCCCTCTTCCTTTTGCCTTCCACTCTCCCTAGCATCAGCATCTTCTCCAGGGTGTCCTGTCTTCTCATGATGTGGCCAAAGTATTTCAGTTTTGCCTTTAATATCATTCCCTCAAGTGAGCAGTCTGGCTTTATTTCCTGGAGGATGGACTGGTTGGATCTTCTTGCAGTCCAAGGCACTCTCAGAATTTTCCTCCAACACCACAGTTCAAAAGCATCGATCTTCCTTCGCTCAGCCTTCCTTATGGTCCAGCTCTCGCAGCCATATGTTACTACAGGGAACACCATTGCTTTAACTATGCGGGCCTTTGTTGTCAGTGTGATGTCTCTGCTCTTAACTATTTTATCGAGATTTGTCATTGCTCTTCTTCCAAGGATTAAGCGTCTTCTGATTTCCTGACTGCAGTCAGCATCTGCAGTAATCTTTGCACCTAGGAATACAAAGTCTTTCACTGCTTCTACATTTTCTCCCTCTATTTGCCAGTTATCAATCAAGCTGGTTGCCATAATCTTGGTTTTTTTGAGGTTTAGCTGCAAACCAGCTTTTGCACTTTCTTCTTTCACCTTCATCATAAGGCTCCTCAGTTCCTCTTCACTTTCAGCCATCAAAGTGGTATCATCTGCATATCTGAGATTGTTAATGTTTCTTCCAGAGATTTTAACTCCAGCCTTGGATTCCTCAAGGCCAGCTTGTCGCATGATGTGTTCTGCATACAAGTTGAATAGGTAGGGTGAGAGTATACAGCCCTGCCGTACTCCTTTCCCAATCTTAAACCAGTCTGTTGTTCCGTGGTCTGTTCTTACTGTTGCTACTTGGTTGTTATACAGATTCTTCAGGAGGCATACAAGATGACTTGGTATCCCCATACCACTAAGAACTTGCCACAATTTGTTATGGTCCACACAGTCAAAGGCTTTAGAATAGTCAATAAAACAGAAATAGATGTTTTTCTGAAACTCCCTGGCTTTTTCCATTATCCAGCGGATATTGGCAATTTGGTCTCTAGTTCCTCTGCCTTTTCTAAACCCAGCTTGTACGTCTGGCAATTCTCGCTCCATGAACTGCTGAAGTCTACCTTGCAGGATCTTGAGCATTACCTTACTGGCATGTGAAATGAGTGCCACTGTTCGATAGTTTGAACATTCTTTAGTGTTTCCCTTTTTTGGTATGGGAATATAAGTTGATTTTTTCCAGTCTGATGGCCATTCTTGTGTTTTCCAAATTTGCTGGCATATAGCATGCATTACCTTGACAGCATCATCTTGCAAGATTTTGAACAGTTCAGCTGGGATGCCGTCGTCTCCTGTTGCCTTGTTATTAGCAATGCTTCTTAAGGCCCACTCAACCTCACTCTTCAGGATGTCTGGCTCTAGCTCACCGACCACACTGTCAAAGCTATCCCCGATATTGTTATCCTTCCTATACAGGTTTTCTGTATATTCTTGCCACCTTTTCTTGATCTCTTCTTCTTCTGTTAGGTCCTTGCCATCTTTGTTTTTGATCATACCCATTTTGGCCTGGAATTTACCTCCAATGTTTCTAATTTTCTGGAAGAGGTCTCTTGTCCTTCCTATTCTATTGTCTTCTTCCACTTCCGCGCATTGCTTGTTTAAAAATAATTCCTTATCTCTTCTGGCTAACCTCTGGAATTTTGCATTTAATTGGGCATATCTCCCCCTATCACTGTTGCCTTTTGCTTTCCTTCTTTCTTGGGCTACTTCTAGTGTCTCAGCAGACAGCCATTTTGCCTTCTTGGTTTTCTCTTTCTTTGGGATGTATTTTGTTGCCGCCTCCTGAACAATGCTGCCAACTTCTGTCCAGAGTTCTTCCGGGACCCTATCTACTAAGTCCAGTCCCTTAAATCTATTCTTCACCTCCACTGCATATTCCTTAGGAATATTAGTGAGCTCATATCTAGCTGATCTGTGGGTCTTCCCTAATCTCTTTAGTCTGATCCTAAATTGTGCAAGAAGAAGTTCGTGATCTGAACTACAGTCAGCTCCAGGCCTTGTTTTTACCGACTGTACAGATGTCCGCCACCTTTGGCTGCAAAGGATGTAATCAATCTGATTTCGGTGTTGTCCATCTGGTGAAGTCCATGTATAAAGCCGTCTCTTAGGTTGTTGGAAGAGAGTGTTTGTTATGCAGAGTGAATTGTCTTGGCAAAATTCTATCAGCCTGTGTCCTGCTTCGTTTTGTTCTCCCAGGCCATACTTACCTGTAATTCGAGGTGTCATTTGACTGCCCACCTTAGCATTCCAGTCTCCTGTGATGAAAATAACATCTCTTTTAGGCGTGTTGTCCAGTAGGTGCTGCAGATCCTCATAGAACTGCTCTACTTCAGCTTCTTCAGCATTTGTGGTTGGGGCGTATATTTGGATCACTGTGATGTTAGATGGCTTGCCCTGAATTCGAATTGAGATCATTCTATCATTTTTTGGGTTGTATCCAAGCACTGCTTTAGCCACTTTACTATTAATTATGAAGGCTACTCCATTTCTTCTGTGGTCCTCTTGTCCGCAGTAGTAGATCTGGTGGTCATTTGATGTGAAGTTATTAGTAGAAAACAATATTTAGGTCACCATTTCCTTCCACAACACAACTAGTATTTGAATAATACATAATTTTTATTCCTGATTGAAACATTAAGTACCAAGATATCTTTTAATGCCACTCATCCAATTAGTTTGGGATGGATGATATATGGTTGTCCATGACTTCCAACTCCCTAGGCAATATGGTCAATGGATTATGGGACTTGCAGTTCAGTAATATCTGAAGGATATACATTGTATACTTCCAACCTATCTGTACTGCCTGTATTTTGTTGGATTTTGTTGGTGGTTAATCTTTCATACAATTAAATTTTACTCATTTGGGAAGTGTGACTTATTCTTCAAATTGCTAAATCACAGGAAATTTTAATGTTTTAGTTGGCCCAGATTTTAAATGAAGTCAGCCTGACTCACCTACACTATCCAAAGCAATACAATGATGTAATAGTAATGTTCTAATTAGTCTTCAATTGTCAAGCTCCTCTGAATTTTTTGATACTATCCTCAGGTTATATATATGTATATGGCAACCAGCTTGATTGATAACTGGCAAATAGAGGGAGAAAATGTAGAAGCAGTGAAAGACTTTGTATTCCTAGGTGCAAAGATTACTGCAGATGCTGAGTGCAGTCAGGAAATCAGAAGACGCTTAATCCTTGGAAGAAGAGCAATGACAAATCTCGATAACATAGTTAAGAGCAGAGACATCACACTGACAACAAAGGTCCGCATAGTTAAAGCAATGGTGTTCCCCATAGTAACATATGGCTGCGAGAGCTGGACCATAAGGAAGGCTGAGAGAAGGAAGATCGATGCTTTTGAACTGTGGTGTTGGAGGAAAATTCTGAGAGTGCCTTGGAGTGCAAGAAGATCAAATCAGTCCATCCTCCAGGAAATACAGCCAGACTGCTCACTTGAAGGAATGATATTAAAGGCAAAGCTGAAATACTTTGGCCACATAATGAGAAGACAGGACACCCTGGAGAAGATGCTGATGCTAGGGATAGTGGAAGGCAAAAGGAAGAGGGGCCGACCAAGGGCAAGATGGATGGATGATATTCTAGAGGTGACGGACTCGTCCCTGGGGGAGCTGGGGGTGTTGACGACCGACAGGAAGCTCTGGCGTGGGCAGGTCCATGAAGTCACAAAGAGTCGGAAGCAACTAAACGAATAAACAACAAAAATATGTATATATATATATATATATATATATATATATATATGTTTGTGTGTGTGTGTGTGTGTGTGTGTGTGTGTATACACACTGTATGTATGTATATGTATATATATAAGTGCATATGCTGGAAAAATGAGCATCTCACAGTAAAAATGTAAACATTCACATTCTGGGGGAAAATGCATAGAAAATCATGCAATCATTTATTTAGAGAACTATGTGGAAATGAGCCAGAATGGAAACACATACAAAAGTGAAATGAATTGTAAATAGACTGATCTGCCCATCCAGAGTTGCCTCAGGTTGATGGGTTAAGACGTTTTTCTCCATAGGGATCATCAAGAAATAAGGTTGTTGTTGTTGTTGTTGTTGTTGTTGTTTGGATATAACATGCCTCCTCTGGAAGGAGGATGAGGATGAGGAGGCGTATTGCTGCTGCTGAATAAAAGAGGGGGCATAAAATGATTGAGAAGAACCACACATCTCAATTATCCTGCTTGAAGGAGCTATGAACAAGCTGCATAGCAGCTCTTGTAGTAACCAAGATGGTGGTGGTGGTGGTGGTGGTGGTGATCAGGCTCATCCCAGGCTGTAATAAGGAATAAAGAAAGCAAGTGTAGAAACATTTCATATTTTATATTCCTGTGTGTTTTTTAATAGCAAATCACAGGCCAACACACACACTCAGTGAATGTGGGAAACTGGGAACCATTAAGTTCTGTACAAGTCTCCCCTGAATCATAACTGCAGCCACACCTCATGCAGAACAACTTGGCACTGATATGCTGTGAAATTGGATGTTAATAGCCTGGCAATGTCTCCCATGCTTTCTCACACTTGGCAGAAGTAGTTAAATGACAGGAAATCCTAAGGAAGGAAGAAGCTGGTTAAGAATGTTTTACCTGAGCCGAGAGACTTATATTTCACGTTAATACATGGTATATTACATGGATATTAAGCTAACTTGGAAGAGACAAACCTCAGTGTTTCTCCAAAAAATAGCTGATGTCAAAAGTAAAAACCCACAAATAGCATCTGTTTTGCTGTTGGATCAGAGTCCTCGAGTTACATTCGATCCAATCCACCTTGTTCTTTTGTTGCACAAGGAGATATGGTAAGGCATGAAAATTTTTTATTATTATTTACAAAATAAATACAGGCACAACTTTTTAATTTTGAATAAACCAGCACTGCTATTGCATCAGATGCTTAGAAAGCAGTATTTGGACATGACCGAGAACAGTATGCTTTCATCTTTTACCAAAACATGCATACATGCTCAACACTACATCAGTTTCAGTGCCTCCTTTTGGAAGGAACTATGAAAGTGGAAGATGCTTTGATCAGTCCCAGATTTTAGATACTCATGGCACTGAATGCTTGGTGCTTTTCCTCAACAACTTTGGGCTATATGCATGAATGTTGTACATAAATATGAAAGGGAACAACCAACTAACCTTAAGCTGATTTGAGAATAGTGTTGAGGATGCAGTGACACGAGGTTCATAAAGATGTTCTACTATGGAAAAAGTCCTTCCATGGTAATTAAACTTCTCCCCAACAGCACATTTAGAAAAGCTTGTCATATGCCCCATCATAAAGACACTAAGAGGCTCTGTTTAGTAGCACTAACCTATGACAACTAAGGGCATAAACTATGGCTCCAGTGATCCTTAGCATAGCAATGCCAAACTATGTGGGAGACAATACTGTGTCAAAATATCTTCTGAATTTGATGGAGAAAAGATATTTTTTTCCTTAACAGAAAGGGATCGTTTAGATGACAAAATCCAACATGTCATGAGTTCTTGCACTTACTTTAGTTACAAGAAGGCTGAGGGATGTGTCTGTTTGTGTGTGGTGTGTCTTTCACTGTATAGTCATTTCTATAATAGCCTGCAGCATCTCCCACTTCTCATGCTTGATTAAAATCTCAAAGGTATAAGAAAATTCATCCTGTGGGTTTTTTCCAGATCAAAACACATGGGCTACCAGGAAGATTGCGGACTGATGAGTTTCCATTAGCTAGAAAACTAAAGCAACTCTAAAATATCATAAAAAGAAGTTGGCTTCTAGGCATCTCTCTATTATTATATGTAGATGATGCCATTGTCTTTCAGAAACTCCAATAGGTTTCAGAAGAGCCTTAAGCTCTTTCTCTGTCTACCACAATGAACATTCCCTGACAATATATTATTCTAAAATTAAAATATTAGACTTTGTTGGGAAACCTAAGTGCCCCAAAGTGATCTTAGATGGTCAAGTTAAATGCTTTAAATGTCTCTGTGTTTTCTCTGGTCTTCACCATCATGTAGTGCAGGTTTGACTTAGGTAACTCTTCCAGGCCCCTTGTTTCAACTCCATATTAAGATAGACCTCAATAGCATTGAATCCATTAAATAGGTGAGAATCTTTCATCTGTGGTTAAAATTAAATTTTTACCCAGAAGTTTTACCACTTCAGTTTTGGAAAAGAATATTTTTTTCATTTGGGAAGTGCACATTGGAAAAGAAATGGCTTCCCTTTAGATGATATAACCACTATGGTTTATGATTATTCCAAGCTGGAGTTTGACCAAGAACCCTTGATGAAGATTGTCAATTTGATCAGAGCAGGATAACAAGCTCAGTCTCTTTAGGGGCACAGATTTACAGCAAAGGTGAGCTATGTAAATTATCTCACTGTGCCAAAAATATCATAGGATGATGTCATTAGCATATGTCAATATACTCTGTTTGGCAGTCTTCCAAAGAAGATATATGCAACTACCATATTCAGGTAGGTGTTTTTATGTGGTTCCAAGATAATTAAAACAACAATCCATATTCTACTCTGGTGCAATTGTTATAAGGATGCTCATTTAGAATAGATATTCCTTTCTCTAACAGAACATCCAGGTCAGCTTGATACATTTTGCTACTCAACTTTTACCAAACCACATAATGAAATTACCTTGAAAGTAATAATAATGTTGATGATGATGATGATAATGCATTTGGTAATGTATTTATTATGTGCATTTACCATCTGGCTAAGTTTCATTGAGTGCATGCTATACTCAAAAGATATTGGTCATAAGGGTCACTAACAAGGCATTTTGACATTAGTTCATGTGTTACATTATTATCAATGTCTGTTGGGCACATTTATTTTATTTTGGTTTTATTTCAGTGACTGAAATAAAATATGGCTCAGCCTTTGATTTTTAAAAGAAGAAAGAAAACTAGAAGGCTATTTCAAAGCAGAAGAGAACCTTCAAGAGACTGGAGAATAACTTTTGGCACAATGTCACTCAGTACAAGTGCCGGTAGCTATGAGATAGCTGTGCTAAATGTCATTGTATGTCACATGAAAATGGTGTGCAGCTATCAACTGTGGGGACAGTAGTACATACAACTGGCTGCATACAACTGGCTGCTCTGCTATTAACAACTCTCACAAACTACCTTTTTTAGCACTTAGCTGTCAAATCTCTATGGAATAGTTTATGAGCATAAGAAGTAAGAACAACAGCTAAATGCTGCAGCAACAATATATAAATTTTAAAAAGCCAGCATTAAACTACTAAAAACAACACATCACAGTGTAAACACTGTACCTGCCAGAAGAGCAAAGTCTTAGTCAGATGTTGTCAGCCTCACTGGATAGACCAGACCAGGAAATCAATTCCACAAGAAGCCTAGAACTGTTTTTATTGAGAATGCTATAATAACAGAATCTTACAAGTCTGATTATGTTACCTCCTCCCCTTTCTTCTGCTAACTGTATTGCTTAGTAAAATCTTACGGAATGTTTCGATCCATTCAGAAAGCAATCTAGCTTTGTTCAGACATTAAACATGAAGAGAATCTATAAACCTGGATTCAACCAAACACCCATAGAATGTAGACAATAGTCAGACAGGAGAACAAGCAGGTTTTTTTTTTTTTTTAGCAATTTTGATATTCTGAGTATACTGATTAACATTGTGAGAAATATGTAATCTGATACAATGGTGTATCTATCTACCAAATTCATCAAATCACCACAACCCTCTAAAAAACTTGCTCCCAAGTTCATTGGTCCTTTCCCTATTGCTGGTCTTATCAATCCAGTTACTGTTAAGTTGGATCTGCCTCACAATTTGAAACGCTTGCACCCTGTTTTCCATTGCAGCTTGCTCAAGCCTGTCCACCACTCTTCCCGCTGGCATCCCCAACCTCCTCCTCCTGCTCTGATCATGATTGATGGCCAACAGCACTTTGAGGTCAAGGAGGTCGTTGATTCTCACAAGCTTCGCGGCACCCTCCAGTATCTGGTCTGATGGAAACACTTTCCTCATCCTGAATGGGTGTCTGCTCGCCACATTAATGCTCCTGATTTAGTTCACCATTTCCACTTGGCTTACCCTTTGAAGCCTGCTGCTTAGTGTTTTCTTACTTTTGGGGGGCAGTATGTCATGTTCACTGTTTCAATGTACGCTGTACATCGTAACGTTTCACATGCCATGGTGCTGATGTGCGTTTCTGTTGGGAGGGAGCTGCTGTGAAACCTTGTACCAAGCTCTGTATCTGTGTTCATTACAATGCAATGTGTTTGGGTTATATGCTCTGTTCAAGGACTTTTCCCGCGGACCATCAGAAGCCGTTAGGAGCACCTGGGATTGTGAGCTTGGGAAGATTCTATGGGGGGAGGGATCTCATTTGCACTGAGGGTTTTTAGTTTGTATTTGGCACGCTTTTATCATTCTCAGCTTTCTTTGTGATCCTGCACACTATTCTTTAATAAATCAGATATCTTTGAATTCCTGCTCATGAGTCTGATAGTGTTTTAGAATAGGTATTCATTACACATACAACATTGACACAGAATTCTCCTCCCTCTAAAAATACTTATAAAGTAGAAGTCCTTTATCCAATTTCTTTGAAATTTGACATATTCAATGTCTTGTGGCTAAGATGACAATAGGTCTTGCACACTTTCTGCCATTTTGGATTGGAAATACCAAAGTTTTTGGCATTGCAACACTGGTTGCCTCTCTTTCCATTCAACATTCAATACTGAAAGCAAATGAGACACAAAAACAAGTGGAACAAGAAATGAGATCTATAAAACAGAAAAATGAAATGAGCTGAACCTTCAGAAGCACAATAAAAAATTAAAAAGACAAACAGATGTGGGCTCTCAAAAATGAAATATGGAAAACAATAAAAAATGAGCAGACATCTCATGCTCTTCAAGGCTGCTATGGAACTAAAAGTGATCTTTGCAGGGCCTATTATTAATTAGTGCTGCAGCCATATTCATAAAAAAAATCAAACACCAATGTTTTCTTCGCCTCCTTGGATTCTAGGATTTCTGCCAGCAATACATTACAACTAATGTAGTACAAGGGATTTTTGAGGAGCAGTATTAATAGCAGCCCAGTTTTCTGTTGTACAGTTAAAGTTCCCGAGTTGCTCATTCTCTGCCCTTTTCCCAAAAATGATGTGACAGAGTAGATCTATTAAAAATATATATAAGCAGTGTTGTAAGACCAACATTTCAATTCTGATAAGAGCAAATAAAATATACTGTATACTGCCAGATGTAATAGGGATATATCTCTTACTTACGGGATTTGGGGCAAGGGAAATTGTATCCCAAGCTTGTAATAATTTCAAGTAACTGACTCAGTAAATATTTATTCATATATGCATACTAAAAACTAGCTCCAGGGAGGTTCTTGATTCTTGACTATTAAATGTATGTGATGTTCAACCTCTGAACATGGGTATACTTTGTAAGGGTATGGAGTCTTACTCCTATAAAAGAAACAAAAGATCTTTATACTATATGTGATGCAGTTATTAATATTTCTGGGACCCAGATTTTTTGAATAGTTGATGGTTGAAACAAACATTATTATGCACATTCCTGAAAATTCCTGAAGACACCCTCAAATTGAACACAAATCCTTGTAATACATGGCTCCGTCACAAGTTAGTTGCACCATTTCGGTGTTGAATAAACCAAATTATTCCAACTATCAAACTTTAGGAAAATGCAAAATAAAACAGTGTGTGCTGCATAAACCTCCAGCAAACCATACTAAAATCTTTGTCAGCATCCAAACCAAGTATAGCTGAGGGATTATATCTATTTTGAGCAAGAACATTAAACGTCACTTGGTGGATAGATGCTGAACAATGTGATATTGCCTCTTTTAACCAACACACACAAGGCAGACATTGCTGGTCATGATCAATCAACATCACATCAACAAAGCTGTAAATGTAGATTGGAATATTCCCAAATGGGGATGACATAAGGAGAATCTATCTGAAAATCAAATTAACAATCTGAATGTGAAATCTATGACAGTATTACTTTGCTATGAATGGAAATTGCATTTAATAGATGTTAATAGATACATAGGTGTTAAAAGATGTATAGAATCCTAGAGTTGGAAGGGACTGTTGAAGCCAACCTCCCATGCAGTGAAGAAATCTAAATTAAAGCATTCCAGAAAGTTGACTTTTTACCCTCCACTTGAATCCATGCAATGAGGAGATGGTTACCACCAGTCTGGGTAATAGGGTGGAGGGGGAAACAGAGGTTGCAGGGCTATAAAATTTGCCCAATGTAAGCAACCCCTTTGTGAGTCGAATTCCAGAGACCATCCTCAGCGGTTGGGGGTCATTGTGGCAAATGGAGGAGGAGCCCCTGATGTTGTAAGTAATTAATGGGGACAATTTAAATAAACATGATGCTGTTTGTTTTGGTCCTGGCATCACCTTTAATGTCCTCCTGCTTTGATATCCATCCTGCAAATTCTAAATTAGCCAGCAACACAAGAAGTTCAGAAAACTGTGTTCCAGAATCTTGGGAGACTGGGCACCATATGTATCTCTGGGGAGATGCTGTTCATGCGCCATGACAGAGAAGGCATGTTTCCTTGGTCCTACAAGATGACAATGTTTATTTACTCTGCCTGAACGTACTGGACAGGCAAAAACAATTGGAGGTAGGCAGTCCTGTTCCAATCTCTGACAGGAATCTATTAGCCTTCATGAATTTTCCAATATGTTCTGGGCTTAACACCACCAGAACTTATAAAATGCATTTTGAAATGAATCTTTTGATTAAGAAAAACATTTAGAAATGCATATTTTTGCATAAATCCTGAAAGTGTTCAGACAACATTTACGTGCATTTTGTATTGATTTTATATTGCTTAATACATTTCCTATGGTTCAAGAGTGCCTTTGGTAGATGGGTGGCCATAGAAATACTGTATGTTAAATAAATAAACTGTTTTTATTGCATATTGTTTTAACTTATTTAAACTGGAGTTGTAATTGTATCATGAACACAGATACTTGCACATGAAAAATCCTGTCATATTATACTTCAGTCTTATCATCTCACCCATGGGAATTTGGGCTGTTCTTTTACAGAAAACGCACTTGCAGATGATTTTTTGGATGCTGACTGGACAATTTATAGCCCTCCAGATTTTAAGCGGTAACTCCTTGCAATCTTCGTTATCTTCACATTACCTAGGATCAGTGGAAGTTAGAATTCAAGAGCATGTAAGGGGGAACAGGTTGCCTAACCCTGCCTTGGTCTTACATATAAAGGAATGGAATCTTATTGAACCTCTTGATTAACAGCTGTTTTATTAAGAATGGAGAGGCCCTTTTCTATTAGCTGAGTAAAAAATATCTAAGCAATACTACATTTTAATTTTACCCACATTTCAGATCTGAAATACACACACAAACACACACAAAGAGAAAGAAAAAAAAAAGCCTTTGCAAGATTTAACTCTTAACACTGTGAATAACTGACTTAATCACAAGAATGAATTCCTAAAGGAAATCAATGAGTTCTGAGTGTAAGTAGTAAACACATGTTTCAGTTCTTTGGAGTAAAACTTCATAAATTAATTTAATGTTTAATTCATTATATAATTAAACTGAAACTTTTATAAAATGGAAGCAGCAGTGTAGGAATTCCTCATAACACTTCCAGTAAATGGAAATACGTTTCTTGATGACTTTTGTGTGAATATTGACAGCAGATTTTCTAGAATGTCATTACTCCTTTGTGGTTTACTTGATTTTAGAATTCCTGAATCCAGAGTATTCAGATCACTACCATTTTTTAGGTTAACTGGAAGCTTCTCATTTGGGCTTTTGGTTGGCTCTTACTATAGATCTCTTCCAGGCAACACTATTTTGACACTATTTCTATCTGCAGGAAGTCTTATTTTTAGGTAGTTCATAAAGGGAACAAACAAATAAGGCAGTGCTGAGCTGGGTGAATACAGTGTGTTATATAGTGAAAACAAATTCTCTTTTACCTATTCTGGGTGGAGTATCCCACTGGGTAGAATATTCCCACTAATGACTGGGAATAGTCTGCTCATGTGTATTGCATTTAGCCACACTTCTAGGACCGTTATAGCAGGAGAGTTGTGTTAGTCTATGATAGCCCAAAATCAGACAGAGTCTGATAGCAACTTTAGGTGTAAGGTTTTGTGAACTACAGCTTACTTTATCAGGTCAGGAACCCACTGATTGATTACATCTTTCAATACTTTTCACCCCACATACCAGGTCAGACATTTCAGACTCAGAATGCTACAAGGCAAGAGATGAATTTATTGAAAGCACTGAGGACAGTCTTGAGGAATTCCTCAGAAGCACAGAAGATCCTCTGCCCAGCCTTGAGAACATGTACAGAACATGCTTCAAGGACAGCTGTTCTGGACAACTCCTTCCTCCAGGCTTTACACCAATGTAGGCTACACCTGGAAGACACTCTCACTGGTTCTCTAATACCCAGTTAGAATGAGCAGCTGCTCGTTTAAAGATGTTCCAATATTTGTTACTTGATCTGCAAGAAAGAGAAACTCCACAATCTTCAATCTGTGGTTTATTAAGAAAGCAAGAACAAGCAGGCCAGACAAGAACAGCTAGGCAAAGCTCTTATTCTTTCTGTTATAAAGCAAGTGTTCCTATATTCTAACAAGGATCTTTATCTAATATATGTAGGCTTTAGCTAAAGACCAGAGATTGCAGAGGCTGATTGAGTGGTAAAAGGAACAGGACCTGGGTTCAGCTGGGTTGGTCTCTACAACAATCTAAATACCCTTGGGTTGGATTTTTTTCTACCCTTTTCAGGGTTATAGTAGTTCCTGCTTACCAGCTCCTGATTTATCAAGATTCTTAAGATATGCCACCATTTATGATTGGTAAAGGCACACATAATACACTGTCCATTATCCTGACTCTGGCTTGCAATTGGACAATTATTCTCAACCCATCTATACTTTTCTAAGAATGCTATCTTATCCATCCTGATAATCATCTGACAACAGAGCCTCCATCACCTCTGGTCCCTCAGTTGGGGTTCTGACAAGCAGTTCCTTTTCACCTTAATTCCTAGATTAGCATTACTGCAAATCGCTCATGCTAACTTAATTGATTAAAACTAAGGCCTATCAGCCTTTTGCATTAGCCAAAGCTAGCACTGATGCTCAAATACCCCCTCTTTGTTCCACACCGTCCATCTAAATATCTCATTATCAAGCAATACAAAGCAATAATCAATACAAACGGCTCAATAGCACCTTGAAGCAATGTGTAATCACTTGGTGCATAAATTGTATCACTTAACTGGCAAATGGGAGATGCAGTTTTCAATACTGACTCATGGTGTACATATGTGTGTGTGTGTTTAATGCACGCTTATTTCCAGTTATTGGGCAGACTAAAAATATAATAAAGTTCAAACTAAATGGAAAACACACAAGGGGAGAGAGAGAGAGAGAGAGAGCAAGGATATATTCCTCCAAGTAGGACAAGTTAACTTCCCAGGGGGAAAAATCTATTCCACTTTTCTTAACTGCTATTTCCTTTGCTACAGTCATGCATATCTATTTATAGCTACATATTTCAGTTACAGGTATAACCCATTCTACTACCTTTTTCTGCTATGTGGATTCAGAGGGGGGATCTTCAGGGGGGGCAAAAAACCAAACTGGCAGACACTTCATGATTGCAATCCCCTTTGTCTGTGCAGGTGACATCAGTGTTCATACAAAAGGGCAGGGTCTTAATAGGGTGGTTAGACCTTCCACCTTGGCTTTAGGGTTCCTCCCCCCACAGATGCCCCTGCTCAGAGGTGTAGAAGGTACATTGCACTGCTGAGAAAGCCCCCCCCAATTCATATTCATATGCAGCTTTTAAAATAGAGTCAGTAGAAGTCCTGTCCTATAACTTCTTCTCCAGTTCTTCTGGAGGAATGAAAACATTAAGTGGGGATCCAGCTTTGATCTGTGTCACATTTCAACTTGGTTAAGTCCCACTTAGATTCCAGCAACTAGTAAGGAGTTAATGATACAAACTTGCTGCAGCATGGCTTATCAGTCAATTTCCTTCTTTTACAATCTAATTATAAAGTTGTCTATTTCTGGAGACTTGCGTATTTTTATATTATTCCCAGTACTTGCTTTTGAATGTTTTCTGCAATGGGGAAAACAACAACAACAGCAACATATCATGTGCTAGTGAGATCAGCAGAATATATAAAGTCTTTATAGACGTTTTGGGGCAGAATCTAGGCAAAAAACCAAACCAACAAATAAGTAAGTCTCTATGACATTAATCTACTGTTAATTAAAATAAAACTCAGAGATAAAGCTGAAATATTCCCTTATGAGCTTCCCAAAGCACCTAAGAAAAATGAAACATGCAAACTGTGTTTACTGTGCCATTATATTCCTGAGGACACGAAATCTGTATCTTGCAAACCTAATTTCCTAAATCACACCCAAGAGCCATTCACAGGAAGGTGTAGCTGAGGAAGCTTAGCAGCAGGTGCACACTTCGGTATTCCTTAGAGACATTTTGGTGATATAGAGAAATTCATACTGTCTTTATGTGGCTATTTAACAAACAAAGTCTTGTAGGAACAAAATTGCATTCCCCTCTGCCTAAAGAGTAATCATAAAAAGGAAAAGCAATTTTCAAATTAATAGTTTGTGCATATAGGAAGCTTAGTGCTTCTAAGAGGGTTATATACGTGGGCTACAAAAATCTGGACAATTTTATTTTTCTCTTGGCTGCCTTCTAGTGGGCATCTGGGTTTTTATTTATTTCCTTATTTACTCAAATTACTCCATTTTTATGGCTGCCCGTCTTGTGATAGCGACTCTGGGTGGCTAACCTAGCTTAAAACACCAGATTCAAAGAGCAACAATAGAAAGAAAACATATGCCCCCCGATAACATGAGAATATATAAGGTCATACTGTATATATATGGTTATAATCAGTCATAGCCAATAGTTTTATACAGGTAGTCATTGACTTACGACTGTTCATTTAACAATGGTCTGAAGTTATGATGGTGTTGGAATGGGTGCTTTATGGCCTTCTGAGCATTGCAAAATGTCACACCACCACCCACGGTCACAAGATTGCATTTTGGGTACTTGGCAACCAGTTTGTATTTACGACTAGTTGCAGCATCCTGATGTCATGTGATCGCATTTTGCAACTTTTTTGCCATTTTCCAGCAAAACATGCCCATTGGGGAAGCTAGATTTGCTTAACAACTGCTGTAAAAATGGTAATAAAATTGGGTCCAGTCACATGGTGACTCAACTGATGACTGCAATGACTTACGATAGAAATTCCAGTCCCAATTGTGGTCATAAGTCAAGAAACACCTATAAACCACATTTATCTCAAACACATAGTCCTCCAAATTCTCCATAGAGTTAATAATTATAATACTGTCATTATAATTATTATACATTACAGTAAAATTTCCCTTCCTAGTTTCCTTCTTCCCTTGCTTCAAATTCATCAGCACCTTTTCTGTTAAGATTTAGCTTAACTATAGATTTTTCACTGGCAACCATGCTTCAGTTTAGTACTTTAATTTCATCACATTCAGCCCCCATTTCTTCTGATTTTCTTTCCCATTTTCTTGGCATTCAGACTGTAAAGTATTTTAACCATGGCTGTATTTTGCTTACAAACTGTCTTTGCTTATAAAAAGCTTATACATACCACTGTATAAATACTATTTTCTTGATGAGGGTCCAGCCACTTAATTAAACACATGAATCTGGTAGCTACTAACAGCCTTTGCTTCAAGGCCTTTCTCTACTTAGACCTAACCAAGGCATAAAGATTCATTGGCAACATCTTTTTTTTCCCCTGAAGTTCCCATAATATTGCCTTCATCTCATTTCCAATGCAAGAGTGAGCCAGACTTAAGTTATCCTTAATGCTATCAAAGTAGGTTTTCCATCTTTAGGTGACAATATCCAAGGACAGCCACAGGGATATAAAATGTGTTATATTCTGCCACCCATTATGTCAGAGGAAAGATAGAAGAGACCAGTGGTGTATGGGATTAAAAATGTGTTTATTGGTTGTTTGGTGCAGATATGTCACTTTTCTCTCTGGTCCTTTCTTGGTCTCCTCTGCCACCATTCTGCTGTTCTCCCCTTAAAGAGCTAGACCATGGTGCTGGTGGTCAATCAGAATTGCATAATAACACCAATTTACTCATCTTCAATTCTAGCATAATTGCTTTAACTCTATGGCTCTTACAAGTTTAGTGAAGGATGAAAGGCTGTAACAGTGGAAGGATGAGACCAACCCCTACCCTCCATTGCTTCCTGAGCAGCAGATGAAGGAACCTAGAAGCTGAGTTTTGTTTCATGAGAGAGAGAGAGAAATCCTAAATAAAAGCATTGCTAACTAGCATGGCAAGTAGCATGGCAAGTGTATATGTGGGTATGTCAAAACAAGTAAGATAATGGTTATGGCATCATGATCCAAGCCCTGCCCCTTTTGTTCATGCTGCAACTTCCCTCTTGCCTCTTTTGATCTTCTCCCTGCATGTCCTGTTGCTAGGTGAGAATAGCAATTTACTCAAGGCTGAGCTGATAATGGCAGACAAGGGAAGAAATGTAAATCAAACAAAGTCTCTAGGAAAGAAAGCTTGCCTGGGTAGTTTTGCTTTCAACAGAAACATGCAGAATAGAAGTCAAAATCCAGTCCAAAGTTCAGATAACCAAGTCAGGTTTGTCAGCCAGTCCAAAGGTCAGAGTTTTACAAGCAGGATTCACAAGAATGACACACCAGAGCCAGAGATCAGATGGTTGTTTCCAGTGGAAGGGAAATTTAAGAGACTGCCTCTTAAATCAGACTGCAACCAGCTATCTTCAATTAAGATTTCTCCCTTGCTTGACAAGGAGCCTCACTAAGCATCTTTGTTCTGCTCTCCGCTCTACTTGCTGAGTCCGAGGGTTTGGGGGCCATGCCGCATCATCTGACTGATCCAGCTGTTCTGATGGTGCCAGTGTTTGACCAGCCTCAGGGGATTCTTGGTTTGGTGTCTTCTGAGGCTGATACTCCATAGGTTCAGCTGGAGCAGGTTCTTCAGAGTCATGAGTTCTGGGCCATGACACTGTGGACATCACTTTTCTACTTTGCTTTTTGTTTTGTTTTTAATTCAGTTTGGTTTATGAGAATATGAGCTATAGGAGAATGGGCCCAGAAGTGATGTACTGAACCCTACAGCCACACCTGCCCCATTTCTGTGGCTGTGTTATCACCACTAGAGGTTTGTGGTGACATGAAGAATGAGGAGGACAGCCAAACCAGAGGAATCAACCAATCACATTGTTCTCACAGCACATGCATAACCATCTGGGGGTAGGTGGGTGGCAGAACAGGTGCAATCAAGGCAGCAACTTTCATTTCAGGATGATTTTCTGCCAACTGAAGGATAGCACTTGAACTCTGCAGTGAGGAAAGGCCTTTAGACCTTTCTTCTAAAGACAAGAGAAGTATGTACATTTTTAACAAAAGATTACCCCTTTTTTTTAACCTCTGAATGAATTGGCAAGGCTAGAGGCACAATTCAGCAACCCAATAGCCTTTTCTGGCAGAAAAATATGGCCTCTCTTATGGTCTTTCTTTAATAAACCAAACAGAAGACACAGCATGAGCAAGGAAGAAATAGGTCCACTTTATCTGCAGAAATTTGTGCCAATGGCTGGGTCTAAATGTTCTATGCAGGGAGGAGAAACAGCCTCCCTGCCTAGATAGATCATGAACTTGGGTCAATTCTCAGCTCAATGGCATTTATTTGTTTTTTTGTGCTAGTTTTTCCAATGCTGCTGTTGTCACTTATCCAATAGGGCCACCTTAGTCCTAAAACAAATGTGCCCCAGGCAGAAACTGAAACTGAAAACAATAGCTCTGATAGCAGCCTTCCAATTCTTAAATGGCTTTCACAGGGAAGAAGGTATGGATTTATTCTTCCTAGTGCCCAAGGGTGGGACAAGCCCTAATAGGTGGAAGCTTCACAGAGATCCAAACTTAAGAGAAAGAGGAATATCTTGATCATGAGAACTATTAAGTAATGGAACAGCCAGCCTCTTGGAGTGATGGGTGCTCTGTCATTGGAGAATTTCAAACAAAAGTTTGAAAATACCTTGAATAGTATAGGCAGGGGGTTGGACCAGAAGACCCCAAGGTCCACTCTCACCCTATGATTCTGTGATTCTCCAATTAGCTTTTTATAACAAGGAAATACTTTTGAGTAATGTGTATGTGTGTGTGTGTTTGTGCATAGTTCATGCACTTCACAAATGGCTGCCATAAGTGTCTGCAGGGGGTCATGAGCTGCAAAATAGCAGGCATAGTATCATGACTCAACCCCATCTATTATTGATGTGCATGCAATGTCCACACCACGTACAAAGAAGGCAGGGGTTGTAACCTAGGGCTGCACCCAGTATCTTGCAGGTTTTGACCTCTCTGTAGATGCCATTTGGTAGGAGCAGGACATAAAGCAAAGTTGATTTTACTTTATTTAGATTTAGATTTACACTGACATTTTTTTTCTGAAATAAATAACATGATTTCCCATGAGTAATACAATGACTCTGCTTTTGCCACCTAAAAAGGTAGAATTCAGCAGTAATTTTTGGAAGGGCTTTGTTCCAGGTTCTCCAGTTATGCCCTTATATCACTGAAAAGGTATTTGACCCATTTTACAGCTGAAGAATGCTGAAACACAGCAATGAGTTAAAGAGGAAAGATTTAAAACTGGGAGAAGGCACCACAAGCAAATAATAGCTATTTAGTCCTTTGGAACCAGATGTTGTAATTTATTGGTATCTCATTTTTCTGTTTCTCTGTGATAAGTTGCTTTAAACGTTATGCTAATCACTATACTTAAACATCCTTAACACAGCCAAAGAGTATTTGACATAATCAGAGTACCTAGGTAAAAGGTGAGTGATCTTTCTTTTATGCCTGTTAAACCTCTAAATAATAAGAGCCACTCACGGAAATAGATTTTCAGCAAACTTATTGTAGCAGCTTACAGCCAGTGTGAAGAATGTGTCTTATTTTAATGTAAATTCAGCAATGGGCTGTTTTTTTCTTAATAATAATAAAAGGAGAAGGTTGTGTCTTGTGTTTTTATCTTTGTTGTTTCCACCAAATGTGAAAATAAATGAATTAAAGGGTCACACTGACAGAGCTGTAATATGAAGAGACCTTTTATGCCTTGGGCAAATATTTCATGAAGAAATTTTAAACAATGCCACCTCCCTCCCTGCAAAACACATTCAAGTGAGGTGTGAGGGCAGGCAGAAGGTTAAGGATTCAATGTCAATCAGGAAGGGATTTATTCAGAGCTCTCTGACACTGAAAGAGATTCAGGTTGGTACCACCTCTACTTGGTTTGAAAGTAATGGAAAGAGAACTCTAAGGCAATTTATTTTGGGAAAACATCTGGGCTGAACTGATGTGCAAGGGAGTACATAAATTTCTTATTTCAAGGGACTTGGGAAATCTCAAGCACAAGCAGGTGATGGGTTTAAGGAAAACAAAAAAGCATTTCCTTCCTCTTCTCTGAAGGCTGTTTTAAAGACAGTTCAGACTTGTGAATGCAGAGCTGGGAGATGCCAGGACAAAGGGAAACTTTCCAAGTTCTGGGAGGAACATAACAGGTGTCCTATAAAGAACAGGAATGGTTCTCAAGTTTCCTGCTTTGACCAACGGTTTGAGCCAGCAAGGGATGTGTGAAGGTCAACCCTACCAAAATGTGACTTCCAAAATGGAGAAATGCTGTGTGAAAGACATTCCCAAATTTTCTGTTTCCTTTCCCCAGCTGTGCCCTTATTGGTGCTTCATCAGGAGAGAACCTGGCGGGTTGTTGTAGGTGAGGATTTTCTTGCATCCTTAAAAGCAACCAATGTGGAGAAAGGAGATTGCTGAGTAAAGGAATAGCTGGCACACTGATCAGCTATTTGGCAGCTGGCAGCGCAGTGGCAGCAATGGAGCTGGCCATGTCTGTGAAGTTGGAGGTCCTCAGCAGAATGTTTTTTGGGGGGAAAGGGCTGCAAAATGTAAGTGGCCACAGATCCACCCTGATGGCAGGATGTAATGTAGCAGTGGATTGGTTATTTCTCAAAAATGCTGGTGGGCTGCACAAGACTCCTAGGCAGGCCACATGCAGTCCTCAGGCCATATGTTGTGTGCAGCCCTGCTTCAGATCCTCACATTCACTTTATGTGGTGGTGGTGGTGATGATGATGATGATGATGATGATTTTATTTAAATATATTGGCTGCTCTACTCTGGTGGACTCTGGGCAGTATACAAAACTAGGGAAAACATAAAAACAGCTAAAAACATTAAATCACGCAGACAGTCCAAACTAAAATAATTTAATAGAAACAAAAACAACAAAACAAAACAGGGGTCATTGAACAAATGACAAACATCAACCCCAGGCCTGAAACCAAAGCCAGGTTATCAAGGCTTTCCAGAACCCCAGGAGAGAAGATGCTGTCCTTATCTCTGGGGTGGTTGCTGTTCCAGAGGGTGAGGGCCATAACAAAAGGCACATTTCCTCACTCCCACAAGATGGCAATGTTTAATGGAGGGACATGGAGCACACCCACTCTGCTGGAACATATTGGTGGGCAGAAACAATTGGAGATAAGCAGTCTCTCAGATATACAGGCCTCATACCATACATAGTCAGTGGTCATCAAACTCCAATAATTCATGTTTCAGCTTTTGGCAAAGACTCTGGTCAACTTGCCCATTCCCAAAGCTGTCTTTTTGTATGATGGAAAAGAAGCAGGTTGTTTTCTCCTTCTTTTTAAAAAAAGTGTTCTGTAGTTAAAGCATATCACCATCCCCATCATCATTCATTATGATTAAGGCTTAATTTACAAATACATTTGATAGATAGATAGGTAGGTAGGTAGGTAGGTAGGTAGATAGATACTTTCTTGATTTAGTCTTTTGACCATATCAAATATGAAATAAAATAAAAAGCCATTATGAACATACATGTAAAAACGAGTAGATACAAATAAAACTAATACAAATTCATATCAATTCGTCACCCCTACAGTCAACTCCAATCTGATCTAAGTAACCTGTCCTCTTTAAGATTGCCTTTGATATGAAGAGTCCAGTCTTGCTAGTAATGAGCTGGTTCTTACCCTGTAAAAAATAAGAAAGTTTCTGCTGGCTGCTCCAGTATTTTTTGTTTTTTAAATATAAATCTAAGTGGTCAGTCCTTAGCATGGGAGGATGGGTCCACATGGGAGGATGGGTCCACTGCTTTTCATCCATTTCTACGGACGCCCCAAGATACACAAGCCGGGCATACCACTTCGGCCCATTGTATCATTACCAGGGACTCACACATATAATATAGCTAAAGAGCTTACAAAGAAACTCAGACACCTTACAGAGGAGAGTGAACATTCAATCAACTCCCCACTACAGTTGCTCCAGAAAATCAAAAACATAAAAATAGAAGAAGATGATATCATGGGATCGTTCAACGTTACAGCTCTCTTCACATCCATAGACCCAGCACTAGTGAAAGAATCTATGGCTGCAGTTCTGCGCAACACGCCAGACCTAGCCAAATACACAAAAATAGAAATGCCTGAGATAATGGACCTCATCAACCTCTGCCTTACAACCTACTTTCAGTTTGATGGAGAAATATACCAACAGGTCAAAGGAACACCCATGGGATCACCGATTTCAGGACTTACAGCAGAGATTGTAATGCAGCGCCTGGAAAGGATAGCACTCCCACACATACAACCCAAAGTATGGATCCTGTATGTAGATGACACTTTTGTAATAATACAAAAGAAACAACTGGAAGAAACCCACAAAACCATCAATAACATCTTTAATGGAATGAAATTCACAAGGGAGGAAGAAAACAACAACTCACTACCATTCCTGGACATCCTCCTCAGTAGAGGAAATGATGGTAAGTTAGAAACACAAGTCCACAGGAAAGCTACCCACACCAACCAAGTGCTCCACTACCAAAGTAACAATCCAACCTCCCACAAGAGAAGCTGTGTAAGAACATTATTCAAACAAGCACTTATACACTGCAGCAACCCAGAACACCAGGAAAAGGAAAAAGAACATCTGCAGAGCATCTTCCAACAAAATGGATACCCGTGCAACTTCATCAAAAAGTGCCTCACCAACCAACCCACTACAACCCAACCAATGGAAACTATGAAAAAGATAACACTGCCATACATCAGAAACATCTCAGAAACCACCAACAGACTGATACAACCACATGGCATCACCATCACACATAAACCAACTAAAATTCTTCAAAACATATTAAGCAAGCCAAAAGACCCAATAGCCCAAGAAGAAAAAACAGGAGTTATTTACAACATACAATGCAAAGACTGTAACAGCCACTATGTAGGACAGACAGGCAGAAGACTAGCAGAGTGCATTCACAAACACCAACTAGCAGTCAGAAGACACGATGGGAACTCCTTAATCTCACAACACATGGACAGACTCAACCATAGTTTCAACTGGGAAATGGTGAGCATCCTAAACCAAGCCAAATTCAAAAACACCAGAGAATTCCTGGAAGCCTGGCACTCAGACAAAGCAGCCATCAACAGACACATAGAGGTAAACAACATTTACATTCCATTCAAAAGAAACAATAGAAAAGCCAAATGACCAATACACTCCCTTGCCAGCAATCAACACGCAGATATGCAAAAATCAACACTAGGATTAACACCAGATGAACCATCAAACAGCACAATACACCCTAATCAAGAAACTATTAACTCAGGCAATCAACCAAGCAGCAAACAACAGCCCAATCAAAGAACTCCCAAGGAGAGAACAACACCCCTACCAACACAAGCAGGGCAAGCCACAGTATATAAACTGAGAGCAAGACCCACTCCCTCTTCGCACTGAAGATGTTGCCTAGTCTGGCAATGAAACGTCTGCAAGAAAACAACAAGGCTCAGAGGGCACCAAGGACTCCACATAATCTTTCTTTGTATGGAACTCCCTGGAACCTCCCATATCTTACCATAGAGTCTAATTGGTCGAAACAAGCTCTAGTAAAAGCTCTTCTGAGATATTGGGGCAAAAAAAAAAATGTCAAATACTTTTTCTAATTGAAAGACTGATTTGTGTTGGGCCAGCCACTTCAAGGACTTGATACATTTAAGGGATGCTATAACCTCTTGGGCAGCCACATCCAAAACCCTTTGTTTGAAACTTTTCTTGGCCTTCAAATCTAACTGGACTGGAAAATGAATTGAAAATCCATATTGCAAGATGGTATTGATTAGTTGGGCTGCCCAGGCACGAGAAGGCATATTATGCATCTGCTCTTCAAAACAAAGCTTGGGTAATCTGTTTGGGTCCATGGATAGGATCTTCAGCCAATAATTTGTTACCGAGTGGCTTTGTATGGGGGGTATACCTAACTCTGCTCTTACTGTTTGAGTTGGTGTTGACTTGTCCACCCCCAAGATGCATTTCAGAAAAGAGGACTGTATCTGTACAAGCAAAGGGACATTTAAGTGACCCCACAATTCTGCACCTTATGTGATCATTGGGACAATTTTACTGTTATATACCTTTATAATTGGGGTTAACAATCCTGGGTAGCTGTGGTTGATTAGTTGCCTTGAGGCACTGGCACAGGCTATAGCCTTTAGGGAATTCCTCTTGAAATGAGGGAGCCATGATCCAGTTTTGGTAAAAACAAGCCCTAGTTATAGCTAGGACTTAACCTGGTCTATATGTTCCCTGTCCAGGGTCCAGTTATACATGATCCTTCTCTTCCCAAAAATAACTACCTTAGTTTTAGATTTGTTGATGGACAGGTAGTTAAGTGTGCAATACATGCTAATCCTGCATAGCAATCTTCTCATTCCTACTCGGGTATGTGTCATCAGTACCGTATCATCTGCGTAAAGCAGTATGTTTACATGCTTATATTTTATTTTAGGCATATGTGTATCCATGGAATATAAAAACTTTGGGATGTCACTTATATATAAATTAAACAAAAGAGGGGCCAGTATGCATCCTTTTATGGGTATTAATAGTCCCTGTTAAGGAACCATTTGTTCCAGTACATACCCTTAGGCAGGAATCTGAATATAATGACTTAATTAGAGGAGTCGGGTTCCATATTCATATCTCTTCCAAAGAAGGTCCCTGTTTATTGAGTCAAATGCTGCACTACGATCAATGAAAGTTGTATACAGTTGATTCCCATTATATGTGTATTTGTCTATAAGTTATATAAGATAAAACAATTATCAATGGTAGAGCATCCAGGTCTAAAACCAGCTTGCTCTTTGGGTAGCAGGTCCTTTTTAATCACCCAATCCTCAATCTTATAAAAGATATTTAGCATACAATTTAGTTACAATATCAATTAGACTGATTGGTTGATAATTAGAGGGGTCACCCTTATCCCCCTTTTTATAGATGGGAATCACGAGTTTGGCAGGAGTTGTTTATGTGGGTAAATAAGCCTGCAAGTAGGGGAGCCCACCAATTAATGTGTCCTTTGAATAACTCAGGGGGAAGAAGATCTGCACCAGGAGACTTGTTAGGCTTCAGAGTCTGTATGAGACCTCTAATCTGCCATTCGGACACTGGGGGGCATAATGGAAGGGGGCTGCAAGCCCTCTGTATTACATTTTGTAGTTCTGCCATTCCATTAACACTTGGGGTTATGAAAAGTTGGCTATAATATTCCAGGTGGAGGCAGGTATTGGAATATCCAAAGAGAACCTACATTCCTTCAGTATTCCTGTGACCGAGTGCCAGAAAAAAACTGGATTTGTATTTTTGGCAGCTAACTCTAGGTTTTGCCAGAGTGAGGATAGATAGAGAGATTTCTTGCACTTGATGGTTTTCTTGTACTTTTGTCTGAGTGCTGGCGTGGCAGTATGATTATTATTTGAAGGCTGAGTCTGTGCTACCCGCATAGCTAGCCTTAATCTTTTCCTCTGTACATAACACTCTGAGTTAAACCAATGAGGGCCTTTTCTTGGGGGCCTTTGGGGGCGGGCCTTTTCTGTTAGGAATGTTCTTAGGCCTTCACTTAAATTTTGATAGGCTGTAAAAATGGAGACAGCCTCGGAGTCAGATGCAACAACTGTGTCTACAAAAGACTGAGCTTGGGTAGAATTCATATAGTCAGTCAGGGACTTTGTGTCCACTCAGGCCCATTTTATTCTTCTGTCCTGATGGACCTCTAGATGATGTAAAACCCATCTGTGTTTTGCAGTGTGGGTCTAAGGTCTGAATGTCTATAGAATTTTACAGCAATTTTACAGGTGATCACTATCCTCTCTTTCATATACCTAGATTTCTGAGAAAAGAGGCACTTTGCTGTTTGTGACACATATATAGTCTAATGTGCTGCTTGATTTTGCTCGATGGTAAGTATAGGGATAAACAAAGCTGAATTAGTGCTGGAATCATTCAAACACATCACAGATACTCTGCCACAGTTCTCAGCTATGAAAATATTTATTTATTTATTATTTCAAATTTTGTTACCACCCATCTCCCAGGATATGATTGAAATCTATACTGGAAGATAAATATTTTATTATTCTGAAAATGAATAAGTGGCCAGTAAATGCAGAAATGTTGCAGCAGGTGTCAGTGCCTAACTGGACGTAGCTGTTCTCAAAAATAATTAGCAGAGTTGGAACTAGCTAGAATTGGATGGGAGGTCTCCAGGATAGCTGGGGCTGTAGTTTAGGCTGGGATGTCAAACAAAGAAACAAACAATCAAAATCTAATTGTCAAATCACACCTAGATGGTTGCAAAGAGAACTAATTGGACAAGTCCATATAATCAACTGGAGTCAAGATTGCCCCAAGGGGGTCTTTACCCTTTTAAAATTTGAAATGAGACATAATAGATTTTTGTATTACGTCCACCAGTGGAATAGATGAGTGTGCCTATCTGAGAGCATCCTTAGAAGTTATAAATATTCAAGAAGAGGTTGTTTTCGTGCTTCTCTTAAACCACAGCCTCTCCTAGGGTTGGGATTAAAAAAAAATAAATGAGTAGAAACCAATGGTTTTCTCAATTTTTAGTTGAGTGTTACAGGAGCCAAGTGTGAGGTTATCCAGATAATTGTTTCTGTCACTGAAAACAACAGATATAATCTAACAGTGGAGCAACATAATGTAATTCTCAGTCTCCCCCACCCCCCCCACACACCAATATTATTTACAACTCATCTCATTTAATTTGTTTTCATCTTTCTATAACATGCTGCTAAGAAAACACACATGCCCATACAGAACACCATCTTGCAGAAATGAAAAGAGAACAATGGCACGTTTCTTTTATAAAATATAGTTTTTAATCTGTGTGTAGATTATACATGCTGAATGGGATTAAGTGTAGTTTGCATAAGGTGCCAAGGGATGGAGAGACTGCACGTATGGTTTAATTTTCTTTGGAGGTACAGAACAGGCATAATCTAATAAAGTCAATGGATGTAGTATAGAGAGTGAACAGGTTTAGTTAAAAGAGGAATTAAACCCATTGAGTAAGAAATGGGTGAAGATTGTTGTTTTTTTTGAGGCACAAAACTATTTGACCTAACAAAAGCCAATTCATTCTCCGTACTGGATATTTTCTCTCTCTTTCTCATTCTTTTTGAGTTGTAACTGTTCTTGGAGATTATCTGGTCTTATTCCATGATCAGTGCAGAATGTAATATAGAAATCAAGAGACAGAGATGTACATCTCTCACAGGTTTCTAAGTAATTGATGTTTCAAAACTAACCAAGTTCCATGGCAAATTCTGTGTTTTATACGGAGGTATCTAAAATAATATTTCATAAAAATGATGATTTTGTGGAATCTTGAGCTATCCCTTTCCTCATTCCAGTCCAACATCACAAAAGGCTTTTAAAACTTTTAAAACTTCAAAACAGGTTTGCAACACTGCCTGAAGTTCTCCTCTTGTGCATGCAGAATTTGGCTTTTTCTGACCATTAATCTTGAAAAAAACTGTTACGGGGCCAAGACTTTCTGTATGAATGAATAACCTCTCCTTTCGTGTGCAAGATTATAAGAGACTTCCTAGCACCACAAAGCTGCTGAGCAATACAGTCATGATGAAATATGATTAATATTGGTGGGACAATATTAACAAATTGGTGGTCAGGTAGTGCAATTCTCCTAGCAGTGATATTGCATTTAGCTTTGCTATTTAATGTTGCTCAGAAGAGGATTTTATAGTAGTTAATATGTGAGGATCACTGTCATTATGAGAGGGGAAGAAGAGTTCAAGCTATCCTGTATCAGGAAAGGTGAATGGTCGTAAATTGGAACCAATGTAGTATACTATATAATAATTCTTTTCACTCTGTTCCAAGCAGCTTCCACATTAACTTTCCTTCTGTTGGGAGATTAATCTATTTTTTTTTCATGCAGGACTCATGCTTTCACTTCTTGTACTTATTCCACGGTCCCGCTTTTCTTTCACTTCTTCTCCATCTAAGATCCAGTCTTAAAACTGCTAAAAAAAAACCTGTTCCACATTCAGAATGTCTCCTCACTCTTGTATCTTTCACTAATTCCTTCAGTCATTCATAATGAGCAAACAAACCAATCTTGATTTTGGATTTATTCCTTTTCCACGTGAAAGCATGACTGGATATGCTGAAATCATGTCTTTGGAACAAGTGGGACTTCTTCTACACATCGTTGTTGTCATTCATTTTTGAAGCCAATTTAGTGGCCTGCTAGAACCACTAAACTGGAGCAGAGCTTATAACACAGCTGAGAAGCTGGCACAGAAAAAGAAAATTATCTTAAATAGCTTCAGTGAGCATGTCAGAGAAACACAGGTTATTGAACTTACACTCTCCGCCCTCCCAAGCATAAAGAATCACACACTTAGACAGGTTAGGTTAAGAAGTAAAAGGAATTTCTTACTGACTTTAATGTTGCTTCTGCTACATCCATCTTGGTGGAAAAGATGAAGTACCTTTGTTCTTCTTTCCTTTCTAAATTCTTAGTTTTGCCCTAAACACTCAGCCGTACAGCTGCCAAGAGCTGTGTGGAAGAAAGGGGAATTCCAGGCCCACCACATGGTACCCAGAATGGAGGAGAGCGGCAAACATCCATGTACTTGCTTCTGGTAGGGAAGAGGGAAGAGAGAAAGAGGAAGTGGAAGTGGCAACAAACAGCTTCCTCAGAGTTGCATCATGGGGCAACTCAATTTACATGTTACTGAGGCATGCTGGATTTGCCAGGACTTCCAAAAATTATTTGGGTTGCTGAATGGCTCAGTCACTTTTTCTATACTCTCTTACCTTGTTCCCACCCATCCATCCATTGATTCATTCATAGATAGTTGGGAATAGAATATTTTTTTTCCCCTGGATTGCATTCATTAAATATGTTGCCCAATTTTTCTCCAGATTTATATTTGGTTCTTCTGTGATACCTGTGGTATTACCTACATATGGATTTCTACTTTCACATGCTGGCTGGGGAATTCTGGGAGTAAAAATCCACTCATCTTAAAGTTGCCAAGCTTGAAAAACAGTGATATAAAGCTTTACAAATTCCTACCATATTATCATCTTGCTTAGATCATCCTCATCTCCATCTAATTAATTTCTGCATGTTAGCATGTTCTCAAAGGTGTAGGAGTAAAGGCAGAGAAATTTTCCTTGGGATTTCAACATTTTAATTATGTATATTCAAAGGTTAGGCAATCATATAGGAGCACCAAGAGCAGCCTTTCTCAACCTTTTGACCCTGGAGGAACCCTTGAAATATTTTTCAGTCCTCTGGAAACCCCTGCACCTTCATACTCAAATATAGGCCAGAAGTTACAAAAGTATTATATTTGTTTCATGGGTAGGCCTGTATGTATGCATTAACAGTGTTCTTAAACTAAAATAAAGAATGAAACTTACCTCTTTAATATGAAGTTGTCAGAATTTGAATTTTTTTAAATAAATCATGATCTCCCAGGGAACCCCTAGTGACCTCTCATGGAACCCTAAAGTTCCATGGAACCCTGGTTGAGAAACCCTGACCTAGAGGTTTAACAGAGACATTGCAAAAATATCTCATTGATTAGAGAAGGCACAAAGCAAAATGAGGCTTTTTCCTCTAAGGAAGCAAAGTGCTTATTTGTTTATTCTTATTATACCAGTGCCTGCAAACCCATTTAAGAGAATGATTAAAATCACAGATATTGATAGAGCCTTACCACATGGAACAGACCTGAAAGGAAAACTTCAGAGATAAGATAGTAGAAGATGAAGGTAAAGAAAGCCCAGGAGTCAATAAGCAAACAGATATATCAATAACTTAATAGACACAAGTGATGCAAGATAAGCAAAGTGCCGGAGGACGGTGTTTAGAACTGTAGCTCTTTTGCTGGAAGTGTTTAGGAAATTAAATGGTAGGATCTCTCCCTTTCCCCAATCCCTGCTTGCTCAATCACTTGGGATCAATGAAGCAGAATTTTTTTTTTTCCAATTTATTTAAGAACACAGGAAATATCCAGAGGCAGAGAAAACCAGGCTCTTCACAGGCAGTAGACTGTGTTTCAAAGCTCTATATTACCTTAATACCCGCCCTTTAAATTCAGCCCAGGCAAGGTAAAACTTTCTGGAAAAAGGACTCAGCAGAAGATCCAGGGAGACAGTGGTGTTCTTATCATAAAGAATGGTATGTCAACAATACTATTCTCACAACAACTGAGTGGAGATGGTTATCTTAATTGGACAATATGCATCTATTTTTATCAAATCAATCAAGAGTAAGTAGAACAGTTTCCTAAGTGGTGGACAATAAGCTTCCCAGGATCAAATGCTTTGCTTCTGTGTTGAATTTCTTTCAAGGATAAATGCTTTGTCAATAAAAGTTTTTTTTTTAAATTTTTAAACACAAACCAAGGAAATGAAGAACCCATTGAAGCTGACTAATAATGGAAAGCAATCTGTGAAGTTGCAGCACAAGTGGAACAAGCCATTGCTTAGCTTGCAGGTAGCAGCTTCCATGCTTAGGGATTATGGTGAGATGGAAAACATCTCCGGCTCAGTTTTGGATCTTACCCTGTGTTCCCATAATTTCTCTGAGGTCTCTTTAATAATTGTCCTACAACTTTGGAATAACAGCTGGGTGAACTTTTCAGCAATACTTTCAAATGAATACTTATCTAAGTTTCACTGGTTGTATAAAATATCAATAGATGCAATCTGTTGCATCACTCCTGGTCTCTAGATTGCACATTCTTGGAATTTGCATTTGATTCCTGCTGTCTTGGCATTTAAAGAAACACTCCTTTCACTGGATGTTTGGTTTATAATGAATTCTAGCATCATTTTAAATTAATAATATAATTAATATAATATTTAAATTAATATTAAATATTTAAATTAATATTTTAAATTAATCTAGCATCACTTTAAATTAACTTTTTGGATTATTTCTAAAAAAAAGTATTAGCCTCCTGGAGTACTTTTTTGAATAGAAAGGTAAGGTATTAGTTAAATTAATGAACAGCCTAATAAATAAAAAAATAATGCAGAACAATAAAATAAAATAAAACAAGGTTGTTCTCCTAATTATAACCCAGGACATTTGGAAACCCCAATGTGAAACTGAATTGGAGTACAAAATTTAATTTAAATTGTGAAGTACATATAGATTCATTCATTCATTCATTCATTCATTCATTCATTCATTCATTCATTCATATATTCCCTTCTCACTCCTAAGGGTGGCATGTGTCTTCCTCAACCTCGGGTCCTCTACCAGAGGCCTGGGAGTTTGAGGGTTCTGCACAGTATTTTAGCTGTTCCTAGCATTGCACTCTTCTGGACAGAGAGCTCTGATGTTACCAAGGTTGCTCTAAAGAAATAATACATAGAACATCATGACATGTCCAAGTATCTGGCAGTTATATAGGCAGGCTAAAATTATATGTCAGAAAAGCTGTGGCTGAAATTGGATTGAGCAGCAGAACAAACAGTTTTATTGTTTATTTGTGTTTTGCTGATTGCTTCTTATAATTTGGTGACAACTGGAATCAGGCAATCCCAAAATATCTAACTATGTATGGCAACGTATTTTATAGCCTTTTTCATACAGGAAGGGTTTCCTTTGGAGGTCAGACAAATCAGGTAACCTGAAGCAGGTGAGTCTCTGGTAGCTCTTTTTTTCCCCCTAAAAAAATAAGAAACCATGATACATGATTTCTTCTAGCCAGCAGTAAAACTTCAGAAAGGAATAGCATCTGCCAGTACTCTTTTAAAGCTATTTGACATGGTAACCTTTCATTCCAGCCTTGTATTTGGATTCAGGCTTTTTACACAAAATTCCCCAGAATGGGAATGTCAGGTTTGTTATCCCTGTATCAAGGAAGCAAGGAAGCAAGAAAGCAAGGAATTTATATATTGCTGGGGCAATGCTGCTCCAGCATGATTCTTTTACAATATTTATAACCTGCCCCATACAAAGTTGGTTGTTTTTCTAACTTTACACATGATCATGTATTAAAGAATTTGCATTTGGAAGTCAGTGTTGTAATCTTATGCTTTATTAACTCAGTTTACAGCAGATCTTATGACTTTCTACTCAGACTTATTGAGTATAGTAAGACTTCATCTGAGCTAAGAGTTTCTAAGATGTCTTCCATTATTTTAAGCCGAATCCAATTTCCCTTTGCAATGGGAAGAAGCAGTAATGAACCCAGCAGTACTTATTTTTGTGTACACATGTTAAGATTCAGCTGTTAACATCATTAAGTCCTTTTGAATGTGATTGTCCTTTACCCAGTCCTATTATCTGCTGATTTTGACTAGTGCTATGGACATTGTGTACATAAATCTCTTACTTAACTTGCTGTGTTAAAAAAAAACAATATGCTGCATAATATCATGATTCATGTAAGCAATAAAAGAAGCCTATTTGCATTGCTTAGGGTAGATGTACAGATCCATTTCCATAAACTCAAGATATTATTTATTGATGTATTTATTTATTATTGATATCACAGATTTCCTCCAGGATCTCAAGATGGCATATCCTTTATCCCCACAACTTCATGACTTACGTTAGGCTGAGAGAGACAGAGTGTGACTGGTCCAAAATTACCCCATGAATTTTCATGGCTTTCTTTAATCCTAAAGTGGCAATGCACAGTGTGCATTGTTCGTTGTGCATGGAAAAAATAAGCTAAATATTTTGTCTGTGACAATGATATCTACAGATTAGATGTAATGTGAAGGTGAAAAGATGAAAAAGGTAAAAGGTCCCCTGTGTAAGCACTGGGTCATGTCTGACCCTTTGGGGGGACGCCGCTTTCATGACATTTTCTTGGCAGACTATAGAAGGCTGGTTTGCCATTGCCTTCCCCAGTCGTCACCTTCCCCAGCAAGCTGGGTACTCATTTCACTGACCTTGGAAGGATGGAAGGCTGAGCCAACTTGAGCCTGCTACCTGAGAATCCAGCTTCTGTTGGGATCGAACTCAGATCATGGGGAGAGTTTTAGTTGCAATACTGCCGCCTACCATTCTGTACCACATGAGGCTTTCTCATGAAAATTTGAAAATGTGAAGGTAGATCTCATGAAAATGTGAAGACAGATGTTTGATTAAGAGCTAACAATATATAATAATAATAATAATAATAATAATAATAATAATTATATATATATATATATATATATATATATATATGAACTAATAATATATGACACTACTTAAACATAATGATTTTTGGTGCACAAGGATCTCTGGGTGAAGCTAGCAAGAACCATTTAATATATAGGCACATGAGAATTGATTACACCTATCCCGTATCAACGTCAAATAAATTCTTTTTCATCATATTTTATGGATCATATTCTATTGCAAACAACAACAACCAACCCTACATATGTTTCATACTTGACTTCACTGAATCTCAGATAAGCTGAAACTTGTATACAGCTTTCTTTATTACATACTTTTTCAGGAAACTAATTTTATTAAACATGATTTTGAATGATACTCTCTGTACAAACTTTTTAGGCAGCACCCACTGTAAATTTTACCAAATAAGCTATATTCTGTATGTGTTTGTGTGTGTGTGTGTGTATTGCAAAACAGATCAAAGAATGGTAATAATGTTCTTGTATTCCTCTTGTCCTTGTTGCAACTGGCTCTGTGAAGTGCACATGTTATGTTCTGAAAAGAACACTTTTTTTTCCCACAGATTACAGAAGGAACATAAAATGTGAACATGTGAGAGCAAAATTGATGAATTCATCCATTCCTAATGGCACCTTTATCCTGGGAAGACATGATTGAAATGACTGAATGACTGGGCACCATGAACTTACCAAACAAATCTGGCATTGAAAATCACAATCTGCATATTAATATCTAACAGCATCTAAATCCCTTAATAGTTAATATTGCCAGTGCATTTGAAGTTCACAATAATCTAGACATCAAGGTTATTATTTCATGCTATGAATTGCCCTTTTAAATATGTGGCTATTCTGGGAGAAAAAAATGAATTATCATTTTTAACACCTAGAAAATTTCAAAGAACTTGATCTGTGGCATTTCACCTTGAGCACACTGTTTTATATGAACCTTAAATTCTTTCTCTATTCAGTTCACTGAATGGACATTCCTGTAGAGTTCAAGGTTTTTAAGCATATTGAAACAGGTTCACATAAGGTTTAGGGGGAAAAAAAAACATGATTAAGACATCCAGGAATCTAACAGCAGTATCATTATTGAGTTAAGTACAGGTTTATATGAAACAGAATTGTTTTCAGCATCAATTAATCCTATTAGTGTGCTTTGTCATTGAAGAAAAGTGAAAGTGTATGCTATGGAGATCTAGTCTACTAGATATTATGAAGTCAGTAATTTGATTGCAGAAGCTTAAAAGTGCAACCTTTGTGTCTTCACTTAAGGCTAAGCTACCAAAAAAAGCACAATGACTTTTGCATCTTATGCAAAATATGCTCTTAATGAAATGAGCAGCAGTTAAGCTCCAGATCAAAATTAGACTGTAGCTGATTCATGCATTTGGATTAATGTATATAGCTTCAAGTGGTGCAGCTCCTACAGACTAGGTCCACTGATGAGCTACATCTAGGTCTGAAGGAGAATTATCAGTACATTCAGCTGACTGAATTTGCAGCCAAAATTTTTAACATGCCAAATACCCAAAATAAAGCAGAGTTTTGTAGGAATGGGGAGGGGGGTGAGACTTGCATGCAAAATTCTGTACCACCTTACTTTAAGCCAATGTTCAGTAGAATACATAGATCTTATGGATGAATCTGTTTGAGTGGCTCCTTAAACCCATTTTGAGGCTTAATAGATTTATCATATCAACAGCAGACTAAATTTTATTTGTTTTTGTGCCTTTGAGTCGCTGTTGACACCCGAGGACCGCCTGGACTAGTCCCTGCAGTTTTCTTGGCAAGATTTTGCAAGCTGTTTGCCATTGCTTGCTTCCTAGGGCTGAGAGACTGGCCCAAAAATCCCCCAACTAAGGTAAGACTAGAACTCACAGTCTCCCAGTTTCTAGCCTGATGCCTTAACCACTACACCAAACTGGCTCTCAAATTTTAATTAATTAATTTTATTAATATAATTATATTTGGTGCCACTAAAGTGCAGAACAACTTTGTACCCAGAGTTATATAAACATATCTATCTATCTATCTATCTATCTATCTATCTATCTATCTATCTATCTATCTATCTATCTCCAGGCATTGAAATCTCTATTGTTCTATACATCCAGGAGAAGTGATCTCAGTCTGGCACCCTCCCAATGTTCTGTATTTCTCTGACCACAGTGTTATTTAGAACAGGAAATATTCAAAGCATCCTAATGTCAGAATGATGTAATACACCAGCCACCAGTAAGTTTATTCAGTCAATTACCAATAAGTATAGAACATATACAACACAAAAAATCAGATAAAAATGAATACGGTAAAATACCAACAAAGCAGAAATTCTCCATAGTAAAACACAACATAAACTACTGTAATTAGGTATAATAATAAACCATGCAACTGTGAGTCTAAAATACTACAGTCTACAAAGTAAAAATACACATTACCTAAAACAAAGTATCTAAAGGTATTACAAATCTGCATTATAAGACCTTAAATAAGAAATAAGTCAAAACTAATTAGCCCTGAAACTGGTTATGTCTTATCTTTATTGCAGCAATGTAAACTTTGGCTACTGTGCAGGTAATGATGGGTTTTTGTGTCTTCTAAAAGAAGATTCACATAGAAATTATTTGACCTTTCTGGAAATTTACATATCAGAAGGATTGGGACTGCCTGATTTAAAACTTTGCACTAATTTGCAGTCAGATGTTTGGTTTGGATGAAAGAGTGGGTGTTGCTGAGAAATAAAAGAATTTTAGAATTAGAAGCACACTAACTGAAGTATGGATGGCATGGTTTCCTATGGTATGATAAAGTTAAGGTTAATGCAGATTTTAAAAAATCACTATGTAAGAAGTGCCATTTTGAGAGTATGGAACAGATATAAACCCAGACTGTGCTCGAAAATGCCTTTGTGGGTCTCAGCACAAAAAGCATTTTATAGGAAAGAAACAGCAGGTAAAGAGAAATGGTTAACTTATTGAGAATTGTTAGAACAAAAGCATGGAGAATATAAGATGAAATCAAGAGAACAATTGGCTGGAGAGGGATTTAGTTTTCAATGGTTTTCGTATTCACAGTTAAAAGAAAGATTCAAGATAGATAACAGGACATTTGGAATTGAGTAACAAAAGACAGAATTTGAAGTTGAATGATGTCAAATGTTGAATATTTAATTGCCAAAATGTATAAACTCTTGCTGAAATTTGAAATGAAGGATGAACAAATGAAAGGGTATATGATAAAATAGGCTAAGAATTTTGGACATAACATATTGTTGGAACAGTGGGAAAGCATGTGAGTGAAAGGATTGAAATTCACATTATGTTACAACTTAAAAGAGAATTTCTACAAAATGATGTACTATTGGTATATGACTCCAGAAAAATTATCCAGAATGTATAAGGGTACTTCAAATTTATGTTGGAAATGTGGGTAACACAAAGAGTCATCTTATCATGCCTGGTGGACTTGTAAAAAAGCCAGAAAATTTTGGGTTCAAATACATACATTGATACAAAGAATTTTAAAGGCTAAGAGTCAACTGAAACCAGAACTTTTCATGTTGGGATTAATGGACAGGCCATGGAAGATTATTTTTCTATATGATCACTGCTGCGGGACTACTACTGTATATGCACAAAAATGGAAAGATACTGATATACCCACAATGGACCAATGGTTGGTGAAGATGATGGAACTAGAAGAGATGTCAACATTAATTTGTTTGCTTAGAGAAAGTGTGAGGTTTCAGCCTGTATCTGACTCCGAAAACAAAACTTATCCAGAGTCAGAGGGGGAAAACAAAACTGATCAGGGGAGGGTTGAAGAAGCAGAACCAGGAAGTGACTCAGCAGAGTGGGAGAAATGGCAAATGTGTATTGGACAAACTCTGGTGTGGGATTTGAACTCTCCGATCAGCGTGCAAAATAGAAGGGCTGAGAAGCATGCAGATCAGAAGGCAGCCCGATTGGCTGCTGGAGAGAAAAGGCACGGAAAGGATTGTCATAAAAGGCAGATGCTTGAAGAGCAAGCTGCTGGAGACAACTGCTCCTTCAAGCTCATAGCCATTGAGGAAGAGTCCTTACCTGCATTGGATGCCTTGCCTGTAGCTAGAGTGGAACCAGCGCCAACATCTTCTACCTCTGTGGAATCGCCTTCTGTACAAGGTGCTGCAGAGGATCCTCCTTTATTGTTCCTGCTGAGCACAGCCTCGCGTCTAGCTCTGGACCTTGTTGCCACGTTCCAGTGCGATCCAGGTGTGCACCCAGCCTTGCTCCCAGTTCTTAGCCTTGCCTAGGATCTCCAGTCCAGTCCAGTCTCACTCCAAGCCCACAGCCTTGCCTAGAATCTCCAGGCCAGCCCAGTTGTGCTTGAAGTCCTCAGCCTTGCCTAGGATCTCCAGTCCAGTCCAGTCTCGCTCCAAGCCCACAGCCTTGCCCAGGATCTCCAGTCCAGTCTAGTCTTGTTCCAAACTCCCAACCTTGCCTAGACTCTCCAGTGCAGTCCAGCCTTGCTTCCAGATCCCAGCCCAGCCCAGCCCAGCCCAGCCCAGCCCAGCCCAGCCCAGCCCAGCCTCCAGAGCCAAGCCTTGCCTAGAGGTTCCAATCCAGTCTCACCTAGCCTCCACGTTTCAGCCCGATCACATCTGCGTGCCAGTCCACAGAACCTTGCCTCCAGCTTCTGCCTTGCCACACACTCTAGCTTCACCAAGTCTGACAGCTTCTATCAGAGAGTTGGCTGAATTCTGCCCTGATGTTCTGCCACAGTCTGATCCCGCAGCCTTGCCTGTTCATTCGTCATTGCCTGGGTAGTCTTGATTGGAATTGCTTTGCTTATTTATTCACCAGGACTTTTACTATTATAAATAGTTGTTTTCAATAAAGAGTTTGATAATAATTCTGTCTGGCCACCTCATAGTCTGAACAGAACAGAAATATCAACTATTGCATTTATTAGTCACTGGAAACCCCTTATGGACTTTTCGCTGAAAAAAGAAAAAAAATGAATATGTGATTTATGGGTTTGATTGTTAGAAAGGATTATTAGCATATGGAAGAAAGAAATTATGATAAAACTTTAGAGAAAGAGGGTAAAATATAAATTCATTTATAGCAGCTGTCAAAAAGTTCAGAAGCTGCTTCTTTTTTCCTTTTCCTTTTCTTTTTTCTTTTTCCTTTTCCTTTTCCTTTTTTTACCGATTCACTTATTCACTTATTCGTTCATATATACAGTATATATGTTGTATATATATATACACACACATATACAGTGTGTGTGTGTGTGTGTGTGTGTGTGTGTATAAATGAAATTTACTTATTAGGAGCAGAATATAAACAGACCTAATATTCCTGTAAAATTTACAATGTCATATTACATGTGAATGGTGTCAATCTCTTTGTCACCACACAGGCAGGTCCACTCAATTAACGGGATTTTAGAGTATCTGCCTTGCAACAATGCACATGGTAAGATACTGTATTTGGCTTGAAACAATGCAGTTCTCAGCCTGGGGAAAATAAAGTTCTGTAAATATTTTGCTGGTTCCCAAATGTCCTTATTCATCCAATTTGTGCCACGTAAAGGCAGTTTGTTAACTTCAGCTTGGAGTCCATATCCTGTAGTCTTTGAGTGAATAGTTGTTCAGCTTGGTCATATCCTAGAGAGATTAGAAATGGTGTGGGAAGCCCATATAGTGCTAACTTCCACTCTACAGCCTATTGCCAGGAAGAAGAGAAGTTATCTGTGAAAAATAAAGGGGCCAATTCAGCTGGGGGAAAAAAAAAAAATCAACCAGTAGTTTATCATAGTCTCCCAGACTCTTACCTGGGTTGTGGGCATTTCTGCCTCAAGTTTTAGCCAGGCATTTGCTGTTCCGCTGTGTGCAGTGAGATAGGGTCAAGAGAGCATGAAGCCAAAGTACAACAAATTTAGGATGTTAATCTGTATTTCTATTTGCTGAATGTCTAACATAATAACTAATGAGTAAATTTATATCCGTCTCAGCCCAGACTTCCTAGGTCATCTAGGAGGACTGAGATGATCTTGGCCAATCTCAAAAAGTGAAGCTAGGTTAGGCTGGTTAGCATTTTGATGAAAGATCACCAGGAAATTCCAGGCTGTAGGAAAGACTGGGAAATTGAAGAAAAAAATCCCCAGCAGACAACAACCTTCATATTATTTCTGAGGAAAATATACAGTCATGTCTAATGTCCGTGCAGACATCAGGAGTTGATCTTTATTCAAGGGTGTCTTTATTTCACATAAAGCAAGAGCATTAGATGTATCTTTCCCGCAATGCTTCCTTTTAGGTGGGGTGGGGAGGAATGATTTATATCAATGACATTTATTTTTGCCCTAATACAGGAATTTTTGTAGCTTATAGTCAAATCAAGGCTGGCTGTAGTTTTTTTTTTTGTGTGTGTGTGATGCATCTCAACAGTCCTTTAAATGCTGTTTTACTGAAGAAACTCCATTTGAGGGGGGAGAAAATGAGAGTAGGGAAATGTAGCATAAAACCTGACAATAGTACTATGGAATATGCACTTGATTAGGCAATTAGGCAAGAGCAAAATAGGTGGGTGTTTTATGCTAGTTATTTTTATGCATCATTGGAGTTTTGTCTTGGAAGGTTGCTAATACGTATTGGATGGCAAATTAAGATGACAGCAGTGGCAACATTGGTGACTACTAGCAGTCACCTGAAGTTTATTTAAGAACAAAACTACTAATTAAAAGTATTTTCTGAGCAAAGCAGCTTTAATTAATGAAGAAATCTATTTAGCATGCCATTGTGGGTGGAGGCACCTTGAAAAATGCCATCAAAATAATCTATTCTTATTGTTGGAGCTTTTACTGGCAGGCTAGCAGAAATGGCATTTCTGACAGTTCCTTACAGTGGAAATAAGTGTTATTTTAATTGCCCTCCAAATGTCAGGAGGGCAGATTAGTTAGATTTCAAGACACACAGCTTACAGCCAAAACTAGTTCCAACCATCTAGAACAGCTGTTAACCAGTTTCTCCTTAAAACTGACATTAGAAACACATTTGCATAAGTTTTTCCTGGTCTGTTGTTGCTAAGCTAAATAGACACTCTTACGTTAATTGATGAGACTATGATTTAATTTGCTCTGTGATGGTGGCTTTCTAAAGTATTCTTCATAGTGACTGCATAAGATTAGTAATGATCTACCTTTAGATCTTAAACCTTTGTTTTAAATTGAACTCTAATTGAGGGCCGGTGCTAAACTTTAATGCTCTCTTGAGCAAGGTGGTGCAAAGGTTTTCCTTTTCTTTCTCCCCCACCCCATTTCTTTCTCCCCCACTCTATTTGCCCAAAGCATTCTCCTTCTCCTAACATGGATGTTCTTTTCCTTTTCCTCCTACATTGGAATGGTCCCCTAGAAGGGCACACTTTTCAGTGGGAACTGAATTATCACTTCATTCCATACTGTCCATCCTCTTGGATTACTCAAAATGTTGTGCACCACTGGAAAAAAAAATCCATTAGTGAAGTAAGGTGACACGGTTGATCAATCATGTGAGCCAATGGCCCCTTTCATTGTATCACAGGTTGACTGTGAGAAATTTTGTCTGCTGCAGACCTAATTGTTTCAGCTTGTGAACTCTTCATTGCTTATGGTCTTAGTTGAGCACAAACAAGGATATCTTAGAATAAGTTTGAACATTTTCATACTTATCAAGCCTAGTCTTTTGTACTATAGTATGTAGGCTGCAAAGAACTAGATAACCCCAGATGGGAGCAAAGAATTCAGGTTTTCTGTGTGCTTTGCAGCCCAGATATGGTAGCTTTACTAGGGTAGATAAGATATGTAGGCCAAAGATAATTAACTTTGTTTTGTTGCTTATTCAAAAGTTTTTATGTTGATGGGAAGCAGGTACTAAGCACAATGGCACACCACAGTGCAGAGCTGATGGAAGCCTTGGCCAACTTTGTGCCAGTCTGATGTACTGAAACTACAATTCCAGAATTCCTAGCCAGTGCTGCATATGTTGTCTTGTTTTGTTGTTTATTCGTTTAGTCGCTTCCGACTCTTCGTGACTTCATGGACCAGCCCACGCCAGAGCTTCCTGTCAGTCGTCAACACCCCCAGCTCCCCCAGGGATGAGTCCGTCACCTCTAGAATATCATCCATCCATCTTGCCCTTGGTCGGCCCCTCTTCCTTTTGCCTTCCACTCTCCCTACCATCAGCATCTTCTCCAGGGTGTCCTGTCTTCCCATTATGTGGCCAAAGTATTTCAGTTTTGCCTTTAATATCATTCCCTCAAGTGAGCAGTCTGGCTTTATTTCCTGGAGGATGGACTGGTTGGATCTTCTTGCAGTCCAAGGCACTCTCAGAATTTTCCTCCAACACCACAGTTCAAAAGCATCAATCTTCCTTCGCTCAGCCTTCCTTATGGTCCAGCTCTCGCAGCCATATGTTACTACAGGGAACACCATTGCTTTAACTATGTGGGCCTTTGTTGTCAGTGTGATGTCTCTGCTCTTAACTATTTTATCGAGATTTGTCATTGCTCTTCTTCCAAGGATTAAGCGTCTTCTGATTTCCTGACTGCAGTCAGCATCTGCAGTAATCTTTGCACCTAGGAATACAAAGTCTTTCACTGCTTCTACATTTTCTCCCTCTATTTGCCAGTTATCAATCAAGCTGGTTGCCATAATCTTGGTTTTTTTGAGGTTTAGCTGCAAACCAGCTTTTGCACTTTCTTCTTTCACCTTCATCATAAGGCTCCTCAGTTCCTCTTTACTTTCAGCCATCAAGGTGGTATCATCTGCATATCTGAGATTGTTAATGTTTCTTCCAGAGATTTTAACTCCAGCCTTGGATTCCTCAAGGCCAGCTTGTCGCATGATGTGTTCTGCATACAAGTTGAATAGGTAGGGTGAGAGTATACAGCCCTGCCGTACTCCTTTCCCAATCTTAAACCAGTCTGTTGTTCCGTGGTCTGTTCTTACTGTTGCTACTTGGTCGTTATACAGATTCTTCAGGAGGCATACAAGATGACTTGGTATCCCCATACCACTAAGAACTTGCCACAATTTGTTATGGTCCACACAGTCAAAGGCTTTAGAATAGTCAATAAAACAGAAATAGATGTTTTTCTGAAACTCCCTGGCTTTTTCCATTATCCAGCGGATATTGGCAATTTGGTCTCTAGTTCCTCTGCCTTTTCTAAACCCAGCTTGTACATCTGGCAATTCTCGCTCCATGAACTGCTGAAGTCTACCTTGCAGGATCTTGAGCATTACCTTACTGGCATGTGAAATGAGTGCCACTGTTCGATAGTTTGAACATTCTTTAGTGTTTCCCTTTTTTGGTATGGGGATATAAGTTGATTTTTTCCAGTCTGATGGCCATTCTTGTGTTTTCCAAATTTGCTGGCATATAGCATGCATTACCTTGACAGCATCATCTTGCAAGATTTTGAACAGTTCAGCTGGGATGCCGTCGTCTCCTGTTGCCTTGTTATTAGCAATGCTTCTTAAGGCCCACTCAACCTCACTCTTCAGGATGTCTGGCTCTAGCTCACCGACCACACCGTCAAAGCTATCCCCGATATTGTTAACCTTCCTATACAGGTTTTCTGTATATTCTTGCCACCTTTTCTTGATCTCTTCTTCTTCTGTTAGGTCCTTGCCATCTTTGTTTTTGATCATACCCATTTTTGCCTGGAATTTACCTCCAATGTTTCTAATTTTCTGGAAGAGGTCTCTTGTCCTTCCTATTCTATTGTCTTCTTCCACTTCCGCGCATTGCTTGTTTAAAAATAATTCCTTATCTCTTCTGGCTAACCTCTGGAATTTTGCATTTAATTGGGCATATCTCCCCCTATCACTGTTGCCTTTTGCTTTCCTTCTTTCTTGGGCTACTTCTAGTGTCTCAGCAGACAGCCATTTTGCCTTCTTGGTTTTCTCTTTCTTTGGGATGTATTTTGTTGCCGCCTCCTGAACAATGCTGCCAACTTCTGTCCAGAGTTCTTCCGGGACCCTATCTACTAAGTCCAGTCCCTTAAATCGATTCTTCACCTCCACTGCATATTCCTTAGGAATATTAGTGAGCTCATATCTAGCTGATCTGTGGGTCTTCCCTAATCTCTTTAGTCTGATCCTAAATTGTGCAAGAAGAAGTTCGTGATCTGAACTACAGTCAGCTCCAGGCCTTGTTTTTACCGACTGTACAGATGTCCGCCACCTTTGGCTGCAAAGGATGTAATCAATCTGATTTCGGTGTTGTCCATCTGGTGAAGTCCATGTATAAAGCCGTCTCTTAGGTTGTTGGAAGAGAGTGTTTGTTATGCAGAGTGAATTGTCTTGGCAAAATTCTATCAGCCTTTGTCCTGCTTCGTTTTGTTCTCCCAGGCCATACTTACCTGTAATTCGAGGTGTCATTTGACTGCCCACCTTAGCATTCCAGTCTCCTGTGATGAAAATAACATCTCTTTTAGGCGTGTTGTCCAGTAGGTGCTGCAGATCCTCATAGAACTGCTCTACCTCAGCTTCTTCAGCATTTGTGGTTGGGGCGTATATTTGGATCACTGTGATGTTAGATGGCTTGCCCTGAATTCGAATTGAGATCATTCTGTCATTTTTTGGGTTGTATCCAAGCACTGCTTTAGCCACTTTACTATTAATTATGAAGGCTACTCCATTTCTTCTGTGGTCCTCTTGTCCGCAGTAGTAGATCTGGTGGTCATTTGATGTGAAGTGGCCCATTCCAGTCCATTTCAGTTCACTGATGCCCAGAATGTCTATCTTTAATCTTGACATCTCACCAATAACAACATCCAATTTGCCCTGGCTGATAGATCTTACATTCCAGGTTCCGATGGTGTGTTGATCCTTAGAACATCGGATTCGCCGTTCACCACCAGCATCGTCGGCCGCTAGCTGTCCTTCCGGCTTTGAGCTAGCAGCGTCATCACGTCTGGGGCTAGTTGAGCTCATCCTCTGTTCCTCCCCAGTAGCATTTTGACCATCTTCCGACCTGGGGGTCTCATCTTCCGATGGTATACCGACATATCTCTGGTTGTACTGATCCATTTAGTTTTCACGGCAAGAATACTGAGGTGGGTTGCCATTACCTTCCCCAGGGATCGCATTTAGTCTGACCTCTCTGTCATGACCTTCCCGTCTTGGGTGGCCCTTCACGGTTTAGCTCATGGCATCATTGAGGTGCTCAAGCTCCAGCACCACGACAAGGTAATGATCCTTTGCTGAAGTATGTTGTCTTGTCAGTGGTATATAGGAAAAAAAATATGTTGGCTTGCATGGTGGTGTCTAAATTAAAGGTCCTAGTTTGCGTAGTATGGCAGGAGCATGTTTGGTGTAAAATTGGGCTTTGTTTGTATTTGTGGCCTACTGAATAAAATGTACCCAAGCTGACCAATATTGTTGTTACAGATATAACCATATAGCTAGTTTACACTTTTCTATTTTACTAGAAAGCATTATGTGAAACCTTCAAATGGCCAGAGTCATAATGGGCACCAGAGGTCAAAATCTTCAAGGCTAGCAACTTCAGTAAACAAGAACACTTGGATTTCTGGACAGATCTCTATCGCTAGTAGAGTATATTGTAAACAGAATCTTGAAAGTCTGTGAAAGTTACTCTTTAGATCAATTTGTACAAATCAAAGGCAGAGTTACTCTGAGTCTCTTTCTTATTCTTCTTCCCTCCGTGGACTAAGGAGTTTTTTCTGTAACAAATTTCATCTCCATTCTGTGTTCCCAGGATGTGCTACACATTCAGTCACACATATGGAAGATTGTGGCTTGGAATGTGAGAAGGCTAAATGATAAAAACAGGCATTAAAGAAAGAAAGATTTGTTGTGGGTCTGTGGAACTAACAGAAAGAGGAGAAATGTAATAGACCTGAATGCTGGCGGCCTGGTTTCTGTGGAGTGGAGTTGATGAGTATCTGAAGGAAGGTGAAAGTATAGGTTTAATTATGAATGAAAGGGTGACAGTGTAAGGCAGAAAATATGAATTGGTATAATAGAAGAACCAGAAACTACTTTTGGAAAAAAAAAATGCAACATTCTGAATGAATGAGATCCATGGAAAAAATAATTTGGTTAGGTGACATGAATGGATGGGTGAGAACAAGATGAGAGATCATAGAAAAAGGAATTAGGTGATTCGGAGACCAGTGAATAAATGAGAAGGGTGACTCTTTGGTGAATATTTGTCTAGAAAAAGTGAAGTACATTGAGGTTGTTTGGTCATACAGAAAAAAATGAAGGAAGGATTGATCAAGAGCAAGGGGAAGACCAAGAAAGTTGTGGTTGAGTACAGCTGATGAGATACTCAAAATGAAAGTTGTGAGAAATTTAAGGAACAAAAGGCAATGTACAAAGCAGTATATGGATGCAGTGGAAACAAGGATGGTTTATCAGGACAGAAAGGTATGGAAAAGGAGAGTGATTGGTACTGGAACTGTATATACTAGTTATAACCATCTTGCCTTTTCTTATACTATGCCTTCATTTTTTTTTTTTTTTACTCTTGGTGATTTGCATAATACTTGCTGAAATACAGTTGTGTTGTTGTTATACAGTATGAATGTATCTATGTATCTATGTATACATCAGGTGATTAAAAATAGGTTAGTTAATATGCTTTCTTTCTTTTTTCTTTTCTTTTTTTTTGTTCTGTTACAAATCAATTTGCATTTGTTAAAAATCCAGTTACCTTTCACAGGAAGAAAAAAGGCCTAACAAAGTTGAAAAAAAAGAAAGATATAGTGAGACATTTCAATCTTTCATAATTTTTGAAGGTGCACCCTTAATATTAGAGCTTCTGTTTTTCATAATGTCTATTTAATTCTTCATATCATTAGACTATGCAATGAGATTTCCATACTAGGCTTGTTGTAGTTTTCTGACAGAAATTATTCCTGCATTTCTTTTGAATTTTGTCTTCAAATTCCAAGTGACACTTAAAGAAAGAAAGAAAGAGAAATCCCTCATTTTCTTGTACTTTGCCAGAAGCAGAAGTATATAGCACTCCAGTGCTTAGACAGTTAATTTAAGAAATCTATTTTCTTAGTCTGTGGAATTTATTTTCTCAGTCTATTTTGCTATAAATTATTTTGGGTCTCCCAAATGTGTTTGTGAAATAACTGATTTGTTGTAATTGATATCATTCTTTTTCACATGGTTTTCTGGATGCCTCTTAAACTTCATTCCAGAAGAGTATAAATGTTACTTTTCAGTCTTAAGGTTATCTCATATTTCTTTACAGTTAGTTAACTAATATCTTCCTTCCTTCCTTCCTTCCTTCCTTCCTTCCTTCCTTCCTTCCTTCCTTCCTTCCTTCCTTCCTTCCTTCCTTCCTTCCTTCCTTCCTTCCTTCCTTCCTTCCTCTGAATAATCTCTACCTAGTTGTGAAAATTCATGTTCATTATCCAGCAATTTTTCTAATGCAAGATTTTAAAAGCTTCAAAATATATCCCTATTTCTAATTAACACCAAACTACAACAATTTGTAAACTGTCATGGTAGATTGTAAACCTGGAAATAGACCTGATTCTCTCAGTTTTCTCCAAAAGTAGTTTTTGCTATCAGAAGATTTAGCTATCTGGCTTCTTATAAAGTCTCCAAATAAAAACTCCTGTTCTAGTTACTACTATCCACTTGGAAAAAGGATTCAGTAAAAGAAATACTACAAGGTTCTATTTACACAACACAGTTAACTGGGTCATTGAGGGGTTAGTGTACTGTTAGAACAACCAAAAAGGGGTTACTTGACCCAGTAAACAATCTTCACCCTCAGGGAGTTAGCTTTAGCTCCAAAGAGACCCACTCTTATCAAGAGTTAAATGAACTATTGTTCATGGGACACACACAAAAAAAGTCAGATGTTTTGTCTATTTAGTTCTTCAAGAAAAAGAAGCAGAAACAAAGATTGGCTGAAAAAGCAAAGTGCACAGCCAAGGACTGGGAGTACAGAATGTACCTTCTAAATACTAACAGTAGTGGCCAAGCCATGCCTACTGCTGATTTCCTAACTAATGGAGAATAGGCTAATGTAGTCATAAACCCTTGCCATTTCTGTCTTTGTACAGAGGCTCATGGGATATCAGACACATCTTCAGAGAAAATGTGGGGAGACTGTGGATTCTCCAAACGACACCTTTTGATCCAGTCCATATGACTTTGTGCTGTCACACTTAAGAAGTTTGAACACAGCTGCTAGAAGATTTGATTGGTTTAGTGGGTGGATAGATTAAGAGTATTACTGAGGGGTTTTGTGTGTTAATAGGGCATATGAGTCACTGAAAGAAGCACCTTTAAAAAAAATCATTGCTGATCTCCTCTCATCTGTCAATAGGAAGAGGAGGGAAACGAACAGAGGATTTCTGCAAGAATAGAAGGGGAAATGTCAGCAAAAATATTATGAGATCAATACTGGAACATGGGAAGCAATATTTACACTATTAGCCTGCAGTGGGTTTTGGCCTGAGTTTGTAAAGAGTAATTTCTTTCATCCCTGCAGTACTTGGAAACAAATTCTTGATAGTTTCTTGACAAAGGTTGCCCCAGAAGTGTGATGACTGCAACACTCAAGTACACGTTAATTACAGCCCATAAGCTTCTGCTTAGAAGTCTATTTTAATGGTACAAAGTATTTCAGTACAGAAGAAAAGTTGTGAATGAAATTTCCTGTGCATTTCTACAATTAAAAGCTCAGTAACTGCAATCCCCCCCCTGCCCCCTTAGGTATGTGCCCCATCCTTCCCATGCCAGCAGATGGTCGTAACAGCTCTTCGTAGATGACCTTGGTGTGAGGAGCTAGCCCAAACAAGATGATTCACACTCCAGCCATCTTCCCCCTCCCTGCTAGTCAACTCGCATGTTGACATGTGTTGCAAGAAGATGGATGCGAGTCCAATAAGATGTTCTGGGAACATTTGATTGGGGAGTATGACAGTTGCCCCAGAAGATTCATCCATTAGACCAAAGTCTTTTTAGGATAATTGACACATATGGACTGAACTTCTATTGCCTCTTTTGTTGAGGAGATAATGGAAGTCCATCCTTCCTCTTTCTTCATAAGTTGTGATCAATTATGTTATGCGATGGCAAAACCAATCAATCTTTGTAAATCCAAATTCATTCTCTTTTCCATAGCAAGGTCCACTAGTAACTGAAAGGGCTCAGTGATGATCAAGGAGCAGGTACTGATGGAAAGAGGACTGGCACTATTAATCAGAATGCTGACTTCAACATTTAAGGCATCTTAGGTAGAAGGACCTCTCCAGAACTGAGAAGCAGTGGATTATCAATATAAACAAAAGATATTATTCTTCATTATGCACTCTTAGAGCTTTTGTCATCTGAAAATTATGTTTACATATTAATCAGAATCAATGTTTAATAAGGAACAGCAAAACTGAGGCTATAACTTGTGAGAACCTTTAGTAAATCAGCCCCAAATATATCAAAGTCTCTTCTCTCTCTCTCTTTAATATTCTGAAATTTTGGAGCATAATTAGAAACAAATAAAATTTATAGGTACATCTAGACAGCTTAGACATCTCCATTTTCATACTGGTGCCTCTTGGACCCTAAATCTGAAATGTCACTATGAATTAGTTACTGTCTCCAAAGAAAATAGAAGATTCTACCTTCAGGTGAACCATTAAATATGTATCTTCTGACTTTAAAGGAGGCATTTCAAAATGAAAAATGGTTGGCTTCAACTTTTTCCATTTCTATATTGTACTAGATGCCAGAAATGACTTTGAAAATGATTGCCTGTGGGTAAGAGAGAGTGTATACAAACTGCTTCATTTTACATCTCAATAGGCTAAGTTGCCTACATTAATCAACTTCAGGCAGGTTAATGTTAGCCAAATAGGAACCTTCTGGTTGACCTTTCTGACTTTGTTTAGAAAATGTGGACCCTGATATTGTTTCTGGAAATGTGGATCCTAATACATGAAGCATGATAAGAAAGGTGTTATGGAGCAATAAAGTGCAATCCCAGGGTAGAACGTAAGAAAGGAAATTCCTCACAATGAAGTGTTGGTAGAGAGGCAAAATGAGCTGGCAATATTTGTCCCACCTAGCTGCAGTTCCATCATACTTTCTACATGTAAGGAATAACAGCCCCGTGGCAAGAAAGAAAGAAAGAAAGAAAGAAAGAAAGAAAGAAAGAAAGAAAGAAAGAAAGAAAGAAAGAAAGAAAGAAAGAAAGAAAGAAAGAAAGAAAGAAAGAAAGAAAGAAAGAAGGAAAGAAGGAAAAAAGGAAAGAAAGAAAGAAAGAAAGAAAGAAAGAAAGAAAGAAAGAAAGAAAGAAAGAAAGAAAAAGAAATATACAAAGGGCAACTTTTCCTCCTGTCAGAGTAGACAAATGGCATGATATTGACATTTTGTTTGGGTGTTTGGCAGTTTATTTCACATTTGCACTCTTGTCCCTTGCTGCTACTGGAGATGATGAATAACCTTAAAGATTTTGTTTTTCTCTCCTCTCCCATTTTGTACCTTTAAGTTTATTTTCTGTGCTGCTCAGAACCAGTCCTTACAAGCTAGCTTGATCATTTGCTTGTATTCTATCTCCCTGGTTATGTTTTGTTTAGGTCTCCTTTTAGATATGCATCTACCTTGCAGCAGATTAAAAACAAAAACTCTATAAAGTCATTTGTACCTCAATTGCACATTACTTTTTTATATCAAATGTCATGCTCCTATTCCTTAATTCCATTTATTTGCCGTCTTTTGACTTCTGTCATCATACATATGTATGTATGCATGTGTGTACATGTCTATGTGATTGTGTGTGTGTTTGTGTGTATACGCACACCCCTATACATAGATGCAATACACACAAACAAACTTACATAGATATATATAAAAGGGTTAAATGAAAAGTAATGCCCCCAATGTCACCAATTGATGGCAGTACTGACCCACTAGAAGTTCTGATGTGTTCTTCACCATCTGTTGTTTCACTTCAGTTGGCAGGAAGTTGCTGTGAGAAAAGGTTGCATTGTCATTGTTTGTGAAATGGAGGCCTGCATTGAGCACTTGCCAGAGTGCTTCAAGCTATGTGCTGTGAATGAATTTTTGGCTGCCAAAGCAGTCTCTCCAGTTGAAATGTGCTGCCAAATACAGGTTGTTTCTGTGATGACTGCATCAACATGAGTACTGTGCATCACTGGGCCAAAAAAATGTAAAGATGGTGAACCAGGAAGAGCTGATTTGTGTGATCAAGAATGAATTGAATGACCTGTGACAGAAGCCAATGAGCTTCACATGGGAAAAGTTGGTGAACTGATTAAGGACAATCACTGGATCACTCAAAGGAAAATTGCTGTCAAGCTTTGCCTTTCACATGTTGCTCTTCACTATTGGAGATTTGTGCAAGATGAGTTCCTCGCAAGATGATGGCAGAGATGAAAGTTTTAAGAGTTTAAATTTGCCAGCAATTCTTGTCACACTATGAGAATGAAGATGAGGAATTTTTTCACAGCATCATGACAGCTGATGAAATATGGGCTCACCATTATGTCCTAGAAATGAAGCATCAGTCCATGGAATATCATTACCAAACTTCAGGTGTGGAAAGAAAATTTGAAATCTAGGCTTTCAATGGGAAAACTCAAGATTACAGTTTTTTGGGGATACTTGATACCTGGCATCACTCTCAACTCAGAGTGCTTATCACGATGCACAGAACTTTGAAAGACCAATTAAGAGCAGTTTGGAAGGAAATTTTGCTGTAACATGGCAAGGCTAAACCACTCAAGAGGCAATTATAAAGCTAGATCTCACTGTCTTCCACCATACAGCCCAGACTTGGTGCCATGTGATTTCCACCTTTTCCCAAAATTGAAGGAATATCTTTGTGGGAATCTGATTCAAACGAACAGGTGGAAAGGACTGTCAAAGACCTAGCTGAAGAGAGAAAGTTTGGAGTTCTTTTGTTACAGTTGTAAAAAGCTTGTCAATTGTTGGCAGAAGTGTGTAGCAAATGGTGGTGGTTATGTGGAAAAGTCAATACAGGTAACAACAGAGCTCATTACAAGGATTATTTTCCTTTTTCATTTATTAAAATATCCCTATTTGAATTGAGGTGGGCACATTACTTTTCATTCAATCTCTATGTGTGTGTGTCTGCGCTTGGGTGTGACTTTTTTCACCACACCCGGCATTATCCTAAGTCCAGGAGAGGAGTAAAATCCATTCAAAATTTGACAGCAGTTTTATGTTTACAGAGCAGGATAACACAATATTGTATTAACAGTCAGAAAATACAAATCAGCTTTTAGTGTGAGCAGAACAAGGAGGAAGCCGATCTAATTCCTTTCAGAAGGGAGTCCCTACACCACTATTTCCCATATAATTTGAGAAGAAATACATTATTTTTACTGTTTTATTGGAAGATGGACACTGGGCTGTGGTGGAGACTTAAGTAATTTATCTTAGAGATGAGATATGTATGTGTCATGTGTTTCAATCCTAGGAGTCTGCAACTTTCTTGGTATCCTGAGATTCAGATCTCAAGCAAAACACCATAAGGAAGTGCATCCATTGTGTTGTTGTTGTTTCTTTGTTTCTGTTTTTTAATTGAGACAGCATGAACAGCACAGAAGCCATAGAAGCAAGGAAATGCATGCAATAAGCAACAAAGGATGAGCAATGACACAAAACAGTCACACAAACAGCAATAAAGGAAAGTCAAAATCCAACCCAAAGAAATTCTAAACTGCTTGAGAAAGAGGTAGGAAAAAAAATAAGGTTTTTTTTTCCCACAGGGAAAGAAAACTTTCAAAACAAATGCAATCTGGGATTGTTGGTTTTAGATAGTGGAAGCTGTATATCATGACCTAAATTATGTAGCTAACCTTGAGAAACTCAATTTTAATGTCATTAGAAAATGAAAATCATTTCCATTTAAATTATTATCAAATCAAACTTCCTGCGTTTAAATTTCTCTCATTTTAATTCTAAAAAACATCCACTTATAATTAAGCAATTGAATTGGCCAATAATGCTTTTCATTTATCAATCAAATATTTCAGGTCCCCAAGGAAAAAGCAAGCCACCTCTCCTTTGATAACTGCTTTGTTATGGAAAACAGAAATTATATGATATTAATTGTATTCTTTATTTGAATCCCAGCTCAAGTCATGAACATGTAGCTAATTTAAGATATGCATCCCTGAATGATTTATACCTGGTGCTCTAAGTAGGAATAGAAATGGTAAAATGGCTATTAGATTTTTTTCCCTCCAGAGGGACTTAAAACTATCGTGCTTCTATTAAATGAATCTAAAGCCTTCCCAGTATCACCAGTATTGTTTAAACATCAATTAACCATGTTTAGAGATTATTGTGAAGCTGAGAAACACTCTAGCAGGCATGATGTATGTGAGATGGGTGGCGAATGAATGAATGATGACAGAAGGAAGAGTGTACACCTTTTCTTGAAGTCATAAGCCCAACAATAGTGCTTGGCATTTAAACAGAAACAGGATATATCTGGGACAGCCTTGCTAAGCATGTTTCTATCCATCCACTATGAACATCAAGAGAGGGTCTGCTACGACTCAAGCCTCCTTGAGATGTAAAAGTGGTGTGGCTTGGACGTCAGGCTTTTCTGGTGGTAACCCCATGTTAATATAGTGCCTCTGGAGGTCTACCCCAACCCACTTTACATTTCAGAAGATCCCTAACACTGTTTTATTTTAGCAAGCCTTTATACGTAGTACAATTGTAGATGGCCATCTGAGTGTATTATTATTGATTATTCTATTACTAATGTTATATTTCATGGATTAATCTTTTGTTGTTGTTTGGATGCACCACCCAGAGTTTTTCTGATGTTGGTGTCCTCACAAGAGATCTGGCAAGAATTTAAGATTCTTTCACACAAAATATTTTGTGACTTTACCTTGAGATTTGGATCTGATGATATTCCAGCCATTTTTCAATTTAAAATTTATTTTAAGTGTGGGAAACACAAGTACCACTTTGGGGGAGACTTCCTGGTGATTGCAGAGCCCATGTTACCAATTTTGGATGTACTGTATACAATACATAAGCATACATATACAATTGAGGGATCATATCTGTCAGTATTTTAAGAGTTGCTAAAAAATTAGTCCTGTACTAGCAATCTTGTTTCTTTCTGTCAGGCTTTTATTTAAGAGCCATGCAGGAATGAATGTCAGTGAATTCAGTGGAAGCTTGTTGTACCTGGCAGAATATGCTTTGAATATGCTTTGAATATGAATGTGGTTTTAAACATTGGGGGAGGAGATTGGTAAGAAAATGAGAAGCACTGGATGGATTCCCAGCAGAGGGGTTTATTTAATGCAAAGAGAGTTGCAGCCATTCTTTTCTTAGTTCTATTTAAAATCTTTCAAGATAAGATCCTCTTCAAGAAGCTGGAAAAAGGTGGCTCCTGCTGCATGCTTTTATCACAGGAATATACCTGGAAATGTTACATTACCTATAACCAAGTTTTCAGGGAAGCTTAAACTAGAATAAAACCAGATTAAAATGTACAACATGAGACAGGTAAACATTAACATGCAAAGATTAAAAAAAGAAAAAAAATGCCAAGGAGCAAGTTATAAGGCCTGGGACTTTTAACAAAATCTTTGTCTTGTGCAGAAAAACAAAAGCATAGTAGGTAAAAGGTAAATATTCCTAAGTAAGGCAATCCAGAACCAGTGAGCCATCATCAAGAATGTCCTTTCAGAATACTGAGTTGCTGTACTGTGTCTGGAGAAGTTCCCCTAAAAAGAGCCTCAGAAGATCTTAAGATCCAAGTAAGTACTTGTGCAAAGTATCAGCATGGTATAGTAGATAAGTTTAGGGTTAAGGCTAGGTTTAGGGAGAAGTTCATCCTCAGTCATGGAAAGTCACTGTCATTCTCAGCCCAACCTACCTCACATGGATATTGATGTGGGGAAAAGATAGGATATAAATCTAACAAACCAAATAGAAATAAAATAAGTACCCTAGTCTGCAGATGAGACTAGTCTGCAGATGAGGATGGTTTTCAAAATCAAAACCAACTGTTTGAGTACATCCTAGGAAAATACTGTAAATTAATGAAATTGGGAAAACACTGGCCCAATAGTACAATACCATACAATCCCAATTTTCTTGCTACTTATTTCTGGATTATCTAAATTTTCTGATCAGCCCCATGTGAATACTTAGGCTGTTGTTTCCATGGAGAAGAAATGGGAACCCACATAGATCTATGACACTTTACACACAGATACATGAGAATGGCTGATTTTGAAAGATTGCCAAGATTTTTGTATGTGTGGCAGAGACTTACCATGTGACTGGTCCTCTGGCTTTCAAGCAGAGCCCAAAGATCATCTCTAAGTTCTAAAAAAAAGTTATGTTCGACCTGAAAGAAAACATTAATTATAACTATGAACAAAATTCTGTTCTGCTTGTATACCAGTGAAAAGTCTGGTGTAGTGGTTAGGGTGTTGAACTAGAACCAGAAGACGTAGGTTCAGGTCCATGCTGATCTGGAACAAGCACTGCTTCTTCACTAAGGCTACTCTCATTGAAATAAAATTGAATTCCTGTGCGTGCCACATTGATCTCCCCAAAGAAAAGCAAGATATAAATCTAATAAATCTAACAAAGTTATGCTTAATTTTTCCTCCTAACCTAGTTGATCAAGGAAGAATAATTGCTTCTGGTATCAAGTCTCATTCTGACCCACTCAATTTAAGCGATGTTCTGCCAATGATTTTAGGATTGGTGAGATGTACCAATGCAAGCTACTCACCCCCCAAAATGCCACTGCAGTTTTATCTCCTCACTTTTTTAGTTAAGGGCTCTTGTTAATCGATTCTGAGGATTATTACAGTAGAGTTGCTATCTTCTATAATGCTTTTTTTAAAAAATAGCAATGAAACTGCTGGTTTAAATCCAATTCTCATGGAGAGCTCAGATAGATTAATTAGGTGACTGGTTCTGCAACCACCATGCCAGAGCATATGCCAACGATTTAACAGTTAGTGCAGAAATAATGGTACAGATCAAGCGGGCAATTTTTGCATTAATGGAACTGATGAAGTGTGGCACACATAAAGGTTAGGTCTCAGAAATCTCCCATTTTTTACACAAGGAGAAAAGATCTTGAAACTTTAATACAGAGCACTGAGGTGAAAAACCACTGCAACCCACTAATAACAGGTTGATTTCTACCAGCGTTAGTGTGGTTGATTTAACTTAGCATGTTGTATGAATCCAGACACTGCAGACTTTAAACCATGGGGGATGCTTTAGAGTGAGGTATGAACCTTGTCAATTAGGGTTTAGTAAGGATGGTTAACTAAAAAGCTAACAAAATTGTGGCTTAGGTCAATCTGTGAATTGACTAATTTGTAGATGAAGAAAAACGTTCAGTTTATGGTTCTTCCACATTGTAAACCCAATTATTAGCAATTCTGTCTCATGGAGAAGTCCTATGGAATAGAGCTACTGTATCTGGGCTGCATTAATTCAGACATCAACTAGATAGTAGCAAATAGACTTTATATCTTGCTTGCTTGCTATCTAATGGTCAGTTTGAAGTTTGTAGCCAAAATATGGTAACTGTACAACCAAACTTTCTGAGTATACATTTTTATATATTGCTGAAATGCTATTGAAAACTATTTATTTTGAAGACTTGTGTATGTGAGTATGTGTGTTATACACATATAATGCATATCACTCACAAATATGTTTCTATATAAATGCTAATGCTTTAAAATCCAGGCCTTCAAACTGAATGCATGATCACATGCATATTCACCACTGAACGTTGTACCAACCCAGGATACAAAGATAGTTCAGAGTTCTTAAATGTATGTTACAATAATGTTAAAATGAAATGATAACTGAAAGCAGTTATTTCCTCTCTCCATACGTATGAGAAGCAGATGTCCCACTCTCATTTTTCCCAAGAATCCCCCAAATAATCTGACTCTAGACTATGGAGAATGGGGAATTAAGAAAAGCTATTGAAGCAGGAATCTTTCTTTCAGCTGAGTTCTAACCAAATAAGTAGTGCAGCCATGCATAGGTTTAGAGAATGCTACTCATTACTAGCAAATAAGATGTTGAAAACCAGCTGAATAGAAATATTGATTTCAGTATAAAGGGTGGCTAAAGGAGATTGGGATCCTCTTCTGAGTCTCTCTGATTTACTTCATTGCCCCTGAAATGAAATATATATGAAATGGCTGCCTATAATCTGTAAGCTAACATATGAGATGAGCATCATAGAAGAGTTGGATTCCTTTCTTAGCAAAATAGGAATTGCTTCATGCAGAAAGTAATGGTAATGATGACGGCAAAGCTGAATGCTATTCACTCGTATATTTATTTGTTTGTTTATTGGGGAACAATCAATAAGGACAAGTCAGTAGTAAATTAGACACTACTTAGGGTTAGAGTATCAGAAGGTTTGGGTTGGCAGCACACCCTGCCCTAAATAAGATTAAAATGGTATCCCAGATCAAGGAAGAGAGATTATTGCCATGATCAAAGAAGCAGGGGAAAGTTCATATTGTTATTTTATTAATTGTTGGAGCAAACCTGAATGCTCCCTCCCAATTAACCCCTGGATCAATCTATCTTTCTTCCTTTCTTCCCTTCTTCCTTCCTTAGCAAGGAGATGATAGGGTCTGGAGTCTATCATGTTAAGCTAATGGACATATAGAAAAGTAGGATCTGTGTATATAAGAAAAGGAGCAGATGCAGAGCTCCCAGTCTTTATTAATTCTAATACTCTAATAATCCCTGCCTTCTATACTCCACTTTGGTATTTGAGAGCAATATTATGGACATAATCTGAGAAAAAATAAAGGAATTATGATTTTGATTAGGGGACCACTCAAGGATCAGAGCAAATAACAGAACACAAGTATTATTTCATTTACAAGGATTTTGTGCTAGAAGAACATTAGTGTGGCCTTTATTTTAATCTGGGTTTTCCATTCCTCTTTATAATTTAATCAGGAATCTGATACAACATCATTTCTAGCAAATGACCTGAGATAACTGAAACTCTTCTCTGATGACAGATGCAGCAAGGTAGCTTCTACTAATGTCCCCCAAACATGAAAACACTTGACACCTAAATTGAAATAATTGAACATTCAGAATGTTCCTGTTTAACTATCCTGTTGATTAATTATCATTAATTAATTAGGATTAATTATTTCTATTGTTTAATTGAATAATGTTAATATTAATGGTTGATTGATTGATTGATTGATTATCCAATTTTCTTAAACAAACAACTCATATTTAATTTCTTTCTTCACCATTTGGTCTGCATGTTTTGGAGAGTTTCTTAAAGGTTTTTTTTTTTTTAAGAAAAAACTCTTAGAAAAAAAAATAGAAAAAAAAAGATTACATTTTTCATATCTTTTCATTTGTTTTAAGAACAAAAGCCTTTTTTGGATGCTTCTATAATGCAACCTCAAAATGGATATTGTAAGGATTGCCTACCCTAATAGACTCAGACTCACAAGCAGGAACTTAATGATATCTGATTTATTAAAGAATAGTATGCAAATACAGAGAAATCTGAGAATGAGCAAAAGCGCGCCAAATACAAACTAAAAACCCTCGGCTCAAACGTAATCCCTCCCCTCGCCCTGCCGTTGCAAACTCCCCCCCGCCCCCAGGTGCTGGTAACCGTTTCTGCTGATGTCCTGTGAAAGGAACCTTGAACACACGAGATAACCCAAACACATTCCAATCCAGCTGCCAACATATAACAATCCCACGAGATGGAATCCTCCTCCCCTCCCAGACGAAACACGCATCAGCCAAATGACATGCAAAATGTTACGATGTAACGGTAACATTGGAACGGTGAACATGACAGATATGGAATTGTCTTTTGAAATGATGCTGTATGATGAGATAAAGTGGTTTCCTTTTTGTTAAAGATTAAAAAAAAAAGTTAAAAGTCTTTGAATGACTTCATTATTGCCACTTCAAAATCTTGTAAAAACATTACTTTCATATCAACTCAAATACTTAGATGCATCTTTGGTGAATGACTGATTCATTCTGGTTGTCATGACATTAGAATGTTTTAAGGTTAAACACTAGCATCTCTAACACAGAGGTCTGCTATGCCAATGGACTTATAGACACCTCTCTTGGTGCCCACCAGGCTTCTTGGCCTTTCTAACACTAATTAAAACATGATATAATTTTAAAGGTGAGAAGCTGGCATGTTGAAGAACAAACCACTAACCTCCAGCTTAATCTACTGCATTTCTAAGAATCCCTGTCAGAACCAAAAAGACTCCATAAGCTTGCTTTACAATACAAATGTAAACAGTGAACTTGTGGTGTGTAGCTGTGCCCAGCTGCATCCATGAGGACAAAGGTTGACTGTTTTATTACATACGCCACCCAGAGTCAGTAGGTGAGATGGGTGGCCATACAAATAAATAAATAAATAAATAAATAAATGATGCATGCGGTGTCATATTGATGTCATCATGTCTTGTAGCAGATCCCTGTGTCCACCATATGATCTCAAAACAGCCTAAAAGGTTTAGAACCTGTAGATCAGGCTTTTTCAAACAAATGAAGCATTGTTGCTGTGTGTTAACATTTGTGACTTTTATCAGAACTGTGAACAGGATAGGAGCCCTGTATATATTCTGTAGCACCAAACCAGGCACTCAGTCAAAATAATTAACAGGTTACTGTAACCCAAAAATGTGTGAGTTTCTTTTATTGAGTTTTGTCTGAATGCATATGGGTGGAATAAGGAAGCAATATCCTTTACAACATGTACTCTTTCTAACATCACCCTTCTGCATTTTTACCAGCCATTTATCTAGATTGAAAGGGTAAGAGCACCTCCTATGAAGAAACAAGACTAATAGGTGATGAAATCTGACATTTCTTAGTGAACCAGAGGTAGAAATCAATGGGTCAATAATTCATAAGAAATTGTAGATAGAGTGCCAAAAAGTCATAAGAAGTGTTAATGTTGTTTGTTGTCTGATATACTGGAAAAAAATGTCAGTGGTTCAAACAGCAGGGCTGTATGCATGACTCATGGGGAAAAGGGGCTAAAAATACATTTTTTTTTTTAAAAAGTGGCATTTTTGTATACTCCCTTTTATGTTTAATAATCCTGTTTGACAACTGGGATATATACACAAATGGTTTTATTTTGAAATACTAAACATTAATTATAAACCAGCAAAAGTCAAATATCTGGGTTTCTTTGGGTTCTTTCCAACAGAAATAAGAAAAGAAATCACCTTTGATGGCACAGCAGTTCTATTTCTCAAGCTCAGAGTTAAGAGGTTTATGAGAAAAAACTTTCTGCCATTAAAATGTTTTTCCACTTTGTAATACAAGAAATGATTGAATCTCTAAACCACTGAGCTTTGCTGGATCCTTTGATAATTCATTAGAAAATGCTTGTCTACTGTCAGGGAAGATGTCTGAGTTATTATATTAAGAAAGGGGAATAACATAAGGTGAACTGGTGGGGGTGGAAGGGAATGCAATTCATATTACAGAGGTTACAATGAAAATAACAGTTTTTCTCAGTACAGTCTGTGCCTTAAGGCTACATCTACATTACAGAGCAGTTGGCTTAGTTTCTAAGTAAAAATGCTGTAGGACCAAGATTTACAGCTAATGGTTTGCATAGTCTACAACTTTAGGCCACAGTCCTAAACACACTAATCTGGGAGTAAGTTCATTGAACTCAGTCCGATTTATTTCCGGGTAGACTTATATCGCATTGCAGTTACCATTTAGTTAGTTTGACAATGTTATTTTATTTATTCATTTATTTCTGTTACATTTATATCCCAACATTTCTCTGGCATCTCAAAGTAGCAGGAACTGTCAAGTGGCCTGAGAAAGATGGTAACTGACCCCAAATCCTTTCTGAGCTCTGAGGTTAAACAACAGTTTGAACCTTGTTCTACCTGGTTCAAGTTCAATACCTTGAGTAATTCACTATACTAGTGCTCTAAAATATCTTCATGAAAAGTTCTGAAATGTGTTTAATAGTTGCTATAGTTTTCCCTCTCCCATGAAAACCTATAGCAGCAACTTCTAACCTGAATATGTTGTGCATAGTCAGTTGCATTCCTAAAGTAGAATCTTGTTGGTACACCAAAACAGGCAGAGGTGAAGTTGCTGATGGAAATCTATCTGTGCTTAGTCCAACTCTCTTTATTATGGAACATAATTACACAAGTTCAGACTGCATGCTCTGACACAGATCACTGTATTAACTTTGATCCTAATTACACCAACCAATCTAGGTCTTGCTTACAAAGAACAGATACATCAAGTTGTTTTGCTATCTACAACTTTCAGTGTTTTTAAAGAATAACTCCATTTCTGTCTTGTTATCCCTTTTAAATTTCATGGTTAAAATAACCTGCATGAACATTTCTTGCATTTTATATATTTCTTTTAATGTAGATGTAAGTACTTGCAAGCATTTTTTTCCCATTTATGTAATGCAAGCAAATTTCTTTAATGTATATTTTATATGCAACCATTTGTCCTACACTACACATTCGTGTACCCTAATATGATTTAATATCCATTTTCCCTTACGTACATCCATTTTATATCCAATTTTGTTTCATATACAGATTTTTATCAAACAATGACAACCCAAATTTCATAGGATCACAAAAATGGGATAATGGAATTCCTATTTGCATATTAGGTCAAAAAGTATGAATTGGAATGGTGAACACTGAAATGTAACTAAATTAATCTGATCTCCCTCTTACCCATAATGCTTCTCACTTTTTTAAGCTTCTATTTGACTACCTTCTTAGGATATTAAGATAGAGTGTAAAATGTGTTGAGCACATTTCATATTAGAAAACCACATAACTCTGAGTAAATCAGATAAGCCAGTGTGGTGTAGTCAGTAAAGAGCTCCTCATGAAAATCAGGATCAATCTATCTGTATCTGTATCTGTATCATCTATCTTTTATTTCCATCTCTAACAAATAAGGAAGATACTAATGCAGGTACTGCTGATGATTGGAGGACATTCTACAAACACTGTTCCTATCTGTAGAAGAAAAGGATAGATGTAAATGAATGAGATATATCACTAACCAGAAGTGGCTGCATGTCAAGATGATGGCTGCAACTGCATGATCAAAGACTTCCTTTTTATATGTGTTGCCTCTTGACTTTTTACCTCCCCCTCCAGATGTCCCTGATATCAACCATCCAACATGGTGCTCACCAGATGCACTGAGAGGGCAACTTCCAAAATTTAACATCATCAGTGGTGATGCTGCCTTCACACAGTACAATTCAATTCATGCCTTCTGATTTCAGTGAAATATAACTTCAGACAAGTAGAAGTGGAACTGAGCCTTTAGCATGTACATGAGTGATGTTGCACTTCATTATTTAATTTTATTTATGCATATTAAAATTATCTCACCAACATTAATCCCCCAAACGAGATGAATTAAATGTACACTCAATAAGTCTGGAATGTAGTGGATTGTTTTTAAACTTCATTCAGCTACAATAACCTGTAAAATAACAGACTTAAAAGAAACCACTTAATCCTCTTTTTTATATATAATTTTTATTAAGATTTTCTCAGAGATAAAGGATAAACATGAAGCAATATAAAGTAAAAGTAAGAAAAAGAAAAAAGAAAAGTGTAAGTGATAGTGCAGTTAGAAAAAAGAAAAGATATATAAAGAAGTGACTTCCAACCTTATTTACGGCAGTTGCAAACATACTCTTTTTCCTCCTTCTTTAAAGTTACATTGCTTCCCTTATTCCCATATTCAACTCTTTTTAATCAGCAAATCCATAAATCACCAATTCATTTTTTCCATTTTCAGCATAAAGTCCATAAGAGGTTTCCAGTCTTTAATAAAACTACTTCTTCCCCCTGTTCAAACAGGTCAATTTTGCCATTTCTGCAGATTCTGTCATCTTCCCAATCTGTTCCTTCACTGTAGGCATTTTGTCATTTTTCCATGTGTGCATTTAATTGTCTCACTAGAAACCACTTAGCCCTGAAACAGATCAGGATGTGTGTAGCAATGACAGTTTCACCAAATACCTGAGTTAACAAATAGAGCTCAAGCTGATTGCAAAGGCATGAAAAATTTGGCCGTACCATATCTGAACAAGGTAGGAATTTTATAATTACAGTTCTTGTATTGCATATTCTTCACTTGGGTTGCTGCCTAGTGAACATCTGATGAACAAAGAACCCTCAAGAAAGTCTTAATAGATTCTCATTTCTAAAGTCACCTAAGTGGCAAATCAAGCCATCATAAAAGCTGTACTGATTTTTCAGAGTAGGCAATCTGCAATATAAAGTGAATAAGCTCTCAAGTAGCTTCTAGAAAAGGTCACAGTTACAAAAGTCAAGAAATTAAAGTATTGCTTAAATAGTTCTCATAAGTAAAGGATCATTGATAAGGTGCAATAGTTTTGCCCAGCTAGATGGAGAAAAAGGTTGACTTAAGCTGGGAAACACAGCTGGGTTCCACCAGCTGTGTGTTGCGGGTTCTGTCGCCACTGGGCTGACAAAAGGTTTTACATAGACATACTTTGGTGGGGTTGTTGTGCTGATGGCCACACTCCCAAAAAGGATAGGCTCAGGACTAGAGCTAAAATTGATTTTGTGTTACTTCAACTGGATGTGATTACTCCCTCTGCATTTATTAATTTCTCCTTTCACTCATATTGGTGGTAACTATTTCAGCGGGCCCCCTCAACATTTTTTTATCTCAGATAGGTGCTGCTTATTTTTTAAACACGTATTTAACATCTCTTTGAGTGCTGAATTTGTGTTTTAAAAACACATCTAACACTCATTGAAAAGACCATTACACCCGAGTTAAGAAGGAGCCCTCAAAAAACATGAGAAGTGCTTTGGAAAACAATGGTCAGGTATTATGCAAGTAAATGTTTTTGTAGAAGCCAGGTGTTCAGTCTCTCCTACATCCTAAGCCAAAATGGCCATAGAGGATAATTCCCACTGATCAAAGGCAAAGGTGCATACTCACCACAGCCTAAGATAGCTAGCAGGAGTTGAGCTGATCCCACTCTTGACTGCATCAGCAACCACTTTGTCCATAGAATATGCTCAACAACAACAAAATGTTTTGGGGGAGAGCACTAACTAGAACAGCTAAAGCTGCTCAGCAGTGGGCTGGAAAATGAGCCCAAGTCAACATTATGAGGACATAGGATTAAAAAAAAAATGGTTACCAGGCCATGTTCATACCATAACTAGGGGGAACTGAGGATGTGCTACTAATATAGATTGAATATAACAGAAAAGGTGCATTTTGCCCAGAGACCAGGTGCCAAAATGAAAGATTTCAGTTACTAAAAAGTGATCAAAAGAACACACTTATGATAAACAGCAGAAAAGATAATTTATAACTAATGATAAAGATAATGAAAATGAAAACTTAATGATAATGAAAAGATAATGATCCTGCATACTGCACCCTCTGGTCATTTGCAGCAGAGGAAAGGGAATGCTTAAATGAAACACTTTGTTGAGAACCACAAATTAAATATTCAAATTGCAGGTACATCATCTTTATCATGCTCCAAGATGATAAAATAATTGCTGTGGAAATCTGCAAAGTCAAGCATGCTGTGAAGTTCACCACATTCATAAAAGTGTTGATCATGTTTGTGAATGGTGGTGGAGTGACTTTGGCATCCCTACAACTTTGACATGTAGTAAAACAAAGGCAAAAGCTGTATGTGAGAACATTTTAGCATAATCAGTCCAAAAACATTTGGATTACTTTAAATGGCTTTCCCTCCTGCCCTCTTGCCAACTGATGCCTCTAACTAAAAAGCAGCACAGTGTTTTGCCAGACTTCTGAGATATTTCTCTCTTAAGGAGGCAATTCAGCATATGCTTTTGGAGTTTTACAATGACAGTCAAGAGATCTCTGATGCAATTGCAAAGCAGTTATTATATAAGCTTGAAACTTCCAGTTTGAAACTGGATATTTTTTCAGCAAATACAGGGCCAATGCAAGTATCACACACACACACACACACACACACAAACAATATGTTTAACAAAAGTTCTAAAATCCCCCCCCCGGTTTTATTGCTAGTAACTAACTCATGTTTTGCCCAATGCAACAAAATACACTGCATTAAAAAAAAAAAAAGCTTGATTTTGATGTAGAAAATATTGTTCTCAACATGGATACCCACTTCAGCATTTTTGCTAGTAGAACAGAGCAGATGAAGGACCTCCAAGTCTCTACTGAAACAGAATCACTACAAACTACTGTGATATGTTGTTACACGATGGCTGTCTCTGCTTCCAATTATTGGCAAATTTTAAGGCATGGTACCCCTTGACAAGTTTTTTTTCTAAGTTGTGGCAAAGATACTGTAAATGCCCCAGAATGTTGCAGAAATGTTTCAGCAATAAGGGGGATGCAAACAGTTTATGAGATCTTCACCAAGATTCTTTCATCTAAACGATAATAACAGTGTTGTGCCATTGCCATGCAAGCTCCACCTCTTTTGTTGTGCAACATCACAACGTGCATCTAAAGGGGTTGAGCTTACATGATGCTTCTCTTGTCATTTACTCCTCCCTGACCACACTCCCTGCAGAACCTCTGTCTCTACAGGTAACATGAAACTGTTGGAATGTATACTGTTGATTATGTATTTTATTCCTGTTTTTAATTGTTTCAGGATACTTTGGCACTGGAAGCAGTATGCATGTATATTAAAATAATAAAATAAAATAATTGTCCTTGCCCATTTTTATGGATACCTCATTCAAAAAGTTATAATGTTCTCTTCTTACTTATCATAGTAGGGCAGAATGCCTTGTCCCTTTAGTAAACCAATGGTGTTTCTAACCTGTTTAAAACCTTACTCCTGCCGGTAATAGTCAAAAGAGAAATGTAAAGTACCAGATAGGACAGGAGTAACTGTATATCTGCCTAAAATTGTGCCCTAATGATTTAAGCAAGAAGTTTTAAACTTTGGCTTTACTCTTCAATGGAATCTAGCGTCTATCATTAGCTAAGCTGTTCTCCTAGTCAAGGACCTTCTCCCCTCAGGGTGATCCTCACATTATTCTTTTCAGTATAAATGGACGAGAAAAAGCATTCACTGTTTTTAAACAGTCCTCCTCTTTCCATTTTCTATTTAGCCTCCACTGCCATCTCTCCTGTCAGAATGGTAATCAATCACATCCTAAGTTAATCAATGAATAAATCAATGAATACATTTGCTTTGCATGAGCACCCTTAATCTTATTTTGTATAAACTTTTATTAGTAAACTCCTGGGGCCATACGCTAGAATATAGCAGTCATTTATTGCAGTGAATGGAATAGATTCATAATCCATATTTAAAGACCAGGGGTACCTTTTCTATTTCTGTGAGTTAAATATGCTTCAGTTCAAAAGAAGCAGAGCTTTGTGTATCACGAGGATTTCACTCAGAGGCCTACTTTTGCCCTTTATGTGGAAATAGCAGCACAATAATATAATAGCTTTAACAATCCGTTACCAAGGTTGTAAAATGGCAAAACAAAACAACGACAAAAATCCTCAGACTAAATTAATTTGGAGAAAACCTATCAAACAAATTACTTTAACTCAATTAATATGTCCTTACTTTAAATTCTATTCAGTGTTTCCAGGTCAGCATGTTTTCAGATGATAGGATGGTTGGTGGTTGTTTATTGGTATTTCTACACGGGTATGACTTAAGATGAAAAGCAAAATTCAGCTGTTTGTGAATCAAAACAGGAACCTTTCATAATCCATAGAAAAAGCAAAGAAGAGTACTTAAGCCAGTGGTTTAGTTCTGCGAGGGACTGATAAAACGCTAGCCATAAAGACTGCTTGTCATTACAGCCTTATGGGAGTGAGAGGACCCCAAACAAGATTTTGTCCCTGCTTGAAGAACTGGTATGGGGAGGGGCAATTCAACAAGGATGTTAAAGCTGCATTTAGGATATGGTATTTGTGGATCTAAAACTCAAGTAGGCATGGCTATCCCTTCCAGGGGATTGAACTCTCATTAATTCAGCAGTTATGGCCAATGTCAAGGGGTTGTGGAAGTTATATCTGAAAATAACTAAGAACTACTAAAGGCATTGTGATAAAATATATAAAGAAGCCTTCTTCTGAGTCAGACCAGTGATCCATCTAGGCTAATACTATTGATATTGGATAGCTAAAGGTCTTCAGGTTTTCAGGAAGACATTTTTCCAGCTGTATCTGAGGATTGATACTAGGACTTTAGAAACATATGCTCTGCCTTAGGCTACATCCCTTGAGCTACATCTGTCCCTTTTTCTAGTGGAAAGCGTTAATTATGCTCTGATTTCCTCTGCAAACAGAAGGAGCTCTCTCATTTATCAGGGACAAGTTAGATTCAAACCCTAGTCTCCATACTGTGGCTCAGAATAAATCCTTAACCCCTCCCCCCTTCCCCCCCCCCATTTTGGTGATAAAAAGAAAATAAGCAACATCAGGTATTAATTTAAATCCCAACTATTTTTGAAAACAACATCCTGTGCTTCCTGAAATCTCTGTTTTGGGACTGGGGTAAAAGTTTATCTTCCATCTTGTCAAATTCTAATTATATTAGTGACTTACCAAAAGCTTAAAACTACTTGAAGAAATTTACAAGCATTTTTTTTCTGGGAAGATGGGAAAGAGCCCATTTTGATCACAAATGCTGATGCCTGGGACTATAAACAAGATGCTCAGGAAACATCTGTGCTTCACTTTCTGTCCTAATGCAATGAAGAAGCCAAGATGTTTGGAGCCCTCCATAGAACAGATGTCAAGCTCAACACTGTTCTACGATGGGAGAGTGGACTTGCGTATTAAATTAGCAAACACTTCTTTAGCAAGCCTCTTTTTACATTAATAATTGGCTGGCATCTCAAAGCACACATCTCTTTTCCATCTCTTTGCACTGCACAAAGAACTCTTTTCTTTTTGTAGCAGTGGCTTTATCCTAGGATCCCAAAGCAGGGCCTGTGCCACCTAACCAGCCTCCACACCCCAGTTATTTTAGCTGTTTTTTTTTTAATTTAAGTGTAATAAGTATATGCTAGCCTCAAGTATAATCTGAATTTCCAGCAATACTCTGGGCCCTACATTTGACACATAGGTGTTATTAATAAATAAAATGTGGTTTTTTCACAATGCATGATTTGGAAGTGTGCCCATTTAATGGTCTGACCTATATCCATCCTTGGCTTTTGAAAGACAAAAAATTGGGGCAAGGGGTATTGCTGTTTGGTCCAAATGGCTGTGAGATTTGGTCTTATCTTAAATGGATCTGTAGAAGGATATGTTGAGGAATATACATTTTGGAATGGTCACAGGGTGAGCACCTACAATTTTGATATACCGCAATCTAATTAATAGAATTATCCACTTGCAATTTGACATTCACCAATGCAAAAGAGGCCTTTAGTTTCTTAGACATTACGCTGGAGTTCTTTGACACCTCCCAGAGTATTACACACTTTGTTCTTGATGTAATCCTGGTTAGTCAAGAGGGAGGGAGGGTAACAATGGTGCTGAATTGCCTCCCTTTGTATACCATCTGCCTGAAAGTGGACTTGTGGAGTCCAAACTCTTTGGAAATAGTTTTGTAACCTTTTCCACCCTGGTGAATATATTTCAAGTTTCTCAGTGTTTAATTAACTATAATGAACTTCTCAGAGCTTGGGAAAGTAGATGGTGTTTTGCAAAGTATTATACATGTATGGCTGGATCATCTATGCATTCCTTCCATATCAGGAAAGGCAGTATCAATCTCTCACTGTTTCAAGAGTTGGTCAGCAAAAAGAACAAAGAATCCCTTTCCTAGCAAATTTACTGGTAGACAGAAAGGCAGTAGGTAAAATGCATATCCACTTTCCAGTTTGTAACCTAAGCCATTCCCCCCCCCCCCTAAATCTGGTTAATAGGACTGTGAGAATCTAGCCTTCTTGGTTGTGAGCAATTGCTAGAAGCTTTAATTAACCTTTTGCTGTATTAGAAATTTGGGTTAGCTTCTCCTGTGGCCCATAAGAGTCTATGTTATCTTAGATTATGATCCAAACTAATCATTAATCCAGGATCTCTTGTCTTTTTGACTGACCTTACTAGAAAGTTACTAATCATCTTGGGAAAAGAGAATTGAACTAGGCTTCAAAAGTTATCCACTGCTGATATGAAATTCTTAGCACAACACGAATCTAAGGGGCCAGGCATTACATAATCAGGATACTGTAACAGAGAAGAAGACTGAAGTCACATAATTGACATTGGTGAGAAGCAAAAGTGACCCCTTCTTAGTAGAACCTAGTACCCAAAGTGCCAAGCAGATTTATAATAAGACAGATGAAAGGTCACAAACCATTAAATATTTAAAGATTAACATTAACCCCTTGATGTTGATGGCAACCATGTATTTCTTTTAGTACCAGGTAATATGAATTCCACATGCTATTCCTCATAGCAACCGAAGAATGCAAGAGGAATCAGAAAATATTGCTACCATATCTTCTTCCTCTAATTCTAAGAGCAAGATCCAAGAAAATATCCAACCTATACTGCAGAATTACTTGGAACAGGAGGTGGCACTCATTTCTTTTTTCCCCATTTGACTCGCGTTGATACGTAAGTTAGGAATTCACTAAAAGTCCATTCAGGGGCACTTGAAATGCTAGGAACAACACCCCTATTTTCACTAACACCAAGAAGAGTGTGCACCAAACATACAGTGGTTAAGGGATCAGTGTGAAGGCCTCAATTTCTTCAACATAGCTTGTCAAATAACAGTTATCATTCAAATATTTAAGAAAATTGACTGATTTTTAATATATCTCTGCCTTATCTAATCTTCATACCAGCAGCTGTATTTGCTAAAACAGATTTCAAGCCAAGCCACAACTACACTTTTTAAAAATATAGTTTTATTGAAAATTTTAAAAACGAGAGTAAAAATTAATAGAAACTAAAATAGAAGAAAGAGAAAGAGAAAGCTAAAGTGGAAAAAAAAGAAAAAAGAAGAAAAATAGAAAAGAAAGAAAAAAAATATAAAGAAGTGGCTTCTGATCCTCTTTACAGCAGTTATAAATACAATTGTATATTTACCTCTTTCTCTAAAGTTATATCATGACTCTCTTCCTTCTATAATCTATCCTATCTAATTGTCAAAACCATAGACCCTAACTTTATTTTTTTCTGTTTTACGCAAAAAGTCCATAAGGAGTTCCCAATCATCAATACACATAGTTATTGTCTTTTCTCTAATCAAAAGGTCAATTTGGCCATCTCAGCAAGTTTTATCATGTTCACCAACCCTTCATCCATTGTAGGTATTGCCAAACCTTTCCATCTTGTGCATACAATAATCTTGCTATGGTTATCATATATAAAAAAACAAAATTCCATGACTTTTTTCCAACTGTTTATCCATCAGTCCCTAGAGGGAAAGTTCTGGTTTCAGTTATATCTTTAAAATCCTTTGAATCAATGTATGCATTTGAACCCAAAATCTTCTAGCTTTTTACACATCCACCAAGCATGATAAAATGACCCTTCTTGTTCACATTTCCAACATACTGTAGATTCAAAATACTTGTGGGGAGATCACTCCATTTTAATCTCCCATTAAGCACCAATTTTCATAAGAAAAGCCCATTAGTCTGTCCATAAGTCTTTAATTGCGTTTTCCTCATTTGGGGCATAAATTCCCAATATCTTAACCTGATGCAAATTAACTTCCACCCCAACATATGACATGCTCATCAGTCAATATAAGTTCCGGTTGTAGTTGTGGGTTTATATATAAAACTTTCTTTCTTTCTTTCTTTCTTTCTTTCTTTCTTTCTTTCTTTCTTTCTTTCTTTCCCACTGAGATAAAGTCTTCATCCAGATTTTTATAAGTCAAATATATTATATCCTTTTTTCTAATATGTGTTTCTTCAAAGCAAATCACATCTTTTTTCACATAATGATTTTTTTAATCTTTTGAGAAGCATTTGTTCCATTTATATTTCATGTTAAACATTTGTAAGCAATAATTAGGCCAAAAATTTAGAAAAATCAGTACCTGTAGCACCTAATTCAGTATCATTCCTTTCACTTTCCAGTTGCACCTGTGGAGGCTTTTGTGTGGCCTCATCTATTACATCCATTTGTACTGTCTTCAGTTCTTTGAATTTCTCTAAAAATTATCTCACTTTCTGCACAGAATTCAGTCAAAACCTCTGCTATTTGAAAGTAAACATCACTCAGAAAATTTCTCTTTAACTGTAAATTGATTACATTTGATTACATTTACTGCCCAGAGTCACTCTACTGGGTGAGATGGGCAGGAAATAAATTTTATATATAAAATTTGATAGTGATTAAGAAAGTGACGCTTTTGCCAACCTTATGCCCATATAGGTTGCGTTACGACTGTGAGCTTGATTGAAATCCCTTGACACCCAGCCTCTCAACTCATGAGTTGACCACAAAAACCTCAGTTTCTGCAGTCTCTTCAGAAGGATCAACTGTCTGGAGTGTAAGTGGGCAATCTCACAATCTCTCCTTGTCTGGAGAGACTGCACCAGCCAGAATTCACCATCTGGCCACTAATCTCTGTCACAAGGCCATCCCGCTCCTTCAGGGATATCTAGTCCACCATAGAACCCCACTTGGAAGCCTGAGCCACACCTACACTTTTGAAAAAAAAAAACACCCTCCCAATTTTAGACAAACTGAAATCAGCAGCCTCATTTTTGTGACAATGACAACAAAATGTCAATTCTTTTCAATTGATGAAGTTTGGAGATGATAGTTCAATTTACAGATAAGAAGTGGAAGGGGAATTTATTATTTTTTCCCACTTACAGATACCCCTCATTTAGCAACTGCCTCATTTAGCAACTGTAATTTTATGCAAAGTAAATTTATGACTAATGCCTAAGGGAGCATCTCATCCCAGGTACATCAACCCGTTCCACCTGGTCATGCAGAGAGGGCATGCTACGGACCCCGTTTGCATGAGAATTCCATATGGCGGGGTCCAGGAGACAGGCCTTCTCTGCGGCAGCTTCCGCCCTTTGTAACACTCTTCCCCCGGAAGTGAGGCTAGCCTCCTCTCTTTTGGACTTCAGGAAACGATTGAAGACTTGGCTTTGTCACCATGCCTGGACTGGGGAGAGGAAGAGCCACTCTTGGGGTTGGTTGGCTCCTTAGTCCTGCCGAGATCGATCTTGCTCCCCTCTGGGTGGTATTAGATCTCCCATTACTTGGATCTCATTACATTTTATATTTATTTATTGATATAGATATTTGTAGATTAATGATATTATGATTTTATTAATTTTAAACTGTTTTATTGTGAACCGCCCAGAGTCTCCCATATGAGGGAGATGGGTGGTGATAAAAACAAAAGATAAATAAATAAATAATCCTCACATTTATGAACTTCATGTGTCTGTAAAGCAAAGGAAAGCTGAAGGAAGATTGTAAGTACAGTGAGTTTCATTTAGTGACTGCTTTGCTTAACAATGGAGTTGCATCCCAATTATGGTCACTAAACAAGGACTATGTGTATGAGAAGAAATGAATGGAGTCTAAAGTGTCTTTACTCTGGACATGTCCACTTTCTGTATTACACATGACTCTCCCTTGCCCTACCCATAGGTGGGCCTGTATACTAGACTATGTGTCCTGACTAAGCAAGGACCACACTGAGACGAGGAAGAAGTCTCTAGTGTTTTATTACTGCTATTGTAGACAGAAAATCCTACCAAACTGAAGAAGCATGGGAAAACCCAGACAGATAAAACCCAAAAGTCAAGGCGGGTCTGTTCTGGGTTTCTTTGAATGACAGCTCAAAGTCTCTAAACTACGCATGTGTTTTCCCCCTGGATAGGGGCCCCCTCCTGCTCCCCATCAGTACTCATGACACTATGCCTAGATTATGCCTAGAATGGGTTATCTGTAAGGGTCACCTAAACGCTAGTCAAAATCCCCCTCATATTCCTATCTCTCTCAACCTTTTTTAATCATTAGTTTCATCTCTATAATGTTAAGAACACAGCATTTGTCCCAGATCAGCACAAATGGCTGCTATCTGGCTCTGTGCATAGAAGCAGCTGCCACTACTGAATATTATCTATTGAAATTATTCACTGATATAGAAAGTGACACTGGGAATTATTCCAATAGCCCACCAGGGAGATGGCTGTTTATATCTACCAGAATGCCTTCCTGCTTCATAAGAAATGCTCTGAATCCCTGTTCTCCTTGATTGTTGTATACTGGTGACATATCATTTTAAAATTGGTATTTTAAAATTTGACATTAATAGTGTTTATCTCCAGCAGCCTGTATAATCTTGTGTGAAGGGTGAAATTGCAATTGACATTTGAATCTCTTTCACCAAAATCAGTTTGATCTTTCGTTGCATTCCCTTCAAATCATGTTGGCTTATATAAGCTTAAAACACACAGAGATCCAATAGTAATTTGTAGAAGCTTATAAACAGAGTCTTTGCAATGATCAAACTAGGCTGTACGCTGTAATTATCCTTAATGCATTAATGCATCCTTGAATATTGTACATGTTAAGGATCAAACTTTTAATATATGATGTTTAAAAATTCTGCTAACCTGTTTAGAAGCCTTCGCACTCATGAAAGGTTTATTAAAAAGGCATAGGAACAATCAGATTACAGCATTAGAAAGTCAACCAGTTTAGTTAATTGCAGCAAAACTGCTAAAGAATCTTGTAGTACTTAAAAAATGTTGGTGTTGTTATCATTACATTATAGTCCTCTTCATCCAATGCATAATGTCAATCTAAAACAGGGATAAACACTTTTTTTTGGGCCCATGGGACATAATTCAGTCTTCTCTAATAAATTGAAGAGCACCCTTTCAGAAGTGGCAGGCTAGACTAACAACTGGATGGAGAAAAAGTAGGTGGAGAAAATTAATGTATCTTTGTTGAATAATACACATAATTTCATTTAGTGAATCACATATGTGATACAAGATATGACAAAAAATAAGCTTCTACCCAGTTGTTCCCTTGTGCCTGACTTGGAGGAAAAAAAATAAAATAAAATGTTTTTTTCATTGCTGTATTCCATTCCATTCCCTATTATTTTATTATTTTTATAATCAGATTTCTCTGAGTGATATTCAAATCTTAAAAGATATCATTCAGAAAATGTGCAAAATAAGTGTTATATATTGATGCCACTTGTTGGGATGTGCAAACTGCTCTTTATCTGGAGAGTTCCATATACAGAATGACTCCTTTCAGTGAACTTGTGGACCATTGCTGCACAAACTGCACTGGCTCCCAGTTTCTTCCCAGGTGTAATTCAAGCTGCTGGTTATCACCTTTAAAGCCCTACATGGCACAGAGCCAGGTTATCTGTGGACCACCTCTCCATGAGGGTATCTGCCCATTCCACTAGATTGCATATAGTAGGCATGCTCCAGGTCCCTTCCCTAAAATGTCGCCACTGGGATTTTGGAAGCATACCTTTTCCATAGCAACCCCTGCCCTGTGGAACTGCCTTCCTCTTGAGGTACAGCAGGTCCCCACCCTTTTAGCCTTCCATAAATTTGTGAAGAGCTAGATGTTCCCCAGGCACTAGAACAGTACGGTTGGCACCTGAGGATTGAAGAGATGAATGGGTATAGCTATGGATTGGGCATCTGGTTTCTCCCTCCTTCCTTCCTTCCTTCCTTCCTTCCTTCCTTCCTTCCTTCCTTCCTTCCTTCCTTCCTTCCTTCCTTCCTTCCTTCCTTCCTTCCTTCCTTCCTTCCTTCTGTATTGGTTTTATTGTTTGAGTTTTTATCACTGTTGTTAGCTACCCAGAATTGTGTGCTACAAGATGGGCAACCATATAAATCTTATGAATGAATGAACAAATGAATGAAATCCACATCCTCTGTATGCTTTGCTTTACCTGGAATCTAAAGCAGGAGTTTTCAGATGGGGGGGGGCATTAAATGCATGATTCTGCTTAGGTTCCTGTGATTGGAAGTTGTCTTGTTTCCTGTCACTGGAATGTTAAGTTGTGTTATCTTCCCAGTCTCAGCCAGTACAGAAAAGGGACAGTCACACTCCTCTTGCTATTGTCTTAGACTGGGCAGGTGAGGTGGTTTGGTTGGAATGTTGGAGCATTTAAGGAGTACCTGACACAGGTCTTGTCTTTTTGGGGGAAAGAAGACCGGAGTCAGAACAAGAGGAAGCTATGAGGGATTTGGCTGGAATGTGCATCTGGGTGTTTCCAAGATAGCCAGCCTGCCTGTCTGTTTTCCACAGGAGGAGAGGAGAAGCATGTGGGATGGATAGAAGGATAAGCAAATCCTACACACATCTTTACATCAAGACTTGTAAAATAAATTAAACCCCACACTAAATCAGAGGCAACTGATAGCTGAATGGCTTCCGAAAGAGTTCCCCTTTTGATTAGATTCCTCATAATCTAACTTTTATGTAATTATTCACCTCTAGTATCAGAAGAGATTTATGAATAGATATCTTGAGAGAACACCATTTTCAGTCCCCAATCAGAAAACTGTGTCAAGCATTTCTGGATCAATGCATATGTTCCTGAACTAGATTGACCTAGGGAAAGTGATTTTCCCAATATCTGGAATATCTGTGTGATGACTTCTTTAAAACTTCTCTGTCACTTTCCACAGGAAAGTCTACCTGTCTAAGAATTAAACACATGACTTTAAGATCCCTTATTTTATGGTCCTTCCTACTTCTGAGTTCCACTGATATGGTGTCACCAGTTATCAGTGTTAGGATCAGGAATATAGAGCATTTTTCTATCAAATTAGTTAATCAGGGTTTATTTCTCCTCCCAAGAAAACTTTTCTGTATTTCATTGGATTACTATATGTAACAAGATACCGTTTCTTGGAAATTTGCTATATTTGATTCAGTAAGATTCTAATCTAAATTAATGTATGCTGATCATGCTTCCTGTGTCACAGTCCCGCACCATTGGTTATACCTGTTAGAGATCTTGGGAGTTCGGCAATGCCTGGCACATTGCCTGCTTATAACTGAAAATAAATAAATAAATAAATAAAGTTTTGATTTTGGGTTTTGATGATTAATTGGTTAGTTTTTATGGAAATAATGTTAATTAAGGTTTAATTAAGAGTAAGAGATTAAGATAATTTAATAAGTACTTGTATCTGTGTTGGAGAAGGTCAGGAGTCACCTTCTTCTTAATTATCTTGCTATTCTTGCTATTCTTGCACTTTTTAATTTTTTCTTTTTCTTTTTTTTTCTTTAATTCTATATTCTAATTTTTCTGTATTTTGTATTTTAACTATTTCTTGAACCTTCAATAAAGTTCTTCCAAAAGAAAAAAGAAAAAAAACCAACAACAATGCCTGGCACATGATAAGTTGTTCATGCATGACGCAGAAGCCTTTCCTTTCCTTACTCAAAACAGCAGCTTAGATTTTCTATAGTCAAGCCATTATCTTGGTATGGTTCTGGATAACTATATGATCCAGCTACTGCCAAGTGTATGGTTGCGTATGTGCAATGCCCACTCAATTTTTAAAAAGAAAATACTGAAATTCTTGAAAGAAATATAAGGACACCTACTAATGAATAATGCCTAATAGGTGGATGTAGACCTTACAAAGTGTTTAATTTTAGGTGACATAACAGGATATCATGTATATTAATAGGAGTTTATGTTCCCCCATGGGTGACCTGGAGGTAGGCAAACTGGCACCACTCATATACAATAGGTAAATATGTAACCCCAGAATTACATAGTAAAAACATACATATATAAAAACAGAATAATATTCTGAGTCCTCCTGTCTTTGAACTGTCCAATGAGAAATGAGCATGTTAACTGATGGTTGAGACAGAAGGATCAAAAAACAGAAGAGAAAACAGACTGTGCAACATTAGCATTCCACATTGCCACTTTTGTTGTGAAATCTGAGTCTCCCAGTTACACATTCAGATAATTATGTTAAATTTCAGTCATCAAGTGATACTCATTTAGTCATTTAGTCATTGTGTCACTTAATTCTGTGGGACTATGCATGCATAGCACCTTGGTTATTGCAATCCAAAATTGTGTGTTTGTGTGTATGTAGTTGTGTGTGTATCTATCTATCTATCTATCTATCTATCTATCTATCTATCTATCTATCTATCATAGGATAGTTCTTCAAAGTTTATTTTATATCCTTGTTTGTTGTGGTTTTTAAGCCAAGCACTGAGGGGGAGGGAGCCCCACCATACACACAGATGACATTTCTTGATTGCAGAAGTTGGCAGTCAAAAAAAAAGCCATTTTAGTTGAGTGTAGAGAGTTCTTCATGGATCAGCAATTTCTTTATAACTGGCCTTCTAATGGAGCACCACAGAGGAATCTGTTTAACTGCAGTACAGTTTAATCAGATGTGACATCTGCTAAAGCTGTCTGATATAATTCTAATGTTTTGCTGGGTGTCATAATGGGGCATAAGTTAACCAACTCACATAAGCAGCAAAAAATCCCTCTTAATCAGAATAAACTATATGAGTGAGACTGACAGAGCACAGGTAATAGCTGATTATATGGAAACTGTTAATCATGGCATCATTGGTTAAAGGAATATATTTAATCTACACCAAATCTTTTAGTATGGATTTGATCAAATAAAGAACTTCCAGGCACTCAAATCTGACAAACTATTTTTCAGTATATTCACTTACCATGATGAAAAATGCGCTATTCATGTCTACTCTAAAGTACCTTTCACTGTTCTCAATAGGACTTCCTTCCACAACATTATAGTTTTACACCCCATACCTGAAGCTCAAAAATCAATGAAATACAATAGATAACTAAAGTTCAGCTATAACAGATAAGACAATATAGGAGGCTTGTGCAAGGTAAGTTGTTTATTTACTTGTGCAATTCACCTTAATGTACTTTGACAAAGTATATTGTGTTGCACCAAAGCTTCTCCCTTTTCCTTAGCTGCCATCTGCCAAAGGCAAGAGATGTTTCCGCAGAGGCATTGCAGCGGGGCAGAAAACTGGCATGCTGGAGAAAGTAGAGAGTCAAGTTCACTAAAATAACTCCTCAAAGCTTGGGACCAGCTGTTCCAAAGATGACAAGCCACATGTGTACTTCGTCATATGCCAGAACTGGTGATTGTTTGGGAGAAGGTAGAGCAGCATCTTGTAAGCTGGTGCTGTTAGAGAAGCAGGGCAGGGCTGCCAAATAGGACAAAGCAAAACAACATGGCCTCTTTACTTCACTCTTAGAAGACAGATGACAATCTTGCTTCCAGAAACAGCATCATCAAAGCAAATCATTCCTTTGCATACTTCCAGAGCCCGAATAAATAGTCACTTTGCCTCCAGAATGGATTGCAGATGGATGTTGATTTGATTGCATGCTCTTCCATATAAAAATATCTCAGTACTATTACATGACCAACTGACAGCCAACCAATATTTCCAAACCATCCTGCAGATTTTTCCAAAACTATCAGGCTTAACAGAAACATTTCAACTCTTAAGCTTTCAAAATATTGTACTCCTTCATATTACCATGATTAATTCTAATGGTTTCAAAGTGGTTTCCTCTGAGGAGTTAAAAAAAAAGAGAGTTGCTTTTCAAAGCAAAGAACAGCAGTTACTTTAAAAATAGAAATGCTACTTTGATTGTGTTTCTGATTCATTATTTGTAATGTCAAGGTGAAGTCTGGAGAACATGGATCTCAGCTGGATAATGTAGATTGATCCATCTTTGTACATCAGAAACTGAGAATCTCAAGTGATTTCTATCTAATAAATTCCTGCCTATGCGCAATGTCCAGATTTGCTTTCAGGAGCAAGCACTCTGTTAAGAAAGCAGAAACTCTCCATGTAATGTGTGAAAACCATCTGTGAAGGAATTAACCCCAAGAGGTAAGTTGTTTGGAACTGTTTTCAAAATGTGTCTTGGCCTATTGAGACTGGCCATTCCACCAACAATTTAATGTCAGTTGCAATGTACATACTTGTCCAGAAAACTGGAATAATGCTCCTAAATCATTTTGCACACAACACTGAACAGCTGTCAGCAAGTAGCATTGTCGCTACTGATCTAAAGCATGTTAAGGAAACTGACCTTGAGATGTAAACCTTGGTCTTAGCTGTAGAAGTCATCTCTACACTGCCTTTTTTACTTTAAAGATATAGGCTTTGTTCCCTCTCACTGTGGACAGGGCTTTTCTTTTATCCAAAAGCCAGGATTACTCAATGTTTTCAGTCTTTGTCTATGTTTGTGTGTGTGTGTGTGTGTGTGTGTGTGTGTGATTGTTGTATGCTTAGGATCAATCTTGGAATGGTCATGCTGTAAAATCTAGGTGTTGGGTCAGTGAAAAACAAAAACAAGACTCATCCAGTTTTTAAAATAATTGTTCCACCTTCTCCAGATCACACTCTTTATCCTGAAAATTATGTAGGAACAAAGTAAAGTGACAGACTTTGGCAGTTTGAGGTATAGGGGGCTGAAAATGATTTTTTTCTTTCCCTTTGCAATAATATAGGAAGTTAGTTAAACTTATCCATCTCTAACTTGAAAGAAAAAAATGTAAGTGCTTCATCTGAGTGCCCTCTATACATATGGCATCAGCATCTGCCAAGTTAGACATCCAAAATCTATGCTAAGACAAACTGTGTTAGTTTCAGCTCACTATGAGCAACCAACAGATATGTGCATAGATCTCTAGACTGTTGGTGCACGTGAAGCATGCACAGAGTGCTGGAAAGTGTTTGGCACAAGAGGTCAGAAAGAAGACACCAGGCATTTCAGTGAAAAAGTTGTATTCAAACAAAACATAGAGAACATAAACAGTTTTCTCGTCTAGATCCCTAGATGGGATGTTTATTTTCTTAAATACCAAAAGGCATATTACAAGCTCACACACATGCATGAACACACGTGCTGAGCAAAAGGGCTGCTGCTGAGCTAAACAGAAACTGAAAACACTGGCAGCAAGTCTAGGCAAGTTCCCCAACCATGCAGGCAGTTTTTCCTTATATGGTCATCCAACACTTCACCTTTTCCACACCCCAACCTGAGAACAATGAAGCCTGACCTTTTCACTCTGCCAAACAATTAGTTACCATGGTACTAGGGTGTTTCTCTGGCTTATTCCTTGCAGAACAATACATTGACTCCCTGTAAATGAAAGGACAGTTATGAGGTGATGGAGAACAACCACATGTTTAAAAAGAATGTCGCAGTATGGCGTCTTGGATCTTTATGAGTCAGAATTTCAAAAAAGAATCTGTCTTCCCAAACAATAGTAAATCACAGGGCCTTCTCAGTGGTGGGTCCTTTTTGGAAAGAATATGTCTGGTCTCTGAATCTTTATTTAAATAGGTTCTTATGACTTTTCCATGTTTTCCAATGGACTTCTAAGTTTTAGTTAAGGTTGCTACTTTTATCTCAGTGATGGCTCCCCTCCTATGGATCAGGCTATCCCTGGATATCCAGACTAACCCCTCTGTTTTTTTTTTTTTATGAAAACACATATCTTACTCCCTAACCTGACAGAATTTGGGGAAATTAATTATGATAACTATTAATAAAGATACACTTTTTCGTTCAGAATGAAAGTCAGCCTGATTTACAACATCATGTATTGTCTGCAGCTAAGCAGCCTAACATTCTGAGCATGGAATTTTATTCTTTCAACATATTATCAACCTTTTTACATCAAGTCAATTTAGAGTTTTTAAATGAAGTTATTACTCAAATAAACCAGATTATTTTCTTTTTCTTACAATTTATGCTGTCTCACTATTCTATCTTTTACTCTTTTTTCACTCTGTATAAAGATGGATAACTAATGTGTTTGGAATGTTCAGTGCTGTAGTTTCTCTCTGGCATTGGCTGATGGGACTTCAGAAATATTGAGCAAGAACTAAAAGTCTCCTTCAACAAGTCCGCTCTGCTTGGCTTCACTACAGCTTGACCATCTGTTTTGTTGGGCTTCAGTTCCAACCTATATTGGCACTGGACAATATTGTCTCAGGTGGTGAGTGAGAAGGAAGAAACTATGACATATGGAGGTAGGCTATTTAATCCACTGGAATGGCAGCAGAATACATTTCAGCAATGAATTAAACTTTCATTTAATCAAGATGCAACATTACATTTAAAAATATATGACAAGAATAACACTGAAATCTATGATATAAATACAGTATATGCTAGGCCAAGGGTGAGCAGAAAACAGAGCTGGACTTCTTGGTCAATCTCTAATTCTCCTGAGCTGAAAATATATATCTGGAATAAATAAAACTTGATGGAATTAAGAACAGGTGTAAGTCTTGAAAGCCTTTGAGATCCATTTATTAATGGCATTCAAAACAAACAAAAAAAATGGCTTAACATCATTTAAACATTATTTAAGTTTAAATAACACTATAAGTTATTTAAAACTTTCACCCAACTCTGGATAGTTGGTAGATTTCAGGCTTCTCACAAAAAAACAGAGTATATCTTCATAGGCTGAGGTCCATGCAAAAGTAGGTGATCAGTAAATCAGTTCTTGAAGAGGGAGAGTTGCACAAGTTCTTTCTTTTAGGCTGTAAAATATTCCGTCTGAAGATTTGACTTGGAGGAAAGATTTTATTTTTTCCAAAAGTTGATTTGGAGGAATCAGATTATTCTGATTAGAATAATCAGAAAAATTATTCTGTTAAATCAAATTGGATGCCTCTGAATTGGTTTTGGATGATCCAGATACTTCTACAAATTCATTTAGAAAATGAATTCAGTAATTTAATTAAAAAGTAATTGAATTGTAATCAAATTGATCAAATTGAATTGATTTGAATCAAAGTGATTTTCTGAATTCAATCAGCGATTTGAATTAGATTTTTCAGCCTAGTTTCTTTCATGTGAGATGGCAGGATTTTGGTACAATAGGATTCATTTATTGGGCTTTGCCTGTAGAACAATTGACCCTTGAAAAGTACTGGGAAGCATGAAAAACATTGCAGCTTCAGATCATACCTTTGCCAACTAAACCAGTGTTTCTCAACCTTGGCAACCTTAAGGTGTGTGGACTTCAAAGCTGGCTGGGGAGTTCTTGGAGTTGAAGTCATGTGCCTTAAAGTTGCCAGGGTTGAGAAACACTGAATTAGACAATCTTTAGGTGGCATTGCTAGAAAACAATTTACTGAGCTAACCAGAAAAGCTTTATTCAAAAGCTAATGCTGGCTGAAACAAGGGGAAATGCATTGTTTGATGGGTCAATAATCAGTGTGTCACATCCTGAAATGCTATTTGTCATGGTTCACAGAGAAGTAATCTGCATAAAAAGCAAGTAGGTCTGTTCCTGGCTTGTACCAGTTAAAAATGTAGGTGGGGAAAATCTTAACAACAAACAATCTGAATGCAGTAAACAATTTTGGTTAGCTTTCTTGCTGATCAGCTAGTTTTCTATGTACAGAATGCTCTCAAATAGAATCATGCACCCTCATCCAGAATGTTTACCCTTAAATGATACAATCAAAGTAGGTGTCATAATGTTTCCTTCTGTAGGCAATATTCTCTAGCAGATCATTGTCTATACTCTATTATTTGTTTAACTTGTGCAGTCTTCAGGATTGTGCTTTGCTTGAATCTTCATCAAAACAAAGCACCCATCTGAAACTTTGCACAGCCTCACAGCAAATAAATAAAGGTAAAGGTAAAGGTTTCCCTTGACGTAAAGTCCAGTCGTGTCCGACTCTAGGGGGCGGTGCTCATCTCCGTTTCAAAGCCTTGGAGCCGGCGTTGTCCATAGGACACTTCCGGGTCATGTGGCCAGCATGACTCACGGAACGCCGTTACCTTCCCGCCGAAGCGGTACCAATTAATCTACTCACATTTGCATGTTTTTGAACTGCTTGGTGTGCAGGAGCTGGGACGAGCAACGGGAGCTCACCCCGCCACGTGGTTTCGAACCGCCGACCTTCCGATCGACAGCTCAGCAGTTTAACCCGCAGCGCCACCGCGTCCCTTAAATAAATAAAAGGAATCAAAATATTATTGCTCAGTGAACAGCCAGCATTCTTCACCTAAGTAAAACAGTAAGTGTACCCATGCTGAGTTTCAACAGTTTTGACTGCTTATTTCAGTTTGGTGGAAAGGAGGAGAAAATGTTGTTTAACTTTAACAATGAGACCATCACCACCATCCCACACAAGGATCCAACAGAGCATGTGGTCAATTGTTCTACAGATGAAGCCGAATAAACAAATCCACAATAACCATGTTTGCTTCCCTGAGGATAATCTTGCAAATCCCCCCCCTTTTTTTGTATGGAATCCTCAATCCCATGTGCCTTCTATCAGAACTTTAATTAATCAATCAATCAATCAATCAATCAATCAATTACTTTTCTATCCCACTCTTTATTATTTTTATAAATAACTCAAGGCAGCGAACATAGCTAATACTCCTTCCTCCTCCTATTTTCCCCACAACAACAACCCTGTGAGGTGAGTTGGGCTGAGAGAGAGGGATTGGTCCAAGGTCACCCAGCCAGCTATTTTTTAATATGTGAATTGTTTTAAAGATACAGTGGTCAAATGCTGAAACAGCAATTCAGCCAACCTGCCATGCAGAAAATAATAAAGAGAGTGAAAAAAATGTGTATATCAATATGTATATGTATATGTATGATAAGGGATGAAGAAAAACAGATCTGCCTCAGACAAAAATGCTACTGTTTCCAATACGATTTCAGAAAAGTTTTTCACCTATTAATGCTGTAAGTGATGTTCCTGACACATAATTATTAATTACTGCTTCCACTTAAAAAAGTTCTGTCCAATGTTTAACATTTGTGATTTTTTGGAGGCAGCCTTATGGATCAAGCAGAAGCCAGCACCTATGACATTTTAAGGGCTGGGTTTCAAGATTGGTACAATGAAGTGGAATGACATTTAATTACCAATGTGCAGTCATTCACTCTGGCTAATTATGATCCCTGGAGTTTAGTGATCATGTGCAATTAACTTTTACTCTCATAAAAGCTTAATGTGCTATGGAAGCATCAATAGCAGAGAAATGTTACATTTTAGAATTATTGACAGAATCCAAAATGAATTCTAGAAGATAATATCTCTTCTTAAGTAATCCCGTTTTTAAGGAGGAAAAAAAAAAAGAACATTGTTATCCCTGAATTTGATTGTCGTAGTCTACAGCAGAAGAAGCCAAGGGCATCATCTAGCCAAGCATTAATTTGAAATTTGAAAAAACAAAAACAAAAACAAAACTCAAGACATGTATACAATAGGCACTGGGGTATTTCTTGTCTTTTTAAACAAAATTTAAACATGTGGTATTTACGACTGGGGAAGGCAATGGCAAACCACCCCACTATCGTCTGCTAAGAAAACATTGTGAAAGCGGCGTCCCCCCAAAGGGTCAGACATGACTCGGTGGTTGCACAGGGGGCCTTTCACCTTTCATTTACTGTATACCATTGGCTGCTATCCTTAACAGCTGGTTATATTGAGCATTTTAAACCTCTTGCTATTTTCACAACGATTCCTAGCCTACTTCTACAAACTTGGTGAAGAAAAACTCAGTCTATGGAGCATCACAGTTTTTTTTCCCCAAAATGATTAGAACTTTACCTAAATTGTGCAAATGGACTGACAAATTTCACTAGAATTATAATCAGGAAATGTATTTATTTATCACTTAAAAACAACAACTTACATAATGTGTATGCCTTGCCTTACATGAATTACTTCCAAATAGTGTCCCAAATAGCTAACTGGGTTCATACATTTTGCAAGGATACAGCATCAGGACTTCAGGTGATTTTTGGGTTGGAATTTCATGTCTAGCCATAACCAGATCTGAATTGTCACCCATTTTCATTGTTGTTGATCATCTATGTTTAATTGCTAGATTAATCAACAAAAAGTGTAATTGGCAAGTTCTAATTGGTTGTGGTGAATTTTAACTTGTGGAACGTGGGAGTGAAAAGATGGATCTATCTGTTTTCTGGACTAGGATAAAAAGAAATCAGTAAAAGAAAATGGAAGATGCTCTTTTGTTTTAGTAAGGTTAACTTTTTGAAATAGTTTGCAATATATTTTGCAGCATCTACATTGAAATTGCCTAGGATTGAATTGATTATTCAGTTCATTGATGACAGAATTCATCACCCTCTGGTGAGTCCTGATTCCTAAGATGTATGCTTAAAAAAGCAGACACACATACAATTTTGCACATATCCTCCTAAGCGTGTCTTGGCTTGTCTGATTGCCAAAATGTTTGCCCAGCTGAGCCTTCTCCAGAACTGGGAGAGGCTCACCTTCAGAACTGTATTAAAAAACTGATCAAACTTGCCAAAAGGCTGATCAAACTTGCCAACAGGAGCTTGACATGGATGTCCAGGTATCAGGAAAATTTGAATGCTGTTTTTCTCCCAGTGTCAGATCCCCCCGATCAAAGGTTTCACAGAAACCCTTATCGGAGTATCTACCATCATTTCCTTCTCTAAGGAATGGAATCCGTGTCGCCAGATGGGAGGGGGTGTGAAGGAGTGTGAAGTGGTTTATTATGGCTATGGAGGACATCAGGGACACAGGGTTGAGATATGCCAGGAATACCATCTGGATGGGAGGGGGGATGACATGGTTTCATGGGAAAGGGGACTAACTAAGAGAATGTAGTTTTTAAGTTAGGTTTGAGTGGGAAATCTTTATTCACAGCTTGCCTTCTGTATCATTCATTACACTTCATTAAAACAGTTAAAGGAATCCTGGCCTCCTGACTGTGATTGTGTGAACACTCAAATGATCAGGTGCTGACACCCAGCCCTTAGAGAAATGCCAATACCCATTGCCATTTGACACAAATTGACCAATAGCTGCATTCTGACTGTTAGTGGGCATCTAGAAAGAGTGCTCTAAGGTATATATTGTCACATCATCTAAAAATGACACCCAGGTCACAGCCCTAAGACAAAAAAATCAGCCACCAAAGATTTTATTTCATTCAACAGTTATGTTGTTTCCTTGCTGCAAAATCCCAGTATTTGCATTAACAGAGAATTTACAGTGGGAAAAACAAAAGGGCCATGTCTTTACTCCTTCCTATAATCATGGCATTCCTTTAGCTGACTCTTATATTATTGCAATTAATTTTTGAACTGAGAAGCCTGCAGGAGTCATGGAGCTTCTCGCATGGTTCAGCACCCTGATGATGTAAGGTTCTAAACTGTGCATGAATGTTCATTAATATCGGCCATTAGGCTTTCCCCGTATTTGGATTGTTCTCTTGTACCCCTCCAGTTCCCATAATATTCGCAAAACACCCTAAAAAAAGCTATGGAATTGACAAGAAACATAATTAATAATTAATAACTATTAATTAATAATTAATAACTATTAATTATTAATTAATAACTATTAATTATTAACAGGAAGTAGGCAGAAATATATAGATGCTGTCTACTCTAAATTAGTTTAGCCAAAAAGAAAATAATAACAATTTAACTTCTAAACCTTATTTAAATAGTTTTAGGCTGTTATGATTAGTTTGTAAAAAATAACTAGTAATTGTCACTCTTTTTTGATTAACTGTCCAAAGACAGTGATAAACCTTAAAGAAGCAGGGTTGTCTGTTGTGCATTCCATAAAGTGTACATCTGAGAAAACTGTAACCCTAAAATCAAATTCAATAGGGGAAACTGTGTATATATGTATGGTAAAACCAACTGTATTTTTATAAGGTATGCAATAATGGTAACTTCTTGTTTGTTTGTTTGTTTATTTATTTATCACATTTATATAGCTGCCCATCTCTTCTGCATATTTAAAGAAATTGCGTACAAAATGTCCAGTATGAAATGTTGATAACACAGGTTATTTTGTCACATAAAATGGGGAAATTATGGAATGAAAACTTTGTCAACATTTTCAACAGTAACATGGACCGTATTTTGGCTGATCTGCATATATTTGCATAGCACCAAGGAAGCTAAACAGATAGAAACTAGACTATTAATTGAAATTAATTGGCTTTGCTGTCCATCTTGGAAAAGAGTAATTTGAAACACTTAAATATTTTATATGCACTTAGTTGAAACTTTATTTTACATAAGCACCCATTCCCAAATACACTTTAGTATAGTAGGAAGGCCCATGTCCAGTCCTTTTATTAATATAAATATAAATATAAATATCCTTTCCATGGATGTCCACAGAGGGCGAAATAGCAATACAAGTGCCATGACATTGCATTGCAAGCTTCATCCCCTTTTCACATGTACTGTCCTCATTAAATTACAAATAAAACATATAAATAAGAAAAGGCATCCATCATGTTTCTTTATGACTGTACCCATGGGGGAAGCCATGTTGTAAATAAGGAAGCCCTATCCATGCCAGCCATTTTGTGAGATCTTCCATAATATCATTTCAAAATTCTTGCCCTGTGCCCCAACTGCAGAAGAATAAAAACTTATAAAGAACAAAGTTACTGGTTAGCTAGTGGGAAGTTCTTAGGAGCCAAATGTCCTTGCTAGGTAGATCAAGAACAGCTTCATAAAACTGGCTTTTCCCCAGCCTAACAGATCTTTTGAAGATAAAAAGTCATGGAGTGGTGCAATCTCAGTCTTACCATGATGGTATTGTTGATTTTTTTTTTCACAATCAAAAAGATGGTGGCCTTTCTGATGTACATGATGGACCCTTCTCATTGTCTTTAATGGGCCATCCTCAGGTCTTCAGATCATTGTCCCAAATCTGGCAGCCTGTTTCCCAACAGTTTCCATGGAAAGCTTGTGCCACTGTTTCAACCTTCTCTCCATTTGCCAGTGTTTTACACATTCATATCTAATAATTCAGGAAAGTTCAGAAAAACTATACTGTATTAGAATTATCCTCTTCAATGGACATCCCATTGTTTTCTCTCCAAATTAAAATTGCTAATATTTTTTGTATCCCTACTTCCTAAGGATTTTTTGTTTGTTTGTTTTCTTCTGCCTGCAATAGAGTTCTAATTGGGAAAAAGAAATAAACAATGCAGAGACAGCCACAACCCCCTCTGGCTGTGATACTGAATCATTTCTGGTTATATATTTCTTCCATGAGAAGAGATTGTGCCTGGAGCTGATGTTATAGATTGCCATCTTGATCACAGAAGACATAGTATCATTTGTTTATGCCAAACTAGCTAAACAAAATAGCCAATTTGTTTTAGGATTGCCAAAGAAACCCATTTATATTTTATAAAAGTGAAGAGTTCCATCTAGCAAAGTTTTTAAAATAACAAAGAATATTATGCCGAAATTGGAATTTGCAAAGCAACACCTTAGGTTAACTTTATTTTTTTAATACTCTGTTACAGAATGTCAGTTACAATACTCATAAATCAGTCTGAAAACCATCCATTTACATGTTTATTCCTTTGTCTCAGGGCTAAAGAGTGCAGCAGATTTTCAAATCACCTCTACTCTTTCTGACAGTTGATACCTTTCATCTGTCTTCTATAACATCTTTTCCAGCTTCCCTGTGATTAATTATTTATATTAGTCTTTAGCTATGGGTTGGAGAGGTCATGCTTTGTTGTCTATATTTGAAACCTTTATCTATTTTCCTCCCTGATTGAAAAAGCTTCAGTTGCATGAGTTCAGGAGTAGTATCTTCATGACATCATTATGATAATACACAGAGAAATTATATGTAAGGGTCATTTTCCATTGGAAGTTCCCAGGCCCATTGGTACGGTTATATGGTCATCCACTAAGTTTCAGGATAGTTTTGCTCTATAAAGAGCCCACTACTGTGCTAAGCTTACTGTGCTTAAAAAAAAAAAAAAAAAAAGATCAGCCAGTTCACAGGGAATCCTACTAATTCAGCTTGCCACTTTTTTTAAAGTTGAAAGCTGAGCTTCTCCTTATTTATCTGGCTCATAGTGAAAGACCTGTGTTTATTAATCACTGTAATAATCCAGTACCAACTTGTTCTTATTAGAAGTGATAGGAGCCTTTAGTACAAATTATGAAGTATTCGGATCAAGAATTATTCAGAATCAGGAGAGAATTAATTCCAGCTTGGAATGTATTTCTTTAATTATTCATTGGACAGGCAATTTCTAATCTCTAAAACATACTAATGAAAGAACGGTTTGATTGTTGGTGTTGTTACAAAATATAGAGTTTTGCATGCATTTTTAGGTCTAAAACCAAGAAGTAAATACAAAATCAGACTCAGGGCTGTAGCACTATATCTAGTACTTACCAATACCAGTAAATCAGAAAGTACTGGTAAATGAACTAATTCATTAAATAATACTTCTTCCACACCTGAAATAAAAAGGAAATTGAATTAGAAAGTACTGGTAAATAAACCAAAATCAACCAAAAAAGTAAATAACTAATACTTATTCCTTATCAGACTGAATGGAGAAATTATTCAAGTTCTCAGGATTTTCAATTCTCACTATGGGTAAGCACAGGAAAAATCCAGCACAAGTTCAGCTCTTTTTTCTTAGCATTCTTAAGGACTAAGAAATAGATGTTTTTAAAAACCGACAAAATTTTGATGAGTTTGTAATGGCCATCATTTTTTTTTATAGGTCGAATTCCGCTTTCTGTTACATAATAACTCTATACTTCTTTATAAAATCATAGAAAGATTTCTCAGCAATTTTGCAGATCGGCAGATGCTTACTAATTTGTTTATTGTTGCTCTGTCTCAAGGCTTCAAACTGAACCACTGAAGTGGACAAGCTCAGTTCTGCCAGTCAGTTCCTTCTGATGTAGAGGGACTTCTGCATTGGTACATGAATCCATGTTAGCATCTGCATCAAAGTGGCAGAGCTACTCTGATTTGGCACTTTGAAAGGTATTGCTTTAATCCTGGGCCTTCAAACATGGTACTATTCAATTAAACACCACAAAGTTTTGCACAGTCTGGATGATTATTTTTATAATACAGTTGTTTTTCTACTGTTTATAATTATTCTATTATGATAAATAAAATGTATTTATTAACCTGCATTAGTAAGACTAACTTTGAACCTTACTCTAAAAGAGGATGAAACTGATTAGTTTAGTCTAAATGAGATCACATTCTTAAACAATATGTGTTTATATGTGTCAATCAGAATACCAGCCTATATTTTCCAATCTAGTTAGGATCTGTGAACCACTGTGTTATGGAATCATATGTTGATTTGTTAGAATTATATCCCTCCTTTCTTTCAGGAATGTCAGGTGGTATATAGAGCATTTCCTGTTCCCATTTTCCCCCATAATAACAAGCTTATGAGGTAGATTTGGCTGACTGACAGTGACTGGCCCAAAGTCACCCAGGGAGTTTCTATGGCTGAAAATAAATTGAACCTCAGTGTCCCCAATGGCAGTCTGACACCTTAAACTGCTACACCAGTCTGGCTCTTAATGTTCTAAATATTCCTTTAATTGCTCAGGTCCTATTAAGTAAATAGAGAAAACCACATCAATGGAAATGGCCCTATGTGGAAAAGAGGGGGGGGTATGTATATGAATATGAATATGTATATGTTCATTCTCCATAACAACAACCACATTCATGAAATAACTGTTTACATCTGATTTTGTTTTGTTTAATTTAAACTTAAATTGATGCCCTAACTTCACAGTGTTGGAGACAATTCCAAAGATTCATTTCCTGAGTTTCAATTTCATTCTAAAGTGGCAGCCACTTAACATCGTCAGCTCCCTTTGCTTTTAACTGAATAAAGGTCAAATAATCAGACATCTAAAAGGACAGCTCATTTATCATCCTTTGATAAATGTGTCAGTAGCTAATCTTTAGCACTGGATGGTAGCACCACACAACGAAAGGTTAATGGATTCAAAGCATTGGCTTTACCACAACAAGTATGTAATGATGGATCCAGACAGAAATTTCAATTTTCATTCAGCAGCATGGAAAGAGGGTTATATATAGAAACTGTTTATTACAGTTGGTGTGTTATCCTGCAAAATTACATCATAGTGAGGTCAAGAATGAGCCTAAAACAATCCTGGAGATCTAGTCTTATATAGATACTTGCTCCATAAATCAGAACCCTTTCTAGTCCAAACACTGATTATTGTTAGAATTTTTTATTTCTGTGCTATGGGTAAATAATTAATCATATATAAGTAGCAGGGGCATCCACAGAGATGGTCATTGGCTTCAAAATGGCAAACATGACTGGGCAATGAAAGCCAAAATGATGAAATGTGTGCTGTGACATCATGATACAAACTCCACCCTTTTGTGCTTGGGTCATATTATGTTACATGATTTGCCCCTGTTGTCTCCTCCCCTCCCATGGACACATGTGGGTAGCCTGTTTGAGTCCTAGGACCACACTCAGTCTTTTCTGATGTGCTAATAGATCTTAAGATGAATGGGTAAAGTTGGGAGAAAGTTGATTGTACAAAAAGAGGAAATGAGTGGGCCAGATGTCATGCAAAGATCTCAGAGTAACCTCACGTAGTTCCCAATTTGCAGGTGACTACTTATTTCCTAACTTTACTCCCAACCATATTACAGGATGTAGAAGACACTCGATTGCTGTGGTTATCGACATTTCTAATGATAGCACTGCATTGCTGGATGTATTCTCAGCAGAAAAGTGGTTTAATTGGGGAAAAAAAAACCTTTTTTTTTTGCACACAATTGAAAATTATGCACTAGTTTTTCCTAATGGCAAGTTTGAACACAATTCCAGTGTTTGGAATCGATCCAAAGTATGGTTACACCTACTAGGAGGGTATTTGGAAAACACTTAAAAAATACCCAAATCTGTTTAAATTAATATAAATGCAAATAAGTGGACAAATTGATTCAATGCTTTAAAACAGCCCAGATCAGCCTGAATATATCTATAGTGCTGAATATTCAGGCCTAAATCTGAACACATTTAATACACTTTGTAAATGAGAGCTAGATAACAGAGGATGTTGTATATAGTCCAATCCTATTTACTCTGAACTTAGTCCATGTAGTTTACTTGGATGTAAACTCCCAAGGAGCTTTATTTCCCCAATAAGGTGACTAATAAAATTCAACAAAGAGAGCTTTGTAAATATGCTTTAACACCAGTCAAGATATGCCAGTGTATCCCCTTCTGGGGGAGGTCACAATCTGAAAATCCTGTAGATTTCTTTCTCTCTCTCTCTCTCTCTCTCACACACACACACACACACACCCTGGGCAGATATTGCTGAGAGATGCCTTTCATATATTCTGATCTTCAGCTCCCATCAGCTTAGCCAACAAGGTCAATGGGAGCCTACTTTTCTATACATTAGTAGATTCCCATGTACATGATCATAGGAAGAAGACAAGTCTGCCGACTGATTTCGAACAGTCTTTTGAGGGCAAATCTCATAGGACATTCTGAGTATAGTGAAACAGCTGCCCAGAACATAGTGAATTTGCTATGAATTGACAGGAATGCCAGAAAACTTTAGTGAGCTTTATAAATAGATGAAATAATATTCACATGAGTGAAGATATGAATACTGAAAAACAGCAAAGCAGAACTGGCATGTTGATATATAACACAAAGATCAAGAGGACAACTACCTCAAATTAGTAGCCATTAGTCAAAATAATAAAAAGTCTTATAGTTTCTGAATAAGCATTTATATGCCAATTTGTATAACAAGCTGGATCAGCTTGTTAAGGTCGATTTACAGTACCACATTAAAGTGAGATTAATATAATTGCTTTCACTGAATGCTGACAGACCATTTTTATATTCACTTATACACCCTTAACCAAATGACTTTTGAAGAACACAAAGATAAAGAATTTGTGTATGAAAAGCAATATTTGTAGGTAGGAGCTTTAATGCAAAGTGTATGCAATTCCACTCTAAGTAATTTGGGGAAGGGTGGAGGGAGAGATTTCCCTGCCTCCATAAATCCATGCACCTATGCTGAAGTTATTAGCAGAGTGGTTGTTGTTTATTCATTCAGTCACTTCCAACTCTTCATGACTTCCTGGACCAGCCCATGCCAGAGCTTCCTGTTGGTTGTCAACAGCCCCAGCTACCCCAGGGACAAGTCCGTCACCTCTAGAATATCATCCATCCACCTTGCCCTTGGTCAGCCCCTCTTCCTTTTGCCCTCCACTCTCCCTAGCATCAGCATCTTCTCCAGGGTGTCCTGTCTTCTCATTATGTGGCCAAAGTATTTCAGTTTTGCCTTTAATATCATTCCCTCAAGTGAGCAGTCTGGCTTTATTTCCTGGAGGATGGACTGTTTTGACCTTCTTGCAGTCCAAGGCACTCTCGGAACTTTCCTCCAACACCACAGTTCCAAAGCATCGATCTTCCTTCGCTCAGCCTTCCTTATGGTCCAGTTCTTGCAGCCATACGTTACTACCGGGAATACCATTGCTTTAACTATGCGGACCTTTATTGTCAGTGTGATGTCTCTGCTCTTAACTATTTTATTGAGGTTTGTCACTGCTCTTCTCCCAAGGATTAAGCATCTTCTGACCTAGAAATACAAAGTCTTTCACTGCTTCTACATTTTCTTCCTCTATTTGCCAGTTATCAGTCAAGCTGGTTGCCATAATCTTCTTCTTGTTGTTGTTATTGTTGTTGTTGTTGTTTTGAGGTTTAACTGCAACCCAGCTTTTGCACTTTCTTGTTTCACCTTCATCATAAGGCTCCTCTGTTCCTCCTCACTTTAGCCGTCAAAGTGGTATCATCTGCATATCTGAGATTAGCAGAGTGGTAGGCAGCAGTATTGCAACTGAAACTCTCCCCATGACCCAAGTTCGATCCCAGCAGAAGCTGGATTCTCAGGTAGCTGGCTCAGGTTGACTCAGCCTTCCATCCTTCTGAGGTTGGTAAAATGAGTTCCCAGCTTGCTGGGGAAGGTGATGACTGTGGAAGGCAATGGCAAACCACCCCACTCTATAGCCTGCCAAGAAAGCGGCATGAAAGCTGTGTCCCCCCAAAGGGTCAGACATGACTCGGTGCTTGCACAGGGGACCTTTCACCATCACCTTCAAGCAACTTTATTAGCTACAGCAGTAAATCACAGTTGTTTAAATAAATCACAATTATTTAAATAGATCCTTTACATGAGATTATGGTCAGGTTGTGAGCTTGACAATATATTCAGTTACTTAGCCTCCATCTCAAAAGGCTTTTCTTGCTATTATTATTGCTAACCAATGTCCTATTATACTTGATAGACTGCTGAGATTCCATAGCTATATAAGAACAAGACAAAATAAACCTCTCTAGGAAACTAGTGCACACTACAAAGATGTAATATAATAGTTTTCTGTATATGGGACCTTTGGACTTTGCTATTTTCCCATTCTTGGAAAGTCCTGTCTCATGAGCTCTTTCTCAAACAAGGTTATGAATCGCCAGTGTCTGGAAAACACAGACAATTGCAAGATGATGTAGGAACAAAAGGCATCAAAAGGTTTACTAAATGTTCCATCCCCAGACTCTTCTCTGACCAAGATTAATTAAGGTTGTCAGAAGGATGCAAGCTAGCTTTTAATTAAATCAAGAGACAATTAGACATAACACTTGTGGGAAATCAAGCCACCCAAGGAGTCATCTGGGGAGGTTCTAAATAGTGTAAACTGAAGCCCAAGGGCTGCTGCCTGTCAAAATCCAGGGTGGGAACCCCTTCAAAAGTTGGTGCTGAATAAATAATTTTGGGTATGAAAAGGAGGAAACTATTAACTACACAGGAAGTGGTAATTTTCTTTGGATGCAATTGATACCGATTACATCGAAATTCAAGAACACTTAGTTTTTGCCCTGTTCCCCTTCACTTTTCGAAATGCTCTTTTGTGCACTACTCAAAGGCTGAGAATGGCCTCAGCCCTCCAGATTTATGTAACCCTCCACTAGGTTGTGAAATCTGGCAGCCTTCATCTAGTGGAGATTGCTCATTTCTGAATGCCTGAATCCTATCACTTTTGCAGATCCATTCATTTAACCTTATCTGATGCTTTGTCCACCCTGGAAGACCAGATACCCTTATTACTTAGAATAATGCTAGAAAAATCAATGATTTTCATAAGGTAAGCATAACAACAAAAGTGTGTATGTGTGTGTTACTTGTTCACAGTTCATCAGTCATCCTATGACCATACCTGGGCTGCAGATATCTGATGGAATGTTAAATAAAGTTCTCTTTATGGGCTAATATATTATATTTACAATAGTGCTTACTCTTGGAAGTAGCAGCTTCTTCTTTGAAGCATCTGTCAACCTTAAGAAATAAGCTGACTGATCCAATAGATAGAGATCATTTAGTTTCTCCTTCTCTGGTGCTAAAGCAGATATGCTGTTTCTGATGAAAAACTGTATCAATACCCTCCCTCCCTCCCTCCCTCCCTCCCTCCCTCCCTTCTTTCCTTCCTTCCTTCCTTCCTTCCTTCCTTCCTTCCTTCCTTCCTTCCTTCCTTCCTTCCTTCCTTCCTTCCTTCCTTCCTTCCTTCCTTCCTGTATTTCTTTTTTCTTTAAAAATACAGAAATAAAAACTAAATATATGAAAAAGCTAAGGAGTATTTCGGTACAAATCAACTTGTAAAATCCCTGAGACAGCAACAGCAACAACTCCCACAGCAGCCTTCTGGAATTACAACTCAGCTTCTGTTAGATTGTCCCTTGTATCTCACTAATTCCTCATTTTTTTTTGTTTCCTGATGAAAGCATTATGAGAGAGCAATGAATAGAACCTGGTACTGGCATATTTTACAAATACCTTTTTTGATTTTCAAGGATAACACATATTCACCTGAAAGGTCTCCCAACTTTTATTTATTTAATTATTTTTAATGGGTTCAGCTTTGTTATCTTAGTTTGTGAAGATTAATTCATAACTGAATTGAGTTGATACGATATTTATTGAAGATTTATAGCAAGCAGCATAACTTCACTAACAGTCTGTGATGCTCCTGAATATACCACAATTCAGGGTTCTAGGTATGTATGTTGTATTTCACTCAATAGTGTCAGAATCCACAATCAAATGATTGATGAATCATTTGACTGTGTTCATCTGCCATGATGAGTCAACAAGTGTCAAGAACCAGTGGAGAGAGGGAATCATCAAGGAGTGTGAAAGTATGCTGATAGGGAAAGTTAAGGTCATACCATCAGAAGACATCTGTGCTTGGCATGCCTGGCCGTTGGAATTAGGTGGGAACAGTAGAAATGGGGGGAGTGGGGTAATAGCTTGCTTTTAATCAAGTAGTTTAGATGGGAATCTTCAACTGCAGCTTTTTTCCTTGATCTGTACACATTCCCAAGAAATCTGAATTCTGCATATTTTATTTGTGCATAAGTCAGGCCATTATTGGGATTCAAAGTGTCAGTTTCTTACAAATAGCTTCTGAATGTGTGTAAGTCTCACATTTTACTAATAACAGTACAATTGATATAGTCAGTCTCAGTCAAGTATATTTCTTTTGATCTGTTACAGACCATTTAATTCTAACCGAATTCAAAACAAACAAACCAGGATTTTCTGTCCAGGGTTTCTCAACATGGGTTCCATGGAACCCTAGGGTTCCATGAGAGGTCACTAGGAGTTCCATGAGAGATCTTGATTTATTTAAAAAATTATGTCAAATTTGGGCAGCTTCACATTAAAGAGGTAAGTTTCATTCTTTATTTTTAGTTAAGAACACTGTTAATGCACATATGCAGGACTACACATGAAACAAATATAATAATTTTGTAACTTCTGGCCTATATTTGAGCCTGAATGTGCAGGGGTTCCCTGAGGCCTGAAAAATATTTCAAGGCTTCCTCCAGGGTCAAAAAGTTGAGAGAGGCTGCTTTAGAGTTTCTGAAATGGTTACCTATTGTTAGTGTTCTACGGGAACCACCCCACTCCATTTCATAAAGGTAGTTTAATGTTATGCAGAACATCCAATAATTAAGGATATTAATATAAATCCTGTTTCTAAAAATTACTTATTACTCAGATAAGGAACAATGGTTTTCCCCACTCATTCCCATCAAATAATATTATCACAAACATTTTTTTTTTCTTAGCTGAAAACACAATCATGAGGTTTGATAGGAATGGTATCACTGGCTGAAATATCTATTCCAAAATTTTATACTGTAGATATAGAACCAGGTTAATCATTCTTTAGATCGTCATAATATTGAGGAACATAATAGTCTAAGTAAATAAGTGAATTTTGTCTTAGCATTTATTTTGTCTTTTACTTAGTTACTGGATGTATCTCACTGCCTATTCATGAGTGAATGGTGTTAAAGTGGCTAACATACATTGAGATTGCAGAAATAAATGCATTTTTAAGAAAGGTTGGCAAAAATGTATGAAGCTCATTGTGAATAATTGATGTTTTCCTGTACTTGTTCACATTCATTCTTCCCCACCCCAACCATTTCTCCTGCTTTTAGGGAAAAAAGAAATTCCATTTCCATTTCTAAATAAATTGTTCTGGTCAGTAGCAACCATAATGTGAATGAAAATACAGATGAAAAAAAATTACCTTCTCTGACTTGCAGCTAAGACGATATCCGCAGGATACCTAGAGGCTACAGTAGATTAATAATCCTATATAATCAGTCATTTGTGAACAGTTTAGAGAAAGTTTGGAGGACATTTATCATTCTCCAATTACAATGTCAAATCTAATTAGTCTTTCTCTCAATATAGAGTTACAATGATGGAGGTCTCCCAGAGAATCCTTGAGAATGAAAAGTTTTACCTCAAAGTTCAAAATAATCCTAAAGAACATTTTTCCACCCTGTTAGTTATTTACACCTCAGGAGAATTAACCTGCCGTTCATTTGTAGTCTAGCTGATACATACCTATGGGCTTTTGTATTGTAGATGGACTAGGAAAGAAAATGTAAGTCACTGTTGTAAAACCTACCAATCAAGCAGTTTTCTGATGAGGAAAAATGTGATTAGGACCCATAGGTCGCTTTGATGATGATTGGCATCAGCCATTGCATATCTGGCAGTGCAGAGACCTCAACGTTCATTTTCTGAGACTTGCTTTTAATAAGAGATGACACAGCTTAACAAAGCCAGCTCCTAAATAATGTGCCTGTTGCTTATTCATACCAAAGGTCTCAAGCAACACTATTTATGGTGGTGAGGGAAACAGAATCATCTAACCAGCTGCCAAAAGGAGACAGTGGGAATCAATATGTCTAATAGATATTTATTAATAATGACCTAAATGTCCTCAGAAAAAGAGAAAGAGAGAGAGATGTCTCCAAAGTGAAGCACTCCCTATTATAAATTTTGCCTTTCCATTATCTGTGAGGGATGCAAATATCCTGTCAGGTGGTCTCTGGTGTGTGATGCTTCTGAATCTCTATAGACAAGGTAGCCCTTTCATCATCCTTATCATGGGCGGGTATATTTCAAATTCAAACTTTTCTGCCTGCATCAAGGCTTTGTCAACTCAAGGCTGCACAGCCCTTGATACAAATCTGTCAAACATGGAAAGTTTGACAGGTTTGAAAGAGAGCTCCCTGCCTCCCACTGCATCTGGACCCCACCTCCCAAATACTTTATTAGGCAAAAAGGCAAACAATTTCTGTGGCTTGATTGAGGCTACATGAAGTCTGTGGCTTAATAATAATAATAGTAATAACAACAACAACAATGTAAAAACATGGACAAGTGGCTAATTCAGATTTCTAATAAGCCATCTCTATTCCCTCTCCCTTTCTTTTTTTTTGGTGATCTGCTGCTTGAGAGAAGAAAATATTAGAAAGACAGAGGGTAGTGTAATGCACATGAAATAACTGAATGGCCCCACCCACTTTGGGCTTTGTCCCCCACTCAACCCTTGCTTTAGTCTTTTTTAAGTGTTCCATGGCCAATTATCTCTGAGAGAATGTGAACATGGAACAATAAAGTATTACCCACCCACATTAAACATGAGCTGTGTATGTAGGTTTCCACAAGAGGAGGCAAGTGATGAAACTTAACTTTCTCCCTTTAGAGACCTAAACTTCTATATGGGCTCAGTCTCATACTGACTGCAGAAAATTGCTTTTATTTCCAGCCAATGGAAATACATGCTTTCATTTTGAAGGACTCTTATAAGTAGGTTATTCTTCTCTCAGGCTATACCCCTATTTTCTAGTTGTTTTTCTGATAACTTTTGGATCTGTTGTGACTACTGCTCGACAGCAGAGTTTTCTTATCCCCCACCCCCACCCCTTATTAAATTTGACCAAAAATATTTCAGTTTAGAAATGCTTTCAGAAAAATGCTTATGCTAGAGTGCAGTACACTGGCACATACTTAGTTCAAGAGATGTATGAGAATGTTGTGACTTCCACTTTACCATCATCTCACCAGTTGTCTCTAGCTTCCTGAGCTTCCCACACTTCTATTAAATCTCAGGGGAAGAAATCAGGAGGAAATCCCTCCAATTTAGTTTTTTTCAGTAACAATCATACTGTCACCTGTCATCTGTGGAACAACAGGGAGAAAAATATTAATTTATTATTTTATTATATTTGTTATGGCCACCCACTCCAGTAAACTCAGAATAGCTAATTTGTCTACTCAATTGTCTTCTTCTTGCCTATTTGGTTCAAAATTTCAAAACGGCATTGAGGATAGCTCTAATTGTAAGAGACACACATATAAGCATACAGAGATTTAACTTACCTATTTTTCCTGTTAATTGTCAAATCTATGCTGTCTCTTTCTCTCCTTACCCCATCTCTTTAATAACTCTATTATGCAAAGTGGTTTGGTTTCCATAAGACAAGCATAACGTAACATATAATATTGTGAAGAGGGCTGGTGCCTCTCCCAGGGAATTTTTTTTTGGGAGGAGGGGGTGCATTCCTTCAGTCCTGTTTTATAATGTATACTCTGTGTCTGAGTAATACAAATCCTTCAGACTCTTGTACATTTACTGTATAACACACCAAACTGATAATTTATGGGGCTGTTCTACTCATTTAGGTTTTATAGCCCATATTTATTATCCAGCAGTGAAAACCACTGTTTGTATTATGAATCATTATGACATTTCTGACTAAAGTTCTGCTCATTCACCATTCAGAAAACCAGAGGGCTAGTTCTTCCAGTAATAAACACAAGATGAAGGGCTCTATAATATATGGATTATGGAGCCCCTCTTTGGCACAGTATATGCTAAAGGAACAAAGGGAGGAACTTTGGAGCAGTGGCAATAATAAAGTCTTCCTCTAAGTAGTGTCACTACCTGAGGTTGTGCTTCATGGAGGAGGAACACTCTTAACATATGCCAAGATGAATTCTGAGTTTCAGGATGAATGCAGCAGGGCAGTGATGCTGGTACTCATCAGAGAGAGAAAACTAACAGTAATAAATAGAACACCTAAAATATGTTTACAACAAACAACAGCCTATACCAAGAGACCTCCTTGTTATTTTTCTGTTGAGTCCATTGTTGGCATGTCTCCAAAACCAGTGCACTGTGCTCTTGCTGAAAATAAACAGATGGCCTTGTTCTCTTGGGTAATGAATCATTTTTTCCATGTTGTCCATGTGAACAACAGCAGTAAAAAAAAACAAGAAACCTACTACTAAGAGATGAATGGAAAACTATAAAACGTGAATGGAAAAGTTGGCCAATGCAATTTTAATGAATCAGGGGTTTTGTTGTGAGATTTTTCCTCCTGTTTTTCCCCCACCACAGCCATCTGAACAGACTTTGAGATAGTCTGCCTGACTATAAATTATCAGTATTTATGATAAGACTGATGCCATAACTGCAGATGTTATATTAATGAGTAGAAATAAACAAGAAGCGTATTCTTCTACCTTGTATGTTGAGAGCAATAATTGTTATTAATAAATAGGACTAGGATCAGTTCAGAGAACTGATTTGTCATAACATACATAATGCTGTATTTCCATTAACCAAGTGGCATATCACTGTGTTTTCTTGCTTTTGCATCCAATTCAGTTTCCTATTATTTTTGCCTTAACTATTTTCCCCTATTATTTCATCTCTCTCCATATTTAGGAACTACAGGTGTATTATTGATTAAAGTTACAGGCTTCCAACACAAAATTCTTTGCCTTCAAGTTTCATGCAATGTAGTCCCATCACTTTGAAGAAGGAAGCAAAGTGATCGTGATCCTATGCCTCATTCTTCTTCAGGCTGATTTAGAAAACCTCTCAGCCATCTTCCCAAAAGCTTATGCTCTGAGACAATACTGAGAGGAATTTTTTTTCAGTGAATGCTGTGAGAGAAAGGTAACCCACAGTCCAGGTCAAATCGCTTCACGGTTGGGTGGCTTCAGTACATCCTGTGTGTGCCAAAGCTGCCCACTGTGGAACTTCCTCCAGATCCACTTCGGTGAGTACCTTGGAGGATTTTCCTTTTTTGCCAAGCATGGCAAAGAAGGTGATACTTTCTTTCTCTAGATGGCACACAGGAAGAGGATGCACCCAGGTGAACAGGGTATCCTCCACACTCTTTGCCAAAGGAATAGGTGAGTGGTTCCAAAGTCGCTCAAACTATCCAGACTGTTATCAAAAGCTGTGTACTCCGAATATCTTCCAGACTGGGCAGATTTAGGATTGGGAAGCCATCCTTCCTAGAGTCACTTAGCTAACCCTCTTTCCCATATAGCCTGAATGTCAATCATTGTTAGGATGGCTAGAAACATTGGAAATCATTTTTCATAAAAGGGGCAGAATAATGTCTACATATTAATTGGCTTCTAGAAGCACGAGACCCAAACTGTGTTGTTTTAAGGGGAATCTGGAGATTAGCTGTGGGACATGGCTCTCCTTGCAAATCCCAAGTTTATTGGCTCTGGTTTGTACCAGCCGAAATGATTGCCTGTTGTTTCTAATTTTGTTGTTTATTCATTTAGTCACTTCCGACTCTTCATGACTTCATGGACCAGCCCACGCCAGAGTTTCCTGTTGGTTGTCAACACCCCCAGCTCCCCCAGGGACGAGTCCATCACCTCTAGAATATCATCTATCCATCTTGCCCATGGTCGGCCCCTCTTCCTTTTGTCTTCCACTCTCCCTAGCATCAGCACCTTCTCCAGGGTGTCCCGTCTTCTCATTATGTGGCCAAACTTTTCAGTTTTGCCTTTAATATCTTTCCCTCAAGTGAGTTGTTTCTAATAATCAGTGCTAATTTTGACCTTTAAAGTTCTACTTTGTTTAGATCTCAGTTATTTCCTTACAGCCTTATGAACCTCTCATCTTTGCAAGCCATCATTAATTGGCACACCATTAAGATCAATAAAGTGCTCAGGCATTAGAGAGCAGGATTTCTAAGTAGTGACCTTTTCAGTGGAATTTGCTTCCAAAAATTGGGAAAATCCATGCAGAGAAGAAACATAGCCATATTATACATATATAGAGATATATTTGTGAAGACACAGAGATTTTTCATGACGTATTGCATGTAATACCATTATTGCCCTCTGCTGGGGCTTTGGATATGGTATCATTATTCATAGTGAATTGTCCTCATCTCAGAATCTCAATTGTTCTCCACACCCTAAAGAAGAAGGCATGGCCATGGTTATCATGGGGATGGGGAAAATGACATAATGTGTGTCATGACATCATCATGCAAATTATGTAGATTGCATATCAAGTAGGTAATTCATATCATTTGCTTGATGATATCTTGTTGTGTATAATGTCAGGTTCATATTATTATGGCTTCTGCTGAACATCTATGGCCATTGTGTCTTTCACTGAAAAACTGCTCAGTTTTATCCCAATGTATTTTGCTGAAACTAGTTTATTGTGAATTGGGAGTGTACAATTTGTTATATTGAACATATGTGTTATTTAATGTAAACAGATTTAATCAATCAGTTTTATTCAGGTCAATGTCAATGTTTTTGAGATTTTAAAAGATTGTTTAATTAAGCATATGTCTTTAGAATAATGTACAGAGGACAACATATGCATGAAAAAATGAGGTTTCTGCAGTGCTGAACATAGTGTTTCCCCTTTGGAAAACCAGAAGTTTTCAACTTATATGGATTGGAAGATTGTACTTTGTTACATGGTAAACATCATCTGTTCTAAATGTTAAAAATAATACCTACCACATGCTGTGCTTCATAGTGCTTTTAATTCTGCTTCATAAAGCATCATTCAGTGGCAAGGATACATGATTTGATTTTGCATCTTTCTGAAAATGAATACTTTGACTTGCACAGTCTGATTTCATGATTCATAAACATTAAAAAAATCTGGGGGGCATAGAAGTATAATAGATCTTGGGCTTTTTATGTCAAATTTTTATATCACATTTAACAAGTAATAGATATTTTTCTGCTCTGTTGGTCATATGGAACAGTCTAGAATTAATTATAGGTGAATAGTTTACACTATAAATATGCTGCAGTTCTTACATTCCAGAACCAAGTATTTATTGTTAGCCATAATATAACACTTTTCCTACTCCTTCCCCAAAGATCTACCCTACTGATTATATATCATTTAAATAAAGCATTGGTATGATTCAATTCATATTATTTCAGTTTTCAAAGTATAGCATTGGCTACCTGTTTCTTAGCCCAATTCTGGTGCTATTATTTAAAGCATGTCAGATCCAAGTTTCCAGAAAAAGAATTATGTCTCCAAAGAAATGTGGTAGCAAGGGAGACAAGAGGAGTAAGAAGAGGGAACCATGTACTGAAATTCATAAGATATAAGGTGAATTCTCTCTCAGGTTGAGCTCAACTCTTGGTGACTTTATGGGCACATCCATGTTGTTTTTCTTGGCAACAGTACAGAAGTGGTTTGCCATTGTTTTCTTCTGCGATTTTTTCTTCAACTTCCTCATATTGACTGTAACCCTGGGCTTTCCTAGTAATTGTCCGTTCTAAGTACTAACCAGGTGTAACTGTACTTAGCTTCTGAATCCAGACAAGTATGGCCAGGACTCCTTACCAGGAAATTGTGGTGAGACTGCCAAGAACATTGGGGATGACTTTTGAATAAACAGTGACAAAACGGCAGTAGTAGAAACAAGTTTGATAAACTTCTGGATCCCCGTCGTGCCCTCAAAAAGCAGTGAAAAACCCTAATCCTAAAATACGAGCTCAAGTTCAAGGTTGATTGGGCACGTCTAGGGTCAAAAATAATCCTACATTGATTTCAGTGTTCACCGTCCTTCTTCGAAGGAAGTTCTCACACTGATATGTTCTTGGCTGTCTATCTTCTGATACAAATTGCACTTCTTAATGCAAAGATATGCACTTAAGACTTATTCCTCTTAGGCATGAAAGCTGATTGAGTGACTTTGGCCCTGTCACTCTGTCTCAGCCCAACCCACCTCACAGGGTTGTTGTTGTGGGAAAAATAGGAGGAAGAAGGAGTATTAGGTATGTTTGCCACCTTGAGTTATTTATAAAAATAATAAAGGTGGGATAAAAATTAAAATTAAAAAAACAATTTGAAAAACAATTTTAAATTATAATACTGTTCATTAGAGTGGTGATCAAGACCTACATCAAGCATGAATTCCAAGACAGATTGAGATAATTCAGAATAAATCATTGTTATTTAAAGTAAACCCTGTTAGAAATCACATCAAATTTCACTCATGATCACATTGCAGAAGATCCTGCATGTTGCAAATGGAGACACTGCAGCAGCTGTGGCAAGTGGTTGGGAAGGGGGTTATGGCTAGCCCCAAATACCAGATTAAAAAAAGCTGCTGACTTGGTATTATCAGAAGGGGTGGCCAGGAATGGGCAAAATATTACTTTTGAGAAAAAAGCCATCTCTTCCCTGCAGTCTAATGCAAACAGTCCATCTCCTCCCATTCTCTAAAAAGCTGACTTTCTCACAAAAGCTTGCATGGTTGTGTGGTAGAGACAGATTATAGTTTGATGTTTGAGCCTCCATGTTTTCTCAAACAGTAGAAAGCATACCTTGGATACCTTAAAGGCAGCATGTGACTGACTTCCCAAACAGTCAGCATTCCCCTTATTCCCATCACTGCTTGAAGCTTTCTATTTTCTAAATTTCTGGATGCCAAAAGCAGCAGATGTTGAGCCTAGTAGGAAGGTAAATTCCAATATAGCCTTCCCTCTCTGAAGCTGAAGCCATGTTTCTGATTTTATAGAAAGATCTTACTCATCTTTCAGCCTCTGGGACACAGTCCAAAGGGAACATAGGATTGTAGCTTCAGTTATTTTTTTAACCATCCCCACTGAATTTAATTTATATCATTTCTTCCTACACCCTTCAACTTTCATTTTCTTGAGCTTCTTGACAGGAATACCATACACATTCAAGAATCTTGAAATTCATCTTGGTTGACTTATTTGACCCAGGTCCCATCAATCATTCAATCAGCTTTTCTACTCCTTTCAACTGCAGTTTGTGAACAACAAATCTCAAGTTGCAGGGCATAAAATTTTCTGGTTGACATGCCAAAGGAAATTTTGTCTGAGTCCTCTCCTGTCCTATACCTACCTAAAGGAATTATAATATCCTCAGGAGAAAAAAGAAAGTTTGTGGCTACAAGACATATATCTGAACTGTTGGTTTCCTTGTGATTTGGGACTGTTTGCATCCTAATCAATCAAAAAGAAGAAATGAACTGGGATTAGCTGTTTGGACAAGGGAAATACTGTACATGGAGTCAAAGAACCAAGTTTCAACTGAAGCAGAATTTTAAGCAGGAGTCTGTAAACAAAATTTGCTGGTGCTGCAAGTAAATGCTTGTATAAGAGAGGTTTACAAGGACAATATTAAGAAATTATCTCCAAATATTTAAAACAAACAATATTTTGTTCTATTTAGAGGTACCAGGTAGTACATGCCTTAAAATAACATTGCTTGTGATGTTATTTGCATGTCTTTTAAGGACAGTTTGTAGGACAATGATGTAGGAGGAAATATATCACTCTTCATCTTCTGTGTTTCTGATTATATTATCATTTTTAAAATCTCAATTGAATTACAGCATATCATACAGATTGAAAACTAAGGCACCCAGTATATGTTGATGTTACTGCTAAAAAAAGACTATTTACCATAAGAAATATCCTACATACAGTATGTACACCATCTTTATACTTCTTGTTATGTATTCTAAGGACATAAGAATTACTGTAGTAGTTTCAGATTTACTGTTCAGGCGTAATACCACTCATGCTTCACTTATGTGTATAGACAAGCAAGTGAAGCCTGATGTAGGAGTGGAACCACATCTCATGTGGGCATCTTGAAAAAGCAGGAAATAGCTACTCACTTATTCTTTTTTCACTACCAGAAAGGGGAAGAAGTATATGTGGAATTTTTCAGTCTCAGAGGCCAGAATAAACTGGGGAAAGGGTTGTTTTTCAACTTAAAGCAGCAGGTGTCCTCAACACATGGAAGAGCAGGTAGCCTGTAATTGTGCTGAAGCTATAGACATTGTGGTGCCTACCCCAGAAGCAGCTCATCAATACAGCTTAGCAAATTCATTACATAGTCTTCAGGCACTCCTATGGAAGTCTGCTTCAAAGTATGACCCGCTGCATTAGGGGAGGTTAGATGGATTATTGGACCTGACCAGATTATTGGATTATTTCAAACTCCTTATAGAAATGACAGGATGAATAGTAATATTCAGATAGTAATCCATGTTTTTGTTTTTGGTTATATTGGAGGGTGCCCCAGTCCATTGCATCACACAAATAATTCCATGCATCCTAAGAAGTACCATACCAAATGTCAAAATAGTGAATTTGGGAGTGATGGTTTGCAATTAAAACTATATAAATACTACTAACTAGGCCAACTTTCTCTGTGTGTCCATCATTATATGCTTTAAATCATAGTAGATTATCTTTTTTTTTCTGTCCCAAGGACTTCTTAAGTGGCATTTGGAACTAAAGAACAATATGATGATGTCACCTTCAGAGGAAAATGGTTGCTTAAACTAAGCAGAAGGAATCCTTAACATACCATCAGTACCCTAACCCTACAGATAAGGCAATGATGTACACGCAGAGCTTCATTGCAGAAAGATTTGTGTTAACTTCCCAGGGTTACTTTTGCAAAGCTCCAGGGAAACATTTGTCAATGAGGTTGATGCAACATTAAATTGCCTGAAACAGGTGTTTTATAGTAGTCTGATGCATTTCCTCAAAGGTAAAGCATCCATAATTAATATCTAAATTAATTCCAACGTTACTAAGAAGCACATTTAGTAGAAGTGCATAATTATCTATAGTATTGCATTGAAGCATTTGGAATACACTGCGAACTCAGCATAAATAAATTATCAGTGTCAACATCAATGGCAATTACTATACAGTTTGTACACTCTACCAGCATTTGACTTCTGAATAAGAAGTTCATTGTTCTGTTATTCAGAAATTGTTGCCTTTATATGGCCTTCATGCTGGTTAAGGTATTTTTTTTTCTTCCCTGCCACTGACTGAAACAAATTAAAGCTCAACATGAACAAGCTTCATATCAAATGATCATTTTTCATATTAAAATGGCAGATCACCACGACTGGGATTACAGAAAAGGATGGAACCCTGTTTATTAGTGAACTAAGCCACCATGATGGACCACTGCAATGAGAATTAACTGATGGTTGCCAAGAGGCATTTTGTTTTTGCTGCCATTCTTCCTGAACTACATAATTTATGGATATTATATCTCTATCTACGTAATGGATTCAGCCCAAACTTGAACCATAAAGTGGATGGATGAATTCAGAAAGGATTTTTACTTGACTAGGTTGGAGTGGAGAAGGCAGAGCCCAATCATACTGATTCTGGGCTCACAAGGATCAATTCTAAAGTGTTTCTCTGGCATCAAGATGACTTGTGCTACTACCTCAAGGACCCAGAGGAGATCAAACATGGAATGGTTCTCTGGTTCTCACAACTCTGATAATTATTCAGTTCCACTATTTACATACAAGAAAAAAGGCTCACCAAAAAATGGAACATATACAAATCCATTCCTCAGCATTTTTTACACACTTCTCTGCATCTGGGCACCTTTTGCAAAACACACACACACACACAACACCCCCCCCCCAATCCCATCCTGGTGCATACTATTCATCACTGTATACATTTATTTGTGCAATTTCCCCAAATATACTCATCTGATTGCATATTCTCTGCATGGTAAACAATGTCACAGTATTCTGAAAAGGACACATTTGGGTATGCATTGCAAGCCAATGAATTTATTCAGCAGGGCCAAAATTAGAATTTTCATAATTAAGTTCAGCAATGACAAATGCTTTGTATGTCCCTAGTTGGCAGTATTTTTCCTCCCTATTTCCATTGTAAAGTTTTAGGGATAAAGACTTTCAGGAAGATAGAAAGCTGACATTGGATCCTAAATACCACTGCTTTCCTGCCAGCTTTATGATATTTGGCTCTTAGCTATCTAGAATACTCAGTGGAGAGGCTTTATGCCTGTCATTTTTGGCTGGCCATTAACTCCCTCCATTTCCATTGCAAAATTAATCATCAAAGACCATTCCATTCTCTCAGCAGTTGGACCATGTAGTATATTTCTGAAAATATAGAGTAGAGGCTGTGGTTCCTTTTGTGAGATAAAACTTAAGTCAATTTTGCATCAGTGCTGGAAGTGAGCTTTAAAATCTATCTGGTGCTTTGATACAGATGATAGGAGAAAGAACAGTGTCTAGGATATCTCTTCCCCATCCCATTCTGATTGTGCAGAAAGTATTGTGGTTTGCAGAAACTTGCTAAGAGGTCAAATATGAAGGAGAAGAGGGAGAAAAAGGAACAGTTTTAATGACTACGCCTTGCAGCTAGACAGAAATCAAATTATCTTTGAGGAGATAACATCAAAGTCTTATAAATCAAGACAAAAATGCCAGTTTTCTAGAGGAGACAGTATATACCTTCCATAGTACCAGCTAAATAAAGGGGCAAATGTAGTTAAGTAATTTTTTAGATCACTTGAAGTGGGTTAATAAATTATCGATGAAACAGCAGGGAAATGCAGAATATATCTCCTTCTCAAAATTCTCTTCATTTAAGAACTGAATGGGAAAAAAAATACCCTTCTTTTTCTGAAAGTAAAAGTCATTTTCCATGTCAGAGACTCCCAGGATTCAAGATGCCAGTTGAATACTGTGGATTGCCATGGGCTACTATAGACACAATGGTTACAGGTGAGCTTTGGTAAGGACTCTGCAAGGCTTTGAAGGGATGTGTAATGATTGCCTATTCAAAATCACTATCAGACTCACACAAGGCTTTCATGGATATCTGATTTAATAATGAATAGTATGCAGGATCACAAGCAAAGCTGAGAATAGTGAAAGTGCGGGATGTCTCCCAATAAAACCCCAAGCAGCTTCCAGTCCCTCCCTCCAAAGTCAGTACAATTCCATTCCCTGCAGGTGCCCCTAACAGTTCCTGCTGGTCTGCGGGAAACGTCCTTGACCAGGCAAGATAACCCAAACATGCATTTTTCCCTCCTCGCATCACAGCCTGGTACAAGGAAACAGAGCAGCCGACTCGTGTCAGCACCATGGCATGGGAACATGTTACAATGTTTTCCAGGAACATTGGAACAGGGACCATGACAGGATGTTTCACTTCAAGGAAGGTTTGCACAAAGCACCCCTTCAGTCTGCCCCCTCTGATTCCAAAAGCAAAGTGAAACAACTGTTCATCCATCTTTCTCCATTCCCAAACCTTGTCCCAGCAGTTCCACTAATTAGTAGGACAACTGAGAAGGACAGTTGCACCTTATGGGCTGATCCATGAAGTCTCGAAGAGTCAGAAGTGACTGAACGAATAAACAACAAATGCAGGTTAAAGTATTGGCATAATGGGATGGCTTCAATTTTAGCACTGAATGCAATTTTTGCTGGTCAATTACTACTACTACTACTACTACTACTACTACTACGATCACCAGTATTTCTATTCAATAATTCCAGGACTAATGTCAATTGCATACCTTTACAATCAGCTTTCCCTGTTATTCTTTGTTACAGTTGCGTGTTACAGAGGATCAGCATTCATTATCTCGACAAGCCAGTTTTAATTGTATCTGGATCCTCCCACAGTCCTAGAAAAAGTGCAGAGACGAGTGACAAAAATAGTGAAGAACTAAATCCTATGAAGAATGGTTAAATGAATTAGGCATGGTTAGCCTAAAGGGGATAAAGCCAAGGGGTGACACAAGACTAGTCTACCAATACTTGAAGGGTTGTCACAGAAGAAGGTAGTTTCAGTCTCCATAGCATTAGAGGGTGGGATAAGAACCAGTGGTGGAAGCTTTACTGAGGGAGATCCAAACTTGAAATGAGGAGGAATTTCCTGACCATGAGAATGACTAAGGAGTGAAACAACCTGTCTCCTGGAGCTCCATCCCTGAAGGTTTTCAAGCAAAGGTTGGACAGCCATTTGTTTGAGATGGTGTGGAGATTCCTGCCTGAGGCAGGGGAGTCGAGTAGAAGACCACTAAGATCCCTTCTAACCCTATGATTCATATAGACAAGGAAAAAAAATGTAGAAAAGGAAGATTTCCTGAAGAATGTTTGCTTGCACATTTCAATCATTCAAGAAAATAAATATTTTGTGCCACCTGTATTTTAAGTCTAATGCTCTTGTCTTCCCTATCCCACTCCAGATTTCACAGTGAAACATGAACACTAGCTAGATTTACCTTGTGGTTGTGGTTTGTACTGGCATGGATTCACCAGGAAGAAAATGCCTCCATTCACTCTGAATGGAATTTGTGGCAGAATTATTATAAGTATCTATTCCGAATCAACAGCAAGTGTTTAAGGGGAATGGTACTATATGCAATATCCTGACAGTAAGTCAGCACACATTCCGAATCAAGTTATTCTGAATACGGATGCCTAGTTTTCTGAACTGGTGTGTCACATTTTCATCTTTAAATATTAAAAAGAGAGAATTTTTAGGGTGAAAGTCCTGGCAGGGAGAGAAACAACAGACTATTGCGTTTTACTGGTTCCTTGTGAGGCAAAATTAGTCGACAATATCAATACGTGTGCTACAGGAATTATGAACTAGTGGTAATGTGGAAATAGCTAATGTATATCCAGGTAGGAGCTATCTGATAATTACTCAGCTGGTGAAAAACGCCCAACTGTTACTGTGTAGAGAGATTATCACAGATTGCATCATTCTAGGCATGTCTTTGATCTCCAGGTTTCTTGTCTTCATATAGCATTTATCCCCATGACCAACCTTGTTTTGCAGCATTCATGTGATCAATTAGAATATTTCTGTCTCAACACAAAGCATGACTATGCCATGGCTTTGTCTGCCTAGAGGATACATTAGTTCTCAATAAGTCTCTGTCCATGCTGTTTAGAATAATCCATCCATTTTTAATGTGTTTCTTTCTGTTTCATTTCTTTATTTCTCCAGAGGTTTCAAAGACCTCCTTTCACCAGTAATCCAATAATCCAGCAGAAAATGTCACATCACATTGCCATTTTCAAAAACACACCCTTGGAGTAAGGAATCAAATAGAAATAAAGCATATTAAATGAGAAAGCTATTCAAAACATTATGGGCAGAGACTCAAACAAGTGCCTTCTGTGGGAAGAATCTTTCACATCAAACTTTGCCTTGCTTGTCCCATTCCATAGAGACAGACAGAACTAGTTTATTATGTAGCTAGAAAAATAAGAGGGAAATTTGGCAAACATCTGTTGCAGAGGAAGAAGACTAGGGGGGTGCATTCACCTTCTACACAAATTAAATGTTGCAGATGGTAAATGAACTTGAGAAATTATTTGTGTGGTGTTCAATGTTCACTTTCTGCTTAGCCCAGGTGTCAGCAAGTGTGGTCTGAAGTCACAACCAGCCTTTGGCCTAATTTTAACAGCTCATTTTCCCCATGCAAGTAATTCAGAACTCTGGTATGGCTTTGCGTTTTAGCTTGTTCCTTGAGGAGTAGGAGAAGATGAGAAATTGCCAGGAGAAAAAGAAAGAGGAATTAAAATGTCAGAAATAAAAAAAAAAAGGATGGTTCTGATCCCTTTTGACTCTGGCTCCACCCATTGCTTGCTTAAGTCCCATCTTCAATTTCTTTTCCATTCAGTTACTCTGCGGAGAAGCTGTCATTATCAGAAAAAAAAATGTTGCTCATTCCTGACTTAGATGCAGTGACCTGTACCAAATCATTACTTCTTACAACCACTTCTTACAACCAAACTTTACTGTTTAAAGAACAATATAATATTCTAAGCACTATACAGTACATGGAACCATTCTTCCACCTTTCTTACATAATACCAAGGTCTGTGATCAAAGAATAATGAACTAAATTTAGATCTGCTCTACTGATTGGATGGATATATTGTTGTGGTACAGTTTCAGGAAGGCCCCCAAACACTAAAATATACTCTTTTGTGTTTTTGTGTGTGTGGCTTCAAGTCAGTGTTGACTCCTGGAAACTCCCTGGACAAGTCCCTGCAGTTTTCTTGGAAAGATTTCAGAAGTGGTTTGCCATTGCCTCCTTTCTAGGGCTGAGAGAGAATGTCTGGCCCAAGATTACCCTTTTGGCTTTGTGCCTGAGGTGAAACTAGAACTCACAGTCACCTGGTTTCTAGCCTGATGCCTTAACCGCTACCCCAAACTGGCTGTCATATATACAGTTGCAATTGAAATTATTCAACCCCCATTGCAAATCAGGTTGATTGTCAAAATGTACTGACTTTAAGCTGTTTGCAATGAACACATCAAACAAAAGCAATTGAAATAGCTCAACACAATGAATACTTCAAGCGGTGTCCCCAAAGTCAACTGAAAATGCAACTTATAATGAGTTCTCCAGTCTCAAAATTATTCAACCCCCCGAATAGAATCCGTCACAACAGCACACATACAGTATGCAAAACAGGTGTTGTCTCAAGCACACCTGATGCAACTAATCAAGGGCTCCATTAGTTGCGCCAGGTAAGAGAAGAGATCATCACCCTTCACAAACAAGGAACAGGATACAAAAAGATAGCGAAGGCACTGAATGTTCCTAGAGACACCGATGGAAGCATAGTTCGCAAGTTCAAAGTTAAAGGAACAGTGGTTACACTACCTGGACAGGGCAGAAAAAGGAAGCTGTCAATGGCTGCAACCAGATTTCTGAGAAGGCAGGTGGAGAGAAACCCTCGAGTGACTGCAAAAGACCTGCAGGAAGACTTGGTGGCAAGAGGCACTGAGGTTTCAGTGAGCACAGTAAGGCGCGTACTAAACACAGAAGGTTCCCATGCCAGAACTCCAAGATGTACACCACTACTGACCCAAAAGCACAAGAAAAGTCAGCTCCAATATGTTCAAAATCATATAAATAAGCCACAGAAGTTTTGGCATTCTGTTCTGTGGAGTGATGAAACAAAACTGGAACTTTTCAGCCCGATGGACCAGCGGTATGTCTGGAGGAAGAATGAAGCATAGGCTGAAAAGAACACTCTGCCTACAGTTGAGCATGGTGGTGGCTTGGTGATGCTCTGGGGATGCTTTGCATCCTCTGGCACTGGAAACCTGCAGTGTGTGGACAGCAAGATGGATTCATTGAAGTATCCGGAAATCCTAGGAGAAAGCGTCATGCTGTCTGTAAGGAAGCTGAAGCTTGGGCGTCACTGGACCTTCCAACAGGACAATGATCCCAAGCATACCTCAAACTCCACTAAGGCTTGGATGCAGAAGAAATCCTGGAAGATTCTTCAGTGGCTATCACAGTCACCTGACTTGAACCCCATAGAAAATCTCTGGTGGGATTTGAAGAATGTGGTTGCAGCACACAAACCCAAGAATATTATCACCCCTCTCCCATTGGGGGAGAGGGATGGTAATATAAATCTAATATAAATATAAATATAAATCTACTATGAATATAAATATAAATATAATATAAATATAAAATATCTAATAAATATATATCATATAAATATAAATATAAAATATCTAATCTAATATAAATATAAATATAAATGTCATATAAATATAAATATAAATATAGATAAAATAATAATAAATAAAATAAATAAAATAAAATAAAATAAAATAAAATATTATTGAACTGGAGGCCATTGCTCATGAAGAATGGGCTAAGATTCTTCAGGAATGCTGCCAGAAGCTGGTGTCTGGCTATGCATCTTGTTTGCAGCAGGTCATAACAGCAAAAGAATGCTCTACTGAGTACTGAAGATGCTTGCCATGAAGGGGTTAAATAATTTTGAGACTGGAGAAGTCATTATAAGTTGCATTTTCAGTTGACTTTGGGGACACCAACTGAAGCATTTGTTGTGTTGAGCTATTTCAATTGCTTTTGTTTGATTGGTTCATTGCAAACAGCTGAAAGTCGGTACATTTTGACTATCAACCTGATTTACAATGGGGGTTGAATAATTTTGATTACAACTGTACATTAGTATATGTTAAATATACTAGTATATGTTATACTAGTGTTTGAGGCTGCTGGAATTATCCAACTAAAGTTCACTGGAAGCAAGTTGGGAACTATATTTAAACTGATAAATACAAATTAATGAAGATGAATTTTTAATGCATGGTTAAAAATGGTCAGAATTGATTTTTTGTATTAGATTGGTTATAAATTGAACACAAATATGTCTTGCCATCTTTGTTTCAATATTTACATAAATAGATGGAAAACATGCGCAAGAACAACATTGGCATAACTGTAGCAACATACCGCCCCATAGTAGACATTTTGCTAATAGGGAATTGTAGTGAAAAGAGACCAGTGAGGCCATAATTAAGTTGCAGTAGAAGAGTTTGCCTAAAGGACCATTGAAGCAGCTATATTTGTTTCAGATAATAATATTGCTAACAAATATCAGAAGGAAAAAAAAAAGATTAGACCTTCCTGGTTTTTTTGCACTATTAATGCAAATCCTAAGGCAATGGCTGTAATGTCTGCTCCAATCAATTTGGCCTTATGGGTACAGATGCAACATTAATTTGGGACAATTTCTAAATTAATCAGTATTTGCAATATTGTTTTCATTAAATTGTAGGCAAGCTAATTAGTTATAATTAGTTTGCCATTATATGTAAAAAAAACAATACCAACTTCTTAAATTGTTCTGCTTCTTACTGGATTCTACTTTACACAAATAGAGTGCTCCTTGGTTCATTCTAGAAACCAAGGAACCATATGGAAAAAATTCTGAAATTAAACATGACTAAGAGTTACGCTATTTACATTATTTTGTCCATTGCGTGCCACTACTTTGTGGTGCTTCATTAATATTCTTGTACACAAACTGAAAAATTTTCTAAAATTAATCCTGGATTTGTAGCATTTCCTGCCTCTGGGTAGAACAAATGAAATTTCTAGGTACCAGTTCAGGAAGACTGTGTTGGCAGCAGAGTGTGTGAAGATGATCTAGGAGTATTACTGGACCACCACATGAACATATGTAAGCTGTTGCGATTTAAAAGGCCAATGCACTCTTGACTGCATTATCAAAAGCACTGTATCTGGATAATGGAATGAAAGGGTTTCGTTTACACCTCTGAATACTGTGTCTGAGCACCACAGTTTAAATAGATAGAAAAGCTGGAGCAGGTTCAAAGGCCAAATACAAGGATGGCAAAGGAACTAGAAACTAAGCCCCATGAATGATATTCAAAGGAGCTGGACATAGATAAGCCTTATGGGAGGAATGACAGTGGTCTACAAGTATCTAAAAGGCTGTCCCATGCAAGAGGATGTGGACTTGTTCTCTCTTGAAATGAAAGACAGGATAAGGACCCATGAGTTGAATTTAAAAGAAAGCAAAGGAAAGGTTTGGATTTTCCAGATTATAATCTGGAACAGTGGAACAGTGGAACAGCTTGACTAGAATATGAGTGGATTCTCCCTCACTGGAGGTTTACAAATGGGATCTCAATGGTCATCTATCAGAAGTTTAGTGACTTCCTCCACTGAGCCAGGAGTTGGATGAGATGACCTCTAAAGTCCCTTCCAACCCATACATTTTATGATTCTATAGGTAACCATTTTGATAGTGAGTTCTGTCCTGAGTCAGTTTGTACAAGTGCATGCTGCATGCACACACAAACATCTGTGCACTGGCAAAACACTGTATGCAAGGAATGTGAGGAATAGAGGAAATTATACTGATTCAGATTCTTATTCAATATCTTAACATTGACCATCCTAGTCATAATAAATTCCACTTGGAATCCCGGTGGATAAAACCTGGTTGTTTCTCTTCAGGAGATCCTAAGTTAACTAGATGCCAACTAAACTGAGTTTGGCAGGAGACAAATGTGGTTGCACTTATTTTACAAGCTTTACAAAGTAGCCAAGTTTTTTCTTCTATCTTATTCTTTTTATCATTTAGAACATTTGACACACTTTTTGCAGTGCCAGACTCTTTGAAAAATAAACCTGCTTTTCCTAGAGTGGCTTTTACAAACATGTCTTTGTGTTCTTATATTTGAAATGTGAAGAAAGGTACACAAATAAACCAAAAGAGTTAGAAGCTGTGCAATCTATTCATGCCCAGACCCCAATAAAATATGTCAAATAAAAAGAGTGGAAGTTTCCTGTTCATACAAACAATGGAATCTATCAAACAATGGAATCAATCAAACAATGCAAGTTTCCTCAGCAGGGTTGGTGCACTCTGTATTCCTCTGATTAAACAGTGACATCTATCAGGACCCTGGAAGCACATCTTCACTGTACATAGGAAATTGGGAATGACTAAGGCTGGATCCTCAGATCTGAATTCAAAACTTCATTTTGTGAAGCTTTTGTAATAAGAAGTCCAAGGCACAAGAACTGTTGCACCTCTTGCGTGAGTATAGCAGCATCTCCAGACCAAACCTACCACAGAACTGATATCACTAAAGAGTATCTTTCCTGTGATATGATAAGAGCATGCATACAGAGACAGGACTCGACTTCGATCTTTCTTAACAAGCTCTCAGTGAAAAGGTCATACTTGTAACACCAGGCTGAACAAACTTGTTTATTTGCTTAGCAGCACAGAAACTGTTTTACTGCTTTTTCCTTTTCTTTAAAAAAAGAAACACTGGAGTGATTCAGGTTCCTTCAAAATAAAAGTGGATGCATGAGAATTAAACACGGAATTTGAACAGATGACAGTGAGATCTTATCTTATCCTCCCTTATCAGTATTAGTATTAAATGCAATGCTCTGAGAAGTTTCCCAGTTGAGTAATTTTATTCCATGAGGACAATTGATAGGTTGAAACCTTGGAGGTAAAATCTTCATTCACTTTTCCATCTTAAATTATATTTAGGAAAAAAAAATCGATAGTTGGTGTCAGCCCTACCATTAGACAGTGAGGCATTTATAGTCATGACAGAGAACAGTTGATATGGGGCCAAGAACAGCAAAGGTATATAAGTCATTGGTATTAGGACACCTGAATCCCATTGGCTATCATACTTATCTTTGGCACTCTGAGATCTGTTTTATTTTTAATTAATAAAAAAAAATACAAATTAACATACTGGAATCCAGACTGGAATCTCTTAGTGCTAGATTGAGACATTCCCTTTTTTCTCATTTCTATAGTTAGGGCTTTTTATTGCTTTTCTGCCCATATTTTATGATGATGGTATACACTCTTATTATATCTTCCTGCATTTGTTATTAGGAGTGTGTTCCAGATCTGGATGCAGCTTGCATTACAAAACAGGCTGGATGATTTTAAACACATTTTAATTTGATTCTAAACTTTCCATGAATTTCTGAAGTTGATCTGTTTTTCCAAAGCTTTCACTGTCTATGTGAGGCGTAAACAGGGAAGGGAGAAGTACAGTGTATTGGACTGAGTGATTGACAAGCCTTCCCTCAAATCAACACCATCTTGGTTATGGGACCACCACTGATCGTCCCAATAAGAATGGCTGAGTCATCTAGGGAAAGAAACCTTTAATCTTGCCAATTGTTCTGCCTCAATATTGCAAAAGTTCTTATTTTGAGCAATTGTGTTTTCTGAGCTGTTTTAGCTAGCCGACTGGCTAAATGACTTCAGATGTTTCCCTGAACAAATAATGGCATGAAACTAAGTATATAATGTGGCTGTGAAGATTCTATAAGTTTAGCTAGAAAGTTTGAAGGGGAGCTAAGGCTTTGGAATGAATAAAGCTCTCTTCTTCAGCTCTCCTATCTGAACATAATGGTGGTCAAGTCAGGGATGGTCTGAGGTGAGGAGAGGTGAGGTTAGCTTGTGTGTACAGGTAGTCCTCGCTGAACGACCACAATTGGGACCAGAATTTCAGTTGCTAAGCAAAGTGGTCATTAAGCAAACCTCACCAAATTTTACAACCTTCTTGTAGTGGTCTTTAAGCAAATCACTGCAGGCGTTAAGCGAACCACTTGGTTGTTAAGCAAATCATATATTTCCCCATTGACTTTGCTTGCCAGAAGCCAGCTGGGAAGGTAGAAAATGGTGATCACATGTCCACGGTATGCTGCGATGGTCATAAATGCGAACCGGTTGTCAGAACCAAGCCTGCCTCTGACTCGGAAAGTGAAACTTCTTCAGAGTCAGGGGAGGAATTGGAAACTTAGCAGCCTGAAATCAGGAAAATGAAACTCCAGCCTGATTCAGCAGCATGGGAAGAATTTATGACACTGATTGGGCAAGATTCGGAGGAAGAATTGAATACACCAATCAGCGCACGCCAATGACAAGATGAAAAGTGCACACAGGAGAAAGCAGACTGACTGGCTGCAGGAGATTCCAAGCATGCCAAAAAACAGTATGAAAGGCCGCCATGTGGAGAGTGGGCTGCTGGAGGCAACCAGTCCTCTAAGCCTGCAGCTTCAGAAGAAGGGTCCTTACTGGCATCGGAGGCAGTGTCTGTGGCCACAGAGGAATCAGTGTCTGAGCTCCACTCCAAAGAGGAATTGAATCTTGTGTCTGCTGCAATCAAGGAACCAGCATCAGCCGTGCCCAGCAGCCTTCACCTCTCATCCAGCCTTGAAACTCGGCATTCTCCTCGGCAGTGTAATCAAGCCGAGAGGTTCCTGCGTTGCTGCTTGTCCTCAGTCCGGTGCAACTGCACTTTGCAGACTCTGCTGTGCTTGGGTTTTTCATGACTATCTTGTTCAGGATCTGTGTTCCTGGCCACTCTGGGGGTTCTAGCAGAGTCCACATTGCTTCCAGTCTCCAGCCTTGCTCCAAGTTCCCAGCCCAGAGAATTCAGCCTAGTCCGGATCTTCCAGCCGAATCCAGCCTTGCATCCAGCTCACAGCCTTGCTCTGAGTTCAAGTTCTGCTCCCAAGCTCCAGTTGCTGTGTCTACTCCCAATCTAGTTCCAGATTGCCAGTGATTCAGCATCAGAATAGCTCCAGTACTTCGTTCCAGTTCGAGATCTGTTGCTTCCAGAGCACCACATTCCAGTCATATCCACCCTTTCTGGCCAGTGAGAGAGTCCTGTTTTGCTGCCTGTTGTGTCAGTTGGGCTTTTGATTTGAGTCTTCGCATCCAAGGACTTATTTATTGTAAATAGTTATTTAATAAAGTGTGTGTTTTTAAGACCTTGTCTGGATGCATAGTCTGAACAGGACACCAGTTGCCAAGCACTCAAATCGTGATCATGTGACTGTGGGGATGCTGTGATGGACATAAGTGTGAGAACAAGTTGTAAGTCATTTCTTTCAACACTGTTGTAAGTCTGAACTGTCACTAAACAAATGGTTGTTAAGTGAGGACTACCTGTATGCTGCTCTGTTATCTATTCAGTTTTGGGACTACATGTACATGGGGATGTTTAAAAGGGCTTTTCGCTCTAATACTTTTGAAAAGCCAACTCTCACATTTTGAAAGAAGCACTGGATCAGAAGCTGTTCTCTTACTCATTGCTCCTACCCCTTAGTTTATGAAGAAGTTTCATCACTCTTTATAACTCGTCCAGTCTCCAACCTCCCCTTTTTAGGGAAGTTTGTGGAAAGAGTGGTCAGGTGGCAGCTGCAGAGGACCCTGTATGAAGCGGATTATCTGGACCCTTTTCAGTCAGGGTTCAGGCCAGGTTATGGGACTGAGATGGCATTGATCACACTCTTAGATGACCTCTGGCAGGAGCAAGATGGGGGCAGTGCAACCATCTTTGCTCTTCTTGACCTCTCAGCGGCCTTCGATACCATCGATCATGGTATCCTTCTGGACTGGCTTCGGGAGTCGGGGTGGGCAGCACAGTGTTGTGCTGGTTCTCCTTCTTCCTCCGGGGTTGGTTCCAGTCAGTGTTGATGGGGGGGAGAGGTCCAGCCCATGTCCCCTACTTTGTGGGGTGCCTCAGGGCTCGGTTCCCTCCCCTCTCCTATTTAATATCTACATGAGGCCTTTGGGGGAGGTGATCCAATGGTTTGGGGTGAGATACGATCAATATGCTGATGATACTCAGCTTTATATCTCTACCCCAGACTGCTTGAGTAATGCCATGGATGTCCTGACTCAGTGCCTGGAGGCTGTAAGGACCTGGATGGGGTGCAATGGGCTGTGACTCAACCCAAGCAAGACTGAGTGGCTTTGGGTTTGTGGGCCTCCCAGTGGTAAGGTTTTTCCATCTTTGGTCCTGGATGGGGTTGCACTGCCCAGACAGACCCAGTGTGCAATGTGGGGGTCCTTGTAGACCCATGGCTCCTGCTGGAAGAGCAGGTGGCAGCTGTGGCTAGGAGGGCCTTTGCACACCTTTGGGTTGTGCACCAGCTGTGCCCATTCCTAGACTGAGAGGCTTTGCTCACAGTCACTCATGCCCTTGTGACCTCCCATCTGGACTACTGTAATGCGCTCTACATGGAGCTGCCCTTGAAAAGCATTCAGAAACTTCAACTGGGGCAGAATGCATCTGCACAGATAGTAAATAGTGTTGGCTCCTTGGCACATGTAACACCACTACTATGTGAGCTGCATTGGTTGCCAGTGTGCTTCTGAGTGCAATTCAAGGTGCTGGTTGTCACCTTTAAAACCCTTCATGGCTTGTGGCTGGGACTGTTGCTTCTACCCATCCAATTCGATCTGGCAGGTTGGGTATGCTACAGGTCCTGTCAGCCAGGGATTGTCGGTTGGTGGGAACTAGAAGGCATGCCTTCTCTTCCATAGCACCTGCTTTCTGGAACATTCTCACTCCAGAAATTAGGATGTCCCTGACACTGTTGGCCTTTCATAAGGCCATGAAGACCTGGCTATGTGTCTTGGCCTGGGGCCTCAAGCATGTGAATGGTCCCATTTCTTGGTTATATTAACATCCATACATTGCTTACTTGGCAGCCCTATATATTTATCATGTATTTATTTTGTATTTTAATTGTTTTAATTGTAATTGTTTTAACTGTTTTACGCGTCTATTGTTGTAAGCTGCCCAGAGTCACTTGCTGAGATGGGAGGCTATAGAAATTGAATGAATGAATGAATGAATAAATAAATAAATAAATAAATAACTATTCTTTTGAAAATAAAGAAACAAAACAAGAACCACCCTGAATTTGTCTGTCAGAAATCTGCCAAAGCAAAAACACTACAGACAATAAAGATATGAATCTGATTGATTGATTGATTGATTGATTGATTGATTGATTGCAGGACTTATATGGCCATCTATCTCATGTTATGATTCTAGGTGGCTCACAACAATCTATTAAAACATAGCTCAAAACAAAAGTACCCTTCCCCCAGGCACCAAACAGCCTCCTAGCTCAACCCCCATCCTAGCCCAAGGCTTGTGAGAAAAGCCAAGTCTTCATGGCCCTCTGGAAGGCTAAAAGGGTGGGGAACCCTTGGATCTGTTCCACAGAATGCTGTTCCACAGGGCTGGGGTGGCCACCAAGAAGGAACACCTCCAAGGTCCCTTCAGGTGGCAACATTTAAGGGAGGGGACCTGAAGCATGCCCTCCCTATCTAACCTAATAGGATGGGTAGATATCCTCAAGCAGAGGCAGTCTCACAAGTAACCTGGCCCTGTGCACTTGGTAGGGTCATTCTGAAGATCAAACAGGGAAGGGTGAAGCTCAGAGAAGTCTGAAACCAAGTTGACAGCAGGTGGTTCTGCCAACTTACCTATGAGGAGGAACCCTACAACTGAACCCTGAAGAAGTCAGTTGTGAAGCACTCTTGTATTACTGACAAGAAAATGTAATGTCTTAGAAAGTTTGATTGCCAAATGATGAGCACACTTCTCTTCCCCCCAACCCCACCCACCCCCCACCCACCCACAAACAACTTGGAAGGCACTCCTCCAGTTATGGAGGGTGGAAGCATCAAACATTCAGGACTAGATTTAGGGGTGGTATCAGGGCGGAAGGAAGTCTGGTCAGTGATGACTCCATTTTTGAAAGAGGACAGCTTCATTTTTACAAGGACACTCACAGTGGACCAGGTGGAATGTAAGCAGAATGAACCAAGGACTTGCTGCAGCAGAAAAAAAGGATACTAAACTGGATGTTTTAGGAAGAAGTGAATTTAGGTGGAACGAAACAGGCCACTTTACATCCAGATGACTGTTCATGACAAGAGACTACAGGAAGGAATGGAGAGAAAATTATACTGAAAAAGGAGATTGCCAAGTTTGTGCTTGGCTATAATCTAACAATTGATGAGATAATATCTGGAAAGGGATGAAAAATAATATTAAGGTTAAATGTTATTTTTCCACCATTTTGCTCTGACAGATCTCCTATACCTAATTCCTAAGTGTTGGAATTAGGCGGGCAGGCAGAAAGCATTTCCCATTCATTGTCATGACAGCAGACACAAATATAACAACAACAACAACAACAATAATTCACATAATGAATTCCTGCTGATAGAACAGCTTGTTCTGAAAAATACCATCAACCCAAAATTGGAATGATGTTTTCAAAAACCATAGAATCAGTGTCATTTTGTTTTGTTGTTTATTCGTTTAGTCGCTTCCGACTCTTCGTGACTTCATGGACCAGCCCACGCCAGAGCTTCCTGTCGGTCGTCAACACCCCTAGCTCCCCCAGGGACGAGTCCGTCACCTCTAGAATATCATCCATCCATCTTGCCCTTGGTCGGCCCCTCTTCCTTTTGCCTTCCACTCTCCCTAGCATCAGCATCTTCTCCAGGGTGTCCTGTCTTCTCATTATGTGGCCAAAGTATTTCAGTTTTGCCTTTAATATCATTCCCTCAAGTGAGCAGTCTGGCTTTATTTCCTGGAGGATGGACTGGTTTGATCTTCTTGCAGTCCAAGGCACTCTCAGAATTTTCCTCCAACACCACAGTTCAAAAGCATCGATCTTCCTTCGCTCAGCCTTCCTTATGGTCCAGCTCTCGCAGCCATATGTTACTACAGGGAACACCATTGCTTTAACTATGCGGGCCTTTGTTGTCAGTGTGATGTCTCTGCTCTTAACTATTTTATCGAGATTTGTCATTGCTCTTCTTCCAAGGATTAAGCGTCTTCTGATTTCCTGACTGCAGTCAGCATCTGCAGTAATCTTTGCACCTAGGAATACAAAGTCTTTCACTGCTTCTACATTTTCTCCCTCTATTTGCCAGTTATCAATCAAGCTGGTTGCCATAATCTTGGTTTTTTTGAGGTTTAGCTGCAAACCAGCTTTTGCACTTTCTTCTTTCACCTTCATCATAAGGCTCCTCAGTTCCTCTTCACTTTCAGCCATCAAGGTGGTATCATCTGCATATCTGAGATTGTTAATGTTTCTTCCAGAGATTTTAACTCCAGCCTTGGATTCCTCAAGGCCAGCTTGTCGCATGATGTGTTCTGCATACAAGTTGAATAGGTAGGGTGAGAGTATACAGCCCTGCCGTACTCCTTTCCCAATCTTAAACCAGTCTGTTGTTCCGTGGTCTGTTCTTACTGTTGCTACTTGGTCGTTATACAGATTCTTCAGGAGGCATACAAGATGACTTGGTATCCCCATACCACTAAGAACTTGCCACAATTTGTTATGGTCCACACAGTCAAAGGCTTTAGAATAGTCAGTGTCATTTTAAAACAGGATTAATTTGTCTTTAGCAGTTATTAGCTTGCCATTTTATCAGTACTGAATCTGATGCCAATAAATGTTCTATTAGTAAATCCCTCTCCCCAAAGCTGAATAATACAAAGGAAAAAGTGGTAGTTAAACAACAATAAGTAAGCAACTGAACCACATTCATAAGGCCACAATGTAATCGCTGGTCCCTTAGTAAAATTAAGTTTGTATCTCAATGTTAAGAAACTCAACTTTGAAGTTCATAGTATATCTCCTTCCAGAAAAATCAATATTACATTACCCAAAGGCACTCATGAATACTTTACATCTGGTTGAGCTAGGTAAAACCTGCTTTCACAAGGCAACATCTGTGCTTATTAGGTTACCTGCTTCAATTCCTGGAGCTGATAATATAACTATTCAGAGCAGTCAAATACTGAAAAGAGTCCTCTGAGATGAGGCATGGAATGGAATGCGAAGAGGAGCAAAAATACATTCTCTGAATTATACTAAGATGGTCTGCAAGTCTCTCAGGGCATAAAGAAACTCAGCAACCGAATAAGATGTCTTTTCCATCCTTCTGTCTCAAGTCCCATTTAACAGAATAGCTGCAGGGAGCTGATGTCAAGCCCAGATGCTTAGAACTCAAGGCCTTTAGTATTCACACCCGTTTCACACATATTCCTCTTTCTTGGGGGTGGGGGGCAGTCAGTATTGCCACTGATTTATAGCTTTGTTGGATTTCCAATTTTAATTCTTCAGTTGCTAAGAATTATCCTTGGCTGAAATCAAATTGGAGAAAGAAAGAAAGAAAGAAAGAAAGAAAGAAAGAAAGAAAGAAAGAAAGAAAGAAAGAAAGAAAGAAAGAAAGAAAGAAGGAAGGAAGGAAGGAAGGAAGGAAGGAAGGAAGGAAGGAAGGAAGGAAGGAAGGAAGGAAGGATCCATATCTATATCATCTATAAATCAATATCTATATCTATCTATATCATCTATATCTATATATTTACAGTGTATTTATCAGTATCATCTCTATATACTGTATAGCATCTCTATCTCTGTTGATCTAAAACACCATATTATAGTGCAGACATGTAGAATCTTGCTTAAATATTCAAAAATGCTCTGCATTTTGTGGGTGTTTGGGGGTGGGTTTTGGTCCTACTAAGAATCTAAAAATCTTGCTTAGACATATTGGCTTGTTAGCAATAGGAGTACATAGGAACCACCCAATCTGTATTAGTTTCATTTCTAAACTACCCAATCCAATCTAATTCAAAACACTGATAAATGATATGATTGGTTCACCACCCCCAAAGCATTTTTATAAATTGTATTTCAGGATGGGGTTGCATCCTGGGGTTTATTAATTTTTCAATCCCAAACATATACAAAAGAAAGCTGTTTAATTATAATGGAATTACATTGATTTCAGTGGAGTTTATTTGCAAGCTGAGAAACACAGTAATGTTGTTGCAACACAATATTGACAAGTAGGTATGCATTTTACAGTACTGGCTACTCAAAATGCATAAGAGATATTCCAGATATGTTAAAATACTATATATTATATATTTTCAATTAGTATCAGCTGTGGATTATCTTGTATAATTTTCTTTTTCCTTATTTTGATTTTACTATTTGTGTCTGATCCTAGATCATTGTAAATTTTGTCACACCGTTGCAGCAGGAGGAAGTAGCTTCTGGATTTATATGCCTTGCCACAAATCCAAAGCCAATTTATCATCTTTTCTGATGCATTCATTTTGTGTATTGATGAATTTCAATAATAATAAAACAAGTATAGACGGGTTATATTCTCTCCATCCAGGCAATCATAAGTCACATTCTAAATGTAGTACCATATGATGTATGAAAATCCAAGTTGGCTACTGAACTCCACTTCTAAGACTGTTTGTGCTTTGAAATAGCTACTTTGGGAGGTGTGACAATTGAAAAAAAGATGCACTGGTTTCCCATTGGCTGGTGCCATCCTAAAAAGCAGGTGCACAGCAAAGTCAAAAGGTTTAACCAATGGCTTAGTTTAACATGCCCTCTACACCTGAAATCAGGATACTACCATCTACTGAAAACAGAGGGTGTAGAGCAGGAATTATTAACCTGGAATTAAGATTTGGATAGATCAGATAAATGGATTTTAGGGGGTCTGTGAACTTGGATGGGAGAACAGTTGCAACTTTATTTTCAATAACCTCTAACTGAAATGTAGCTTTTCAGTAGGCAACAAAGTAACTTATGGCCTCTAAATTCCAAAAATGTTTGTTAGCTTCAATAAATCCTCCTATTTAAATGTTTTATACCTAAAAAAGGGTATTAGTTTGTATTGACTTAATGCATACAGTAAATAAAGAAGCACATATATTACTATATTACATATTTATGTTGTTAATATTTTTGTAACTGATAATACATATTATTTTGATAATGTTTTGAACAGAATAGGTTTCCCTTGTAATTCAATTTATATCTATGTATTTTATTTTATGCATTTAATTGCGTTTTTCTGAAAGGGGTCTGTAGGTCTCACCAGACTCTCAAAGGTGTCCATGGCACAAAGAGGGTTAAGAACCTCTGGTGTAAGGTCATTGGAGTGATTGCTAGTGGGGACAGCAAAGTTTATTGCGTTATAGTTTTCTGCTGGTTAAAATGGAGATGGGCAACCCCCAGCAGAGCTATGGAGCTACATTGGAGATGTTATTTTTTCTTTGGGGAAAATTATGGTCTTAAATCAGGAAGAATGTTTACATTTGTTCAGTACAATAACAGGTTTTTTTGGGGTTTTTTGGTCTCTTTGTGTGTATGCTAGCACTAGTACCTAATTGTCAGTGGTTGCAATTTTGTCATTCCAAGAAATGTATAAATAAATAAATGATTTGGTTTGTGTGTCATAGCTTTAATTATAAGCAGCACTTTAGAAGGATGGAAAAATTGTCCAGCTGTTTCTATAATACTCCCACGTGTACCTTGAGTAAATGAAATTGCTTCTGACTTTTCTCTTTTTATTATTTGCTTCTAGCAATTCATAATTATGCTCTGCATGTAATTTTCACTTAAAATCTCATGAATGAGACCTAGGAAACTATTGAAATGTTTTTAAAGTGTCAATTAGTTCAAAAAAAAAAAGTAACAAATACTTGTGGCTCTTATTGTGTGCTTCATTGCAATTTTGTTGTTTGTATGATTTTCTGCAATTAGCAGGACATATCCAATGAGGGAAATGAATTGTTTATTACTCTATAATATGATAAATGGAGATATCCCTCTGAGATTATACAGCATAATAGTGCTGCATCTCGTATTGTTTTGTGTGATGTGCAACACAGGAGTTGTCAGATGGGAAGAAATTTCTCCTTCACTTCTTCTAGTCCTTCTGCCCTTGAAATGGTTATCACTACAGATTTCTGAAACCCTTAAATCTATTTAATTTGCACTACAGGTAGTCCTCGCTTAACAACCATTTGTTTAGTTATGGTTCAGACTTACAACGGTGCTAAAAAAAGACTTACGGCCAATCCTCACACTTATGACAGTTGCAGCATCCCCACAGTCACATGATCATAATTTAGGCTCTTGGCAACTGGTTTGCATTTTTGAGCATCACAGCATCCCTTGGTGATGGGATCACCATTTTGACCTTTGCGGTCGGCTTCCGGCAAGGAAAATCAATGGGCAACCATGGGATTTGCTTAATGACCACGTGGTTTCTTAATGCCTGAAGTGATTTGCTTAATGGCCACCACAAAAAAGGTAGTAAAATCAGGCCAGATTCTCTTAATGACCGCTTTGCTTAGCAACTGAAATACCAGTCGCAATTGTGGTAGTTAAACGAGCACTACCTGTAATGTCTCTGAAACTAGTATACCATAATGCCAAAACATGGTCAAAACACATGCTGCTATAGAACATGAAAGAGATAACAAAACCTTTTATAATCAGTGTGCCTATGTGATATGACAATAATGAAATCTGCCTTGTCATGGTGGGTGGTTTCTTTCTTCTCCCTCCCTTCTTTTGTTCTAACATGTGAAAATTAGACAGTTAGTAAAGACAGACACATGGCCAGGTCAGCATGGGTTACAGTTGTAAGAAACCAGAGTCACAGTTACATCAGTTCTGAATACTGATGTGCCTTCTGATGAAAGGCTACTTCACCACATAGTGTTAACAAAGAAAATATTACCAAAAATGTATTGATGAATTCATTTTCTGAGTTAGGAATAGAAAATAAATTGGCCTAAGATTTCTGGGGTTCAACAATTAACTCCCTGTTTCTACAGCAAAATGAGTAGAGCAGTCTTTAGCTGTGGTTATTCTCTAGTCAGAGCTTTGCTGAGATATTTATGTTTCAAATGTGCTTGGAGAATATTCATTACTATTCCCAAATTAAATTAGTTAAATAATTTGTTTAATTATTCCATACATTAATTTCATGCATTAAAATTTAATAAATTGCATTAGATAAACCTCTATCAGAAAATAATAATAATAACTACAAAAAACAAATGCACTAGATGGATGCGGACTTTTGTTAGAAATACCTTTTAAAAGCTCATAAAATAAAGAGAAAGGAAATGGGGCAGAATCAAATAGCTACAGTATAATGTTGATACTACCATGGGACATATGGATTTGCATAAAAATAATTAATTATTTTTTTTAAAAAAAAAAATCTCCTCATAACTGTTCTAGGTGCAAGGCCATAGTTATAAATGACCATCCTGTCAACTCCACTAGATAGATCAAACCAGGAAATTAATTCCACAGAAAAGCTAAAACTACTTTTATTGAGGTTGGCTATAATAAACTTTCAGTCTGATTGTGTTGTACCTCCTCCTCCTTCTTATACTTCAGTGAATCAAGGAGGCATCTCTTGAGCTACTTCCAACTGTTGCCTTGTTGTTCTGGACTCAAAAATGTTTCAGCCCCTTTGGCCTAGGTTACATTCCCTGCATTTTTCCATCAAAGTCATCTTCTTTACCCTCTACTCATCCCCATCATAAGAATTCTCATCAGAAATCTCTGAACTCTCTAATTATGATTTATGGCTACCAAAAAAGGATCATCAAAAGTTGAACATGATTTATATCTGGAATTTAAGCTAGAGAACAATTAGACTCCCATATTTTCCATTTTAAAACCACTTATGAGGGACTCTGAGCTCCACTGAGACAAGCCTAAGTTTATCTTTATTACAGCCAAAGGTCAGCTATATTAACTGCTAATAAATAAAACTTCTTACTGCTAATTAATACAGACACTAATATCTTAGTTACCTCCCATTTGGACCGTTGCAATGCAGTCTATATGAGGCTGTCCTTGAAGAGCTGTCATGTTCCCCGTTGCAAGGCATAAGTGCATCACAACGGGGAACATGCACATTAGGAAAGAGAAAGGGATAATCATAATCCCTTAATCACTCACATATCCCTCAAGCACCCATATCCATAAAGGAATCACCAACGTAATAGAAACGCCCCTCAGACCGGACTTGGCACCTATTGAAAGATCGGAGGAACGCCTTCCCATTACCCCGGGGGACACACCTGCACCGGACGAAGGCGAGGAAACAAAGGAGAACGCCGGAGATCGCTGGAATCACCCATCAGCAGATGCATCACAGTCCCAAGCACCCATCCAGTCCTGGCTCAAGGGTCAATGGGGGGTGGAAAAGGACAAGGTCCACCACCAGAGTATAAACGGGACATCCTGCCAACACATAAGGATTCCCGTATTTTTCATTGCATGCATTCTGTTCCAATAAAGCCAGAAATCCTTAGACCCTCTAAGTGAGTCTGTGTCTTTTTTGGAGCAAGGCTGCCCTGACAAGAGCACTTGGAAGCTACAGGTGGTATACAATGTGGCAGTGCAAGTAGTTATGGCTGTACCTCTGTATGACTATGTAACACACTACTATGTAAACTGCACTGGTTATCTGTGGGCTTCCAGGTGCAATTTGAGATGCTGATAGTCAAATATAAAGCCTTACATGGCACTGGGCCTAGATATTTGAGGGACTGTCTGTCTCTAATTATCTCTGCCCATCCCACAAGATCTGACCGGGTTCGTATAACTTTATGGGACTCAGAAGATATGACTTCTTTGTTATTGCACCTCCCTATGGAACAGTATCCCCCTGAGGTTTGAGTAGCCTTGAACCTACTGGCTTTGTAGATCCAGTCCTTTCCCCAGGCATAGGCTAGGATGACATACGAACCTGCTGTAAATACTATATGCGAGTGTCATGATTTGTTCCCAGTGTGGTATACATTTTTTGTATTGTTGCTTCTATATTGTGAAGTTTTTAACCCCCTTAGTTGCCTAGAGTCGCTCTGTGAGTCAGTGGCATTGAAAAATAAATAATTTATTAAACTATTAAAAAATTAAGAGATACTCCACGAATAGCATCAAATGATGGCATTTATCTCCTCTCTGATGTTAGGAGCTGCTCCATAAAATTTTGCCACATGGTACGTAATGTGATCACCCTTATCTGATAAAACTACAAAAGAATGAAAATAAAACAGGTCCAAAGGGCCTGGAAAATTCAACAGAATTGGACTAATGTACTTCAACTGTCTCTATTAAAAACTGCAATATGAAAACAGATGGATAAGCTTCTTAGTTCCTCCTGAATCACAAGGAACTACAGAGCCTAACTGAGGTAACTGAGGCCACACTAATCTTTTCTAACTACTTCATTGTCCTCACAAAAATCTACCCAACTGCCTTGGGAGAGAAGTTCAGCTGCTATTTGTTTTCATTTTTTTTCTTCTTACTTAGGACAACAGTATAGGTTTGCGTTGGGAAAATGATGAAGGACCTCATCACCCAAACTATTGCTGGATTTTATTTTCCTTCTAAGGAAAAAGAAAAAGGAAGACAGAGACTAATTATAGATTAGGTATAGATTAAAAAATTATAGATTAGGTATACATATATATCATGGATAAAATCACATGATCACCACTACAACATTGAAAAAATGCACATTACTAGATTGTACAGGTCATCTTTGTTTAGCAACCACAATTGGGAGCGGCAACTAGGTCATTAAGTGAAGGGATAGCAAAGTGAAACTGCAACTGTGCTTACAATCTTAGTTCAGTTTTCCTTTGCTTTACAGAGCTACGAAGGTCAGAAATGTGAGGATTGGTCACAAAGTTATTTTTCATCACTGTTGTAACTGTGAATGGTCACTAAGCAAGGCAGTCACTAAACAAGGACTACCTGTATTCTGCATTTTTTTATTCTAAACCCTGATCAATAATGACCATGTTTTTATAAACTTGCCCAACTTTGTCTTCTAAGAAAGTCAAGTTAAATTTGCTAATTCTCATGTCTTCCTCTAGCAATCCATCTATCTGGGTCCTTCTAGTGCTTCCCAGAGTTGATTGTCCAATTTATTTTAATGGCTAAAGAGACAGAGATGCAAGTGTAACTTTTAGATCTCTTGTCAAGTTCTCCATTTCCAGCAGCATCCTGGGGACAGTGTATCCTGGTGGTTGATATCTGATAATCATTTGCAAGTACTACTCCTGTGGTTTAATACTCCATTTTTGGTTTGTATACTGTATATGTGTGTGTGTACGTGTTACTTTCTCCAAACCGTAGCTGGTGATTTTACAATTCTAAAGGAAGAAGTTTTGCTGACAACTAAATTTTGTTACAAACCACCCATTAAAAAGTCTCTTAAAATTGACGATTGCTTCAAAACTTACAGTATATATCCCTCAGAAATAGTCAAGTTGGGACACAGAAAAAGTCAATAAAATGTTGTCTTTAAAACTCGTGTAATTAAAGCAGTTCTTAAAAGTGTTTAAAGCTCGCTTTAAATACTATGTAGAGTATCCAATTGCCTGTATTGATGTCCTTCTTGTCAAAACTGGTAGGGCTTAAGTTGTTGGAAAGAGTGACTGGTAGGATGAGGAGTTGAAAACAGCTGATTTATGACCTCAGGAATACATATTCAGAAGAGTGTTGGGCTTTATGTGAGGAATGAAAAAGGAAGAGATAAAGAAAGAGAGAGAGAGAGAGAATGTCCCCCCCCCCTTCTCTCAATGAGTAAATATGTTGATATACACATGGGCCTGCTCTCATCTCATTTCAAAGCAAATGTGCTGAATTCTTGCCTCACTCTCAAGTCCAGATCAGACTGCAAAGTAAGATCTGTTTCTTGCTATTATTGATTAAATCAAAGCCGTGGGTAATGTTCCTCTCTGCTTGTTCTGATTTTTGCCATTTTATTTTGTGAGATTACAAAAGCCAAGAGAGCAATTCAAAGAAAAAGCACCTTATCAATTTGTTACTGATCAGCAGAGCATTTGTTATAAGTTAAGGTGTTCCCAAGGAGCGAGGTCCTCTTTGCAATGGAGAATAACAGCTACAGTATGTGTCTTTTTCCAGAATTGAATTTGCATTCATCTGACTCAAGCAGCATGTCAAATCAAGAAGATCTTGCTTCCCTCCCCTGTGATAATTATTTGTACAAAATTATAGGCTTGGTGTAATAAAATAAGTGCAATAAAAATAAAACAAAATCCTGCCTCTGAGTGTGCTATGCCTTGCTAATTTCCATAGAGCAGAAGCATCTTGTGTATGAGAATAATGTGTAGTTATTATTTGATCAGTCATTAACAGACTCTTGAGACAGTGCAGACCATCTGAAGTGGAGACCTTAGAATGTAAATGTAGCAAATGAAGTTCTAAATCAAATGGAGCATCCTCCTCAATCCTGACGAGAGATGGGGAGCTACTTGGTGGGGGATCCTCACCGATCTGGACTGATGTGTCAATCAACTGAAGTTACTAAATTCAAATTATTTGTAGATGTGATGCTATCAAGTTCAGTTGGGACTATAAACAGCCCATATCAACATGTTTGATCTTGTTTACATTTATGCATTAATCCTGCAATGCCATCCCACCTGAGGCTTCCACAACATTCAAAGGTTTCCGCCCTTCGTATGCTGTGCATGCCTGCAATATCATGGCACAAGTACAAAAGAGGTGGTGCTTGCATTTATCTTCTTATTGTGCATGTCTAGTCCCTCTCTCTGTCTTGTTAGGTGTTCATAGGCTGAGCAGAACATTCACTGAATGAAATGGGATGGAAAAATACTCCACAATAGCGTACTGTGCTGTTAATTACACACACAACCAGATTCTGCTACAAGCTCAGGGTATGCACTGCAGTTAAAAGTCCTTGCAACTATTGGGCAAGGTGAATCAATAAGAAAATGGCAGGGTAGTCCAAGGCGTCCTTAACATTTCAACCCTTAAACAATTTACAGTAATACTACTACATTTTTACACCACATTCTTTTGTTTCTTTCTTTTTTTGCTGTGGGGAACAACATTGTCATGCTTCGCTACACAGGAAATGGGAAAACAAGAATCCCATCCCAGGCATGATGGTTGACCATTGCTTGCATTGTTTCTGCAATATGGAATGCTTCAAGTGCTGTTCCATCACAAGTCAGCCAATCAGAACATCCTAACGTAATGTTCTACATCAGTGTTTCTCAATCTTGGCAACTTTACAGTGTGTGGATTTCAGCTCCCATGCTGGCTGGAGAACTCTGGGAATTGAAGTCCACACATCTTAAAGTTGGCAAGATTGAGAAACACTGCTCTGGATGGACTGCTTTGTTCTGGCTTGGAAAGAAAACATTGTTCCTGTACTGTGCATATATCTAGGGTTCCAGCAGTTGAGATGTATCATGCCTCTTGAATCTCTGCAAAAGATACAACATGCATTTATTCAGTTTTATCATTTTGCTGTAAAGGTCAACCACTTTGAACAACCAAAGAGGAACAGTTGAGTGGCATCTGAAAGTTTAAAGAACAGTTGTGTGCATTCGATTTACATGCTCGGGCTGCTTAAATGAATATTTGTTGTATCTTCCAGATCTTTCGAAATGCAACTTTGATCGGCTTTAGCCAGCATGGTAATGTCAGGGATAATGGGAGTTGTAGGTCAGAACATTTGGAAAGCAACTGATTGCCTTTTTATGGAACATAGGCCATGTAATATACATACCAGAGAATTAGCTTGCTGTTCAATGTACTTTTACCAGAACATTACTGAAATAGTTACCAGAGATTTATCTGTGCATAAAAATCTTGATTCCTGAAGAATTGTAATTAAAATATAAATGTTTCAGAGAGTTGGTTACGTTTTGTGGTTAGTGCTCTTCTTGACCTTGGCAATTTACATGCAGTTCCATAGTGGTGTTTTTCCCTTTCTAATTTACTTCTGTTTCTATGACTACAGGCTGAAATCCAATCAGCCCCCTCAAAAGTAGACACTTACATTGACCATATCAATCAAAAGGGTTACATAACCCATTGAAATTATGTTTTAAAAAACATTGGCTGACAACAAAGATTTAGGAATTTCCCTGTCAAATGATAGCTTTGATATAATTTTTGTCTCAATTCTTCTTTGAGACAAAGATTCTTGCTTGGTATTACTTGCATCACACCCAGGTAGTAAGGGAGATTCATGACACATTAAATACAGCTGAATAAGATACTGAATTGTTGATATAGTCACTAATCTATATGATGTTTTTGTTCTGATTTTGTTGTCAGGGTTTCTTAAGAAAAAGAAGAAAATCACAAGCAAAACCCATGCCTTGTCATAACTCACCTGAAGTATGCTTTAAAGAACTATTTCAAATCACTAACAGACATATTTTTTTAAAAAAAAGTAAAAGAGCATTCAAACCATTGGAAACATTAAATTTAATGGAGGATAGTTAAAGATGTGTTTAACTCCTACTAAACTAAGGGGATTTGCAAGTGCTTAAGACTGGATGGCAACAAATACATTTATTTCAGTTATTATTTTGAGTTTTTTTTTTTTTCCTGAATGAATTCCTTGCATATCATAAAGCATTCTTCTGCTACACTTGAAATTGAAAAAAATGAGTAACATCTGGGTCTCACATTGTGATTTTTAATGTATGTATTTGTTATGAACAACTGATAATGTCCACTTGAGAGTTACATAAACAATATTTATGTCAAAAGAGAAATGGAAAAAAAAATCCAAACTGAGGTATTGACTTATTTTTCAGTGTAGTATTACAGCATCCTTGAATGTTACAGTTTGTTAATGATGTAATCTGAGTAGAATCTCTGTTCCTAAAAATATCACCATTCTGTATATCCTGCAAAGGATCATTCACATCTACATGCACTTAGAGCCAACTGAAATATCTTCAAGGCTTTCTCATCTCAAACATTTTGTCAGAATAAGGTGTTTCACTGAAACAGATTTGTGTTTCTTTTCTTCCACAAGACAGGGCATTGCCAAATTTTCATTCACAATGTTCCAGATGAGCAATTAATTAAATCCCATCAACATTTGAATTATTTTAATTCATGTTTCAGTCAGGAGTGACCAAAACACAGTATGTGGGTCCATGTGACCCCTGAATACTATTCTTACAGGCCCCAGAACAAACACAAAGCTTAATAATACAGGATTTCATGTCTATGTGTATTTGTATGTGTGTGCGTGTGTGTGTGTGTCAAGAAACAAAATAATGTATTATTTCTTCAGATAGGCTTAGTGCACCTAAAACAACAATGACAAAGCAACAAGGCTAAAATAGAAAAAAAATGTTTTCTTTGATAACATCATAAGGTCATCAGGCCCTCTACAGTGGCCTCCAGCTGTCAAAAAGTTGTCTGCAACTCTTTTATTAATACTTAGGCAATTCATAGAAAACAAACTCTACTGTAAGAGAGGATGCTCACATTGCTAGCTAGTACTAAAAGGCAGACTGGCCTCCTTTCTCAGAAGAGATTGACATCTTCCTCATTACACCAAAAATGCAAGAGAAAGAAAGCCAGAATCCAATGACTTTGAATTGCCCATAGATTTTCTATCCTAGCCACAATGTCACCAAGATAACAAAATAGCATATTTTGATGTCATGACACATGCCCTGCCCTTTCATACTTACACTGCAGCATATGTTTCATCATTCCTTCCCTTTTCTCCAAACAAGACTCCCTACAGAATTGCCTATAAATAGGTTCCACATTTCAAAGCAGAGTTACTTCCTGGAATTCTTCTTATATTAATCCACACTCAGAGAGAATTACACCTTGTGGGTCTTCTCTAGCCCCAGTTTTTACTAAGGAGATCTGATGCACATATGTCCTCAAAGGCCTCCTGCACAAATGCCAAAGTAGTCACTGTTCATCTGAATTTTCTTCCCTTATCTCCACCTAATGTCACTACTACTACAGCAACCACCTCACTTGTCCAGGGATAGATGTAGATGGGAACGAGTCTCCTCATTTGTTTTATTCCCAAGTACAACTGGGTCCTAGTAGCCTGTCAAACAGCTTGCACAGCTACGCTCCTGAGAGCTTGTCCATTGTTTAGCAAGTTGTTGGACCATGATTTCAATTGAAAAGAAGTTCTACTATGCTGTCTTTTCCATCACAACTGGATTGGTCATTGATGGGAAGAGTGCTACAAAAGGACTTCTGAAAATAGGCAGGAAAAGATAAACCTTTCCATTCCACTTGTGGTTCCATTGATGCTGATGCACACCAAGATAGAATTGAGAACAGTCTTTAAATCAGTTGTGTTTGAGAATTGCAAAAGGTCATAGCTGTCTCTAACATTTCAGTGAGAAGTCCTTTGGGCATACTATCACTGTTTTCATAGTACCTCTTCCAACTGTTTTGTACAGTCCAATCGCAGGCCTTGTAGTGGTATTCATGTCATTGCATTATTTCAACTTTTGAGTGATTGATTAATATGGCGTCTTTGGTGTGTTATGTGAGAAAGATAGGAAAGTTCAAAAAGTAAGGAATTTGCCAGCTAATATTTAAGATGTTGATAGTGATAAATAGGAAAGCAATCTGTGGTTATTTGAGTTAAGTTGAGTTGAAGTGGAAATTGGAAATTAATTTATTCATATTCATGGAATGCTATGAGGATGTTCTAATATATTTTCCTTTTTTCCCCAAACTGAGCTTAAAATATGTAAATTTCTTAGAATAATTTCCCTAGGCTCTTTTCAAAAATTGTTTACATTATGCATCTCGTTAGATGTCAGAAATAACCAGTTCACTATCAGAGATTTCTGTTTTAGCAGTGATTTCAGACTGATGATTTGAATTGCTTCTTCAGATTGAACTGGAACTTTGCAGACTAAATTGGATGCTTTCAAATTACTATGGTCAACATCTATGCCCGAGCTTGCACACTTTTCACTAAAACAGTGATCTGATCATATTGACTCATTATACTGGACTGAGAAGACCCATAAAATTGACTCTCAACTTTTGAATTGAACTGACAATTGAAATTTCACATTCCAACCAATTATGTCTGATGGTTCCATTTTTTTTTTCTTATTGTATAAAAGATAAATGTCCTTCTGAAACAAATGGGATATTTTCCTAAGATATATACATTGGATGAATGGGATCCTAATCTGGATCTAACTGCAAGCACAAAGCTTATGCTACAATATCAGTCTGGATCTGCTTACTGGCTGTTCAACATTAAAAACAGTAACACTGTCTTTCGGTTTCAAATTATTTATGACAAAGAGTTCCACCTAACTGGGCCCAGAATCAGTTCAGATCTGGACATTTCACCTTCACTTAATGCAATGAGCTTCAACTGAAACTCAAAACACTTTGAAATATTTTCATTCACTATGAGACCTCACAGATAGGCTTTCAAACATGACTTTTAAATTCCTAAAAGAATTATGGATAAAGGATGAAAGCTACCCTAAGTTTTCTGGGTTAAAGCATGCAATATACTGAAGACATACTATAATGATACCACCTTCCTGTTTATAATTTGGCTGTGTTTTGAAATGTTTATGTAAACTAATTCCCAACTTTTTACATCATTGCCAAATGTCCTGTCCCAGCACACTCTTAATGACAGAAGCAGACATCTGGGGTTTAAAACTACCAGCTTGAAAAGCAAAAATGCTAGCCACTATTATTCACTGTTGGCACTCAGTTACACAACACAAACCATTGCTGATCTACTCGTGCATGCCCTGCTTATTGCAAAGACCATACTTCTGCCTTGTGAAACAGATTGCAGAACTGGAAAAAGGACATTTTTTTTGCAAAAACAACACTGATAATTTATCAAAATATATTTAATATAGATTAAATTCCCACTCAGTAACAATTATCTAACCCTGCCAAAAAAAAAAAAAAAGTTTACCTTGCAGTTGGAAAACTTGTGTCTGAACAAGTACCCAAATGATATTTCTCTGGTTCATAGTTTATCATCTCTCAACATAAAGAATAAACTGCCAGGAAGCTGAGATTGCATCAGTTTTCATATCATGGAATTACTGATTTTCCTATACCAACTTTCCAGATTTTCTGAATTTTTCTACACCATTGCCACTGAACATTACCAGAGCTTCATGTGGGTCCTACTGATACTGTATATAAAGTGAGTCTGTGTGAATAAATAATACCCAAATTTTCTTGTTTCATCTATTTCATTAACAAAGTCATGCAACATGCTATGTGCCACTGTAAGTTATCACCCCCTAGGTTCAGTAACCAGTTGCATCACTTTAGGCTGTACTAACTTCAGGCAAATGCTTCTTGTAATTGCTGATCAATCTTTCACATCACTGTGTAGGAATCTGGACCCATTCCTCCATGTTCCAACTCAGTAACATTTGAGGGTTTCCTAATATGATCTGCTTGTTCAAGTCCTGCCACAATATTTCTATGAAGTTTAATCAGGACTTTGACTTAGCCATTCCAGAACTGTTGACCTGTTCTTCTTCATCATTCTCTTATTGACCTGCTTGCATTCTGAGATGACCCCAAATGCTTGCTACATAACCCACTAGAACCTTGGCTTCAGAGAATGGGTACAAGACCTAATATTCTTTTATGGTTAAACCGCTGAGCTGCTGAACTTGCCGATCGGAAGGTCGGAAAGTCGGCAGTTCGAATCCGCGTGACGGGGTGAGCTCCCGTTGCTAGTCCCAGCTCCTGCCAAACCTAGCAGTTCGAAAACATGCAAATGTGAGTAGATTAATAGGTACCGCTTCGGCGGGCAGGTAACGGCGTTCTGTTTAGTCATGCCAGCCACATGACCATGGAAGTGTCTATGGACAAATGCCAGCTCTTCAACTTTGAAACGGAAATGAGCACCGCCCCCTAGAGTCGGACACAACTGGACTTAATGTCAAGGGAAATCTCTACCTTTACCTATTACATAGGAGCATTTATACTTCCTTTGGTGATGGCAAGTCATCCATATCCTGAGGCAGCAAAGCATTCTGAACCATGACATTATCATCTCCATGCTTGTCAGCTGACATGAGGTTCTTAATCTGGAATGCAGTGTTTCATTTTCACCATGTGTAACAACAGTCATGCAGCCTGAAAAAATCAATTTTTATTTCATCTGTCCATGAAACATACTTCCAGACATCTGGAGAAGCATCCAGGTGTGTTTTTGCAAATGTGAGATGAGCATCAATATACTTTTTAGGGAGCAGTGGAATCTGCTGTGCTACTCTTCCATGAATGGCCTTTTCATCATGGTGGAATCATGAAAACTGAGCTTAGATAAGGCAACAGAGGTCTGCAGATCCTTGGATGTTGTTCTTTGTGACAGGTTGTCCTGTTAGACTGATTTGAGGAAGATTCACTATTATCCCAATTCTTCTCCATTCCAAGACTATGTTTCTGGGGGTGGATTGCTACAGAATTAGGAATTCATTTACCACTTTTCAGACTGATCGGTATCAATGACTTTTTTACAGAGGTTTTTGAGGTGACTGTTTACTGTTTGACTGTTTCATGAAATACTCCCTCAACCTATTCCCACATCCTGCCATTGAACAGATGGAATAAGGAGGGATGATAACTTTTTCACAAAGGCACATTGCATAATTTGTTTATAAATAAATAAAACAAGCACCAGACTTTGATGTTATTTGTTCACTCAAACTTTCTTTATATATCTGAAGGGCTTACGTGGAACTCTAATAGCATTCAGTGGCAAAGATATGCACGGACATTCAGAAAAGCCAAAAGGGGAAATACACATTTTTACAGAACTGTGTGTTTATCCATAATATTCTTGTTGAAAATATTTAAGATCAGAGTTGCTATCTATTTATATTCTGCATCTGAGTTAGATTAGGCTGGGACATGGTAGGAAATCCAGAGTTACCTTATGACCTTCATTTGAACCAATAGTATAGTCCTATCAGAAGAAAATTTGGTTCTCATCCATGCAATAGAATGATGTTTTTTTATCATGTGTAATGTAATACTAAACATGATTGTTCAGATATAAAGACCTTTGTTTTCATGTATGAGGATTAGGATTGCAGTCTACCAGCATAATTGCATCCATGATTATTAATATATAGTAAAATATAAGGCCCACTGAATTCAGTGGGGCTTACTCTCAGGAAATTATAGATAAGACTACAGCTTATTTTCTTTAAAGATTTCTGAATGATTTTTCATTCAACAGTGATTCCATAACCTCATTCTTACTGCATGTTTGCTTGTTCATGAACAAAATATCCATTCCTTTCATAGTAAAGATTCCATTTTTTCCATCCTAAGCTTAGAAAACCAGGTCATTGTCTGATCTCAATTGTTTCTCTCACTCTCTCTCTAAATAAACATTTGTTTTTCATGTCAGCTGAGGTGATGAGATGAAGAGGTCCAAGAGAGAAGACTCCTGAAGCCTGAATAAACAAAGTACCCTTGGAGATAATGTCCAGAAAATGCCAAAAAAGGAGGGAGGGACTGTTAAAAATGAAACTGTTTAAAATGGAAGCAAGCAATGGACCAATTAGTTTGGCTAAGTAGGACAGAGAATCTCCTTCATTCTCAATGATTTGAGAATGCTGAAGAAAGAGGAAGTGTTTCTCCTTCCCTCCTGCCTTTTTGGGTCACCTCAGACTTCAAATTATATATGAAAACTTGAAGTAAAAATGCTAAAATTGAGTTCTGTTAGCATTATTGATCATTTTGGAAGTAGAAGGTACAAAACACACTGCTCAAAGATGATACAGAGTCCATATAAAGTCATGTAGATATTAAGCTTAGAAATTCTGTAGCAAATAGGAAGTGTGACTTACTCTGGTGGACATTGTATAATTTTTTCACCTTCTATGAAATCTTTTAATCCTGAGTTACTGCAAGAACTTTGATGTCACTATATCAAAGAGCAGGGACTGGAAAGGAATGCTGTCAGTTATAGGTAACATTTCTAGGCAAAGTTGGTAGTGGCTATATTCCCATGAATTTCCACAATGTATCAGAGCTGTCATCTAGGACAACAAATTATCATCTTAATCTCCATCTATCTTTTAATATGAATTTACCATAGTTAGAAGAGAAAAGACCCTGATGTCCACAGAATTCTCTAAAAACTGTGGAAGTGGGAAGAAGTTACTCTCATTTTAATTTTTATGTCACATCACTTACAGGTTCTTTTGTCCATGTACCGTTTTCTTTATAATATATGGGTAATTTAAACACATTGTTCAGCAACATGTCTGGAACCAGATATGTATATTTTGCCATAATCATTATATATGTTTGGTACATACCTGTTGGATTTTCATGCTGAAAGCCTTATTTTGTGCATAGATTTTTCTTCTTGTTGTTATAGCTGTATAGGAAAAACTCAAAACACAGAATTGGATCCAATCTTAGTCATATTAACCTAAGAGACGGCTTTATACATGGACTTTACCAGATGGACAACACCAAAATCAGATTGATTACATCCTTTGCAGCCAAAGGTGGCAGACATCTGTACAGTTGGTAAAAACAGGGCCTGGAGCTGACTGTAGTTCAGATCACGAACTTCTTCTTGCACAATTTAGGATCAGACTAAAGAGATTAGGGAAGACCCACAGATCAGCTAGATATGAGCTCACTAATATTCCTAAGGAATATGCAGTGGAGGTGAAGAATAGATTTAAGGGACTGGACTTAGTAGATAGGGTCCCGGAAGAACTCTGGACAGAAGTTGGCAGCATTGTTCAGGAGGCGGCAACAAAATACATTCCAAAGAAAGAGAAAACCAAGAAGGCAAAATGGCTGTCTGCTGAGACACTAGAAGTAGCCCAAGAAAGAAGGAAAGCAAAAGGCAAGAGTGATAGGGGGAGATATGCCCAATTAAATGCAAAATTCCAGAGGTTAGCCAGAAGAGATAAGGAATTATTTTTAAACAAGCAATGCGCGGAAGTGGAAGAAGACAATAGAATAGGAAGGACAAGAGACCTCTTCCAGAAAATTAGAAACATTGGAGGTAAATTGCAGGCAAAAATGGGTATGATCAAAAACAAAGATGGCAAGGACCTAACAGAAGAAGAAGAGATCAAGAAAAGGTGGCAAGAATATACAGAAAACCTGTATAGGAAGGATAACAATATCGGGGATAGCTTTGACGGTGTGGTCGGTGAGCTAGAGCCAGACATCCTGAAGAGTGAGGTTGAGTGGGCCTTAAGAAGCATTGCTAATAACAAGGCAACAGGAGACGAGGGCATCCCAGCTGAACTGTTCAAAATCTTGCAAGATGATGCTGTCAAGGTAATGCATGCTATATTCCAGCAAATTTGGAAAACACAAGAATGGCCATCAGATTGGAAAAAATCAAGTTATATCCCCATACCAAAAAAGGGAAACACTAAAGAATGTTCAAACTATCGAACAGTGGCACTCATTTCACATGCCAGTAAGGTAATGCTCAAGATCCTGCAAGGTAGACTTCAGCAGTTCATGGAGCGAGAATTGCCAGATGTACAAGCTGGGTTTAGAAAAGGCAGAGGAACTAGAGACCAAATTGCCAATATCCGCTGGATAATGGAAAAAGCCAGGGAGTTTCAGAATAACATCTATTTCTGTTTTATTGACTGTCTGGGCTGTCTAAAGCCTTTGACTGTGTGGACCATAACAAATTGTGGCAAGTTCTTAGTGGTATGGGGATACCAAGTCATCTTGTATGCCTCCTGAAGAATCTGTATAACGGCCAAGTAGCAACAGTAAGAACAGACCACGGAACAACGGACTGGTTTAAGATTGGGAAAGGAGTACGGCAGGGCTGTATACTCTCACCCTACCTATTCAACTTGTATGCAGAACACATCATGCGACAAGCTGGCCTTGAGGAATCCAAGGCTGGAGTTAAAATCTCTGGAAGAAACATTAACAATCTCAGATATGCAGATGATACCACTTTGATGGCTGAAAGTGAAGAGGAACTGAGGAGCCTTATGATGAAGGTGAAAGAAGAAAGTGCAAAAGCTGGTTTGCAGCTAAACCTCAAAAAAACCAAGATTATGGCAACCAGCTTGATTGAGAACTGGCAGATAGAGGGAGAAAATGTAGAAGCAGTGAAAGACTTTGTATTCCTAGGTGCAAAGATTACTGCAGATGCTGACTGCAGTCAGGAAATCAGAAGACGCTTAATCCTTGGGAGAAGAGCAAAGACAAATCTCGATAAAATAGTTAAGAGCAGAGACATCACACTGACAACAAAGGTCCACATAGTTAAAGCAATGGTGTTCCCTGTAGTAACATATGGCTGCGAGAGCTGGACCATAAGGAAGGCTGAGCGAAGGAAGATAGATGCTTTGGAACTGTGGTGTTGGAGGAAAATTCTGAGAGTGCCTTGGACTGCAAGAAGATCAAACCAGTCCATCCTCCAGGAAATAAAGCCAGACTGCTCACTTGAGGGAATGATATTAAAGGCAAAACTGAAATACTTTGGCCATATAATGAGAAGACAGGACACCCTGGAGAAGATGCTGATGCTAGGGAGAGTGGAAGGCAAAAGGAAGAGGGGCCGACCAAGGGCAAGATGGATGGATGATATTCTAGAGGTGACGGAGTCGTCCCTGGGGGAGCTGGGGGTGTTGACGACCGACAGGAAGCTCTGGCGTGGGCTGGTCACGAAGTCACGAAGAGTCGGAAGCAACTAAACGAATAAACAACTTAGTCATATTTGAGTTTGTTATACTACTATAAGTCACGACTAAGCTGCACTTGTTTCACTGAGTTTGCTCCAAACATGACTAAATCTGGATCAGGATCGAGTTCTTCAAATTAAATCAAATACTGTCAGATGACATGTACACTGCAATATTCATGTTTTAGCAAAACTGAAGTTTCCACAAATAATGAGAACAAACTGTAATAAATCCTGATTGTCCATGTAGTCACAGGAAACAATCTAGTCACAGGAGACAATCTAGTTTCAACGGCACCCAACTTTTAAAATACAGTATTTTTTATCAGATGCAATGTTTGTAAGCCCATAAGTTTTTGTAGTTACAAAGTAGAACTAGAAATATATTGTTGTTGGGCTTATTTGACCTGCTCTATATTAAAAAAGCCTCATGTGAAAAAGGTTTCCCAGCAGTAGATCAATTGAATGAATGGAAGACCTCTGGATCCATTCCTCAAGGCCACAAAACAGTGGCTTGAAAGCTTGGTGTGGCTGTTTTGAGTCCTTGCCCAGAAAACCTCAAAATGGTTTTAACGATTTATGGCTTTGAAGAATAGATCACAACCTAACCAGCAGCCAAACAAAGATAAACCATCTGAAAGACTCCTATCTGAAACACCCAGACATGTTTTCCTGCTATAATTTGAAATCAGGCTTTCTCTTACGCCATCTTCAATGTTCATGTCTGTTTTGGCTGGAGCACTTTACTTCTTCGCAGGATAGTCCTAGGAATTTATGTCTACTTTGAGGAGGAATGATCCCTCCTTCAACTGAGCCAGTGCTTACCATCAGCTCTAATACCTTTTACACCTCCCTTTCCCTGCGACTGCTACAGTTGTTTTATTATAGGAAGAGAAAGATGTTGGTTCAAGACCCAGAAGAAGCACATTTGTTTAAGTATTATTTTTCTTTCCAGACTTCTTACTTTTCCCTCTGCTTTATTTCTCTTACTAAGTGCAATGATGTACCATTTCACAATTTTTTTCCACTCAATTGAGATACAAGGGTTTCAATACCATGGACACATATTTGCCAAAGTATCTTAATCTGGGCAGGATTTTCTTGAGTGAGGTTAGAGTCAAACCACCATAAGCACAGGACAGGAGCAGCTTTAATGGTAAATGCCTTTAATCATTTGTGAAGAGATGGGTTTAAAAATGGAGCTAGTGCCAGATACTGGAAGGGACACATCAGAAAACTGGCACAACCATAATGTTCCTCCTCAAAATGTTGAGGAAGCTACATCCTACAGAAGGCTTGGCCTGGCTGCTTTAAATATTTGTTTGGGATATCTGCTAGGATTAAGCAAAAGCAAAGCACGTCTTCTGCATCTGCATCCAGAAGAACTGAGACAGCATTCGAATATTGAACCTTCTAGAGGATGAGCTTCCTCACTGTTTTCAAAACAAGACCTTCACTTGTGCCCAAATACTTTGGGCACCTCTTGAAGTCTTGGTCCTGTTAAATACATCCATACACCCATCATTTTGGTGCTAGATTTATAAGTATTGTATTTATTCATTATAAGTCTAACAAATAGACAATACCCAAGCCTGTTTAGGTTCAGCAAAGCTGTTCATCATCATCATCATCATCATCATCATCATCATCATCATCATCTGTGGCTAAGTTTCTCATAAAGATGAAAAAGAAAATAATAATAATAGGGGAAGTTGGTACACCCAGGTGCAAGTGTGTATTGCTTTGGCCTATTTCACCTTTAGAACATGAGATGTGACCTTTCAGAATTCATATTCAGTCTCTTTTTTTTTTTTACCCTTTTCTTGAAGCCTCCTGAGGATCATTGGTTTGATTGGTAAATAGAGATTTTGCCTTTTTTTCTCTATACAGCTGTGGCTAAGGTAGATTAACTATCTATCTATCTATCTATCTATCTATCTATCTATCTATCAGTGACGGACTCGTCCCTGGGGGAGCTGGGGTGTTGACGACTGACAGGAAGCTCTGGTGTGGGCTGGTCCATGAAGTCACGAAGAGTCGGAAGCGACTAAATGAATCAACAACAACAACATATATATATATATATGCCAGATACTGATCATTTTTGCAGCTTAAAGGACTGAGAACCAAAATGTGCATGCATCCAGAGTACAATATCAGTTCTTTAATGGCATTTCTCTACTTTTCTGTTGTGTACCACATTGCCTAAGGAAACCAGCATGCATGAGCTCAAGTTTAGAATAATTGAAATTTCTTTGGGAAATACAGTCTGAGTGTCTGTGTGCATTACCCGCAAACACACATACGCACAGTCTTACAATCACAGATACATACAAAGTCTAGCAGGATAATCTAGCATTTGTGAGGGGTTTTTTTTTGTACCTAGCAGTAGAATATTGTGATATCTATGATGAATGCCAGGAAGAGTTCTGTTTATGACTAAGCCAACAGATGGTTGGTGTTCTCAGAGGCAGCTTACAAGCCAGAATATAAATAGCAATAGTAAGCACAAGAGAAATGTTCAATCAGAACAAATTATTAAACAAAGCTACTTTAAAATAGGCTTTGTTTTCCCTTCAATTAGATCAAAACTCTAGACATACTGTACGTACATACACAATCCATACAGGGTATCTAAAAGCTCAATTATATTTCTCAGATTTTTTCCACTACAGTCCACCTACAGGATTACGTCACTATTACACCCATCCTCTTCTTATTCCTGAAATTGATGGCTTTTGCTTGGAAATTATTTTGATTAGAAAGCCTTGTTTGAGCAGTAAATTATACTTGCCACTTTGTGTATAATGTGTTAAATTCCAAGGCAGATTCAGTTGTATAGAACACCAAGATAGGTGCATCATAAGAGGAACAACCAAGATAGTTTAAGCTAATGATCTGAGTTGTAAGCTACCTAAAAATTCATTCATTCACTCATTCATTCATTTTATACAGCTGCTAATCTCATGAGGAGTGATTCATCAAAATGCATCACTATGGCTGGATAGCTATCCCTTTCAGAACTTTTACAGCAATTAAAAGGAGAGTTAATGAAACCATTCCAAACAGCCCGTCAAAAGATAATTATATCCCAACTTTAACCTCACTCACTTTTCAATTAGTTATCCCTTATACTTTCAGAGGTGATGGGAGGGAAGAGGACCATTTCAAAACAAGATTTTTGTCCCTGTCATTCTGCCAATCTTCACAGGTTTGTTTATTCATGAAAAAGCTTGTTCATTCCCAGCCTCCCCAAGATATCACATTCAAATTAACAAGTTCACAAGGAAAGTAAATGCAATATTATTGTACAAATATTAGTTTACCTGCAGTTAAACAATCCAAGATAACATTATTAGTCTTTTTTTTTCTTTCCTAAAAGCCATGCTGCAAAAGAGGTTTGATAAAGTGCAAATACATCTACTTTTTTCCAAAACAAACAAACAAACAAAAAACAAAAGCAAAAGTTAAAGGGGGTTAAAAAAAGCTGGGTCCAAAGCCCCTGTATTTCTTCTCCCCAAATTGTCAAGCCTTGTTTATTTATTTATTTGGATTGGTTTATGTCCCAATAAACCTTTCTGCTCTGGTCAATACTCAGGAAGCATATGTGCATATAGCTGAATGTGGTCATCATTGAACAATGTGACAATGGTAAGATGATTGAGAACTGTGGTTACTTGTGGCACTGCAACTGCATTATATTCTGAGCTTTTTTTAAGATGTGCCATATTTTCATTTTCTAGAGAAAATCACAATAGTACCTTTTGGAAGTAATTATTCTCTTTTATATATAGCAACAGGGCACTGGACAGGTAGGAAGGAAAACAATTATTATTATTTTAAGGCTTTAATCAAGTAACCCAATGATATAAGTACCATGTAAAGGACACTCACTTGAGCTTTGTTTTAAAAATAAATAGCCCAGCCCTATGGCTCTGAGTTCGTAATAAAATAATTTCTTTTCTTTATCTTCTATGCATGGTTACTCAGTTAACTTTCTCCTAATATCTACTTTTTCAGATTTCACCACACAAGGACTTTACATTTTCATAATATGTTTAAACTCAAAAGAATTATTTCAAAAGCAGTTATCTTATTTTCACATAAGGAATATTTGTGAAGCCCAGCTACTTAAGACAGCATTCTCAATGAACCTTGTGTAAATGGATGATGGCTCTGAATCTATTTAACCAACTGAAATGTCCACAATTCAGAAAATGGGCTGTATGGGCAACACGCCCATTGGGGATTGGGAAGACAATGATAACTTAAGTATTTAGGTGCGTTACATTTTCCCCTGCATTCCTTGATGCCAAGAGTCCAGTAATTTAAAAAGCAAAGGAAGAAGCATGGTCAAGGTTGAAAAATAAATTGAGGGAAAGTTGGTCATGCCCCACTGCAGAGAAATCCCCATCTGACATAAAGGACATGCTGGCACTCCATCTTTTGTTAGAGTGAAACCTAATGGTCAGAAGTCTTCAATAGGGGCTGAGCTAAAGCTATTTTCTATTATGGGATCCAGGCAATTAAGCCCCAATCAGAGGCATCAAGCCATTCTGAGCCAGAAGAGAAAGGACATAGATATAAGGAAAAAAATAATAGCCCTGTTGGATGAAACTGAGGTCCATCTTAGTCCAACATTTTGTTTCTTATAGGAACCAAGCAGATGTTTCTAGGATTCTCACATGCAGGGGACGGAGACACATGCGTCTCCTACCATTGTTCCCTTACAACTGGGATATGGAGCACGATGGCCCTCCACTCAGAGCTAAGACTGAGTCTGAAGATGAATAACCATTACAGGACCTGTTCTCTATGAATTATTTGTCGTTTTTGTTGTTGCTATTCATTAAACTTATATGTTGCCCAACTCCCAGCGACTCTGGATGGTTTATAAATTATTTAAAACATTTAATTTAAAATTTAAAACATTTAAAACAAGACGTTTAAAATGACACGAAACAACAAGAAAGGTAGGGATGGCAAAATAACAATATGGGTAGAAACAAAAGAAAACAGTCTGACCTTCAGTCATCCTCATCAAATGCCTGGTGAGGTCTTCAGGCTCCTTGGAAACACCAGCAAGGTGTGGGGCATCTGATTCCAGGGGATTCCAGAAGGCAGGTGGTGCTTCATAGAAGGTACACTTCTGGGGTCCCGATGGATGGCATTGCTTAACTGAAGGAACCTCGAGTGTGTCAAACCTGCCAAGTTGAATTGACCAGGCAGGTTCTATGGGAGACAGGCAGTCCCTCAGGTAACCAGGCCCTATGCCATGTATCCAATCCCCATTTAAAGCCATCCAATTTAATGACCATCAACAAATCCCAGGGTAATGAATTCCACAGGGTGATTATGCACTGTTAAAAGAAATATTTTCTTCCATTCTATGCATAATTTGATCATGTTTTCCCTCAGTTGCTTGTTTTCCAGGCTACATTCTACACTTTTCTCTTGGGGAAGGTGTATAAATCCTCTGATCAATTGGCTTCCCCCTTCTGCATTTTTCCCAACTGAATTATGTCCTTTTTGAAATGTAGTGACTAGAAAGATATGTGTTATTCAAGATGTTTGTCTAAGCCATTTCAACATTCACAGTTTCATTTTCCATCCCTTTCCTAATGAAACTTATTCACAGAGGAAAGTTCACTACAAATTACATATCTGTCTTGCTCTTGTGTAGCCTTTTAGATCAGCTAGATACAAATGATCAGCAGATAGATGTGGATGGAGGCACCAAAGATGTTGGAAGCAATCTGCTATACACTTTTGATCTTGGTTTTCACTGGTAAGTTGAGTGACCTTATACATCTGACATCTGGCTTCTCTAATTACTGACCTATGGATTGACACAACTGCTTCCAGCATCTGACTGTAACTTTTCTAACTCTGTCTTGTAACCATAGGGGGCAGGGCAGAAAGAGTGACAACACTGCACCGTAACATTGCAATGCAAATTCTACTCCTTACATATTGCAAGCACAGAAAGGCAGAGCCTGAATCTTGGCTTCATGTCCTAACAGGCAGGAACCACGGTGAGACAAGGAATAAGTCTCTAGTGTTTTATTACTGCTACATTAGATAGAAAATCCTAACAAACTGAAGAAGCGTGAGAAAACCCAGACAGATAAACCCCAAAAGTCAAGGCTGGTCTGTTCTGTGTCTCTTTGAATGACTGCTTAATTCCTCGCTACTACGCATGTGTTTTCCCCGCTGGATAGGGGCCCCCTCCTGCTCACCATCAGTGCTCATGACACATCAATTCATCATAGGTAGGAATGGATTGCTATGATTGGAATTCTGGCATTCATACCTGATCCTCAACCCATGGCACTTTGTCTGGTCTGGAAGTCTGCTACATCTTCCAAACAAGATTGCTTTGTGGTGGTGTGCCTTTTTGGGGGGGAAGAATGAATATTAGCTAAAAGGGCAGGGAGGAGATATGTAACCTTTAGGACAAGATTAGTTAAATGAAACTAATTGTTTTTGCCCTCAATTCCACTACTATGTTCACAAAGTCTAATTAGAATATTTTTTTCTCCTCCAAATAAACAAGCAGCCTTTTTCAGGGGAATATTTTTAGAGGAGAGTGAGAACTTTGATGTAAGAGGGATGGTTGAAAAGCAGAGAGGAAGGGAGGTCTCTTTTCTTCCTCCTTTCCTGTCTCTCCAATGGATAGTGTTACTATTAATTAGGGGAACAATAAGATGAGAGGGGATGCCTGGGGCAGTCAGACACTCTTCAGAGTGAAACCCAGCCTTTCTAACTCTGTGATCTCTAGGAGCAATCCACATGATCCTCCAACTGCAGTAGCAGAATTTCAAACTGGCTATCTTATGTACTCTCTGTCAGGGGTCCCCCACCCCAGGCTGCAGACCGGTACCAGTCTGTGGCCTGTTAAGAACCGGACTGCACAGCAGGAGGTGAGCGGTGGGCGATTGGCCAAATTTACAGCCTGTGTCATGAGTACTGATGGCAAGCGAGAGGGGGCCTCTATCCAGGGGGGATAACACATGCGTAGTACTGAGGTGTTAAGCAGCCATTCAAAGAGACACAGAACAGACCCGCCTTGACTTTTGGGGTTTATCTGTCTGGGTTTTCCCATGCTTCTTCAGTTTGTTAGGATTTTCTGTCTTATGTAGCAGTAATAAACACTAGAGACCTACTCCTCATCTCAGTGCGATTCCTGACTGTTAGGACATTCTGAGTCTTTACAGCTGCTCCCCATCACGCGCGTTACCTCCTGAGCTCCACCTCCTGTCAGAGAAAGCAAGCCCATTGGCTATCTCCAAATGGCGTGAAGAAAAAAGAATAAAAGGTCAGGAAAAAGAGGAAGCACTTGAATCATCCTGAAACCATCTCCCCCCTCACCCCCCAGTCCGTGGAAAAATTGTCTTCCACGAAACCAGTCCCTGGTGCCAAAAAGGTTGGGAGCTGCTGCTCTCTGTCATCAAACCTTCACCTTATTCAGTTCCAACCAATAGTAGCAAGGTTGGAATTGTTACCAATTGTTATTTGACAATTGTGAGTGATGGTTTTTTTTTTAAAAAGCAGTCAGGATTTAAAAAACAACAAGCCAGTCAACAGTATTTGGGACACACAAAATGATGTGACCAACAGTCTGGTTTTGTCCTGAGTTCAGAGCAAAAAGCTTGTGTTTTTTTCTAAAGTTTAAGATAAAACTTTCAGAACAAGAGTGTTTTATACCATGCCTGAGATATTCAAACCACTGGTTCCAGGCATGGAACATGTTGGGCTCAACATGTTCTGCACAACCCCACTGAGCAGCTCCTGTATAGCAGCAGCCCACTGAGCTGCTTCAGCTCAGTAGCAGCCTTCACCTAGCTGTACATTGAAGATTTGTTAGTAGACAGAAAACATATAAAATCTGCAGCAGTATACCAGGGTAACTCCTTATCCCTGTGTCATACTTTGCATATATGTTTGGATAACATTTTTCTATTTTTACAAATGTTTTAAATATTGACTTGCCTACCTTTAAACTTGAAAGAAAACCAAAACATTTTTAAAAACAAAAACAAGGGTAAAATATGTCCTTTTCTGCTTATATAACGTGTGAGTATATTTAGCTGTTATGGTTTATTACGGCTCTATTGCTTATCCTAACATTTCTTTTGTTCTGTAAAGTCTCTGTATCATGTAGCTATAAATAATCTAATAGCTCCAATTATACACATAATTGCCGTTGCTGTTATTTCTCCACTGTTTCAACTACATACTAAATGCAGATCCTATTTTTTTTTTTGCTTTAGGGAGCATATTTAAAAGAAAAAGAAGAAAAAGAACAAGAAAAGAACAAGAATGGAATGGGAAGGGAAGGGAAGGGAAGGGAAGGAAAAAGGAAGAATGGATAAATATTTCCAGCAATGCTTTGATCAAGTATACTATAGTTATGCACCTGAAGATGGTGCTGTACCACAACAATTCCTTCTTCTGATCTCAGCTAAACAGAAGGTGCCAGTTTGCTCTGAGCTTCATTTTTGCCATTTTATATCAGTAGATAAAAAATGGCAAGCTTTTGCCCAGCAAAACATCATAGTGGGCAAAGCCTCAACAACATGCAGTAACGCACATGGATATTCTTGAGTTTTCTTATATCAAAAATGGTGTGCTCATGTGCCTTTCTGATTTGAAGCATTCTGTTAAGGAATAGAAAGAGATGTGCTTTTTGGCATTACTTTATGTTGTCAGGCAATCACAGATCTTCTCAACAAGTCCATCTACGTTTTGTGCAACTTCTATTTTGGGTTTCAGCCTTAGCAATCTACAGTGGATTACACAGAACATGGTTACTTCTCTATTATGTAGATCTTTCTCTAAATATGGAGATAACCAATGAGAAGATGGATGTAAATGATTTTCCACAAGAGAAAAAAAGAGATGAACTGATCCTTCCAGGACATAAGGGAGGACATTCAGTTTCAGCAGATGTTAGAAATATACCAAGAACTGTCCACACAGAACAGTGTTGGAGAAATATCTGCTTGTTTACTTTCCCTGAGGTAGATGAGGATAGAGAATGGAAAGATCTTGCATGTAGATCCTGAATGGTTCTTCATTTTAACAAACATATAAAATACAGCAGCAAATTCTTGGAAACACGTCTTCATTTGGAAGAACTCCTGATGGAACTTCAGAGTCTGTTGTGAGATCAAAGGGGTCTGGTAGCTCTGGATTCAGTACATTATGAATTCTCTTCACCATATCTGTTTGGCGCAGGCTAAATTCTGGGCAGAAAGACAGAAGATAAACCTGGTGATGATAATGTGCCTTTGGGGAAAAAATCCTAACAACACATATATACCAATGGACTCAAAACTCACAATGATTTATCAGGAAAAGAGTTGGGGGGTAGGGTTCTTTTTCTGATTTATATTTTGCTTTTCCTTCAGAGCTCAAAATAATGTATACAACAGTACTTCCTTCAATTTTATCTCAACAGCAACACTGTGAGACAGGTTAGACTAAGAGACTGAGAAAACGATTGGCCCAAATTTACTCAATAGCTGGAGTGAAAATTTGGAGCTGATTCTTCCTGGTCTTAATAGAACAGCCTTAACTACTGCACTAGACACATTGGCTCTGCAGGGTTGAAAATAGCTCAGTAAAAATATTGGCTTACATATGGTTATCATGTTTTGGAGATCTTTTTTTTTTTTAATTTAATTTTAGAGATAATGAGGAAAGGGATTGAAAACAAAACTGCTAGTTTCATAACGTCTTTATAAAAATTGATGGTGGGATCACATTTGGAACACCCCATACAGTTCTAGTTGCCATATCTGGAAAAGTATGTTGTAGAACTAGCAAATAAACAAAAAAGAGCAAAGTGATCAAGAGATGGAAACAATTTCCTATAATGGAATATTACAGCATTTAGAGCTCTTTAATTTGGAAAGAAAAAAAGACAAGAGAGAATGCAATAGATGTCCATAAAGCTACGCATGATAAAGAGGAAAGAGAGAGTGAGATTAAAGTTTTATTTCACACAATACAGTTAATTGGTGGAATTCACCAGCAGAAGGTGATAGCCAGCTATTTGAAGACCTTTAAACAAGTATCAGAAAAAATAATGGAGGGTAATGCTATTACTGGTTAGTACTAATCACAAAGACTTCATGATATGCCCAATATCAGAGTCTGTTGTGCCTCTCAGTATCAGTCGTGGGAACAGATGTGAGGCTGTACTATTCTTATAACCATCTAGCTGGGAACAGAAATCTGTATCTTTTATGTGATCCAAGATAGCACTTCCTACATTCTTATGATGAACTATATCTTCTGAAACTCTCTATCTGCAAAATTATTAAAAACATAAGATGCTGTTATTTCAGAGAAGAATGGCATAGTGCTGTAAAATGGCAGCTTTAGATTTCTGGTGCCTGAGCTCACAGTCTTCATCAGAGTGAAATTTTCTATCTTTCCTTTTATAATGCATGGTGATAATGTAACATCAAAACAAGGCTTCCTCAGCCAAGTAGCTTCAGAGTTCCTATAGTCTTTTTCCATTCTAACACAAACACATTTTGAAAGAAAATTATCCAGCTGATCACACAATCAATGTATATTCAAGTAGTTATCCAATCATTTGTCTGACTGTTCATTCATATAAATTACAATCAGTCTCACAATTATGATGAGCAATTAAGAAGAATAGTTTGAGGTAATAGCCAGATCTGTTCCTCTCCAAGCTCTTAGACCTCCTGACAAATTGTTCCTGCTTTCTTGATATTTTGCCATGTCACTACTAGACCAGATACCAGCTTCCATATGCACAGTCAGGTATAAAGTAGGGATTTTATCATGCGTTTTGCAGACTTGATTTTTCACAGTCCACTAAAAGATATTTTAAACTAAACCCAAAATATCTGGTTGTCTCAAAATGAATCAGCTAAAACCAAGCTAAAATAATTTCAGGGCAAAATTCAGAATTTTCATCTAGTTATTTAATCCAGAATGGCACAAAATCCAGAAGACATCTCTGGATGATGTTTGATGGCAGGTAGTATATTTTTGAAAACTAGGGTTGCACCTGTTATCTGCATAACTAGCAGAAATTTAATGAGGAATCATTTCTCATCATTTGTGTTGTTAGCTTATGTCATGACTGGTTTAATTTAACACTACATGACTGGACTTTCACAGCTTGGAAGGCAGGTCAATTCTGAATTAGCACCAGCTTTTGCCCTATAATTTCCCATGATACATTATGTATATGAATAAATACTTATTTGAAGATAAGCAAATATTAAAACAAAAATTACAGATCAAGACAGAAGCATAGTAGAAAAGAAGTCAGACTGACCAATTAATATCTATGATGGTTTGATCACTTGCCATCCAGATTATTATTACACATATTGTCAGTTTATGTAAAACAAAGCATGGGTCTGTCTTGTATCTGGAGAAGTCTAGATATAGTCTTCATTCAAAGACAGAACATATCAGAATTAGAAAAGAAGAATGTCTGTGTTTATCACAAACAGTGAGACCAACAATTCCTTCCAGTTTTTTTTTTTTTTAGAGGCATCAACAATTTTCTTTCTCTACACATCTACATTGGCTATTTCTCCAAATCAGTATAAAGTGAAACAAATTCCAGAATCATGCTTATGAGAATTTTGGATGTGATTATCATTGTGATATATTTATTCATCAATCTTGTTAGAGATATTTTATTGTTGTTGTTAACTGCTCTCTGAAGAGATGATTGTTCCTGTTGGGGTGTTTTTCTTTCTTTCTGTCTGTATCTGTCTGTGTGTGTGTGTGTTTGCATGCACACACACACATTTGGTTCAAGAGATTAATCTAAACTTGAGAAAATAACCTAAAGAACATGTTACTTGAAATGTATCTGAATCTTTATATTATACTGCATATCTGTTAAGGGTCTATGAAGTTTTAATTTGAATATTTAGTTCAAAACTAATTTGACTTTGTCTCCAAATTGATTTGACTTTCCAAACTGGATATGCATTTTGGACTGAACAGTAAAACAGGATTTATGATTTGGATCTGAATGAAATTGGCTGTCTTAACCTTCAAAATGATTTGACTTTTTAAATTGAATGAACCTGATCTGATGATTAGATTGGTAGTCCACTCAAAATGACTTTCCAAATTGAATTGATCCAAATAAACTGATGATTCAATATGAATGGATAGATTGAATAAGAACCAGTTTGCACACCAATCATTGTTTGTCATTCAGATAATAATTCCCCATAAACCTGTTCCATTCTCTATTAGATTACCTTAACATTCCTCCTTTTTTATTACATTTTAAAAAAGGGATAAGATATTGTGGCTCAGTATAGAGCTATAGCTTTGCAGGCAGAAGATCTTAGGTTCCATCTATAGCATCTTCAGGTACAACTGGGAAGATCTGGACAGCAACTACCCATCACAGTTGACATTACTGTGCTAGATGGACCAATGGTTTGAGAAGCTAGTAAGTGTGGGTAACAAATTTACAGCCATAAAACAATAATTCCTGTCTAAACAGCAGGTTGTAAACAACTGTTTACAGATGCTTACAGATTATTGATGCATCAAAGGAGTCTGAACAGAAAGATACAACAATTCTAAAATTTTAGTAGACCCAGTTATGTGCACATGGTGGCATTATGATGGGATTTCTTTAGAATAATCTCAGCAAGCAAATGGAAGTTAGGAAATGGCAGAGACAGGAAAAAGCTTTGAAGAGAATAGGTTGTGAATATTTCATTTAAAATGGAAATTGAGAATAATGCAAGAGGAGAAGCAATTAACCAAGGAATGGATCAGAGGTCGGCATATAAATTGGTGGTAGCAAAAATTGCTGATAGGAGAAACAATAGGGGATGAGATTAGGTAGAAAATAAGAAAAAAAAATGCAAGTTATATCATCTAATAGTAACAATTTGCCTTTAAGCACATCCTGGGTTATGGTGTGTTGCAGCAAAGGATGTAGGGCAGAATATATAAAACTAACAGTAAAAGTAGTTCACTGATGATGACCCATGGGAGAAGCACTGCAGAAGGATTGAAACTTTGCACCAGAATGTTTTATTTCTTCTTTATCATTCATAAATGATACGGAAATAAGAGATAGATATAGCCATTAAAGTCCCTCATTGCACCCCTACTTGACTTTTTCTGGGCTAAAAATGCAAATCAGGAACAGGTCTGGTTAGTAGTTGGATGGGAGATCTCTAGGAGTACTAGGGACACAGGCTAGACTGGGAAGTCAAATAACACACAAAAGAAGGCAATTGCAAACCACTTATGTACCGTTGCCAAGAAAACTGCTGGTTGTGTCCATGTAATCAACAAGAGTTGAACTTGTCTCGAGGGAGATGCTACCTTTATAGTCATTAAGCATACAGGAATTAATTGAAAAACACTAAATGTTCATTGCCAACACCTCTTCTGGTTCCTGTCCCTCCTCCCTCCTCTAGAATTCTAATTCTAAAGAGTAAGGCAAGTTTTAGAATAAGTACTGCTTGACATTTACTTTTCTATATATGATAGTTATTTGAAAATGAGTATCTGCCAGTGCTGTAGCATCAAAATTAAATTCCCCTCCTCATTAACCATGCAAATAGCATAGCATAATCTCAGCAGTATCTCTTTGGTACTCTGAGACACCCCTCAACATTAAAGAATTGCCACTTATCAGTATACTTACTAATTATCATAATGCAAAGGACAGCTAAAGAAAAAGAGGATGTTAAAGGTTCTGATTATATTAATTTGCCTCCTTTCCCTAGTGAATTTCAATTAATCCAGGAACATCAGTTTACAACAGTGAAAAATGACATTCTCTGTATAAGCTCTAGGTGGCTAAATCATGCTCCATCCTTATTTTTAAATAAGACAGAGCCATATTTACGCTAACTGTGTTACATTTCCAACACTCCAAGATCAGGTTAGTATTCAGACAGAAGGTTGTTGTTTTACACATTTTCCGGGTTATATAAATCTGAAGGAATAAGCACGATTTCTGGAAAATAGCTGTCATCATGCAAATAATAAAGAACATTCTTATTTGCTTTATTTCTCCATTTCCATTTCAGTGCTTTCATATTTTTGAAAATCTTTCATCATAGAATAAAGTGCACAATGTGACATACATTTCTATAGCCTAAATGGCAGCAGTGGGCAGGGGGGCAGCATAGACCATGAGTACCGTTACTCATACTGTAGTGACTGAGAACTATATATATTTTTTCTACTAAGCATTTAAATTGTCTTCCTGCAACACCACTGCTTACATTACCAGCAAATTTATCTAAGGCAATGTCACTCCTTCAGATTTCTTGTTTAATTTTAAATATTTCAGGGATTGGATGTAAAGCACCATTCAGAACAGTTGCAGCTTTGTCGCATGTAAGACAGCATAACTTGCTTAACTGGGACATGGAGGGTGGGAGGAACTGTGTCTGTGATCTCACCTGTTCTTGTTTGGGTCTAAAATAACTTCCCCAATAAAATTAATCCCCATGTCAAGCAGCTAATTATTGGAGAATTAACCATCCTTTCCAATAACTATAATTCAGACAATATTCTCTGCTATCTGTTGGTCTGGAAACCTGATTTGAAATCAGTTTTAAAAAGATATCGATAATTTTATTCATGAAATTGTTTCAGTCTCAGCAAGTGGTAGTCCCTGGTTCACCTCATTTGGGCTCACAGGCTAGTGAGGGAGAGGCCTTATTAGTACCTGAATGGGAGATCATCAGCAATCCCACAGCTGGACTGGGAAGTAAAAAAAAAATAAAAATAAAATAAATCCCAAAAGGCAATAGCAAACCACTCCAATACTCTTGTCAAGGTAGCAATATAACATGTTTGAATTGTCCATTACATCACCAGGAATTGAGCTTGATTCAGAGGAGACTTTATCTTTTTTAATTATCTCAGATAGGGGCACTGTAATCTTCTCCCAAAATGATACCTGACTAGTCATAATGGGGTTACAGTTGATATATAATAAAACTGAGTTGCATTTTGCTGGGATGCCAGCTCTAAAATTATCACACAAATTCCCCTTTTTTTCTCCCATGCTGTCACTACAGATTTTAAGGAGATTGGCAAATGAATGTTGGAACAGTAATGCCAGACTTGCATCATACCAACTCTGTAAGTTAAGCTTTTCTTCTCACTGTAAGTATCTCTTAGCAACCAGGATGGAGAATCTATTTATTACATGTATGTTTTCTTAAGCAATTAACTAGTTTCTCCTGTTAGGAAGCTGCTCTACACTGCTTTGTATGTGTGTGTGTCTTCTTTCTTTTTACCAAATTAAGATCTCTTTGCCTAAGTGCTGTTTCAGTAAAGATCTGTAGACTTGGGACACCAGTTTTTGAAGCAAGTTCTCTGCAAAGAAGAAAGATATGTTGCTTCAGGTAGGCAAGCTGGATTCTGCAATTTTAACATGTATTATTTGTATTGGGTCAGGAATATTCTGCTTGGTTGATTAACACTGATGATTTTATTTCTGGATAAGGCTTTTTAAAACCATTAAAAATGTGCCCCATTACTTGCATTTTGCTAGAAGATGAGATGTAACATCTTCAAGCAAAGATACTGCTGGTGTGGGATAATGGTCAGAGCAGGTCACTTGAAGCAGGTTTTTTAGCCATTCACCCATGAAGTGAATCTTCATGGACCTTCGGTTCATCATGTCCAAGTCCCACCTACCTCATAGGCAGATAAAGTATAAAAATTCAGGATACCCTCCACTGAGCTTTAAAAACTCAGCAGCAAGATATAAATTTTATGAACACATGCATAAATAGAGTACAGGTAATGGTTTTATGTAAATAAGAACAATTGTTCAGTCATAAACCTTTAAAAGTTTTCATGATTACAAGCTTTCCTACTCTCTTGATATCTATATTTACATGTTCTGATTACACATTAAAAAAAAAAAACCTATAAAACCATCTAAGCCTATACAAGAACACTTATTTAATTTGTTCATAGACGTGTAGACAGGGGAAAATGTTCTGACAAAATCATAATCCTGAGCGTTATTAGGACTGTAATGTAATTTTTGTCAGCTCTGAAAACCTGCAGTTTGGAGGAAAGGCATTATTTCAAAATGATTATATTTGCACTCGATCTGAAATTCCAATGCACTTGGTGAAATGTTAAATACTTTACTGTGTGCAATAAAACAGGACTGATTCATTACTGATTACTTTCAGGAGTTTGTGCACAATAGACTACTAGTCACTCTTAAAGCTATACTCCATCATGTTGAACTTAATGAATGTGGATTCCTGCATAAAAAAAAGATCACACACTTGTACACAGAGTACAGCACAAAACTAGAATTTACCAAGGTGGTCCTCTAAATGGTGGATACTTATAATTTGACTGACAGTGCATACAAAATTGAGGAATACAAAAAACAAAGGTTTTTAAACTACATATTTAAATAGAATAATTTTAAAATACTAGCTAAAAATGGGAACTATTGCTTCTGTTTATATGTGTGGAAATCCTGTCAGTGGAGTCCTTGGTGCTCTCTGAGCCTAGTTGTTTTCTTGCAGATGTTTCATTGCTAGACTAGGCAACATCTTCAGTGCCTTTCAGTCTCAGATGCTGTTTCAATTACTGTTCATCTCTTTCCCTGATTTTTTAAGAATATTTTTGGTTAAAGATTTTGATTACTATAGTAAAAGCAAATACAAACTAAACTCAGAGAGAGAGAGAGAGAAATAATAAAAAGTGCAAGGAAAGAAAAAGAAAAAAGAAAAAAGAGGAAATTAAGACAAAGAAAAGAATTATTTAAAGTGACTTCTGATCATCATTAGAACAAGTATAAACAAATTTAATAACTCTTCACCCCTATAAGGTTACAAACAAATATCTCTTCTTCCCATAACCCATCTCTTATCTATATGCAAATCCATAAATCATTAACTTTTCAGTCCTGGTGCCAGCAAAAAGTCTGTAAAGGGTTATCAGAGCTTTATAGAAACATGCCTTATTTTAACCTTGATCAAACAAACCAACTTTATATTCTTTCCTTTTACTTCTAACAGTCTTGGTCTTTAATTCATTCAGATGTTGTCATAGGATTTGATCTCTCTTCATTTTTTTCTTTTTCCCATCCCAAAGGCTTTTTCGCAGCTTTAGCAAACCTCTTCTGCAAATCCCATAAAAGTCATTACCAAGGTCATTCTCTTGGTTTGTCATTTGTATTTCCATTTTAATTTTCAAAGATTTAACCAACTTATTTTGTATATCCAGTAGAAAGTCCTTGTCATTTGTGTTTCCACTTTAGCTGCCTTCTTGCAGCAGACATCAGTGCTGACATTGTAGCTGCTAATTTCTGACCCCATCTTCAAAAATCTCCTGGAGTATTTCAAATGTAAGAATGTTTTGTGTCCTTTTGTAAATCCCAATACTAACCAAAAACAAAAGGCAAGTTTTCACTCCCACTCCTTTTCCTTTTCTGCCTGGAATCTTTAGTCCCCTTTAGTGTCCAATTTCTGAAATCATAAAGTCTCAAACCTCTGTTATGACTAAGGATTGTTGTTGTTTATTCATTTAGTTGCTTCCGACTCTTTGTGACTTCATGGACCAGCCCATGTCAGAGATTCCTGTCAGTTGTCAACACCCCCAGCTCCCCCAGGGATGAATCCATCACCTCTAGAATATTGACTAAGAATAGCAAAAACAATTTGGTTCTCACAAATGGCTGTTTACTTATATAATTATTTCCAAAATCTTATAGTAAAAGTCTTAATATTCCAAATTTGTCTGGACCCTTAATTCATTTATACCTTTCTTGGGTCAAGATATTATTTAGCTTTGCCATTTATTTCCAATTCTTTACATTCTTAAGCTTATTGTTATTTTTTTATTTTGTTCAAGAATGATGGTAAACTCACCAGATGGCTTTTCAAACTTGTCATTCCAAAGACCTTAAGATAGTAAACAGGGAATTTCTGAAAGTGATTAGAGAGTGAGATTAGCGGACCCAGTGTCCCTTAAAAGGTTCCACTGTGACTGCAAGCATGATGGCTGTTCCTTTCATCTACTGGCACTCAAACCTACAAAAGGATGCTATCCTGTGGTCTCCTTGTGAGGAGCAGCCATCCAGAGCACACATGGGTAATCTCCCATCCTCTCCTTCTCTGGAGAGTTCCCATAGAACTGGTCTACTTGCTGGTTCTTCAGTCTTTGCTCTGGTCATTGTCTCCATTCACTTGGAATGTGCTTGTTTGCCATGACTCACCTGGAGGTCATCTCTTTTCCTGATTCTTCTAGCTGTCTCTGTTCTGCCAAGTGTCTGAGCACTGATCAGGTGCTCAGGCAATTGTTTCTTTTTAGATCCAGAGATAATAAGCACGGCAGTGGCTAAATAGACTTTAAGCTTTATTATAAACTTAAGCAAACAAAGTTAAACAGAAACACAGTTTAAACCAGAAACACAGTTTAGGCAGATTATACACAAGCATAAAAAGCATAGCATAAAGAAAGAAATCATAACATACCCAAGCAAATTGATACCCAATCCCTTTTATGTTGCCAGGAGCCTCCTGACCAAGGCAACAGAGACCCCCCAGAGTGGCAATATTCCACAGCACCCCATGTGCAGAATCTGTGCAGAAGCTCCCAAACTCCAAAACAATTCTAAGGGTTTTATCCATGTCTGTCCCTCAAACCTCATGACCATGTTTCCATGGTTGCAGGCTACGAAACCTGACTTTGACTAGGAAGCTTCCCAAGGCCCAAAAATACCTGTCTATGACATCATCCAAGAGCCTGGGAAGTTTTACAGATAATCTAGTGCTTAACAAAACAATCGGGGGGGGGGGGTTCTTTTATCTCTCCCCCCACTCTAAGCAAAGATAGGTTCTGGAGGTCTGTTGGAGGAGTGAGCTTACAAACTTTCAGTCTTGTGGTTTTATCCCCACCCCATGCCAAACTGAAATAAAAAACAAGCCAATTAAACATCAGGCATAACTCAAAATAAACTCTAATCTCCTTCGTGTGAGGGGGGAAATCAAAATATGTCATTAACTCCTCAAGATAACAATAATTTTCTGCATTGCCACTACAGTCTCTCTCTATGCCTGAGCATGCTGCTTTTGATATTCCTAAGGAGGCATGTCACATTGGGAAGGTGATGCAATACCCCTCATTGAAATGAAGACAAGAACAGTTTGACTTGATGAGTTGCTTGTATTATAAGTGCTGGAGGAAGAAGTGGAAGAGGCTTCTGAGCAGCAACTTGGAGGTTACTTTATGCAATAGCTTTGATAATTCTTTGAGCTTCTTTGAGCTTCTACTGAAGTGAAACATCTGCTTAACATTTGCACAGCCCTAGAATACATCAATTTTACTCAACCAGATGCCTTCCAGGTATTTTTTCAATCTTTGCCCATCCACTGAAGCTCACTGGGTGACTTTGGAACAATCACTGTCTCTAAGTCCAACCTAATTCCACAAGGATGTTGTCAGGAAAAAAAAAAATGCCTGGAGGGAAGGTGGATTTAATTAATCCAAATTCATTAAATTAATTTAATTCTAGCCAACTCTTTTTTGTGACATTTGGAAAGTGTCAGATTGGGAAAAGCTAAGATGACAATATGTACATTTCCCATATTGGGGCACCCATTTTTTCCCCCATACAATGGCTCAGAAATTATTATCCTAAAACAAAACATAATATGATGCTTCCAGAATGTCCAGCTGAGCACTGCTATGCAAAATGTTAAGAAATACTTTTGTTTTGTTTTATATCCAAAACAGAGAGAAGAAATGTACCCTCACTAGCCACTCAAAAAGTATTTATATTTCCACACTTCCTTCCAAATTGTGTATGTGTGTGTGTGTATGTGTGTATGTGTATATATCCCAATCTTCACTGCAAGGATGGAAACACACATTTATCACAGACATGTTTCCCAGTACTGCAACTCCAAGCCTGTTTCTTGCTATTTGTCATGAAGGAAACAAAGCCCCCAAATAGCTTCCATGAACACAACATATAGCAATGATTTTATCTATATATTGTAAATTAACACAGACTTACTCAAAGATAGCCAGTATGAAAGTAAATCTAGTGCTTGCAGGAGTTAGGATCTGAAGAGGTGGAATGTAATCAAGGGTTCTTGTTTCTTGAACAGGATGTTATCAGCCCCTAAGGTCCATTTTAGCACTTTCTGGTAGTCAAAAAATTGAAGTTATGGATCCATTAGGATATAACTAGTATTTTTTTCAGGATTTTATACTTGCTACTCAGCAGCATCTGTGGGGAAGACAAGGGGGTGGGGTCAGACATCTGTCCGAACAAAAGTGTTGGAGATTTCAGGACAATGCTGTAACACTACTGCCATCATTCAGACAAGATCCTACAAGATCCTGCAGATGATGTATTCCACACACCATTCTTTTTAGGACTTTTCACCTCCAGACTTGGATATCTGCTCTGGAGAACACAAATTTCAAGCCTGGATTCAGATAAGCTACTCCTGGCCTTGACAACGTAATTCCCAATAGTTAAGAAGGACTTTTTGGCCAGTGATAGCATCTGAAGGAACATAGTTTCCTTTCTTGTTGTCCTGAGAGGCTAGAAATCAATAAATTTTCAAAAGTTCTGTGGCAGGGCCTTCTGGAAGAACCAGAAATGTAGTTAATATTTAGACAGCTAAGTAGGATCAGGCCTGATTAGTTGTTGGATGGGAAACTATGAGGAAATCTCAGGACTAGACAGGAAAGTAAAAAAGGAAAAATCCTGGAAGGCAGCAGTGACAAGCTATTTATATATTGTTGCCAGGAGAACATGGGTGTATCCATGTAGTCACCAGGATTTGGTCTCAACTTGAGGATACTTTATCTTTTTCTGGGAATTCCTACATTTATTTTTAAGCAATCAGAGTTTATTTTTTAAAGGGAATAGAAAAAAGGAGAAACAAATTATCATCCCTTCAAGGTGGACCAAGCAAAGTTACCTTTGTGAAAACTAAGGAGGGTCAAGTCTGAGGTGCTTTCTCAAATTACATTTCTGCCCCAGACACAAATTTCTTTTATCTGACCATTGTCTTGGTTGTGACTCTTTCTCCTGTTCCTCAGGTTTACTCCTTCCTGTTACACAAAAACTGTTCCATGTGACTCCAGCTCTGCCAGAGTGAAGGCAACATGGCTATAGGATTATTCTGAAATTGGGCAGCTGCAATCAGTGATGAGGCTGTTCTGCGAGAAAAATGTATCACGTCAGTTAGGACAATTCTATCGCCTTTCTAATGATAACAGGTACTTTATTCAGCCAAACAAATGTTATTTGAATGAAGCCTTAAACAGGCATACTTTTTAGAAACTGGCATCAGGCACCAAGTACCATTCTGTCAAATAGCTGGCAGTAGATTAACTCTGACATCCAATGACATGCCAAATTCTGACAGAATAAAAACTTACTATATAACCAATGTCAGTCATTCAGCGAGTGCCACTTCAAATGTTTATCCTATTAGAGGAGACATCCATCTGTGCCAGAATTCAAAACATGGCTGTGTGTCACTGAATGTAAAAATTCACTGAATATGAAACCTCACAGACTATGAAAGTAAAAGTATGTGAAGATGTGCAGACTTGAAGTGTGTAGGTTTAAAGGCAAAGAGCAATGAAGAAAAGGTGAAAAGCAAAGGAAAAGGAGTATCTTTCTTTGAAGCAAAGAACTCTTTGATATTGTGTCAAGTAAGGTTGTATCAATCAGTTGAAATTCAGTTGACATCAATATGTCATTCATTCAAGTATTCTACTGTTGGATTTTTCTAAAAAAAAATGCAAAAAGAATTCTGCAACTATTTCATAAAATTTCCTTTAATATATGGGACATATTCATCATTCTCTAAATATCTTGTTTACACAATCATCCTTGACACGTACCATTGTGTGTATGACTTCTCAAAATCAATCAATCATTCATTCATTCATTTATTCATTCATATGCAGCCCATCTCAGCAAGTGACTCTGGGCAATGAACAATTTTAAAATAAATTAAAAAAAAACAAATTCCCATCATAACTACAAAAATTAAAATACACAGCAGCTGAGGAAGTTGTCACAATCAATAGTTGTTAGTACTTTCAGGAGATGGGACCCTTCACACAATCAGGGCCCCAGGCCTGGGCACAGAACCAGGTCTTTGTAAGGCTTGCAGGGCTGGGGCCATCCTGATCTCTGGAGAGAGAATGTTCCATAAGGTGAATACAATGGCAGAAAAGGCATGTCTCCTGGGCCCCGTCAACTGGCATTCCCTGACCAATGGGACTCGAAGCATGTCCCTGTGCCAGATCAAATGGGTAGAAACAACTGGGAAAAGATGGTCCCTCAGGTAATACATATAGTGCCAAGTATTTTCTGTGTTTTATACACTTAAAAAAAGGATATGTAGTTTTATATGCAATTTTTGAGGCAAGAATCATTTTGTGGTAGATGTTAGGAGCTTAAGGGTGTGCCCATCTGTCATAATGTGGTCTTATTGATGGCGTTGTAGTTCTGTATGTCTGTTTTTTAACTTGTTTTTGCTATGGCTATTGTTTTTAATTGTCGTTAGCTGCCCAGAGTCACTTAGGTAAGATGGTCAGCTATGCAAATCAAATAAAAAAAAAATAACAATTCTATTCTGGTAGATTATATCTTTACTATCTGTGATAAAGGTCTACTTCCACAGTTTCCTACTGTACCATCCAAAAGCCAAATATAACCTAAAATATAGAAAGGTACAGTATGTGATTATCCACTAGCTGTCCCTAAATGCTTCCTGCTGATTATTAATTACTAATATGCTCTTTTAATAAGTATTAAAGCAATATTTAATTAAAACAATCCATCAAGAAATACGATGCCTTGCAATTAACAGTCATCAAAAAGGAAAAAAAAAATCTACTAGAATAAAATATATATTTACTATGTAATTTAAGGTCCTCAGAAAAAGAACTCTTCAGAACTTGTGGCCTGATATACAGTAAGTTATGTGGTATAGGCACAGACATTAAAGGGACCATATCATTCCTTGCAACTAATTATGTTTTAACCTTTGGCTTGACCTCAAAAAAGAAAAAGAAAGAAAGAAAGAAAGAAAGAAAGAAAGAAAGAAAGAAAGAAAGAAAGAAAGAAAGAAAGAAAGAAAGAAAACCCATTTCTGAGTTTTAGGGAAGAAATAGGGAGCCAGTGAATCAAAACTCTGTGGGACAGATATTTCATTTCTATAAACAACAGCAATAGTGATTCATTAGGAACTATCTAAAGACTCTTCAGATATAGCCCTATTCAGAGCACACTGAAGTTATCCAACTGTAATGTCACCATTGTCACAATTAACTGTGCTTCTGGTACATCAGCTTTAATTGGATGAAGGCACTCTTGGCTATTACTTGATCAAAGCTGAACCTGTGAGCATTCCCAAATGGTGAACATGCTTTGTCAAGGGGAATATTATGAAATCTAAAAGAGGAATTTGTTCAGAGGCTTTCTAACTGGAAGCACATCTTTATAACTGAATTTTCAATTACTTAGCTCTCATCTAGCACCTTTAATGTAACCAGAATGACATTTCCTCAGCATTAGAGAAAAAAGTTGTGTGTCATCAGCAATAGATTCCTTTTCACCTTGAAAATCTCCCCCCATGCTTCCATGGATGTCTTCTGTAACCCGAGGAACAAAATCAACCCAATGAGACAGCAGCCAGAAAGAAGTCAGCAAATATCCATCTGCATCTTCTTCTGAATCTGGCTCTTTATTATGGACTGGAACTATACACCCTAAGGCCACCCACTGCCCCCACAAATTAGTGCTACTAGTGCTACTGTTAGTGATACTGCTTCAGTCTAAAAACAATTCTGAAGTTACTTGGAAATGGATCTAAGTCTCCTGGATCTGAGATGCCACTATACTTCTATTTTGTAGAAAAAGATACAATTAGAGTTGATCAGAAATTTCAGCAAGCCTCCTATGGCTGCCAAGAAAGACAGTGGTCAAACAGGTAATGGAGTTTACATTATCAAGTATATAGTCTACAACCTTAGGTTGAACAGTTTCAGTATATCCATTGCAATAGAGTAAACAGATGCCAAATCACCACAACCATGTTTATTAAGGCATATACTATTTATGTAATTCACAAAGTATCTAGATGACCCATAATAGTGTCATCCTGGAAAGTCTGTGTAGGTTTGATGGTGGTGAAGGCTGACCTTAAATTGATGAGGTTCATCATCAGCTTCATGTATATGGGATAGCTATCTGTATCTTTTCAAGAAGCACACAACAGTTCAATCACAGAATAAATGGTTCTAATGCTCTTTGATGACGCTTTTTAATTTCAACAAGTCAAAATTAGTTGAAGCATCAAAATCAGACCAATGTTCTGCTCCTCTGAAAAAGAAAAAGAAAATCCTGCTGTGATCACATCAGAACTCTTAGTTTCTCTGTTTTCAAGTTATTCTTCAGGTGCTTCTGGGAAAAGGGGATAAAGCGTTACTCCTTTTCCACAGTAATGGCTCATTGGTTGTCATTTCTTTGTTGTTTTCTCCAGGGTGTTCCGAAGCAGAAACTGGAAAATGTTATGCAGTTTTTCCCTTTGTTGTGATAGGGAATGAGGTTGGGTACAAGAACTTACACCACAATGTATAGATATAGAAGCACTGAAAGATATAGACGTTCTTAGCAAGGTTGGCACATTGAAATGGATGAGCCACGACAAACATACTTTCCAAACTGCTAAGTATTTAAACACAGAAGTGCCTAAACATCTTCGGGCTGTATTTACTTAAGCAAGATTCAAGCAGCTGGACATAATGGTTAAATGTGGAAGGTTTAACCCTTATAATGAATGTACTTGCATTTGTGTTGCTCCAGAAATAGAAGACATAGCACACATGTTATTTGAATGCCAATTGTATAAGAAAGAGAGAGATCAGTATCTAGGACCACACCTTAGATGAACAACCTACTGGGATCCTTATATTAAAATAAGTTTCAGGTGTGGTCAGAATTCAAAAATTACTTATAATATGGCCCTTTATTTGAATAAAACAGTTCAGTTGAGGTCTGCATAGCTGAGCCCACTATGTGATTGGGGTAAACTGTAAGGGTGATTCAGAAATATGGTTTGCACTTTTATTCCTTTTCTTATCTAATTTGCTTTGATTCTATTTTTATATATGATCTGATTAATGTTCTATATTTTGTATTTTGATACAGCCTAATGGCTAATCAATAATAAACTATACTATACCATAATGTATGGAATTCCAACTACATGAACTTAATACTTTGGGATTTCATACAAGTAATGGCTAAGAGCACAGCATTCGTTGAAGCAACTTCAATGGGTGATATATCTGTAAGTTACAGTGCCATCTGAGCCAAATGGCTAATTCTCAGCATTGCACAAAGAGCTCTGGGTAATATACAGTATGAGAAATTCTTGACAAACTGTGCCTTCTGCTTTCTAGCATGTGATGAGAACTCTTCTTTTAGTTTTAATGAAGAGGTGCTGTTACTCTGTCACTCTGCTTGATTCACTTTCGATATATTTAGCACTTTGAAAAGATAATTGTGAATCGGTACATTGTTTGAAAAAAAAATCATTTATTTATATAAAATGTATGCATCGTCTTCCTGCTTTGAAAGCTTGAAAAGGGGTTGTTATATTTGTTTTATCTATCAAGGTTATTTTTGATAGATTACTCTTCATCTCTTCTATGGATTTCAGCATGAATGAATTATTGCAGCTTACCAAAACAAATATCTTTGTAGCACAAGCAGCAGCCAGAAAAAAGTTAATTTTAGTAGCTGTCATTGTTTAGTCTGAAATCAACACAAAACATTCAGAGAAAATTGTGAGTAGCTATTATAAAATTTTGCTACCAATTATTTTTTTTAAGAAATTCACTTTAAAAAGCTCATAATTTAGAATGACATTTCATGCAAAAATTACTACAGATTGTATTTATACTAATCTGCTGAAGTCTACTTGAGGCCTTTTCGATTTAACCCACGTCTTACAATATGAACAAACGTAAGTATGGAATTGTTTAAGCGAGAAAATGTTTTCTATATGATCATTTTCTTGGTTTAGTTTAACTTACAGGTAGTCCTAGTTTAATGGCTACTCATTCAGCAACTGTTTGAACTTACAACAGTGCTGAAGGAAGGGGACTTATGACAGGTCCTCGTAGTTGTGGCTATTGCAGTGTCCCCACATTTATGTGATTGCGATTCAGGTGCTTGGCAACTATTTCACAATTTCAACGTTGCAGCATCCTGTGGTCATGCGATTGCCATTTGTAACCTTCTCTGCCAGCTTCTGACAAGCAAAGTCAATGGGGAAGATGACAAGAAATTGCAAATGGTGATCACATGACATGGCGGCTAATGACTGTGTGAGATTCACCTAAGGATGGCAACTGAGACTCCAGAAGTGCTGTCGTAAGTTGGCGCAGTCACATAATATTGTGCTTTACAGCCATGTCACTTAGCGACAGAGTTCCTGATCCCAATTATTGTTGGTAAGCAATGACTATCTATATTTGACTTGTAAGCACTCAATAGTACAAGGCAATTCGAAGACATCAACTGTATTCAGATTTTTTTCTAACAAAATTCTTCACTGCTAGGGAGAGAAAAACATATAACTCTTCATAAATGGGCATAATAAATTCTAATACATACAGGAAAAAAATATAGAAATAAGCCTAGCAATGGTAGCTTCCTTCACTGCCCCAAGGAGCTGCATTTCTGCCAGTGTCATATGGAGGTCAGTGTTACTGCACCAATATAGAACTATAAAAAGCTAGTTTGCTTAAAATTCAGCTAACATTGGACAAATGCAACTGTCAGCATTTGGGGGCCCTGAATAGCTGTAAAGGTTAAATATCAATTTGTTTTAAAACAGAAATCAAACTCTCTCTTCCAACTTAAGCAGTGAATCTAATAGCTTCCAGCCCATTATCACTAGCAGGAGAACAAGAGGCCCTGGCTTTAAAATAGGACTCCCATAAAGTTGAGGTTATACAGTAATTCAATGCAGATTAGTTTGGGGAAGTTTCTTAGAGGGAACTGAAACTCAAAATGCTTTCACTGCCAAGATCCTGCATTTAAGCTCTGATCCAAAATCTCATCCAAGTGAATAAGAATTTTTCAACTAATGCTGAAGTTCTACACATAACTACTGAAGAGTAAACTCTGTTGAACATGGTAAAATGTATAATGTATTCCTGAGTAAACAATAAGACTATGCAGGGCACACACTGTTTTAGAGCAAACTGAATTTCTTAAAATGGGGTGACAGCATACAGATTATTGGTCAGAGGCTCTTGTGTATAATAGAAATACAGGAAGTTCCATTATACCAAGTGAGATCATTGATACATCTAGCATTATCATTACTGATTGATTGTCCAAGGTTTTAGCAATAGTATTTCCAACCCTATCATAAAATCCATAGATTAAACCTGCTCTTCCTCTGAACTATTGCTGACCTTGAGCATGTCACAAGAAGGCTCATAAAGAGGACTGTTATGACACCTTCAGTGTTGTTTGTTCTTATTTATCCAGAGATTCAGGATATACATAAATAAATGTAGATTGTAACTTTTATTATTCACTTTGTGTACTAAAAACATCCACTCATTCAGACACCAGAGACACACACAGATTCACCTATACCCAAAACACAGTCTAGATAGGCAGGTTAGATCTGAATTTCAAATGAAATGAGGCAAAACATACCCTGCATATGGGATCTTGTTCTGTGGATGGCTCTGAAGTAGTACAGTTCCTATCCACTTTTCCAACAAGGCTAGTCTCAAATTGTTAGTCTTCTGAAACCTCTTGGCACATTTCCATTTTGAGAGCTAACACCAATTGCTTTTGAAAACCATCTTGTTTTGAGAACCATCTTTGAGGATGTCTTCTAAGAAAGCTTCATTCAGATATTTTTCTACAGCCACCTAAGCTGAAATCTTCCAGAACAAATCCTTCTGCTTTTATGGCCTGCCTTGAGTGGATCTCATGTATTCCATTTTTCAAATATGTCTGTGTCCATTCATACCCTTTTGCATATACATTTTGTCTCACAAATATCTCTACCTTTACCTCTACCTGTACCATCTCTCTCCATCTCCATCTCCATCTCTATTATCTCCATACGTACACACACAAATAGGTACAGTATATAACTTGGGTAACAATATGCAGATACATCAAGCATTTTGCTCATTTTCTTCAACTAATCTGCTTTACAGACTTGTGATCAAGAAAGAACATAAACCTAAGCTCTTTAATTGACATCATACCCATTGGCCTTCAGTCAAATGGCTTGCATTAGTACACTTTCAAATATGAGATCCATAGCTGAACAGTGAAATATGTAGCCTTAATTAATCATCTTACATGTTTAGAGAATGTCAGCAAGCAGCTGTGTAGTTTAGAGTTGCACAAAGGATACTGCTTATTAAAGAAGGGCTTTCTACCCTTAAAGAAGGGTAGGAAAATATCTCAGGGGATTCCTCCTCCTCCTCCTCCTCCTCCTCCTCCTCAATCAAACTTGTACACCCCTTAAAGACACATAGTGTCTTTCAACAACACTCTAAAATACATTTTAAAAACCCACAATATAAAAAAATAACACAATACACTACACTACAGAATGAACTGGCTGCAACATTCAGATATCAGTACCGAATGGGTGGGGGAGAGAGAGGTGGTAGCAGTGGATGAATTACAATATTCTATAATTTGCTGGAACTCTTTCTCTGCTCAGAATGCAGGATCCAAAAATTGCTTTCTTGTCTTGCTAACAACTCATCTCACAAAAGATGAAAGAAAGAACAAGAGGATCTGCTCTCCTGAATATAATCCTGATCTGTATAGAAGTGGTTAATGAAGAGAAGAGGTGCAAGCCCACACCATATTATTATTTGTTAGCTAAGCTAAGCATAGCTGAATGTTTACTCTATACTTTTAGAAATGTTTTAAAGGAGCTTCAGACAAAAGTGGATAGGATTCTATGGCTAGAAATACTGAGGGGAAGAAAAGGAAGACAAGATTCCCAAATAATTCAAACGACTTTAAATTATTATGATAAAGTGTAAAGCAATGGGGTCTCTAAAGAATTAGGCTGACTGTGGTAGCAACCATAGTAGGGTTAAACCGCTGAGCTGCTGAGCTGGCCGATCGAAAGGTCGGCGGTTCAAATCCGCGCGGCGGGGTGAGCTCCCGTTGCTAGTCCCAGCTCCTGCACACCAAGCAGTTCGAAAACATGTCAATGTGAGTAGATTAATTGGTACCGCTTCAGCGGGAAGGTAACGGCGTTCCGTGAGTCATGCTGGCCACATGACCTGGAAGTGTCTATGACAACGCCGGCTCTAAGGCTTAGAAACGGAGATGAGCACCGCCCCCTAGAGTTGGACTCGACTGGACTTAACGTCAAGGGAAATCTTTACCTTTACCTTATGGTAGCAAGGTTTGGAAAATATATTCATCGGAGATAAAGGCCAAGCTATATCACCAAGAATGAGTGCAGAATAATTCAGAAAAGTAAAGCTCAGAATGATATCATTGTTAAGAAGGAAACTAATTATAAAAGAAAAACATCTTTCAGACTTCTTGATTAAGTCTACAGCCCAAAGATGTCCTGGTGATCTCCATTCCCAGTCCTAAGTACATTTGACCCTAATTAGATTTTGTGGGACCACCAAGTTCAATGCTGCCATCTGTGTGATAATAAAATATCAACAGGTATTAGAATTATTCCTATTTTACTTCTGTAAGGGGAATTTCAACCTGGGGAGAGTACAACAAGCAATATAAGAAGTGACTTATACTCAAGATATCTAAAGAGATTATTAAACAACTCTTGCTTTAAAGTTATCAAAATGCCAGTGGGGTTAATAGATACTGTTCTAAAGCTGATACCTATAGGTTTTGAGACTGTTTGAGGAGTGGATGTAGTGCCAAAAAACTAGGAGAAGGAAGTGTTCCTATAAGCAAAAGGTGCATGTATGTTTTGGAAGGAGATTCATGAATCACGGTTCAACCATTATTACTTTTATATTTAAACAAAGTTCTTAAAGGGATTATTTGTTCATCAGTTTTTGCAAAATACACTGTCAGCAAGGATTCTACCCAGAAAATATAATGCCACACAAATTTTATTTCCTTCACTCTTAAACATAATATTTTAGTAGATGGTACAGTATTTGGAGAACACAGTTAACATTAAAGAAGTCACCCATGGTGTCTGCAAGATGCTAAAATTTTAACTGATTTTGAGTGGATCCATGTTCATCCGGTTGATGTATCTATTGCTCATTAATTAGTAACACCTATTAATGACTCCATGATAACCTCAAATGAGATCTTGAATAGATATGAGAGGTAAAGGGATATTTTTCAGACTTGCAGATGTCACAGAGTTGGGAGATAGCTAACACCAATTTAATTTCCAAAATATCTTGATAGCGTAGGATACTGGGACAAAGCCAGCAAAATAAAAGTCATGACAGATAAATGCAAAGCTGTTAAAACTTGCATAGACACCCATACACACACACACACACACACAAACACAGTGTTCAAGTTTAAGGCAAGGATAAGTGATGTCCTCTGGGGTTGTTTAATATATTCATGGATAAACATGCAAGGAACAGTTGTGACGACATAACAAAGGTATTGGTCAGAACACAACAAACATACTTTTGTATGTAGACAATGTTGCATTGTTGGCTGATAACCCAAATGATTTTCAACATGTTAAATTATATGGTTTATTAAGGAATATGAATCTGAGCATTAATTCATCAAACAGTGAATTTCCCTGTATTAATTCACCCCAATGGTCAAATACACAGTAGTTGCATTTGGCAGGGAAAATGGAATGAATGATTGCAAGTTGTGCATCAGTGGCAATAAAGAAATAAATATGTATGCCAGTTTGTTATATGGAGGTTAGAGCTGGTGTGTTAAGAGAAACATAAAGGTAAATAGAATGCAACAGGAATGGGTTACTTTGGAATTCTGAATAATAAAACCAGAAGAAATAGCATCAGTAATGAACAGGTGCTAAATGAATATAGTGTGAAAAAACAAGTGTATGATAACACTGAGCAGATTTTGTCATGTAGAGAGGATGAATAAGGATCAATCACAAGACATGTATGTGAAGGAAGAGCAAATGCTTTGAGAGGAAGGGGAAGACAGAAATTCATGGTGGGGTGTCTGAAAGAGATCCTCTGAAAGAAAAGTAAGAATTTAAGAGCAAAAGAGCTGTAGGAAGAGCTATGTATGGATTGGTAGAAGAAGCAAGGATAGTTTGTGAGCACAGAAAAGTGTGGAGAATATGAGTGTTGTAGGCATAAACTGGATTTAATGAGATCTCATTTCTTTTTATTTATGATCTGTCTTTAAGTTCTTCAGCTTCTCACCCTTCTGCTGCACTTTGCATAAAGTTCTTTACCCCAAAAGGGAATAGTAGGATAGGTATGTACAGTATGTATGTGTATTATAGATTTTATCAGCAGAGACAGCAAGAAGCTGAAGATATGTTACAAAAGATATCAGTATCAGCTGTGAATCCTTTAAAGGCATTATCACCATTATGGGTGATAGGATTGAGCCTGTGGATTAGAGTACAGTAGTATTCCATTCATTCATATGTGCATAACTTACAGAATGGTTGGAACTATGGAAGAAATGATAGATGGAGCAGCTTAACTGCATTACCTGAAGAGGAAGAAATTGTGATTATGCAAATTAGGATTACATACCACTTTCAGTACTCAGATTACTCTGCATTATCTCAGACATTACATGCTTATGCACACTTAGATGGAAGTCAGTTCTTTTGAGCAGTAGACTCATTTCGAGTAAATACTGCTTTATTTACTATTGCAAAGATTCTCACCAGTCAAACAGATTTGTCTGTTTTATATAAAACCAATATAAACAAGATTGTCCTGTCCTTAGAACAACACAACAGAAAAGAGGATGAACAATGCATCATGAGAGGCTGAAGAAAATATTGCTGTGTATTCCATACAATACAATATTTCAAACATCACTTTAGTATTACCTATTGTTGTTGATACATATCTGTCAGCTATAACCACCATGACAATTTTATTTAAAATGGAAAGTCAACACAGTTTTACTTTTGTAAATAAATAAATCCCATCCTATTTCATTTATAATGATACAAACATCATCTGATAGGGTTATGTTAAGTGCTACCATGCTTGCCAGTGCAAAGAAATCTTGGGGAAACAGATACTCCCTTCCCTCTGATGGCTGCATATATACCCCTAAATATATGATTTGGTGAATTGGGACAAACTCTGGAAAATATGTAGGAGCAATTGAGCATAAGAAGAATAGAATTTCCATTGTGGAGACAGTGATATGTTGTGATATATTATGCAGTATGGAGTTACCGTGAGTCCTATAAACAAGGAACTGACAGTAGATGATGTCTAAGGTAGAAGCAGTTGTCAAGTCACCAATTGTCAGCAAAATCCTGATAAAGCAAGGCCCATAATTGTTTGGGAAAAGTGTATATGTTCATGTAAACATGTGTATAACATCCTTCAGAATGTGTAGTAGGACAGACAAGAGGTAAAAATCTAAAAGAATGAAGGACATGAGGCCATCACCACCTTCGGCCTGCACCCTCAGGAATTTAGGTGAACACATAGTCTAAACTCTTGATGCAAGAGAGAATGAGAGAGCTTCTCCCCATTATTCTAACCGTTTTTTTTTCACCCTGAATTCTAGATGTGCCGTATAATAGATCAGACAATAAGACTATGGAAGGAATGGGTTGGAGAAGGCATAATTAGGTGGTTTACTCCTATAAAACATCTGTTATTGGCTTGCTTGGTCACTGATCTTATCAAGGGAAGTTCTGCTATACATATCATGAACTTTGCTAAATGTCAACTTGAAGCTGCTCATGAATGGGCCTTTGTGGTGGCACATATGCTCAGGGATTCTCTTCCCCTTGGAATTTGGGGCCGCATACTGTAACTCACCTCTTCACTCACACCCTCTCAGAATGAATATTCAAAGAATGCTTTTTGCTGCTTTTGTTCTTTCCCCTATCTTATTAATGAATTTGTTTTATTGAAGATTGCCGTATCTTGTTTCATAAATTCTTTATCATGCATTTTATGGCTTTTTCATTATAAATTGCTTCAAGAAGGAGGCATATAAATATAGAAAGTAAATAAATAAAGAGTTCTATAGAGAACACCATGGATCCACTATTTGGTCTAGGAGATGATATTCCTAATGCTAAAATCTAACAAAAAGTTGGAGGGATAAACTCGTACGCTTGAAGAATGGTTACTTCTGGTGTAAACCACAGGCACTAGGCCTCCAAAGAACAAAAATACTCTAAAATGCATGCAACCACAAGTTTTTATATAAACTGAGAAATAAATGTAAATATTTCAGCCCATTTTAGAATTTCTTGTGTATTTATTTTCACCTGAGATGTTCCAGTCTCTGTGTCACACAGCCATTTTCATCTTCCATAATTACCTTCAACTGCTCAAATTTAATGAATAAAATCCTAAAAAAATTGTAATTACTAATGCATGAATGCAATTAGAGAAGTTATTTTAATAAATTATGAGAATCATTTTTAATGAAAATAGCCCAGAAGTGATAATTAGGTAGAATATCAGAAATGCAGTAATTTTTCACATGGCAATTAGTTAGTCATTCTAAAGCATACAAGCTGTTCAAAAAGGGTTCATCTTCTCTTGAAACATTTTAGTGTGTGAAAATGAAACTGGGTTGAAATGGCCATTTCAAATCCGAGCTTCAAACTGGTTAGCCAAACACAGACTTTCATTACTTCCCAAGGCTTCAGGTTCTGATTTTTTACTAAATACTAGACCTTTATCAGGACACAGGTAGGGACTATATCCACCATCCATTGATCAGTTACTATTTGGAAATGGTTGTACCAATCATATATAGCTTTATTTTTACTCCAAAGCTATGATAGTTGGGTTATCATTATTTGATTCAATGGCTAGTTCTCTCCAAAGAGTACAAAGCACACACAAAGAAAAAGAGATCTATCTTTACCACCAGGCTAGCTATAGATATTGTATTGGTTGCATTATTCCATGTCATGTAGGACTGGCACTGGCAATAACACAACAGATCCAGCAACTAAACAGTTGTGGAGGCAGAAAAAAGTAGCATAATTCCACCCGGAAAAAGCACACCTTAGGGAGTGTCTCACTCAGATGAACCACCCCATTAATGGCCAGAGCAATTCTAAGTGTAGACTCAAGGACAGTGAAGTCTGTGCTTTCCAGCCCATCTATCACACCTTGTTACCTCCCAGCAGGCAAAAAGAGAATCAGAAGAAAATTGCAACCAATAGGATAGAAATACTTTAACCCAGTCTCCAACTCCAACATCCAGCCAATGATTTACTCATGAAGTGACTGAGTTGATGGTGGATTTGGGATCCTTTAACTCTTTAGCCCTTCTCACTGTCTGCTGTTTCTCTCTCTCTTTCTCTCTTCCAAGGTCAAGATACCATTTTTAGAAATACCCAGATATGGAGAATCATATCAGCCCTTCAAGGTAGATCAGACTAGGAAACTAATGCCATGTAGTCAGAATCTTGCAAGTCAAAATGCACTTTACCTTCTTTCCCTTTATCTTTGTGTGAACTAGAGAGAGGCTTGTCTGAGATGTTTACTCACATTACATTCTTGCCCTGGGTTCAGACCCCTTTTATCTGACCATTGCCTTGGTAGCAGTTCTTCCTCCTGTCCTTCAAGGCCATTTGCTCTTCCCCATGTGTGTGTGTGTGTGTTTGTGTGTGTATTCTCTGTGACACTGAGATAAAAGGGGAAATGTAATAGGTTTGAATAGATCAGTAGTATGATCTTCTGGAATGGAGTTGTTGAATGCCTGCAAGAAAGTGAAGGCGTAGGTTTAATTATGAATGATAGTGCTAAATTATATGTCAGAAAATAAGAATTGGCATCATCTAGGTTGCTGTGGGTATGTACAAAAGTAGAAATCCATTAGTTGATGATAGTTGCATATTATGGTGTTACTAAAAAAACCATACTTGAAATAGATTTAACCCTATATTTTCTTTATTCATGCCATTTTGGGGGGTGGGGTGGGGTGAGTATTTTTAATCTTCTTTTGCACTTTGCATAATTTAGCTTGCCCTGAAAGGAAATGATGTGATGAACATATTGTCATGTTCTCCATTTCAATGTTCTGCATACATCGTAACGCTTCACATGTCACTCTGTTGCTCCGTGTTTCCCTGTTGGAAATTTCCAGCCCTGCAAGGCTGTAATCTCTGGAATGCATGTTTGGGTTGATGCCTTTCTTCAAGGTTACTTTCCCAGGCCGGGTTATGACGCTGGGTAGCATCTGGCATGGGGTGGTTGCTGCGGTGGGGTGCGGGGCGGAGTTGGACTGAAGCAACAGTATTTGATTTGTATTTTGCGCACTTTTGCTTTATTCTCAGCTTTGTCTGTATCTGCACACTATTCCTTTAATAAATCAGTTATCTTAAAGCTCTGGCTTGTGAGACTGAGTATATTGGAGTAGGCAATCATTACACATATATCTAATAATACCTCCCCGCAAAAGAATGCAAAAGAAAATAATTTTGTTTCATTTAATGAGAAACCATTTAGATGTAAAGGTGCAAATACATTTTTTTTTTAAAAACCAGAATCCTTAATTAGAGCATGTAATTTGTAATTTATTTTTTGTCATCATTGCAGTGAAGCTTCAGATACTTTTTCTGCAAGAGTCTTACCAATATATTTAATATTCTGTTTTAAAAAAGTCCTAAATATTGACAAGGTAGTTTATTTTTGAAGTCAGTTTATCTTTGGTAGTTTTGGAGGAACCCATGACACCATTTTAAGGATCAATCATCAACGTAATGGAGGATGGGCTCCAGAAAAATAGAATTTTTTCACTTATTTAGCTAATCTAAAAATGGACCAAATACCTCAAAATGATCCTGTTGACTTCAGTTGTGGTTCCAGTTAAGTATGGTCACAATTGCAGAATTGGACCTCCTGCATAGGATGAATGAAAGCCAAAGTGGAATCACTCATGGATCATTCAATTTAATTAACTGAACCCCTTGCCTGGACTTAAAAGGACCTCAGATGCCCACACAAATGAGTGTTCAGCCCTTTAACTGAACCTCAGTAATGGTTTGCTGTGTAGTTTCACCCCTTCTCAAAGCCGGATGCATTTCCACAATGTGATGAACCTAAATGGCACTGTGAGAAAACAGGAAATATGGACCATAAATCTTTTATAGCTCAGGATTTCCCCACCACCACCACCCTCCTCCAAAGTTGGTTCCACTGAGGGAGCCTTGGTTTCTAGTACACATGTTTCAAATGTTGGAGATTTGCCAGCTTTTGCAGGAATTTCTGACCTGAGGCTGATTTTTCATTCCCAGTGTCAGTTTTTTTCAGTTCTGATGTGGTTTACTGAAAATGTACTTATTTATTTAATATGATTTAAAAGCTGGGTGACTTCAGGCAGTTTACAGCTTTCAAAGGTAGAAACGATAAAATAAGAGCATAGATCATACATGTCCAGAAGGAAGCAAGACCTAATGGACAACAAACAAACAAACAAACAAACATATAAATAAATAAATCTGCATATTTCAAAATTAGAACTGGGAGGTTAATGGCATCAGGAATCAAAGTATTCTCCAGGATATAATATTGTTACATGCACTCCAGCACTATTCTTCTATGCATTTTTTCCCTAAGCCTAGAATTTCCCATAAAGCTGCAATGCATCTGCCTAATAACATCTGGTTAGATGGTAATACATTATTCTGCTGGGGAAGCTTGTAAATTACTGTATGGTTTACAGGTTAACATACTGAAAAGGGTGCTCTCACTGAAGTGCCTGAATAGGTGCTAAAGCAATTCCAATTAATAAGATCCCTAAAGATTTCCAAGGCTTCTTTTTCTGTTTATTCCAACAACAGCTGCTATGGTCATATAGTTTGAGTTTTTGAAAATCTGAGATCTGTCAAGTACATGAAATCGTCATCATCATCATCATCATCATCATCACCACCACCACCACCACCACCACCACCACCATCATATCCTATGTGCCCTGTTACCTCATAAAAGGTCTGGCATACAGAGAAATGTAAATACTTTTTTACTTTCTTTTCACTGTTAATATTTGGGCAATAAAGCAAATTGCTTTAGGATAATTGTGAGCTAGGAAACACTAATTCATTTTCAAAATGGTAATTGTTGTTTCAGATCCATTTAGCATTAAGTAATTCTAATCTCTAGACATTAGAATTGTCTAGAATAATCTGTAGACATGCCATAATCAACATCATTGTCTCATTTCAATGTCTCTTCCATTTACAGACCAGATTGCACACACTTTGACACACATCAAACAGTTCAGTTGATCTACAGCAACACTTAAAAATTAAATTAGAATATGAAAAGTTTTACGTTTCCTATAAAAGTGTTAAAACTTTCCATAGAAATTATCAGAATTGGTTTTCCCCACATGCAAATGTGTCAGTAGTGAATAATGTAGCCCACAGAGTAGCCTCTTTAATTAGCAGTTACTAATTAAGCTTTAACTAGGGAAGTGCTGGACATCCCATGATCATATTATATGAGTAAAAATCCTCTCCCTGTACTGTATTATATGTGACAGATGCACTTCATAAGATACCCGTTGTAAAGGGATACAGCTACTCAGTGGGTTTCCACTCATGGGGTCATTACTTTTAATAGTACCTGAATAGAACTCATGTACCTAGAGTTTATTTTCCAAATTTGCAACATAATCATATCTACTGACTGAAGTATGACATCATAAAGATGGAGGGAGTCATTTAGGCTATCAAGTTCAATCCACAGTTCTGTACAGAAATCAAAATAAAGTCCTTGGCGAATAACAGGCTACGTTCTGGTTGAACACTTTCACCAAAGGGTAACTCACAATCTCTCCAGTTAATTGGTTTCATTGTTGAATTGTTCTTGGTTTTTTTTCCCTCTCACGTTTAGTCAGAATCTGTTATCCTGTAACCTGAGTCCATTAGGCTGTATTTGGCACTCTTAAATGAAAGACAATACATCTTGATCTTCCTCTGCCATTGTTTCAAGTATTTCAAGAGTTCTATAATATCTGTCCTTGATCTTTTCTGCAAACAGAAGGAACATACCCAGCTTTTTCAGCTAAACATATATATCTCTTTAAACCCATTTAACTATGCTTTATCATTTGTGAAATCAGATCCCATTTTTATCCTGAACATGGAGGTTTAAAACTGAAAAGGTTTTCCTCCCTCATTTCCTTATCAATTATTTTTAAATCATATTTTCTGTGCAGTGGGATCTTGTGTCTATTGTACAATTCCTTTGTTAAGTTTTAAGATGCCCCAGAGTCTACAGTGCATTTGCTGCAACAGACTCCCACATTTTACAGTATATAAAAACACAGGAGCAGCCATTGGAACATGAGATATCAATTCACCGGGAGTAATTACTAAGTAGCTACCACTGTTCGACTTGCTTTCAGAATTATGCCTGAAAACGTAAAGTGTGTGTGTGGGGGGGATTAATGAACCACTTCACAGCTCCATGAACAATAATTTCATTATATGAAAGATTCTTCAGTGAAATATTTTTAAGTGAAACTTGGACAACCATTATATGGCAGCAATGAGAAACAGGAAAAAATATCTGGAACTTTTGATGACATCTAGTTACCATTTGTATTTTTGCAATCCAGATCTGCAGACTGGTAAAACAGTAACCACAATCAGGGCTGCAACTAGGGAGGGGGGCAACCGGGGCATGTGCCCTGGGCGCCGTGCTGGGGGGGGAACAAAATGAGTGCTGGGGAGGCGACAAAATGGGCACAGAATCCATGTTTGCCCCAGGTGACACAGACCCTAGTTGCGGCCCTGACCATAATGCATTAATGCAGTTACTTCTCCAGCAATATAATTAGTGCTTGAAAAGAAGGTAACATCTCGGTTTATAAATCATTCTAAGTCATGATTTTATCCATGCTTTGATTAAACTAGTTAGCTGGGTTTATACATGGTAAAACTACAATGTCTGTTTCTGCTATATGCTAAGCAAGTCAAATTGTATTATAGATTAAAAGAACAGATGAATCCTACAAGAGTCTTACAATGTAAAGTAGCATATGGATGCTTTTCTGTTTTACTTTCTTAGTTTTGGGATTGTCATATTTCACTCATCTCAAATATCAAGCATCTGTTACCAGTCAGGTAACAATCAGTTATCTGATGGTTGTTCTCTGGGTTAAAACACAAGCATTTGCACTACGTATTATGTGATTAAGTTCTGAACTCATTATTACAGCACATACTTACATACCGTACAGTACATACTTTGTTAAGCACTCTTAGAGTAGCATTTTAATTTATATTTAAGAAGACATCATTGGATCCAACTTTTATAATTCCCAAATTGACTTCATTTCTAAACCAATCCTCCTCCCTCCCTCCCTCCCTCCCTCCCTCATACTGTGGAGTTGGAAAAGGGGGAAAGTGGTTTTCTAGTGTATCAGTTTATTGTTCCTTGATCTGGTGCCTTCTAGATGTTTTGGACTGCAGCCCCTATCAATAGCAAAGAGGGGTCTTTATTATACCCCATTCCCCCTTTGCATATCGTTAGGTCCTGATGTTGATGAAGATTCTGTCATCCAGGTGGAATTGTCTGTAGGTTGAGTCATGGCAACTGGATTTCTTTCTTTTTGGTTGAAGCATTCACTGCTTGGACAAGTAGAGTAGAGGTATTGCTGATCAGAATTTCTTGAAAGTATGACAGATTTGAGTATTTTCAGCGGTGTCTGGGTGCATAGATACTCTATTCCCAACAGTTTCTCTTTCTATGCTAGCTAGAGTTATTTCTGACACGGCAGTAGATTGTGCTAAATTTCTTGTCCTGTGAGACTTCATTATTCATGCTGAGGGTACCCATTCAGGATTTTATGTATTCTATGAAAACGATGGATTTATCCCAGATAGTATCTAGCCCCATGCAGGACACACCATGAAGACTGTGTGCTAAATATGAAAACAATCTTTAAAAAAAAAATGTTTACAATTGGTGCTTAAAGTCTTTGAATGCATCCAGAGAGAACTAGCATTGGGATTTCTTTTCTGTGTTCATTACTAAAGCCACATTGAAGTTTAGCCATAGATGAAAAGTTGCATTTGTACATGTCCTATCTCAAGCACATTTAAGAAACTTCCCTGGTTTTGATCACTTAAAGAAAAACAAAACTTCAACATTTTGAATTATTGTGTACCTCGAACCTCAACCAGATTTAGGGCTCTTATTTCTCATCTTCATTGCTCCACAGCCCCACACACTGCAGTTAATACTTTGTCCATAATCTGAAAGTTCCTTCTTCTGTGTTCAATGTTCATTAAAACAAAACAAAACACAAAACAGAACCCCCAAACTATTCATAACAAATTTCCCTGCAATGTAGAAATTCCTTAACAAAATGTCAAACAAGAGGAGGTATTGGGGAATGTTTTACTTAACCACTTCAAAACTGTAACAAGTCATATTGCACAAAGTGCTCTGCATGTATTTGACTGAAAGTTGGCATCATTTATTTGCACAGATGGGGAAATTATGCCTGCAAATGTCATTTAATTCTGTCAAAAACCCCCAAAGAGTTGTATTTTTTTTAATCGATAAAATAAACTTTTAATGAAATTTAGTGCTTTCTTTAACAAAATTAAGGAAGCTAATCCCTGCACCTATTTGTTATAAATGTGTCAGAATTCACTCCAACCCTAGCAAAAATGTACTGTGCATATGAATTTAATCCCATTGTGTTTATAAGTATTTAAAATGTTATAGATATTTGTACACTTCTGTTGATAGTTAATGTGTAATATGACGTTTTGAAACCCTGTATGTATTTGAACCAGGTTGACCTGAGCAACCCCTAACTTGGTCCAAATGGAATTGGTCATTTTTCAGATCACTGGATCAAGATTTGGTGATTTTTGGAGGGAGAGGCTGTTTGCCTCCTACACCTACCTCAAAATTTATTTTTTTTCTTATAAAGTCAAATGATTCTTTGTAATCTGACAAGCTTTATCTGCTCTCAGTAGGCCTACAGAATTACATATTTCTGTGAATTTCATCAAAATAGGTAGAAAATTATAACCATTTATCAATTTCTCTATTATTGTTTCAGATTTTCTGAAGAAACTCTCAGCTTCATCTATAGGGGTAAGTGATCTTTTTTGAACTAGTCATAGGTGAAGTGACCTACTTTTGCAAAGCTAAATGTCTGTCAGTTGTGCATGTCCCTATTAAATAACATAGACAAATAGCCTTTAAAAAATGAAAGATGCTTGAAGAATTAGATCTTGGCAAATTCTGATATGAACTGACCCAATCTACACCTCCTGACTGAAAATGGAGATTGGAATTTATCTCTACATTGCATTTCACACTTTCCAGTGAAGAACTATAATAAATGTCTTAAATGTGCATTTGGAATTCTTTCAGATATGCATTTGAGGAAAAAAAAAAAAGAATTCAGAAATGGTCGTAAATGTAATGTTAAAGGTGAATTTTCTTGCAGATGTTTTTTAGCATTTTAGATTAAAGTGGAAAGAAGATAGAACAGTCTTATGAGTGAATAAATGTGGAGGTGGCATCAGAAAATAAGAACAAGCAAGTCCATTTCTTTCAAATATAAGCAAAAGCCACACACATACCCTGCTTAAATTACATGGAAAATATTTAGGAAATGGCTCAATGACCAGTCAGAATTCAACAAATATTGGAAGCTGGTAGGGAGTGTGGATACTTTGAAAATGATTTAGAAAAGGAACTCTGGAACTCATGCAAGCACCATCATGCTTCTCTCTCTCTCTCTCTCCTACTTGCAAGTCCATCCAACTTCGTTAAAGAGGACTTGCTTCCAATTGAGTGTACATAAGATTACAGCTTGAATAAAATCATATGTAAATTAGTTGTGAATAATCTATTTCAATTAGAACAAACCATTTGGCAATCACCATCTAGAGCTTCCTAGAAACTGGCCAGGACCATACATCAACTAAGTTTTAATGTGGTTTCTTTCATTGGGCTGAATCATTTGTAATTCAGTCAACAAACTATGATTAGGGAAATCATGCTCTTGCATGATACATGAACCCCATCTCTATGGGCATGTTTGCATAACTAAACTGTATTTCTTAAAACAGTTTCTCTGTTTTACTGAGTGGGATTCACATTGCCATGACCACTGTGCTACTTGTTCAGCTGAATAGCTTCAGACTGATCACTTTGAAAGTTAATTTTCATTTAAGGGGTCTTGAACCAGACGTTAGTGCATTTCAATGATTTTTTTCTTCCTCGATGGTATAATATTAGTTCAGTGGGGTTAAAACTGTCAGGACTATTTAAAAAAAATCCCTCCTCTTTTTATACTTTGCCATATGCATTTCTACTCAGAAAGGTCAAATATCTACTTCAGCAGTTCCCAGAAGAAGCATCAGGCAGCCCGTCCCTAGCCAAATTTTTAGGAATGTTGTCTGTATAAACTAGAGATTATGCAAATTGAAGTTCAGCTCCTCTGGAAGTTACATCTTGGAATAGGCTGTATAGTAATAAAGAAATGAAGACCTCCCTCACTTGTTCCTAAAGAACAGAATTATTTCAGTGTAAGTGGCCACAGGTTTGGGACATAGCCACATTACTTTCCTAAATCTCACTGCTCTTTGCACTTACAGTACTTGTGAGTTCAACTGAGTTTAGTAACACTTCTAGGATGTTGCATAGGATGGTGGTGTTACTCTTGAATTCTACTTCCAAAGTAGATTTTATTTTTATTGTGAATTAAGGTTGTTGTTGTTGTTTATTCGTTTAGTTGCTTCTGACTCTTTGTGACTTCATGGACCAGCCCACGCCAGAGCTTCCTGTCGGTCGTCAACACCCCCAGCTCCCCCAGGGATGAATCCATCACCTCTAGAATATCATCTATCCATCTTGCCCTTGGTCGGCCCCTCTTCCTTTTGCCTTCCACTCTCCCTAGCATCAACATCTTCTCCAGGGTGTCCTGTCTTCTGATGATGTGGCCAAAGTATTTCAGTTTTGCCTTTAATATCACTCCCTCAAGTGAGCAGTCTGGCTTAATTTCCTGGAGGATGGACTGGTTGGATCTTCTTGCAGTCCAAGGCACTCTCAGAATTTTCCTCCAACACCACAGTTCAAAAGCATCAATCTTCCTTCTCTCAGCCTTCCTTATGGTGCAGCTCTCACAGCCATATGTTACTACAGGGAACACCATTGCTTTAACTATGTGGACCTTTGTTCTCAGTGTGATATCTCTGCTCTTAACTATTTTATCGAGATTTGTCATTGCTCTTCTCCCAAGGATTAAGTGTCTTCTGATTTCCTGACTGCAGTCAGCATCTGCAGTAATCTTTGCACCTAGAAATACAAAGTCTTTCACTGCTTCTACATTTTCTCCCTCTATTTGCCAGTTATCAATCAAGCTGGTTGCCATAATCTTGGTCTTTTTCAGGTTTAGCTGCAAGCCAGCGTTTGCACTTTCTTCTTTCACCTTCATCATAAGGCTCCTCAGTTCCTCTTCACTTTCAGCCATCAAAGTGGTATCATCTGCATATCTGAGAGTGTTAATGTTTCTTCCAGAGATTTTAACTCCAGCCTTGGATTCCTCAAGCCCAGCTTGTCGCATGATGTGTTCTGCGTACAAGTTGAATAGGTAGGGTGAGAGTATACAACCCTGCTGTACTCCTTTCCCAATCTTAAACCAGTCTGTTGTTCCGTGGTCTGTTCTTACTGTTGCTACTTGGTTGTTATACAGATTCTTCAGGAGGCATACAAGATGACTTGGTATCCCCATACCATTAAGAACTTGCCACAATTTGTTATGGTCCACACAGTCAAAGGCTTTAGACAGTTCAGACAGTCAATAAAACAGAAATAGATGTTTTTCTGAAACTCCCTGGCTTTTTCCATTATCCAGCGGATATTGGCAATTTGGTCCCTAGTTCCTCTGCCTTTTCTAAACCCAGCTTGTACATCTGGCAATTCTCGCTCTGTGAATTGCTGAAGTCTACCTTGCAGGATCTTGAGCATTACCTTACTGGCATGTGAAATGAGTGCCACTGTTCGATAGTTTGAACATTCTTTAGTGTTCCCCTTTTTTGGTATGGGGATATAAGTTGATTTTTTCCAATCTGATGGCCATTCTTGTGTTTTCCAAATTTGCTGGCATATAGCATGCATTACCTTGACAGCATCATCTTGCAAGATTTTGAACAGTTCAGCTGGGATGCCATCGTCTCCTGCTGCCTAGTTATTAGCAATGCTTCTTAAGGCCCATTCAACCTCACTCTTCAGGATGTCTGGCTCTAGCTCACTGACCACACCGTCAAAGCTATCCCCGATATTGTTATCCTTCCTATACAGGTCTTCCGTATATTCTTGCCACCTTTTCTTGATCTCTTCTTCTTCTGTTAGGTCCTTGCCATCTTTGTTTTTGATCATACCCATTTTTGCCTGGAATTTACCTCTGATGTTTCTAATTTTCTAGAAGAGGTCTCTTGTCCTTCCTATTCTATTGTCTTCTTCCACTTCCACACATTGCTTGTTTAAAAATAATTCCTTATGTCTTCTGGCTAACCTCTGGAATTTTGCATTTAATTGGGCATATCTCCCCCTATCACTCTTGCCTTTTGCTTTCCTTCTTTCTTGGGCTACTTCTAGTGTCTCAGCAGACAGCCACTTTGCCTTCTTGGTTTTCTCTTTCTTTGGGATGTATTTTGTTGCCGCCTCCTCAACAATGCTGCGAACTTCTGTCCAGAGTTCTTCTGGGACCCTATCTACTAAGTCCAGTCCCTTAAATCTATTCTTCACCTCCACTGCATATTCCTTAGGAATATTAGTGAGCTCATATCTAGCTGATCTGTGGGTCTTCCCTAATCTCTTTAGTCTGATCCTAAATTGTGCAATAAGAAGTTCATGATCTGAACTACAGTCAGCTCCAGGTCTTGTTTTTACCGACTGTCTAGATGTCCGCCACCTTTGGCTGCAAAGGATGTAGTCAATCTGATTTCGGTGTTGTCCATCTGGTGAAGTCCAGGTATAAAGCTGTCTCTTAGGTTGTTGGAAGAGAGTGTTTGTTATGCAGAGTGAGTTGTCTTGGCAAAATTCTATCAGTCTATGTCCTGCTTCGTTTTGTTCTCCCAGGCCATGCTTACCTGTAATTCCAGGTGTCATTTGACTTAGCATTGCAGTCTCCTGTGATGAAAATAACATCTCTTTTAGGCGTGTTGTCCAGTAGGTGCTGCAGATCCTCATAGAACTGCTCTACTTCAGCTTCTTCAGCATCTGTGGTTGGGGCGTATATTTGGGTCACTGTGATCTTAGATGGCTTGCCCTGAATTCGAATTGAGATCATTCTATCATTTTTTGGATTGTATCCAAGCACTGCTTTAGCCACTTTGTTATTAATTATGAAGGCTACTCCATTTCTTCTGTGGTCCTCTTGTCCACAGTAGTAGATCTGGTGGTCATTTTTTGTGAAGTGGCCCATTCCAGTCCATTTCAGTTCACTGACGCCCAAAATGTCTATCTTTAATCTTGACATCTCACCAGTAACCACATCCAATTTGCCCTGGCTCTTAGATCTTACATTCCAGGTTCCAAGGGTGTGTTGATCCTTAGAACATCGGATTTGCCGTTCACCACCAGCACCGTCGGCCGCTAGCTGTCCTTTCAGCTTTGAGCTAGCTGCGTCATCACGTCTGGGGCTAGTTGAACTCATTCTCTGTTACTCCCCAGTAGCATTTTGACCATCTTTCGACCTGGGGGTCTCATCTTCTGATGGTATACCGACATATCTCTGGTTGTACTGATCCATTTAGTTTTCATGGCAAGAATACTGGGGTGGGTTGCCATTACCTTCCCCAGGGATCACATTTAGTCTGACCTCTCTGTCATGACCTTCCTGTCTTGGGTGGCCCTTCATGGTTTAGCTCATGGCATCATTGAGGTGCTCAAGCTCCAGCACCATGACAAGGTAACAATCCTTTGCTGAAGGAATTAAGGTAGCAGGTTTAAATAAGATTTGTATTAAGAGAAAGTACACTTTTGTATGTGAAACATCTCATCAAGATCACTGTAGAAAGTGTGTAATTTGGGGCACAAACTTATTAATAATCTCTATACTCTTCAATATTTCTTTTCACCTTCTTCTATAATTTCATGAAACATTATGTGGAATGATGAGAACTCTGATGTGCATGTTTTTTAAAAAGTGCAGACATCATACAGTGAAGTTAGAGAGTTAAATGCTACCTTAGGAAACAGGAGGATAGTGATTCTCCTTTTCCTGTGTATTAGGATTTTCCTTGCACAACTGATCCATCAGGTCAAGTGCAGGTCACCAGGCAACAAATAAATTTTCTCATCTTTTCTCCTTGTGTTTCTTTGAAAACCTAGAAGGCTGACATTCATGTTTCATGTCTTGTTTTATTTCTACAGTTGGACAGGGATGTTTCATAATTTTATTTGGTCCATCCTGCCCAATATTCATGCAACAAACTGGTTGCAGCTCTGGATCACCATGAGATAGAGATAGACTTCTTTGTTTCCAGTCTGTCCCTCCCAAATTTAACCCAACTGATCAATAAAAAGGAGTCCATTGGACTTAAAGGAGACCAATGGCAAGCTTCAGAACAGATATTTCTTTTCTATTTGGAGGACCACTGCCTTGTGTGCTCCCAATAAATCTGAGCTAGTGTGCAGAAGACCAACTTTTTGTTTCCATAGAAGTTGGTTATAAACAATAGAAAAAGACAAAATAAAGAAATAAACACTTGCATGTTCTCAATGTATGAGGTTTAAATCTGAAATCTGTCTTCAAACACTGTGAACAATGGTTTAATTTTGATTATTTTCTGTAACAAAAACTTTTAGAGATTGTACCTTGTGATCTACTCCAAACCAGAAAAGAGATAAAAAGACTCACAAATACAACTGGCATTATCCGTCTCATGGATCATTTTCAGGGAAACGTTTGTCATTTTTTAGACTCATGAATTTAAGTATAATACAGGCATTCATAAACATCCCATTTTTAATTGTAGCTTTAACTTCACAGGTATAAATACAATTTGTATTCTTCAATATATTACTGCCTGAATTATCACATGAAACACCTCTTTTCCAAATGGAGATCACTTGTACATCAAGTACCTCCAGATCTTTTCACATTGTAAAATGTGTCTGTCTTTTCCCCTTATGTGTTCTGGCTGCTAGTATGGGCCAAAATTATCATTGAGCATAAACCCTATTTCCATAGACAAAAAAAGTGTCTGTGTTTAGGAGTTCATTCATAAAAATATATATCCCTAATGAGTTCTACAGTGCTCTAAGACAATACCATCTAAGATATATTCAGTGAAAAGCCAATAGCCATTTTTCCCCAGGCCAGATAGGTGTTAATTTTGCAAAATGTTTTGTATTGACTCAGCAGCATCACTCCATTTTGGCCAATAATCTGAAAGGCTTAACCTATGGAGACTGGAATACTCTGATCCTGAATTACCAATTCATCTTGTTAAGTTACTCAGTATGTGCTTTGTGTGAGAAGAATCAATATGTACCAACTTTTCTGGATGGTAACCATTACTATGCGGAATACTGTCACATAATTTCTCTTTGTTTTTTCAGCCCCAATTCTTTTGTTCTTTGTCCATAGTTAGAAAATAAAGACAGGATTCAGCTGAACTACCAGTGTCAAGTATTCCATCAAATAGGGATATATCTCTCTTTCTCTTTAGTGTCTTTTCAGCAATGCTGGCTAGGGATCAAGTTATTAAAAATCTTATAGCTTTGGTTTCAGTTATTGAACTGGCATTAAATCAAAGAGGCATTGTTATTCCAGCTGTATCTGCAGGTTTTTCATGGCCATGCTATTTCTGCACTTCATTGACTACATGAATGCATGCTGCCCGAACCACATGGGTAACCAATGACCAAATTCAGATAACTAACAATTCTCTGTATTTGGATTTTTTTTAAAAAAATGTGATTTGTTGAGCAGAATATATGCATGTCTAAAGAAACAGTTCCCTGCTTTTATTTACGTATAACATATCTCAAATGACATTTCTAGAAACTGTGTTCAGAATGCAATGAAAGCTAAGTTTTTGCTTCATTTATTAGATGAAATCAAAGCATTCACCCAAGACAGAGCTTCTCTTTAAAACTATATTGTTATTGGGAATAAGGCAATAATTACAGCAACCAGCAGAGCCATTCCAGCTTGGACTGCACAATAGAGATTGCCTGCAAATCACTGATGGGAAGAGATACAACTTTCTCTGTCTGGGACACAGATAGCATCACTCAACCAACAGAGAAAAAACTAGAATTGGTGACATAAAGAAGAGTGACAAAAAGGATGATCATGTCACAAAATACATAGGATCTTATATGCAGTGTCAGAGCATTGATGGCAAAGATCTTTCCAAAAAATCATGAGCACAATGGATTGTTTTCTAACTACTTTGTTAGGATGTATGTCACATGTGTGCACACACAGACCCACAGACATCAATTTATATGTATTCAATATACATACCAGAAAAAAAAATGGGGGGGGGGAAGGTAGAGAGAAAGAGAGAGAGAACTTCACCAGTGGCCAAATGGATGAATGGAAATTGGGAGATTCCAAAGAACTCTTTTTGTAGATAATCTCAGCTTTTCCATGCCATGCTTTCTTTTTAATACTCTGTGGGTCATTCTATCTATGCTGATTGTCACAAGACTTTGAGACTTTGATCTGGCCTTGTCCCTTTCTTTTTTTGTTTGGATGTGGCAGTTACTTTCTTAAGGAAATGAAGACTTATTTAAGTACCAGCCATACAATCATACTAGCTACAATAGATGTGTCTTTCCCTTTATTTCTGTTTATAAGCTCTAAATAGTCAATGGTTTAGTCAGTATTCTTCAGCTCTCTTATCTTGTTTTTCTCCCCTTTTTTTGGTTAGCTAGTAATAGGATACTTATAGAAAAATAAAGAACAAAGACATTACATATGCAAAGGATTAAGATATTATACAGAGAATACAAGCATGCATTTCATACCAACAGGTAAATCCTTCGTTTGGAGATTTCAACTTGCCATATTTTACCCCAAAGCTAAAAGCGTGAGAAGGTCTATCATTATAAAACTGCACCATGAAATCTTACAAATAATCTACACCAACTCCTGGCATTCTTGACAAATGGTTCTCTGGTATTTGTTTTAAAATTTCCAGTGAAGGAAAGCCCATCACCCATTGAGGCAGTCTGTAGAAATTTAACCCAACTCCAACTGATTATCAGTTACTGTTAGGAAGTTATTGTTAATCTGATTTCCACTCACAATGTATCAAAATCTGACTGAGAACTTCCCAAGTCCTTTTTGTTTCTGAAAACATTCTGTTCTTCTACCTTATTCATGAGAATTGAGTGCTTCAGAATTTATTTCAAATTTCTCTTGGAAGTCTTTTTAAACTTACATGGTTGTTAGATATGGAGATGCTATTATTATTAATTAATCTTATTTTCCCTGGTCTGAACCCTCCATGGTAGCTAACACTTCTCAGTATCAAAAAGCTCAATGGGGAAAAAAAATCATATATTTTCCCTTGATATTTTATCATAGCACAGAAACCAGGAAGGCTGCAGATCACTGGAGAATTTGTAGTGGAATGAAAGACAGGCTAGTCATACAAATCCTTTTTTCAATAGTAATTTTATTAAAGGTTACAATTTACAACAATAAAAACTAATACAAACTAAAAAAAAAAAAAAATAGAAGTTTCAGAAAAGAAAAAAGAGAAAAAGAGAAAGAAAAATAGAAAAGAAAGAAAAAAGAATAAAGAAAAAAGAAGAATAAAGAAAGAGAAAATCTATAAAGAAGTGACTTCCCTGTTCATCACTGCAAGTATAAACAATTTTAGTAACTTATCACTTTTTCTTTAAATACAACAAATGATCTCTTCTTCCCATATCCCATCTCTCATCTACAAACAATTCCATAAAGTCTTGTCATTTCAGTCCTAATGTCAGCAAAATCCATTAAGGGTTACCAGAGATAACAACACATCTGTTTTAACCTTGATTAAATAAACCAACTATATATTCCTTCTTTTAACTTCTAAAAAACTTGATCTTTAGTCCCTTCAAATAACATCCTACAACTTGATTTCATTTCATTTTTTCTTTGCCCTTTCTCACAAAATTCTTCAAGGATTTAACAAGCTCCTTTTGTAAATCCAACACAGGGAAATTATCCAGGTCACTCTCTTGGTTTGTTATTTCTATATCCCTTTTAATTATGAAGACATCAGCTGGTTTCTTTTGTATGTCCAGTGTAACCTCTTTTTCCATGTCAGTCTCAATCATGTCAGGTAAAATTTATTCCTCTTCCATAGCATCTTTTAAACACAGTCTATCTATAGAGGCAGATACTCTTAAAATTAACTTCTGGGTCCATTGTTCAAAAATATCCTTCAGTATGTCCAGTGTTAAAATATTTTGCTTCATTCTGTATTAGTAAGTCAAGTTTGAGCTTCTCCTTTTAACTGTAATCTTTAGTTCCTTTTAGTTCCTTCTAGTGTCCAATTTTTAAAGTCTTATTGCATTTTTAAAGAATTCAAAACAAAAGCATTTTCCCACAGGAAGGGTTCTTTATAATTAATTCCAAAATCTTATTTCAAATTTATCTGGACTCTTAGTCCATTTGTAACTTTCCAAAATGAAACTTTTGCTCACCCATTTGCTGTTTATTCCAGAAAAAGAAAAAAAAAAAGTCCTTAAACATAGATTTAAAACCTCTTTCACTAAGAACTGATGGAAACTCACCTGGTGCTGTTAAACTTGTTGATCCAAAGGTTCCTTATAGCTGAAAGCAGTTAACAAGCAATTTCTGAAAGTAATTAGAAAAGGAAGTATGTGAACCCACCGTCCTTTCATAGGTACCAACCATGGTTTGAGCAAAAAGATGCCTATTCCCTTGTGTCCCAGAGCTCTAAACCCTTCAGAGACTGCTGTCTTGTAGTCTCCTTATGAGGAGCAGTGGTCTGAAGCACTTGTGGGTGATCTCAAGTCCTCTCCTTATCCAGAGAGGAATTACAAAAAGCTGGTCTACTTACCAGCATTTCATTCCACCATGGTCATCAGCTCTGCTTTTCACAGAGATGTCTTCAGTTTGCCATTTCTTCCCCAGAACAGGATATTCAGACAAATCTTTTAGCCATTTTGCATTTAACCAAATAAATGGAAGAAGAACAGAATCAACTTTCATTAAAATGATTGATAAAAAAGGAGATGTTTTGGCATAACAGTAGTTTTTACCCAAGTTCTGAGAATGTGGAAAGTCAGCTAAACCAAGGTTCTGGACAGCACTGAGAATCTTTGATAAAATTCTGTAAGATGTAAAATTGTGCACTGTCATAACTGATTTTTGATCATTTCAAGATTATGAACCTCTTGGAAGTTCTGTCAACAGGAAAAGTAATGCATGGCATACACAACTTCTAATAAATGTAGAAAAAGGGTAAAAAAAGTTACATAAGGCAAATGGAAAGTCTGAAATAGTCATTTTCTAAGTATATTTGAAGGACACCCTACTGTGTCACAAAAGAGACACTGGTGTGCTTTGAGAAATAAATTAAACAATTAAAGTCACAGAAGCCCAATGAATTCATTCATCAAGGAGATGACCTACTATTCAATGACTCATATAATTAATTACTGTGGCCCTTTCCTCCCTCCAATTAATTGAAGAAAATTAATTTATGAGGCATTCTACCATAATGCCATAAAGCACTGGTGCAAATGGATCATTCAACCATTCCTGGTATAAAGATGTAGATGGATTGACTATACTCAGAGGACATTGCCTATTGCATCTCATTTACTATTGGTACAGTTGTCTTCTTTCAGTCAGGTATCAAGTTCAGAGTTGGCTGTGGACCCAACTCAGTCACAATGGTTTTTATAGAGTTAGTTTTAACCCCAAATTTCTCTAAATTTACTGTCATCTGAAGAAGATGAAAATATTAATTCTCTGTTGTTGCTGCTGGCACAGAGATGAAGTCCTAGAACGGCCCTATGAAAATGGACTTCCTCTAAGAACTTCATTTAATAAATGAAATAAATATTTTTCAGTCCCTGAGATGAACAAAATCAGAAAAGAATGAAGGTGGGAAAATTTTTCCCAATTCTAGCCATGGTGGTGCCAACCTAAATAGGACAACCTCAATTTTTAAGCTTTTTTTTCTCTCAAGAAGTAAGGAAGAGTAACAGAAAGTGACAGCCTCCCAGCTCCCTTTGTAATGTCTGGGTGTCCATCAAAGATGGTTTGAATGGGTCTTTATGATTACCGGTACACAGGGCTAAGAGAACAGTAAGCTGAGTTAGATGTGAATATACATTCAGTTAGTTCAGGCTCTGGAGACTGAATCAGTCTTGTGTTTTCACTTGAGGGCTGATATAACATTCTACAAAATATTTCTAACCCCCCATTTGCACCACAGTTTAGAAAGACTCCAGATCCCAGATACTGAAAACTTTAGAACCATTTACAGTCTTGTCAGTAGTAGCTGAAGCAGCAGGAGATAGCCCCCTTTTCCAACTATCTATTAAATGCTGCTTTTATATATATATATATATATATATATATATATATATATATATATATATACATACATACATACACACACACACACACACACACACACATACATACATATACATACATACACACACATACATACATATATACATATACATACATACACACATACATATATACATACATGCATGCATAGACACACACACATACACATATACACACACATACATACACACACATACATACATACACACACATACATACACACACACACGCTTTTGAGGTGAGCGTGATTATTAGTAACATATACATGGCTTTTTGTTGACAACAATAAGTGATTTGTCATTGCTTTCCTCCTCTTTCTGTTGCTGCTGCTGGTGGCACTACTGTTTTTAACTTTCAAGTCTAGACTATGAGCCTAGAGCTTTCTGGATGTTTCCCATCCAAGTAGTAACCCAGTCTGACCCTGCTTAGCTTTCCAAGAACAGGCAAGTTTGAGTGCTAAAACATGGCATTACTTATGGCATTTTGGAAGGATGTGATGGTTTACAGCCTTCCCTTTGTAGCTGATGTTAAGCCAATGCTTAAAAAGACTGTAAAAACAAAACAGTGTAACCATAAACAGGAATCTCTGCCTTTAATGGTAAAGCCTCCTTCCAACTGTTTCATAGATTTTTATCTTGTTCCACCATCCCATACTTTTACCTCTTCAATCCTTCTGCAAAGGACCAAGAACTGCAAGTAAAATACTTTGAGGAAAAACAAATAGCAATTACAATTTTCAATGATGTTAATGATAAAATAGGGTATTTTAGGCATTCTCTTAGGCATTGTGAGTAATTCCATTATTGCAAAAACACAGGATAAAATGGTTGTAAAAATAAAGACAAAAAAGAGATAAAGGTGAAGTCTTCGAAACTTCGAAAACATTGCTGGTTAAACCATTGTTGCTTTGAATAGTTATATTTCTCTATTCTATATTTGGTATTGTAAAGAAAACATTTAGTGGCTGTGCCCAAAAAAAATGGTTCTAAAACAGTTTCTATTAATAAATGATAACAAAATAGTCAGACTACCTTACAATCCAACTCAATGATCTTAGTGTCTTCCCAGTTTCTTTGCAACCAATCCTAGTACTCAGTTCTTTTTTGTTTTTGTTTTGCCCCACAAATGTTTTTTTTTTTCACTCCTGCAGTTATAGGTTGTCAAATAAGCATAGCCTTATTTAAGTGGATCAACTACAGTAGATTTGCTAGCAGAGGAAAGATGAAACAATCTCTTAAAATGACAGCCATGTTATCACCAGCACTGTTTTTCCTTGAAGCCAGAAGTAGGTGAGTTGTTATTCTGCCTTCTGAAGTTACTGACAGGTCATCAATGGTTATTAAAGTATCCTCTGACGTGGTACAAGACACCTTTACTAATGTCAATCAATATTACTGGCTGAATTTTAAAAAAATTCTTTTGATCATCATCAGTGCTATTAAGATCTAATGTATCTGATGGTACTCAGAGATGTATATTCCTCTTTTTTTCTGGTATTAAACCTAGATCTCTTCATAATTTTATATGAATAACAACTTGAGTTTTGACATGACCAGAAAGTACAAAAGTCAATATTCTAGCTTCAGTAAGATTGCAGATAACCAAAGTGGTGGACCACAATCTTGATAATTTGGTTCAATTTTCCCTAGCCATTCAATTATCTTTTCTATGGAAACAAAGCTTAGTAAACACCATTGTCCATGAGTTTCACAGAATGATGAGTCAGTAACTGAATTATTCTTTGGCCTTTGTGTTTCGTTTTCACTAGGGTTAAAACTCTGTGAAATGATCTTTTAATTCATGGCTTGCATCTCTCGAAAAGAAGGGAAATTCCTCTGTGCTATCTGTACCAGCTTGAGGATCAGCAGTGGAGTATGATCCAGTACTGTCCAAGAGGTAGGGGTACTCCACAGAAAGAACTCTAGAATTATTTATAATTTCCAAGAAGGAATATAAATTGTTAATACAAGATAAAAAGAGAATTTCACATCACTTATGGACAGAGTTAGTTTCAGTAGCTGAATTTAAATGTAAAGTTCACTTCTGGAAACTAGGAGACCTCACTTTAACAGGAATATAACCAACATTTCTTAGAAATAATGGATATGCCATTTTAATTCTACCTTTAATACATAAAAATTAACTCAGGAGATACTGTAGATGTATCTTCTGTACTTCACTCATCCAGCCTCCTGTTACAGATAATGAGATAGTGGATATTCTTATCACTATACATACAGGTAAGGCTCTGGGGAAGATAAATTATATCATGAAATATATAAAACAAACCTGAATTAGTGGGTGCTATTTTTTTAATAAAATCATTGACTCTGTAAACTCAGTTGGTCATATCCCCTCTGGGTAGAATTTTAGTTATATTAATCTTTTTAAAAAGTATAGATCATTGTCTGTTAATTATAGACCAGTTGGTTTGATAAATAATATGGCTAAGATATATGCATAATTATTTCTAATTAAACAAGGTAGGAAAAGCATGCAAAGCATGACATTTATAATTCTTTCTAATCCCTTTACCAGCTTAATATTTTCTTCTGGTCAATGAAACATTATTTTGCATCTGTTGGTGTTTGAATGTTTCTGTTCTCCCCTCAGATTGTCTCTCTGTGTGCATACAGGCACTGGGAAACATGGGGTGTGTTGTGTATGTTGCACTCTGGATCACATGAGCAAGAGGGAGGATTTTCAGGATTTTTTTTCTCTGCAACCCCCAGCTTGATCTGGCCCATTTTTGAACGCATTTATTTTCAAACTCATTTTTCTTTTACTGGCATCTGCTCCCATCCCATAACTGTTCAGTCTTCAGAGAGTTGTGCTGAAAGTCACTATGCCCTTTACATAATTTCTGTCCAACATTTTGGGGGATTGGAAAGAATAATCAGAGGCTGGGTACAGGCTAATAATATACTTTCCTGGGTGTAGTTATTCTATTACTGATATTGTTTTATTATAAAACATTTGTTTCATACATCTCCATCTACCACAAAGGGCAGATTGTTTGTTTCCTTTATTGACTCCAGGGCAGCATTCAGTTCAATTCAATTGATAGGAACCTTCTTTGGAGCAAATGTACTTGTCCTAACATTGATCCCCACCTTCTCTCTCTTGTCCATGGCTTATATTATAATACACAAATTCAAGTGGGGCTTAGTTATGGTGCCTTCTCTAAAGGAACACCAACCAACAGAGTTGAAACAAATTTGCATATTGGCCCTTTTTCTTTTAAAATTTATTTTATTCATGATTTCATTCAGAAACTGGGTTATCTCCTTTACTGTTTATGACACTATTTAATAAAGTTTTAATTACAATATACATCAAGATAAAAGAGATGCTTTTGGTGAAGCTTTATGGCTAAAGAAATAATATGTCTCTCTGCTTTTCATTAAAAACATTACTGTGCTCCTTTGACACTGGGAACCACATCTGACTCACATCTTGTGGTTCCTTAGTTAGAAGAAAACTTTATTCACAATGTGCCTCTACTCCATTTATTATTCCACCATATATAATGTTGTGTGAAATGGAGAAGCATATCTTGCAAACACCTTCACCCTCTTTCTAAACTGATACTCCTTTGGGGCCATCTTTGCACCATTTCATGAAAACCTATTAAACTACTCACTGGTGTAAGAGTTGCTGATGGAAAGAAGGAAAGTATTCCTGTTCCCAGGGAAACCATGGTTTAGTCACCAGATTCTGTCTGCATGGGAAGTGGATTTGAATTTTGGATTACTCTCCTTCCCTTCTATCAGGCTATAAATTCCTCTTAAGAGATTTTGCTTTATTTTACGAATGCCGCTATCATAACCAATACTCACTTTCTTTTACAACTGGCCTGGCTTTATTCTTCTGCTGTATGGATTTGGTATGATATCTTTCATTCTTTAAATGTACTATAAATAAATTCTCCCTTAAGTCAAGCTCAACCCTGGGTGGCTGCATAGATACAACCATGTGGAGTCCTTGGTACTCTCTGAGTCTTGTTGTTTTCTTGCAGACATTTCATTACCAGACTAGGCAACATCTTCAGTGAGAAAAAGGAGTGGGCCTTGCTCTCAGTTTATATACCATGGCTTGCCCTGCTTGTGTTGGTGGAGGTGATGTTCTCTCCTTGGGAGTTCTTTGATTGGGCTGTTTGCTGCTTGGTTGATTGACTGAATTAATAGTTCCTTGATTAGGCTGTATTATGCCATTTGATGGCTCATCTGGTGTTAATCCTGGTGTTGATTTTTTACATATCTGGGTATTGAGTGGGAAAGAGAGGTAGAAAAAGAAAGATGCAGAAGAATCTTGATAATCTTTTCATCTTATCTCTCAGTATTTCCTTTTCCCATCCCATAATTTTCCCATGAATTTTCATGGGCTGCACTTATTTATTTAAATTAATTTGAATATGATTCAATATTATCATTTAGAGTCATTTGTACACTATCCTTGAAATGTCTTTCTGAGACTGAGAAGATGGAGAATCCAATCAAAATTAGAATTTATTTCCAGATCCTTAGCAAACAGCCTGCTTATGAGACCCCAAACTGTACCCTTAGCATTTCTAAATCCTGCTTGAACAAGTTTGCAACTTTAAAAAGCACAACAAAATCAAGTTATGCATTTGCAGGTAGGGAATGGAATCTCCAAACAGGATGCATATTTAAAATGCCATTTTCACAAATAAATGATGTGGAAAGAGATGGGCTCTGTTTCAATAGCTCCAAATAGTTCCTTATGCATAAGTCATTGCAGTGAATTTCTACTTGTATAGTTGCATTTCTCCATATTTAATTTGTTTATCTCAAATCACAGCCTCTCTGAGGCTGGTTCAAGGCATTTTGGTAGAAGATTGGTGATGGAGCAAAGTTATCAGTACTCTAAGGGCAATAAACTAGCTTGGGGGCAGAGGCCATATGTACAACCATCCTGCAATTTTATGGAAATACAGAAGGGTGAAGCTTGCATTGTAATGTCTCAACGGGTAGCTGCAGACATCTGTATAAGCAGCTATAGCTTTTTAACATGGGACCATGTTCTCACTCATATCTGGCCACTCTTACGGATGTACAAATTGAGGGTAATATGAGAAAGGCAAAGCTTGTGTAATCTCGTGACGTACTTGCAGCACCCAAGGGGTGGCTGGAGCTGCTAAAGGAGGCTGAAGAGTTTTTTATGAGTTAACTTTGGGAGGAGCTGTATGAGGACACACTGAGGGAGGGAACATGGAAAATAGAAAGAACCTGCACAACTAGCACCATAGAAATTAAAATAAATAAAGGAAGTGGAGACATTGAAGAAGAGCAGCCAGGTCTGCCCCCCATTATTAACCCTCACATAAAGAGAATCAGGGCTTCACCCAAATATTAACCCAGTTTTAGTTTGGAGTTGAAATGTGATGCCTTTGATGTGGGGGGGGGGGAGCAGCAGTCCATACCCTCCCCCCACATATAATTCTAGTAACTGCAGAATGAAAAATGTTTTGTCCCTTTATCAGGTAATTGCGATTCTTAAATGAAAAAACAAAACAAAACTGTCATTTGATAAAATGCCTTAAAGAAAACATACAACCATTAATAATAATGGCATGAAAAAGATGGTGTTGCTGCAGCATCACATCAACTGTATGTGATCACCAAGAAATGACAACCTGGAGATTAACCAATACATTATGACCTGTCAGTCCATTAAAGTAGGCAAGGTCAAGAAACAGGCATGGTGGGGACTCCAGAAATGCTCTTTATTGTTTTGGAGTAGAATAATAAAATCTTGAAAGCCCACCAGGATTTCTTTCTTGCATCAAAGAAAATCAAGGTGGGGCTATTTTGAATTGCTGCCTTATAACTTTCTTGGGACGATGTAATGTTTTTTCTAAATGTTTGCCTTAGTGGTTGGCTCATTTCTTTCCCATTCCCAAGGGCAGATACATGATTTCAGCTTGTGTGGTTGAGGGGTGGGAGGGTATCATGTCCATGAGATGTTATTCTATATTCACTCTCATCGTTTTCTGTATCTCTTTGCTGCCTTGTGGTTATCACCTAGATTGAGTATGGTACCCCTACATGAGGGTGCCATACACTTGTTTTTGCTGCAGCTTGATTTGTTGATTATAGCCACATATGCTAGGCAATTTGATTCATGACTAGCAACATTCTTAGCTCAAAGTGAAGGGTCAGATCTTTGACAGAAAATGCAAATCATTTCCCTGCACTTCTACTAGCCTTAAAATTTGGCTTTTCCTGATCTCAGAACTCCAAAATTGGATAGGCAATACAAGATAAAACTGAACAGGACTGTTATGTGAATCAGAAGGATCCTAAGCTTCCTTAATTTTCCTCTTGGCAGGATATTAGGAATTGGGCTAAATAAATGCCCTCCCTTCGCAACAAATGAGGATATGTGTTGGGAAGTCTCTCCACAATCATTTCTCCTTTCCTGATTTCTCCACAGCATGGCTTTGTAGCCTTAAGATTAGAGGACTGTTTACTTATAACTGAACAGCTCTAAAATTCAAGGGGAAAAAGTTAGGAGTTATGGGGTTTTTGTGAGGGAAGGTGAAATATATTGATGTTTTAAATCTAAAAAAGGCTTGCAGCCCCTTTTAACTTTTTTTTTTTTGCTGTAAATGACAGGAACTTGTGCTTCCATTTCTCAGTGGTTTGCCACCATAATTTATTGATGCAAGTTCTGGGGGATTTGGCAAAAAAAAAAGAATAGCAACAGTTTGAAGAGTCATATGCAGTCTACAGACCATGCATTGATTGAATTATTTTCATGTTGTTTATTAATAGTGAAATTCCAGTTCTGTCTTATTTATGGCTACAAGAGCATGGTTGCTGAGCACTTCTGTGACATTGGGACAGCTAAATCAATGGAAGTTAGTGACACTCTGACCAAGCTGCCTACCAACCCCTGTTGTGGCTGCAGAGATGAGATCAAACCTTTCCTGCCAGTTCATATTCTGCCATGGGCTGTGGACATGTGAACATTTCACATCTTTACCATTTTGTTTACAAATTGCACTGCCAGGAAACATTCCTGCTCAGCTTTGTTCTTTTCCCAGTAGTGATAGCTGTATAACAGGGATCAGCCTTCCACTGTGAAAAAGCCTGCTCTTTTCTTCAAGGAAAGAAACAAATAGCCAAGGTCACAAATGAAGGAAATGAAGATTTAAACCCCTGGCATTTAGAAGTCCTTTGGCTCCCTTAGTTGACATTTGGCAACCCTGGGGCTCTTTGTGATTGGCTTATCCATTCTCTAGTGGATTCAAGGGCCAGCCTGTGATTGTGCTCATCCATCTATCTACCTATGACTGTCTTCTTTACAAAAGACCACTGGTTCCACAGATTTCCCCTTACAGCTCTAGGATACCTCTTTTATTAAATTATCTATAATCGGCTATCTATTATTAAATAAAAGCTATTTTACTGAGGCAGGAACAATCTCAGAGGTGCAAGAAACCTATTAGAAGTTCAGTATCCTTGTTAAAGGTAACAGATGGGACAGAAAGTAGTGAGGAAGGCAGGAGACCAAACTAATGCACTAGAGATACAAGCCATCAATCAAAGATGACAGGGCAAGACTGGAAAGTACAAAGAGGGATGTTTTCCCTGAATGTTATACTGTTTCTCACATAATTCCTATGCAGGTTTGAGGAGAAAACAGGAAAGGCAAATTAATCCTAGATTATTTTGATGCTGCATGGGTCTCCAGTTTGGTGACCTATAGATGTGTTGGATTTTGGACCCTATAACCTTCTCCCAGCTTGGTTTCCTTCCACTGTTCTGGACTACAGTTCCCATTCTCCTTTTTGATTGGGCTCATTAGCTGGGGGTTAATGAGCGCCAGGAACGTGCCTCTGACAACAGCCATACTGCATGTTGCTTATTAAAGGCAGTTTGGTAGAGAATGTGGGACAAGGAAATGAACAATAAAAGAAATAATCTCATAGTGCAATCTCTATTGTTTAAGGGGGAAAAGCTTCCCCTACAGGAATTACCAGTGATGGTGATGATGGAGATTCTGGATTTTATCCTGTCTTTCCTCTAGATCAGTGTTTCTCAACCTTGGCCACTTCAAGCTGTGTGGACTTCAACTCCCAGAATTAAATGAGATGACCAAAATGTTTCTTTTTTTCCCCTTTTATATATCAAAACTTTTAAAAAAGCTTAAAACTACCTGTCCTAGTGATTGGTTGAGTGCAGTTATGGATTGGAAGTATAGTAGGTATAATGGTTAAATTTTGAATTGGATAAAAGACTGGGAGATTCCAGTAGGTTTCCTACCTGATATTGCTGCGACTTCAGCCAATACTCCCAAAATTCAAATAAATAAAAAATTGTTTCCTACCTTGGCAGAGGTAGTTGATTCCACAACTGGAAATGCACTCAGATTGTGGCTCCCAATTGTTATTTTGCTGCTTGAGACAAAGCAATCCATGCTGCTCCTTTACTCAAATCACAATGCACAAGTAGACAATACCAAGAAATGCTCAAGACCTTCTTTCTGTTCCTTGTTATAGAAATATATTGGCACAATATGTCATCTAGTTGGCTTTGTGCATAAGGCAGGACTCCAACTCAAAATCTCCCAGTTTCTAGCCTGGTGCTTTAACTACTCCACCAAACCAGCTTTATCATATACATACTGTTCATACGTACATACATCTCTCTATCTCCCTCTCACCCCTCTTCCTGTCCCTTGAGACTAGGTGATATTGGGCCGGTTGTTCTCTTTCAGCCCTAGGAAGAAGAGGGAATGGCAAACCACTTCTGAAAATCTTGTCTCTGTGTGTCTGTCTGTATATATGAATGTATGTCTGTATATGTGTGTACACACACACACACCCTAGAATTCTGGATGCACTTTTTTTTTAATCTGTTCAGTGGTGTCCAATACTCGAAGACTGCCTGAACAAGTCTCTGCAGTTTTCTTGGCAAGGTTTTTCAGAAGTGGTTTGCCATTGCCTCCTTCCTAGGGCTGAGAGAAAGTGACTGGCCCAAGGTCACCCAGCTGTCTTTGTGCCTCAGGTGGAACTAGAACTCATGGTCTTCTAGCTCAGTGCCTTAGCCACTACACCAGCCTGGTTCTCAGATGTACCTAGTGACCATATTCTGTCTAACCTGAAGAATGGGATAATAAATAAAAATCTGTGCCATTGACAGACATAGTGCACTTCTCCCTTGCCCCAGTGTGAACATGACCCACTTAACACTTCTAGAGGTCAGGAATGTGTTGCCTTGCCTTCAAACCATCCCAAGCCTACAGCAAATTCAACCTCCACCCATGTTTCCTGCATTGTTTCAAAACAAGTCTTTTCAACTTTTGGATGGAAGAATGGATGACAACCAGTTCATCTGCTTCTTTTCCTATAGCATGTACTTTGGCCAAAACATCCTTCACCCCTGGTCCCTGCCCTCCACAGCCATTTTATCTTGAACTGCTGAACTGAATGGTTCACTCAGAAGGATCCATCTCAAATATTAATACAGTGAACCACTGAACCACTATGTACCCGAAGGGGTGTGTTCACATAATTCTGTAGATCTTTAACTGACCTGGTTACACATGTTGCATGAATATAGCCTCTTATTTATGCTGGTGGTTACAGTTTGTCAAAATAACCCTTCGTTGTTGTTTTTTTTAATATATCCTTTTTCAAAAATGTAATGCTGTTGACAAAAGTGAGCTTCAAAGCACGTGTGCACAAACACAGCAACCAGCTTTGAGATGAAACTTTCATTCAAGCATTTTCCCAGGTTTGCACTTGTCAGTGGTCCCCTGCTGAACTGTTTCAGATAAAGAAGTAAAGTGGATAGCTTAGGGAAATAAAATTAATAATTTTAAAAAAATAACACCCATTTTAAACCAAGGACATCTTGCATGTGCAGCACCACTTAGAGCAACAGCTGCAGAAGAAACTAGGAGCTTAAAACCTGGGAAAATGCAAGAAAGGAACTTTGGCTAAAGCTTGTTGTTTGTGTTATTTATTTGTCTGTATATATATTTTGATTTATATGACTGCTCACGTTGCAATAGCAATTCTGGGCAGCTAACATAAGGTTAAAAACTCAATAATAATAAAAAAATTGCACTGATGTAAAAAATGCCTAATGACAAATGAGGACAGCACAGCTCATCAATAAGCTACACACCACTTACGCATACAGTATATGTGCATTGTGATGTTTCAATTTACCAACCAGCCTTATACTTTTACAAAAAGTATCTATATCCTGTAAGACCCACCTACAGAAAGGAAAGTGATGGGCAATTGTTCTCTTGGCATGAGAGGGAGGGTGATTGAGGAGAAAATCCACCAGTTGGAAGCCATTATTAACTGTGGTCCAGTAGACTGGTTGGCCATTAATGTGGTCAAAGGAGAGAAATGGGCTGAAATTATTTAAGCCAAAAATAGATTATTTAAGCCAAAATCCCCAAATGCTGATTTTAGCTTAAGACATGTATTTTTTTTTCCAGTTAAAATCATCTCAAGATATAGGATAAAATTGTACATCACAATAGTTCTTTGTGACATTTTCCTGCTCTGGAAAGTTAGTTTATCAGGGAAGAAAGTTCTACGCTGTATGTTTTCAATAAGGACAAATTTCTACATGAAGCAAGATTCTTTTAACCCAGAAGTTATTTAGTAATTAAAAAAAAATAATGATAATGTTCTTCAATAGAAGGGTTGAGAGAATAGAAATAAAATTCATACATAAAATGAATGCGTTTTAAAATAAATATTTTTTTTTCAACTAGTACAGTCCTTCAAAATTGGTTTTATGTGTATTTCTCAACCTAATGTCAGTGTTTATTTTTCATATTTAGAAATCAGTGAATTCCCATTTGATTCAGAAGGTGACACAGGAGTTGCAACTATACATTTTAGGGCTGTAATGGTGATGCGATTTCTTCACTGAAATGCGTGGAATCCAATTTTTAGGTTTTTATTTTTTTGCTATGGTGACCTTTAAGTAAAATAGCTATCTTCAAACCATTGGCAGCTTAGTGCCAATATTCTTTTTCTTAGAAAACAAAAATGCCACAAAATTAACCCGGGTGAACACTGCAGGCTATAAAGGAAAAACAGGATGGAGGAATCCCATGGTCTAGATCAGTGTTTCTCAAACTCAGCAACTTTAAGATGTGTGGACTTCAGCTCCTAGAATTCCCAGCTATCTAGGCTGGGGAACTCTGGGAGCTGAAGTCCACAGATCTTAAAGTTGCCGAGTTTGAGAAACACTGGTCTAGCTCATAACAGGCTGAATGCCCTTCAAATGTGTTGTTCTGCATTTTTGTATTTACATGTTTGATGTGTAATTTTTATTTTGTCTCTTATTTATTTGTCTTGAGTCTGGTGGGTAAACATAGTGTAGGCAAATCCTACTCAGTTAGCTATTGGGTTGCATTACTTCAAACACACACACACTACCCCCAAATGTCCTCAGTAGCAATAAACTAGGTTTTATGATGTTGATCAGATGTCCTGGCTTTGGTGATGCCAGTTACTTGATCTTGGATTCTATTATTCTTTTCTTGAAGATACCAAGGCCATGCTTGGTGGATTAAGGTAACACAGTCTTATGAAATGGCTAGGAAAGTTCATTTACTTCATATCACTGGCTTCACGCAGACACACGTCAGAGGCGGTAAGCTAGGAGGGAAAAAAAATCTGGAATCACTGGCAAACAGATCAGTGTAGCTATAGTTTAATCTGTTCATTCTGTGGCATTTACTCACCGCTTTCTTCCTGAATGGCAAACACCGTCATAATGAGCACACATGGACAAATGACTTTTTCCAGGCTGTGATTAATTTTTCACAAGCTGACTTTAATCACTGGTTAATTAATAGGAGATTTGTTGACTTACCCAAAAAGTATACTCCTTATAAGCAGTGGTATATTGATTTGTTTTTCTTGTGAATTCAGCGCACTTGCAGAGTTTAATTTAGGAAGTAGCCCTGCTGAGATTCCATAGCAAACACAATTTGGCAGAGCAGAGGGTATGTTTCCACCACTTGCTTGATTCAGTTTAATTTACTTTTTTTTACTTTGGGCAGATATCAAGCCAAAAGTAAGAGTTCTCCTAGTCTGAGCTTCCGGTGTTTCAAAGGTCAACCTTTTTATTAGCTTTTCCAGTATACTCTGGATATATTAGATTGCCAGTTTGATGCAGGCTAGAAACCGGGAGCCCATGAGTTCTAGTCCTACTTTAGGCATGAAGTCATCTGAGTGACCATGGACCAGACACTCTCTCTCAGCCTTAGGAAGGAGGTAATGGTGAACCACTGCCAAAATCTTGCCAAGAAAAGAGTAGGGATTTGTCCAGGTAGTCTCCAGGAGTCAACACTAACTCAAAGGCACACATACTCACATGCTGGATTAACTCCCTTAGTTCATGCTACAAACCTTAATCCCATCATATTCTGGAAGTTGTATCTAATCACACTTTGAGACCCCAGTTTGTGGAAGGTTATTCTAAGCCAGGTACCCAACAAACCAAAATCTGTACCCAACGACATGGTAAAAATGGCTAAAATCCAACAATAGAGCAAGGTTGAAAATTAAAATGCCATTGATATGTAAATATGCAGCCATTAAAGATTTTCACTCATGCTGACATTTCCACAACCATAACCCTATTTAGGTAGTATTGAAATAGATCAAGTTAACATATGAGTTACAGACTGAATAGGTCAACCTTGTATGTATCATGTACTGTATCTGTAACCCTGGAGGCATTCATATATTCATGAAAACACCTGAAGGATTGGAAGCATTAAAACAACAGCAACAACCTATGAATATTGTCCCATGCAGACTTGCTTGGAAGTAAGTCTAGGGTTACAAAACTATTAGTGCAACTATGAACTCTAGGTGTAATTTGTATTTCACACACTATGCAGAAACAAACTTGGGTTTGTTGTCTGGTTTCCACCTGAAAAGATAGCACAGATAATTCTGGCTCTCTGTAGAGTGTGTGTGTTCTCAAAGTGATATTTTTTTTTCATTTTCATGCTGTATATTTAATAGACTCAAAATATAGAGTGTAAGCAGTATTTGGAATCTGCTTATAAGAAATAACCAAAACAAAGTTCAAAGTATATGTGATTCACCTAGCTTTCTAGAACATGCTTCAGCCTAGGGAAGAAAACAAAAACAAAAACACGTTTTCCTTTTTCCTTTAGACAAGGAAAAGCAACTAGCAACAGATATCTGAACACTGGTCCTTTCTTTCCAGGGATCATTTACTACTACCAGAAGACTGGAATCCACTCTTGGCTTGCAATTTGACATATGGAAGATGGGATGAAAAAGAAAATTAAGAAGTGGCTCCCAGAATTTATATCTGAGCCAACAAAGGTTAAAGACCAATGCCATGGCCAGCAATAGTCCTGGTGTCAATGTGGCCCAGCCACCTGTTCCCACAGTGAGTAACGTGTGTCTCCAAGAAGATTGCAGTAAGCATATGAAGCATTGACCTTCCATGATGTTACTGTTCAGAAACTGACTTTTTCACATTGCTTACTGTACAAAGACATAGCATCTGACCATTCAGGAATGCAGATAGTATAGTAATGATTGTATAGCAATTTCATTTTACTCTAAACCAACCAAGCAAACAAACCAAAACCAACAAAACCAAATTCCATATCTATCTGTAATATGAAGAAAGACATCCTCCTCTGTTCTGAATACATCTTCAATCATTTTAAAGGGGCAGCCCCTAGTTTTATTATCTTTTCCATAATATTCCCCTTCAATTGGCCCATATAATTATGGTGTCCTTATGATGAGTTGTCCATACGATGGGTGGTTGAAACTATTCATATTTGTTGGGAGACTTTAGTGATGCATGGTGTTTCCTCCTAATTATATTTCTTTTGAGGCTGAAACAAATTATACAGCATGTTCCATGACAAGGAGAACTGGCCTCACAGCAGCAGCACTGATTTGTTACAAATATATCACCTTCTCTAAGATCCTAACACGAATTTCTTATCTGTTTTAGAGACCAGCAGTTGGTTTTACCATAAATGTCTCCCCTTGATATTTTCTTCCTCCATCTGTGGCCAGTAAATTATTTTAAAAATGTCATTTCACTAGTATTGTAATTTTTCACAACCATCTTTCTAAATTGCCTGGTGTGTCAGCTTCTGCTTAAGTATCTATCAAATAGAGTTGTTTAGGTTGTATATTTGCACACTGAAATCCAGCTGCTTTGGAATGGATTCAGCTCTTCATCATTGCTATCCTGAAGTGCTGGCAAAGAAGAAAAACATCCATATGATATTATAATACCTGTGTTCATCCAGTCTTTGTATCTTTTTTTTTTAACCAATGGTAGTGGGATGCTGGGAAGGCAATTTAACACATATCCTTGAATTGTCTAGCAGGAACATAACGCTGCCATTCATGCCATGCATAATTCCATTGCATAATGAAACGTCAATTAAAATTCCATTAAAATAATGTTATCCTGTTGCCTTTGCACTGATGTGAACTTGGAACTACATCTGTCTAATAGAATCAGCTGATAATTCTATAGAACTGGAGTCATTAAGGTTAATGTGCAGCATGTTTTTACCATTTATGCCATGCATTAGTTAGCTATAACATATGTTGGAAATGAAACCTGATTATAATAATGATGATAGGAACACAAAGGAGTATGAAAAAGAAATTGGAAAATGGGTAAACTGGCTTTAAGAAGAAAGATGAAAGGCTGGCTTTTAATTGGATGCCATGCTTTGAAAAGCTAGTAGATGCAGTGCTTTCATGCGGGAAACTATCTTTTATGGCAGTGGTGCAAAACTTTAGCCAGTCTGAAGAACATCTTCTTCATCTGGCTTTGAGGAGTGATGCTCCCAAAATAGGAAAATATTGGAGGGCTAGGCTGAAAACTACTTACATTAAATTGAATCCATGTTCATTTGGATTATTTAAATACAGTTCATGGAATACATCCTGAGTGTGTCAATACATTGCATATACCTCTGTGTTAGTGGGTAGGTTAGTTTACAAGGAGAGAGCCAGTTTGTTGTAGTGATTAAGGCACCAGGTTAGAAACCAGGAAACTGTGAGTTCTAGTCCTGCCTTAGGCACAAAGCCAGCTGGAGGACCTTGGGCCAGTCTCTCTCTCTCAGCCCTAGGGAGAAGGCAATGGAAAACACTTCTGAAATCTTGCCAGGAAATCTTCAGGGACTTGTCTAGGCAGTCTCCAAGAATCAGACACAATTGAATGGATAAAAAAAAACAAAAAAAACGTTTACAAGGAAGTCTCTATATTAGAGATCTTAGATTGCATATATTAGCATAGCATGCATTGGATTACAACTGGGCTTTTGTTGTACTTGTAAGATATTGCCCAAATGTGCCCTTACTATAGCAGTGAATGCCTCATGTGGCATGCATGTATCTAAGGCTGTGTTGGAAATATAATCCAATTATATGACTCTGTGCCCTATGACCATAATGGGGCAGCAGGATACAGATAACTTACTCTCTGTAGGATGCACCTAGCTAGGTGCTAGGCTTCATTTATCTCTATAAAACAAACCCCTGTTTTCATTCATCATTGTTCAGGTCAGATTTCTGCTCTTGGAGTGTTCACATATACAAACAGAATGCTTGAATGTTCAATAGTCTAAACCTTCCCTCCCTCAGTAAAAAAAGTATTATGTGAAAACTTTGATTGACCAAAGCCATGAAGGGTGGCTGAGAACAGTACCGCTGGATCCATATAGTAATGACTGTGACATTAAGAAGATTGGGACTTAGAACAGAAGAAGAGTAAATGGTAAAAAACACAAGTTAACAAATAAAGAAAAAAATGATCTGTTACGAGTATGTGGAACTAAAAGAAAGAGGAACAATGTCATAGACGTGAATGAAAGTGATTTAATTTTGTGGAATGAAATTGATGATTACATGCAGAGAAGTGAAAGTATAGATTTAATTAAACATAAAAGCTAACATCTATGTCAGAAAATATGAATTAATCTCTTCTAGATTGTGTAAGTATGTAACAAAGTAAGACTCTATAGTTTGATGATAGATGAATGCTGTGCTCAATGAAAAAGTAATAATGGAAAAAACAGAAGTTTTTTTGGGGGGGGGGTATGTGCAAACTCTGAAGTGTACCTCCCTTGGGGAGGTGCAGACAGAGTCCGGGTGAGGTGTGAAGAACCTTTTAATTACATTGTTACAATAAATCCACCTTTCCCAAAGTTTGGTTGTATTGTTTTCTTTGTTCCTTTTGCTCATTTTGGTGTTTGGGCTTTTGGGGAAAGTGTGTACATCAAGATTACACTAAAGGAAGGTGTGATGGCAAAAAGTTTAGGAACCCCTGTTCTAAATGAATGCAATCCAGAGAAAGAATAATTTTGTTAGGTGACATCTTTTAGGCAAAAAAGACTACAGAATACATGAATTCAAACTGAAAGGATTTGCCCAGCATTTGAGAAATTGTGGACTTTGCTAGCCTCATACACTCTATGAACACTCATTATATAGATAGCTACTTGGTCTGGTTCCTTCTAGTTTAATCTAATAAACCTAGATTTTACAGCTATATCTGTTGTCTTGAAATGCAGTTGACTGAAAAAAAAAAAAAAGAGGAAAAGAAATGATGGTTACCCAGCTACATAGCACAGGTTTTAATATATTTCATCAACTCAAAGTTGCATGCAGACTTTGAATCTCCTATTTGTGATCCCCAGATTCTGTAGCATAACACTTTGGAAATATGCTGGTAAATCACTGAACTTCAGCAGGGCAATTTTTCACTGGTCCAGCTTTTGAACAGGCTTAGTGCACAAGCAAACTAGCAAATGAGAAACCACTCAATCAATTTGACAAATCAGCTGTGGCCAAATGCTTAACAGCATGGTGTTATTGTGACATTTCCTGTGGACCCTGGATGCCAGAAACAATATTTAAAAAAGAATAGCCCCTGGCCATCAAAAGGTTGCCTGTCCCTGACATAATTAAATGAGAAGAGGAGATGTAGATCATTAAGAGAATCGTAGTCCTTTTCAGAACAACTACTGATGCAGTAACACTTCCATGTGTGTGTGTGTGTGTGTGTGGTATTATCTTTCTTTGCCTTTAAACAAACAGAACATCAAAAATAATAAAAATTACAGATTTTCTAGCTGCCTTCAAAGGCAACTCCATGTATAATGCAAATGTAATCCATCTGGGATCACATCACAACCCTTTCCATTCTTGTTAATTAAAGCATTATATAAATAAATACAACTATTTATATACAACTGGCAGGAGAGCCAGTTTGGTGTAAGGGTTAAGATATCAGGCTAGAAACTGGGAGACCGTGAGTTCTAGTCCTACCTTAGGCACAAAGCCAGCTGGGTGACCTTGGGCTAGTCACTCTCTCCCAGCACTAGGAAGAAGAAGGCAATGGGAAACCACTTTGAAACCAAGAAAGCCACAGGGACTTGCCCAGGCAGTCTCTAGGAATCAACCCAAAAAAGAAAAGAAATAAAAAAGAAAAGAAACAAAAGAAACAAACCAAAACCACAATCACATTAAAAAAAGAAAAGAAACAGGGATCTCTCTCTCTCTCTCTCTCATTAATACATACATAATCTGAAGGAGAAATACACATTTTAAACATCCATATTCAACAATTCTCCCCCAAGCAATATTTGTACAGATAGTACAAATATTGTTAGGAAACTGTTAGGAAAACACTGTTAACAGAGCTGAAGTTCTTACGAGTATTCTTAAGTATACTGTATAAAAATCCTTTGTACCTGAAATAAAAGTATAATGATGTCTATACCAAAAGTACCATGATAGCATAATGTATTCATTTATAAGCTCATGTTTTTACCTTTTCAAGCTTTAAGAAACAACTGTAATAGATAAAGAGTTTTATTGCTTTAAAGAAAACAGCAAAGCAGCATATCTAATTTCAAAGCCTTGTCATTCCTTTCCTATATTCTGAAGGCATTGTGAAAAATAGAGCACTGTCTTAAACCAAGTAGAAATCAATTTATCCCAGCTAGTCTGGAACAGCTATTATCAATCAAAAGGCCCATTTTGTAGTCAAAAGATAAGCGCATAGGTATAGTTGACTTTTCTCCATTGGTAGCCAAAAGATAAGCACATTGGCATAGTTGACTTTTTTCCATTGGTAATAAAATCATTTCAGGATATAATGGACATTTGAATTCCATCCCATTTTCAGCTTCAGATATCATGTGGATAAATTTCTTACTAGCTTCCTGGTAATGTATCTCTTAAAAGATCAGATGTCACTGCATTTATATGACATGAATTGATAGAGAAACAATTTACCATGAGGCTTATCAAGGGAAGAGTTAATTCTACAGACAATGGCTAAGGTATGTGACTCTGAAGCAGTCTCACTGGTCCACTCTCTTCTTCCAGATAGAAGGCTACCAAGAAAAGACAGATCACTTCCCAGAGATCTGAATTGCTTGCTTGAAGAGGGTTCCTGAAATAAGGCTGAAGGCTGTTTGAATTTGGGTTAGGGCTGCATGTAGCTCTACAGCTGCCCACTGGTCTACAGATGTTCATACATTCCAGGAGAAACCATCAATAGGGTTTGAGTTACTTTTTCATGTGCTAGATTCTTGCTTTGCAGGTCACCCTCTTTGGATCTGTTTAGAAGCTTTAACTTCATAGTGTCAAGGACAGCTGCATTTATTTTAAGGGGTGAAAAAAGGGAAATCTATCCAATTCATTAATTCATTAACATCAAGAGGGCATGCTGTATATACAAAAGCATCACAGAGACAGGGGGGCATGTAGGAACATTAGACTGAGCGCCTACATTAACATTTACTTAACGTCAGTTGAATTAACTCCATGTTTGTTACAAAGTCAATGAGTGACTTCGATCTGTGTTTGGTTAGATTTGTTTATATTGTTGAAGAAAGTATAAGCCTATGTTAGATCAGGCTGCTATGCTAGCAACTGGACATTGTCAGAAAATGACATCAGAAGCAGCATTTGTGATGGTATTATCTGTCTGAGTAATTTGAAAGTTCTATAGACTTAAGAGATCAAAAGCATATGCACTGGGGTTGAGAGTCAGGCACAGTGCCAGATGTTGTTATGACAATTTCCAGAGAGTGTCACAATCTTGTTGTGAAAATAATGTGGTTTGGCAGCCTTTTCACCTCAGAGGTATTCCTCCCTCCTTTTTCTAGACTGTCATCTTCTTTAAGATATCCTTTTTGAAAGCTTCATTCAATACATTCATGGTGCTGTATAAGTAATACCACAGAGGTACTCCTAGAATGTCATCCCATGTCAAATTCTATTACATTGCACCATCTGCCCTTTCCATATTTTCTTAAAAGAGAGAACACTTGAGTGCTTTCAACTTCTTTACATGTATGCCTCTTCCTTTCTCCCATTTCATAATTAAACAGATGTTCAGTCCTTTGATTTAAGATGTCATTGAGTTTTCTCTCCACTAATAATTCATGATTGTTTTTCCAGAAATGTCTAGCAAGAAAATAAGTTCCTTTTTTGCATTGATTCAAAGAAGATAATATAACCATAACAGCACTTACAATGAATTATAATTGTGAAGAAAAAATATTATTACTATTACTATTAATGCATTTACATTATTTCTATACTGCTCAATTAGGTTGACTCTGAGTAGTAAACAATAAAAACATAATTAAAACAGAACATCTAGAAATATGTACCACATTATAATAACTCAACATAAATCAACACTTTATAACAAACCAATGGATACCATATATTCCTTGTTTTCTTAATACTTCCCATAAAAGTAGGAATGAGTGGATGGATGGATATGTATGTATGTGTGTATGTGTGTATGAGACATACCTGTGTAAAAATATCTCACAGTTGTATTCAAAATTAAAATATGAACACAAGTAATGACAACAAATTAACAAATGCTGATATAAAACTTAACCCAATAAAAATATGTATTCCTATAAAGCATTTCCCCATGCCAGGGTGAAAGGGTTGGCCTTCAACAGGTGTCTAAAAGCATGGATGGTGAAATTGATGGAGTTGGCTCAGATCGCAAAATTGAGAGCACTTATAAAAGATCACAATGTAATGGGAATTGTTTGTACTTGGAAATTGCTTTTGGACTATTTGCTTGTAACTGAAAAAATGAAGTACTGATTTGGGGTTTTGATGATTAATGGGCTTGTTTTTTATAGAAATAATGTTATTAAGAATTAATTAAGAGTAAGATATTAAGATAGTTTAAGAAGTACTCATATCTGTGTTGGAGAAGGACAAAAGTCACTTTTTCCTTAATTTCTCTGCTGTTATTGCACTCTTTTATGTTTTCTTTGTCTTTTTTTTAAACTCTGTACTCTAGCCTTTCTGTATTTTGTATTTTAGCTTTTTCCAAAACTTTAATAAAGTTCCTATAAAGAAACAGATGTCTAAAAGCTTTCATCTTGAATTAGACATCTCTGGAATGTGGGGTGGGGAAAGCATTCCTGAGCTTAGGTGTGATTACACAGAAGACAGGAACATCTGCTCTGGAGTAGTCAAAACAGTCAAGTTGGTGACTCTGACCATGAGATTGAAACTCCACTCCTTTTTTACATGCGTCACACATGAAACTCATGTACAAAAGGCAGTGGAGCTTCAACTGCATAGTCATGGCTGCCACCTTGACTTTTTTACAACCCCTTGCAGATGCCATTAGACTCAATTGCAAGTAATTACAAGAGGACAATCTGAAAACCATAATTAATGAAATCATAATTAATATAATTATAACATAATTGATATAATTATATTTATACCATTACAATTACAATTATAATATACATCTATAATTATATAAAATAATAATTCAAATAAAAACAGCAAGTCAGTTGTACTCCAACAGAACCAGAAATGTAGAAACAGGGGCTTCCCTATTCACTTCAAAGTAAAGGATAACCATATTCAGGGCTATTCTTTGTGTTATTAGAGCTATGCTTGCATTACTGAGAAGGAAAAAAAAAACTATATCCATACAGAAGCACCAGAAAATTTCAGGTTGGATACAATCAATGGCTAATTAGTTACATATTAGAAGTGTATTAAGTAAATAATGTGGTGGGTATATGTTTAGGGAACTTGATTTTCCACCACTTCCTCCTACTTAGTCTTTAAAAAAAATCATTTTCCCACCAACAGAGGAAACAGAGTAGGCAAGAATATAATTTAGTTCCCAGTAGGCCATTCATCCTTTCCTTCATCTCAAAACGACCAGGTCACTCTATCATTCTGGAATATTTTGGGGTAGCTGCTAGATTTACTTATCTTTTCTCTCTCAATCTTGAAACTGCCTCAAAGTTACCTCCAGGGAAAAGAAAACATGTCTGGCCCATGGAGAGAAATGCACAGCACTTCCACTTCTACTGAAAATTTCTGCAAAATCAAATTTGGAACGTTCTGCAAAAAGGAGAACATTTAAATGCTGCTCCCAACCCTAGTTGCAAAGGGAAAGGGTCCACACCATGTCCAGGGAAATAAATTATCTGAATCAGCCTGGCAGCTATGATGATCTGGGCTGTTATGGAGCTGAGACCTATAGACTGAAAACCAGCCTACAGAAAGTCCAGCTTTAATGGTCAGGCAAGGGCAGAAGGCTGACATCAGAGCAGTCAATACTCTTGCTGAACCACCATATCATTCATCTGTTTTACTTCAGAGGAGTTGACGTACCTCTGAGAAGTTGTTTCTCTTAGGTTAGACCCCAGCCATGTGACTGCACTGTTCCAGCTTCAGGCTCCAAACAAATTTTCTGCTTTACTAGAAATGTATTTCTAGTTACCTGCCCCCAGCTCCAAGTGAACTTTTCTTAACTAGGGCAAAGAGAAATGCTATTGTTCCAGATGAATCCTGCACATTGCTAACAATTTACCTGCTAACAATCACCTGCATAATTATAAAAATGAAATGAACAATAATTATCTTTCCAATTATCTAATTAAACTTAATAATTTAAAGATAGGAGCAATGATCCAGGATTTTTGATGTGTATGTGACTGTCACTGTTTATCAAGAATGGTCCCTGTTTTCACATCCGTTCACATGTAAACCCACTGCCTCTACTTTTCTTTGTTTAGAGATGCATTGTTAAAACACAGAGGTAAGGCAGATCTGTCAGTTTTAATTTCCCACTGAAAGTGAGCTGTTTTCTTCTCCAGTTCTTTCCATTCCTTTAAAAGTTTGCAAATTTTTCTTCACAAAAATATAAAGTGAAAATGGATTGAATTAAAGTCTCAGCTATGGCCAAACTTGAGACCTACAGCTATTCTAATCACAGAAAGGATCAGGTAGTTATACTGACATGCTATGTAATTTTTAAAGATGAGGGGCCTATTAGAAAATAGGACAGCAACTCGAATTTGACACTGCAAACCTGATGGAATAATACAGTGATTATTTGAGGTAACCACTCAAAGCTGTGCAACTTGGAAAATCTGCCAGTCATTTTTTTTTCCCTTGCTCATTTGTAAGGGAAAAATTAAGTTTGGTAAGTTATGTAAAACAACAACAACAATAAAAAGAAATCTAATTTTCATCCATCCTTGTTAAAATGTTCGCTTACGTTGCCCATCAATATGATTTATGATTGTTCTAAAATTTTCAGGAATGAAATATCTGAATAACTTGTATGACCCCTTCCTCTTTAAAGCATTTCAGTTAACATGCATTGGGTAGTGTAAAATCTACTGTTTCAGCTTTTTTTCTGGATGGATAGTATAATCAAATTTTCATTTTTCAAATTTTCATTTTTTATATTTATATTGAATCAAAGAGCAAACAAATGTCTTAGCTTTTCAATCAGTGATGGGCAGGCTGTTCTTGAAATGAATAATAATAATAATAATAATAATAAATTTTAATATTACTATAATAAAACATTACATTAATTTTACATTAATACAATATTTTAATATTAATACATTTAATACATTATATTATTACATTAAATATATTCATTATTAATTAATTATATATTACATACTTATACATAATTACATAAATTATATATAATTAATAAATATGATTAATGCAATAATATATTAACTTTAAATTTAATATATGTTAAAATATTAAAATAAAATTGTTATTTTATATAATTATAAATAATAAATTTATAATTTATACTTATAATTATATTATAAGATATACTATAATATAATACAATGCAATATTATAAATATATAATATTATATAATATATGTTATAATTATCAATACATTTATAAAAAATAAATTTATAATAATTATAAATTTATAATTAAAATGATAAATAATTACTTTATATAATTATTTTTATATATTATAATTATAACTGTAATTATATAAATATAAATAATTTAATAAAGTAGTTAAAGTAATTATTATTTAACTATTAAAATATTATTAATATGTTTAATACTATATTAAATATATATGCCTGACTTATTTTTATGAATATACATTCTGTGCTAGAAAAGAAGTAGAATGAAATACAAACACATTGATTCTTCATATGTGACTTAGAATGTAACAGGTGTGTTTGTTGATTTATTTAGCAAATTTATATAGCTGCCCATGTCACCAAAAATGACTCTGGGTGGTAAACAGCAATAAGATAACATCAAGAGATATAAATATAAACCCATATTAGTAAATATCATAAAAACTAAAGATACAAACCATAGCCAATGGGGGAATAAAAATGGCCCCCTCAACGATGGATCATCATAGTAAGTCTCCAGTTCCAAAGTGATCAGTCTGTGATATGCAAGGTATCACTTGTAGAGAGAGAGAGAATTTTGGCTGCTTAGCTGACTTCCATAAGTGGGGAAACCCTGGGCTGGTGCCATACTGTTTCTTTCTTTTTCCCATGTTATTCAAATAGACACAGAATCCTTATCTGTGTTTTTGCCGTCACATCCGTCTCACTTGAAACAGTGTAAGTTGAATTCAAGAAAAAAATTCAATAAAAATAGCTAAACATCTATTAATATAATTAAACGGGCATATATATATCTATATAAACAAACAAACTGTTATCAGGCTGGTAGCTCCACCCCCTCCCCAAAAAGAATGAGAACTTGAGTCCTCAACAAATTATTTCTCAGAGCTCCTCCAAAATTAAATGCAATCACATTGCTAAAAGAGCATAGATCGGTCTTGTATAAGTTGGTACCATCCTTCTCACTATGGACTCTGTCTGTGTGTGTATTCCTTACAATATTTTTAAAGATTTTTTTTCACCATTAATTAGAAATTTTCTTGTTCCAACATAATTAACAGCTTTAAGAATCCATAATTAAGAATCCACAGTTTGGGGTATTATGCATTTTAACTTTTGATGTTAGCTAAACATTTATTTCTTCTAAATACCCAGCCTTCAAAAAGAAGAAGAGGAGGGGGAACTAGCCAGTTTCCCATAGGAACATATAAATAATTGGGCAGTTGTATAGGATTTTATTGGAAATTTGTATACTTGCCTGCTTAGCCAAAAGTTGTTATTTAAAGATGGTAGTAACCCTCAAGAGTATGGCTCATTTGAATGTTCCAGAAGTTTTGCAGCCAAATATTATTTCATGTCAAATAAGTTCATAGTTCACCTGAATTGAGTCACAGTGCTGAAGGGCTTACTATCATCAAAAGAGGAAAAAAAAAATGTTTCAAGACATTGCTTTGGAAAGCAGTTGGTGTCACCAAGATTTCACTTGCATGAATAAAACTCCATCTTGCTCTATGGAAAATTCCAGGCAGGAAATACATTTCTTGTTGCAAACAACAACTTAAAAAAAACATTTTTAAACTCATTTTCTTCTAATACATTTTAAAATGAATCATTATATTCCATTGCATGGATATACAAGCAAGGGCCCAGAATCAAGGTACTCATTCATAACTACTGGCATTAGGCCTTCCTTCTGAACTACTCATGTTGGATGGGAAAAGTGAAAAATATATAGAGCTTGTCCACCTCTGCCCTGTATATGCAGATATATAGTCATCCAAATGCATATACAGGGCAGAGGTGGACAAGCAGGAAGACATTGCTGTGGTCAAGCCCCTTCTATGTGCACAATAACATTTATAATTGGATTTATATACACTTTCTAGTTCCTCAGCATCCTTTATGTATTATGACAATCAGAACTGGACACAGTAGATATATCTGCAAGCTGCTACAGGAGTATACTGTATGTCTTTAGTATTTCAGTTTGCTTTAAAAAAAATCATTCAGTCCCATCTAGCATTACTTATTACATATGTTCAGTGTCTTGCAAAGGAGTGATACATCAAAGTAGCAGTGAGATATTCCAGACAGTCTGTGGACTAATCAAAAACCCCGCCATCTTAGCTCCGCCTCCTAATCAAAACACTAAATACAGTAATCAAGGGTCTCTATCACCGCTTGAATGAATCCCCATAGCAAAAGTCAGACTTCCATTCTCTTTATATGGTAATTTCAAAAGTCCAGGGTAAAAAAAATCATTTAAACATGTGGTTGCTCACCATCTTCACCACCTAGCATGTTTAAATGACACAACTAGGGATTCCTTTTTGAATGTGTTTTTAATTCTATGAGCCCTTGAGATTCAAACTGAACAGGTGCTTGGTTTTTCTGCAAGGCCAGGAAATTTCTCTGCTATGAAGATATCTCTTGGGTTCTCCTGTTTTCAGACAAACAGTGCTAACTAATTCAACTGAAGCTGTTAGGCTGAAACATTCATAGTCTTGTTAGCCTTCAATAATCCTGTTTGTTATGAGTGTTTTATGAATTTGTGTGTAAGCCTAAAAGAAATATAACCATTTTATGAAAGTTAGAAGGAAGAGATTGAGGCATTTATTATTCTTTTTACTTCTGCCCACTGACATGAATAAAAATGCAGAAATGCAATGTTGTATGTTGAAAGTAAGTTGGAACCAAAGGTGAAAGAGAAAGTATTATTTGTGTAAGTAGACTATAAAGAGATGGGAGGGGGAGAAAAAGGAAATAAACATTATTTTATGAATACTGAGACACTGATCTGCTGAATGTCAATGCTGCCTCTGACAAGGAACAAGATAATGCAGACAAAAAAATGCAGTGAATGCAAATTGTAATGAAATCCTTTCTTATGAATAGGGTTACTGATAAGGATTAGATAAGGGAATATTTGAAGTTAAAAATTCAGTCATGCTGGACAGTATGATTAGATAAAGAGAGATACTCTGTGCGTGCACAAAAAGAAAGGAAAAAAGTAAGATAATTTGAATGCTAGTATGGCATTTAGGAATGGTAAAAACAACAATAACATTTTCAATAGCAGTTGAAGCAATTTTGAGCAAAGGTTCTAAAATATCCATCTGACATTGATCTACGTATGGTCTATTTTTCTTACATTAGTGTGCTGTACCCTTTGCTTTAGTGGGAAAAAAAACCCCTCTCCATCTATTCCATCTGCCTTGGTACAGCCAGGAGGTGGCACTAAGGGGTATATATGTATGTATGTATGTATGTATGTATGTATTTATGTATGTATATGTACACACACACACACACACACATACTGTATATATGTAAGTGTGGCTGGATAGATAGACAGACAGACAGATATGTAGGTAGCAGCAGCAGATATGGAAGGAAGATCAAGGCAGCAGCAGACATGGGAGGAAGATCAAGCAGAGGAAGTGCCATGGCAAGACAAGACCTTGCATGGGATGTATCACTGACAGATAGATGAGGTGGCTGACATTGGGAAACCCTACCAGTGGCTGGAAAGGGCTGGACTAAAAGACAGCACTGAGGCACTGATCATAGCAGCATAAGAACAGGCACTAAGCACCAGATCCATAGAAGCAAGGGTCTACCACACTAGACAGGACCTGAGGTGCAGACTGTGCAGAGAGGCCTCAGAGACAGTCCAACACATAGTGGCAGGGTGTAAGATGCAGGCAGGAACAGCATACGCTGAACAGCATAATCAAGTAGCTGGCATTGTGTACAGGAACATCTGCACAGTGTATGGGCTAGACCCTCCCAAGTCCAGATGGGAGATTCCACAGAAGGTTGTGGAGAATGACAGGGCTAAGATCCTGTGGGACTTCAAGATCCAGAAGGACAGGCAGGTACTGGCCAATCGACCAGACATCGTAGTAATAGACAAGGACCAGAAGACAGCAGTGGTGATAGACATAGCAGTGCCAAGTGCCAGCAACATCAGGAAGAAGGAGTATGAGAAGCCGAAGAAGTACCAGGGCCTGAAAGAGGAACTAGAGAAGATGTGGAAAGTGAAGGCCAAAATGGTCCCAGTGGTGGTAGGGGCACTTGGGGCTGTGACCCCCAAGGTGGGAGAGTGGCTCCAACAGATCCCAGGAACAACATCAAAGCTCTCTGTCCAGAAGAGTGCAGTGCTAGGAACAGCTAAGATACTGCACAGAACCCTCAAACTCCAGGCTTCTGGTAGAGGACCCGAGGTTGAGGAAGACACATACCACCCATAAGGGTGAGAAGGGATTTTTTTTTTTTTTTAATATGAGATAATCCTTCTCCAAGGGTCACAAATTCCAAAATTCTTAGTTGGCATAGTCATGCTGGTTGAGGATTCTGGAAGCAGTAGCTCCAAAGCATCCAGAAGCTGCTAGGCTTTTGATTTTATATAATTTCCAGAGAAGTCCTGTTGTTCTGGCCAAGTGTCCGTGGAGAAGATTTGTTTTTGTAGTAGGCTGCTTGACATCTGAAGCTTGTGGCATTGACTTAAGAAAGAATGGCTCCCTTGAAAAGGGACACAGCCAGATTCCAAATAGATAAACCAAAGTCACCTAACAGTTTCAGGCTACATGTCAATAGGATACATTGATTTTGCACTCCTGTATTCCATGAAAGGTGAAAAGTCCCCTGTGCAAGCACCGAGTCATGTCTGACCCTTTGGGGGGATGCTGCTTTTGTGATGTTTTCTTGGCAGACTATAGTGGGGTGGTTTGCCATTGCGTTCCCCAGTTGCCACCTTCCCCAGCAAGCTGGGTACTCATTTTACCGACCTTGGAAGGATGGAAGCTGAGTCAACCTGAGCCAGCTACCCAAGAATCCACTTGCTTCCACTGGGATCAAACTCAGATCCCATACTGTGCTTAAAAAGGACTACAAAGACCTGGCATTAATACATCTAGATTCAAATCCTCATAGATTACCTTTCTCAGCCCAAACATTCCTGATTTATCCCACTTCCCTTCTCCCCCAACAACCCACTTAACCAGAAGCTCCTTAAATTCCCTTGGAGGTTTTTTGAGGGAAGAAAATCTGTGGACTTGATCTGATAGAATTTGGCACCTGTTTGACCCCAAAGAAAGCCCACTTCATCCATTTTTTTGTTACCAAATATAATCCCCCATGCTAATATAGAGTTCTCCATGCACTGCTTCATTTTTATTTGTTAAAAAAAAGCATGCAGTGTAATTGATTAAGGCAAAGAAATGAGAGAAATGGCCACCACTAATTTGTATGTATGTGTGATAATTCCTGCAAACACTATAATAAAGCAACTGTTTCTAATTAAGCTCCAAAATTCCTATTTTGTGTGGCAATAATAACAACAACAACAACAACAACAACAACCCTTGTGTTATCTCAGAGGAGCAAAGGCACTAGTATTTAGAATGAGTCCTAATAATAAGTATGATTTGAGGAGACTGAAGTCATTAAAACTGTGTGATCCATTTCTGCTTTGACTGCAAGGCCAAAAGTCTGAGCTGAACAGTTTTTCACAGTGTGTGAATGCTTGAAGGTATAAACAAAGTAAGTTGTAAATTCACATGTGGATTGATAGTAACACTTTTCTTATCAGAGGGGTGAGTTGCATGTAGATAGCTGGACTCCTAATTACACATCCTTCCTTACTAATTGCATAGTTCAGGGAGAGACAATGAAATTAGAATTTATCTTGTCTTGTACAAACAAACAAACAAACAAACAAACAAAGGTATTGGTGGTGGAAATTGGAGGCATATGCCCCTGCAAACTTCCATAGTCCTCTCCTTCCTTGATACCAAATTATAATTTTAAGTGTGAGAGAAAGGGTAGATGCTTAAATGTAGGGGGACTGATCATATGCCATTTTGCATCTGAGGAAGTGAAGGCCTTTTAATGAAATTTGTTAGTCAGTAAAGAGGCCACCAGACTTCTTCTGAGGTCCCTAGGATGTGTGGTCTAAAGATTCCTCAGCCATACAAGCCCTAGTGAACAAGACCCAGGGCAAATTGTATTAGAAGGAATTGTGTTTAGCATGGTTCATTCCCAGGTAAATAATTACAGGATTACAGTCCTGTGGCTTTTTTTAATGGAAAAAAAGAACTAGATTTGGCAATTCAGCTCTTTCAGTGCAGGTGAACAATTATTCTTTCCCTTAAAACTCTCTTTTGAAGAAAGGATCATTCCTCTTTAATAAATAAGAATATTTTTCCTAATATTTTGCTGTTTTCTTCCTTTAAAACATGTTGTTAAAAATGCCAAGAACATCCCATTTTTCTTTCCAATTTCTTCTTTCCCAACAGGTTCATTTTTATATTCTTCTGGGTTTGCTGCTCCTGGCCCCCATTTCTGTTTTGTAGGGATATTTTCTTCCCCTTTCCCAACCTTCAGAACCATTGAAAAATTGGCAGGTTAGTGATTTTCTGCATCAGCAGTTCTATCTTTGGGGCATGAAAGCAGATTTTTTTCTCATCTTGTCATGTGGAGATTTAGAGTAATCCCTGAGCCCTATTTCACAAGATTAGCAGAAGGGGAAAAAAAGAAAACAGGGTGGGGGGGGTAGAGAAGAAGAAGACATACCTGTTGAAGCAGCAGCTTTTCAGACAAGGTTGGGTGCATCTGTATTTGGGTTACAAAAATATCTGGACTATTAGAAATGCAAAAAAGCAAACAAACAACATAGCCCTCATGGGTGAAATGCAGAAAAATATATCAGCCTTCTTTGTTTCATTTAAAATGCTGAAAAATATCTCACACACCCCTTTTTAAATTCCCCCTCTCACCTTCCAATTTTTTTTAAAGATTCCAGTGAAAGGAGTAATTCTGAAACCATTTTTTTTCTTTCTACTGCACAAACAAATAGTTAATCCTCGTCCACTGCAAAAGAATATTAATTTCCTAAAGGAAAACTATCTCGCTATTCTGCAGTAGTATGAAGTTCTTTTACAGATCTATGAGATCTGTCTTTGTCTTTTGAAAGGTATTGGTAGAAAGTGTGCATTTCAGGAGAGTTTGCTGTTTCAATCCAAACTTCCCAATCTTGCATCAACCATTGTGAGACTGAAAATCAAAAAAATTACACCATTTTAGTGGAAACCATCCCTCCCTCCCTCCCTCCCTCTCTCTGACAGTATAAATTTCCAAGCCAGCTAGGTGCTGTACCTAGCTGATCTTACCAGATCTTGAAAAAGTTAAGTAGGGCTGTTGACTAGAGTCAGATATTTAATAAATAAATAAATAAATACATAATAATTTTAAAAAATCTCAGGAACCAACATTGGGAAACTATTCCATATTATCTTGCTGGCTTCTGATGTTACTTACTTATTTCCATATTATTGCTAAGAAAACTACATGGAAATGCCTATGTAGTCACTGGGAGCTGAGCTCAACTCAAGAGTTTTTGCCTTTATCTTAACAGATTTATTAATTAAGAGTGGACATTCTTTCATTCATTGCCTTGGTGGGGGAAGAGAGACAATAACATGATTGCTGCTGTTTTCATTTTTATTGGATTGAATTTAAACTGAGTTGGCATTAACTTCTACTGAAATCAATGGGGAAGTTTATCATGCCAAGCTATGTTCCATAACAGCTGAGTTCAACTTCCTTTCTTTGTCTATAATCCATTATCCTAATTTGACAGTCTTTCGCTTATAAGCAGCCTGATGTTGGAATGGAAGCAGCAGTGTCTTTTTCTGACCCATGTAGGTGACACCATACTGAACCTCCTTCTCTGAACAGCCTTGCTGGCTCCTTGCACATCTATCACCCAAATTTGCTACTACCATCGCTAAACTAACAAGTAAGATCCCACTGTCTGTTATGCAATCCATGTTCTCTACACTTTTCCCTTATATATTTGGTGGAAGGGCTTCATGGAAACCTACATGCAATCAAAATATCTGCAGGCTTTTCCATTATGACAGCAATACTCTTAAAATTGATGGCCCTGACCAGTACATGCAGAACGTACACAAGCATAGTAGGATACATTTAGACTTCTGTTCATATTTGCTGGGACTGCCGCACGTCTTCAGTGAATTCATGTGCACATAATGTACACATTCTGTGTAGTATTTAATTTAAAAGATCTCCGAGGAATTTAGAATGCACTGTTCCCAGGATGAGGATAACACATTCATGGATGCAGGAAAGTGTTATTCAACAATTTCTGAAAGGAAAATAGACATAGTAACTGGACATGCAAATTGCTGTAGAGTGCAATAAACTTCACTGTGGGTATGCAACATGATTTAGATTTGTACTATGATGCATAATGGGACATCTTTGCTTTGGAACATAGAATGCATTCATAACTAAGCCTACTGTGGATGACAATAAATAGACAGCAGTGATTCAAATCTGAATTACATGTACATAAATTGTATACATGTTCTGGCAAAATAAGAAAAAGGCAGAAATATACCTACAGAATTAAAGAGCTAATTATTCCATCTTGCAGGTGTTTAATTCCAACATAATTGTTAAATAAAAATGCGATATAATTTTTATATAGGTTGACTACCAAAACATCCTTTTCTCAAATTCAGAGATTTTAATAATAATTACATTTTTGAAATAATGCAACTGAGATGAAATTAATAATTATACTTTAGAAGATGGATTGAAAGTTACTCAAATCACTTCCGGAGGGAGAAAAAATGCCAGCTAAAGTTATAAACCTTCTCATTCAGTACATGAAACAGAGTTCTGATGCATCAGAACATTGCTTCACCTAATCCAGTTTTATCTACTTAGATCTGCACTCACCATTCCATTTATTTTATTTTTTTGTAAAATTAAGGTCCTCTAGGAGTCCAAGGCCCTTTACATCTTCCTGTATTTTTTCCACAAAATGGGTGTATATTTTCATTCTGGTGATATATATGAGTGTATATGTGTGTGCCAGAAATTAAAGCTGAGGGTCCTATACCTATAAAGAAGAAGGAAAAATTACTGCAAACTGGGCTTACATGTATATTTGCTTCAGACATTATTAAACTTATATGTGTACTATTTAATAGATTCACACCTTGTCTTTTTACATTTATTAGATTTACATTCTGTTCAGGACTTCAAGGCAATGTACATAAGTCTTCCCTCCTCCTATTGTTCCTCAGAACAACAACCCTATGAGGGGGTTGGGCTAAGAGGGACTGGTTCAGTGTCATCACTGAGCTTCTATGGCTGAACTTGGACTAAAACCTAGATCACCTGACTCCTAATTAACCACTACTCCACACTGGATTCTTGCTGGGTTTGGATGTATTTCATTCATCACCATGCAGCATGCAGAGACAGCTACCTGTGCATGGTATCTCCTGCCAACTTACATTGGTAGAAGCCTTCTCAGCAGCAAAGTCACCCACCATTGTTGTCTGTTGGAATCAAGTCACGGAATTTTAATTTTGGTGGAATTAAGATCTGGATTACTTTTATAATTTACATGTTTATGAAGGCCTTTAATTCTTGGTGCTTTTTTTTCTGGCAGGTGGGGAGGTGAGGGGATAAATTCTTTCATAGCTGTTATACCCAGTTGAATTTAGCCCAGAGAATTAGGTAAAAGGGTGCTTTTACGTTCACCTTCAGGATAGCTTTGGAAATGGCCGAGTGGGAGAGTCAGCTTTTTCCCTAAGAATCTTTCTTCCCTTGTATCAATATTTCATAAGCAAAAGAAAATCTCAGAAGTCAATATTGGAATCAGGACGACATATAGGAGAGAAGTTCTTCTTCAGTTACTCCAAGTTCAAAAGGGCTTTAAAACCCAAAAGAGCATTTTGAACAAATTGTAATTAGATCAGTAACCACTACAGTTGATGAGCTGTGGCATAATGTCATAATCAGAGCTTCCCAATTTATAACATTCAGTTCTGTGTACTGAATAAGCTTAAAATTCTAGATAATACTCAACATATGATAGTACATACCTTTTTTGAACTCCCCTAGATCCTACCATTCCATAATGAAGTTACTGGATTACAAAAGATGGGACTAGGGACTAAAATGTATAAAAAGCTGGTTTTCTTGTAAGTGATGAAGCAAATCCAGTGCTATATTAACCTTAGCCTAACTGGCTTTTGGTAGAATGCAACATGGAATATTTGAATGACCTTTGTGACTGACTTAACTTCAGATTTGTTCCTATTAGAGCAATGACTTTCAGCTAAGTAGACAGATCTCACAATCTGCGAACTGGTGCAGGGCTTTACATTACTGCGTCAGATACTCCTATTGTTCAATCCAGTTACTTCTGGCCAACTTGCATCAGCCATCTTCACTATAAATAATTGACTCTGACAGCATTGAAATGAACTGACAGAGTGCTAGCAGTCACTATAAATGACATCCTCTGCTACCACACCTGGGACTCAGAATTACTGGTGTGTACTGTATATATAAACCTCTATGTAAATACTGAGGAAAAAAGAGAGTATATCTAGACATACAGTATATATTTTCAGCAGCAGAACAGTCACATATAGAATGTCAGCTGGAGAATAGCCTCCTTTTTTCCCCCAACCATTTTGTTCATAATTTTATTTATTATTTTATGTATTAATTGAATTTATCACTGCCCATCTCCCCCCATGGAGGGACTCTGGGCAGTTTTTGAATTTTGAATATCAAGTAATATAATGTTTCTGTCATGATCCTCCCTTGGTTCTATCTCCCTCCAGGAAACTTGGTGGACTCTAGGAGATTTTGACAAGTTCTCTGAAAGCTGAGACTCCTAAAAACTCAAGAGATTTCGCTTAAGACTTTGGTGATCTCCCAAAAATTCAGAGAGATCTTCTAAAATTTTGATGTTCTCATACAAAATCTTGGGAAATTGCCAACATCTAATGAGGTGTTGGCAGTTTCTCTCAAAATTTCAGTAATTGCTTGAGATATTGACACCTCAGAAGATTTATGGGACATTTTAACACCACCAACAGCAGTTTCATCAAAATGACAAATTGTGATGCAATGTCTGTCCATTTTGTATATGATGTCATAATGCATATAGAAAAGGGAACACGCTTGTGTTGCCATAGCACAATGCTTGTTTTGACACTTACCCCCTCCCTCCACTCACCACAAACATGGAGTACTTTTTTTAAGAAAAAAAAAATGTATTTCACAGCAATCAATTGAATTTACTGGCAACTAACTGCACAAAATTGCAGCTACAAATAGCTGATGAAACTAATAATTTACTATGAATTTTTTGTCCATTCAATAAGTGACCCACCTATTTGAATAGAAGTGAAAGTTTTCTGTGCAAACAACTTTAAAAAAATGAATGCTTGCTTTTTGTGTGATTTCTCTATTCCCAGTATCTGAACATCCATGGAAGTTATCATCTTAAAAGGTTATAATGAAGCCCTGTCTGTTGGAGCTGTAAATGACAACTATTGTCTGGCAATGTGTGATGCATGTATTTGCTAATGCATCTTATTGTGTAAACCAGTCATATGGCTGAATGCTCAACTGGCTGTGAAAGAAGTAAGAGGACTGGGTGCCTTATGTACTCCAAAGCCTTCTTCCTCCCTTACCAATAGGACAACTCATCTTCCCTGATGATAGGTCAACTAAACAAATGGTAGGCAGAACCCATCTCTCTCTCTGATACACATTTCCTTGATAATAGCTATCTCCTTGGAAGTATCATATTAGTTTACCTTCTGTAATATAAGAGTGTCAATACATTTCTTTTGTTTTTACTATTTATCAACAGTGATGTGACTAAATCAAGGTAGCAATATGATATCTTCCTTTGGTATCTACCAGGATTCTATACAATATGGTTGTTTAATCCTTAGATTATTTCATTCTTTTTAAGAAAGTATATTGAACTATTGATTTTCAAAAATATTTCTGAGCTCTATGTGGTGTCCCAAAATGGTTTCAAAAAGGTTTTGATAACACCAGTAGTATTTTTTCTCTGTAACAGTCATCACCCTAAAATGGACATGAATCTATGCAAGCAATAAAACAGTAAAAGTGCAAGAGCAAAAAAAAAAAAAAGCTACCGCAGTAATTTAATAGGTAGAAACTGAGAAAGAAGAAAAAAGAGGAGGAAATGGTTAAAAACAGCAGATTGAAGCACAAACTATCATAGTTCTTGAGGCCTAAAAATTAGAGTAGATCCAACTTGAAAGATCAACTTGATTCATATAGTCAAAACAACTTCACATGAATTACCAATTTATTTCATATTTCCTAATCAGATGATAAATTGAGTCATTCAGAAAATTGATTTGAGTCAGAAATTTTGTGTATTTCTGTACATGCACAAAAGATCATCAGACAGATTCAGAGGCATCCAATTAATCTGATGATTTGGAAAAACAATCCAGTTCAGAAAACTGAATTTAGAGAATTACTCTGAATTACTTTCATTCAAATATCTGAAATTTCCACTTTTTTAAACATTCCTGCTTAAAACAGATAACATGCAGGGCTGCAACTGGGGGATGCAAGTGGGATATGTGCCCCAAGCGCCATGCTGGGTGGGACACCAAAATGAGCACTGGGGGTGTGTGCCAAAATGAGCACTGGGGGGGGGCACCAAAATGGGCACAGAATCCATGTTTGCCCCAGGTGACACAGACCCAAGTTGAGGTCCTGATAACACGTTTCCCGAAAGGGACTTTGATTAAAATTTCACCTTTGGATATTTTACCCCCTTCTGATCACCACTGCAATAGGTGTCACTACTCACATCAGGCCCAGAACCTTCCTGATGTACTTTAGCAATTAATTTTCTGCAAAGACTGGGAAAGGTAAATCTATTATTCAGGGTATTAGAGAATACTGATTAGAACATGCAAACTGAGTATCATAATAAAATTGAATGTTTACTTTGGAATGGATTTGCTGAAATGGGAAACTCATAATTGGCTTTGACCTTTCTTGGTTCAGCTGCCCAGTAAGAACAGTGCACAGAATTATGAATCTCTAGATGCCCATTTGTCTCTTTTTTTTCTTTGAGTAAGATGCAAACTATGCTGCACACAGTAAAAAAAAAAAAAAAAAAATGTCAGGGCTCTAAAACTGTTTGGTGGTTCAGGACTAGACACTTTCAAATAATATGAACACAAACACTTGATCTCCCTGTTGCCATTCCTCTAATCAGTTCAATCTCCTCTTCAATTTATTGTTTTTTCCCCCCTCAAGCACTTCTCAATACTGAAACTTGACTGAAAGTCAAAGCTTTTCAGAAATAATTCATATGGGTTTCACTCCTAAAAAAACTTTCTCTTTCAGTTTATGAGTTATTTGTTCTTACTGGTTTGTTTTTCTCCTGGAAAGAAAAAAAACAAAACAAAAACTCAGAATGTGGTTTTCTGAATTTGTGGGTAGACCTGGATATCCACATGCTCACTTGATTCCTCCCGCTCTTACTTCCACACAGTTTGAGGACTCAACCCGTTGCTTGCTTATCAGCAATAAGTTCACATGAAACTGCTCAGTACCATATCAGTATAGATCTCTGGTGAGTGAGTCTTGATGGCATGCTTAATTTTTTGTACAAATATACATACATGTATGCATGCATGCATGCATGCATGCTTTGGACCATATGGTGAACTCACAGGAAGAAGACAATAAAAGAAAATCTGTGACTAACAGTGATTTGAAGCTGGATCCAAGTTCCCATATTCTATTCCAGGTTTACGCTAAGGAATTATTTTGCTATATTCTAATCCTGGAGGAGTAATCTTATTTCTTGTTTATTTAAAATAAAAAACATATTTCAAGCCACTGCACTAGATACTGTGAGACTAGGCTGAAGCTGCCATAACTGAAAGATGAAACAGGCACAGAAACAGAGAGGACAAAAGCCAGGAATCTTGTCTGAAAGATCCCTTCAGGGAGGTAGATAAGAAGGAAGCAAGTCGTTAAGGAAACAAAGGAAAAATGTCACCTCAACCAGACAAAGGAAGTTGGGCCTGGGTACATGGAACCCCCCACCCCCAATCCCATCAACAGCTATCAAAGTTGTAAATTATCAAGCAAGGGTAGCTGCCAGTCTTGTGAATCAACAAAGCAAGGACTTGTTGGGATAAAAGGGGTCCCAAAGCCTGCCTGATCCTTGAGTCGTCTTTGGATCCAGATGTGGTGGCTTCTGTCCCTCTAGCTAGTGACTGGTAGCCTAGTTGAGAAGGATGTGGGTAAGTGTGGATGTGTGTGTGTGCATGTGAGAAGGAGTAAATGTACTTGCAACCAGTAAAGTTTTGCTGTTACTTTAAATTCACTGGGTCTCCGTGTATTGCAAGGAACCTGTTGTGCCTCAGTGTTTGGTTGGAAGTGATCTGTGTGTGTCCCTAATTATTTCCCAGCTGTTGACCAGGCCTGTGTGTCTTGTCTGCTCAAGCTGCATCTATCTAGAAAACCCAGGTATAAAGCCAGGGGGCCTGACAAGATCTGCTTGCCTCAACAGACTGTGAGTGTGTGAGTGAGTGACCATAAGCTGAACCTGGGAGTGTGTGTGTAACAATACTAGTAGGCTGCTAGACCACATTCCAAATACTTATTATCACAAATAAAGCCCAGTATGGTGTAGCACTGGGTTCAGCTTGCCAGAATTATAGCTGCTGATCTTTTAATGACAAGAGTCCTCATTCCACCAGAGGTCAGAGGGTCATGGTCTGTGTGACAGGCCTTCTCTGTTGTGGCTCATGAACTTTGAAACTTGCACCATGAAGTTGGGCCAACCCCCCTCTTCCTGGCTTTTATAAAGCTGTCAAAAGAACTATATTCCAGAATGATTTTACCAGCCCTAAAAGTTTAGGGCACGCATGTGGGACTGCTTAGTTTAAGTGTCTGGTTTTTTTTCTTTGTTTTTGTTCTCTATTTCCTTCCTCTGATAAGGAAGGAAGGAAGGAAGGAAGGAAGGAAGGAAGGAAGGAAGGAAGATTATATCCTATATCTCAAACAGGTAATACTCAGGTAGTGTACAATAATATTTTTGCATAAAAGTATAATTAGATAAAACTTTTCATTACTCTAAACTATCCTTGGTTACCCATTCTTCTCTCCAAAATTTTTCCATGATATCTTTCCAGAGAGATTGCAAGCCATTGGACAGATGATTATGCAATGAAAGATGATGTCAGAACATTCAAACAGTAAATAGATAGCAAAGTTCCTTACATTATTCTGGGAGATACAGATTAAATCATTCCAATTACAATTTTTAGAGATAGAATTCCTCAAAGATCCCTTTCTGTACTTTCACAGTTTGAGATCTGGTTACATTGCTCAACTCTAATCATATCCATTTAAGCTTTCTTGAGTTGCATTAACCATTTCACAGATGATGTATTCTTTTCTTTTTCTACAATGCAACATCTGGCAGCTTATGTACTTGTGTGAAAATCTATACATGGCATGGCAGCAGGGGTGCAGAAGAGATTAAACATTTGCTGACATGCCCCAATGTTTCATAGCAGCACTGGATACTGATGAACACAATGCTTGTTTTTAATAGTAATGTTTGGCTTTCACTCAGATGTGCTATTTAGAACCACTCCTCAATGCATAAATAAGGTCCCGAGATTTATAATGAAGGTGTTAACATACTGCATTTTCTCCCTGATATATAACAGGAAGGGATTCAGGCACACCGCATATGCATTTCAGAGAGCTAATTTATTGATGAGACAAGCTCTCAAATATGAAATTTCCTTTCTCATTAAATTTGAACCCCTGAATGCAAATCTAACTTTGGAAAATTAGAAAACCGGTTACACTCATGAAATAACAGATGCATGATTGATGGGTCTAATATCCTGCCTTTGTAATATTCCTTACTATAGGTAACTTTTTTCATTCCCATCATTAATTAAAAATTAAGACAATAAAATAGTCAGTGAAGCAGCAGGAGCATCGTCAATATCTATCTACACTGACAGGGATAATGAATACTGGTGGGGCTGACAGGAACTGAGTTCAAAACACCCTGAGTCACCTGCCAGCATATTTTCAAATCTGGTCTTTAATAACATTTCAATATCACCTATCAAACATCGTTTATCCAGTGTGACTCAGCAGTCATTGCAAGGCCCAGTTCTGGCACAGTCCAGAATGCTATTATTGTTATCAATTGGGATGAAGGCTGAGCAACTGAAGAATTATTCTGCTGGATAAGGCTGTGAATGAGCTTTTTCAGTTCATTGGTTTTGCTCTGATGCATTTTCCCATTCAGCATTTATCAAAGACAGGTACTCACACTGGATGTGGCACAACCATAAGGATTCTTTTGCTGCTAGAGTAGATACAAATAGATTATTCAATTATTCCATACAAGCAGAGCAAACAAATGACAGCATATATCAAATAAGTTGATTGTAACCAGGGTTTCTGTATGAAGCTTTCCATAGCATGCTAAGGCCATCTTGCTGCTGAAATTTCAATTCTGACAAATTGGATTCAGGATACAATAGATGAGCATTTTTCTTTCTGACTTTTCCCCTCTCCTGCAGATGTTGGTTTTATGACCTACTTTACTAGTGGTCCTCAAAGCCTATCAGGTTAAGAGATGCCTAGGAACACAAGACATGTCCTTGATGACTAGCAGTCACAGTTAATATAAGTGATGATCACATCAGTTAAATCAGGATTCCCCAAAGTGGTCAATATCAACCCCCAAGGGTCAATGGGACTATCCAAGGGGTCGATGTTGTGATTATTATTATTGTTATTGATAGTACTATTAGCTAAAATAGTATTTATTAAATTATTTTCATATAATAAATGTTTAGGGGTCGATGAACAATCTGAAACATCATGAAGGGACTGATAACCTCCCTGTTCTTCCTTTCCATTTGTGACATCTCTGTTAGATTATCTGTTACTAGTATTTTGTTCTGCAGTACATGTATATTCTATTGTTTATGGATTATTTTTTTACAATTAATTTTATAATTGGAGCATGCACAAAACTTTTTAAAGTTTTCTATTCATGACACTGAATTGCCAGGATTTCTTTTCCCCCAAAGCACATACTTATGCTGAGTTGTGAAAACTTGTATGATGCATGAAAATTGTATGATGTTTTCCCCCATATGTATAAGTCATTGCAGTAAGAATTAATATGCAGGTGGTAATTCACATTCTCAGTAGACTGACACAGAAAGGAAAAATATGCCAACAATTAAGCATCACCACATCTGCAGATTTATTTCTACCACTTGCTTTATAGTGTTTTCCAAGGCTCTGAACTATATTTAAATTAGAGCTGGATATCTTTCAGGAGGCACCAAAACTGTTGTGAGAGAAATTAGCTGGATAATCCCCTTTGCCAGTAACAGTAGCTTGCTACTGAAAAAGCCCTATGGGAGGAACTACCTTAAAATGTAATGGAAATGAGAGAAGCCAAGAAGGTTGCAGACCTTTTCTTTCTCCAAGAAGGTTGGAGAAATGATTATACAATGAAATTTAGGATATTTACAGTACATGCAGCTCTTGACCATCTTGTAACTAAGTAAATGCAGCAACACCGTATTCCTTTCTGAAGCAAATTCTCTTTTATCGCATTCAGTGAGAACTGGTGGGTAAAAAGGCAGGATAATTTCTCTGCCCAGCAGTTTATCTGTACTTATTTTACTAGGTTTGCATGACTTCTCCAATCATGTCTTAGAGTATTACTAGTGGCTTACAGACCTCCAACAGTAATAAGGTTAGAAACTAGAAAACACAATTATATACACACCTCTGTATATACCCTTTGACCCAGTCATCCCCCAGGACTGAAAAAAGAGCCCTTCATACTCCAAATATTTGCTGTTATTTAAATGTACATACATGGAGTTTAATTTGTATAGAGATTAATGGAGAGATACATTAAATTCCTGAAGCCCATGGAAAATCAAGGTGGAAACAATGTTTTAAAGACGGACCCTATTAGCTATTGTCTTTTCCCTAATTGAAATGATCTTTATTATAGTTATAGACCAGTTGTTGTTTATTTGTTCAGTCACTTCTGACTCTTCATAACTTCATGGATCAGCCCACGCCAGAGCTTCCTGTCGGTCATCAACACCCCCAGCTCCCCCAGGGACGAGTCTAGAATATCATCCATCCACCTTGCCCTTGGTCAGCCCCTCTTCCTTTTGCCTTCCACTCTCCCTAGCATCAGCATCTTCTCCAGGGTGTCTTGTCTTCTCATTATGTGGCCAAAGTATTTCAGTTTTGCCTTTAATATCATTCCCACAAGTGAGCAGTCTGGCTTTATTTCCTGGAGAATGGACTGGTTTGATCTTCTTGCAGTCCAAGGCACTCTCAGAATTTTCCTCCAACACCACAGTTCCAAAGCATCTATCTTCCTTCACTCAGCCTTCCTTATGGTCCAGCTCTCACAGCCATATGTTGCTACTGGGGATACCATTGCTTTAACTATGCAGACCTTTGTTGTCAGTGTGATATCTCTGCTCTTGACTATTTCATTGAGATTTGTCATTGCTCTTCTCCCAAGGATTAAGCGTCTTCTGATTTCCTGACTGCAGTCAGCATCTGCAGTAATCTTTGCACCTAGAAATACAAAGTCTTTCACTGCCTCTATGTTTTCTCCCTCTATTTGCCAGACTATAACCTATGTTCATGCAGTTCACCTATTTTATATGAGTCAATTATCAGTCAATTTCTGTAGCTAATGGTTAAAAAGACTAATTTCAACTTGTTTTGAATTCATATTTGGCTTCATATAACACTGATGAAGATATTAGTTTTTATCAAAGCTCCTCCTGGATTTGTTGCATCATGTTGCATTGCCCAAAAGAGAAATATTTGCCTGGGTGAAGGTGCTTACTTGATTGTGTGTTACGCTATGAATTTTGAAAGTTCTTTGCTGAAAATGAAAGTATAAAATAAATGAGTGAAACCTGGGTTAAATATATATATATATATATATATATATATATATATATCCCACCAAACCTGTGAGGAAATAATTTCTTTAAAACAGGGTAACAAATGTTTAATTATGTCACATATTTTTCAAGTCTTGTTGAGACCTTATTATATCATCTGTATTTTAAGATAAATGTTTGGAACTTAAACTCACTGTCATCCTTTCCCTCCCTCTTGGTAGATTACATGTTATATAGAAATTAAGACATCATTACTGAATCTTCAATTCTTTTCTGTGTGGCTTCTCTTCCAGCACTTTCTGAAACAGCCATGTGACAACATATGTTCTTGTGGTCCACTTAGGAAGCAGTAAAGAAAGGAATCATTCCCCTTACAAAAAAACTGAGACTGTTGTAAGTGTGCTGAAGATTATTTTGGTTTTTTAAGGGCCATATTGTATATTAGAAGAAAAAAGAGGGGAAAGAATCCCTTTGTTTCCCTGACTAAACAAAAGAATATTGCTGCAAGTGTCCTACTTAAAAACACTATTAGAGAACAACAACAAGTTCAAGAGAATCTCCCATGCTGGCTGGGGAATTCTGGGAGTTGAAGTCCACACATCTTAAAGTGGCCAGGTTTGAAAAACACTGGGCTAGCCCTATCATGAACTGCTTATCCATACATGTAAATTACATGGTAAAGGAAGGTTAAACCCATAAGAGAAATTCACAGAATTAATTTCATAAAAGCCAGATGAAGTTCAGTGATTTTCAGGGTGCTACCCCATTGAAGTTCTCCATTTGCTGCTTTGATTCTAGGTGCATGATTTCTTTGCAGACTCTGAGCCAAACATGGTAGCACAGTGATGAAGTAAAACTACTCACTGTCCTCAAGCTTAAGGAATAACAAAAAAGGGGGGAGATCCAGAACCTAGCTGCAATGTATTCTGATATGGGATAACATGTTTTTAGATTTATTTGATCTCCATCTTTTATTACATTGATCTGATCTCTATATAGCTCAGCTTTTCATTATCCCTGCCCAAAAAACAACAAAGGGAACAACAGTCTTTCTTATCACAGGCAGCAGTAGATTGTTCTCTTTTTAATCAAGTGAATCACTTCTCAGCAGACCTTTAACATTTTATTTTTTCAGTTAAGCATTGTGAGGAGAGAGAGCCTACCTTCCTTCTCAATTATCTCTGCAGAAAGGAAAATGCTTGCTCTTCTTCTCAGGTACCTAATGAAATTGCCTTGTTTTGTTTGGTGTTTGGTTGTTTGAGCTCCAGTGAAAATTGCACTGAGTTTAATTATTCAAAGCAACTCCAAATCACAGGGCTGTTTCCATACTGTCTCTCTACAGGTAGTCCTCGCTTAACAACCACAAGCAAGACAGGAATCTCGTTTGCTAAATGAAGTGGTCATTAAGTGAATCCGACTCGATTTAAGAACCTTTTTGGTGGCAGTCATTAAGCAAACCATGTGGTTGTTAAGCAAAACATGCAGTTCTCCACTAATTTTGCTTGCCAGAAGCCGGCCAGCAAGGTCAAAAACATGTGATCACGGAATGCTAAAATGGTCATAAATGTGAACCAGTTGCCAAGTGCCCAAATCGTGATCATGTGACCATGGGGATGCTGCAAAAGTTGTAAGTGTGAGCACCGGTTGTAAGTCAGTTGTTTCAGCACCGTCGTAAGTCTGAACTGTCACTAAATGAATAGTCATTAAGTGAGGACTACCTGTACATCACAAACTACACTGCACTTCAGATCCCATTAGCCTCCACCAGTATGACTAATGGAAAGAGATTATGGAGACTATAGTACCAAATATTGGGGTAACACCAGAATGCCATATGTATTCATGTAAGGGTTTGGAATTTTATTCAGAATTGAATAATCAATTTTGTTTGTATTCATCATTTTTTTTTAAGTTGTAAAGAATATCCTATAGTTATAAAAAAATACCATTCTGTAGTTATATGCAAATACCACTCTTGGGTTGTATACAAATACCCATTAATTTAAAGCAACAGGGTGCTCCTCATTTGAAACCTATCTTTAATATACTGTACTTTAATATAACAAAGGCTGTTATAGGATATAGATGTTTTCCATTATCTACCTTAAAGCCTAATTATATATATAGATTGGCATACCCACAATGGTAAGGACTCCTGAAGCTTGAGCATCTTGGAAAGGGAGGAACGGAAATCATCACAATTCAGCAGCCATCTGAACTTTAGTGATACAGCAGTTTAGTTACCAGTTTTTCACTGAATTTTCCTCAAAAATAGAGTTAGTGTGACCAGAATATGAAATGTCTAATAGTCATGACATCTCTATGAAAGGGATGTAAGAAATTATTCAGTATTTAATTGCTTATATTATGTTGGAGGCTTAGAATCTTATCTGAGTATGATCTACTTTATTACTTTTTTCACAATCAAGTTTAAATCTGTCCCAGATGAACAGAGTGTAGTCTATTGATAATGGATGTCTCACCAGGAGGTAAATTAGTCACTGATAGTGACTGTGTGGAGTAATATAAATGTTCTTCTTGCAGATCATATGAATTATCTATACATTTATTGTATTTGTCCTGAGCCTCCAACAAAATCAATCCTTAGTCAAATAAGGCTGGCCAAACTTATATAAGATTTGCAATAATCAGCATTTATTTGAAAAAAAAAAAAAAGCCAAGCAATGTGCTGTTTCCAAAAATGAATGCATATATGTGCATATTATTGAAAGTGACCTACCAAAAATGCATCAATTATGTAAAAATGTTTCCCCAAGTTTATTATTTTAGAAAAAAAAATAGTTGAAAATGTTAATATTAGGAAAAGTAGGAGAGTGTGTATGTGTGTACAGGGAAATCATTAGGAATACTTTATACATTAAGACAAACATTTATGAAAAAAATACATACACAAATAAATGTAATGATGTACAGTACATGAAGTATACACAAACTGATATAAATGCAAGGCAAAAGCTATACCATTGAAACTATGCCAAGCAAAATTGCATTTAACAGAGTCATCAATCCCTAGGGTATACCAGGTTTGTTTCATTTACCTTACTCAAGGTTATTGCATATATTTTTCCTTTAATTATTTAGGGATGCTGAATCATTTCCTAGTATTTTGTAGCATTACTCTTCCTCCACTAGGTGGGTTTCCCTTTATTGTTTCCCCGCTCCCCCAACATTATTTTGCTAATTTGTTCTTTCCAGCTGTAGTTCTCTTTTTCTCTCTTTTTTTTTTTTTTGCCTTTGAGTGGGGTATTGCCTCCTGGCAACTGCCTGGCAGTTTTCTTGGCAAGGTTTTTCAGAAGTGTCTTGCCGTTGCCTGCTTCCTAGGGCTGAGACAGAGTGACTGGCCAAAGGTTACCAGGCTGGCTTTGTGCCTAAGGTGGGACTAGAACTCTCAGTCTCCTGGTTTCTAGCCTGATGCCTGAACCGCTATCCCAAACTGGCTCTCACTGTATTTCTGTATTTCTATTTCATAAATTCTATTTAAGTAGAAATCATTTTAGGTCAAATTTAGCATTTCTTCTGGATTGAAATTGTTGCTGCATTTGGGCTGAAGTTAGATGCAAGCAACCTTCCATTTCGTTTTTTGAAATGGACACCTATTGAATGGTGAAGTTTATAAGCTGTCCACACATTGTCACACAGTGTGCACATGATAAAAGACTGTCACACAGTGACAGTGTGGCTGGCCCTTAAATTTGATACATTATTTACTACCTTCCTTAACCTTATTTTTCTTTGGTCCAATTCCAATTTGACTCTTGACTCATGGTAGAAATTTCAATCCACTCTCATTGTCTTTGGAATTTGGAAAAACTTTTTATTAAAGATAGATCTGAAGCATCAACTTGTTTCATTTAGTGAAGAAGCTGTCTAGTAGCTTTTGATTACTAGCTAGCATTGAACCCATCATCTCCAGAGACCTTTTATTTTGCTTTCAGTTTCAGTACACATATAAATAGCTCCTTGCCTGAGTTGTACAAAATGTCCACTTCATCCTACTTCTTGCAAGTTGGTTGAAAGAAATTTCTTCTAAACTAGATCAGTTTAACACAGGAGATACTTGCTGCATTCACTTTTATTTTCCCCAGAAACTAATTATTCCTCCATGTTAGCCAACATGCATGTATTTGTCCTACAAATACTGCTTCAGATTATCAATGCTGTACAAAAGCTGGGAAGTATTACAAAATGTTACTATAACATTTGCTTCACTGATGTAGTACTGCTTTTCAGGGGCATCCACTGTGGGGGTCAAAAAAGTCAAAACTGCCTGATCAAACCCCATCCATTTTTTACATGTATTGCACATATGATGCATGTAGAAAGAGGTGGGTTTTGTTTGCACAGTCATGGCTACCAACTTGACCTTTTTGATTCTACCCCTGCCTCTGCATGGAAGCCCCTTACTTTACTGGTAAATAGATATGTTCCCCATATTATTCTCCTGCATGGAATTTGAAATATGAAAAATAAAATTTGTCTCTGTATTCCTACCATTTCAGAATATTGGCTAACAAGTTGACCTATTAATACTTTGCTTAAGAAAGTCATATTGTTGATGTTGAAGAAATAGAATATATAGCTGCTCCATACTTCATTTTTTGTTCAATGGGGAAAAACTATCCTGATGAATACTTTGCCATGCTAAATTTCATAATAATGTAACAGAAAAATGAATGAATGCTGTATTTATTCAGTATAGATTAAATATGTAAGGCCTAAATATGGCTTCTTCTTTTCTTTTCTTTTCTTTTCTTTCCTGTCCTATTTATCTATCTATCTATCTATCTATCTATCTATCATCAAATTTATATAGCCACAGAAAATGACTCTAGGCGGAATACAATATTCAAATAAAAACAGCACGTATATAAAACATTAATTGCAAAAATATAAACAATCAGTATTAAAGATATTAAAGATTAAAGATTATTGAAATTAAAATGGAGGGGGCACCCAGATTATCTCTTCTCACCTCATCTCCATCCCATTTCTCTTCCATCCTGTTTCTTCTTCTTCCTCCTCCTCCTCCTCCTCCTTCATTTTGTTTTTTTTGTTTCGGCTTATGCAGATGGAAAAATTATGCAGGGTATTTGTCACTGATTTTTTTTCTCTCCAGTCTATTCTTCCTGCAAGAGAATCATCTTACATTCAGGGTTGTTTTCCTTTTGGTTAATACTGCATGTGAAACAGAAATTAAAACTCCGCAATATTATTACCAAGAATACTAGAAATTGGGAGACTATTCTTTTTTTTAAAAAAAATGATCAGACATAGTGCTTCTAAAAAATAAAGTAGCCATTACAATATATATCAGAATTGGACAAAGAGTTTTCCTCTCTTAATAGTAATTCATATCTTTTTATATATTCAGTGGAGACAAAACACATTAAAACCCACATGTGTTTATGAAAAGGGTTATCTTACAAGTGTTCATCTTACAAGTGTTACTCTGAAAGACTAACAGAGTTAAACCTTAAGTACCAAACAATAACAAAATCATTAATGTGGAGAATATACAGATTAATAAGGCATGAAGATGTTTATAGGTCATATAAAACTCAATGCAGATACCCCGAGGCCTCTAGAATGTCTAAGATTCAGATTGCCAATATTTTAAAACCTGAACCCTTCTGTTTTTATGTCAAGACACTTCAAACATATAAAGGTTCTGCTGAGTTACTCTGGATTTCCATCTCCTACATTTGAAGTTTGTTCTGGTTGGGAGGCAATACTCCCTTGTGGTGAAGTCTTCCTAGTATTTAAGCATCAGATCCATCTACAGTATTTCTATCTCCTTTGGCTTTCAACTTGCAAAGTGCCACAAAATGAAGGGTGTTTTATTCTGGAATAGTTTGCCTTCCCATAATCCTTTTATTCCTACTGTCAGCATTACTACCTAGAAAGGAACTCTGTTGGGCTGCATAAATTTGGAGTCAGCAAGAAACAAACTTGAGGTATGGAACGTGAACCTGCATAAACCTGTTCAGAGGTGACAATGATAGTGCTTGAGATGTCCTGCCCTGGCAGCTAGGATTCAATCTGAAGTAATTGTGGAGATCTCAGTGTCCCACCACAATGCCAAACCATAATTGGATGGAAAGTTATATTCCTGTCACAGTATCTGCTGCAGCTGCCACAAGTATTTTCCCGACTCTTTGGCTAAACTGACATTGGCTGTTACTGAATTTTAATTATTTTCTCAATGTCTGACACAGGAAAAGAAAAATCACAGTAATGCCTTAAAAGTAGATGAGCCTTCTTTGCAATTTTTGACACTCTCATTGAGGCTTTCTAAACACTACATTGCCCAAACTAGCAATTATTTTTTTTTTAAATTAAATGCTTCTCAATGGATATATTTTGGTTTACTGCCTGCAGAATAGTTAAATGTTACAGTCTAGAATTCATGAATTCATTTATTTATTTATTTTTATTTTTTATTTTCTATCCCACCTTTATTATTTTTTATAAATAACTCAAGGTGGTGAACATACCTAATACTCCATTCTCCTCCTATTTTCCCCACAACCATCTCCTGTGAGGTGAGTTGGGCTGAGAGTGTGTGACTGGCCCAAGGTCACCCAGCCAGCTTTCATGCCTAAGGCAGGAATAGAACTCTCATACCATGGGCTGAGAGAGAGGGACTGGCCCAAGGTCACCCAGCTGGCTTTCATGCCTAAGGCAGGACTAGAACTCTCATACCACACCTAATTGGCTCTTGGGCTGAGAGAGAATAACTGGCCTAAAGTCACCCAGCTGGGTTTCATGCCTAAGGCGGGACTAGTACAATGATCTTTACTTAAATATTTCTTAAATTGCAAAACAACCATATCTTCTTGGGTCTAATAGCTATATTGGTGATAGGATATGCAGTGAGAGAGTAGCATCACACATTTTAAATTTATTCTTTTGTTAATTAGGATATCTTTTGATTTTTATTTGGGACAAGATCCTTCTATATGTTTAGAAAGGTCATCACTCTCAATGTTCAGCTATTGATCTGAGTGCTAGAATGTATTTTATCACACAAATTAATCTCCTTGTGATATTTGTTAGGATTTGTTACCATCTAGCCATAATGGATGCTAAAGATTTGAGTGGGAATGAAATGATACAATCTTCATCATAAAACACAGAGCAAAAAAAATGAATGAATTATGCTAATATCCATCATTTGCTGGGCAAAACTGCAGAAAAATGCATATATTTCAGAAAAAAAATTGTGACAGAGTATTAGGTGTGGGAAGATTATCTCCCAAAGGGCATATATTTTGGTAGCTGCATGTTTAAAAGCATATTTTAGGATTAATATACTTTAGAGAAGGTTGTATACAAATTAAGGATTTAGGAAAGGTTGCATTTAATACTGTACTTATTAGAGAAAGCTACATGATAGACAGGGACGCGGTGGCGCTGCAGGTTAAACCGCTGAGCTGTCGATCGGAAGGTCGGCGGTTCGAAACCGCGCGGCGGGGTGAGCTCCTATTGCTCGTCCCAGCTCCTGCACACCAAGCAGTTCGAAAACATGCAAATGTGAGTAGATTAATTGGTACCTCTTCGGCGGGAAGGTAACGGCGTTCCGTGAGTCATGCTGGCCACATGACCTGGAAGTGTCCTATGGACAACGCCGGCTCCAAGGCTTTGAAACGGAGATGAGCACCGCCCCCTAGAGTCGGACATGACTGGACTTTACGTCAAGGGAAACCTTTACCTTTTTACATGATAGACATATTAAAAAAAGATGTGAATTACACTAATATGTCACAAACATGGAATGAAATAATGCATAAAAAACCCAGTGAGACTGACAGATTTAGTTTAGACCGATCTGCACAATTGTAGTCACAGGAGTTGTGTACTTCGACAAAGATTGAATATAAATATAAATATAAATATAGGATGGCTAGTGCCCTAAGTGATTTTGAGGGGCCTATTACACTCATGGGCTGATTAAGACCTTTCACCATTTAGATTTTATTGTATTTTTATTTTATTGTATTGCTGTATTGAATGGTTTTAAATCTTAACCTTGTTTTATTGTAAACCACCCAGAGTCCCCCATGAGGCGGAGCTGGGCGGTGAATAAATTTATAAATAAATAAATAAATAAATAAATAAATAAATAAATAAATAAATAAATAAATAAAAATAAAAGATCAATATAACACCAGAAAGTTAGCCCAGTATTGTCTGGATTGATTAGTACAGATAGGAATCCTTCCCATGCTGATTATTGAAGTTTATGTAACACATGTTCAACTATTGAACCTGTACTTTTCCCCATTGTATAGGTTATTGCTTGAAAACAAACGGTGTTATTCCCATGTTCATTTCATTTCCATTTATTCCTTGTACATTATATTTCATTCTGAAAGTAACTCAATGTAGCTGACTGTAAGTACAAAGCAATGATTAAAAAAAAATCAATGTCAATGAACACAATTTATATATTTAATTCTAAACTGGCCTTGAACCACAGCATAGCAAAATCCACCAGTATTCATTAAATGGGGTTACAGAATTACTATGACTTTGGAGGCAATGCATTTCTCCTTCAGAACCAATTTCCCCATCATTGAATATTCAAGCAAAAGTTTGGAAGATGGTCTGATCAACAGAGAATAGTACGCAATACCATTTTGACTGTATGTAAGCAGGGCTAGAGGGAAATTCCCTCAGCTCCTGAGTGGAATGATAGGAACTCCTTAAGGATATGTTTGATTTACTGAGGTACTAGCAGGTATGATGTATGTTAGACTCTTTGACAGCTGCCCCAAACTAAAAATAATTATTTTCCAAGCATAATTCTAAGAGTTCTCTCTAGCAAAATTTATTGAGTTAAATAGAATAGGGTTATCAGAATTCCAGCAACAATTTTAAATTAAGAACCAATATATTCCCATGTACTTTAGGGGAGAGATGTTCTGATTTTCTTTCTAAGAGCTTTCCTGTGATCCAGCAAGGAGGTAGGTCTGTTCACTGATGGTGGAGAATCTTGCAGCTTGCTGTTTCCATAATAGTCTCCTGAAACTTTATCAGCCTGGGAACCCACTCTTATAACATGTGTGCCCATGTGTGCTCCAAATAACCCTTTCTTCTTTGAAACCAGATCACCACAGAGCCCTTTTACACAGTTCCACACAGCATATTAAGGAGAGATAGGTTTACCATGGAGTTTCTGTAACTATCCATTAAAAACCAAGAAGTATTTTGTGTATTCAGGGAGCCTTGAAGAATATAGTTGAACATTAATGTTAGAGAGGAGTCACAGGCATTTCTCCAAAATCAAAAGGTTTATAAATCAAGTGGAGGGAGTGTACATGTATAGAATACTCTCACCAATGGCTGAAATGTTAGGGTGAGTTAGGATGAGAGATACAGTTGATAGAAAAGGATTCAGAAGGGTAGGATTACTTCCATGGCACTAACCTGTGAGATTTCAGATCTGGTGTGATACATCCGAACAGCCAATAAAACAGTTCAATATGACTGTTGCAGACTGAAATGCACTTCCCCCCAAAAAATTTCAGTTTAATCACATAATATTCTTTTACTTAAAGTTCAGGGAAAATATTTTCAATACATGGTATTAATAGTCTACAAAATGGGGAATTAATAACATTGTTTCAACGAATGGATCATATTTCTAGGCAGCAAGATGACTGTTGCATTAACTTCTCTGGCTGAAATTAGAGACAGGATGAGAAGGATATATATGTGGACTTAGGCTGCATTGCATCAGGAGGATAATGCATAACTAAGAAAAAAAAGTTAATATCTGCAAAATAATATCTGCAAAATCTCCAAAATGTCTTTATGTAAATATAGAATACAACCTATGCACATCACAAATAGCTGTTTCTGTGATACCAGTATTGATTGGGGGAAAACTCTGAAACCTATATTTCATTTCAAGATCAATAACTAGGAGGCAAAACCTTAGGTAATGTCCTGTCATCTCTGAGCTGTGCATTTCCTTGGATGCTGCAATGACACTTTTAATGGCAACCTTATAAAGAAGCCTGTACTTTCTATCACAGACTTAGCAAGAAGCATAATTTCTCAGTGATTGCTTCTATAAGACTAGCCATTTGTCATTCAAAGAATAGAGAGGACAGACGAGGCATTCATTTAACACAAAGGTTTTACTCCTTGCAATCCAAACAAAGTCTTTGCAATCCAGAAATCAATATATTTATGTATGGCCATTTGATTAGAAGTCCCAGTGTTGTATGTGAGTTAAGCTGCTCCAGCTGAAAATAAGAAGAAGCGAGTCCTTGGTCCTGCTTCTGATATTTTAGGTGCTCAATGTAAGGTGATCAGGAGAGAACTGGTGTAATAAGATTCAGTTTGAAAACATGGCCAATTGCCAACTTTGCTACATGTTATAGATTTAGAACATCTAGAATCAGATCCAGTTTGCCCTTGAAATTTCATTTTTACCAGAAATAATAGCTCACCTGTTTTTCTGTGAAGAGTAATGGAGCATAAGTCTTCTTCATGGAATGAATTTGGATTGAGAAAAGGTCAAACGGGCAGTTCATGAAACTGAAGTTTGTTCCAATTTGATTGCCCTGTGGCTGGCGCTGTTTCTCCACTCCCATTGCTGGGAATGAAAACTTGAAACCAGGACAATGATTCCTTCTATAAAATGGTAAAGTGCCATTCTTACACTAATTGTGTTATATAGTGAGAAGAGGCCAATTAGTTTTGATTATTATTATTATTCCAATCCCCTGCTCTGTGCAGGACTCCCAAATTATGGCAACTACAACAAGCAACTGTCTAGCCTTTGTATGACCATCTCTAGTGCAAGGGGACCCACCAACTCTGTGATTTGGTTCCTTTGTTAAACTCGTCACACAATTAGGGCATTTTCTCTTACATTCAGTAGAAATCTGCTTTCCTCTAATTTAAATCCATGATTCTCTGTTCTGCCCTTTAGGATGCAGACAGCAGACTAAACCTTCTTCTGCCTAGCATCCTTTCAGGTATTTGATGACTAGCATCAATTTTCTTAAGGCCCCAAATTGCCAATTTCTTCAATTGCTTTTCACAGGACTTTTTTTTTTCTAGTTCCTTTGATCATCACAGTGGCTATAATGAACTTATTCCATTTGCCTGAATTCTGCTTGAAGTAGGGTATCAAGAACCATTCTTCAGCTGGGGTATGACAATGCAAATGAAGTGGAATTTAGAAACCATAATTTGTACAGCCTAAATTTGATTTTTTTTTTTGTTACAACCACATCATACTGCTATCTCATAATCAGTTTACAATCAATTGCTACTCCAAGAATTTTGACAAATGCTATGACCAAGCCAGGTGTTGTCATCCTATCCCTAAGTATTTCATTTCTTTTCCATTTGTCTCTATTAATTTTCATTGTTATTTTCATTCCATTTCCCAAAAATCAATACAATTTTTATTTTTATTTCTGCCTTTTAGGATATTAGCCACCCCACCCAATTTTGTGATACAATTCAATAGACAATATCTCCACTTCTGCAATCAAGTCATTAATAAAAATGTTGGAGAGTAGAGGATCCAGGACTAAGCCTGTGACATTCCACTTGATACCTCATTCCAGGTTGATGAGTAATGGTTAATGAGTAATTGACTACAATTTTAGAGTTAAATATATACACATTTAAGATTCATTTCATCCCAAGCTTAACTAGCTTACTTATCAGAAAGTATGGGACATTTTGTCAAATGCTAAGCTGAACTTAAGATATATTCCATCTACAGGATTCCCATAATCTACTACCCAATAAAAAAAAATAGGATAAGGTTTTAGTCTGACAAAACTTGTTCTTGCTACCTTCTGGTAATCATCCCACAGTTTTTAAGGTGCTTATAGATTGATTGCTTCAGCAAAAGATCATTACCTTGTTGTGTTGCTGGAGCTTGAGCACTTTAATGATGCCATGAGCTAAACCATGAAGGGCCACCCAAAATGGGAAGGTCATGACAGAGATGTCAGACTAAATGCGATCCCTGGGGAAGGTAATGGCAACCCACCCCAGTATTCTTGCCGTGAAAACTAAATGGATCAGAGCAACCAGAGATATATTGGTATACCATCAGAAGATGAGACTCCCAGGTCAGAAGATGGTCAAAATGCTACTGGAGAGGAACAGAGGATGAATTCAACTAGCACCAGACGTGATGACGCAGCTAGCTCAAAGCCAAAAGGACGGCTAGTGGCCGACGGTGCTGGTGGTGAACGGTGAATCCGATGTTCTAAGGATCAACACACCATTGGAACCTGGAATGTAAGATCTATGAGCCAGGGCAAATTGGATGTGGTTATTGGTGAGATGTCAAGATTAAAGATAGACATTTTGAAATGGACTGGACTGGGCCACTTCACATCAGATGACCACCAGATCTATTACTGTGGACAAGAGGACCACAGAAGAAATGGAGTAGCCTTCATAATTAATAACAAAGTGGCTAAAGCAGTGCTTGGATACAATCCAACAAACAATAGAATGATCTCAATTCGAATTCAGGGCAAGCCATCTAACATCACAGTGATCCAAATATACGCCCCAGCCACAGATGCTGAAGAAGCTGAAGTAGAGCAGTTCTATGAGGATCTGCAGCACCTACTGGACAACACGCCTAAAAGAGATGTTATTTTCATCACGGGAGACTGGAATGCTAAGGTGGGCAGTCAAATGACACCTGGAATTACAGGTAAGCATGGCCTGGGAGAACAAAATGAAGCAGGACATAGGCTGATAGAATTTTGCCAAGACAACTCACTCTGCATAACAAACACTCTCTTCCAGCAACCTAAGAGACAGCTTTATACATGGACTTCCCCAGATGGACAACACCAAAACCAGATTGACTACATCCTTTGCAGCCAATGGTGGTGGACATCTATACAGTCGGTAAAAACAAGACCTGGAGCCGACTGTAGTTCCGATCACGAACTTCTTATTGCACAATTTAGGATCAGACTAAAGAGATTAGGGAAGACCCACAGATCAGCTAGATATGAGCTCACTAATATTCCTAAGGAATATGCAGTGGAGGTGAAGAATAGATTTAAGGGACTGGACTTAGTAGATAGGGTCCCGGAAGAACTGTGGACAGAAGTTCGCAACATTGTTCAGGAGGCGGCAACAAAATACATCCCAAAGAAAGAGAAAATCAAGAAGGCAAAATGGCTGTCTGCTGAGACACCAGAAGTAGCCCAAGAAAGAAGGAAAGCAAAAGGCAACAGTGATAGGGGGAGATATGTCCAATTAAATGGAAAATTCCAGAGGTTAGCCAGAAGAGATAAGGAATTATTTTTTAAAAAGCAATGCATGGAAGTGGAAGAAGACAATACAATAGGAAGGACAAGAGACCTCTTCCAGAAAATTAGAAACATTGGAGGTAAATTCCAGGCCAGAATGGGTATGATCAAAAACAAAGATGGCAAGGACCTAACAGAAAAAGAAGATGTCAAGAAAAGGTGGCAAGAATATACAGAACACCTGTATAGGAATTATAACAATATCGGGGATAGCTTTGATGGTGTGGTCAGGGAGCTAGAGCCAGACATCCTGAAGAGTGAGGTTGAATGGGCCTTAAGAAGCATTGCTAATAACAAGGCATCAGGACATGATGGTATCCCAGATGAACTGTTCAAAATCTTGCGAGATGATGCTGTCAAGGTAATGCATGCTATATGCCAGCAAATTTGGAAAACACAAGAATGGCCATCAGATTGGAAAAAATCAACTTATATCCCCATACCAAAAAAGGGGAACACTAAAGAATGTTCAAACTATCGAACAGTGGCACTCATTTCACATGCCAGTAAGGTAATGCTCAAGATCCTGCAAGGTAGACTTCAGCAATTCATGGAGCGAGAATTGCCAGAGGTACAAGCTGGGTTTAGAAAAGGCAGAGGAACTAGGGACCAAATTGCCAATATCTGCTGGATACTGGAAAAGCCAGGGAGTTTCAGAAAAACATCTATTTCTGTTTTATTGACTATTCTAAAGCCTTTGACTGTGAGAACCATAACAAATTGTGGCAAGTTCTTAGCAGTATGGGGATACCAAGTCACCTTATCTGCCTCCTGAGAAATCTGTATAATGACCAAGTAGCAACAGGAAGAACAAACCATGGAACAATGGACTGGTTTAAGATTGGGAAAAGAGTATGGCAGGGTTGAATACTCTCATCCTACCTATTCAACTTGTACGCAGAACACATCATGCGACAAGCTGGGCTTGTGGAATCCAAGGCTGGAGTTAGAATCACTGGAAGAAACATTAACAATCTCAGATATGCAGATGATACCACTTTGAGGGCTGAAAGAGAAGAGGAACTGGGGAGCCTTATGATGAAGTTGAAAGAAGAAAGTGCAAAAGCTGGCTTGCAGCTAAACCTCAAAAAAACCAAGATTATGGCAACCAGCTTGATTGATAACTGGCAAATAGAGGGAGAAAATGTAGAAGCAGTGAAAGACTTTGTATTTCTAGGTGCAAAGATTACCACAGATGCTGACTGCAGTCAGGAAATCAGAAAACATTTAATCCTTGGGAGAAGAGCAATGACAAATCTCGATAAAATAGTTAAGAGTAGAGATATCACGCTGACAACAAAGGTCCGCATAGTTAAAGCAATGGTATTCCCAGTAGTAACATATGGCTGCGAGAGCTGGACTATAAGGAAGGCTGAGCGAAGGAAGATAGATGCTTTTGAACTGTGGTGTTGGAGGAAAATTCTGAGAGTGCAGGACTGAGAGTGCAGGACTGCAGGAACATCAAACCAGTCCATCCTCCAGGAAATAAAGCCAGACTGCTCACTTGAGGGAATGATATTAAAGGCAAAACTGCAATACTTTGGCCACATGATGAGAAGACAGGACACCCTGGAGAAGATGCTGATGCTAGGGAGAATGGAAGGCAAAAGGAAGAGGGGCCGACCAAGGGCAAGGTGGATGGATGGTATTCTAGAGGTGATGGACTTGTCCCTGGGGGAGCTGGTTGTGTTGACAACCGACAGGAAGCTCTGTCATGGGCTGGTCCATGAAGTCACGAAGAGTTGGAAGCGACTGAATGAATAAACAAGAAAAAAGATTGATTGCCTTATATCTGCTCTAGAATTACTATATATAAATGTCATACTGAGTGTCTAGTTTCTTGTCTTTGTTTTGCTTTTTTCCAAAGATAGGGACATTTTATACACATCCAATCATCTGTTACTTTACCCATTTCCAGGTTTTCTCAATAACAATAATACATTCAGATTCAGCAAGACCATCAGAAAGTTTCCATAGTACCTGATGATGCAACCCATTTAGCTCCAAAGGTTTACATCCAGTCAAAAATAGATCTTCGCTGACCCCTTTTAAAATTAATGTTGATTCAGACTTACCCATTCATTCTGTTCTTCAGAATTGGCTGGTGGACCAGAGATAAGACTGAGCCAAGATAAATCTTTAGTAGTTAGACTTTTTTTCATTAAGACCTTCAAGCCATGGACTGAATGCATTTCTCCTTATCAAAGCAAGCACCTCTTCAAAACTTTTCACAGCTGTGCTGTTAAACCTTCCTGTGATAAACCTTACAATGAATTCTGTAGGCCTCCATCTAAAGTCTGCTTTTCCCATAAAAATACCTCCTCCTCTTCTACAATAAGGCCCACATACAATACCTATTGCAAATTACCTGTAACAGGTGAATATATTTATATTTATATGCATGCATGCATGCAAAGTAGTGTACCAATGCTAGAAATCATTTAGGAATAAATGCCATTTTCTTTAATGTCAGGTCTTTGGCTTTAAACAAATGATAAAAGAAAAAAGTCTGTAGTTAGTTTTTCAACACAAAAGCAGAATGGAGTTAGAAAAAGTCTGAAATCTGTCCTTCATATGAGGTAGGATACACTGCTGCTTAATCATATAGATGCAACCTCCCCCTTCAATGGTTTCTCCAGAAGTGTTCAAAAGCAACGACACAAATAGAAGACAGGTAGTCCTTATTTAGTGACTGCCTCAGATAGCAACTGTTCACAGTTAGGACGGTGATGAAAAAGTAACTTTGCAACCAATGCCCATACTGTATTTATGACGTTTGCAGCATCTCTCTCTCTCTCTAATCTCTCTGTCACATTTGCCACTACAGTCAGTCAGTACACATTGCCCTATGCCTGAACCCTTCTTTCTTCTTCCCCCAACCCACACAGAACAGAGAGATTGCCTAAACAAGCTACTTCTTCCTGAGCTGCATTTCTCCACAGTGCAGCGTGTCCCTAAAAAGTCCCAACTCCAGATTAGCAATCTTAGCTCTGTGACCTGAATTAGTTGATTGGAACCCTCCTTGGCCAGCTGGCAGCCCCTGCCTGAAATTGACAAGGTCCCAATCAGTTTCACGCTAAATGCTTTTGTTTGCCTCCTAAACAGGTTGTCCAGTGCTCACAGCTGGGAGCGGGCTAGGCAAACAGCCGGTGCTAGCGCATTCCTTTCAATGTGTATTCCCCATTGTGTGCTTGCTTACTCTCTTATAATCCCTTCCTCTCCAATGGATGTAAATAAAAATATTAATTAACTTTCATTCTAATTATCCCAGTGCTGGGGTGAGCATTCCAAAGGGTGGGAGACTGGGAGAAAAGGGCTATAAGGTTTACCCCTTTACCAGGCTTCCTCGTGAGTCAAGTTCCAGGAACCTTCCCTGCCTTTTGGGGTTGTATCCTTCAGATACTGTAAAGCAAAAGAGAGCCAAAGTAAAATCATAAGCACAGTTGCCATCATGTAATTTTTCTACTTGATGACCATTTTGCTTAACAACCAAGTTTAGGGAACTGCGGTCCCTAAACAAGGACTACCTATATCAGAATAAATGCATCAGTGATGCAGTGGCTTAAGTGCCCTTGGTTGACAGAGAGCAAGACAAATAAAAAAGTTTGGCATTCACACTCTTGCTTTTTTAGCAGATATGTGATGCTAAACAGATGGTGCAATAGACTCTATAAGTACTTAGATATGAGCTATTAGTTATGGCAATTTGACCTAACACTGAATTCTATCATCAGGTCAGAATCAACATGTGAAAGAGCTCTGAAAGGCAATGTGCTTAAGGAAGTCGGTGTAAGAGAGCCCATTATACCACACAATAATTTCCCTTCCTCATGTTCTCCATATATAAATGTGAAGTTCCAGCCCTGTATATTGTACATCCCCAGTATAATAGGATTCAAAGGATTCATGAAGGTCTCAGAATTTTTTATTTTTTTTTTAAAGAGCCAATGTGGAGCAATGAGGATATGTAGGAAGCTGGGTAAAAAAGTGGGAACTGATTGATTTACCCTGATGGGCAACAATTACTTAATAATGGTACATTATATATTTTTTTCATTTCCCCGAGACTCTTTTGTGGATACAACCACCACAGAGATCTGCCACATGAAAGTTCTTTCAACTTGAGGTGGGATTTTCTGTATTGTCCTGTCCAGTAATGGCCCTTAGTGACTTTTGCTTGTTTGCTAAACAATATGGCTTCTCCCATTTAATATCCAGCTCAGATAACTGCAGTCTAATGGCCTTATGGAAAATGCGGTTAAAGTAATCAAATATTTATTGACTGTTGCCTGCAGTACCTCCTTCAAATGTTCCTTTAATGCAGTGTAAAAAGAGATTACCACAGTTTAGGTGAAACTGCGCCATCTCTTCCTCTCCAATCATTTGTCCTAAACCATTTCTAGAAGAGTGAGACCAGAGTAGCAGAAAAGCACTCAGTCTCTCAAGCATATGGCTAGGCTGGTTATATGGACAAAGCCAAGTATTGGAAACGTCACACCACTCCACGACCACCCAATTTCCTCCACATATGAAAAGAAAGTAGCAACAATGTTTGAGACTCTGCAAAATCAGAAAATCCATCGATTCTCCAAATTTTCTTTAAATCTCTCAAGCAATTCAAAGGCCTCAGATTCAGTTTAATGCCTTGAACTGATTTGAAGATTTTATTCAAAAGGAAGATGTGATCAAACCTCTTTTGAATTAAATTACCCCTGAGAAGCTTTGCACACCCCTACCAGCTAATAATAGTAACCAAAATATTGATTATAATTAGCAAACATGAGATTATTGCTTCAGGCAGCTTGACAATCTTCCTCCTGAATTTCTCAGCTGTTTCCCTCCATTTGGGGGAACAGTTGTGCCTTCCAAACAACCTGAGTCACTTAAGTCAGCCTGCTGCTTCACTGTGCTGTCATCACTGTTCACAGATTAAACATGTGGCTGTACCTGGAAAAGGAACAGGGTGCCAGCTTGTTTGTTACTTCAAAGAACCAAGTTTTGAATACTAGGCCTGTATTATCTCTCTCTCTCCCCCCTTCCCCACGTTCCTAACATAATTTTGAATGCATTACTTCATATTTAAGCACCCCAACAGTCTCGGGTGATGAATATGAGTACATGAGCTGAATCAGAGTACAGTTAAAGGGATAATTTCTCCTGCAGTAGTGAATGGTATGCTCAGTTTAATGCCTTACCTCAGATTGATGCACCACAGACATACTTCTGTCTAACAAGGTACCCCACACAGGTGCTTAGGTTTGTACAAATGGCAGTGAGACAGCATCAGAGTAAGCTGTGCTAGTTGTTAATTCTTCTTTGCTATTTTGTATCCATGTATGAAATCAATATTTGTTTTCTACTCTCTTGACAAGTTGAACCTGTCATTGTGGTGGATGTCCTCATAAGCAAGTCTTGCGACAGACGTTTCATTCTTTTGAAAGCATTTTGTTCTGCTGAATGTTCTGGCACAATCCAAAAACATTTAGGAGGGCGGTCCTCTGTTGCCACTGAGAGTTCACACAACTCAGCCAGATTTATTTATTTATCGTATGGTAGCACATCGTACATTTTACAAATATATTTTAAAAAATGGGAATATAAAAAGGTATATAGAAAATATACATTGGTCATAGGGCAATTATAACTAAAAACAAACATTAAGATTACAAATATAGTCTTTTGCAGCATCAGTTGCCATCAGGAAATCAGCAAAGTTTCCATCGTATGCTCTAGTCTTACATTCTTGTATTATGTGTTTAACAGTTTGCCTGTCAGCCCTGCAGTCACACCTTGGAGATGGTATCTTACCCCATTTATATAGGGAATCTGCACACCTGCCATGATTAGTGCACACTCTATTGATATATGACCATATTCTGCGTGGCTGATCAAAAGCAGGAGGCTTCGATTTAATACAGAGTAGGCTTTGTCAATGCTGGGGGCAGGCTTTTTGCCAAGATTGCCTCCAGGAATCGACGAGATGAAAAAAAATTATAGCCAATTCCCTGGAAGTAGCCATAGGTGGATGCCTGTCCTAACAGTGAGAATCACACTGAGACGAGGAGTAGTTCTCTAGTGTTTATTACTGCTACATAAACAGAATCCTAACAAACTGAATAAGTGTGGGAAAAACCCAGACATATAAACCCCAAAAGCTAAGGCAGGCCTGATCTGTGTCTCTTTGAATGGCTGCTTAATTCCTCAGTACTACGCATGTGTTTTCCACCCTGGATGGGAGCCCCTTCCTGCTCGCCATCATTACTCATGACAATGCCTAGATCACAATCTGTTTATTCCTAATTCCTCTATATTGCCATGTATGGGGAGCTCGGGGTTATCAGCTATGCTTTTATATTCTCGGAGAACAGCATTCTTCCACCGGAGGTCTGGAGGAGGAATATGGCTCAAGATGGGCAGCCATTGGGTAGGAGTGGACCTGATGGTTCTGTTAATAATCCGCATCATACTGTTGAACTGTATGTCTACCTTCTTTGCATGTGCACTATTGAGCCACACTGGAGCATAGTATTCCGAATAGACCAGCACTAGAACCGAAGTGTGCAGTGTGTCAGCAGAAGAACCCCATGTAGTACCGCATAGCTTATGAAGAATGTTAATTCTAGTTCTCAGTTTAGCTGCGGTATTTTCTAAGTGCTTCTCATAAGTAAGCATCCTGTCTAGGGTTGTTGTTGTTTATTCGTTTAGTCGCTTCCGACTCTTCGTGACTTCATGGACCAGCCCACGCCAGAGCTTCCTGTCGGTTGTCAATACCCCCAGCTCCCCCAGGGACAAGTCCGTCACCTCTAGAATATCATCTATCCATCTTGCCCTTGGTCGGCCCCTCTTCCTTTTGCCTTCCACTCTCCCTAGCATCACCATCTTCTTCAGCATCTTCTGTCTAGGGTTACCCCAAGATATTTTGGGTGTGTATCATGTTGGAGTCTAGTGCCTTCAAACTGAACATTTCAACCAGGCTTTACAAAACTCAGCCAGATGAAGTAAGAACTTAGCAGATGCAGTTCTGCTGCAACAAGCACACCATCCTTGGTTAATATAAGCCTTGGTTAGATTTTTGTTTGTTTGTTTTTTGGCAGCTGAGTGTGTTCTAAGAACCCAGCTTATTTGGTTAGTTCATGATTCAATGTTGAGAATTACTACAAACTGAGAAAATGTGTTAGTATAGATTAAGTTTCTCCATGTGAACCCAGCATTTCTAGTGCAGTAGAATCACTTGGTACAGACTTTAATGAGAACATTTGGGTCCCATACCCCTAGTACTGGATGGAAGGGCAAAAGTAGCCTAAGTGTGTGTTCTGTTTTTTGTGAAGTTCTGAGAATAAGTCAAGTGTGGAGAAGCTTTAAGTTGTTGTTATAGCAGTTCTAAGGTAATTGGCTGGTTTAATTAAACACAGAGAGTGGAGATCAGAGGACAGCAGGATTAATTCAAATGTTGTTGCTGTTGTTTTTATTTACCTGTGAGACACCCAGAGTCATTGGGAGTCAGACAGTAGATACATTTAATAAACAACTAAATATAGACTCACTATATGCCTCTCCAAGAGCCATGTGGCACGCAAATGTTAACTGTGGTTAGCAGACTGTGTTATAGCATTAATTCCACTGGAAGTGTTAGTAGTGTTTCAGTTAAGGGAAGTCTGAAATGGGGAGGGGCCTAATGCAAAGGACACACCCCACACCTGATCTCCCAGCAGTCTGAGCTAATAAATGCCACCTGAAGCCTAAAGTAGAAGAAGCAGTACCCTTTCTTTAAAAGTTTGGGTTATAACAGAGTGCTTTAAGAACATTTATTTCATCTTCTAATCGCTGCTGTCTTCACATGACAGGACTGAAGTCAAAGGTCTCCAGTGAGAGAACACATTTCCTTTTAGGAGGCTGAATTTTGTAAATACTGCTGACTGATAGAGCTGTCCAAAGGGCTGATATTTTCAGAAACCAATTTGAGAAGAATTTCTGACTCTCCCTTGTAAGGTGGAATGCCTTGATTTTGTGCCACTTCTTAGGATCTGCAACAAATAATATTCTGGTAGCAGCATATAGAAATTTTAAGATTGGTAAATTTAGTTTCTATTTACTTAATTTGTACTTTCAAATCAAAGTGCATACACAGTTCAACATTTGACCTCTCAATGTTGCTAACAAAATTTGTACAGTTCCATATGCCAGTTGGGAAAAAAAATACTCTTAAAAATTGTAGGCATATGTAGGCAAAGTATACAGAGATGTATTGTCTAAGGGGAAACAGTTTGCAAGAAAAAGTATCAATAATATATGCAATTTAGTTTAAATATTTATTACATTTTAATCAGCCAAATCTGAAGACTTCTCCAAGTAGATAGCAAAGGTATTAAAATAATTAAACAAATAAATTGAACACAACATACAATTAATTCTCCCAGTAAGTAGAGTGTGAACATTGAAAATCAAAACTAAACATTCAACATCTAATATTTTTTGGAGATAGGTTTGTCTTATGACTCTTCACTCTTCATTCCATAAGTGAAGCCCCATGTCCATGAAGGACTTTTCCCCTGTAATCTTTCACTGGGTTTCATTTAATGGAGACATCTGGAGGACAGTTTCAGAACCTGACTGAAGTTCCTGGAGAGAAACATATGAGAACATATGTGAGAACATATTAGAGGAACATATTCCTTTGGATTGTATCATCCTAATTAAATAATTTCCATCAACAAAAAGCAATACCTACTTGTATAGGAGACCAATCAAGAATATTCATCCTATAAGGTAGACTGGAAAGAAACCTAGTTATCTTATACATTTTCAAAAGTGAGTCTTTTTCCCCACTAAAGAAGCAGGAAAACCATGGATCTGCTGGGAGAAAAAGACAAAAATGTTTTATACTTCTAGCAGAACATTGTATTATTCTCCTTCCTTCTTTAAATATGCTCCTATATGCTTTAGAAGATCTTCCAGTGTCTTGGAAGGATAAAAGGGAAGTGACCTTTATATTAATAATTAATTTCAGTTCTATAACAGCATTTGCCATAGTAATGACACTACTGTAATTTTGTAATCACAACCAATCCAATATAATGCAAACAAATGGCAATTTTGCTAAAATGGCATCACCAAATCTCACCAAAGTCTGATCCTCTCTGCTTTTGTTCCAGGAATGTAATCTGGTGAGACAAGAGGACCTCCAAGGCAAGGAAAAAAAACAATGTATGAAGATACTTGGTTGTTCTGTTTCTTGTTGCATCTTAAAGGTCCATAGTCAAATCAAAAAGCACACACTATATTTTTGCATTATGGTGGGGTAATATATTTTAATATTATTTCATAAGTTCTTGTTCTGCTTTACTCCTTTTGTAATTTTTCTTCTCTTTATGGAATAAACTTTTTTTTTTGTTGGGATGGTGGGGGCGATTTCTAAACTTGGATCCAATACGGCTTGCCAGACCTAATTTGTTAAGTGCCACTAGCTACTGGAAATTTGGATTTGTGCTATACATCCTTGTTCTAAACCTATTTCCTTGGAAATATGCTGTAGCAATTGCAACTGGAGTTTAGCACACCCTAGGGCAAATATTTTATGACTAAGAAAATGGCAAGTAAATGTTAATATTAAAATTATTAAAAAAACAAAAACAAAAAGGCACTCTATCTGAACAGTGCATGAAGAAATGCAAAATTGTCTGCTGTGGTATGTTGACAGTGTCCATTAACTTACATCCCAGGCACATGATAAGTTACGCTGTACTTTTTTTCATATCAAACACAAGAATTTTCAGTATTGACTGAGTGAAGCAAATGCACATAAATCACCGCAATGAGTGTTGTGAAGGGCTGTTGGCTATTTAATTAATTTCAGTCCAATAGGTGTTGCCCTTCTTCTTTCACCTCATTCCCTACTGACTTCCTGGGAGACTTTGGTGAAATACCTGAGGCCAAGTTTATCAAGTAGGGCTAAGTCTCTTTGAAAGAACAACATGCCATTAGCTGATTCAAAGGGGGTGACAGAAAGATCAATTTTTGCTGAGATTGTCCTATCAGTCCCATACAACCACATTAGCGTTGCTTCACTCTGATCTTGTCACCAGAGTCAACCTGGCCACATGCGCATTGATGCCATGATTATAAATGTAGGAAAGGGTCAGCCCTAGATGAAAAGGTAGACCTGGAATAAGCAGACTAGTTCATCTGGCAAGAAGAGAGGAAGCAGCAGATCTTTGTTCTGATGTGCAGACCTGTAGTTCATATTGATTAAGCTCAGCAAGCAAAGGCAAGGATATGTGACCTTCTAAAGCTGAGCAGCAAACATCTTACTTCAGTGCAAATAAGAACTGGTGTCTAGAAAAGGCATGGTTTGGATTTTTAATTTGTTGACTGAAGTGCCTTAAGCTTTAATTCCAATTCACTAGCTAGTTAATATGGCAGTGCAAAACCTTCAGTGGGTGTCCGAATAAGCAAACCATTAAAGCAGCAGCCTTGGAAAATTTTGTGCAATGTCTTTGAAGGCTGACCCAGATTGTTTGCACACTCATGTGCATGTACAAACCCTATTTCTGCTGGGACTGCAGGAAAGTAAATACATACATGCAGACAGATAGGGGCAGCTTTTGATGCAACTAAAAAAGCCTTTGAGGAGGGGTGCTTCCTCATGCCAACACATTTTGAAAAGCACTCTTCTGAATTCTTTGTACAACCCTGCTAGACAAGCTGGAAGAGATGGAAGAGAACTAAGACATATGGAGGAACATCTCAACCCATAATTGTCATTAGTACTGAAGGTGGACAGGAGGGGGTGACTATCCAGGGGCAAAAACGCATGCTTAGTTTAGAGACTTTGAGCTGTCATTCAAAGAGACACAGAACAGACCCGCCTTGACTTTTTGGGGTTTATCTGCCTGGGTTTTCCCATGCTTCTTCAGTTTGGTAGGATTTTCTGTCTACTACAGCAATAATAAAGCACTAGAGACTTCTTCCTTGTCTCGACATGGTTCTTGCTTAGTCAGGACAATAATCCTGTTCAACTGAAATCAAAGAATGCTTTGTGAATACACTCATGGAGGACATATTGAAATAGCCTCAACTGAATTTTCCTGTTCATTCATTAGGACCCATATATAGCAGAACATGTAATTAGAATTAAGGCCATTAAAAGAACTCAGAGAGAGATGATTAAGGTCCAAAAGGAGAAGTAAAGATTACAAAGGTGGTAGAATGCTCTGACAGAAAACCTGAATACTTGATTTAGGAAAAAAGAAGAAAGTGCTTGGCTTGGAAGACAAACACAGAATATCCGTCTTCCAATCAGGAAAAAGCAGAGCAGAGATAAAAGGACCAAAAAAAGGGGGGTCTCTTATTTATTATCTCCAATCTTCATGCCTCTAGTGGCCAATAGGATAAACGTTTCAAAGAATCAACATTTTTGGTTCAGCATCTCTTTTTTTGTAAAAAACTTTATTATTTTCAAGATATAGTTAAGATACAAACAAAAGAGAATATAGAACAGATGGAAACAGAACTAAAGAAAAAAGAGCAAACTATAAAAGTGTCAGTAGAGAGAAAAACAGAAAAGGAAAGTGACTTCCGACTTTCTCCAATACAGATATAGATAAATTTACAGGTTCAGCATCTCCAATATTCAATTCGATCGAAAAAGAAACTGCTTTTGATTACATCCAGTGAAGAAAAGTTCAGTAATTTAAAAAAAAATCCCTTTTTTCTGGTACTTTATTTAACAAGCAAAGAAATAGTAATAACAAGAACTTCAAAGCGGACACCAACCATCAGTGCTAACTTTGGCAAGGTCAGAAACAGCCTGAAATTGGAGCAGTCTGTTACAGTAATAAGGGCAGGTGACAACCATTCTTCAAACTGAAAGCAATTGGCCTCCAGCTCTTTGCACTGTGCAGACACAGGAATAGATGCAAGAATTGAACCTTGATTTTATTATAAATAGCTCTGAATTTTATACTTGACAGTTGCTGGAATTAGTTCTTACTAGCTTTCCTCAAAAATTTTTAATTATTACAGATCTGTGTTTGTGAATTACTGCTTGCAGGGCTTCCAGTTCTAGTATCAGCCAGGAGAAGCCTGTGATTTGGTGAAATTCTTCATGGTTGAGAAATGAAGTTCTGGCGTGTAGCTTAATTATGCAATAGGAACATGTGCATAGGTGTGTGTGTGTGTGTGTGTGGTGGCTTTTATTCTATAATCACGGCTCCAGCAGTTTGCAACCCTCACTTTCAATTAAATCCCAAGACATCATGAAATAATTCCTTCCTTTGGACTTTTTCAGATCAAATATAAGCAGTCAGGGAGGGTTGCTTGACAAAGGAATGGTGTTGCAACTGGGGAAAAAAAAACAGTGCTCCTCAGCCATTTTGCAATGACAAAGTAATTTCAGAGAAGGCACACTGCCAAAAGAAATTAAAAAGAAATGGTATGAATTTCAGGAAGAAAGGAAGTCTGATTGCTCATTGAAAGAAACTTGGTGGGGACATAGATTTCCCTTTTAATAACTTCAGCCTAGCATTTGATTTGGACAGATAGGATTTTCTAATGTTAGTAAAAGTCAATCAGTGCTTACTGCTAGGCTGTAGCCTAGACTGTCAATCAACATCTGGAAGAACACAATTAACCAGCTCCATATTGTTACCAAAAAAAACAAACATGGGTATGTCCACAAAGTTCCAAAGAATCAAGGGAAACTTTAAGTTTACTACAACAGTTACATAGTTTGGCTGCATTACAAACAGCCACACACAGAATGCCCTTCCCCTTCTCCAGCTGTGTTTAGGGTTCTCTGGAAATTAAAACTGATGACTAATTCTTCTTTGAAAACAAAAGCTTTTTACATATGCACCAAACTTTTTCTTTAATCTCCCGGATACAGTTGCAATTTTTTAAATTTTATTTTGAGGATCACTTTCTTTTCTATGTGAATGAGAGTTGATCAGTTGTTCATTTATAGCCTGCTGCAAATTTTAAAATTTATCAAGAAAATTAGTTGGACTGTTCTTTTTGTACAGCACATATCCACATAATAAATTCCCACTTCAGATCTTAAATAATCACATATTCTCGTCCTAAAGTTTGCCAAAAATTAAAATAATCTAGATCTGCCCATCCCTTCAGGTTGGATTGTCATGGCCTCCAATATATTGGCATAGGATCTTCTATTTTTTATTGGAGATTATATTTGGCTATATTTAATTGATATAGTGTGAAATACTCTTCTTACCTAACCTCAGCCAACCGCTTGGGTATAAAATAAAATAAAAAGTGACACATTGTACAAGAAAAAATACGTATTCTTATCAATAAGTAACTTTAATTATGTAATTTTGAAAAGTTGGACATACATTCTGATATTAAACATTACAGCTGCTAATCCTAATTTAAGCCACTTCCTTGTTCCTATTGTCTGCCTGAATTGCTACTGTTTATTCATAGCATAATTTTTAGCCCCTGGTTTTCTAATTTTTATTTTTCAGGAGTGACAATGACAAAAGCTGATTGCAAGGAAGTAAAATGATCTGAACCCAACCTTCTTTTCAAAGCCAAAGAGAAGGAAAAGAATAACAGCGGAGAATTATTTGTTCTTCGGTGTATTTTTTAGCTGTTATGCAAACACAGCTGAAATTGCACAAGATTATATGATCTGTAGAACTGCTCTGAGCAGTATCCATGGTGACAAGTTGAGGGAAAGGAAATGGGAAAATATTATTAGACTGCAAATGGTTACATTAAAATCAGTAGCATGGACATTAAAAAGGAAAAAAAAATCATGTGTAAACTTTTTTCTTTCGGTATAGAACACAAATGCAGAATTATAAAATCACTGCTAACAAGCTACAACAGTCCACTCTGGAGAAAAATAATCATTTAATACCCTGGGTTCTTTTAAGAAAAAAAAAAGACCTAAGATCTGTTCAAATTGTTGAATTAAAAAAAAAAAAACTTTAGACAAGTAAATTATTTTTGCTTTGAATTAATTGTCCTTAAGAGAGACAAAGGCTTGGATAAATGCATTTAGCCTTAAGACTAAACTTAAGACTAGACTTCCGTATTCAACTGGGGGGCTTTAGAAATGTGAATTATAATAAATAAATCATGCTTGAAGTCAATAGACTTGTGAATTGCCATTTTCTACTGTTGGTCCTTAAGCAAACATCTGACTGGCCGCATGTATGTATGTATGAGTTTAATTTATTTGATAATGTATATTACATATCTCTTCTCCAGGAACTCAGTGTGTGGTTTATAATGCTGCCTCCACTTGTACTGGTGGTCCTCGATTTACAACTATTTGTTTAGCAACTGTTTGAAGTTACAACAGCACTGAAAAAAGTGACTAGCTACTGGTCCTTGCACTTAAGACCGTCACAATATCCCCTTCAGTTACGTGATCAAAATTTAGGCACTTGGCAACCGTCATGTATTTACGACAGTTGCAGCATCCTGGGGTCACATGAGCACCATTTGTGATCTTCCCAGCCAGCTTCTGACAAGAAAAATCATTGGGAATCCTCATCATTTGCTTAACAACCACTGTAAAAATGTCATATATTCAGGTGCAGTCACATATGCCTTGCTTAATGACCACACTGCTTCATGTTGGTCATAAGTCGAGGACTACCTTTTCTTACCACAACCCAGTGCTATAAGTTTAGTCACTCAAATTTTGCATTTAATGTGACCCTCTAGAATAACAAATGAACTAGCACAGTTCCAATCACAAATAAAATGAATACTTTCTTGGGATTAGGGATAGGCAAGAAATAAATATACCACCACTTATTTTTAATAATTAAATTTTAATCTAAAATTAGAGCAATTTTTGATAGCGCTCCCATGTCAGTTGTGGAAGCCTGATCAGTTTTGTTTTGTTTTTTAAGGTGACGCTTCCTTAAAGTTGCTTGCAACCATCTGAAGTTCTGTCCATAGTCTGAGAAATGCTGGATTAAGCTGAGAAGCTCAGTAGGCCTAATTCAAAGTTTTGGGCATCCTTTGAAATGCAATATATGATACACTACTGGGTTACATAAAGGCACTTATCTTGAATCTTCCCATCCAGGAAGTGCATCGCAACAAGTTATTTGTGTGAGATTAGGGGAGTGTGGATTAGGGAGCAGGCCTTTCCTGTTGGGGCCCCCATGCTTTGAGATTCCTTGCCCCTAGAGGTCCATACAGCTCCCTTCCTCCTGGACATTTCATGGAGTCATTCAAAGAAACCTATTCCACCATACTTTAACTCAAGTTGATTGTTTAGAGGTGACTACCTTGGACTTGGGATACGAGTTATTAACATCATGCAATTTTTTTGCCCTCTGCCCCTCTATGTTTTACTCTTTTGTATGCCATGAGTTGTGGCATCTGGTTACAATAGCTAAGACAAATTAAAAATGAGTGGCCAGTGACTTTAATGTTTATAATGTGAACTTCAATTGCATTTCCCTCTCTTATTCCAGGACCAAAAGCCACTATAGCAAAGTTGTTGAATATCAGTATTTGGGCTGTTCTAAAAAGCTCATTACTGTATGTTTAAGGCTTATAAAATGAGTTAAGGCCATCTTGCTAATGGAAATTCATTATAAATAAACATAAAATATGTTAAAATTATTACAGACAGTCATCTGTAACAATATACCTTAGTTAAAAGGCTGGTTTGGGAAAAAAATGGCAGTGATTTACAGCCAGCTTTTATTCACATTTCGGCATATAAAACTTTATTATGAACATATGGTCACTTTACATTTTCAAGCTGATAATAAAAACAGTATAGGGGAATACTGAAACAAAGTGAAAAAGCAAAACAAACAACAAGAAAACCTTACAGTGAAATTTTGACAGTTCAATTTCCCCTTCGCTTCCACTGTCTCTTGTCACTACTCACTACTTAAGTATTTATCCTTTTCCTGAAATATTGGAGATGGCTTATATTTATTTAAATCATTTCATTTTTTTTAACTAAACTCTTAACTCTTTTTTCTTAAAATCCGTATTTTGATTGTCTAAACCTGCCTTGCTTTGTGATGTCTCATATGGAAGGAAGACATTCCTGCTTGAATTTAGTCGGAACTTCTGTGATGAATATATACAGTCAGTTTTGCCATTGTTATGTTTTCTCCAATTTGGTCTTCCATTCTTGTATTGTTGGCAGGGTTTTACATTTCCAGTGTGTGCCAAATTGGCTCTTGCCACATTCAGCATGTATCTTATTAGACTGTGATGCTTTTTTTTTTTAATGCTTTCTGGAATCATTCCTAGTGAAAATGTTTGTGGTCTCAGTCTAAAAATAAATATATGTATTTCATACACACACACACACACACACACTCACCACATGCGGTAGAACGTTCCTCTTTATTTTGGCTTTTCCAGCATTTATTATTGTATAATTTGTCCATCTGTGATATATCACCTATAAAATATTTTATACCAAGTTTCCCTCAAATGGTAGCTTGGGGTAAATTTTATCGATTTTTTCCGTAACTCTTCCCATTGTTCCACTTTCATTACTTCTTTGAAATTCTGAATCTATTTTATCATGCAGTTTTTTTTTAATATCCTACCATATCATTTGATCATACTTCAATAAGAATGTATAGATGTGTGCTAATATATTATCTTGATTCTATATAAGTGTTTCAAATCTGTTATCTTTCTCAAGGTGCTTTATTTTTTCTAGATAATACTTTTTATTCTTCTAGTAACTTGCAGGTACATTAACTGTGGTAAGTTCCCGCCTTCATTAATCAACTCTTGTTCTTTGTTTATTTCACCATGTTGGCATATGCAATTAAATATTTCTGACTGTAAATTTCCTTTGATTAGAAAGCATCTGAGAGTTTTGCTTATCCTTATTCTCAGAAGGTTCCACATTTTAGCAGACTATATATATATATATACACACACATACATACATGTATGTATGTATGTATTATTTCTTTAATTGTTCCATAAATACCTGTGAAGCTCATTGGCTAAACCAACTCCTTCTAAAATCAATATTCTGGTATTTGGAGATTTTATCCCTTCTGCTATCCATGATCAACAACTTGCTCAATAATATGGTTTAAAATTAGGGAAAGCAAGTCCACCTGTTACTTTTGTATCTTGTAAAATGTTGAATCTTACTCTCCTTTTCCCCCCACTCCATACAAATCCATTAATTATTCCTTTCCAGTCCTGCAGACTTTTTTCTGAAATTGGAGTTGATGCCATTTGAAACAAAAAGTTCATTTTAGATAATGTAGATAATTTAGATAATTGCTTATTTATTGGATAGGGTTACAATTTGTTTTTAATGCATATTATTTGTTGCAAAGGCTATTCTATATGAATTTAACCCATGAAAATAATAGATGTATGAGTGCTATGTTGAAACTTTATTCTGCATGTTTTAATCCATTCCCATTTCATTGAAAAATTTTTCATTGTTAAATTCTCATCAGTGGGATTCTGTGATCTTGAACTTACTTTCATTTTAAGTGGCTGTATATGTCATTGCTTGTACAAATTTCTTTATTGATCAGTGGTTCCCAACTTCATTTACATCCCAAAGGAGAACTTCATGCAGAAATTCATATTAGGAAATGAAGAGAGATCAAAAGGTCTACAAAGTGATGGATAGGTAGGTTAGAAAATATCTTTCTACCCCTGACATTTTTTGGAAAAGCATGGTAAGCTTAAAAAAGCCATAAAACTTTCCAAAGAAATCCTAAAGCATTCTCAGAATAAAGTAGAAAAACAGAAGCTTTTTTAAATTTCATTTTATTTTTTTCAGGGCAGGTTGCTTGTAGTACAAAAAAGGAAGCATTTTGGGGGAAGACAAGACTCCAGTGCTTTAATGTGTAATACTCATGATTTATATTTATTTAGCCATAACCTAAATAGGTTGTCAAAAGATGTTGCCTCACCTGCAAGTGGAAAAACTATGAGCTTTTTGTGAGAAATTAATAAGTGGCAGCTGTGCACTTTGATTCTATGAGATTTTGTGGGTTGGCTTGAAGTTTCATAATGGACAGGAACAGTCTCACTAATTAATAGGTTTTCCCATTGCAGGCATCATTTTAGAAAAGAAATGACAGATGTATCTTCTAACAGCTGGATATAAGTATGAACTCCATCAAGGAAGGTTCCAGGGGTTACTGAGGGATAGTGGAAGCCAAAATATTTCCCTCTATTCTTCCTGCTACCCCCTGCTTCTGACGAGAAAAGTAACAGCACTTCATGAATCACCACAAATTAATTGTCAAACAATCACAGTAGATTAATGTCTGAGTTTGAATTAAAACATTTAGCAACTGGTAGGTGGTTTCACCTGAAAAGAGAATACTTCTTTCCAACCAAGCAAATGAAGCTAATTATGAGGAAGAGTAGCTTTTCATCAGGAGATGTCCAAAACAGTAGGTCCTATTGTACAGACCATTTTTTAAAGGGATTTTTTCACTGCAAACATAGCTGTTGTGGAATCTGTACCATACAAGTGCTTCATAACTAGATTCAAACTTAATCCAAAATAAGGAACCTTAGAAGTTCTGGCCAACCCCCAAACCCAGGAGACACCTTAAAAGAAGCCTGTCTTGCTATGAATGAGATATAAAAAGAACAAAGAAAACGTACCAATAAAATGGGACTGGAGAATCAAAGGCTATCTAGATGTTGCTGAACTACAGGCTGTCACCATTGATCATTCATGCTGGGTATGCTAGGAACTATAATTCACTAACATCCTGAAAATAACATGTCCCTAGCCCTTCAAAAGAATAACTGAATGGAACAAAGAAAAGTAGAAGTGTTTGGCAAACAAGATGGCTTCTCTCTGTCTGGTGATGCTTGGTATTGTCAGTATTTCTACAGAAATGTTTTCATATCTTCAGGTGGGAGGTGGCTTATGGAACTGCATGGTGCATCCTGTGTAGAAATGCTGGATCTGGCTTTTGTGGGGAAAGAGAAAGAAAAAGTTTGCAAATGTTTCCATATTTTGAATAGAATAGAGAAAATGAGCATAGCTCTTACTTGCAACAGACTTATCCAGCTGCAGTGAATTAAATAAATAGGATATTGAAATAAAATATATTTCATATAATGCATCACATTTGGGGTAATGTACACTATTGCTCAATAATAATCACAGCTACTTTTTGTTTTCTCCAAGTGACATACAGTATTCTTGCATGTACAAATTCACTTTTGTGGTTGCAAATGTGTTCTTGTGTGCATATCCTCTCTTTTTTCTATGTGATAATCGACTTTCTGTTTTATTTGGGCTTGCCATTTTGGTTTATTGCTGAACCACATATGAGTTTGACCTTTAGGGACTTCATTTCCTTTCGGTCAACCAATGGTGTTTGTGCATTCATGCGGAAGCTCTGCTATTACTCAAAGTCCTCTTGTTAGCTTTGTAGTAATTTGGTCTTATCTTCTAGTTCTCTGGTTGCGTGTTAGTTTCCTAACCCAGTTTGTAGACATTCATGTTTCTATGAAGAGTTTCATCTGAGCTCTTTTTAATTTGCTGTGGACCACAGCAGTGCCCGTAGGGTGCATGCAGTAACTCTTCACTTTGTTTATTTTTACAGGTCTACAAATATAGTAGTATGTCTATGTCTATCTGTATGAATGACAGCCAGTGTAGTCCCCACTTAGCAACCACAACTGGGACAGGCAACTGCATCATTAAGTGACATGGTTGCTAAGCAAACATCACCTGACCATGATGGACTTATGATGTCACTACCTATTTATTTATTTAGTAAATTTTTATCACTGCCCATCTCCCCGCAAATGACTATTTGGTCGTTAAGCAAGTCACCATGGGTCATTAAGCAAGACATCATGTAACCACAACTTGCAATTTTATTGCCAGCTTCTCCATTGTCTCTGCTTGTCAGAAGCCGGTTGTGAAGTGCACAAATGGTGATCATGTGACCGCAGGACACTGTGATGGTTGTAAATGCCCATCAGTTGCGAGGTGCTCAAATGTTGATGACATGACTGCAAGAACACTGCAATGGTTGTAAATGTGAGGACTGGTAATAAAGTTACTGGGTGACTGAGCCAGTCAGTCTCTCTCAGCCAGAGACTGGGAAATCCAAAATAATCTCTCTCTCAAGCCATACTGAATTAACATGGTAGATTACAGTCCAAAAACCTCAATGAAAAGGCCTCCGTCTTTTTATTTTTTAAAAAAGCCATCTGACAAACATAGTTACAGTTCTACAATTAGCCTACAATATTTGGAATGAGTTCTGCCAACTACGCAGCACTTTTTCTTAGAAAACAATAACTTTCCTTCCAAACTGAACAATTTACAGCATGGTGCTAAAGCACAGATCATCTTATTCATCATAGCTGACCTGCACTGTTATTTAGGCTACAGCTTGTTCTATATATGGATATTTTGGCACTAATTATAGAGCAGATTGTGTGGGGATTTCTACGAGACTGCACTATGACAATACAGATTAAGCAATTAACCTTGATGTCACTGTAATTATTAAGATACTTTAGCAAAAAGAACTAATTTCCCCACAGGATGTTCTGCTGAAATCAACTTTTCCTCTCTTTAAGATGCCAAAATAGGGAACCTTAATGGAAAATTAAGTTTGCGATTTTTAATAAATCTGGAGGGTATACAGTTCTTTTTCAGTTTAGCAGTTTTGTGCCATGTAATTCCAGTTAAGACTTGACAAATTACATATGCAGGGACCTTTTTCTTTATCTAGAATTACAGCGATGCCTTTATTTTGTGAAATATATTTAACAGAATGTCTGCTAGTGAAGATATGTGGAAATACTGCCCTCACATCCCTGTGGTTTAAGGGACTACAAATAATATTTGCAGACTTCTTTCCTTTTTTCCATGTTCACAGATCTTAATCCTATCATAGTCCTGCTGCCAAATTTCTAACCAAGGCAATTACATTTATATTGATGGTAGCTGTATTTCCATGTGATTTCAATATATTCTCCTCACATATTTATAGACCTATGTAGTTTGGCTGAGATCTGGCTTGATCAGGAGCATTGCTTCAAACAGGTGAGTTGCTCTGCATAGAAGACAGCCAATGAAGAATCAAAGACAGCTGAGCTGCCTTGATTGGTCACGTTGCTTAGCAAATGGGGTTGAATACATACAGCTCATGCATTAGATTTCAATTCTATTTTTATCCCCAGGACTTCAAGGAAGTGTACCTGGGGGAGCTGTGCAAGGATTCAAAGAGATGCTTTGTTATAAGGTGCTACAATGGAATTACTCCACTGAGGCACATCAGCAAAGCAGAACACAGTTCATCTTTAGGCTCATCTTTTTCTGAGCAGAGGATATGCCTTCTACTGGGTAATTGCAAAGAGCTTTTTGAAGGAGCAGGGGTCCAGTACCTTGATAGAAATACATTGGCCCTGAAATGAGTTCAAATCTCCAGAGCCAGATGGATTGCAATTTAAAAAAAAAATTGCTGATGCTCTGGCTGAAACTGCATCCATTATCACTCAGGAATTCTAGAGAATGGGTGAAATCCAGAAGACTGGGAGAAGGCTAATGTCATATTAATCATATTTGAATGGCTTTATGTATCTTCCTTTATAAAATATGGGAATATTGAGGGCTAGGGATGCACAACATTTGTTAAGCTGGAGACATTTAAGCTGGAGAGCTCCTATGGGTTGATTATGATTTGGTGCATATAATTTTGATGACCAAATGAATGAGAGAGAGAGAAAAAAGTAGAATTTCCAAGCATAATCCAAGGCACTAACATTTATCTTCAAAGTTTTAAAATAGTTTAGGATTGAAGTGCTTGAATAAAGATCTCTCCTTGTATTCAGGATTGCATGTGAAGAATTGATTCTTAAAAATACTAAGAATATAGAGTGGGGAGAAGCCATTTAGGCCTCCAACTAAATGATCCCTAAGAGATGGTTGAAGAGTCAACATCAAATGCATTGGCTTTCGGTATCTAACAAACCTTTTGGCCTTTGGGGTAATAGAGTTAGTAAAAGATAACAGAGAGACTCTGCCCTTTTATTTCCTTTCTTGCCATGGAAACTTTTTCTTTTCTTATATCTACATAGCAAGTCTTCTGCTGATCAGATTGAGATTCTCAGGGTTATCATCACTTCCAATTCCTGCTTCCACCTCCCATCATCTTCTCTGTTCTTTTGTTCTTTGGTCATGGAGGAAACACCATGGTGGTTCTCAAGCATATACAGACTACACATTTTGGGCTTCCCTTGTTTTTTGCTGCCTTTGAGTCACTCTTTCAGAAATGTTTTACTGCTGCCTTCTTCCTGAGTTGGAGAGAAAGTGCGACAGGCTCAAAGTCACCCAAGTGGTTTTGTCCCAGTCTCCCCGATTCTAGCCTGATGTCATAACCACCACACCAAACTGGTTCTCATCATAATATTACTTCCTGAATAAAAATTATATTATAGTCTTTGTTTCAGGCCTTGAGTCTACAGAGGTTTTTCTACCAATGTATTTCTTCTAATTTTATGTTTTCTCTCTACATACTGGGCACAGTTGTATGAAACTATCTCCCAACAGAAGTGGTGGTCCAACCTCTGCTTCAGCAGATGCAGTATAAGGTTACTTACTACTTCCCTTGGTATTGCATCTCTGTGATATGCTATTTTGGGTTTCAGCCTAATTCATTGAGGACCTGCTGATGAAGATGATTTGACCAACTTCAGGCAACATATCATTCATCACATACCTACAGAATGTACTGGTAAATAGAATGTCATGAGTTACTTTGTCAGATGCTTTGCTGAAATGAAGATATTATATGACTTCAGTAGGGATGTAAGAAAAAAAATGGAGATAACCCTGATGAAGGAATGGATGAGCTGTTCAGGGAGGAAAAAAAACAACTGTTCAATCCTGGGAAAGTGGAAAATGTGAGAAAGAAACCCAGAATAACCCAACTTTGATTCTGTTTAGTATAAGAAGTGGCATAGGGAACTTTGAAGGCTTTCAAGTTTCTGTTATTAGACCCTACAACAATAAGGTAGCATTCCTGTAATCCTGTACTGTCTGTTTCTTGACCCTGTCTATGTTAAAGGGCTGATATTAATCCCAAAAGGTCCTTGGAAGAATACAGTCTTCACTACCTTGCAGAAGGCCAGCACTGTAGAAATTAATTCTAGAGTAATAAAAAAAACAATGTTTTATGGCTCCTTCCCTGCTCACCTCATGAAAATAGGGCACTAAAAAGTACCCCTTTAAGAACTGGTGAATATAATCTACTTTTGCTTTCCTAGTTATAATTTTGGCAAATTCCAAGTCTTCTTCAAAGGCAGCCCCATATAAATGCATTACAACAATCCAATGAAGAGTTTATTTATTTATTTATTTTTCAAATTACTAGCACCACCCATCTCCCCCTAGGGGGACTCTGAGTGGTTTACAATAAAATGAACAGTTAAAATCATGAAACATATAAATTACATTACAAATGACCAATATAAATAGAGAATAAATAAATATAAAATCCAAGCAGCAATAAGATCTTGTTCCATAGGGAGGGCACTATGGCACCAGTCACCCCCAGGAAGGACTATTGCCCTTCCCTCCCCAGGTGAGGTGGCAGAACCAGGTCTTCAAATTCTTCCAGAAGGCAGGTGTCATGTTCACTGTTTCAATGTGCACTGTACATCGGAACGTCTCACATGCCATGGCGCTGACGCGTGTTTCTGTTTGGGAGGGAGCTGCTGTGAAACCTTGTACCAAGCTCTGTATCTATGTTCATTACAATGGAATGTGTTTGGGTTATGTGCTCTGTTCAAGGACTTTTCCCGCAGACTATCAGAAGCCATTAGGAGCACCTGGGATTGTGAACTTGGGAAGATTCGACCGGGGGAGGAATCTCATTTGCACCGAGGGTTTTTAGTTTGCATTTGGCACACTTTCATCATTCTCAGCTTTCTCTGTGATCCTGCATACTATACTTTAATAAATCAGATATCTTTGAATTCCTGCTCATGAGTCTGAGAGTGTTTTAGAATAGGCATTCATTACAGCAGGAAGCAAAGGGGCCTGCCTCACCTCCGGAGGCAGAATGTTCCAGAGTTTAGCAGAGCATGACCAAATATAGCTAATTTATCTCTGTCTAGGAACTATCATAGGTGTTCAGTATCTAGATATAGCTGCTTAGTGAACATCCACACTGAACGCTGTGCTGCAACAGTACTTGGAAAGCCCAATTCCATATTGACATCTTTACAGAATGTGCAGAAGCCTTTGTAGATTAGAAACCACCAGCATGACATCAGAGGGACACTGCTCATCAATTCCATCTCTCTTTCTCTCTCTCGGCTGGTCTCCTGACTCCTCCTATCAACTCCTCCTTTCAAAATGGAAAGGTTAGGGGGTATTAGGGTTGAGGTTGAACCAAGTTTCTCTATTTTATAATGTCCAGCAAGAGCCAGTTTGGTGTAGTGATTAAGGCAACAAGCTAAAAACTGGGAGACCCTAAGTTCCAGTCCTGCCATTAGGCATGAGGCCAGCTGGGTGACCTTGGGCCAGTCACTTTCTCTCAGCCCTAGGAAGGAGGCAATAGCAAACCACTTCTGGAAAAAATCTTGCCAAGAAAACTGCAGGGACTTGTCCAGGCAGTTTCCTAGAATCAGACATGATTGAATGGATTAAAAAAGGCAGAAAGAGATTGTGGAATCTTTTGATATATACACACACACATATACAGTATATGTTTATATATACATATGTACACACACATATACACACACATACAGTACATACATAAACATACTGTACATACATACATAGACACATGAAAAGCGGTTGTTTGTAATGAGACTTTGATCTCTAATTAGAGTATTTTTAAAATGAAAATCGTGAATATCTTTCTAGGTGAAATAAAACAGATTTTTTTTAGAAAAATCTTAACTTTGAGAACAACAGGTGTTTGTAGGCAAAACCTTTCCTCAAAACTAAGTTTTGACAACTTTTTGTTGTCAAAAAGCAAAAGAATGATCAATGGAGACACAGATGATTATTTGATTCTTCCCCCATGTGTTCAGTGCCAATCCATGCAGTCTGGTCTCTTCTAGCCAAATACCCAGTAAATTAGTTTCAGGTGAGATAAAAATTCTAAAACTGGTGGAAATGGAACAGAAAGCAGTTTGCAGAATTTGCATTCATTAATTGTGGCACATTACTTTTACTTGATTCTGCCAAAAAATTAAACAATTTGAAAGCTTCATTCTGAATACTTGACTGGGTTCACAAATAAGCTAAACAAACTTTTTTTTTTTTTTAAAGCCCTTTTAATTATGATAATGTGCATTTTGCATAAAGTTAGAACTAGTATGAGATAGATTTGTTTTGAAACAGAATGAAAAGCCAGGCTTTCTTTTCATCTATTCCTCCATGTAAATTGGGCAAGCAATTTTTTGCAGAAGGGGGATTTTATGTATATACTAGATAACCCATGACCCATTGGGTCTTCCTTTCAGATATATTTCCTTCCATCTGACTGGGTGCAGGGGCCAGAGGGAGGCAGGAAAGAGGGCAGGGATATGCCCCTCCCATCTTCCCTTGTGCCACATAATCTATGGGTTTCTGGGAAGTGTAATTGGAAGGTGCAGTGGCGCTGAAGTGGCCACAACTTTGCCAAATTTCAATCCCACAGGCATAATGGGTCCCAGATTTTGGACACATTTTTTAAGTTAGTCCATTTGAGGTACCTTTGTTCAAAAATTGTTGCCCTATGATTCACCATTTCGCCCAATTGAAGGTTACAAACAGAGAAACGGGCACAAGAATTTTAGTAATATATAGATTTTCTGTTTGATTGATACATGAAATAGTTTTTAGCTACATACTCTTGCTTTTAAGGACTAGTCAGTACTTTCATTCATAAAGGAACATTGTTTTCATAAAATGCATACTCTTTTAAGGAGGATGAAATTGATCAAATCACTTCCTCATGATTTTCTCACTGTAGATATTTCAAAGAGTCCTTCACAGGGCTTCAAAAAACATATTCTACTTCCAAAGAATACCAGTTGGTTAGAGCAATAAAGAATTTTTAATATCATTTAATATTAATTATATTTCACAGCTTCTTACACTCACTGTAACCAATTAATACTGCTTGTTAGATTTACTAGTTACATTTGTTAGGAACTCAAGGCAGTGCATTTTTTCCCCACAACAACAATCCTGCAAGATAGACTGTGCATACACTGAAAATGATTGGGTCAAAGCCATCCAGTGAGGTTCTATGGCTGAAGGTTGTTTAGTTGTCTGTTCCTAGTCCAATACCTTAATCATTATACCTCACTGGCTCTCTATTCTAGACTTTTATATTCATATCTTGATATTCTTTCTGGTCTGAAATGTCTTGCTCAAAGCCTAAATGAAGAATATTCCTGCTACAGTTCCAAAATCATGGAAACCTAAGAAAACATTAATAGACCTTGATTATGGGCAATTATCAATAGATGCCATGCAGCAACTTGAGGTAAAAGATTAATGTTTTCTACCTCAAATTGTCATAGAAGTTTTTTGTTCCCTGCAAAATTGGAAAATATCACTGAGATGCTTGAGTCTCTTCAAATCATTTTAGCTTGCCAGAAGTCAGGGCACTGTGCTGCTCAGGTATGACTCAAATGGCCAGTTTTTAAGAATTCTGGTAAGATGCACACCCAAAGTTGCACGTGTTGGATTCACCTGGAAATCAGCAAAGGCTTATATTTCAGGTGGTATTTTCAGCCACTAAGGAATCAAGTAGAAAGAGTTAGGAAGGTCAAGTCCATAACTGAAACTCAGTTGCTTCCGTGCCTTTATTTTCTGTTCCTCTTGTTCTGTTTACTTTTGTAACTGAGTTCTTCTTGCAGCTGTTCTCTAAATATGAGCTTTCCCTCCATTTCACCAAGTTAGTATTCCTATCTGTTCCCCTGACTCTCCAAATTAGTTTCACATATATCAACCCACTTTAGTTGCTTGAACATATTCAGCTGACACATGTGAGGGTTTACAAGTAGAGTATCTGCATGAAAACTGTACTCCAATGAGTTCTGGAGTGTGCAGGTACCTCTGAGTCTTTTACTTGTTTAGCATTAAAGTTTGCTAGAAATTTTTTAAGCACATCCAGTTGAACACTCTTAAAAGATAACAGCAATGAGAAGTCCTGTCTTATTAAGATTCTCAGTTGTCTGAAAGCATGGTCTACTCAATATAGGAGTTTAGCAGGGCTCAACACACAGCTGATCTTGGTTGTTTAGAAAGCTAAACAGGATCAGTCCTAATGAATACTTGGGTATAACCGTGTTGGAATTTCAAGGGCATTGGCTAGACTGAAAATTTGAAGAAATACCAACTAAGAAGAAACAAATGAAAAGCCACTACCATATCATGTTTATTGCATTGGTATGCCCACGTAAGTCACTAGGAAGAGTAAAAAAAAAACTTTACTACTTCATTCCACTGAATATACTTAGAGCCCCATTGCAGATCTTATCTGTGAAGTTATAAGCAGATTTCATGCATCAAGATCTGCAGAAAAGCTGAGTCCAGGGGTTGTTGGGACTTACGTACGTTGGGTCCCCTTCCCTCAGGTTATAATATATAAAAAATAAAACTATCAAAAACTGTAAACTTAAAGCTATGTAAGGATACTGTAACAGCATCCTAAATATCACAACAATGAAAGTTCAACCAAAAGCTCAGAGGAACAGATAATTATTAATGGAATGCCAAGAGGCAACAAGCACAACCACAACTGAACATGGAAGGAATTCCACATTTGAGCTTCTTGTGTTGAGAACAGCAAATATCAGGGCACAAATGATGGAGGCTTTTATATATAAGTACAAGGACCTTGAACTTGAGTCAAGAATGAAGGCCTTTCAGCACAGAAGTATAACATATTCCTAATAGGTTTCACATTTTTATGTATAGGTTGAATTCCAATAGAGGACTTATGGGTATTTGGTTGTCAGCTTAACCACATTCCACAGATTGAATCCAATGACATTCAGCTATTCAACTAACTCCCTTTGTCTCTTTTTCAGGATTAGCTCATACAATCAAAGCACCTATTACTACAGTCATGTTTTGGTAACTCACAATTGTGTGTGACTATGGACTTTGTTAGAGAGCCAGTTTGGGGTAGTGGTTAGGCTAGAAACTGGGAGACTGTGAGTTCTAGTCCCACTTAGGTGCAAAGCCAGCTGGGTGACCTTGGGCCAGTCACTCTACCTCAGCCCTAGGAAGAAGGCAATGGCAAACCACTTCTGAAAAACCTTGCCAAGAAAACTGTAGAGACTTGTCCAGGCAGTTTCTGAGAATCAGAACTGTGTTTAGACAAGCTGCAGCTTCCAAGTGGTCTTCAGCAGCAGCCCCATGAAAAACACACTGCAAAATGTAAAACCATGAAATACAAACAATACAAAAAGCAGACAACTGGAAAAATAATATAGAGTCTAACTAACCAATCATCCCTTCAAGAGGTCCACTATGCACTCTAGACCAAAGCCTGGGAGAACAGGTAGTTTTAAAGGGCTTGTTTGAAAATGGTCAAGGTGGGAGCCATACAAATCTCTGGAGGATATGATACCAAATGGTAGATGCTGTGATAGAGAAGGGCTACTTCCTGGGACCCCTCAGATGACATTTTGATTAATGGGATTGTCCAAGACTGTCATGGCCATCAAAGGCTTTTTGAGGAGAAGGCATACCACCATCACCTTTAAGTCAGGTGGTACTGCCCTTCTCTCAGCAAAGTAGATATTACTTCATGGGCTCAATCACATGCAGCCTTTACCAGCCAGGAGGGGCATGAATCTAATAAACATCTGAATTAACAGACCTGAGGACTGTACTTCCTCAGGCGTAACTCATTCAAAGTTACCCCCAGTAATCACACAAGACCTTGTCTCCATTACCTCAACAGGACTTGTGCAGAGTCCAACTCTGAGTGAATCTGAGTGACTTTATCTGCCAGATGCCAAGAATGTTCCTCACAGTGGCCATCCAGATGATCCTGTGGCTCATTCTTCCCAAGTAAGGAGCTACATTTTAAAGAGGGATGCTGGATGGCTAGCTGTGGGTGTGGTGAGAGTGGAAAATCCTAAGTGTAATCCCTAAAACTGGCTTTTTCTCATGCTTGATTGGATTCACTGTTTGTGTCCTTCCATCTTGCAATGTTCCACAGAGAACCATGGAACACTTGCATTGGTTTGAGGACTGATGCAAGTGAGAGGCCCAGTAGGAACAATTCAATCCAATATCCTTGCCACATGCCCATTTCAGGCTGTGATCAAAATTCATTCAAAACTCATCTCAGCTCCAGGTTCCTAGTAACACAACCCTTCTAGATGTCATCTTCCCAAACTAGGTTACACCACACTATCTTCCATTAATAGTTCTATGCATGCAGTGATTTTGTTACTTTGTTTTCTTTCAAAAGGTGAGAATATTCTATGTGCAAATAAGGAATGTCTTCAAGAAGGGATTGAAGATTTCACCTGGTATCTAAACAAAACAAACAAATGGAAATTCCAAATCTTACGAAATATCAGAACATTTTGAAGATTTGTTCTTTGCTGAACTGACACATGAGTGAGAATCTGTTGAGATATTCCAATATTATTTTGTCAGTCAAATCTTCTGGCACGTTTGCCTTCACAGCACAGTTTATATCTCACTCTGATGCAACTGCTTTATTTTAGCTTTTTTTTTTTTTAATCATTTTAACAATGCAACATGGATGCACAACAAAGTCAGGCTTGTCTGGATATTACGATAGCTTTAATTCCGTTTTAATAGACAGTTCAGGCTATTAAATAAGACTGAAATACTCTTTTAAAATAGCAGCAATAAATACTTTAGTGCACTAGAAACTTCAGCAGACTAATTAAGGCATGATGTTGGAAGTCTGGGAATTGTTGATTAACAACCATGCAACTCCATCACATAAAAATTGTTGGAAGTCATGCAAAACCTGAAGGTTTATGTAATATATTTCCCCTTTATTTTGGTGGCATAATCATATATCCCTGATTCGTAGTCAAACACAAAAACACTTATAGAATTTTGCTGGCCTAGAATAAGCCTAGAAAGAAAATTTCAGCATGAAGATGTGTGATTCTGTGCATTTAAAATAAGTTAGTTAAGTCTTAGGTTATATTTAGTCCATGCTTCTAGCATTGGGTTACACATGCATTTACAATCAGCTTTTAAAAACAAGCACTCCATTAAAAATACATTTTAAAAATACAATTAAAATATATTGCAAAATTATGAATTTGGAATACATTAATATTATGTTTGCAGTGCATAAATTATCATTGCTCTGATTCCAGTTTCAGTCAGGTTTGCTGTGCCACCAATTCATCATAAAACTCCAGTGTTAGTAGCTATCATTTAGCAGTGAGGAATTTGCTCCAGGCTATTTTACATATAAATGGTAGCTTGAGAGCACAATGTTAACTTTTCTGCATTGTTAAAGAGTCTAAGTAGAATACTTGGTTCAGGTCGAAATGTAATGTTTAAAGTTAGGTTTTTGCTTTCTGCTGTCAGACTTGGAGAATTATGGAGTTCTAGTCCAGTTGTGTGGCAAAGGAGTAGATGGCAGTCTAGAAATAGGAAAGGGGAATGAGCTCAAGATCACCCAGTCAATCCATCATTTATTAAGTCAAGAAATCTTGGGCAAAGTGAATAAATTCACAGCAAGAGACGCTTGTGTGTTAAAGTTATTCTTTCTGAAATGACATGTTTAGCATATTATTATCAGAGAATAATTTTAAAAAAATAAAGAATTCAGTGAAGGAGGTTGGTTGGTTTTACCCCATCACTAACTCAAGTTGAATGAAAGCTCTCTATTTCAGTTTTGAAGAATATCTGAACCAGGAGTGGTATCTCCACAGGCAACAGTTCTCTTGGTGTCAGCCCCACTGTGTATACTGGACCAAGAGAGTAACTCCAAAGGAAATTTAAAAGTGCTTTATTATATTTGCTACAGTAACAGGATTTTGCAAGCCTGATTGTGCTTTGCTTCTCTTCCATACCACCCTTATACTCCTGTGAATCTAAGGAAGCGTTGGTCTCAGCTGTTTCCTCCTTCCCTCAGATTATCACTGCTCTGGGAATGGATCTGGCTTATCCCCACCAAGGTCATCTTCTTTACTTTCTACATGTGGGGAAAGGAAAAAATGATAGGTTACCTGCTACATTTCCAGCCCAAATAAGGAACTCCAGAAATGAACAAAGAACAAAGCAAAAGTAAACTACTTTTACGCTGTTGCTAAGATGGTCGTGTGTATGTATCACCAGGAAGTGAATCTGATGGCAATTTTAACTTTCTTATACAGTATTTTCCTATGAGCTTCTTTTTAGTTGAAAAATATATATGTTATATTCACCTTTCCCACAAGGCAGACTTGGGAATAAAGTTTGCTGCAGGTGAGTCTGCAACTGGAAGTCCAACTGTAGCCTACTTGGTTTTCCCTACCTCAACCCTTGCACCAAAAGCTTCTGGGAAAAGAAACTCACTTCATTGTGGCTTGGCCTATAAGCAGCCATCCCTGCAGATGAAGACTGTTTTGTTCTCCTCTGACTTGGAGGAATTGGTGGTCCTGATCCAGGGGATGGTTAGCCTTAGGAGTCAGTAAGCAATTAACTCCCTGAGGCTGATTTCACAAGCAATCAGCAAGAGCAGGGGTGGGAGGACTTAAGTGATAAGGGCCCCAGTCCTACAGAGCACCTAGTCTAAGGGTGTTCCAAACACTTATTTTCCAAATCTGTGCAGAGAACTGCAGGTATGAAATGAAATGAAACTTTTGAGAGGATGTAACCTTTATAGAATAAAAGATTTCTAGAGCAATAGGGAATCTCTCAATAAAGAACAGGTAGAGCCATGAACAGGTGACCAGTTACCCTGGGTTTTTGGGTATCAAATTTGTATTGGATAACAAGGATGTTAGCGCTCCAGCAATTTGCTCTTACAGCAATTTTGAGAATGTAATACGTAATAATCTAGAGGAACCAAAAGTAACAATTTCAAAAAAATGTATAGGGTACTATTGCAATTAGAAATAGGAGATCCACCTCTTGGTTTAAAGGAAGCTTGGGCTACTGATTGTGGCAAAGCTATACAGGTGACAAAATGGCAGGCATTATGGAAATAAAGTGGATTCACTCATCTTCAATGGAAGAGCTTCAATGGAAGATTAAACCTTGATGGCACTTGGCTCCAGTCAGACTGGCACATGTCTATCATAACTATTTTTTTTCTAAATGTTGGAGAGGATGCCCACAAAAGGGCCTTTTTTCATTTGTGGTGGTTATGTAATAAAGTTACATGCTTGTGGTGTATAGGTTTTGGTGAGATAAGTGTCATTGCCAAACAAAGAATAAATGGTCTCTCTAGGGTTGTTGCATTTATTTACAGGACTGTATCTCAGAAGCAAGTAGTTTATTATTTACTTAATTTTAGCAGATAAAATAATAATTTCCCAACACTGGAAAATCTTAGGTAATCTAATAATTGAGATGTGGATTAACAAGGCCTCTTCAATTGTCATGTTATAAAAAAAATACTGGTAGAGTTAAAAATGAGATATCAGAGGCAGGAACCCCGATTCCATCAAACTTGGGTGAATGCCTATAATTGAGCCACACCTGCATTCAGGCCTCAAGCATCCTGACTCTTTTTTGGGGAATAATTTGCCAATCTCAGGACTGCATTCCTGTGTCCTTGCTTCCTGCTTTGCCTCCTTTGACCAAGACTATTTGACTAACTTCCTTGGCATTTGATTCCTGGACTGTCATGGACTATGTCTGCATCTCTAAACCTATGCTCAGTTTTGACTCTACACTAATTTGCCTAATAGCTCAGCTCTTGAGCACAACCTGTGTATATTTTTCAGGCATGTGTGCATTTGCACAGCTGACTCTCTGCCTGCCTTTGTGTGACTGCTTGCTACTTGCTGGTAAACCATTTGTAAACAGAAGAAAGAATGCAAGCAAACTCGACAGGTCATGAAAGTTGAATCTAAAACATTTCACATGTCATTGGCTGTGGAATTCATTACAACAAGCTGAAATGATAGCTAGTGACTTTGATGGCTTTGAGGAACTGGATAAATTGATGAACAGTAACTCTGTCAGGGACTCTTAGTCTTGAAGGCTCATGTTATGAGTAATTCAACCATCGTAAATGCTAGAGAAATTATTTCGAGTAGGGCTGTGCAATGCTTTGGATTGATTCCAAAGGAATATTTTGGATCTGAAGAAGTATGAAAGTAGCATCCATCAGCAACTCTTAAAGGAGCTGCATTTTTCCATTATTGCATGGCAGCTACTGAGAAAAGCCACATGATTCTGAGAAAAGTTGCAGATAGCTTCTACATTTGCACCCCTCTGTATTCCAAAACAATTTTATGGAATTGGATCCAAGGAGTTGAATACTCCTGGGTTTTAATATCATAGTCCCAAATGAATCCAAGTTTCAGTTATTACTGGCATGTACAATATTGTTTTACTAGACCTGACTGCCATCCTGAACCATCTGTCATGCCAATATCTTTGAAGTAGTATAATTCTGAACATCATTTACCTCTCTATAAAAAGCTTTGACCGAAACACTGAACTTGCTTTTGAACTCCTATGTATTCTGACTTTTGGAATCTGCCTTTGATCTCTATAGCACAAAGAAAAGGCTTCTCCATCATTTTTCTCTTTCATGTAAAGCTTCCCTGATGTGAGAAGTAAAATGTTCATAAGGCAAAAATAAAAAGAAATTTAATACAGTTGAGAATCTAAAGAGTTAAGGTAATGGTTTAAGGAGTTAAAATGGTAGGATTTGACCTTCTTAGTTCCATCAAAACATGGGTGGAATGAAAACATAGGAAGCAAGGTCTGGGCAATGTTTAAAGGAAAAAAAAAACTGCACAGTTCTATGAATGATGTTGCTAAGATGGCAAAATTCTATCACAACATTACTTTCTCTTGTGCAACTCGGCTCCCCAAAGATTCTGTAGAACTGAAACTCGGCTTTCCTGGTATTTGAAGTGTGCCGTCACAGAGAAGGACCTCAGCATTCAGCCATAATTCATGTGTGGAGAGAAAAATTACAGACCTGCATTACAATATTTATGGATATATAAGATCTGCAAGTGTTATTGATCAATGAGTATAATAGAGTTTTCCCAATTTAAAAAAAAACAAAAACAAATTATACTTATATGACATTGTCAGTTCTTCTTCTTATTATTTTTTTGTAATTTGAATATAACACAGAGAATAAATCATACGTGGGAACTAATGACACTACAAGAAAAGACCTTGAATTGCTGCATATTTACTACTGGATCTTCCTGTATTATTTTGTTTTTAGAGGTTCCTTGAGAAAGGAACAATTTTCCAAACTTCATCAGGCTGAAATAAATACATTTTATAAAAAAATAATTAAAATGCCCTGGGAATCCTCATTTTTTCATAATCAACCCTCTAACTGTTGACCTATAAGTAAATATTGTCTGGAATAATTCTGTCCAGTACTCAGACTGAAGAATCCCAATTATGTATACTTTATTCCTTCTGTATGGATTAAAAATTAATTTTTAATTATTTTAATGGTTTAAATGGTTTTTATTTTTTTATGTTTTAGTGACCTTTGCAGTACATTTTTATTGATTTTTTAATTGCTTTTTGGATTTTCAAATTTGTAAGCTGCCCAGTGTCAAGAAGTAAGATGGGCAGCTATATAAATTTAACAAACAAACAAAATAATTCCAGGCAGAGAACAGACTGGCATACAATGGGATAAAGCTAGATGACTTTAAAATAATATGTCCCCACAGCATACATTTGAGTGGACTCCTCCCCAGTTCTTCTCCTGATGATGGAGAAGTAGCCTGTAAATATTTTAGAAATGTATCTTTCAAACAAATATGTTAGCAATTCTGGTAGAGAAACAACTGAAATATTATAAATAAATGAAAAATCCTTACAGTACTAAGAAACAATTGATTGCAGCATGATATTAATGACTATGATTAACATTTCACTGAATTCCTTCCTTCCTTCCTTCCTTCCTTCCTTCCTTCCTTCCTTCCTTCCTTCCTTCCTTCCTTCCTTCCTTGCAAACTAAAAATATGTGTGAAAACAACTAGAAAATGGACAGTGTTATAAATAATATTCCTGGCATATCTACTGTACTACAGCAATGTAAAGCTTCCCTTCAAAGAAGAAAATGTGAAAGGGCTTGCGGAAAGAGCTACTACTCCAAAGCTCATCAAGGAAGATGAAAAGCTCCTAGAAAGGGCACAAGATGGTCTCCAGAAGGAGCAAAAAAAAGAAGAAGAAGAAGAAAATGATACACAGCAAGTGGAGACAGAAGAATGGCAGCATGTAACGGTGAACAGTAGGAAGGTCAGGAGGCAGTCAAGGACCATAGCACTTAGCATCAGTTACCAGGCTCTGGCTCACAAAACCTGATCAAGATTTAACCATCAAAACTTCAGAAAGCATTCTGGTGAACATGCAGATCTCCACTGTCCAGCAAATCCAGGAAGCACCTTGAAGAAGAAAAAGCGAGTGGTGGGATGGGCAATTAATTCCCTGTTAAGAGGTATCGAAGCTGCAGTGTGTAGATCTGACAAGAAGTTCTCTTCCCAGTGCCAAATTTATGATGTGACTTAGATATTATTACCCATTCCTGATGATACATTTGGGAACTAATGACACTACAAGAAAAGACCTTGAAGTAATCTCCAAAGACTACAAAGACCTGGCAGGAGGGTGAAGGATCTGGGAGTGTAGGTTGTTTCTTCATCTTTCTTTCCAGTGAATGGGTGTGGTTCAAGAAGAGAAAATAAGATCCTAGAGGTAAACAACTGGCTATGTAGATGGTGTCATCAAGCAGTATTTGGCTTCCTTGACCATGAATTGATTTACCTACAAGAATTACTACTGGTAAGAGATGGGTTGCACCTTACAAGGACAAGGAACAGTAGGTTCAGCAGGCACTTGCTAAGTTCATCAAGAGAGCTTTAAACTAATTCAAAGGGGAGAAGGTAGTAAAACACTGTAGTTGAGGATACAGCTGATAAGTGAGTATGAGGAAAGTGGCAGTGAAGGATGAATACAGATATTCATTGAGGGTGAAGGATAATACAGATAATATTTTCAATGCAATCCTGGTCCAAAACAAAACAATGCAAACATTGTTCCATGTTTATAACAATACAGCTCCACTCAGAATGTTGCATCAGAAAATCACAAGCAATTCATGTTATAAAGAAACAAAATTCAAAAAGCTTAGTGTATTCCATCAAAGGGACTATGAGGATATGAAAGAAGCATGTGGTGCCATTATTTTTCAATCCAGAGCAACAAAAGTAGATTATGTGCCAGTCTACCCTGATTGCTATCCATTTCCTCATCTACAAAAAAAATGGCCAATGGGATGTTTTTGTTTACATTACAAAGTTTCTTTAAAACTAATGCCACTCAGTAAACACAGTCCTGGAAGAGGTAAATTAAATATCTAACTGAGAATAAGGCATGTAAAGTGAAAGGAGGTGGGAAACAAAAGAGGCATTTCTCTTCCTCATCTTTGAAACTTTGCTAAGAATTTATTATCATACTGCAAGTACTGAGGGAAATGCAAATTATACAAGAGGAGCATTAAGGTATTTCGGAGAAATAGCTGCATTCAACATGTCAGTAAATGAAGAGTCACAAATTTGTTCCCAGAGAATTAACAATGCAATCCTGTGTCTAGGAAGAGCTACTTAAAATGAAAATGAATTGATTTTCATAGTGTTCTTTGCAGGTAAATGATCTGCTAGGGATATATAGTATCAATTTGCTTTCTTGATTTTCCCACCAAACAAGCTATCTAGGAATCTTAGCCAAAATATGACAAAGTAGAACTGCTTATATTTTAATAGAGTTGAATTCCTCAGGAACTGCAAGAAGGAAAAAATAATGTTGCTAAGGAAACATTTCACTGGTCCCTTATGGCCAGGTATACCTAGCTGAACTAATGATGAGTTAACCCTTTCATGATGAATTGTTGTTTTTTTTTCCATTGCCTCAGACACAGAAACTTTGTTTATACTCCCTAGAGAGTGCTGAAAAATAGTGAGATTTTATATGACATGCACATCTGAACTACTAGCACACATGAGATGGTTGAATACCAGCCCCAGTTGGTGGACATTGCCCTAAAGACCTTTGTCCATTTGTCCATTACATGAGGTGGGAGAAGGATCTAGAAATCTTTCCATCCACTTCAACCCTTGCCATTTTCTCATGATGCTATTCCAAATAAGCAGCAACCTCAAAATGTGCCTCTTCTGAGAACCTACTCAGAGCAGCATTCTATAGGCTGACCAGTGAGACAACAACTCCAGCTTCACTCCAGTTCCCCTCAATTAAACAGTGCCAAAGATCATGAGCCAGGAAAGGTGCCTTCTCTGTCATGGTACCTGCCCTCTGGAATGATGTCACCCCAGAGATGTTCCAGAAGTCCTTAAATCCTCATCATTTTCCCAGGTCTTCAGGTAAGGTGTTTGTGGAGTTCTGGTTTGTTGTTTGATGTCTGTTTTGTTTGGACACACATCCTTTGTTTTATTGTCTTTTTATTATTTTTAAGTCGAAGCCATCCAGAGTTGTTCTCAGAATCGGCAGCCTCCAACTCTAACAAACTGAAATAAACCATTCTAGAGAACAACACATATAGTGTCTGTTTCAAACAGTGGATTAGAGAGTATAGGATGGGGAATTGGCTCCAATTTGTCTCCTTGCCAAAGCTATGTTTGTAAAAGCTGTTTTGTTTTTTCTAATAGTCGGACCATCCTGGTGTCCTGTCACTTTCTCAAGCCCAATTTCTTTAATCTCTTGCCTCTTTAACAATCTCATTTGCTGCCTTTTCTCAGATGTTTGCACCTTTCCCTTCCCTTATTCTTTCCTTTTCTTTCCTTATTCTGTCCTTTGTTTTTAAAGCTTTTCTTCCTAAGATGATTTTCTTCTGTAAAATTCTCTGGGTTCTGTGTAACACACAGTTATGTGATCCAACCCCAAAGCTGCTAAGTGCCTCTTACCACATTTTCATCCAATCCAGTTATTAGATGTCTGCTGTATGAGGTGGGCTCCTCTTCTGAGTAATTTTAAGACTGGTTCTGGGTGATACTTTTATTACATTATCCATCTTCTTCTTCACTGCAAGAAATCTAGAACCAGAACATCCACAAGAGGCTGGTGCCCAGTCTCAGTTTAAGAATCTCCAGTGGCTGGATTGAGTTCAGTGTCTGCACATCATAGCTGCTGTTGCTGTTCCATGAAATTTCACCTCCAAGAAATCACCAGAAGGCAATAAAAAGTACCTAAGTGGATGTGATAAGAAGAGAAGCAAAGTGTACATTTACATTTCAAATGCTAGAAAATACATTACGTAGTTTCATGTCCTAACTGCTTTGATCTTTTTCACCAGATCATATATCCCTTCTGATAGTGACCATACATTCAGTAGTTTACAAGTCGCCCGGTGAAAGGCGTATTATTCTGATGTTATCTCATGCAGAAAAAGGTTAAGTCTCTGCATAAATCTAAAAGTTCTACTACTAAATGAGAAGAAGTAGGTTTTTTACCCACCGCTAATTGGATAGAAAGTATTATATTTAAGGCATAAACCAAACTGTGTGAAACATTATTAGTAACAAGTAGTACGATACGTTTTGCAGTAAAGGGGGGGAAATCTAACTTTGGCCTGAAATGTCACTTCAGGGTATTTCATATGGGGTATATCTTGTATCTTTCTATTAATATTAAAATGTTAATTTTGTCCAGTTGCTGCTCACACCACATCGGTACAGGTTAATATATCATTTATAAGATGCTAAATCCCAGTGTTCAGAACCAAGCAGAGCTTGATCTAGAAATCTTATTAAATTTAGATAACAACATTATGATGCCTAAAAAAGGGGGCAACAGAAATCAATAGTTTTTTTTTTTTTTCCTTTTTAAAATTATTATTATTTTATTATTGTTGTTTTCCTTTTTTTCTAAGTTTTAGGTATTTTAACTTTTAGGTATTTAAAGTTTTGTTAAACTTGCTTCATCTATTTTTTTTATTTCCTTTTATTAATATACACACACATACATACATACACAGACACAGACACAGACACAGATTAAGTAACAATACAGTGGAGATCTTAATATTAAGTAATTAGTTTACTGACATCCTAAATGGCAATTAATACTGATAGAATTTTTACTTTTCTCTTTTTTATTTTCAATACTTTAAGCTTTTTAAATAATAGAATGTTAATAATTTTAATCATATAAATATTGAGTTAAATCTGCATTGAAATAACAGTATTATTATTTATAACATCACAATAACAAATAGAACAATTATAAAACTAAAAAGAAAAAAAAATATGAAAGAGGTGGGAAGAATACAGAAGGATGAAAATACCTTTCAAGGTGCCATGCTTTGGGACCTAAACATTATAATTAGAGCTGTGTGAACAATACTTAACAAAAGTTATTTTTTCTCTTGCAGATTGAGAAAATGATGACTTCTAAATGTTTCCATCTATTTTCCTTGATTACATTACTACAGAACTGGTTTATTTTTTTTTATTCTTTCCAATCCAACAAAGTGTTGAAAATAAATCACATTAAAGGTCTTAGGAGTCTGTCCTAAAACAGAACACAGTTTGTGTCACGCTTCCCCCAGTTTACAGGAATGGAACTAATTAAGCAAGTTCACAAGAATGCAAGAGTTTCAGATAAGTCATTTTTATTGAAGAACAGTTTGGAAGCCATAATGAAAGATTTCTAGCAACTGCTGTGTTTCAAGTGCAAGACTTATTTATATATTCAATATTCAAAACTTTTCTCTTGCCTGATTTATGACACATGCTGTTTGGCTCTCTTTTGAGTGGCAGGCCCAGTTTTTCTCTGTCCCTTATTTCTGCAAGGGTTAGACCACATAAGAATTTTCTCTCAAAAATTGGTATGGAGGCTAAAGCCAGGAAACATAATTAAAAAAATAGTAACAACCAAATCCTAACCTGAACTCATTAAAATCCCATCCCAATTCCTATGGGATAATAATTGGGCAGCAGCTCTAAATATGATATTCTTAAGACACCCTCCCCGGCTCCCTTCTGTTCACAGCTACAGCAGAGTTATTTTCAGGGAGTTGGAAAGAATTCCAGAAGAATTCCAAATGTTCAATTTAATCTTGAATAATTGCCATGAACATATGGAAACTATCCATCTGTAATCATATAAATTAGGACTTTTTGTAAATCCCAGTTCACTGAATGAGTCATAGTAACCCAAACACAAAAAGTCACACCATGAATAAGCACCATATCATCTGTTACAGAACCTATTCATCTCATACCTTAAAAGGTTTGTTGCATCTTTATTTGTACCCTTATCTCAACATCTGGATAGAGTGAAAATAGAAGCAGATGTAATTTTTAAGACAGAGTAACTCTGGGATGCAAGTATCAAAAGTTAAAACTGCAAGAGAGACCATTTTCCAGGAGCAGCATTGACTTACCTCAATTACAAAGTTATATCCCTTTTCTTCTGTGATATGAAATATATACAGAATTGATCGCTGAACCTCCAGTCGTTTGGAAATTAACCTCTCAGCCACATCCTGGAGCAATTTCCCAAGACTTAAAAAGAAAATCTGTTAAATGTTTTTGTTTGCTTGCTTTGTTTTAAGCAGCCAATAAACATGTCAATTTTGGACTGAGGGAGAAAGTAGCAGAGTGACTCAATCCTACTGTCATGTCTCATTCATAGGTTTCCTGCCACACATTAATGTATTTATATTGAAGTGTATGTGTGTGTGGGTACATACACTTTCCATATGTGTGTAAATACATACACTTCACCATGGTGGTCCCCACTGAATCCACTCCCCTGACCACCATAATTTAGTCAGTTTTTTTTGTTTATGGGGATCTTTTTTTATATACATCATACTACATCTTTTCTTAAACCGTAGTTTGTTGAATCAGTCAGAGTGACCTGATTTATGCATGCATAGTTGAAAATCACAGGAAACCAAACACAAACAAGTCACCCCATAAATTAGCATTATATCATCTGTCGGGGAATTGACAGGGCCACTGTTACACATCCACACAAAATACTTAGAACCTTACCACTGAGTACTATGTTTCCTTGACTTGGCAAACAGCAGTCAATGACAGAGACCAGAGGGGCAAGCAATTCAGAGTGATGATACTTTATGTGAATTGTGTTACTAGAATTGTAGGAAACACAGGGAAAAAAAGATATGGGTAGGTGCATCCACAGGGCATGGTTGAAAAAGTCAAGACGGCAGCCATGGTAGTGCTACTGAAGCTCTATCTGCTTTTTATGTACAACATGCATAAAAATGGGTGGAGCTTTGATTGCATCACCGTGGCCACCATCCTGACTTTTTTGACCACACCCTGAATAACCCTGAACATGGAAAACCCTTTCTCATCAGTAGCCACTCGCCCTGCCTAAGATATACTGTAGCTAGATCCCAAATAGTGAGCACTAACTTCCAGAATATTTTTCTTTCTAAAGGGCCCCCTAAAAAAAGAAATTATGAAGACATCTCATTAAGAACTACTCTTAACTCAGTTACATGCATGTGTATATATGTGCATTTGTTTTAGCTAGCTGAGTCGTTTATCTGGTCTGTATTTCTCAGCACAGATGGAGAAAATAAAAATTACTTTTGAGAGTTGGAAGAGCCAACAAAGTAGCTTCACCCTGTGGGGTTCTAGAAGTTCTTAATTTAAACTATGAATCACTTGCCAAACCTAGAGAGAGACTTCTAAAGCTCTTTCCTCTGGGGGTGATTCTGTCTTTTGTTCTGCACTATATATTTCCAGCATTTGGAACAAGTTACAGCACTTGAATAGCTGACAGTAATCTTCTTACTTAACTGTGGTCGATCTGCCAACCATTCAGCTGCCCTGTAGAAAATATGTGGATTTTTTGTGCTTTATGCCTTTTCTATTTGTAATGGCAGATCCTGTGGAAAGTCGTGTTATCCGCTGTTTGCGCGAAGAAGCTTAATATCTAAATTTAGAATGCTTGCTTCACTTCTGTGAAACTGAGCAGGGAAGATGAATAAAAGGGCACTATTTCTGGAATTCAAGAAGTTCAAGAAATTGAGACCACTTCCATCTCAGTAAAGCCCACTGATCTCCAGACCATTTAGCCAAGCATTTATCACTGATCATCTTAACTAACTGAATTTGGGTGCAAGCCATATTTGAATGTATAAATAAGGTGATCTGGAAACCTATATGAAGCTCTATATTTTCAACAATGTTTGATCTTTCCATCAAGTGCCATTGTGGGTCTGAGGAGGGGTGGAGTAGTGACCAGACATAGAGAGAGAGTGGGACAATGAGACATATGTCTACATCAGCTTACAATATCCCTAGACAGCTGTTTCTGTACCTACTGGGATTCAGTTGGGATTTACCCAGCATCAAAAAGGACCCAACACCTTAGTTTATCAACTATAAAGACCTGTTCTGGCCAAGCCCAAAGTCAGATGAATAAACATTCATGAATCTGCTGTTTGCATTATTTCTATCTATCTATCTATCTATCTATCTATCTATCTATCTATCTATCTATCTATCTATCTATCATCTATCTATATCTGTTTTAAGCTATGCTATTAGGCAAGTAGATAATGAAGATAAGAGTTTTTGAAGTACACTGTCAGACTTTCTCTGAAACAGGTGTCTCCTGGGATCTTAGACACACAGTATTTATGCACAAATTATTACTGAAGGCAAAATCAAGTATTTTTCCCCCTTTTTATCAAAACACAAATTGAATACCAGTTAAAAGCCTCCCCACTGAAAGACAGACAGTCCCTACTCTGTTGGCCTTTCACAGCACTGTAGAACAGCACTGTGGGTAAATATCTGCTGTGTATGCAAAATGCCCAGGTCCAATCACTACCATCTCCAGAGTAGTGTGAGAAAAACTTCTAGCTGCTGCTTGGAGAAATTCCTGAACAAGATGGAGGAAAAGCCAACATGATGTAATAGCTAAGGACATGGAATGCTACTGGAAAGAACCAGGTTCAAGATCCATAGAAGTCTGCTGGATGACTTTGGGCCAGTCACTCTCCCTTAGCTCAATCTATCTCACACAATTGTTGTGAGGAAAAATGGGAGAAGCCTCTGTTTACTTCCTTGAGAATCTGTACGAAAGATGAGATAAAATCTATCAAAGACATAAATGCATGATTCCCTATAAACTGTTTCCTATATTCTGATGAACTCTTAGTTCATGTTTCTGGAAAACAGTATTTTTTAAAAGTCTAAATGATATTTGACTGGATCCACACTGAAAGGCATCATATTCATTCATTCATTCATTCATTCATTCATCAGATTTTTACCTGCATGCTCCTGGCAAAGCCAGTGGGTTTAGAACGTTAGTTAATAATCAACCTTCAGTTAACAATAAAACATAGATGTCAGCAGTAATAAGGGCTAGAGTATTATACTTCAGATGTCCTGCTATTTTCTGTTACCTTAATATTCATGAACTAGAGAGTTTTGGTATGCAATTGTCTTTTTTGTTTAGTGAAATTTAACAAAGAAGCCTATTTCATTTCAAAAGGAACCCAATATGCAGGATTTGACTGAGATCTGCAAAGTTGGGTAACCTCTTCAGGCACAGGTTGCCATTGTGCCTCCCATCCCCACCCCACAAAAATTAATAAACTGAAATCTTGCAAGATTATTAATCTCACTCTGAGACTTTAGAAGATCTCATTTCATCAAAATCCCGAAAGCTTGCAACCTCAGACAGAAGATCTCAGTGGTCTCATGCAAAATCTTGCAAAAAAATTCTGATTGCAAGATTTGGTCTATTTTAAAATGTACTAAAATAATTTGATTTCAGTTTAAAATTGGAGTTAAGCTATATTGTCATATGCATGCAACACCTATGTCCTTGTGAAATCTTCCAAAGAATAACAATGTAATAACATTATTATGCTTCTTAGCAGCAAAGGCAGCATCACCCAATACATGAATAGAAGGCTTTGCTGCAGATTTAAAAGATAAATCTAATATTGAGTATCTTGTTTCAAAGATGCTATAATTTGACAAAATGAATTACCTACCAGAGCTGCTTTACATACCTTCATCAAGCTGTTTCATAAAAAAGGAAAAGCTAAAAAAAAAAGAATCAAGTGATATAATACAATCCATTTATCTTTTATAACTAGGAAGACAAAGTCTCATGGAGCTAATGTTTCATTTGCATGCATTATTAAAACAGACTATCTGCTAGAAAGAAGAATGAAACCAAGTACCACCTTTTCAGCAGAAAGCTTTTCTTTGTATACAGTCATCTTTTCATTTGTATTTTACATTCCACTTCTATTATGAGTAAGAACAAGTGAGGGTAGGTGTAATGCTTCATTAATTTGAGGTCCAGGTATGATGCAGAGAATTCATATGTGGAACAACTTTTGCCTATGCAAACCCTATTTTTATATACTCTATAGATCATTACACTAACACATAAAAACAAAAAGGTGCATTGAAACACATTTCTCACACCTGCTTTTGAAAAGTATTTTTATTAACCTTCATATTAATAAAAAAGCATCCACTCTCAAAACCTTTAATATACATATACATATATATTACACACACAGTCTAAAAACTGCAACAGTCAATATTTATTTATTTAATTTTTATCCCACCTTTATTATTTTTATAAATAACTCAAGGCAGCAAACATGCCTAATACTCTTTCCTCCTCCTATTTTCCCCATGACAACAACCCTGTGAGGTGAGTTGGGCTGAGGGAGGGTGACTGGCCCAAGGTCACCCAGCTGGCTTTCATGCCTAAGGCGGGACTAGAACTCTCAGTCTCCTAGCTTCTAGCCCAGCACCTTAACCACTGGACCAAACTGGCTGTGTGGTGTATGGTGTATCTATGGTGTAATAGTTAAGGTGCTGAATCAGCAGCAGGGAGACCCAACATCTAGTTCTCACCTAGGCACAGGAGCTAGCTGGGTGACCTTGGGCCAGTCATTCCCTCTCAGCCCAAATCAACATCAAGCTCTGTGATAAACACAGAGGGATTTGTTTCTCTCTGAGAAACAAAATCCTTTGTCATATTATGTATTGATAAGCTTTGTGGTAAGAACTAGGCACACATAGGGCAAAACAAGCAAAGTCTGCAATTCAGTAGGACAAACACTAAGAAGATCTCTAAAAACTGCATTGGAGCATTTAAAAAAAGAAAAACAAAAACAAAAACAAAAACAGAACAGGTGGCTAACTCCAAAAGATATTTTACTCAACTAGTGAAAAGTCCAATTCCCTTTGGAATTCACAAATACAAGTTGTCCAGCCATCTCCATAGAATAAAAATTCTGCAATAGAGGCAAATACCTTGTCCTGTGTAAGAACAGGATTTGTTCCCTTTTGCAGCCTAGAGCACTACCAGGCAGAAAAATGTCCTCTATTTCTTCCTCCTCCTCCTTCTGATTTAATTAGAATGTCTCTCCTTTGTACAAATAATTTGCAGAACTAGTTCTCTTTATTTATTTAGTTATTTGGCTGCCAAGGCATAGAAGTGAATATCTTGGCGGTCCACGTGCAATCATCTCTCCAATAGCAGTATCCTAGACTTCCCATATTTCAGTTAAATCTGAAGGAAAGATCTCATAATCGGACTCTTTACAAAGGGTTTTTTTTCAGTAGACATACTCTGGCCATGTTACATGGAATAAATGATTGGAGAATTTCTCCTTCCCCTGTAAGAAATTAGAGAAGTTACCTGCCCCATGATTCCACTCATAAGTTTGATTGAGATTTTCTAAAGATCTTTTAGCCCAGCAGTAGGCTAGACTGTGGTTTTCTAAATAAATTACATACATACATACATACATACATACATACATACATATATATATATATATGATAAGTTTATAAACCTGAATCAATCTGTTAATAAACTAATACTCTGTTAATAAACCTACTAGTGTTAGGTCTGTAGCTCTGGTTGATTTGTCAGCAGTAGGTTTATTTATTTTTTTCTAGTTCACCAGCTTTTTCATTTGACATCCTCATGCTGTTTGCTAGTAAGTCATTTAAGCTGTTTCATAAATTTCCTTTTTACTAAACAACATTGATCTCATTTTTGATAGAGATAGAGATGTTTGATAGAGATGTTTCATATGAAGATACACACTTTTATCAGTGTGATTTTAAGCTAAGAGCAAAAGAGAAAGAGTAGCCCAAAGCCACTCAGGGAGCTTCTGTGAATGGTCTTCAGGTTAGGCCTGAATAACGATCACCCTGGTCAATCCTTATTTATTTATTTATTAAACATATTTCTATGCTGTTGCAATCAAAATGATTCTCGGCAGCTGTAATAGGAAAAAAATGCAATATAAAACATCCAATACAAAAAGAAAAATGAAACAGAATTTACAACAAGGAAGACAGAATCAAAAGGTGTCAACATCACATCAAATCGGGAAGGTTGTCTGAAACAGCTTGGTCTTCAAGAGGAGCCATCCTGATCTCTGCAGGAAGGCAGTTGCATTGTGTCTCCTTGCCTCAGCTCCATGAACTTACCAAAAGTGTGAGATTTGCAACAGTTTCTTCCTGGTAGATGTAATTGTTCAGGCTGAAGCTTGCTGGAGAAGTTGGTCCTAAGGATATCTGAGTGCTAAGCCATGAAGCGCTTTATAGATCAGAACCAGCACCTTGGATTGGATCTGGAAACCAATTGGTAATCAATGCAGGGTCGACAAAACTGGTGTTATGTGCTCCCAATGTCTGGCTGGTAACAAAAGTCATTTGTAGAGGTTGAGATGATTTTACAGAATAGTAGGTATGTTGGTGACCAACCCTTCCTTTCCAATAAAAGGGGAGGTAGAAACCTCCACTGAATCAGACTCTTGTGGATGTGACAAGGCATCCTCAGCTCTAATCCGTAGCTACTGTATGTATCAAGCAATGAGCCTGAAAAATGAACGAAAAGGACAGAAGTGCTGTTATGTCTGGGACACTAATATTAAATAACTCAATTTGTTCCACTTGTTTCATCCAATAGCACTTCCATGCTTAATTGGATTTTTGAAAACCATTTTTTCTTTTTCCAAGTTCCATTACTGCAAATTAGTAGCAACACTGCCTACTCCAAGGAACTGTTGTTGTATTAAGGTATTCCAAATGATACAAATGTCTGCAGATGGTAGAGAGTTACACTTGAAAATGAATAGCAAGGGTAATTTCACTTCATTGTTAAATGATTTTAATTTTACTTTATTACTGAACCAAAAGGAGACTAATTTTGTCTTTAATTTAACAAAGCTTAGTTGTAGTTACTGTTTTTAATGGCATCATTGTGTTTTGCTGGTGGAAAATACTGAAAGTTATTACATTTAATATATAAAATTAGATCAAAACTATTTATACATCTGCTGGTATCTGTAAATGGAAGCCACAACCAACATAAAAATAGAAAAAATCAGTTTTTAAGTACAGTAATGTTCTATCTCCAATACTCACAACATTAGGCCACTAATATAATCCACATTAAATTGTAATGCATCTATTGGCTGATCTGTACCATTAATTTGTTTAATAACAACTATTGCATGGTTGCTAATATGAGAAGAGCTTTTCCAGTTTGCAAAGAAGAAAAAGATGAACTTGCAGCCTTGTGTGGTTTTTTTGCCCCTCAGGACACAAACACTGGTAGGAAATGCATGAACACGGCTTGACATGGATGATGCCATTGAAAACAGGAGCTACGACTAAGCTTTCTTAAATTAAAGACAACATTAGTCTCTTTTTGGTTCAGTAATATAGTCAAATTAAAATAGTTTCACAATGAAGTGAAATTACCTAAGAGAAGAGTTTACAGTAATAATTTGATTTTGATTGATTGATTTAATTCAACACAGGCACCGTCTGGATGGCTTACAATATAATAAGCAATAAAAACACAATACAGGAAAAAACAAGATGGTATCCAGTCACTCTATACAAAAACAAAGATGAAGCAATCCAAGAAGTAGGTCCATCCATGTCAACCCAAGGTCTAGGAGAAAAAACAGGTCTTCTAGGCCTCACAGAATGCCAACAGAGTGGGAGCCACATGGATTTCAGAGTGTTGCTGAAATAAGAATTTCTAGGATGAGAAATGAATGCTGGTGGCTCCCTCAGGATTTACCCCTGGCTAGTAAAAGAGCTACACTCTGCCACAGAAATATCCTAGCACAGATCTATAGTAAATTTAATGCACAATGTGAGAAAAGCATCACTAATGAAAAAGTGTAAGAGAGGGATCAGCAGATTGAGATATACTAAACTGCAACAACCATGAACTGCAGTAGATGGTTTTATTTTCCCACCATTTAAGCACTAAACATGTTCTCTTATACATTATGCTCATAATAGTATTTTGATTAATTGATTTGAAATTGCAGTTGATGTTCTTTTCTGATTGCTTTTACAAGACTGTATGTTAATATACTTTAGTTTTGTAGTTACATATTTCACCATTGGGCTTACTGTATTTTTGCTGTTAGGTAGTTTATTTATCTGTATGCAAATAGCATTTGCATATAAGAAGGATAAAAAGAAAAGAAGGATACACTGTTGACAAGCTCTTTCATACTATTAATGAAGTGTATTTTGTCACATTATTTGTATCAGCATCAAACTTTGTTGATGGCAAACCCTTTGATGCCCCTGTGCTTCCCCCTATGGGAGGAACTAGAGGACTTAGAATTATTTCTGGGAGTGCCAGTTTCCATCTGGAACCCTCTTTCCTATGTTAAGCTCCCAGTGAGGAAATTTACTGTAGCAGACACAGCATCTTTACCTTACACTGAGGGCATTTTCACCCACCACTGTGGTCATTCTCCAAACCCTCAGAAGCAGTTTGAAGGCAATCTTATATGACCTTTTCTTCTGCCAACTTGAAATGCTGAGAACAAGTTGGGAAAAATCACTGCCCTGCCCTGAGTTGCAACAATAAAAATCCCTTCACCTCCACTACCTCACCCAAAAAAAAAAAATGTGGAGAAGAACCTCAGTAGCTTGACCCTTTGCAAATTTTACTTCTTCTCATTTCCCCTGGGCTACTGAGGAGAAGCTGAAAATCACTGGAGCTAGCAGCATATCTTGTTCTTGTTCACCTGAGAAAGCAGGAAGGAGAAATATATGTGTAGCAAGGGGAGAGGGGTTATAAACCAGGGAATATATGCAGGAAGGAAATTCTTTACATAACATATGACAACAGGACTCTGGAATTCTGAGCCTCAGGACCTGAACATTATGATATCTTAAGTTGATCATATCAACTTGTATGGGGGAGGGTCTTTTTACAAAAACAATTAATCAAAAAGCAATCAAACTGGAAAGGAGGAAATGGCTTGTAGTTGCTATTTGCTCTGTGTGTAATCGCAGACACACATTTGTCAATGAAATAGTTCTACTAAAGACTTAATGCAATCATCCATAACTAATCTGTTAAAATAGCAGTGCAATATTAAAATATGGAGCGAGAGAGATGGTGGGTGGAAAATAAAAAGATCAGCCAGAACAGAGGTCAACAGCCAATCACAGCTTCCTATATGATAGTTATGTTTACAGGCTCAGTTGTTACATTCACATTTCAGATACTATATATATGCTTAAGTTGGCATATGCACCACTAAAAATGTAATCTGTGAAGCAGTCCAGAGCAGATTTTATTTGCCAAGTACGGATAGGAATATTAGCAAGAGCACTGAACCAGACATGCTGCCTGACATCTTTAGCTTACTGCTGGCTAATTGTACAAAAGTAAATTGCTCTGAATGCCATGTGTGTACAGTACGTGTTCACCTGTAGTGCTGCAACTTCCAAGTGGAATGGAAAGTCCATCTAGCATGACCTATTTATTCCCACTGCAAGGTCATTATTCTCTGGGAATAAAAATCAGCCTTCCCATTTGCCTGATCCAGGGACATTAAATAATGGGCCAGGGAAATCCTGAATCCACACTTTAGGGCAGGGTTTCTCAACCAGGGTTCTGTGGAACCTTAGGGTTCTGCGAGAGATCACTAGGGGTTCCCTGGGAGATCACGATTTATTTTAAAAAATTCTTTCAAATTCAGGCAACTTCATATTAAAGGTTGAGAAAGGCTGCTTTCGAGCATCTTCTCTAAAATAACATTTTTTTCAAAAGATTAGCCCTTTCAAGATTTCATTGTTGTGGGAATTGGGAGAGCAAAACAGGCCCAATGCAACTGCACATGGAGCCTGAGTTTGCAGCCAATGGTAAAGCTTGATTAAGGAATAATTCTATGGGTGTAATTCCCATTCTGCATGACAATTCATAAGATGGCTGGGCCATTCAAACAAGCCCTTACATGTGCAACATTAGAACTCTCTTTCCTTAAATTCACAGCTCTCAAATGTGCTTTGTTTGGTCTCGTTCAAGTTGTTTGTGTTTTCATGCTGTTCTTTTTCTTATGAATTTGCTCTTATAATAGCCACTATGAAAAGTGCCTTTGATCATGGAGATAATACCACATGTCTCAGTGGACTGTTTGATATGAATGTATTTGGGCAGATAGGTATGAATATGCATGCCACCATAATTAAATCTCAAGGAAATGGGGTTTCATCGGAAGTCTACATAAACTGAAACTCTGGGTCAAATATTATTTTAATCACATTAAACACTTGCAGACACTGATTTAAGTTTAATTACAAGTGCTCCCTGAAACAATACTATTAACATAAGTTACTTTCCACCATTTGCATATCTTGACCTGAATAATGTAAGTTGTCACTGGAATGTAACAATGCTAATTATATTAATTAGTTTCTATGGAATGGTGCAAGAAAAACAGCATTCTTCTGAGAAAGTAATCCCTGATCAGGACAATATGATTATTTGCCTACATTTATGGATTTTCAGGGGAAATATTGTGGCAGCCTGAACTTCAGAGAACTCTGCTAATTTTCTGGAGGCTCCAAGCCAAGGAAATTCTATTTTATACTAATAAAGGGATGTCCATTCCAAGACAATGGGAAATGGTTATTTCTGCCTCATGGGTAGACAAACTATGTTTCCCACCATTTTGAGGTTAAAAAAAAACAAAAAACACCACAGGAAAATTATAGCACAAGCCCTAAATAGCCATAGCATAGTTTAAACAAGCAAGAAAACTCACTCCTAAAAGTTTTCCCCAAATTTAGTGTGCCTAACTGTATGATGTGGCCAACTCGCTTTTAGTCTCAGCTTACCCCAGATGCTAAGTGGAACCTTTGACTGTCAAAATGTTGCTCTTCCTTATTCCACTTTTATTTCAGGCATTGTCATTTAACCTGACACTCGGGTCAGCTGGGTCCCCTGAACATTTTGGTTATAGCCTTCATAGCCCTCTAAAATTTGCAGCTGGGTAGAAAGAGGGGATTATGAATGCATCTCAGGAGAATAGCCACATTACCCTTAAATAACTGTAATTAAATGCAATTGGAAATGAAATGAATGCATATCCTTTTCCCATCCTTTGGAGTGTGGCCTGAGCATGCCACACAAATGCCAGATGTTGCTATTTGCTAAATGCCTTCAAGAGGGGTAGTGGGATGGGTGGGTAAAAAAACCTGTTATTCTAGTCACAACCATACAAAGACCCACCCCTTTGTATATGCATCTCATGAACATTAAAAGGGGGCAGGGTTTCAACTGCACACAAGTTCCTTTTCCTTTCCTGGTGCTCCAAAATCAGCCATTGTCTCAGTGATCAGCAGGGATGAGGAAGGTTTTGAAAATAAATAGGGGAAAAAATTAACAGATTTGCTCATCCTTAAGCACTACAGTCCTTTCTTCAACCCTGCTGCTCAAGAGAAATGAATATGAAGAAAAATTGGAAAATGTGAGGGGGGAGAGTTCCCATCACTCCATTCTTCCCCAGTCATCTTTAAACTTGTACCTAAATGTATTTCCATTCTATGAAACTCTAAACATTTACCTAGACTTAAAAAAGGTTGAATTCAAACATTATTCTGAGTAAATCAGTGCAGGGTTCTTCTGTTGACGAATCCATCCTTTTAATGGGATAATTAAGCACTTGCTTGGTATTAGTTGGATCATGCTCACTATTTGTATACATCTATGATGTTATAACCAGTTCAGCTGTAAGGTTTTTTTTTTTTTTTGGTCTAGTCTTTTTTGTTTCTTTCATTCCCTTTTATTTTTAATGTTGGCAACTTATTTTAGAATTCGGGGGTTGGGGGGAAAAAAAGAAAAGTGACAAAATTGCCAGTCCCAATTGTGGTTGCTGAACAAGGACTACCTGTAGCTGTTGTCCATATTTATGCAGTGCAGGTCTAGTGGTCTTGCCAATCAATTTGATTGACAGTAGCAGCAGTGACTTAGATTTTTGCCTCTTTCTTGCATTATAAGAAGTAAGTTGACATTTGCAGGGGGAAATGGAGCTGCAGTTAGTAGCTCTGCTACTTCTGTCTAAGATATCAACTAGTGCTTCTTCTTGGAGTCTGAGTGTGCAGGATGATGTTTTGCAGGAGACAGATCATCACCCATGAAGGATTCTTTATAACAGGAACCCATAACTCACAGGGGTTGAGATCATATAGAACCCTTTGCATATTCAGCTAGATGCTTTTGTTCATACTGTATGCACAATATTTGAGGAAGAGGTGTTATGCAATTTGTGTGAAGTTGTAGGTAGCACCAGTTGGTCCAACTCCACTTCTGTTATCAGTTTACTACTAAATACAACCCTCAAATACTGTAGTATTAATCTAATTCACAATATCCAGTCCTCTTTACCTTTCATCACAATCTAATGTCATGCTCCCAATCATTCAACTTGTCTCATTTCAGAAAGAATTTCTCATGGCTCTATAGCCTGCTCTGTTAAATCATTATTTATTGCAGCTAATGATATGGTTTATTAGAAGATTAATATGCATTGGACTTTTTTATCAAGGAAAAAAGTGTTTGCATAATGAATTCCGTTAAGCACAGCTGATGTAGATTTATTTTCTTTAGTCTCAAAAAAAAATCATATTTGCCTTTCAAATCCTCTTCGTGTACATTTATTGAAATGTAATCTGGTTAAAACATTTCACATTTAATTCCAAAGGCAGATGGGGGATAAGTGGGGGAAAAACATCATGAATGTTTTTTTTCCCCCAAGTCAGGAATATTATGTTAGTAGATTTCTGATGCTCTTGAAATGAAAATAAAAAGTTTTTATTACATGAGTGCTATGGAATTTTACAAATTCAGTTTCTTATTATTACATTTTATTTATCATGGAATAAGAAGTGCAAAGAAAAAAGAAAAGGGACCATATGTTTGACTGGTGTTATTTGGAAATTTGAGTTAGGAATTTTCAAAGTAACATTGTAAGATGTAAGATGGGCTCAGTAAGGTGTGTGTGGGCTTTTCTTTTTTTTTGTAAATCCATGGCTGATATAGCTGAAATAATACTGAAAAAAATTGTTTAATTTGTTTGTCTGATATTCTGCCTAATGCACCAATGGCACAGGGATGAATTTGCAAGATCTTTTTCACAATTAACCCTTTTCAAACATAAGATCTCTGTACTTTGTAATTTTTCCCCCCAATTCTTTTTCCTCAGTTCTGCTGTCCCTGGGCATTATCACATCTACAAAGAATACTGTTTTCTTTTCAATTATCATTATATCTGAGATGTCGTATTCTAGATGTGTGAGATATTTTGTATGTGAAAATCCCCTAATTTTTTAACATCATTCTCAACAACTTTTTCAATTTTGTGATTATATGACATTCAGAATATTTGGAAATAATAATAAAAAATATTAATAATGATAACAACAGCAGCAGCAACAACTTATTTCAAAAGAAACAAATGCTCACTACAAGTAAACAAATCTTGAAGGATTCAATAGCATCATCACGTTTATTACAGCCCTAAGGCCAGACACAATAAACTATACAATAGTAACAATCTTACATTAATACATACATACACATATACATACATATATATATATAAACAAAAGCAATTAATATACTACAATCCAAAATTAATTAAGGATTCAATATATAAATAGTTGGCAATATGTAAATAGTTGGCAATATGGTCAAAGAACTGAATTCGCAGAAATAATTTGCAAAAGGATGACATGTGAAAAGTTATCCTGTAATATTTTAATACTGGTAATGGAACTGTTCATGTATGCAGTTAATTGATTATGTTCTAACTCTTAGGACTGTGTAAAGCTTCAGATGGGTTAGTCAATCTAGCAGAGCTTCATGGAATCACCTGTCATGTTCCCCGTTTCAATGTTTTGTTAACATCATAACGTTTCACATGTCAAACCGTTTTTCCGTGTATTCCCGGCTTGCTCATTGCTGGTATTTTCCATTCGGGTGCTCTGCTTTGTTTTGGAACTTTGGAATGTATGTTTGGGTTTGCAATCCTACTCAAGGTTACTTTCCCAGGCACGTGTAACGGTCGCTAGCACCTGGGAGGGGGTGCGTGCTGATGGGTGCGTGGGGCGAGACTGGATTGAAAGGCAAGGCTTTTAAGTTTGTATTTGGCGCGCTTTTGCTCATTCTCAGCTTTCTCTGTATTTGCATACTATTCCTTTAATAAATCAGTTATCTTTAAGCCTGAGCTTGTGAGACTGAGTATTTGGGATTAGGCAACCATTACATCACCCCACTGAAGAAGATTGGCAACCAAAGTGGCAACCAGCTTCAAAGCAAGTGGCTGGCTCCAAACCACTGTGGAGATTTGTTGCAGCTTTGGGAATTCTTACAGACAATATATGATGTTGCAATTTTAATTCCATATATGGGGAACGATAGGGAGGTTGAATGGTGTGATAATATTGATAGAAGTTGTAGCCAATGAGATGTCTTACCCTATTACCCTCCCAGCCACTCAGAGTTAGAGTGGCAAAGCTTATGCTATTTGGCCTTCGTGTACTTTTTCAGTTCTCAACTTCTCTAATGCGGCCAACCAGAAGCCTTAAGTTTGGTTTCCCTTGAGCTAATGGAACATTTACACTTTCATGCTTGCCTTGCCAACACAACAATGCTTAACTCAAAGCATTGGAAATAGAAGCTAAAGAGCTAATCTTAGTTTTAAATTCTGCATCATTGGGACAGTTTAAGTCTCCTGACAATGAACAGATGGCTGTTTGGTAATACTTAAAGGCACTGGCCCAAACTTTTACTGCTCTAAATATAGGGCTCGGTTGGAAATGCTCAAATGCCTCTTTCTCTGTGGCTGCACAATTCAAGATTAGCATTAAGTAAAAAGACCGCACAGCTGAAAAAGGTATTCCAAATTAATGTATCATGTTTATATCAGGCCTGTTCTCTAGGGACCATTCAGGTTTATCTGTGGAGGATCCAGGAAGTCTTCTATTTAGATTCTGATCTCTTTCCTGTACAACATACTTTCAGGTCCCTTTGCAGAAATTGGCAGTACTGTGCTATAAGTAACCCACACTGCCTAAGCAGGTTTCCGGGTATACAATACACCCCACTATAACATGTAATGCAAGACTTATATATCCTCATATTTATATCCAGTAGTGCTGCTTCATTCTCTAAAATCATGTACATGAGTGACTCATTCTCTAAACATTCATTGCAATATACCTGATTATACATGTGCTGATAACATGAAGGGGAAGTAAAGAATTCCACAGAGCTCAGTTTTCTGAACTTTTTTTTTTTCCCTGTAAATATTATCTGTCTTTATTTTAGATTTAGGAATATTTAGGCATCCTTTGATAAGATGCCATAATTACCACATGTGTCTATAAACATCCCAGTCAGGACAATAGGAGTAAAGTGGTATATGTTGCCAAGAATCCTGTCCCTATTCCCAGACTGAATCATTTGATCCATTGAAAATCTAATAGAAGGGATTGATTGATAGCTTTGGCACAATTTGCACAGAAGTTGAATTCATACAGCATTGAAAAGTGGCTGCAATAATTGTCAATAAGTACTTCTATTTGGCCATGTGCTGAGACTCATGCAAATTCTTAAAAGAGCTCTGCTGGTTGGCATGGAGCAGATGCAATGGTAGTAAAAATATACAGTATATATTATTTTTGCTCTCATCACCTATAGCAGAGATTCTCAGACATTCTTTATGACTGTATGTATTTTGGTGCTTATGTTATACTTGGGTATTTTCCAAAACCTTTGCTGTGAGTATCCATGTTGTTTCCATTTTATTCCTAATCTGATGGTCCAACTGGGAGAGGTTAGTAGAACTGGCAGCAACAAAAGCTTTGACAATTATCATTCCTGTATTTCTCATATTCATTGACTTAAACAGAGCCATGTGGATTTCTTGGCTAATTGAACAGAAGAGAATTTCCTAGAGAGATAGCAGAATTCTTCACTGGATTGGAAATCTAGTTAGAAATCATTACTTTGCTAATAGAATGATATATATAAAAACATATTTGAAAGGCTCATGCAGATTCCTTCTAGAAAACAAAATGTCTTCTGATTGTCTTAAATTCTAACCATCTCAGTGCATAAAGTTTTCAAGTAAACTGTGATATAACTGGGAAAAGCAAAGGTAGCTATTACTACTTGGGACAGTTATAGTTTGGATAACAAGTAAAGTTTAGCTTTTATTGAATATTATTTCATCTAAGTCTAAAGCAATCGGTACAGTATTCTGTAGATATAGATGTACACTTAGACACTGTCAGTTTCTTCAGGGCAGTTATAAATTTTTCACTGCAGATTTGAACTTCCATAAAAGAAGGAAATATTGCTATGCACAACAGAATACTTAAAAATATTTTTTTATTGTTCACTGACCAGAACTGCAAAAAAAAAAAAAAACATTAAAAATAAAAATAAAGTAAAAAACAAGACAAGACAAAATAATTACAATCGGTTGTGAATTTGTCAGTGGATAATAAAGTCTGGCTAATTTTACAGGCAATTTAACAAAATTTAGCTATAGTCAAGGAGACTGAATCACACTGATCTGATAAAAACTGTACATAAAAAATTCAGATTTTCCTGGGTGTTTTACCAGATATGGAGTTATAAAGTGGGTTCTTGAGTCCTTAGAGAGAGTTCACTATAGCAGGACATGAGCTGTAATTTCAATAGCCTTTTCTCCACAGGGGCACAGTCTCAGCTCATAGGGGACTTTTTTGTATAAGCCCTCCAAAACTGCTGTGGGGAGAGCATTGAAGCATGCTAAAGTTAGTGCTCTTCAGAATTTGGAAACAGTTATGTCGTGTAAGTATCTTGCTGGTTTGTAAAAAGGGGCTTGACTGCTCAGAAAAATGTTCTTAGGTAGAGCAGACTGGTCTTGTTGGGCTTCCAGGTCTTTGATAAGTTATTGTTGGAGACTGTTTCTTGTAAACTGTTGGAAATGCTACATGGACCTCTGTGAATCTGCCATGAAGAACACATCTGCTACTGCCACTAGAAGTAAAATGGTCTTCTTCATGTTGGGTCAAGGCCTTGGACTCCATATTTTCTCAAATTATGGCATGGGACATCAACTATATTTACTTTAATTCCTTAGATATCTCTGCCATCATTCTTCCAAGAACTCAAGCCACTTTCCATGTGGATCTCCCTTCATTTTATCCCCATAATAAAAACCCTGTAGGGTAATGACTGATTGAAAAAGCAGGGAGTTTCCATAACTAGGGAAGAACTTGAGTCCTGAGTTGTCCTGGTCAGCAACCAAATTCTTACCCACTACATCACTTTTTATTTTATTTTCAACTTCTCTCTACTACTAAATGCATTCCTGATACTCATTAAATTGGTTTTCAGCCAAACAGCTAGCTAACTAAACATGTCATTATATATTTACTTAGTAATACCAACACTAGCAGCCATAACAACACTTTGGGTGACATTGGTATACTTAGTTTGTTCAGTGTTCTCTAGCAAATGTGTTGTAGATGTGGAATTACCAACTGTATATTTCTTCCTTATATTATTCTGATCAGAAAAGACTGCCTCCTGACATAAAATATTTTACAGATATAAGCAAAGACTAACAAATAGATTTAACCACACATTTCTACTGAAATATGTTGTCCTAACAGCCAGGAACCATGCTGAGACAAGGAATAGGTCTCTAGTGTTTTATTACTGCTACATAACAGAAAATCCTAACAAACTGAAGAAGCGTGGGAAAAACCCAGACATATAAACCCCAAAGACTAAGGTGGGCCCGATCTGTGTCTCTTTGAATCGCCACCTAATTCCTCAGTGCTATGCATGCGCTTTACAGCCTGGATGGGAGCCCCCTGCTCGCCATCCTTACTCATGACATATGTATTGAGTACTCCATTCTGAGATATGGGAAGAAGTGATAGGGAAGGAGAAAGGGGAGATTAGTTCTGGTACACTCTTTTGCTTGGCAAAGAATGAATGTGGGCTGTAGAGTGAAGGAGGAGGAGGAGGAGGAGGAGGAGGAAGAAGAAGAGGCTGAAAATCAGAGAAAGGAGTTCTTCCAAAAAAGGTGTTAAGCCCCATAAGGTAGGGCACAATCAAGAAAGCACGACTGTACAGACTTCAAATCAAGGGTTTTGATGGAAGAATTTATGAAACTGTAATAATAACCTCCAGCCCTCTTTTATTAGTGAATTCGTTAAGGCAGAGTCTCTTTAAACACTTTTAATCTTTTTTCCCCCTGAACTTCTCTTTATGAGATAAGTTACTAACACATTCCTCTTCTATCCACTGAATGTTTATGACTGGAATTCCTCATGCTTCTCTCTCTGATGCCTCACAGTCTCTCACTTGTAGGTATTGTATCCCCTTATCAAGGCCGTTCAACTGCATAATATAATAATGCGATGCACATAATAACAAAACTGACATAACACAACACAATACAGCATCAGACTGCATGTTGTTTCTTCCCTTAATGCAATTGTCTTAATTCTCCTCCCATTTGTTCCGAGACCTCCAAATTCTATGTTTGATATCTGAAGGGATTCTTCAGAAATATGTTCCACAAGAAGGGCTCCAGCCATTTTTTTAATGTTGCCCAAATATTTTCTGATCCGGATTTTTAATGCCCTCTGATCATATGGCAAAAGCATTATTTCATGGACATATTTGTCCAATTGCATGGGGTGAAAATTTGCAGTTACGCTTTTCCCCCTTCGGTTTGGTTTTACCAGTATACTATTTAAAATAAATGAAAAAGGTACAATATACTATGGTTCTACAGTCTGTTTGTTATTTTAAACATATATCATACAGGATACTTTACATAAATTCAGTTATTTATTTTGCTGTTTGAAGTATATATACTCATATGTTTTGTTAAGCATTTTTAAATTCATAGTGACCTTGAAAAACAATTTTGACATATCAGTAAATATTTTCTAGACAGTTTGAAATCCATCTCCTCTGTTTTTATTTTCAACTAGCAACTGGCAATCACTATTGGGTTCAGACGGGAAATCCTTTTAATGGCCAAATGAAATGATTTCTTGTGCTATTCATGACCATTGTGATGCCAAAGCATGTATGATATACAAAACATATGATGATATAAATAAAACATTTATTCACATATAAGAAGAATTCTGATTCAGTTAAATTTCCATTTCTTGATGTCGAAGAAAAGAAACTTGTTACTTATATACTTATTTTTAAAATAACAGGTTATCAAGTAGCACATGTTCTAGAAGGTATGATGACAATACAGTTTGCATTGTCTTCTAAAACTCTAATTGTGAAACTGACCTTATTAAAATTCTACTTTCACCATAAGGTTTTTTTCTTAAAACAACAAAACAAATCCTAATTACTGGTAGCATTTGGAGCAGAAATGACATTTGCTGAGCATTAATATTCAACAAATTTTTTTTGAAGATGTTCATTCAGGGTTAGTAGTTGGTCTTTGGTATTTCTGTTCATTTCATCTTTAAAAATAATCTTGAATAATAGTTTGCATTTTAATAGGACTTGTCTTTATTGAATTGACTTTATTTATAAAAGTCAATTTTTATAAATGTTTTTATACTGCTAATTAATTTGTGGAAATCTCCAATGTAATATTTGTAACACATGAAGGAAAATGTGGGATGTAGGAGAACAGCTCGTGACTTTAGCTATGACACTCTAAATGAGCATGAATATTGGCTTGATAAGGATTGTCATTATTCTCCCTTAGAAATGTCAAAAACAGGTTTAATGTGTCACACTTTTATGCACTTAAATTCAGAAGTCAATTTATTTAACTCCATAGCATTAAAGCATATCCAGATATTAAGGTATGAAAGGTTTTTCTTAATTAACAGAACCTAATTAGGCACTTGTGTTAAAGAGGTGCAAAAGGATTACATCATTTTAAAATAAGTTGATGCTTATAGTTGCTCAAGTTTTGATATTTAGGGCAAGCAGTTTGTTTCTCTTTCTCTGTCTCCTTCCCTCCCCCCCCCCCAACTTTCCTGGATTAAAATTTCAGACAAAAATTTACACCCAGAAAAATACATATTTGTACAGAGTTATGATTAGTGTAACAATGGAAATGTCTAAGTTAATGTTGCATTACAGTTGTCCCTTTTTTATTCATACAAATCACAGAATAATGGTGTAACACATACTGTTTAAAGGAACTTCAGCATATCTTTACTTTTTTTCCAAACTTCTGACCATTTCTTAACTGACTAAAGTTTATGATAAGTTGAACCCAAATTTATGGAAGGTCCTGTTTATCTGGTCCCAGAATAAACGTTGATTGCATCATTGGCGGCCATTTCATTTCCTATCTAAATTTAGCAGGAAGCTGTACAAGCTGGAGGAAGACCTCCACATATGAGGCTATTGCTTCTCTTCCTACTCATCAAAGGTCCAAAGAGGCAAGTACGTCCCAGTCCAAATCACAGCCCTGTTTACTTGCTCTAGAGCAGTCTTTCTCAGCCTTTTGACCCTGGAGGAACCCTTGAAATATTTTTCAGGCTTTGTGGAGCCCCTGCACACTCAGGCTCAAATATAGGCCAGAAGTTACAAAATTATTGTATTCGTTTCATAGGTAGGCCTGTATATGTGCATTAACAGTGTTCTTAAACTAAAAATAAAGAATGTAACTTACCTCTTTAATGTGAAGTTGCCCAAATTTGAAATATTTTTTTAAAATAAATTGTGGTCTCCCACGGAACCCCTAGTGACCTCTTGTGGAACCCTAGGGTTCCTCAGAACCCTGGTTGAGAAACCCTGCTCTAGAGTAAAAAAAAAAAACAAGACTTATACTATTTGTATTTATTGGAATGATAGTTTGATCTTCACTGTAACTCATTGCTCTGGCAAGATTCCAATCCAAAAAGGATTTTTTTGTTTGTTTGTTTGCTTGCTTGCTTAAAATATCTCCATGCTAAAGCATGAGTGTCTTTCTTTTTTTTTTTTTCTTTTCTTTAAAAAGGAGCAGTGGACAAAACCTGGCTATTACTTTGTCTTATCAACAAAGGGTATTTTTTCCTAATAAATTACCTACATCTTTACAATGTTTTGACTAGTATTATTAATTATTAAACCACTAGACTTTTAAAATTTCTGTCTTTGTTCAACAAAACAAAACAAAAGAAAAAGAAAAAGAAAAGGAAATTGAACTTAAGAAGCCATCACTGTGGCTTAGAAGTTGAATAATTTTCAATAAAGAACAATCTTTGTATAATGATTGCAGCTGTTGATCCATATGTAGTACACAATGGACAGTATATTTGCATGTGTCTTTGTATCTATTTCTTTATTTTCTTATGGGTGGTTTAGATAATATCCCAATATCATTTTGCCCATCAAAGGAGGTTCATGAACTTGGAAGGACATGTTTTATCAATTGCTCTATAAATTTTTAGAATAAAAATAACTTAAATGCCACTTTTAGTGTTGTTGCAGTATTGATGTGCTTTGATTCTTCATCCCTAAACTTGTTTATGCTTCAGAAAAGTATCGTTACCTTGTCATGGTGCTGGAGCTTGAGCACCGCAAAGATGCCATGAGCTAAACCGTGAAGGGCCACCCAAAATGGGAAGGTCATAACAGAGAGTTCAGACTAAATGTGATCCCTGGGGAAGGTAATGGCAACCCACCCCAGTATTCTTGCTATGAAAACTAAATGGATCAGTAAATCCAGAGGTATGTCGGTATACCATCAGAAGATGAGACCCCCAGGTCGGAAGATGGTCAAAATGCTACTGGGGAGGAACAGAGGATGAGTTCAACTAGCCCCAGATACGATGATGCAGCTAGCTCAAAGCCGAAAGGACGGCTAGCGGCCGACGGTGCTGGTGGTGAACGGTGAATCCAAGGTTCTAAGGATGAACACACCATTGGAACCTGGAATGTAAGATCTATTGGATGTGGTTATTAGTGAGATGTCAAGATTAAAGATAGACATTTTGGGCATCAGTGAACTGAAACAGACTGGAATGGTCCACTTCATATCAGATGACCACCAGATCTACTACTGTGGACAAGAGGACCACAGAAGAAATGGATTAGCTTTCATAATTAATAGTAAAGTGGCTAAAGCAGTGCTTGGATACAATCCAAAAAATGACAGAATGATCTCAATTCGAATTCAGGGCAAGCCATCTAACATCACAGTGATCCAAATATACGCCCCAACCACAGATGCTGAAGAAGCTGAAGTAGAGCAGTTCTATGAGGATCTGCAGCACCTACTGGACAACACACCTAAAAGAGACTGATTATTTTCATCACAGGAGACTGCAATGCTAAGTCAAATGACACCTGGAATTACAGGTAAGCATGGCCAGGGAAAACAAAATGAAGCAGGACATAGGCTGTTAGAATTTTGCCAAGACAACTCACTCTGCGTAACAAACACTCTCTTCCAACAACCTAAGAGACGGCTTTATACATGGACTTCACCAGATGGACAACACCGAAATCAGATTGACTACATCCTTCACAGCCAAAGGTGGCGGTAAAAACAAGACCTGGAGCTGACTGTAGTTCAGACCACGAATTTCTTATTCTTATTGCACAATTTATTCCTATTTATTCTTACTTCTTTATTTATTCTTACTTCTTATTCTTATTGCACAATTTAGGATCAGACTAAAGAGATTAGGGAAGACCCACAGATCAGCTAGATATGAGCTCACTGATATCCCTAAGGAATATGCAGTGGAGGTGAAGAATAGATTTAAGGCACTGGACTTAGTAGATAGGGTCCCGGAAGAACTCTGGACAGAAGTTCGCAACATTATTCAGGAGGTGGCAACAAAATACATCCCAAAGAAAGAGAAAACCAAGAAGGCAAAATGGCTGTCTGCTGAGACACTAGAAGTAGCCCAAGAAAGAAGGAAAGCAAAAGGCAACAGTGATAGGGGGAGATATGCCCAATTAAATGCAAAATCCCAGAGGTTAGCCAGAAGAGATAAGGGATTATTTTTAAACAAGCAATGCGCGGAAGTGGAAGAAGAGAATAGAATAGGAAGGACAAGAGACCTCTTCCAGAGAATTAGAAACATCGGAGGTAAATTCCAGGCAAAAATGGGTATGATCAAAAACAAAGATGGCAAGGACCCAGCAGCAGAAGAAGAGATCAAGAAAAGGTGGCAAGAATATACGGAAGACCTGTATAGGAAGGATAACAATATCAGGGATAGCTTTGACGGTGTGGTCAGTGAGCTAGAGCCAGACATCCTGAAGAGTGAGGTTGAGTGGGCCTTGAGAAGCAGTACTAATAACAAGGCAGCAGGAGACGATGGCATCCCAGCTGAACTGTACAAAATCTTCCAAAATGATGCTGTCAAGGTAATGCATGCTATATGCCAGCAAATTTGGAAAACATAAGAATGGCCATCAGATTGGAAAAAGTCAACTTATATCCCCATACCAAAAAAGGGGAACACTAAAGAATGTTCAAACTATCAAACAGTGGCACTCATTTCACATGCCAGTAAGGTAATGCTCAAGATCCTGAAAGGTAGATTTCAGCAATTCACAGAGCGAGAATTGCCAGATGCACAAGCTGGGTTTAGAAAAGGCAGAGGAACTAGGGACCAAATTGCCAATATCCGCTGGATAATGGAAAAAGCCAGGGAGTTTCAGAAAAACATCTATTTCTGTTTTCTTGACTATTCTAAAGCCTTTGACTGTGTGGACCATAACAAATTGTGGCAAGTTCTTAGCGGTATGGGGATACCAAGTCATCTGGTCTGCCTCCTGAAGAATCTGTATAACGACCAAGTAGCAACAGTAAGAACAGACCACAGAACAATGGACTGATTTAAGATTGGGAAAGGAGTATGGCAGGGTTGTATACTCTCACCCTACCTATTCAACTTGTATGCAGAACACAGTATGCAACATGCTGGGCTTGAGGAATCCAAGGTTGGAGTTAAAATCACTGGAAGAAACATTAACAATCTCAGATATGCAGATGATACCACTTTGATGGCTGAAAGTGAAGAGGAACTGAGGAGCCTTATGATGAAGGTGAAAGAAGAAAGTGCAAAAGCTGGCTTGAAGCTAAACCTCAAAAAAAACAAGACTATGGCAACCAGCTTGATTGATAAGGAGAAAACGTAGAGGCAGTGGCAGACTTTGTATTTCTAGTTGCAAAGATTACTGCAGATGCTGACTGCAGTCAGGAAATCAGAAGACGCTTAATCCTTGGAAGAAGAGCAATGACAAATCTCATTAAAATAGTTAAGAGCAGAGACATCACACTGTCAACAAAGGTCTGCATAGTTAAAGCAATGGTATTCCCAGTAGTAACATATGGCTGCGAGAGCTGGACCATAAGGAAGGCTGAGAGAAGGAAGATAGATGCTTTTGAACTGTGGTGTTGGAGGAAAATTCTGAGAGTGCCTTGGACTGCAAGAAGATCAAACCAGTCCATACTCCAGGAAATAAAGCCAGACTGCTCACTTGAGGGAATGATATTAAAGGCAAAACTGAAATACTTTGGCCACATAATGAGAAGACAGGACAGCCTGGAGAAGATGCTGATGCTAGGGAGAGTGGAAAGCAAAAGGAAGAGGGGCCGACCAAGGGCAAGATGGATGGATGATATTCTAGAGGTGATGGATTCGTACCTGGGGGAGCTGGGGGTGTTGACGACTGACAGGAAGCTCTGGGGTGGGCTGGTCCATGAAGTCACGAAGAGTCGGAAGCGACTGAACAAATAAACAGCAACAGACTTGTTTATGAAGGGAATAACTCTGTGTGTGTGTACGCTCCATATTTTAAATCAAGGTATGTGGTCAGCATGGATGAAGCTTTCTAACGGTGTAACTGAGTATTTTTTTTTAAGGAAACACCTGCTGAAAAAAATCTGTTGAAAGCTAAAAGGCAATATTAGTCAAATCTGAAATTTCTGCTGGAAAGGAGTTAAAATGAGAGGAAACAATAGGAGAAAATCAAATACGCTGTCAGGCATGTCTGTAAAAACAAAGAACAAATTGATAATAAAAGCAGAAGAGATTGGAAGTTAAGAAATCAGTTATTCACTACTGAATTATATGAACCTTTCCATTCTATCTGTTGCTACACAGCCTGAGGTGAAACGGTCTCTCTTTCATTCCCTGGGATGCTCGGTAATTGCTTTGAGGATCTCTGGCTATAATTCTCCTCTCCATTCCCTGCTCTGGATCCTTCTATTTAATCACTTTCTACAGCTCCTTTCCCCTCTTGCATTTCACAGAATGTCTTCCCAAAAACGTTCTCCTCCGAATCTCCATTATTAGTTATGGATGGTATAAAATTATCATGCATTCAAGAGTTCACATTATTTCTGCTCTGGATTTAGCTACGTACAAATCAGGCATGCATGTGTATAGGCAGAAGCCCTCTTCACGCATTTTATTTTTATGGAGCTCTCATAAAAAAATGGAATAGCTCATCTTCTTGTTCTGCTGCCCCTGGAAAATTCTCTGACCCAGCAGCTCTTGAAAGGCAATGTAAAACAAGCCATGGAAACTCCAACCTGCTAGAGTCTGTGAACAACTGGTTGTCAGATGTTTGGGAGAACCTGAAGGATATCCAAGACAGAGGAAGGATCTATGCCTAGAGAACACTAGCATCACAGGGCACAAACCCAGCTAACCATTTAGAGCAGTAGTGCCTGACTAGATCCTTATAAAGAAGGTTTTTCAAGGGAGTGAAAAGATTAATTATGGGTAACTATATCAGTAGGATTCTCAGTAATAGTGCAGCTGATGGGATTTTTGGCTAGCTCCACTCCCTTCCATCTCAGAGCTGCGAACTGTAGGAGCAATGTCTGAAACTGCCTCTCCAGTTTTACAGTATCATATTCCTCTAGGTGTTTTCTGGACCCCTTCTTTCAGCTTACAACACTGCTCATTCCTGTACGTTGACGTGGTTTTGCTCAAGACTCTGAGCACTGACTTCACTTAGTTACTTAGTTCATTTGAATCTCAACAAATAATAGGCCACCCAAGCCCCTTCAATCAGTCAAAATGGAAGTTAGATATAATGATGGCTAAAGCAGGAAAAGTCTTATCTGGGGAGTAATTGAAATCAGTTTGAAAAGTACTGCAGGTGCATGGATAAGAAACTCCCTGATCCTATGGCATGAGTTCTACTTTGGTATATCCATATATATGTAGGCTCCCTGCAGACTATGCCTCATTTTCATCAAACCACTTTGCTTACTCACTTTAATTGAGCGTATAGTTTTTTTCTCCCAGACTTTGCCCATTCTGACCATCTATGAGCTTCTGCATTGATAGTCTCCCTTTGCCTTATAGAACTTCAACTCTAAAACTCAACTTTGGTTCCTTGGAAATTGAATACCAGTCGAATATTATCTGTGATGCATAAACTGAAATTTATGCATCACAGGTAGTAGCACGTAGTTACCAGTGTAAGTCAAGTTAGCAGGTTTATCTTCATAGTACACACCACTGCATAGTAATTGTCAATATTAAACACTGTCGCAGAACAACTACTTACTACATAACATTAATTTTTGAAAACATTTTTTCTGCCATCCTACTAAAGGGCATCGTACAGTATTATACGTACATTATTATACTGCATAAGCTCTAAAACCAGTTGCCAAATAGAAGACCAACAGAAGCTTTCAACTGGCACTAAAATGAGAATAAGTTAAATTCTAAGGGAGCATCCTTTGTCAAGTGGATTCTACAGCCAGGATGCTATTATTGAAAAGATGGTTTCTCTAATAGTTTCTTACCATACCTGACATATTGGAAACACTTTGATAAACTTTCAGAAGAAGAAGTTAACATTTTGGCAGATATACAGTATATGAGACAGAAACTTCAAGAATCATAATTTCAAAATGTGAATGCCTACTATGTTCAAAACTAGCATTTTAAGCTGTCTAAAAATATTTTTTCAGGCTACCATATTAGTTTCCACTTATGCAGCCAACTTTGGCTTTTAGCTGACTAACTGGAATTCTCTAGCTGTCTTCAAAGGCAACTCCATGTATAATGCAAATTTAATCCATTTGGGATCACACCACAACCCTTTCCATTCTTGTTAATGAAAGCATTATATAAATAAATACAACTATTTAATATTGGCAGGAGAACCAGTCTGGTGTAATGGTTACTGTCCTGACTAGGCAAGAACCACACCAAGACGAGGAAGAAGTCTCTAGTGCTTTATTATTGCTGTAGTAGACAGAAAACCCTACCAAACTGAAGAAGCATGCGGAAACCCAGACAGATAAAACCCCAAAAGTCAAGGCGGGTCTGTTCTGTGTCTCTTTGAATGGCTGCTTAACTCCTCAGTACTACGCATGCGTTTTCCCCCCTGGATAGAGGCCCCCTCCTGCTCACCATCAGTACTCATGACAGTTATGGCATCAGGCTAGAAACCAGGAGACCTTAAGTTCATCCTGCCTTAGGCACAAAGCCAGCTGGGTGACCTTGGGCCAGTCACTCTCTCTCAGCCCTAGGAAGGAGGCAATGGCAAACCACTTCTGAAAAACCTTGCCAAGAAAATTGCTGGGACTAGTCCAGGCAGTTTCCAGGAGTCAACACTGACTCAGAGGCAGGAGGAGGAGGAGGAGGAGGAGGAGGAGGAGGAGGAGGAGGAGGAGGAGGAGGAGGAGGAGGAGGAGGAGGAATATGAAAAACACATCTGTAATCTATGTTAGAATTATTCATAATGATTGAGATCCAATAGGGTGGGACATCTATCATCTCTCTCTCTCTCTCTCTCTCTCTCTCTCTCTCTTTCTCTCTCTCTCTCTCTCTCTCTCTCTCATCTATCTATCTATCTTCATTCATTTGTTAGGGATTCGTCCAGGCAGTTGCCAGGAGTCACAACTGACTTGGAGGCACAAATAAATAAATATAAAAAAATATTATCAGGCATCAGCTATTAACTCTTACCCTTAGAATCAACTTTCAGTGTCAACATTAAGCCTTTAGATATGCAATAGGAACCAATATCATTTCAGCTTTTTAGTCTTGTTAGCTCAGACCCTCTTCACAAGTTTGTTGTACACAAGTTTAGAACATTATGTATAGTAGATCTAGAAAATCATGCTGAGTAGACGATTTTTATTCATTTAAAAACAGATCCTTCCTAATCTTTACAAAAAATAGAAAAGACGGTAGGTTACTGAATCTGTTACTGATGCAACATGCCTTGCCCATCTGAAATAAGGACTGTTTTTACCCTTCCATGTGCTTCCTTTCTGATTCCATTCAGACTTCTATTGCTATAATTTCATTATGCTCCATACCTTTATCTTGAGAGTGCTTAACTTTTCATTTCTATTATCACTTTTTCCCAGCCAACCTTGTTTACACAGTCCTATAGTACACTGCCATGAATTTTATGAAGGTGGAGCCAGAATCACATTTTCCAATAAAGAGGTCAATAGGAACAGCACAGGGTGCCCCATATTGGATCAGTGCTCTTTGTTTAAAGTGATTTAGCTTTCAAAGTCAGCTATGCTTATACATTCCAAGCAGGGCTTAAGAATATCTCCCTCTCCCAAAACTGATTTCCAGAATTAGCACTCCGTGACCTAAACCGCAGACTGTATTCACAAAAGAAGCTGTCTGCAATCACATGGCAATGTATGAATAACAATTAGCATCAATAAGGCTCTGGCAATGGTAAACATGATATAGATGAAGTTTTTAGATCAAAGGGAAGGCAGAATTTGTAATTGGGGTATACTGAAATTTAATACATCTATTAAATGTAGCAGAACTATTAAAATAAATAAAATGTTCTATCAGCTCATATACGTTATTTCATTTTTCTTTATTTGCAGGCACAGCTAAACAGCTTGCTGCTGTGGGATGGTGTATTACATGTAAAATAATGCATATTATTTAATTAAAGTTTATTACGCCTGTAGAGCAACTTCTTATTTATATATACTTCAAACCAACTGTGATCCACCAAATTAAATAAGGGATGGAGTGGATTTAGGAGAACTGTTACATCTGGGACAACAGCACTGAATGATTTCTTTCTCTTTCTTTCTCTCTTGCACTGATTCTGCTTGCACAATTTCCTTTTTTATTGCTTTAATATAACTAAAAAGGCAAAAAGAACAGGAAGAACAAATCCAATGCAAAAAAGGTAGCAAGGTGAAAACCAACATTAACAAAAAAGGAAAAGAAACAAGGGCAAGCATACATAGTGGAATATATAAATATATAATTATTGTTATTATTTGAAACTGAGCCTTCAGTTTTCGCCTTATAAAGGCACTAAAAACCAGGCCAAGATCTGCAAAGCCTTAAGTCCTTGTCATGCTGCCATGATGACCAGCCTGTAAAATGGATATGTTAGGACTGTCTCTCACTGTTTTGTTCTTGAAAGCCTTTTTACATACTACATGCCATTTCTGTTGGCTTGGGTGGCCTTGAGAAATTCACTTCCCTTGCCTGCCACTTGTTTATTTTAGTCCAATATAAAAATAAACCAAACTTATTTACGAAGCAGTAAGCACTATTGATCCAATTAAATTTATTTCTAAGGAAATGCACAGGTTAGCAACTTAAATAAGTGCATCTGTGTTTGGAAATAATGTTTATGGAGCCTAGCAGTATAAGAAACCATTTCAGTTCATTCATAGCATAGTGGTTGAGATCAAGGCTGATTAGCTTTTATTGAGCAAAAAAAATAGGTGTTTGTCTTATATGCGATGACCTCAAGGTTTTTCTTTTTCATCTTGGGTAAAAAAAAATAAAAGAAATTGTTTCATGTCAGAAAGGACAATAATAAAACATGTATTGTATAAGGATGCAATTAAAACCAAGACAACTTGTGAAGCGTGAAGGTGCAAGTAACGAGATGGAATTCCTATGTACAAAGGTGAAGTGAATAAAATCAATGTCTGTGTTTTTTTTTCTTTCAAGAATTCACTGTATTTTTTCAATATTTTGGATAATATAATGCGGATAGAAAAAATGGGCATTTGTATTATGAAAATAGCATAACTATCTAGGAAGCCCAGCTGAGAAATCACATGGCAAAAGTGTGAGTTAAATGCAAATAATGCCACCTCTTTGCCCTCCCTCCTCAAAAAAGCCATCCTATATCCTGAGTATTCTTGAACTTTGATGGTGACACTTGACTCTGATAGATCTTCTCTAACAGGCAAGTATGTTTATAATGTGTACGGACAATAAAATATCTTAAATGAGATTAAAGTCAGATCATTCTGTAATAATTCAGTCGATGATTTAGCTGAACCCATTAGAAAGCAACTGATTGATAGCTTTTCTATAAGAACTAAGAAAGTGCAGTGCAAAAACAACCAAATCTGCCACCATGTGGGACAAAAGTTAAGAACAACAATATTAAATCACAATGCAACACAGTTTTGTTTGTTTCCAATGACATACATCAGCTGCTATTGATAATCAGGATAAAGTTATACAGTAGGTGACTTAAGCCAATTTAGAATGAGCAAAGTGAATGTATGTAACTTTCCTCTGGCATGTTATTTAACTTAAATCATCCTATGCTTCAAGTTAAAATTGACTGGTGGTCCACTTAAGCCATTCTTCTTTGGCCTTTCCTTTTTGTAAAAAAAAATAATGTTCTCTCTATAATCAGTGGAGAGGTTGAAGTTTAGCTTTAAATCTAACTAGAGTCAATGATTCTTAGTTACTTAACTTTCATCAGGTTATGGACTATTGTTAAGGTGCAAAGTTTGAGGACTCCAAAAGAAAGGTTGGGACATATCACTCAATGTCTGAGTGTACCTTTATCTGCAGAAAGTCTGAAGTTCAACTTACGATTTATCCAAATAAGGTTAGGGGGAAAAAAATGAAGGCTAGAGAACAGATGTTAGCCAATATAGAAATACAGGCCATAGACTATGCTCATGTGATGGACTACAGTAATGCAGCTGGTTCTCAGGAAGGAGTGGGGCAAAACAAAAGACAATACAGCCCAGAGCTGGACCATGGGAAGAGAGATTTAGAATAGTCCTGCCCTATTGTCTCCCAGGTTATTTCCCTTTATAGTAGAGGAGGTTTACAGTAGTCTGGCAAGATTCTGTCTATACGATGTAAGCAAATAAAGAACTGAACTTGGCTGGATTCTTGGGCTAAGCCTAACAGCTCATGAGCTAACTTGCTACCCATCAGCTTCTATTTCCTATGACTCCTGTGAAGGGGCATCTGAGGGAGAAGGTCCAAAAGGTCGAAGTGACAGCTGTGGCTATTCCCTCAAAACCCAGGCCCTTTTGTACGTCTATTGTGACACATGTAAAAAAGGGGCAGGCTTCAATAGCATGCTTGCAGCCACTATCTTCACTTCTTTTGACCCCCTCCCCCTTCTGATACCCCTGCCCCTGTTCAATGTGTGACCACTTGCACCGTAAAGAAGAGAAGAAAAGAACCACATATAAATCAACAGACAGGCTGCTAGAAAATAAGCAGATATTCCTTTCCAGATCTCTTTAGGTTAACTAAATTCTTCCTTCTCCCCTTTAAAAAATATTCAGAAACCACAGCCCAATTAAAATAATAATTCAATCATGCTTCATCTGGGTTTTCTCAGGGAAATGCCTATCCACCATTGGATCTTCTATACTCTGGTCTGGCTTCCAATATCCAGGTTTCTGGTTACAAATTTAATTTCCAATTGGGCTGGATTCTCCTGGCTTTGTTTTTCTGATATTCAACACAATTCTATGGCAAATCCTTAGTTGTTACAGCATCCCAGCATCCCAGCATCCCAAGAGCATCCAATTAATCTGATCCTTAATTAAATGTTAAGTGTAAAAGAAAAAAAAAATAGTTGCTTGGTTTGAAGTATATTTGATGTTCTAACTTTAATCTTGCCTCTAATGGGATAAGGTGATAGATATATTTTTTATTAAAGACAATTTTTCACTTCCATCGTGGGCATCTTATTTATATTTGAATTTTAAAAAATGCATTGTAGCAAGACAAGCAACCATTAATTCTAAGTGAAAGTGGTTATTATTTTTCCTGATTTCTCTGACTGAGAAATATAGCAAACCTTTTTTTTTTCCTCCTTTTTAAAGTACACACAATATATTTTAAGCTACATTTCTATATTTATCTGCCTATTAATTCAGTTTGGATGTTTGCATTGGAACTGAGAAATGTTTTCAAATATCAGATATCTATTTGTTAGTAAGGGGACAGAAGACTAGATTTTGGCCAACAACTCAGTTCTTTTCTAATTCCTCTTCAATCCCAAACTTTAGAAGCATATCTTTGTCACCAAAAATCAAAACTATCTCTCCAAAACCCCAGATATGTGAAATCAGTTTCTCCAGGTAACAGGTTCTAGCTATATTTTTCAACCACAGATCTACAGGTCTACATCTGTACACATACACAGATGTACAAATATATATATATATCCCTACTTTTGAGTTCCATTCCTTTAACTAATATTGCCAAGATTCCATAATCAAATTGAAATTGCCAGGTTCTTGTATACTTTCATTGGTTTGTCACATTGGTACCCATTGTTTCTTTAAAAGTTTTGAGGGCTCACAAGTGGTTTGAAGTGCGATAAGTACATTGGCCCTGAGTAGGCCTAAACTTGCTTCCAATGCAAAACTACATGAGGGATCTTATTCAGTCCCATCAGTGGCTTCCATTTTCACTTCATTGCTTCTTCTTCTCTAAAGTTCGTTGCCCTTAGAATATGTTTGTTTTCTTAAAACAGAAAGCATTCTCTTCTCCCTCCGCCCTTTGATGGAAAGGTTTTATCCCAATAGGGGGTTGGTTGATGCCTTGAAGCTTATTCTAAAAGCTGCCTGACATTGGGCCACATTAATACACATTTTCACAGTTGTGATGTGGGACTTGAGAAGAGAGAGCCTCTTTGTTCCACATTGTTAAAGCCCTGTTGCTAATGGCCAGAGTTTGATGTGACTGTGCAGCAGCAAATAGAGACAAGACCCCCAGGGAATTAATACTGCTCTTAGCTCTATTAACTCCCAGTCAGATTTGAAAGTATATGACTTGTCTGTGGAGACCAGTGCTGTAGAACATAACCCAGTTCCCAGCTGGATCTAGAAACTTATTTATTCTGCTTTCTTAACAAATATTTGAAATCAGTAGTAAATAAGTCAGCCCAAACATTTGAGCTCTACAAACCAAAGCAAATGACGTTGTTATATGTGTTACCTAGAAGGACTTTAAAAACTGCATTTTACCATTTTTCATCTGAGCTGGTTTGGATAATTAGGAGGTAATTATGCGACTTCTCCCTTTTTCATTTTTTTTTAAAAATCAGCCTGAAATAAGGCATAGAGAATAAATCCAGATCAAGGAACAACTTACATGCCAAGGCTGGGCATCTACAGATACAAAGGATGTTTCTAGAGTATATTTAGGATAAAACTTTAGAAAACTGTGGAATAAAAGCTTAGAAAATGTATCACAAGGAAGACTGAATAGCTGTCTTGACCAATGGCCAACAATCTCATGGCCAGTTTGCATGGACACTGGATATTAAACTCAGCAGCCTCTGTGGCAGGTCCAAACAGATAAGATGGCAGCATAATCCAAGCCCTCACCCCTTTATTGCTGATTAAGCTGCTTGTTAACTCTACCACCACTGGTTGTACTCCACCAAACTGGTTGTAGTAGAAGCTATACGACCAACATTTCTCAGATCTATCTTGGCTATTTCCATCTGCATTATAAATGCAGTCCTTCAAAATGTAATCTAATATTTCTGGAGGCTATGCTTCATTATTAGGGCTCCTCCTCTAACAGCATTCTCCTTCTAGGTCTTCATAATGCTAAAAGACTTATTAGAGCCCACATTTGGAAAACTGATTGCCAAAGTGACCAGAATAGTTTACAGCCTCTAGGACCAAGGACTATGCCAGACCCATGCTCCTTTAATATCACCATTTGAATAATTCTCTGCCCATCTTTTAGCAAAGTTTGATATTTTATGCTCTACAGAAGATATCACAATATCTCTATTGTCCAGAAGCTAGGTATTGTGGGTCAGATGCTGCTAAGGAAACTTTGCCCCAGAATGTTTCATTGCTCATTTGTCAGGGATGGTTAGACTCAGCAGATATATTCTATCCTTTAGATGGCTGACCAGGGAATTCTGGGAGTTGAAATCCACACATCTTAAAGACGCCATGGTTGGGAAACACTGCTTTGGAGAATCCCAGGCCAGGAGCTTGACTATGCTGGGTGGTGATAGTAAGAGCTGGCAAAATCTAAAGCAAAAGGCCTGACAATGTACTAGTGTCAACCATATCTCACTGAAAACATGACTGATGTCAAGGTGGGAGAAAGAGTAAGATTTGAATCTAGGGACTGCTGTGTAAAGAGCATACATCCCAAAGTTTACATCAACTGCTTTTCTTTATTATTAAAAACTTTTCATCAAAGTTGGGTGCTTGAAGTTTTATGAGCCTAGTTCAAATATTGGTCTGGGTCATCAAGCCTGATATCTTATCTGTTAGCTGACCTTTTTCCTGCATTCCCTGTACAATCGCTAGATTCTGTGTGCCTCTACATTTTATTCTCCCTGGATCTCAAAATATTGTTGCAGAGTTTTATTGTCTTGTCTTGTAATGTACCTGTGCTCTGATTTAGTTATAAGCTGGTCATTGACTATAAATACATTTGAATTCCCCACACAAGCCAGATATAAATACACACAAAGGCCTACCATAAGCCCCTATGCCAGCACCACTGGTCTGCCCTCAAACTATTGTTAGTGGTGATAGAGATCAATTCTGGACACCTGTATTAAACACAGGATACCTGCCCATAGATTTACTCTTATTTGTTTTCTGTTTGTTAATTTGTCATCACTATATGGATCCCTAGTTATTGACCTCTACTGCCTAAAATAGTTTTGTCCAATCAAGGCTTTCACGTAACCATTTTAGTAAAATAGAGAAGATGTAGACCAAGTTAGAAATTGTGTAGCCCAAGTTAGTAACTTGAAGCGTGATTCACTAATGATAAGGACCATACCAGTCAGTGTGGCTTGGCTAATATGCTACAAGCACAAAGTGTATTTTTATCTCAAACTTTCTTTGTTTTTCTCTGCAAGCTAGGATTTTAATCAAAAGACTGTCTTCCAAGCTAACATGCAGAAGGGTCTCCTTGGGAATTGTCTTTACCTAATTGTAGGCCTAACAAGTCAATTACCATTTGGGGTTTTATTTTTATCTTTATTTATCTTATTAATTATTGTATTTTTTACTGTGTATTTTATGGTTGTTGTTTTTAATCGATTGTTGTAAACCGCCCAGAGTCCCCCGACGGGAGGAGATGGGCAGGGACAAATTAGATAAATAAACAAACAAACAAACTACTTTGTACTGTAAGGAAAAAAGATAGCAATGATTTAACTGGAAAACTGACCAAGATTCTGCATCTTCTATATTCACTGTTTTCACAGAATCACAGACTGTAAACTTGGAAGTTACCACAAGGATCATCTAGTCTAACCTTCTACAATGTGGAAGGAAATCAATGAAACCATCCTTGAGAGGCATGCATCCAGGCTATTCTTCAAAAAAATCCAGATGGAGAACCCACAGCCTCCATAGGTAGTCTGTTCCACTGTTGTAGGGATCAGGAAACTTTTCCTCATATTGAAACAAAATGCATTTGTTATTTTGAATCTGTAAACAACTGCACTTAAATAATAAGCATGCATTCAAATTTGAAGAGAAATCCATGTTTTTGCTTTTTTTTCCTTTAGATTTTTTTTATCCCACCTTTATTATTATGCATGCAACTGTATTGTTCACCTGCCATCAATGAGGTATATGCAGTGAAGTAACCCATATTCAAGACGCAACATATGAAGTAGGGTGTGGACATAATGGAAGGATGGTATGCAATTATAAAAATGTAGGGCATTGTGTAGTTAACTGGTGAACTGGTCAACTGGTGAACTGGTTTTCACTATCCTTCTCCTCTCTTCTCCTCACTTCTCCTCACTTCTCCTCCCTTCCCTTCCCTTCCCTTCCCTTCCCTTCCCTTCCCTTCCCTTCCCTTCCCTTCTGCCTTTCTTGCTTTCGGCATTATGTGTTTATCCTGAAAGGGAACAGCATGATAGATATGTATGTATTTGTTTGCTTGTTTCTCAGTCTCAGCCAGCTGGATAGACCTGATTGTAGTGGATTTTATATTTACTAAGGGGAAAACTCAGTCTTCATATAAAAGCTTCCTTCTTTCAAACACTCCCATGGGCTGTTTTAAGCTACATTTATTTTTCACAAACTTCTGTCGTAAACTCCACAAAGTGGGACACCAAGAAAAAGACAATGTGCTCATTTATAAACCTTGCCCATCCCATGATTCCAGGAGCACAATGCTGTTTTGCAGCATTGACTCTGAAAGACAAGCCTTTACATCTGGTTATGATTCATATGATTTCAGCCTTGTATTATCATGACTGGGAACCATCACATTCTGCTATTAATTTTGACTAAACTGTACTGCCAGCTGCTTGCATTAAGAGCATCCAGTGTTGTCACTGTTTCATATCAGTTTCTGACACCTGTACGTATTGTCTTCCAAAGAGAACCTATTAAATAGTCCATAATTCTTTTTCATTATGTACTAAAAAAAAAAACCCTCAGGGACTGAAATTTGTTTGTGTTTCTAGTTATACAATTAGAACCGACTTAGAGAGAAAGCATGCACCAGTTTCAACTTTGTTTTTGTTGGTAGATTGATCGATGGAAAGCATTGGTACAACTATCAGCTTAAGCAATGTGACATACGATAAATCAATAAACATGGCTGTCAAAAACAAAATAAACAATACCAACTAAAAACTGATATAAACAATTGATTGGTGATGGGATGCTAAAAAAAATGTTTTGCACACTTCCAGGCCAGAATTCCAATCATCTCAGGCAATGAAAACCAGAGGAAAATGCCAGGTTTTCATTGCCTTTTGGAAGGCTTGTAGGGTCAAGGACAATTGTATGTCAGCAGTGGGAGTTGGGAGGATCATTCCAGAGGATGGTTGAATAGCTGTAAATAGCTGTAAATTCTCTCCCCTTTTTTTTTCTTCTTTTAAAATATAATGTTTATTAAAACATTTAAAACAGAAAATAAAAACTAACACAAACTAATATAAAGGAAAGAAGAAAAAGGAAAAAGAAAGAAATCAAAGAAAAAGGAAAAAGTGCAAGAAAAGAAAAAAAAGTTGAAAAAAAATAGAAAAGAAAGAAATAAGATATAAAGAAGTGGCTTCCGATATTCTTCACAGCAGTTATAAGGACAAATATATTTTAACTTTTCTCTCTAAAGTTACATCATATTACTCTTCTTTCTGTAATCTATCCTGTCTAATCATCAAAATCATCAATCACAAGTTCATTTTTTTTTCATTTTTACGCAAAAAGTCCATAAGAGGCTTCCAGTCACCAATAAATGTACACAGAGTCTTTTCTCTAATCAAAGACGTCAACTTATCAATTTCAGCAAAAACTATCAAATCAATAGCTGTAAATCCCTGTTGCTTGTGTCTATGAAATGTCAGGCTGTCTTCTGTAGGTTGTTCTTGCTTTCATGGAGTGGTTCTAGCCACTTTTGAAGCAATTTATGACATTTGTCTCAAGGTAGGTGGCTTTATTGTTTGAAAAGAATGCAGAATAACTCCTGCCCCCTCAAAGGCTGGGAAGTTAGAATTAAATAAAATGAGGTGATAGTAGAAATATGCTGCAAATGGAAGTTATTTTTAAAATATCCTTAAAATAGTGGGGAAATCTGTTCTTTTTTTAAAAAAAAGCTCATGTTACTTTTGCATCTTTCCTCCCTCCACAGTTCAATAGCATTTCCTAAGGAACTTATCATTTTAGAAATCCATTTGAAATTGTGTGTTTAAATATGCATTTCACTATATATTTAAATAGGAATGTTTCTTTAGAATGTGCTTTTCTTTATTTTGATAATGCCAAGAACTGCATTTGGAGGAATGCAATATCTGATCATAACCAATTTCCTGATCTGAATATTAACACGTGTGGTGCAGATCAAGACAACCGTTACATGAATTCATAAAGACAAAAATTCTATAGTCAGGGCTGAAGACAGGAAGCTGGGTAAAATAGAAGCGGTATATCCCATTTTACTGCTGCACAGCTATAAATCAATTCTGGCAACCCTAACATAGAGATGGGGAAAAAAAGATTCAGGAAACTTGATACTACTTTAATTTGACTCATCAATAAAAATTCTTTGTGTGATATTTGCTTCATTCATTCATTCATTCATTCATGCATTCATGCATTCATGCATTCATGCATTCATCAAATTTAGAAGTGCACCCAACCCCATAAAGAATCTAGATGGTGCACAACATTAAAAACGTTAGGGAAGATAAAACTAAGAAAACAATGGCATATATCCAAAAGAGAAAACATTCAGACTAGGATATAAAATCTTAGAATAGGCTTACCACCACCCTAACTCAAAGCCTAGAGAAAAGAGCCACTTTTTAAACACACTCAGGTTGGAGGCATATAAATGCTTGAGACAGAAGGCTGAATGTGAAACACAGAAGACTTGCTTCCTGAATTCCTGACACTACATAAGACAGTCCCTCCAATAGCTATTATATGGGTTATATGCTATGAAGGGCTGTATAGGTGGCTGAACTATAATGCACCTTGAACTATACCTGGAAGCCAAATGGAAGCTAGAACAGCTCACAGAGCATTGATGTTAGATGGGCATAGAGAAATATGCCCATTACTGCCCATGCCACTGCATTCTATAGATCTTCCAGCAGAGGAATTATAAGAATATAATAGCAGCCCACTGGATTAAGCCAAGACCATACTTGCATACGCTTTCCCATATTGACCCTTCACAGGCAGGATATGGAGACAAAGCTGTCTCCTACCATTCTTCCCTTGTCACTGCTATTTGCAGGCATGCCAACCTGAAGATAAGTCTGAGTCTTTAATAAACTTTCAATAAACCTGTGCTTTATGAAAGTATGCAACCCCCTTTAGAGCCATTCAAGGTAGCTGCCAACATCATATTACCTAGTTATGCATTTCCTAGGTTAATTATGCACAGTAAAGAAGAACTATCTAAATCTCCTTCCAGTCAACTATACTGGGTGACCCTGGTCTCTTTGGAGAGGGAAAAATATTTTCCTTTCCACTTTCTCTATGTTGTACATCCTTTTGCTTACCTCAATCAGTTACCCTTTTTATAAGCTGAAGACTCCAAAACTTCCAAGATTTTTCTCAGAAGGAAGGAGGTTTGAATCACTGGATCATTTTGATTGCCGTCTTCTGTATTTTCCCCAACTCTACTGTATCCTTTGTCAAATGTGGTAACCAGAACTGTAGATAATATTGCAGATGTGAAGGCATCACAGTGTTGTTTGAATAAAGGCATTACAATATTGATATTTTTTATTTTCAATCCTTTGTAATGATACCTAGCATGAGTTTGCCTTTATCAAAACTGCACCTTCAATCAACATATTCATTAAGCTAACCATTAGGATCCCAAGATATTTTTCTTGTTTAATTGAAGACAATTCTCTCAATCCAAAGCTAGTGCTTACCTATATGTGAATCTGGAGACCCAAAATAATGCCATTATAAACAAAAAATGTGCTTAAAACAGGAATAATATCCTGGGGGCAGGGGGATTTTAAAACTGGTCAGATGCCTAAAAGATAAGAAATGTCTTATCCAAGCCCTCCCATTATAGACAAAAATATTCCAGAGTTGGAGTTTGGAAAGCTAAAATAATTCTGATTTTTTTTTTTTTTTCCTTTTGGACAATAAGGCAGGTTGTTGATCTAAGTCCTGTATTGTTTCAAAACCAAAATTTCCTGTAAGCAGTTCTCAGTTCTAGCATATAGACTGTGGGGTTATACAGAGTATAGGATTAGATATTTACTAAATTATCACCTGCAAAATTAGTTGGATCAAGTTTCTTCAGATGTATGGGAGGTATTTGCTAAAATGGTCTTCTGCATCAATTTCACTGTAATTTATTGTATCATGGGCAAAAAAAAAAAAGGAAATGTGATCAGAGTAGTGATTAAAAATGCTACATGTGGAGAAAAGCGCAGTACGGAGCCTGTTTTGATTACATGTTTGAGCTGCAATGAAAGATTGTGGAAAAGTGAAACTATAGGAGACTGTGCTGAAAAAGCTGTAATTATTGTCTTGTATAAATACCACTCAAAAACATGTTCTTAGGCTATTTGAGTGAAAGGTTCATAATTTCAGATTAATTGGGGGGTTGCTAAGTTTATTTATGTTGTTTTATAGGAAACAATTTTGTTGTGCATAGGAATATCACGGTATGACACCAGAGTTTTCCCAAGTTGAAGATCAAAACTTATTTTATTGGGCTTTATGATCTCCTGTAAGTCAACCTACCAATCAATTTAATTATGTGCCAGTAGGGTGCAGTGGCTAAGGTACTAGACCGGTACTGGGAAGGCCTAGGCTTATGTCCACCTTCATTCATGGAAGTTCACTGAGTGACTCTGTACCAGTCATTGGGCATATCAACAGACAACTTGATGCTGCTCCTTCTTAAATCATGTGACTTGACTCAAGCCAGTTTAGGAAAATCCTGTCCAGACTGAGACTCTTTGGCAGCAACTTGCAAGATAAACTCAGTCCAAACTGCAGATTATTTATTATTTATTTTATTATTTAAATTTATATCACTGCCCATCTCCCACAACGGGGGACTCTGGGTGGTTTACAATAATAATAATAATAAAAACATATAAACGTTAGTTACAATCTAAAAACATAAATAAGATAATAAATATAAAATCCAAGAGGAGATGGCATCACTATCAATAGGGGGTGCTATGGCGCCAACCACCCCCAGGTGGAGCTGTCACCCTCCCCATCCCAAGCAAGGCAGCAGAACCGGGTCTTCAATTTCTTCTGGAAGGCCGGGAGCGAGGAAACCCATCTCAACTCTGGAGGCAAGATATTCCAAACGGCAGGCGCCACTGCTGAGAAGGCCCGCCTCCTGGACCCTGCTAGATGAAATTCCTTTGCTGATGGGATCCGTAGCATGCCCTCTCTGCCTGACCGATGTTATGGGGATGAGATGGTCCCTCAGGTAGCCTGATCCCATGCCATGTAGGGCTTTAAAGGTGATAACCAACACCTTGAATTGGACCTGGAAGCAAACTTGTACCCAATGCAGCTCACGTAACAGTGGTGTCACAGGTGCTGATTTTACAGCACCAATAACTGTCTGCGCAGCCGCATTCTGGACCAGCTGAAGCTTCCGGATACTCTTCACTTCCTCCCATAGGATAACCCCTTCTATGTGCCCTCCCAGCTGTCTGTCCTAACAGTTCCAGAACAAAGACACTTTTCCAGCACAATTGAATCCTGAAATCCCAGTACATCAGTTAAGCCACCCCATGCATCCAGTGAAGTGAGCTGCAGCCCGCAAAAGCTTCTGCCTTATAATAAAATGTGTTAGTTTTAAAAGGTGCTACCAGGCTCTTTCTGATTTCTCAGTACCTACGACTAACATGAAGTAGGCTGGCCTGAGAGAAAGTTACTGACTCATGCTTATTCACTGAGCTAGGACCTGGGTCTTCCGGCTGCTACTCTAACACGTAACCACTATACCACACTGATGTTTGGGCTGAGAGAGAATGACAGGCCCAAAATTATCCAGTGAGCTTTCATGGCTGAGGGTGGACTAGAACCTGGGTGTCCCCATTCTGGGTCTAACACCTCAACCAATTCTTTCCACTGATAAATTTGAGAATTCACAGAATAATTTTCTAATGGGGCTGTTCTGCCCGCCTTGCCTCTTTGCTTGCATTTTACTTAGCTCTTTGATTTTTCCTCCTTTGCATAGATATCTCCATGTACTGCATGGTACTGGTTGTGATCACTAACCACTTAGATCCTAAATCCTCTGCAATTACCCAAGCCTTGGAGCAATCTAATCTTAGGAGGCCCCAGAATGTCTTGCATAAGATAGCCACTCTGAGATCCTCCATTATTGAATTGTGGCTCTAGGAGTAACAACTGCCTCTCAGCTAAGCTTCAACTCTGTTTTGCCTTGTCATTCTGTGATATTTTTGCAATCTATCCATCACTCATAATCTCATTTCATCTTCACTACAGATTGACAGGACTCTCATTTGCATCCTAATGCCTCTGTAAATAAATGCTTACATACTGAACTAGGTATAAAGAATAACCTTATTTTGTTCTATTAAAAAAAATGGAGTGATGCGACTTAATGGTGTCTGAATTGTGAGATTTCATATTTCATATTTAGAGTCAAATGAGATCAGAATAGTGATACATTGACTTTTGGAAACAACTGTATACTGTAATATTCTAATACTGAACAAAACGATCAACACCGGGTTTTACTGCATTTGGAATAAAGCACACTGTATCTTCTTAAAAAGTTAGATTCTGTATCTCTCTGAAGTTATGCCACCCCTTGATACTGATGGCACTTATTGAAATAGTGAAAGAAACCCCCAGACCTATTTAAATTATGAAGATGGCCCATCAAACAGATGGAAGAGAAGAGCGGGTGATCAATGAGTAGTTCAAAGAAGTGGACAAGGAAGATTTAGGTTACAAATGTTTCCTTGACTTTTTCTCTTTTGTGATCTCAAATTGCTCTTTACACAACTTGGGCTATGCCTCTTTAACTAGCGAGATTCTCTTAAATGCTTCCATTTTAATTCACACAGACGATAGTCACAGCCAGTGGTGAGACAAAGCTGATTAGCTCATTGGCTCCCTACTGCTAGATTTTGAAAGAAATTTTTGATTCTGATACGAAGATCTCTGAGGTTTAGCAACAACAAAGTGAAAGAATTGTCAGTGTGGGCTGGTGCTTAATTGGTGTCTAGGCCCTGCTGGAGACTGAACTGGGTTTGAAATTCTAAATTTTTACACATCCTCCAAAGAAGATTCCCTTTTCCTAATACAATATATAGGGATATGTGAGCTCAGCATAATCATCTTGCAGACAGCTTTTGCTGCTTATTTTCTATACCATGCTCACAAAGTTCAGATGCTTGGATTTGAGAAGCATTCTGCTGAGTAGAATACATGAAGCATGCATCTTAAACGTCATGAGATGGCAAAGTGTGTACTGAATTGGCAAAAAGAAATTGAGCAGCATGCAGCTACTAAAGGAGCATTTACACATTTGCTAATACTCTTCAAGCTACTTTCTTTTGGTTTATTTATAAATTTTGATTTATTACCCATCTTACCTTCTGCTTCCAGATCTATTAATAATATTTCCGATTCAGAGATAAGGAGCAGAACTTAAAGGAAGATAAGCAATGGGGCAAGAGGAAAATTGAAATGAAAGGTGTAGTGAAAGTGATAACAGGCCTGGCCGAATCCAGATGCAAACAACATTTTTATTACATGCAAGTCAGTAGACTAAGATTTATGAGAAGAAAAAAGAAGCTCGGTGGGCAGGATCAATGCAGCTCCTCAGCATGTTAAACTGCCTAAGCAGTTGCTGTACATTTCATCTTCTGGAGTAGTCACAGATAAACCCAGCTGCCCCAAGTTGGGAATTCTGGCAGCTCTTAATATCCCTAGGCCTTGTGAATTTCTGAACCCATATTTTAGTGAAATAGGTATCCCTTAATACTATTGATTATTAGTAATACCAGAAAAACAGGTTTCCACTTCTGGATTAAACATCTGCATAATCAGGCTGGTAGATTTCCTCATCCTCATGATGGGTTTCTTTTGCTTTTTCCAGCCTCAAACTACCAGATAGATCTGGTGATCATTTTAGCATTAAAAAAAAAAAAATAGTATCAAGGGAAAAGCTCAGTCTTAAAACAATTGTGGCCTTCTTTCAGTCATTTTCACTCATGCAATCCCATGTTCTGTTTAGCCCAAAATGGTTAAGGGTGACTAAATGAATATCAAAATACAAAAAGACACGGTCTTCTGGGGGGAAGGGGGTAAAGCAAAAATTAAGATTGTGACCATGTGATAAAAGAACTGGTTTTTGTTTGTTTGTTTGTTTGTTTTAATGTCTGTTGCATATGATGTATGTAAAAAATGGGTGAGGCTTTAATTGCACAGTTACAGTCACCATGTTGAATGTATTGACCCTTTGCAGACAGATGCCCTTCAAGAAGTAGAATATATTAAAAAAATAATCAGTAATGGGAACATTTCCTCTCTTCCCGACATTCTATTCATTTTGTATTAGTTGTTTTTTAAGATGATTATTGCAAGCTCCTTTTAGCATCTAGTTGTATTTAGGTACCATTTATTTTCAATGCCATATTAATGGAGAAAATCTCCATGTGTTTAACGCTTGCCCATATTACTTTTTGAATAATATAATAAACAGGAGCAGACATTTTCAATACTTTGGGGGAAGGAGGAGATGGGGAGACAGCTTGTTGTTGTTTATTCGTTTAGTCGCTTCCGACTCTTCGTGACTTCATGGACCAGCCCACGCCAGAGCTTCCTGTCGGTCGTCAACACCCCCAGCTTCCCCAGGGACAAATCCGTCACCTCTAGAATATCATCCATCCATTTTGCCCTTGGTCGGCCCCTCTTCCTTTTGCCTTCCACTCTCCCTAGCATCAGCATCTTCTCCAGGGTGTCCTGTCTTCTCATTATGTGGCCAAAGTATTTCAGTTTGGCCTTTAATATCATTCCCTCAAGTGAGCAGTCTGGCTTGATTTCCTGGAGGATGGACTGGTTTGATCTTCTGGCAGTCCAAGGCACTCTCAGAATTTTCCTCCAACACCACAGTTCAAAAGCATCGATCTTCCTTCGCTCAGCCTTCCTTATGGTCCAGCTCTCGCAGCCATATGTTACTACAGGGAACACCATTGCTTTAACTATGCGGGCCTTTGTTGTCAGTGTGATGTCTCTGCTCTTAACTATTTTATCGAGATTTGTCATTGCTCTTCTCCCAAGGATTAAGCGTCTTCTGATTTCCTGATGGGAGTCAGCATCCGCAGTAATCTTTGCACCTAGAAATACAAAGTCTTGCACTGCTTCTACATTTTCTCCCTCTATTTGCCAGTTATCAATCAAGCTGGTTGCCATAATCTTGGTTTTTTTGAGGTTTAGCTGCAAGCCAGCTTTTGCACTTTCTTCTTTCACCTTCATCATAAGGCTCCTCAGTTCCTCTTCACTTTCAGCCATCAAAGTGGTATCATCTGCATATCTGAGATTGTTAATGTTTCTTCCAGAGATTTTAACTCCAGCCTTGGATTCCTCAAACCCAGCTTGTCGCATGAGGGGAGACAGCAGTTAATTAAAAAAAGTGTCAATGTTCAATCTAATAAAAATTCAAGTGATTAAATATTTTGTTTTAAGGCTTCTAAATCCTACTATAGCTACTAGAGAGAGAGAAAAGCAGCTTGGCAATACCCTTTCTGCTGAATTCCATAAATAAGCTACAGAGGATAATATAATCAAGTGTTGTTATTATTTAAATTAATTGGACTCTAGGGTTATATGTATGGAATATTTTGTATGGAATATTTTGCTAATAAGCATCATCATCATCATCATCCTTTGAATGTTTGGAATTGCCATTTAAAAAGACACAGGTAACACTTCCCAACATCACAAATATTTATTAGTGAATTAATTCCTGGGTAGTAAATAGGTTGAAATTCCATATTAACTGTATCATTGTATGTATTCCTTAAAGGTAACAGTTTTGCTGGGTGGGGTCAGTATTGAGTTCTTCTATGAGAAAATTCTAAATACTCCAAATAGCATTTTTAAGGCCAATTTGTTTTCAGTTATTAGATCCCTCTTGATGTTGTTTGCATAATTTGTAAAATGTGCACATGAAATACAATGCTCTAGTCAAACCACACCTATCTTTAGTCTGCAAAAGAACTAGGTAAGTACCTTAACTCCATCATACCTTGTCTTTAGAAGCTGCTAAAATTTTCAAGCAAAAAGGAAAAAGAAAGGAAGAAATCAGGAGAAAGCTGGTATTCTGCCTTTGTTTTTTTACTACATGGATCTATCTGAGCATTTGATGAGCATTTAATTAAAAGGATAATGCTTTCTTCCTGAATGATCTGCTAGTTTTGTAACATAATTTAACAAGGTAATTGATTTTGACAACTAAAAGGGAAAACATTATACAATCTGAAGAGAAGCCAAAGTTAGGATTAAGATGAGACTGTGCCAACTTAAATATTGTTCATAATAAATATTTGGGGATGGGTCTTTGATCCAGTTCACTCTTCTCCCTTCAGCTATAATCTCACTGGGTCCAGAAAATCTGTGCAAAGCTCTAGATCCTGACATCCGAGGAGATTGATCCCAAATTTCACATGTTCACTATTTAATTCTTTCACTGAAGTGAAGGAATTCTGGAAAGAGTATTTAGAAATTTATATGAAATGATACTGATATATCATTTCAGAGGGTGGAATGGAATAGAATACTATAAATGTCAGTGAAAAAGAAAAAAACAATAATGAAAAGGAAGTCATAAATTCTGTGTGAATGCTGAAAATTGCTAAGTCTATGGATACAGATCGTCTAACTGGAGACATGATAAAATATGGATGTGGTTTTTAGAGTGGCTGCAAGACTTATTTAAAGTATGTGTGAAGACTGCATCTGTGCCTGTTTATTGGAAGAATATATTGTTTCTTTGTATAAGGGATTACTGAATGAACATAGACTGAAGATACAAAGGAAGTAGCAGGATGAAAGACGTACATTGAGGTGGTCTGGTCATATGGAGAGAATGAATGCAAAACAAATCACACAATAAATGTATGAAAAAGGGTGGGTGAGTTGAGAGGAGTACTGAGACAGTTGTGGTTGGATGGAATTGATGAGAATCTCAACTAGAGAGAAATGAGAACTATAAAGAACAAAAAGCAACATATGAATCAATGAATGGCTGTCCTGCAAGCAAGGATGGATTGCTGTTATAGGTATGGAGAGATATAGTGAATGGTGTTGTTATAGGTGAGATTTACTGTATTTTATTTTTTCGCATCATGTCTTAATTATTTCTTACTACTTTTCTATGTTGCTTACCATGAAAGGGAATAGTATGATGGGTAAATATAAGTGTGTGTTTGTGTGTTTGTGTAAGCATTTTATTCAAATTTGTACACTGCCTGACTCCAACAACTCTAGGTAGTTCACAAAAAACAAAAACTATAAAATAATAAAATGTAATCAAATGTGGGCATTTACGCCCATGCTGGTGTGATAAAGTCTGCATTCTTTCAAAGCACTGACAAAATAAGATTTGGAGTCCTTGGTGCTCTCTGAGCTGGGTTGTTTGCTTGCAGATGTTTCATTACCCAACTAGGTAACATCATCAGTGCGAGTGAGTGTGGGGTTGGTCCCTGTTTATACACAGTAGCTTGCCCTGCCAGTGTTTGGGGGTGTGGTTCTTTCCTTGCTATTTCCTTGATCAGGGTATTGTTTTCTGCTTGATTGTTTGTCTGGTGTTAATCCCTGCTTATCTGGGAGTAGGCTGCTGGAGGGGATGTGTTCTGGTCTTTTTAGCTTCTTGTTGTCTCTTTTGAATGGTGTGTAAATATGGTTTATTTATGTATCTATTGATGGCTGATTTGTCTGAATGCCAGGCTTCAATATAAGAAGTAGTCTGGTGTGAATTAGTCCAATTCAAATCATAGATTTGATTCAGGAAATTGATCCAGCAGACTGATTCAAATTAATCCAAAAAGTCAATTTGATGCCATTTGGATATTGAATCAAATTTTGAACTATATGGATCTGAATTAGATTTCCAAAGCAGTTCTGAAAAAGCAGTTTTCCTGTGTGTGAAGAAACATTCAGATTGTCTGAATCAATTTGGAGGCATCCAATTCAATCTGACCATTCAAATTGACTTTCCTATTCAATTTGAAAAGTAAATTCAATTTGTAGAGTCAATTACATCACCTTTGCATTGAATCTCTACATCAAATATTTGCAGCACCCTAATGAGTTCAGTCCACGGACTTGTAAAATGCTGTTTCCTGAAAAGCTTGCAAAACATGTTCATTCTGAAACAGAAGCATAAACACCACATAATCATATCAATAATTATAAAAGCATATGTGTGTTATTTATTATAGAATTGTAGAGTTTGGTGGCCTTATAAATTTCTAAAACAAAAATATATTTTATATTATGCAACAGCTGTTAAAAGCTTACCGATGTTCCACACAAACCTTATCAGAACTACCTATTTTTCTTAGGATAACTACAAAACAGCATTTATGACATATTTATGGCATTACTGTATTATAGAGCAGGAAATCAGTCTATAATTGGGTCTTCTCTTCCATTTGTCATGGTGCATGACTAGTAATGTGATGACATTTGTGATGTGGAGAAGACCAAACTCTTGGCCTGCTTTGGAATGATTGAGGATTTTAGGAGTTGTATGGGTTTAATAAATCTTGCAGAGGGTTAATGCTCCTATTGTGCTCCTTAACATAGGCAGAAAAAAGGAACGCCCATCCCTTTGGAGCTCTAAAACAAGTACTAAGAACCTCATGCAGATGACATTATGTCTACTTCTTTCCTCTATAGGGGAGCTAGGGATGATGGATCATTGTTTTGGACAAATTTTTAGTAAGATTAACCTAATCCAGACAACCCAGACTAATGTGTGAGTCACAACACAGTTATCATTCAGATTGTTCACTTCTGTAAGTTTAGTGCTCCAAAATTTTAGATAAACATTATCATATAAAGAGAATAGAATCATCTTGGGGTCTATTAAGATTTATTTAAAAAAAAATAATCACAGAACTGTTTCCCATGGAAACGAACTGAAATGGAAACACTTGAAATTCCTCCTCTGTAGCTAAGACAGGTTTATGTTTGTGAATTTTAAAGTATCTTGTTCAATGGGCTTTTTTTTTTTTTTTTTTTTTGGTGTAAACATATCTTTCAAGCCTTCAGGCTTATAGGGTATGAATATGAGTTTTACCTATCTATTCAAAATATGAATATACTACTTTTCAGTGAAATTCCCTCCCTCCCTTAGGGTGACTCTTAGAATCTCATGAAGCTTAATTAAATGGGGAGGAAAGATTTGAGGAGTATCTTCATTTTACTCTAGGCTCAAGTGATGCTGTATTGAAGAGGACTGTCCATCAACAGCATCTGTCTTGTTGGCAGATTCCTGGAACTGTTGAGTAACCTCTGCATCTCTTTTGTGGCAGATACCTTGTCCTTGCCTGCCACCTTATTGCACAGTGATTCAATTTGCTTCTGAATCATGTCTGTAATTTGATGTGATTAAGCTTCCAACACAAATCACCACTGAGATCTCTAAACCAATCCTATTATGGTAATATGCTGGACTTATTAACTGCAGACAATATTCTCCTCTCTGCCAACAGAATATTTGTTATAATCAAGAATCATACTGCTAATTGCCACCCTGATCTGGAACTCTGCCATTTTCTCAGTAGAGGAAACACTCTGTAGATATTAAGCTCTAAGAATTTAAAAATGTTATGTGTGTGCCTTCTCTCTTTTTGACCACAGAATATATCACTTATGTATCACAATACAATAAGTGTATTGTACAACCTATTAGTTAGATCTCTTGCAGGTCAAAATGGCACTTCTAGTGAAAATGCCATTTGGATTACATACAGGTGGATGAATCCTAACATGACATTTGATTCCATGGGAGCATCAGCTCAACAAAGAGAGTGGAGATGATCTGATGACATTTAGGATGGATTGGGAGGCTGAAGAGATGATGTGACTCCTTCTCCAGCTGGAGAATGAGAATCACAACTTTACAGAGCTAAAATGATTGCCTACCTTATGGCTGGGTTAATCCAGGAGACAGAGAAGCTTCTAGAGAAAATGAAGAGAGCAGTAATGTCATAGGCAAAGACAGTTCCAACTGTGGGGACACTCCAGAAGCAGTAAATGTTATCTGTTAATTCCAAGTCTGCTAAATCAAGGTCTATAAAATCAAGAGGTTACTTTCTTTGTATATAACAATGATTAGGGGGCTTGAGAAGTTCCCTAAGTGGACAGATTACTACGGTTGGGCCTTTTTAAGACAAAGGAGAATATGTTAGAAGTATATAGAACTATAAATGAAGAGGAAAATATACAGCCATATTTTAGAGTGGTTAGTATATTTTTATATGTATATTTTATAATGTATCTCTTTTAATTGATATTTAACTCTTTTACTGTTTTAATTCACTTGTAAACCGCCCAGAGTCATTTGTACAAGATGGGTGGTGAAGAAATACGATAAATAAAAACATAAATAGAACAAAGTTTGTTTCCCTCTCTTATTCTAGCAACAATCAGGGAAATCATCAAAGGTAAATATCAGGAAAATAAAGGATGAAGAAAAGGAATTAACACAACACTATCACCCTCATGTCCTTTTGCAAACTTCTAAGATACTTTTGGTTCAGTGGTGTTATTTAAATTAGGCAACAGCTGGTTCCAATAACTTATCTTCTTCCCCTTGCTACTTCATTTGCAATGGAACTGCAGTGCTTCTGTAAAGCACACATAGACAAGTTAAACACATTAAACAAAGTCAATCTGCTCCTGTTCACTCTTCTTCTCTCCTTCCCCCATCCCAAGCACAGAAGACAGGCCACAGTATTTATTCCCCTCCCTCACTTTGCATCCCAAAGTTAACTATAAGGGGATGGAAAGCTTTTTTGCCATCTAATAAAAACACAATTGCTTCAAGTTGTTCATTGCCCTGGCCTCCCATGATAAGAAGTCCTCTTCCTAGAGGATTTAGAAGATATTCATTGCTCAGGCTGACTAAAGCAAGTGCACAGGCTCAATGCTGGGAGACAGCATGACATTCCTTAAGAAGAAGCCTAAGAACAGTGGAAAAAGAAAGTAACAATGGATTCTCATGAACTGGACTGAACTGGCTACTCAGTATGGCTATTGGGTGACAAAGAAAGCTGCATAGATACACTGCCGAAAATCTTTTCCATTATTATTATAGTCCTCTGTATTTCTTCTGATATATTATACTAATGACATGGAGCCACTTTTCTGTGGTTAATTCCATCATGCTGCCCAGCCTCACAGGGGCAACATGAAATGTATGGAGATCTTCTCAGCTGATTATGAATCCTATAAAATCATTTTATGATAGAGATTGGTAATGATGAGGATATGGCTGTGAAATGTGAATTAGTTTCTGAGTTAGTTATTTTACAGCCATACAGTCTCATTGGTTTTGAGATTGTTCTGGTGGAGATCAGAAATAAGCACAGGAGGGTCAAATGACTGAATGAATTTGATATTTCAGTAGAATAAATGAGTTCACAGCAAGACCAAGAGTTAAGTTGGGCAAGTAAGAAGAAAGAGAAAGGGACCTAAGAATTTATTGCCATTTTGATCAGCTAAAAGATAGAGAGTATTGTAATAATAATATGGCTAAATAAAGGTGAAAAATGCAATAGATAAGAAGAGCCAAGATAAAGAGATATACAAGGAGCAAATAAAGTTACAGAATTGGGTGAAGAAAGAATGTGAACAAGCCTAACGTTGCAAAAAAGTAGCTGGTGGATACAGGCCAAAAAAGCCAAAATGAGCAAGTTGGAAACTATTATTGGTAACTACAGGGAGGAATAAGGAACCAGTTTAGATTAGTTTTAGCAACATGCATTTATTTCTGTTTTCTTTATTTGTTCATCTATTATATATTGGGCCATTTTAAAATTAGTGTTTCCCTCTTCCCATTAAAAGAAAGGGTATTGCCTTACTAAACCTTTAAGTAACAGCAACTTCATTTTTAAAATAAGTTTTTGGGTGATCTTGTTATTCACTGAGTGTAAGCTGGATTGGAAGAAGATGATGTGGTTTTAAAATTGGAGGAAGAAACATCAATAACCTGACCTATGCTGATGACACTATCCTGATAGTAAAAAATGCAAAGGATTTGCAAGCCCAGGTACTAAAAGTCAAACAGCACAGTGAAAAAATGGAACTAAAATTAAATATAAAGAAGATCAAATTAATGACAATAGGTAGAACACCCTTAGAATTGACAATAGGTAGAACAGCTTTAGAATTGACAATGAAGATATGGAAGTGATGGGTAGCTTCTGCCTTATAGGATCAACCATCAAGAGTAAAGGAACAAGCAGTCAAGAAATACGCCACAGACTAGGACTTGGGAGAGCAGCCATGTAGGCCTTGGAAAAGATATTCAAATGCTGTGAAAGCTAAGAATCATGCAAACCATGGTATTCCCTGTGACACTCTATGGAAGCAAAAGTTAGACCTTAAAGAAGGAGGATAGGAAGAGTATTTATGCCTTTGAACTTTGATAGGAGAAGACTTCTCAGAGTACCGTGGATTGCCAAGAAAACAAACCAATTGATCATCGAACAAATCAATTGAGAATTCTCAAAATGACTAGGCTTACATTTTCTTACGTCAGACAAATTATGTGAAGAAGGCAATGATTGTACCATTAGATGACCTGAAAGACCAGGTTAAGGACAGATCAAAATGGAGAAAATCTATGTGGTTTGAGTCAAAAATGACTTGATGGCACATAACCTATCATCCATCCATCCATCCATCCATCCATCCATCCATCCATCCATCCATCCATCCATCCATCCATCCATCTATCTCTATCATCTCTCCATCCATCCACACACACACACACACACACACACACATACTGTACACACACACTACAAGAACAAACCAATAATGCAATAGCTAATAAATAACTTCTGAGTAAAGGGCAAACTATTATTTTCTAATGGCCCTCTAGACTTTAAAAGTTTCTGGAAGGTCATCACAAAGGAGCTGTTTTATCTTTTAAGGGTGACTCCCTTTGGAATAATTTCCAAGAAAGGAGCAAGGATGATGGGGGAAATTCCTGGGTCATTTTAGAGTTACCAGATCTGGACTGAAAGGAAAAAAAAAAAAACCCTGGCTGACCATTAGATGACAGCAGAGATATAGAGAAAACTTTAAACCATTGCTCTGTCTAGTGGTCATCTGTTACACCGACCACCAGGAGTTAGGCACTACATGGCCAGTTATGTCCTATTTGGGATTCATCAAACGTAAGTAGCCAAATGTTATTTGCTGGGGTTTAAACTATCCTTCAGGAATTGACCTCATGGATTTTTGCATTACTACTGTATATACAATGCATTATCTTTAGGAGCTATCTAAATTCTGGCACTTAGTAATGTTGCAGGAAGGGGTACATAGAATCAATCAGAATGGTATATATAACTCATCTTCCTTTAACCTCTCAAATCAGAGAGATATGGATTTTGATTGATTGATTGATTGATTGATTGGTCACATTTATGTCATGCTCCTAGGGAGCCTAAGGGAAGGTGGACTGTATCTACCATTCAGATAGATTCTAGTGGTCATCTGTTTTTTTAGCCTAGATAGAGTAGCCTAAGGCTCTCTGAGAAGATTTGTTTGCTTGTTATGCAGCGTGAACTTCAATCAATGGGATGAAGACTTCAGTTTTAATAACAACAGAAAGCTGTGATGTGAGATAGATTGCATGCTCCCTTAACTATCACTATCCTCCAGGATTATTAGAGGATACTTTGGGGAAACTATAAACTGGTTCACAGTGATGGTGGCAACAGCTAACATTCCTTTTGTAGACATTTTATTTGATTTGGAATCCAAGCTATGACCTTCAGATTTCAATCAATCCTGCACTTACCCCACTTTTTCCTCCCTGCCTACTTTTTTCTCAATACTTTATAGAGCTTCATTGTGCTTATAATTTAGCTCAAATACCTTCCAGATACTTGGGATTATTTTACACAAGCAGTGATAAGAAAATGAATGAGTTTGTATAGTTGGCATAATGTGAAGAGAGGAAATGGTACATTTAGCTGGTTATCAGGTGATAAATTCATACTTTGTATTTCTGCAGTGATTGATGTATGCCAGGCAATCATATGCATGACCCATTTTAGTAACTTCTGCCTGAATGTAAACTATTCTTGTCAGAACTGGTAAAGGGTTGAATGCTGATACCAGAGAACAGACTGATTAGATAGATAGATAGATAGATAGATAGATAGATAGATAGATAGATAGATAGATAGATAGATAGATATTCTGCATGTGTACTTACTGCTGGTGAGATCTGGATTTAGAGATTCTGAATTTCTTAGATGTATTTATATTATTTTAGTTACTATTGAGCAGTTATGCTATGGCAGAGATGCTAATCTGGCTTGGATGGAATGTGAATTTTCCTAACAGGGCTTAAAAAGTATGAAATCTCTCATCTCCCTCTTTCTCCTTTTCATACAAATACATGAATGAAGCTCTAGTTAAAAGTATATATATTATTTACAAATGGGACAGATGTGATTCTGCATTATCCTGAAATATATTGCTTATACTCTATCACAATATAAATTAAGTATATGGCTTCTACTGCATATTGCCAAGGGTGGTTTCGAGTTTTTGCTTTTTGTGCCTTCAATTCATTTTTTGACTCTTGGTAACTGCCTGAACAAGTCCCTGCAGTTTTCTTGGAAACATTTCAGAAGTGGCTTGCCATTGACTCTTTACTAGGGCTGAGAGAGAGTGACTGGCCCAAGGTCACCCAGATGGCTTCATGCCAAAGGCAGAACTAGAACTCATAGTCTCCTGGTTTCATTCATTCATATATATACCTATACCTATACCTATGCCTATACCAGAATTTTTCAATACAATAAAAATATAAAAATTAAAGTAAAAATAAGAAAAAAAAATATAGAAAAAAGTACAGAAATCACAAAAGAAAAAAACAAAAAACAGAATTATGACTTCCACCCTTCTTTCTATCTAGTAATTGCCATCTTACTATTTCCTCTTCCCTTTTAACCCTTTGTAATCCCCAAACCATGAATCTTCAGTTCAGTCTTTTCTTCTTTCAACAAGAAGTCCATATAAGATTTCCAGTCTTTTAAAAAAGACTTTATCATTCTTTTCCCTGACCAACAGTCTCCCAGTTTCCAGTCTGGTGCCTTAACTGTCACACCAAACTGACTCTGAATATTGCCCAGTAGGCTGCATTAAATCCATCTGCTTAGGAATTTATTCTCTATTGTTGTGGCTTGTTTGTTAGTTTTTTGGTTCCTTTGCTTCTGAGGTCCTCCTTTTAAAAAGATTGGCCTGAAAACTACTGTTGTGTGGATTTGTTTCACATGATATTGACACTGAACAATTCACATGAAGCTGAACAATTTGCTCAGGCATTTACCTGCCTCTAAATAACATAGCTGAAAATTAATATCAATGTGACTAAAACCATCCCTCACATGTCAGTAATTCAGTAACATGTGAACCAGCAATTCCTTGGTGCTTAAATACTCTTTTCAAGCATTCCAAAGAATCACCATTTCCAGTCTTCCCTCTAAAAAGAAACAAAACTTAAAAAGCTATGTGAAAAATAATAATGTGTTCTTCCTGAGCTCAGTCAGGTATAATAGTTTACCACAATAAGTTCACAGTCATTGTAAATATGGGGAGAAAAGTCTTCAACATGGTCAGTAAATGAGAATCTCATGTTAAATGTTAAAGTCCAGAACATATATGTGTCTACCTGTTGGCTCATGAAAGTGGTAGTAATGGTGATAGGTTAAAACTTTTCTGTCATAAATATATAAAAATGGCTTCCATTTATTTTGAGGCTTCCAGTAATTCCACTGTGGATTTTCTATTCCATCTCTCTGGATGTGTAAACTTATTTGAAATTATATCTCAAATACAGAATGGAGACTTACAGAAGAAGAAATCATGCCATGAAATAATGAGTGACAGGTTAAGCATCCGAAAGACCTGAGTTAAAAGGAAATGTGAGCACAGTTTATTCCCCCTGGCCTCACTAAGAGTTTTCATGCAACTAATTTTAAGGGCATTACTTGAATAATATTTATGGGAATAGAAAAAGAGTTCAGCTTGCTGATGGAGCCAAGATGATGTCTGAAAATTGGTACATTTTAGCACCTCTCCTTGTAGATCTCATTAATATTTTAATGTGGAAACCCCTAAATGGCAGCATAAAACAGAAATATGGAAAATTTGCTGACAAGCACAGCTGCAAATGTAGCTTTTATAGAAATGTGTAATACAGTTACATAAACTTCAAACCTCAGACTTCATGAAGTTACCCCAAACTTCTTGCATCAATAAAATGCTTATAATACAATGTATGCAATCCATTCTTTCAGTTAAACAGTTTCAACAGTTGTGTGTGTGTGTGTGTATGTGTGTTTAATCTTATATCTGTTTAATTGAAAGAATAGATTTTGTTACATGACATTCCTGTTTGAGAAACAATTCTCATTCTTATTGTTGGAGACTGATGTTCTTTCCAAAATGCTTCTATATTTGAGATAGTACCACCCTGTTTACTTATTAAAATCCTTTATTATCATGGTGATGAAATCAGCATAGGATAAGCTTGGGCCTTCTTTGTCCATGTTTCCTTCTATAATAGCTAAAACACACAACTGTGGAAACCCAGTGACATACTGTAATAGGAAATCAGTGTAACAGTGGTAAGGTAAGGAACCTCAATATTCCCAAATAATGTACATAGTACGATAGCTATATGGAACTCTCTGTAACTAAATGGAAGAAGAGAAAAAAATGTTCTTGTTATTTAAAAAAAAATAAAGTACCTTTACATCTTATACCAGTCAAGAATAGGTCAAAGGGCTATTTCATTTCCTTATATGTGAGCTCTCATATTATTTCTCAGAAACATCTATATTTGAGACATAAAAGGTTAGTCCAAAAGTGCTTCTATTCAATTTAATATTTAATATTTAGCATTACAAGGGTAAAGTTTTGAACTTCGTCATTAATCATGCCCTTCCTGAAGTCACGTGTTGTCTCCAGTTGAAAATCAAGATGTTTCCAATCTTCCCTCTTCATAGAACATCTGATAAAGTTGGCATTTTTTTTTCTGTACTGTTTCTTGATCATATTTGGATTCCAGGAAATTCTCACACACATTCATTCCCCCCTCACTCAATTTTCTTACAAACCTCATTCTTTCATGGTTCAGTGTGTTAACTTATTCTACATAAGAGAAGCATAAAAGAGTCACCTTTCTTCTCTCTTGTGTGTTAAAGAGTTGGTCTTGATTAGAGAGTCAATTTTCTGAATTCCCAAGAATTTGCAGACATTAAAAAAAAAAGAAAGAAAAGAAAAAGGGAAAGTAATTTTCTTGGTTGCTATATACATTCAGTATGTCTGCATTGCTCAGCATGTCTGTCTGATAATATGGCTTTTTACATTCACATTGAGATGACAGGCCTTGGAAGCAGCTTTTCCCGCTTGTTGAATTTGATGTCAGAGAGTTTAATTTTAGTTGTACTTTCTATGAGTTTGATTAGTTTTATTATGTAAAGCACTTGAAATGTCATGTTTGGTGGCACAATAAAAACAAATCCCTAAGTTACAAAATAAACATTGATAAAGTTAAAATGAAAACAAACAAACAGCTATTCAGCCCGCTTTGTAGTTTATTTTAGTTTTGTGTATAGGATGACATGGACCAACAGCTTATTACAACAATGACTTGTATATCTTTCAAATGATTTCTAACTGAACTGAACAAGCTATAAAGCCTCTGTAGACAGTAAACTGAGCTTCTGAAAGTGCCCTTTTCCCTTTGGAGTTCATCTGTTTCAAACAAACAAAAAGTTATACTTTTTCAGGGACTCATAATGTATGGGGCACATCTGGAGACATGTAATCATTTTATATTGAAATTATTTTATCTCTATCCAAAATTCTCAAAGTGTTCTTTCTGTTTGGGAATGGGTAGGTGGGTGGCTTTTGATTGCTTGGTGTGAAGACAGCACTGCTACCACAATTTCACTTTGAATTTTACTCTAGAATAAACTTAGGCAATTTCAAATTACTTTAGGTATTCTTTCATTCATTTAGGAAATGTATATGGCTGTCAATCTTTGGGTAGCTTACAAAACACGTACATAAAAACAGACCAATGTAGAGCACATTGCAGTGGTCCAATTGGGATGAGATTAAGGCATTAGTGACTGTAAGCAGAGCTTCCTGAACCTTGAATCATATCACAACTGGTGCACAAAATGAATTTGTGCAAAAACCTCCTGGTCATGGCTGCCACCTGCTCCTTCAGCAGGAGCCATGAGTCCAGAATGACCTTCAAAGTGCACACCAACTTTGTCTTGGGGAGTGCCACTTCATTCAGAGTTCATGATGGAAGATATCCAGATGGGCTTGTTGAGAGTGGGGAGACTAAAACCCATATGTCTTGCTACAGTTGAGTAAAAGCCTGTTCTTTCCCATCCAGACCCTCACAGCCTCCATGCACTAGGAAAGAACTTCGGTGCCATTAATCCAGGACAGAGATTTATAACTGAGTATCATCAGTATATTGATGACACTTAACCCCATGCCAATTAATGTCCTCACCCAGCAGCTTCACATAGATATTATGTAGGAATAGGAGGAGAGTTGAGCCCTGAAGCACCTTGCAAAAAAACTTCTCCCTTCCCCCAACTCCAGCTGGAACCATCCTCAGAGGAAAGAGGGGATCTACTATAAACGGTGCCTCCTCCACCTATAGCCCCCTAAGCTAGTCCCAAAGATACCATGGTCACTGCTACTGAAGGCCTCTGAGAGTTCAAGGAGGGCTAGGATGAATATTCAGTTCCCATCCTGAGCCTCCCAAAAGAGTGATCAATGCTATCTCAGCAATACAACACAGATAATCCATTTCCTCTGAAGTTCTTTGGAGCTGCAAGCCTATCACCTCCTCAAAAACTTTCTCTAAAAAGGGAAGATTTGAGATAAGATAAAATTGTCCAGTACCATAGGATTCAACTATGACCTCTTAAGGAGAAGGCAAACCACTGCTTTTTTTTAAGCAGGCAGAACTATCCCTTCCTTGAAGGAAGCATCCACCACTGCTTGGATCCAACTATATGCTGATCCCAGGAGGCCTTAATCCATCAGGAAAAACATGGATATAAAATACATGTAACAGGACTCAGAGCCCTAAGGATCCTGTCCACTTCATTGGGACTAACAGGCTCAAATTCTCTCCCAAATAACTGAACAAGACAGTGCCTCACTCAATTATATAGGATTCTGCACAGCCAGAATCCAACTGTGAGTGACTTTATCCAACAGATGACTAACATAATCCCTACAGCAATCCTGGAAATGTTTCCCTGGCCTCTCCTTGCCCAGGTGAGATCAAGTCACCTGAAATAGAGTCACCAGCTGGCTTTCTGCAGATGCAATAAGAAAAGTAATCCTTAATAATGGTTCTTACCTGTGCTTGGTTGGATTCTTCCACTGAAACTCTAGTTATCTCTTACAGCATTTCATATCTCAGAGATTGTCTAGATCTCTGGGATTCATGTGCATAGAGAATCTGCAGGAGCATGATCTGATCTAAGGCTACCCTCACCCACTCATTCCAAACAGTGACTAATGCCTCAGTCAAGTCTTGCATCATAATTTCAGGGACTTTCCTTTGACACCCCACCAAGTCCATTAGACACCTGGGGTGAACTGCTTGATTAGGTCCTTTGTCCCTGTAGTAGGAAGAATGTTCCAAGGCTAACAAGGAATGATAAACAAGGGACTTGATGACAATATCCCCAACTCCCAGTCATGTTGCACTGTCCTAAGACAAAAAACAGATCTAACATGTGACCCCCAATGTAAGAGACTACCGATAACCTGGATAAAGTCCATGATTGCCATGGTGGTCATGGACTCCAGTGCTATTTCTATTTTGAAGCCCAGAGAAGGCAAGTTGTCTTTCAGGATAACAAGTCTGGGGAACTCCACCTCCAACTTGGCCACAAAATCAAGCAGCCCATGCCTTAGGAGAGTGCCTGCTGAGCGTCCCCACCCTGCATTAACTCAACCTGCCACAGATCTTGAATGTCAAACTCTGCAGATTAAAAGAACACATATTCAGTGCTATTTCATGTATTTCCTGGTAAGACCAGTTGAATGCTAAACAATAAGTGGATTATTCAGCCTGCTGTAATTGTTCAGTGCAGTGTAAGTCTTAGATTTTGGTTTGATGGGTTATATCAGTATGACTCTAAGTGATTAAAGATTGCACAAAGACAATTGTCTCCTGCTCCCTACTGCATAAGGCTGCCACACCTCAGCTGGGAAAAAAAAAAAAAAACACCCTCAAATCTTTTGTGGCCATCTAGTAGTCATCCAGATTTATATAGCTCAGATCTGATAGCCCTAGAAAAAAATTGATAAAGAACAGAAGTGACAGAACTTTCTTTTTCATGGATTGTAAGAAGTCAGTTTTGTCTGAAAATGGGGCTACCTCTGTCATCAGTATCAAATGTATTAAGTAGTCAATTTCCTTGATAACATCTAGTTTTAGGATTTCACTAAAATGTGGAAAGTTGAGGTCACTGAGAGATGAGTACCTGGCAGTAAATGCTTCTTTCTTAAAAGGTCAAATCTTTTAACAAAATGCAGCTAAATGGTGAGAAATGTAGGATTCTGCATTTAAGGGGCAGGGGGGGGGAGCAGATGTACAGGCACAAGATATGTGATACTTGGCTTGGCAGTCATACTTGTGAGAAGGATCTGGGTGTCCTGGTAGATCACAGTTCAAACATGAACCAGCAGTGTTCTGCAGCTGCCAAAAGAGCCGATTAAATTTTGGGCTGCATCAACAGAGGTATAACTATCACATGAGAAGTGATAGTTCTGTCAGAGCTCACCTGGAATACTGTGCCTCGATACAAGAAGGACATGAAGAACTGGAAAGAGAGAAGAAGAAGAAGAGGAGGAAGAGGAAGAGGAAGAGGAAGAAGAAAGCAACAAAGATGGAGAGAAGCTTGGAGGTTAAATTCTTCTGAAGAACGTTTAGAGGAAGTGGGTAGAAGGCAAAGGGGTGTTAGCAGTGTGCAAATACCTGGAGGGCTGTCACAAGAAAAAGGTTTTTCTCCAGAGCTCCTGAAGATGGAACAAGAATCAAGTAGGCAGAAGCTTTGCAGGGAGAGATCCAAACTTAAATTAAGAATCAATTTCCTGACCCAGAGAGCTATTAGATAGTGGAACAGCCTGCCTCCTATAGTTATGGATACTCCATCACTGGAGGTTTTCAAGCAAAGTTTGGTTGGAGGGTTCCTGCCCCAGCCAGGGGTTTGGAGAAAACCTCCAAGGTCTTTTCCAAACAATCATTCAATGATTCTGTGTTTCTATAATTCCATTTTCAAAGAACCCATTCAGCATTAAGAAGTAATCAAGAATCAGCAGCTTACCCAGTTCCCCACAATTCAGTGAAAGCCTAAGGATGACATCAGTTCATACCACCATCCACAGTGTCATTTCCAGATCAGGGAGCACAAGGGAAGCAATTATAATGAGATAAGGAAATGCAGGATGGATAGGAAAAAAACCACTAAGGCTGTACAGCACTTTGGATTCAAGACAATGGTGCTTCAGACTATGCAGGTGTGCAAATATAGCAGTAACAGTAACTCCTTAGATGAAAGGAATGTTTTCCCTGGGGCACTCAGCTGCTAAGGGCAATTGCATGATCCTGGGAAAAGATGCAGCTGCTTTCAAGAGTTGCAGACAAGGGCTTTTGTGCTCCTCTGTGCTCCAAAGGACCCCTCTCTGTGCGTGCACTACAGAACCTGAAGCTCTACATAGCTTTAGCTATCACAACAGAAATTCTTTCCCTGAGTTCTAAATGGAGGAGGAAGAGGTGGAAATGGCTTTTTAAAGAAAGAATAAAAAACAACGGGTGTGATGCTATTTTGTATGTCTGCTTTCAATAGCATATAATCTATCAATGCACCCTGAAAAATTAGGGAAAGTTGTAAATCAAGTAAGAGAACAATTAGATCCAAAAGCAGTGGCAAATAGAATAACTTGTAGCATCAGATTAAGAATTTTGGGGTAAAGCAAACCTCCTAGGAGAAATTTAGAAAAGGAAATTTGCAGCAGTCAGCTCCACACATCCATGCTGAATATTTATATTGTCTGCATTAGACAATGTGCTTGAAAACACCAGTGGAATTAGTAAATCATGTGTGAATGTATCATCTGCTAATTGGGCACCTCTCACTGAAAAGCCAAGCTGTACTTTTTAAAAGGGGCGGGGTAAGTAGTGATAATTTTAGACACATGCTTTAAAAGACTGAACTACACAAAATGCTGAATGCATAGTTTAAAATGCCGAACTAAAATGTGAATTTCTTGGGGAAAGGATTACATCAGGAGGAATGGAACAAAGTTATTTTATTTATGGGTGTTTACTTCACCGCTAGAGAGGTAAAAGAAATCCATCACCAGCTTCTTTTACTGTAAAATATCATAATCTGCAAAAATGGGTTCTGCTGCAGCACAGATGGCAGAAAGTTTTGCGAAAAGGAGGGGCCCTTTGGGAAAGGTGCATAAAAACTGTATTTATGAAAGTTGAATAAAAACATACACCAGGGCTAAATTGTGTTTAAATAAAAAGTATACTATGGATGATGTTTAAAATATATTAATCTGAATGTGAGAAAGCATTTATTACAGACAAAAATATATAGTCACAAACATTTCAGTGGAAAAAGAGATTGTGGACCAGTACATACAACATCCATATGACAGTAAACGTGTATTCTCAAAGTGCGGGTGTATGTATAGACAAAGGCAAAGACGAAGACGAAGACGAAGACGAAGACGAAAAGACAATTATTCACTCATTCACTGGGATGATACCATAACAGTGAAAGAACCAGGATTTCCACTAATTTACATATACTGATGTAGAATACTCAAAGTTTTTGATAGAGAGTGGAGGAAAAAAAAGGGGGGGAACACTATCAACATTTCAGTATAAAAAGGGACACCAACGACATTTCAATAAATAGTTCAGTAGACTAAAGAAAGACGAATGTGAAACAATAAGATCATAATATATATTTATGCACTGAATAATCACATACTACAACAAAAGGTGTTTGTTTTTCCCCCTTCATCTCACTCACCTTGTTAGTGCCCATGATGCTTGAAAGGCAGGCTTCAAATTGGGCAGCTGTTCTCAACATGTGGACTCAGAACAAGTGGTTCCAGGGGGAACCAGATGAAAGCTCTCAATGTGCTTTTCCTCTCCCAACTGGCTATTTTTCATCAGAGAAAGAAAATATATATTTCTGGCTTGCAGGAGCACTGGGCATGGTGGTGCACATTAATATGGGTCCACTTCTTTTAGGCTCTTGTTCTCCAAAGTGATAAAGCGAAGGGGACAATACTGCATGGAGAGGTTTACTTGCAAAGATTCTGTTGTTAGAATAGAAAACCTCTGTTCAGTAATTTCCAAAGCAAAATAATGTTTGGCTTAAGGAAAAAAAAATCCATTTTAAATGGTCTGAGTTGCTATCCAAGGCTCAGTTCCTCACCCCTGACTTGCTTAGAAACATCTGAGAACTTTGATCTTTGCAACCCCCTTTGAGAAACAGACCTGATCTTTATTTTTTGGCCTATGTTAATGATGTTCTGACCTAACATCTGCTTTTGAACTTCTTCCACATTTTCATTCTCTGCAAAAAAACAAAACAAAACACCAAAAAGGCTTCTGTTTTTCTACTTTACTCTCAGGTTGCTTGAGAATTTCTTTCACATTTCTCTTGATAGTCCTTTTGAGCTTAGTTTATTGTTGAAGGTGGTGAATGGCACAAGTGCTGCTGGTGGTGGTTTTGGTAATATGTTCTGTACTACTGAAGATTCTCTGGCTGCCCAGAGTTTAAGTCCATTGGGAGGGATTCATTTTTCCTTTGGGTTTTACTTAACGTAACCATGAAAGCTACAGTCTACCAGAGATTTGTTTGCACAGAATATTTACACATACATCTTGGCAAATTCAACAGTGGTATAGTCCACCCATGAGATTTTTTCCAGAATGCTTTTTCCTGAAATTTTTTTTCAAAACCTCCTTTTTCCCCTTACAAAATTGGGTGAGAACAGATAGAAGAAAATGCAGAAGATTGTCTTTGGCATGGCAGAATATCGAAGTACAGTTAATATTTAGGGATGAATATTTTGATGGAAATATTAACAAATATTGAAATAAATATTTGGATATACATTTGTATGCCAACTATTCTAAGTTGCAGATTAACGCAGGGATGGGACAGAAACACTTTGTGAAAATGTCATAGAAAGGCAAAGGCTGATTTTTTACATCTTTACTTTTTCTAGGAAATAAATCCCAACTGAACCCAGAAAATCTACTTCTAAATAAATCTACATAGGATTTCAATAAATTCCAGGAATATGGAGATGCCTGGGTCCATACCTGCTGTGGGACACATTGGTATCTCCACAAAAATTCCATGTAGTCAGACATTTCAGCATAGGTTGAACTTCACAGATATTTAGGGCTAGTTTATATTGTACCCCAAACTAGGTCATTTGTCATATAAGGTAAAACATATCATCACAGAAAATTCTAATGGAGTTCAAGGACTTCCTGAGGAGAAGGTAGAAGAACACAAGATACATTTTGGCACAATACTACTATAAACTGTGTATCATTGTAGATTACAGTCAACTGCATCATCCCTGGTCCATCCTAGACAGGGCTAATTGCATTTAAACAGCAACACCTCAAGAGTGATCCTTTGGTGAAAAGGATGCAACAAAGGAATGGATGAAAGCAAAGTAGTGAAATAAAGTGATACATAGTATGAAAAGGAATTAACTATACGTGTGTATCAGTATAGAAGTGGTTTAATTAAGTAATACGAAACAATTCACCAAGTTGAATTAATATTGCTGAAGCAAAACAAACGAGAAGAATCAAGAATGTAATAATTCAGCTTGTCAGCAACAATCCATTCTAAAATTTAGGAGAATGTATTGTCTGCCATATATAAAATAGAATAAATAATTATTTTAGATATGGGAAATAATACATTCCCCTAAATTAAGTTTAGTTAGCCACAAACATACACAATACACACAAGTATGGGTATGTGTATTTGTATGTGTTTGTGCACACACATCAAATCCAACAGCAGCCTTGTTCAAACTATTTCAGGGTGCCTCTAAATTTCAACCTCAGTTTCAACTGGCTCATGAATAAAAGCTTTTTTGAGTGAAGATAAGCATAAATAAATACACGGCAGGTGTCATGAGTACTGATGGCGAGCAGGAGGGGGCCTCTATCCAGGGGGGGAAATGCATGTGTAGTATTGAGGAGTTAAACAGCCATTCAAAGAGACACAGATCAGACCTGCCCTAACTTTTGGGGTTTATCTGTCTGGGTTTTTCCCACGCTTCTTCAGTTTGTTAGGATTCTGTCTTATGTAGTAGTAATAAACAATAGAGACCTACTCCTCATCTCAGCGTGATTCCTGACTGTTAGGACATCAATCCTAGCAAACTGCTACTCCCATTGAAAGAGGGAGGAACAAAGAAAAATAAAGGAGAGACATTTGGAAAATGTCTTCGGAAAACCAGGAAATTCGGCAAGTCATCCAACAATTGGCAGCAGCCCTGCAACAACACCACCAACATGTAGATCTCCAGATCAACACATTACAAGCAGCCATGCTACAGCAGTTACAACAACCAGCTCCGATTAACCCACAAATGGTGCCAGCAGCAGCAGCAGCTCCACCAGTAGTCTTGAGATCCCAGGGCAGTCTACCAGAGAAGTTTGGAGGAGAAGCAGGACGGTTGAGAACCTTTCTCACACAGTGCACAATGTTTTTCGACAGCAGACCGGCAGAGTTTCCCACAGACAGAACCAGAGTCACCTTCATTCTAAGTCTGCTAAAGGGACCAGCAGCCAAATGAGCTATTCCCATGGTGGAGAACAACGACCCAATTCTCAACAACTACCAGAATTTTCTGGCAGGGTTCCGAGCACACTTTGACGACCTGATCAGAGAGGTCACTGCCAGCTGGGAAATTCGGAAGCTCAAGCAAGGCAACAAGAGAGTGGGAATCTACATTGCTGATTTCAAGCTGTTAGCAGGAGATCTGGACTGGAATGAGAGTGCCTTGAAAGACCAATTCAAACAGGGGCTGGATGAAGAAATTAAGAATGAATTAGTGTGCCAGGGAACACCAGCTACCCTAGAAGCCTTATATCAGTTGTCTGTGGTCATAGATGCCAGGCTAGAAGAGCTCAGACAGATGCAGCCAGGGAGAGGCAGGGGCCTCAGGTCGCTTCCAGGATTTCCAGCTCTCTCCGCAGCATCTCTTTACTCAGGACCAGAGGAGCCAATGCAGATCGGGGCAAGCAGGAGGCTGACTTCTGAGGCTGAGAGACAGAGAAGGAGAGAGAGATCCCTCTGTTTCCACTGCGGAGTCCAGGGGCACATGGTGAGAGCTTGCTCAGTGAGAAGCCAAGCAAATTCCGTAAGAGCCCCAGGGCAAGCACTGAAACAAGAGCCACCTCTGCCTCTACTTCCAACCAGGGAAACTCTGTCGGTCTCCCTCCACAGAGTTCAGCAGGGAGACCATCAATCAATTAAGGAGGGCTCATTCTGAGGATTCCAGGCAATCCTTTTACTACTTACCAGTAATAATGCATGTAAACCCAGAGCACCAGATCAAGCTAGAGGCCCTCGTGGATTCCGGAGCTTCCACCAATTTTATTGATGTACAGAACATACAAGACTTCAACATCCTGACCATAGAATTGCCACGTCCCATAGAAGTGGAGACCATTGATGGCCAGCCCTTCAAGGCAGGGCCGATTAGAAGGTTCATAGAACCTTTGCACCTAACAATGAGAGACCACACTGAGTGGATCCAACTTTATGTTACGGCATCACTTAATGTGCCTATAGTCCTGGGCACACCTTGGCTGAAGATCCACAACCCATTGTTGAACTGGACTACGGGAGCAATCTCCTTCCCAGCTAAGGAATGTCAGCACCACAAGATTCAAGCTGCTCTCCTCTCTCCAGCAACCAATGCAGTCACGGAAGCAGGGGGGGGGGGGTCCAGTTGGCAGCCAAGTATGCAGATTTCACAGACATTTTCAGCGAACAAGAGGCCACAGCACTACCCCCCCATAGGGACTGTTATTGCACCATTGAGTTGATACCAGGAGCCAAGATTCCAGCAAGGAAACAATATCCCATGTCCCCCAAGGAACTAGCCACCTTAAAGGATTACTTAGATTCTAATCTTCAAAAGGGTTTCATCCGACCATCTACTTCCCCAGCGTCTGCTCCTACCTTCTTCGTACCAAAGAAGCCTGATCCGTTGGCACCTGCTAACCAGGAGGCACCCATGAGAGTGGTGCATGATTTCAGTTCCCTCAAACTCACAAAAAAAGAAAATTATCCCATGCCGATAATATCTGATCTGCTGGATCGCTTACAGAAAGCACACATTTTTACTAGGTTGGACCTCAGGAATGAGTACAATCTGATCTGGATGAAAGAGGGGCATGAATATCTGACTGCCTTCGACACCAGGTTTGGTAAATTTGAGTACCTTGTTTTGCCCTTTGGCTTGTCTAATGCAGGAGCCATATTTTCCCGATTTATGAATCAAATTTTCTCTGATTTACTAGATAAGTATATGGTCATTTATCTAGATGACATATTAATTTTCTCTGAGGATGCTACAACTGATCTAACCCATGTATGTAATGTCTTACAAAGACTGAGAGAGAACAAGCTGTTTGCCAAGCTAGAGAAGTGTGCCTTTGATTTAACTGAATTACATTTCCTGGGCTATAAAGTATCAACAGAAGGCATATCCATGGATCCTTCTAAGGTCCAGGCAATTCTGTCTTGGCAACCCCCCCCCCCCCCCCGCCCCCGAAATGTGAAAGATGTACAAAGGTTCCTAGGGTTCTGCAATTTTTACAGGAGGTTCATAAAAAAAAAAATAGGGACAGGGCTAAACCCCTCACACAGCTTTTGAAGAAAGGATCAAAATTCATTCGGGGGGAGAGGGAGCAAGCAGCATTCTGAGAATTCAAGCAACTCTTTGCATCCCAGCTGCTGTTAAAACACCCTGATCCCACGAAGCAATTCATAATGCATTCAGATGCTTCCAATATTGCCATTGGGGCGGTGTTATTGCAATATACAAACAAAACCGAGAATACATTGCTTCCTTGTGCCTTTTTTTCACACATGCTCTCACCAGCAGAGAGAAACTATGATGTTTTTAACAAGGAGTTGCTAGCAATTAAAGCAGCATCCCAAGAGTGGAGGCACTGGCTAGAAGGTGCAGCCTTTCCTGTGAAAGTTTGCACCGATCACAAGAATGTACAGCTTCTACAAAACGCCAGATGCCTCACCCCATGCCACATCAGATGAAGCCAGTTTTTCTCCCATTTCAATTTTGTTATTTCCTATGTGGGAACAGCAGAACTGTTTGGCAGATGCCCTGTCTTGATCCATTCAGGCAACCCCTGCTACTCACCAGGAGGTACGGGCTACTATATTACAACCTCACAACTTTGATCAGTCTATGAGAGAGAACCAGACAGAGATTTTAGCAGCAGGCAGACAAGCAGAGGACCTATTTACAAGAGTTAGGGATCAGCAGCAACAGGACCCATATGCCAGGGCCAGGATGGATGACCTCCAGAGGGACCCACAAGACACTGCCTCCCCATTTAATGTGGAGACAGGAATCCTCCGGCATAGCAGGCGATTATACATTCCCCCCTCATTGAGGGAAGAAGTACTGAGACTTTGTCATGACCATCAAATGGCAGGCCACGGAGGTGTTTTCAAAACTCTCCATAGAGCTCTGAGAGACTACTGGTGGCCTAAGATGACTGCAGACATAAATGGCTACATGGCTTCTTGTCATACCTGTAGACAAGACAAGCCTCTCCCAGGGAAGCCCACGGGACTCTTGCAACCCCTACCCACCCCCAGTCAGTCTTGGGATACAATCTCCATGGATTTCATCACTGATTTACCCCCGGTCCAGGGGCTGACTTCCATACTAGTGGTGGTGGACCTTTTCACTAAAATAGTGCATTTTATTCCTTGCATGGGCCTCCCATCTGCGCAAGCCACAGCACAGTTGTTCATGGACCATGTTTTTAGGTATAGAGGCATGGTAAATCACTTGGTGAGTGACAGAGGCCCTCGGTTCACTTCCAGGTTCTGGAGGGCGCTTTTCCAGTCATTAGGGGTCCAGATCCACCTATCATCATCACATCATCCAGCTAGTAACGGGCAAGCTGAGAAAATTAACCAATGGTTACAGCAGTATCTCAGGTGTTACTCCACTTATCAGCAAGACAATTGGCCAGCCCTGCTCCCCATGGCAGAATTTACATATAATAATTCTGTGCAGTCCTCTACCAAGATGTCTCCTTTCCAAACACTCTACGGGGTTAACCCTCCGGTGTTGCCCACCTCCTACCAACAGGGAGCTGTTCCAGCCGTGGCTGATTTTCTTAAAGAGCAACAAGCCACACAGGAGTTGTTAAAGGAGCAGCTGAACAGGGCAAAGAGTGCTTACAAGAGAGCTGCAGATGCTCACAGACAAGAGGGGCCAGCGATTGTGGTAGGAGACAAAGTGTGGCTCTCTACCAAGTTTTTGACCTCTACCAGACCCTCCAAGAAGTTGGACTCTAAGTTTGTGGGCCCTTTCACTGTGGGCCCTTTACAGCAGATAAATCCAGTGGCTTATTGCTTAAAGCTGCCAGCATCCATGAAAATCCATCCAGTCTTTCACAGAGGCTTGCTAGCCAAAGACCCTCCCCCAAGTACCTTGCAATCGCAAATACCTCCCCCCTCCAGTAATTGTGGAGGGGGAGGAAGAATATGAAGTTGAGGAAATTCTGGACTCTAGGAGGAGGGGAAGGGGCATCCAATATTTCATACACTGGAAAGGGTACCCTGACGAAGAGCGCACGTGGGAGAATGCCAGAGATGTGCATGCACCAATGCTGGTTCATCGATTCCATCAGCTTTTCCTTCACAAACCCAAGCCTCGCACTCTACCAGAGATTGCTCACTTGACTGAGCAAGCAGAGGAATCCCAAGCAGAGGAGTTTGTAAGTTTGCAGTTTCCACCCCTGCCTGAAGCCTTGACACCAGTAACAGAGGGGGGGTGGAACTGCAGCCCTCCACCTCGGGCTTGCATTTCCCAGGGGGGAGGGGGGACGACTCTTCTAATTATCTAGCTATTTTCCACCAGCAGCCACCTGGGCCAGAAGCATTATCAGACCTGGAGCACTGATTCGTCCTTGGAGGAGTTTTCCTTTGAAGACTTTCCATCGTTGCCCAGTTCCCATGGGAGCTTTGAGGGGGAGATGGACTCTTATGAGACCTCTGGAAGTGAGGGGGCTGAAATGGAATGTGAATCTGGAGGGGAGGGTGATGTCATGAGCACTGATGGCGAGCAGGAGGGGGCATCTATCCAGGGGGGAAAACACATGCATAGTACTGAGGAATTAAGCAGCCACTCAAAGAGACACAGATCAGACCTGCCTTAACTTTTGGGGTTTATCTGTCTGGGTTTTCCCACGCTTCTTCAGTTTGTTAGGATTCTGCCTTAGGTAGCAGTAATAAACACTAGAGACCTACTCCTCATCTCAGCATGATTCCTGACTGTTAGGACAGCAGGCATCCTTATACATCCCATCACTTTTTCTATAATCCAGTGTTTCTCAACCTTAGTACTCAGGACCTCAACTCCCAGAATCCTCCAGCCAGAATTCTTGAAGGTGAAGTCCATACATCTTAAAGGTGCTGTGGTTGAAAAACACTGCTACAAATCAAAAGGAAACAGCAGTTTTGGAAGTAGAGTTGAAAAATAATCTTCCCTTTTGTAAGGAAGATTTTCCTTGCTCCAAACTGAGGTTAACGAGGAAAGTCCTGTCATTCTTCTGCAGAAGAATTTACATTTCTTTGTAACATGACAGCCTTCCCTAGCAACAAAGCTAAATTTAACCTCTCCAACAATTGTTACATTACAGTTCTCCAGTCTCATGGCATATTTTTAAAATGTACTGTGGTTTCTCTTTCTGCAACTGTTCATACTTGGTTGCCCTTCCAATGTGAATATTTCTGAAATATTTGAGGAAAATCCCTCCAGCTATTTTGGAGCTATGATAGCATGAATACACAGAGACATACAGTATTTACCCAATGTAACAAAAGCCTGTAGCCTGGGTTTTCTTTTAAACATGGATCAGTTACAGACAACCAAACTTTAAATATTCCAAATTTATCATGGGTTACCTTGCAAATCTGTAAAACAGGTTCTAGCCCTAAAATTTCCCTTTCTTCATTAAAAAAAATCACTGTGAGGAAAAAAAAAATGCATAGTTTCAGTGTTTTTTTTTCCTTCCAATTGGGGTGGTAGAAATAGTCAAGAGTTTGTGGACTTCAATTTATTTATTTATTTGTAGTTTTCATGAAATATTTATCATAATATATTGCCTTGTATGATTCTCTTTGGAAAACAATTCAGATGACATATGAATCTGTCCCATTTAAAATTACTGGAAGTAAAGTAGAGATTATGATAAACATGGGTAGCAATGCTATCATGAATTGTATTTCTCAAGGGCAAATCATAATTTTGGGATTATTCTGAAGAAAATCTATCAGTGGCAAAACTACCTCTGCAAAGTCTGACTTTTAAAATCAGTACTTTTCCACTGACCAGTTTATCTTTTTCCTCTCCTTTTTGAAGAGATCAACTAAAGAAATAGCTGTTCTAATTAGAAGTAAAACAGATGTACAAACATATTTTAACTATCTATTAAATAACTGCTGAATTGTTATACTCCTGTTGGTTCCCTAATGAAAACTCAGTGGATTACTGTGGGTTTCTAAAAAGCCTTCCTCTGCAAAAACACAAGGAACATTTGCATTTTTCACCTTGTGCACATTAATTATAATTCCTTTTTGTTTAATATACACACACACACACACACACATATATACACACACACACATATATATATTCCTCAGTTTTATACCTTTGTCTTTCCCTACTTGTTTCTTCACAGAAAAGGGATGACAATGTTCTGACTTCCATTAAAAGAAAGGGAGAGAGCAAGCCATAATGGACATATAAACAGATCGTGTGACATTCATTCATGTCAATCAAGGTTGAGTGATATCAACTGAGAAATAAAACAGGCAGACACCTTTGGCTGTGAAAGTGAAATTACTTGAAAGATTGTTTTTCTTTTTTTCTTTTAACCTCTGGTCCAGTTTGTTTTGGTTGTGTTTTTAAACTTTATTTGTAAAAAGGACTTTAGTTCTAGAAGTTATGACTTGCTGTTGCAGGAAAGAAAAGTCAAAAGCCCATTGGGCATGTGCAAATCCTTGTCTTGGGCTCAATTTATAGACGCTTATAGGGCCAAACAATGGCCTTTATTTTTCAGCAATAACTGGTACAGGAGTAATGAACTAACTCTTTCCTCTCTGATGCCACAGATCAGGATAAGCACCACTCAGCCACTCAGAAACTGTGTGTTACATGTTTTTGGAAGTTGTCTGGCCCAAGATCCAAACACATCTCCACTAACTTACTGTACCTCTCTGATATCACCCAGTAAGGGTCCCATAAGAACAAAACATTGTCATATAGGAAAATCCTGTTGGAAATGGGGTGAATTGTTATTCCATGCAATGGAACTGAGATGAAAGGACTTTTTTCCAAAAAATAAAAAATTCCCAGGTTGTTGTTGTTGTTGTTGTTGTTGTTGTTTTTAAAAAAGGCATATGGTAATCTCTGCCTTTCTCAGTGTCTGTGTCTGTAATGGTATGTGGGAAAGACCTTGGGAGATGGGGAAAAGTGATGTTGCCTAGGCAATGGTCAGGTAAGAGACAACATAGCCCACAGCTGCAAAGGGTGGGGCAAGAGGTTCAGAAGGGACCCTCCCTAGTTTTTCAGGCTGTAAAGGAGATGATAGGAGAATAATATTTTCAGGCTTGCAAGATTGATATCAGCCTTACCAGGTAGACCAGATAGGAAATACAACCAGATAAGCTAATTCTACTTTATTGTAAAGCTACAATAACAGAATCTTGAAAGTCTGAAAGTATGATTCTCCCCCCATCTCCTTTACACCCCCCAAAATTAGGGAGGGTCCCCTCTGAGCCTCTGGATCTGCCCATTTTGCAGCTGTGGGCTATGCTATCTCTTCTCTGACCATTCCTGAGGCAGCATCTCTTCCCCCATCTCCCCAGGTCTTTCTCACACACCATTACAGTCTCTCTCTTATGCTTATTTTAAAGCACAACCTAAAAAAACAAACAAACAGAGGATTTATAGACAGAAAGGAATTGGTGCTTGTATGGGTAGGAGGGAAACAAAGCAGTGGAATCTACCAATCAGGGCCATGTACAAAACACCTCACTGCCATAGCCAAGGAAAAGATGGAAATCTGGCCAATAAAAGAGAGACCTTTTTCTGTGATGGCCCCCCACCTATAGAATTCCCTTCCCAGAGAGGTTTGACTGGTGCTCACCTTAGGATCATTTCAGTGTCAGGTGAAGACCTTTAAACAGATTGTATTTTAATCTGTAATGTTTTAGATTTTAAATGACCACCTGCTCTATATATTTCTATTCCAATTGTATTTATTAGTGTGTTTAGTAGTATACTTTATTGTCAACTGCCCTGAAAGCATCAGCTACTGGGTGGTTTGAACATTTTAATAAATAATAATGAAATTAATAATAAAAATAATAAATAAGTAAATTTCATAAATTTATTGATTTCTCATTTATGAGTAGATTTCATTATAAGCCATTTCATTTCCAGCCAGGTTCAGCATAGAAGACAAGTAGTTTAAGGTTGCTGTGCTAATGAGATCTAAGTCTCATCCAGTCTGATGGGACTTACTTCAAAGTGGCCCATTGTTTCCTTTTGGGGATCATTAGAATGTAACATAGGAAGATTTGTGCTGGATCAGACCAAAAGCTAACTCAATCACCCATTTTGTTCCCACATTGGAAAGCCTATAAGCAGGACATTAGTCTTTGATTTTTATCCTCCATGAATTTGTCTCATGTCCTTTTTGCATCTTCCAGAATTAGTGGCTGTGACACCATCTTGCAGTAGCAAATTCTACAGATTATCTAGGTGATGTATGAAGAAAGACTGTCTTACATCTGCCCTGAATCTCCCACCATTCATTATCACAGGACTCTGACTTCTATTAACAAGAATGGAAGAAGATGGTCCTCTTCATTTTCTTTGCACGATGCATAATTTAGTTCCTAAAAGTGTTTCAGTATATAAAGTTATGTGCTCCATTGTGCATAAAACGTTCTACTCTGGCTAGAGAGTTTTGTGCACAAGAAGCTGACCAGCAACGCCAGTTTGGAGGCTGCAGTCAGTATTAGAAAGCGAGAAAGGTGGAGAAGTTCTAAACCATTTCTTCTCACCCATTTTCATATCAAAAAGTATGTTGCACTGTTCCTCATCTATTTGTTCTTTCATTTTGTACCTCTCCTGCCCAGTAATTATGATTGCCCATAGATAAAATAGAGACCACAAATGTCGGTGGAAAGGTAGATACTTCGTTCTTTTATAACCCAAATTTAAGGGCCTGTTTGGAAGTTTATTTAAAGTAGGTTTGTATCATTAAAATGCTGAGGAAAGAAGGAAATACATTTTTACAGTAGATATGAAACTTTGGAGGCAGTGCTGCCATCCACACCAATCTCTTCTTCTTTGGCTAGTCTGACTCTTAACAAGGAGAGGGATTCAGTGTTATTTAAGCAAACATGAAACAGTTACTTTCAGAAAGTGACTGAAGCCAGAAAGAGGGACAAGTTGTTCTGAATATTCAATTCAGATTACAAATGCATTTATCTCATTCAGTCAAAATGAGGGCATTGCATACAAAGCTCTAGGTCAGGATGCTAGGACTACACAAAGCAGGAGTTCACAAGGCAAGCAACTGTGGCATACCTTCACCCAATTCATATAGAACATTTACCATATTGCATAAGGGGATCTTTTACAGTTGGTTTCCATGCTCATCCAATGGCGTGGAGGATGCTGCAGCAAAAAAGCCAAACCATATGTATTGTAATTAAGTAATAAGAGAAGCATCTTGCTGATTTTAATCTGGCCGATTAAAAATCCAGTCTCTTCTTAATGTTTTTTCTTCTCACATAGAGACTGGGAAGAAAATCATGGAAGGGATCATTGATCCTGTGGTTGGCTATACACACACTTTAATTTAATGCATCCCTCATCAGGCATAGTTTGAAACCTTAGGACTATGAAAGCATGATGTATTTTGTACAAAGTTATATTGCCCAAATGACATATTCTCCAAATGGTCTGTTTTCACCCTACCATACCCATAGAATAAATCCAGGGTTTGTATCATTTACCTGTCAGCCCTAGAAATGTGCCAGTTAAGAAGTCCAGTCATGCTTGTAATAGCCCAGGATCCTCATATCCAGCCTGTTCATGCAGCCTTCCTTGGAATGTCACTGTGAAAAGGCACACTATGTCATTACATAGGCATTCCAAAAGTGCCATCAGAGCAAAATCTTGTTGGGGAGAATATAACATTTCAGCTATATATTGGGTAGTTTTAAACTTTTTTGTTGAAATCCCTAACTTGTCTCATCAAAATTTCCAACCTTCCTTAATTTGGATTCCCCCTGCAAGCAAGCAAGCAAGCAAGCAAGCAAGCAAGCAAGCAAGCAAGCAAGCAAGCAAGCAAGCAAATAACTCTCCTAATTTGTAAGAGATGGGTGTCCTAACAGTCAGAAATCATGCTGAGACGAGGAGTAGGTCTCTAGTGTTTATTACTGCTACATTAAACAGAATCCTAACAAACTGAAGAAGCGTGGGAAAAACTCAGACAGATAAACCCCGAAAGTTAAGGCGGGTCTGATCTGTGTCTCTTTGAATGGCTGCTTAATTCCTCAGTACTACGCATGCATGTTCCCCCCTGGATAGAGGCCCCCTCCTGCTCGCCATCAGTACTCATGACATCAGGGTACTGAACAAAGATGGTGTCAAGCATCACAGCAGCTTTTCTGTAAGGACCTTATTTTAATAAATCATTATTAAAATTATTTCTTATGCCAAGTAGTTTCAACTTTGGAAGCATTAAACTGTCCTCTTTATCTTGATCAGTAACAGCCTGATTTTACAGCTTGAGCATTTCAAAATGAGTCCATCTACTTTCTGCAGTGTGGATTTTGTTACATAAAATGGATGCCCACTAATCATATGTTGTATGAGAGCAAAGAACTGGTAAACTTGCTCCAAATGTACAGTCGCATAATGAATCTAACAGAATTGCCTCTTGCTCATATTTGGAAGATGCAGATCTTCTCCTCCATCTCTTTTGGCAGACATTTAAATCTAAGCATGTGATCAAAATCCCACCAAGGTCAATTTGATTTGCTCTCTCTCTCATTGACCCCTTCAATTTGCACTCAATATATGTGAAGGCTAAGAATATCTGGAAAGGTAGCACACAGCTATTAAAAGACACACTCTAGATGCATTCACACTTTCTTTTGGTTATTCTTGCATAATCCAAGTCTGATATGGGTAGCTCTGCTAATACTTGAGCAAATATTTATGTTAAGATGTGCTCCTCTCTAACCTTTTCCCCAACTGACATGAGAGTACTTGAAACCTGAATAAAGGCCATAGCTATTAAGTCTTTGTGCAATCTATTGTACTTGATCAGACAGTTTATGTGCTGGGCAGCCTTGAAAATATACAGCTTCTCTTCTGCCAGACTCTCATGCTGCTATACACAGCTACTCATTATTGTTAAAGAAGAATAACCAAGCTGCATCTATCACAGAGGTTTAACAGCCATATCGTCAGCCCAAAAGCAATGTAAACAAGCCAACACCATTTGAGTAGAATGCCACAATAAAGGATAAGAGTCTAAACGCAAACTTAGCAATTTTGGTAGACTCAGAGCACATTTTTTATTATGGAGTCAAGCTCACCTTCCAGGGTTTTGAAAAATTAGATGACTGCCACTACATCCATCTAAAAGGAAGCAGAGTAAAGGGTAAGTTCCTTCTTGGCATACTGTACATTCATTTTAATAGTGAAGACTTTCTCAACTTGTCTCGCATAATGGTCCACAGGGAGCCAGCAAAGGAGGGGCAGATGGCAAAATATATGTGACAGTGTAATCATGCAAATGCCCTGATTTACATACTGCTATCTGATGTCACAACACAAGTATGATGATGTCATTCTTTTGATGTCATTGTGGTTTGCAGCAGACACCAATGTGCCTGTCCAGATGTGATTTGAATGCAATTTCAGATTCTCCAGCCAGCATGCTGGCTGGAACTTTGGGAGCTCAAAGTATTTGTCTCAAAGTATATGGAAGACACTAGATTGCAAAAGTATGGAATTGAGAATTCTTGTTGTGCAGTAACAGAACATAGCAAAATATTTTGTCTTCACATCACCATGTCTTTATTTAAAAGGGAGCTCTTTTCTTCTCATGAATAGGATTCCACCACTCATATCTTTGACCGCATATTCTACAAAATCAGTACTTAATAAATTCCACCATTTTTTGCAAATAATAATAATAATATAAAAAAAACCTCCAATTGATAGCTCAGTGCTGAAATTGGTTTTCTATACAGTCAAACAATCTGTAGAAAGAATTTGGGATACAAATTCTTGCTGGTAAGTTATGATACTTATTTCTGAAATTATTTTTAAAGAAACAATGGTGACTCTATGGACATGCCCATGTTCCTTCCTTGGCAATAATTCAAAGGTGACTTACCCCTTTCTTCTGATATGCTTTTTAAAAAAAAATCCTATTCTAGTCCATAGCCCTGGGATACCTTGATGGTCTTCCATCCAAATGCAAGGCAAGTCTTTTCCTACTTATGTTCCCCTACCCCACTGCAAGCTTGAGATTGGCTAGCTGATGGGAAGTATTAAAATACAAAAGGATATTATCAACTATAAAAATGAATTTATTGTGTGCTAAAGAAATATTGAGAGCCAGGTTGGTGTTGTGGCTAAGGCACCAGGCTAGAAACTGGGAGACAATGAGTTCTAGCCCCACCTTAGGCACAAAGTCATCTGGGGGACTTTGGGCCAGTCACTGTAATAGTTGCCTATCCCAAACACTCAGACTCACAAGAGGTTACTTAAATGAAATCTGATTTATTAGGGAAATTATGACAGTTACAGAGAAAGCTGAAAATGACTAAAAGCGCACCAAATACAAACTAAAAACCCTCGGCTCCAAACGTAATCCCTCCCCCCTACCAGCCATAGCAACCACCCCCCTCCCAGGTGCTGGTAACCGTTTTCTACCCATCCTGGGAAAGCAACCTTGAATACATGAGATAACCCAAATACATTCCAACCCAGCAGCCAACAGATAAGAACTCCCTGACAAGGAATCTTCCTCCCTTCTAAGATCAAACGTGTATCAGGCTAATGACATGTGAAACGTTACGATGTACCAAGCACATTGAAACGGTGAACATGACATACTGCCCCCCCCAAAAAAAACTAAGGACCCGGTTTGGAGGGGTAAGCATTATGGAATCGAGTAACAAGTACAGGGGAAGCCACATCGTGAGCGGCCACCCACTCAGGGTGGGGGAAGTGTTTCCAGCGAACTAGGTACTGCAGCGTGGTGCGAAGCCGGCGAGAGTCAAGAATTTCTTTTACTTCAAAATGGTGTTGCCCATCAATCATGATGGGAGGAGGCAGCGGAGGTTGATCATGCCAGCAGTCAGAGCGAGTAAGGGGTTTGAGCAAACTGCAATGAAAGACAGGGTGTAAGCGTTTCAAGTTATGCGGCAAATCAAGTTTAAAAGTCACAGGGTTGATTTGTGCAACAATAGGAAATGGACCCACAAACTTAGGAGCTAATTTTTTCGAAGGTTGAGAGGACTTGATGAACTTAGTAGACAGATACACCATGTCACCCACTGGAAACGCAGGGTGAGGGGCACGCTTTTTATCAGCGTGCTGTTTGTAAGTAGACTGGGCGTTCGCTAGTGCCTGCTGGATGACTGGCCAAGAGTCCGCCAGCTGTGTTGCCCATTCGGACGGCGAGGCAGGCGGGATGGATGGCTGTGGCAAGTCAGGGATAGGGACAAAATCCCTGCCATGTATGGTGCGAAAAGGGGTTTGACCGGTGCTTTGATGAAGAGCGTTATTGTAGGCAACCTCAGCAAAGGGAAGGAGGTCAACCCAGTCGTCCTGTTGATAATTCACGAAAGCACGCAGATATTGCTCCAGTGTTGAATTTAGCGCCTCTGTGGCCCCGTCAGTCTCAGGATGCCACGCCGTGGACAATGCCTGTTTAGTGCCCAAAAGCTTTAAGAATGCCCGCCAAAATTCCGAGGTGAATTGTGTGCCCCTGTCCGAAATCAAGCGGGAGGGACATCCGTGTAACCTGTACACGTGTACAAGGAATAGGCGGGCTAACTGTGGCACCGAAGGAATGGAGGCGCATGGGATAAAATGCGCTTGCTTGGAGAAATAGTCTTTTACAACCCAAATCACAGTTTTTCGTTGGCTAGGAGGCAACTCCACGATAAAATCCATGGACACCTCCTCCCAGGGGCAACCGGGACTGGCCACTGGTTGCAACAAGCCTTGGGGCTTTCCCACTTTACATTTAGACATAGCACACACAGAACAAGATGCCACATAATCTTTCACATCTTTGCGCAATGTGGGCCACCAAAACTGTCTGCGGATGAGGTGCAATGTTTTTACAAAACCAAAATGCCCAGCAAGCTTATCATCATGCGAACGGAGTAAAACCTCCTTTCGCAAGCTGTCAGGGACATAGAGACGGTTGGATTTCCAAGCGAATCCCTGATCAAAAGTAACATTGTCTCTATTGGCTAGCAACCAAGTGTCAGTTTTCTGCTCCTTTAGAAACTTTTGTTGCAATTGAGACTAAATGGACAAGGTGCCTTGCGGCGCGGAATCACTGCCGGCTGGCTGCTGCACACAGGCTTGGCTGCGTGTCACAGCAGGCATTCCTGGTTGTGGCTGTGTCCACAGCGTGCTGACCACCTCTGGCACTGCACTGGAGTCCTGGGGTTGCCGGGACAGCGCGTCTGCTAAAAAGTTCTTTTTCCCTGGGATAAACTTCAGTTTGAAGTTGAAGCGGTTAAAGAACTGAGCCCAGCGGACTTGTTTAGGGCTCAGCTTGCGAGGGGTACTAAGGGCTTCCAAGTTCTTATGGTCAGTCCACACCTCAAATGGGTGATTAGCCCCTTCCAGCAAATGGCACCAAGAGTCCAAAGCTGCTTTAACTGCAAAAGCCTCCTTTTCCCACACATGCCAAAGTCTCTCTGTCTCAGAGAATTTGCGGGACAGGTAGGCACATGGTTTTAAGCACCCTGCCCCATCGGGTTGCAACAACAGGGCTCCAATAGAATAATCAGAGGCATCCACCTGAACAACAAAAGGCTTGGAGGGGTCAGGATGTTGTAAAATAGGTTCCTGTGTAAAAGACTCCTTCAGCTTGTCGAACGCCGCCTGACAAGCGGGAGTCCATCTAAGCAGCGCGCCTGGGTTTTTTACCCGCCGGGTTTTGCCCACCCCCTTTGTCCAAAGCAACTCAGTAAGGGGCAAGGTTATTTCAGCAAACCCCTTTATGAACAACCTGTAGTAATTGCTGAACCCCAGGAAACTTTGAAGTTGCCTACGGGTGCGGGGTCTTTCCCATTCTAAGATAGCCTGGATTTTAGCAGGATCCATTTCTATGCCTTTATCTGAGATCCGGTATCCCAGATAATCAATTTGTGTTTGATGGAAGGCACATTTTGACAGTTTGCCATACAACTCAGCTTTCCTTAGTTTGCGAAGCACCTGCTTAACCAAATGTACATGTTCTTCCAGAGTTTAAGTATAAATCAATACATCATCTAAGTAGACCAATACCCCTTTAAACAGATGTCCATGTAGTACTTCATTGATCAATTGCATAAACACCCCAGGGGCCCCAGCCAACCCAAAGGGTAAAACCTTATATTGAAAAGCTCCCAACGGGCAATTGAATGCTGTTTTCCATTCATCCCCCTCCCGGATCCTCACACAGTAATAGGCTTCCCTTAAGTCCAGTTTTGAGAAGATTTTCCCCTTTGCCAGATGTGATAACATATCTTTTCTCAAAGGCAGGGGATATTTATTGGATATTGAGACTGCATTGAGCTCACGGAAATCGGTACAGAGTCTTAATGTCCCATCTCTCTTCGGGCGGAAAAGGACCGGTGCCCCCACTGGCGAGCTAGCTGGTTCAATGAACCCTCTTGCCAAGTTTTTGTCCACAAACTCCCTTAACAAATTTAGTTCCTTCTGAGTCATTGAGTAAATCTTTGGCTTAGGCAATTGGGTGTTAGGGACCAGCTCAATGGCACAATCAGTTTTCCGATGAGGAGGCAGTTGATCCGCTTCTTTCTCCCCAAACACATCAGCAAAGACCTGGTACTCCTCCGGTAGACCCTCAAGAAGAGGGGTTGGGTACTGCGGAGTTGCAGCTGCTGCTACCCCCACCACCTCCTCTGGGGCTTCAGTCCCCTCTGGTGCTTGGTAAAATCCGTCCCTAAAGGTTACAGTTCGATAGACCCAATTTATCTGAGGATTCTGCTGGACCAACCATGGGACACCCAAAACCACCAAAGGACCCCCCACTGGAGCCACTACAAATGACAACCCTTCCCGGTGGCTACCCATCTGCAAGGCTACCAGACCGGTGAAATGCGTGACCGGTTTGCCCCCAGCCATGGATCCGTCCAATTGGGTGAAAGCAATGGGTCGTTGCAATGGAAAGGTGGGTAACTCCAAGGCAGCTACCATGTCGGGATGCATTAAGCACTGTGAGCACCCAGAATCGATCATCACCCACACTTCTATCATCTTCAAACAGGATCCCAATTTTACTTTCACAGTGAGAATGCGATAGTTGCCACTCACCGACACCGGCTCGCGCCCCTCTTCTACCACCTGCCCTGTGGTGCCCTTTAGAGCAGGTGGCTGGCGTTTCCCGCTGGCTGTAGTAATTCTGGTTCAACCTCGTCCCCGTAGAACGGCACACTTTCCAGCTCGCTGTTGGCCACAGCTGCTTTCATTTTCCTCAGTAGAGAAGGGGACTTCGCAGTCAATTTCCCCTGCCGATCTTCACCCTTCGCCCTCGGGCACGCCGTCGCACGGTGCCCCTCCTTGCCACAGTGCAGGCACTGCCCCTTCACGTAACGCCGCTCCTTCTCCTCTTCCCAGGAACGTTGTCTGGATCGACCAAAGGAGCCTGAGGGGCGGGTGGGCTTGCCATCTTGCCCCGACTTCGTTGCTCGTCTCTGCGCAAACACCTCGTGGGCATGCTCAGCCTTTCCAGCGAGCTGGATCCACCCGTACAAACTGTCAGGGTCATCTCGACCAGCGCAGCACTTCGGTGTTTAAACCATCTTTGAACAGCTCTATGACAGTTGCCTGCAACCAATCCTCCACCTTCCCCGCTAGCGCTTTAAATTCCAGTGCGTAGTCAGCCACAGTTCTCGATCCCTGCTTGAGTTCTTTCAAGGCACGCTTCGCCCGCTCCTTCACTAGGGGATCCTCGAAATGATGCTGTAGAGCCCAGAGGAATTCGTCGAATTTCTCCAGTTCAGGGGCTTCCGACTGGCACATCTGTACATATCAGTCCTCTGCCCGCCCCTTCAGCTTGGTGGCAATGGTGATGATTTTCGCTTTTTCTGATCGAAAAAGCGACCCCCACTCTTCCATGTATGCCTTGGCATTCATCAGGAAGAACAAGAGTTTTGTCGGGTCTCCGTCGAACTTCACAGAGAAGTCCCTCAATCCTCCGCCCGACGGGCTGCATCCCCCCACTGGCAGTTCAGCTGCTCTGACAGGTCCCACCCGCCTCCGCTCAGGGACGGGGGCGACACTAGTTCCACCCTGGGAGCCCGATCCCCCTCTTTTGGGCAGGCTCCACTTCTCCATTCTGGGGACTGTGCCTGGGAGGAAGGGGTGGAATGCCGCTGGCTTGACCCTCCCGCACCTCTTTCAGCGAACTCAGGTCCATGCTCATTTTCTGCAGAATGAGCTCCAGGGAGTTCATCTTCGACTCTAGCACCCGGATTCGGTCTGGAGTGGGGGAGTACCCCCTCGGCAGCACCTGTACCGCCATTGGCGACAGCGGGTATCTCTGCCTCCAGGACGAGCCCCTCGCCTCTGAGAAGTCCCCCCGACTGTCGTCCCAGGTGACCAGTTCGCCCAGGGTCATGACCGTGGTCTCTGGCATGGTCTTCATGCCCGTAGCTTCGCCTTCAGACCCCGAACTCGCCTCCTCTTGGATCGCTGAGAGTTCTCCCAGGGGGGCTCTGTCGGGGCACATCATAGTAGAATCGGGCTCTCCCTCACTCGACCCCTCACTCTCCACAAGTAGCACATCTGGATCGATCATCGCCAGCACTCTCCCTCACAGGATCAGACGAACTTGTCTTTACCTGGATAGGGGCCAGCGGGAGTTGAAGTTTTTGATTCTCAGCTTTATGTAATGGTTGCCTATCCCAAACACTCAGACTCACAAGAGGTTACTTAAATGAAATCTGATTTATTAGGGAAATTATGACAGTTACAGAGAAAGCTGAGAATGACTAAAAGCGCGCCAAATACAAACTAAAAACCCTTGGCTCCAAACATAATCCCTCCCCCCTACCAGCCATAGCAACCACCCCCCTCCCAGGTGCTGGTAACCGTTTTCCACACATCCTGGGAAAGCAACCTTGAATACATGAGATAACCCAAATACATTCCAACCCAGCAGCCAACAGATAAGAACTCCCTGACGAGGAATCTTCCTCCCTTCTAAGATCAAACACGTATCAGGCTAATGACATGCGAAATGTTACGATGTACCAAGCACATTGAAACGGTGAACATGACAGTCACTTTCTCTCAGCCGTAGGAAGGAGGCAATGGAAAACCACTTCTGAAAAACCTTGCCAAGAAAACTTCAGGGAGCTGTCCAGGCAGTCTCTGAGAATTAGACCCAACTGAATGGATTCAAAAAGAAATCGATATTAATGAACACTTTAGTAATTTAAGGATTTTAAATCATATTATTTTGCTCAGGAAATGAGAACTTTCACTAGGAATGGATACAAAATTGATCCATTGGATGTTTAGATGGATATCAGCTTGAAAATATAGGAAATTATAGAATATATGTGTATGCTGACATCTTCATTTGTTTATTTTCTTTTGGTTTTATTGTGTTTGGTAGACACCTCTCTAACTTCTTCAGGAAGGACAAGTGAGATAGATAGACAAACAGACAGACTTTTTTTTAAAGCATCACAATGGTTCCCTTTACCCAACATTTGCCATGAGCCACAAATCCAATGGCATTCTCTTCCCATCTTCACCAGCATTCAAAACTTTAGCGAAAGTGGATATCATATATGAATTGCAGTGAATGCCCCATGAACTTACACATCAGTTCACCAGCTCAATAATAAGAACCCTTTCCCCCAAGAATCCATCCTTCCAGTTTAGCTGGCACCTGCACTGGAACTTTTGCACAGCTGAAGTACAGTCATTCCATATTAGGCTCAAATATGAACCAAATCTCGAGCAAAAGAGACAAAGCCTGAATAAATGAAACAAAAACAAATATGTGAAACAAAAAGCTCCTAAGTGATGGCAACTTTTTTTACAGAACCTTTCCTCGAAGGCTCCCACCTTCCACCATTACCTGTGGAAACTACCATTTGTCAGTGGTTCAGCCCTCCACCCCACCCCGTGTGTGTGTGTATTCATTTATGGAGCTTGGCAACTTTGAAACTGTTGAATAGATTAGTATCTGGATGCAGTGCAAATGTGGTGTGAAAGAATCTGTTAATATAAGAAAGCTTTGCAATGTGAATGACATCATTGCCTGAGGATAGAAAGAGGGGAGAAAAAGGATTATTCATAGTAGCTATATTATAAGCTCTTAAAGTCTGGTTACTTTTATAAATCCATCATGCATATCTAGTTTCTGGACCTACTGAATAATACTATTGAATTGCTCATTGCAATGGCTCTAGTTCTCAACCCATTTACTACAGGTGTACTCTAGTGTTAAATAATAAGGATTTCTCTGATTTTTGAAAGTTGAGGCATATATTATCTTTGATCTTTTCTGCCACTGTTTAAGTTACTGTCTTTCTACATTTAATGTTCCTTCCACTCTCAACTATGGATATGGATATACTTATTACTCAGGATTACAGACTTTAAGAAGTTGTCATGACTTGGACAGGTGTTCAGATAGTATTTTCCTCTGTATTCCAACACCATCCAAGAACAACCTCAGAGTATAATTATGTTAGGTCTTGTCACCCTTCTTTGGAACAAGTAAGGGGGCTGGCTGTGTCTAGGACAGAGGCAATAGAAGCAGAGTAGGGATTTGCTGTGAGGACCTCAACTTTCATACTAATATGGACTTCTGCTAACTCATGGAAGGGATGCTGACTCAAGGATAGGTGGAGTGCACTTCAACTCAAGTACTTTATATTACTTAATGAGTCATTTTAAACCTCATATGCATAATATCTCTTGTTACTGTTGATAGAGTTTATTGCCATATTCATTATAAGAATATTTCAAGGTAGAGTCACACCATAAGGTCTTCTGCAAGAATATGAGAATTATTCTATTCATAGATAGAACATCAATCTAAAAGCTACTCCCATTGATGTTTCCATCCCATACAACCCCAAAGCAGTAGCATGCTTCCTCTGTGTATGTGATAATACACAACAACACTCCGGTTTACTAACTATTACACAATATTGTTCCATTACTTCATCTAGCTCTTTTTAAGGACCAAACATTAAATCCATCTACCTTCCGATTCTTTCTTTATTTTTTATTCAAATTTATAGACCTGCCCAATTTAACCAACTTTGGATGGCTTATAATAAAAATAGCCATTTAAAGCAAAACCAAAAAGATTGCCAAACCAGAATAAAAATAATGGAACTTAAAAAGAGCAAGACCTGATTGTGCAAAATATCCAATGAAAATAATGTCTTATTCCATGGCCTGGAAGAAGAGCCAAGTTTTCAAGGCTCATTTAAAGGATAACAGGATTGGAACAATGTGAATGTCTGTGGTGGGCTACCATTCCAGATGGAAAGTGACTTGATCAAAAAGGCACACTTCTTGGGACCATTAGATGACAATGTTTCACAAATGGGGCCCAGATCATGCCAAGTCCACCCAATCTTACAGGGTGGGTAGACATAATGGGAGAAAGATGGTCCATCAGAGTCACTTGCTGAGATTGGCAGTTATAGAAATCAAATCAATCAATCAATCAATCAATAACCAGTCCATATTCCATGATTCACTTTATTATTGTAGCATTTTTCAACATTATAACCTACCATCAAACTGTACCATGTTGCAGAGAATTCTGAACAACTTACAAGACAAGGATTGTCGTATTTCTTTTTCCTGAGGTCCCAATTATATCAAAGAGGGCATGTGATATCAGGGAATGGGGCTACTCTTTTGTCATCCTGATTCACAGATACTGCACAAATTATTCCAATGCACACGTTCTACAAACTCATATCAGCATTCATGATACAGAAACACCAGGCCTCATTCAGATCTATACCTTTATGTACTGTACTTGCCTTTACACACAGAGAAAGAAACTGCCCCTTTCAGAAGCCACAGAAAGGAAAAGAGAGTGATCTGGCCATGGAGGAAGGATGTAATAGTATGTGGGAAACACCTTGGGAGACTGGACAAAGAGACAGTGCCTAGAGAATGGTCAGATAAGAGACAGCGTAGCCCTCAGAAAGATAGTGGGTGGGCAAGAAGGTCAGAAGAGGTCCTCCCTAGCTTCTTGAGCTGTAAAGGAGATGGGGGGGGATGTACTTTCATACTTGCAAGATTCTGTCAATGTAACTTTACAATAAAGTAGAATTAGCTCATCTGGTTGTGATTCCTAGCTGGTTTACCCCATGAGACCAACAAAGAGATTTGATCCTTTCAAGGAGAGGAGGGCCTTCACCAAGACTTGGTCTTGCAGGAAGTTATGCATCAGTGATAACAGGCAGGCCAGATGAAACTCAATGCTGCTTTAGCAGTGCTAGTAAAAACCCTACTCAATACTTCTAATAGTCTGCTAATATATCCTTGCCTAATATTTCTTACAAGAGCCAGTTAGGCATGGTAGTTAAGGCACCAGACTAGAAACCTGCAGACTGTAAGTTCTGGTCCTGACTTGGATACCAAGCCACTTGGCTGACCTTGGGCCAGTTACTCTCTCTCAGCTCTAGGAAGAAGGAGGCAACGGCAAACTACTCTGAAAATTCTTGCCAAGAAAACTGTACTAGTCCAGGCCAGGAGCCAGGCAAACAAACAAACAAACAAATAAATAAATATCTTGTAGCTACAACATACAATGGCAAGGCTGGATAAGCTCTTTTCAGAGAAAAAAGTTTGCCTTTATCTTAAACCATCAGACAGGCTAAGGAACCCTGGTTCTGATGGAACACAAATTGTCTTAGCTCTTTCTGTTCCTAAAGTAGTTTTTTTATATATATATTTCTTCTTCTGTCCTCTGTTGTTTTCAAGATGAACTGTGGTAGGAAAATCTTTCTTGAACTTTCCAAGGATTTCCTCTGGCTTTCCTTGAACTTTATTTCCTCAAAATATAATCTGAAAATCATCAAATGCCACTCTTTGAGTGTGTGCATGCTGCAAGATCCAAAAGGCCACTGATTGCCTTGTATTACTTGGAAAATTAGAATTTATTTAAACAGAATTACACCACTGTTGATTCCTTATAGTAGCATAGTTTTCTTCTGAACCTGATAATTTCAAATTTGAAACTGGCAGCATTCATAATCCGTGTAAATATTTGGTGAGTGTTTGAGATAATAGTTTATTATTCTCTTGTCTGTTTTTAACTTTATACTTTACACTTTAATTATTCACTAAATGAACTCATTTTAATCAAAAAATTATCATTAATTATCAGCCATTCAATCGATATTCATTTTAAATGCACTAGATAAAAAAAAATCCCCTGAGTGATCAGCACTAAGAAAACAGGAAATTTATTTTCATCAAAGCTCTATGCATCATTAAAAGATAGTTTGTCTTATTACAGCCTGTTATTAATGTTCAGAATCCATTTAATTTCACTTTTAACTGACTGTGGCAATTATATAATTGATTTAATCTGCAAGCTTTTGTGAATTGCACTGCTCTGAATTAGTGTCAATATAGAATGTGATACTAACATGCAAACTAAATTTATGAATACCCTGAAAGAAGTGATTAGTTTAGGTCCTCTCAGGTCTGTGAATCACCCATATAATTCTTCAGGAAGTTCATAACGACAGGTTTTTCTTTTTTTAATTAGCACCTTTTTGGATATTAAGCCCTATTTCTTTTTCCTTAAACTTTCTTTATTTTTATTTTTTTATTCAAGATGATTAAAAACAGTGAGGCTGGGTACAGATTTGTCATAACATAATAATAATGATATCAACAAAAACAATTACATCATCATGAAGTCAAGCTTGATTTCTGGTGACTATAGGGACAAAACCATGGAATTTTCTTGGCAAATGTACAGAGGTAGTTTTTGTATTATGATTTTTATGGCAACCCAATTCAGGAATAGTGATTCTGGGGAGTTTTCATATCATTAAAAGCATAAAATAAGAGAACCAAAAACTAAACACACAAAAATTCACCTCAATACAGCATAACTGTGCCTTCTCAGTGATGGCTCCTGCCCTCTGAATGATATGCCATCTACTGCTCACATTGTATTGATTTTTCAGAAACTGCTTAAAACCTGGTTGTTCTTCTAAGCCTTGGGGTAGGATGGCTGGTTGTGCCCCTTTTATTTAGATATTTTTTTGGGGGGGGTTGCTGTTATGGGTCAATGTTCTGGTCAACCATGTCTTCTTTTCTTTTATATATGTTATTTTTTTAATTTTACCTCATTGTAAGCCACACAGAATCAGGCAGCCTCAAAATTGGAATATTAAAAAATAAATTAAACCAAAGCTGAAGCACAATATATTCCAATTCTAAAATTATTCCAGGATGGGCTCCTCTAGTGCTTGGGAAAGAGAAAAACCTGGTTTTTCAAGGTCTTATGGAAGGCCAACAGGATTGGGGACATCCAGATTCCTGGGAAAATGTTGTAGGATTATTTTTTGAGGTAGGTTCTCTCATTCCCTCTCCTCCCCCCACTTGTCTAGCTATAAATTTGGATTAAAATTTGGTCTTCCTGCTTTTATCATCATATTCTTTCATCCTACTCATAATATGTCAACCAAACAAGGTAGACCAGGCTAAGAAACCAGTCCCATATAGTTGAGGACTACTTCACTGTAACACCTACAGTAACAGAATCTTGGAAGTCTGAATGTGATTTTCCCTCCCTCACTTTATCTTCACATTAACCAGGGAGGGGCTTATTTTCTTGGCCCAGTCTCAAGCCCCTCTTATCTGACATTGCCTTGGTAGCAGTTCTTCCTCCTGTCCTTCAGGGCTATTCCCTGTGGCCCCTACATAATGTTTACCATATAAAATCAACTTGAATAATTGGGTTTGTGTGCGTATGAGAGGGTCTTTTGTATATTCTGAGCATTTACTTATCTTGCAATTGTGATCCAAAGTATCTTGTTTGTTTTTTAAAGAAAGCCAAGCTATACATTTTGAGATGAATAAATGAGTATTGGCAGCATCTTGTGCTTATAATCTGTAAACAAGCAGGGTGGAGGTAGTAGGGAGGGTGGCAAATCCCTTCTGTGTGTGTATGCCTTATAATATTGGACTGTGCAAGAATCTCCATCAACTTCAGCAGAGAATATTAGCAGTTTGCCAATGAAATAATGCAACTGTCTGAAATGTAGAACAACCTCAAGGATGGAATAAAGCAGGCTTCACATCAGTTTTACTTTTGTATACCAATTATAGACTGCATTGCTGGGATAAACAAGAATGTAGAAAAGACATTAGGCATGACAAACAGCTGTGCTTAACGCACATCTCCATTCTTATTTGTACAGAATTTGTGGGTAAACACCATTACACTTCCCCCCCAAACTTAAATATATAAAACCCTAACTGCTACAAAAGGAATCCTAAATGTCTAACAGATGGAAAAACAGTTATCAGACATTGTTTTCCCCAAGTGCAAAAACACACATTAAATTTCAGGGTTGATTATGCTAGTTGTTAATAGTTGTACCAGTGCATTCAAAAAGCTCACAGTGTGACACTGTTCTGCAGTTCATTAAGGATCCTAAAGTGTGATCTCTCTCTGTTTCCCTCCCTCCCACCCTCCCTTTCTCTCCTCCTCCCTGGAGTTTCAGAAGACAATATTGATTCTCAGAAAGCAGATGGCAAATTATCAATAATTTTCTTTATGTCTCCTAATGGATCTGAATCAACCTCATCAGCTCCCAATTAAATGAACAGGTGTTAGGAAGGTTTTGGAGTTTGTGTGCATGTGCGTCCATGCATGTACACTCAGATTAGTGGCAAAAGTTATCCTTCATATAATCAAGCATCTTCCTGCAAAACATGAAGAACTCTCTCATTCTTTGAGAGAGGGAGAGGGAGAGATGTAATCCCACCCTATTGTAGGTATCCTCATAACATCTTCAGCTTGCTCTCAGGTATGTAAGGCACTTGGAGGCTATTAAGAGTGCCTGGGTTTATTAAGGACATATTATTCAACCTCTACCCTGGCAATAAACTTGATATGCTTTATATATATATAAATAAAAGCACAGCCTGTTTCTTTGACTTCTATATTCTGGTTCAGATTGAAGGTGCTGAAATCTGGTAAGAAGGAAGACAAGTCGGAATTGCTTCTCAGAGCTCATATGCTCTGATGAATCCTCTCTATCTGTCTCCTCCATGGCAGGGCTGCTGAGAAGGAGATATAATGTCCAAGCAGCCATACATCACTTCCTTGACTGGGAGTCTGTGTCACTATTTGACAGCTTTCTTTGAAGATGGCTGTATAGAACGGTAAGGAGGCCAATTGTCACACTTTCTGTGAAGCACAAATATTATTTTAGATATAAAAGGAATTCTTGGTTGCCCACTCAGAGGCATTCCACCACAACTCTATGCAAAGAGGTAGATTCCCACTGATGTCTGCCATCTTTGGTTAAAAACATGATACAGATTAGTGTAAAAACATCTATTTGGGCATGCTGTACTTTTTAAAAGGTACTTTAAGGCTAAGGAGAGTAAATTTTTAAAAAAAGGAAATTTGGAAAACACTGTATTGCAGTAATAGTGTTAAAGATGCATACAAAATCAACAACAATTGAGGATTTTCAAAACACTTTTGATAATTCAGCAAAAAATTAGAAGGGACAAAGAGCATGTGTTTGGATTTCCACATCCACATACCCGTATAAAAATAGTTATTTCTAGAATGTTGAGAACAAAAACAATGTGTTCCTTCCTAAAGCAGAGATTAGTAAGGTATATTGGTGGAAATGAAGAATCTATTAAACAGGAAGTTCCTGGTTTGAGTATTATTCTGGGATTGTTGCCCAAGTCAGTGAACATCAATGATTGCAACAGGCAGAAGACAGAGAGAGACACTCCTCTGTATCCCTCAGATGCAACCAATTATAGGCCAGTTTATAACCTACTAGGGTGAGGTAAGGTGATTGAGAAATTCAGGATGAATGCTGGGGTTGAGATTGCCTTAGTCATATTATGGATTAACAGTTGGAACATGATTCTGTTGGTTACTCTTGACCTCTGGCTTTTGATACCATCAACTAAGATATCCTTCCGGATTGCCTGAAAGTTTGGGAAATTAGATGCATGGCTTTGCAATGATTCCATTGAGTTTGGTGCTGCTCAAAGAGAATTGCTCCTTAAAATGGAAGCTACTATAAGCAGCGGGATTGGGGCATATGACAAAATGAGTCTGATGACCTCATTGTACAAATGCCATGACCTTAAATATTACTCTATATGAAGACCAAACTATTTGGATCCATTTTACATTATTACCAATAAAGATGGGCTTTTTCCAGAGCCTACTTTGATGCCCTCCCTTCAGAACTGCTGGCAGGAAGTTTTCATGGGACTCCTTATTTACAGAGACTTTGCCCTTGTGGATCCAGGGAGGCAGAAACCCTTGCCCATGTCCTCATATGTTGTCCTTTTTATGATGCCCCAAGTTGTGCTTTGATCTCCCCAATCATATCTAAATTTGAGGGTCATACTGATAGATTTTATGTGTATTACTTTTTAGGGGATGCTGACTCTACACACACATACCAGGTGGCCAAATATTTTTATCAAGTTATACAATTGCATAAAACTTTTAATTCGATATATTGTTTCACTGTTTAATTGTTTTCCTTTTTCCTGATAATGAATTGTTGGATTAAACTATTTTTTCTTCTATTGTAAAGGCTGGTCAAAAACTGTAATAAAGATATTTGATTTGATTTGCCAATAAATAAATTCTGATTTATTTTTTTTTTATAACCTTTTACTACCTCCATGGTGTGAACTTTCACCTTCCACCTATGAAGGCAATGGCAAATTAGGAGAAATCCATTTTGCATCAGCACTAGCTCTTCCAAGTATTCAACAGGAGGCCTCAAATAAGCTACTTCAGAATAATCCATGTCAAGCTCTTTAGGTCATCAAATATGAAGCACCCACTGCTTCACTCCAAATACTTTAAATTAAATCATAATAATCTATGCAAAAAAGAAAAAAAAAGAAAAAAAACAAATTTATCTTTCCTGGGACCTTGCTGCTCAAATGTAGCCCTCTTTTTCGGTTTAATGGTCTCTTGTTCTCTAACACAGTTCTAAACAGAACTCCTTGCATGTATATCATGGTTTGTAGATGAATGTCATAGTTTGCCAAAGAGCATTCATGCTACCTTTGAATCAAATTGTATCTGAAAACATGAACAAGTTAGAATACACTGCATATCACGTAGCACATTAACGTATTTTAATAAAATTGGTAATAGCTGTGATACTAACTTGTTTATTTCAGTGGTTTTCAACTCTTAACATACATGTGTGGTGGTTGCATCATGCCTCCATCTACTGTGACTTTTGGCCAAAATTAAAAAGGAGATCAAGGGCACTCTTTTCCAAGAGAAAACTTGCCCATCTTGACTCTGTATGTTGGCCAGGAACATTTTGATTTATGAAAGCTTAAATCTCACCTGCTTCTGCATTTGATCAAGGCAACTTTATCTCATAAGAACCTTGAGTTCTTATGAATTCTACCAATTAGACATATTTTTCCACATTTTTTCGCCTAGAAATCTTCATTTCAATTATTTTTAATCTGATATTTTGTTATACTTTGAATTCTGTAACACATGCTGTATGTACATATCCAACATTGTATACTAGGAATACAATGTATACTAGTCATGGCAAATGATTAGATTTGTCTCCCTCCTACTCCTTCCCTCTTTTTTCCTCCTAATTTCTTTAGCTCTATGGCCTCATTTCCAACACTTCAAATCCCACTTTCTTTTCAGATTGGAAAATTGCAGGGCTTGCCACATTTTTCATTCTCTTTTTCTCTATCATCTCTCTTGCACACCTAAATATACATATTTTTTTTCTTTTCTCAACAAAACTTCTCTCCTAACACAGTTCTGCCCTCAGGGACATTCAGGAAGGAGGGGTAGTGTGGAATAAAGAAAGTCAAGATGATATTATAAGACAAAGTCTGTTAAAAATATGGGTCCATCCAGCAATTTCACCATTAGTTTTATTAAAACTCCCTTTCATTTCAGGATTATCTGCAGCAAGACAGATTTAATCATATATGCCATTATGTGTGAGGTCTGAGTCTGAATCAGACTCCAGAAACAAAACTTATCCTAAACAGTCTGAAGAAAACAAAACTTATCTGGTAGGAATCAGGGAAACAGATACTCAAAATGACTAAGCAGAGTGGGAGAAAGTGCAAGTGCTGATGGGGCAAAATCTGGAGGAGGATTTGAAACCTCCAATCAGTGTGCGAGACAGGAAAGCAGAGAAGTGCGTGAATCAGAAGGCAGCCCAATTGGCTGCAGAAGAGAAAAGGCACGGAAAGGAATGCATTAAAAGGCAAACATGCACTGAGCAAGCTGCCGGAGACAACTGATCCCTTGAGCTCGTCTCAGCAGAACAGTCCTTACTGGAGTCACAAGCCTCGTCTGTAGCCATTGCAGAATCAGAGCCAGCTTCTTCTAATGTTGTGGGACTTCCTCTCTTGCCAGTCACTCCGATCAAATCCAGTCTCACTGGCCCAGCAGATCTCAGCTTCACTTTTAGCTCCCAGCCTCGCCTTGTTGCTTCAGCCACGTGTTTGAAGGTAGGATAACTGCATCAAGCCTCATCATGCAGTTCATCAAATCCAGCCAGAGTTCCAGCTCCAAGTCTTGTATTGCTACTCCAGTCCAGCCCAGCCTTGCTTCTAGTTCCCAGTCTAATCTCGCTGCCTCAGTTATGCCCAGTCTTGCCTCTGGTCCCAAATCTAGTCTTACTGTTCCAGTCCAGCCTAGCTCCAAGTCCAGTTCCTCACCTCGTTCTTCCATTCCAGTCATGTCCTGCCTCGTTTTCAGATCCAAGCCTTGCCTTACAGCTCCAGTCCAGTCTAGTGCCACTCTGAGTTCCACCTCTTGCCTTGCTGCTTCAGTCGAGTTCTGTATCACCTCAGAACCACGTCCTGCCTTACGGAACCAGTCGATCCTTGCCCAGACTCCATGCCAAGATCGAGCCCTGCATCTCCAGTCTCCTTGCCATGCACAATTGCCTCTCTGGGTATTGCTGCCTCATTGAGGGGTCTAGCCAAGTTCTGCCTAGCTGTGTTGCCTCAGTCTCCATCAGATCCTGATCCTGCAGCCTTGCCTAGTTTCCCTCCTCTGCTTGGGTGGACCTGATCTATTGTGTTGCTTACTTATTGAGGACTTTATTATTGTAAATAGTTAATTGTAGTAAAGAGTTTTAAGTAATCCTGCCTGGCCATCTCATAGTCTGAACAGGATATTATGGCATATCCAGAGTCAGAAAACAGACTAAAGATACAGCAAGAACTATTCAACAAAGTTAATTTACCATGGTTGATGTATTTACAAATTGCTGGAAGAATAAAAAGTGATCTCAAGAAAGAAGGAGGAATCTTGAGAAATATGACAGAATTTGAAGCAATCAACATCATCTGTTAACATGTATATATACATTGTGATTAAAATATGACACACAGATGGAACAAATCAAAAACTATGAAAAAGTAGATGCAAAACTTCAAAGAATGCAATCACAGTACAACAATGGTACTCCAAGCTACAATGTAAGGGAAAAATGGTATAAAAGGTTTTAGATGTGGTATATAACTCCATCAACAATTACCAAGGTAGATAAATCATATAAAAATAATTGTTGGAAAATGCTACGACAAACAAGGAACATTTTATCACATGTGATGGTCATGTTAAAACAAAAACAAAAACCTGAGAATGACTGGAAAGAAATATATTGAAACATTCAGAAAATTCTAAAAATAAAATTTGAACTGAAGCCACAACTATTTCTATTAGGTATAAACCCAGCAAATATAAATGAAAAATATCACAATTTACGAAGACTGCCACAAGGACAAATTTGGTACAACATAGGAAAAGAGAAACTGCTGACAATACAAGACTGGAAGAACAATATTAGAGACTATGCAGAAACAGACAGTATATACCCATAATCAAAGTCTTACCAAATTTAAGCAGACTTGGATCCCTTATATATGATACATCACACATCAAGGCAAACTTATATATTTGGAACATGGTTTCTAGGAAACGAATTATGAAACCAATCAAAAATAATAGATGAGATGACTTAGACAGTAGCAATAACCCTCAAGGTTCAACATAAAGGATAAATATTTAGATTAGCATTTGTTAAACAAATTCAAGGGAAGGGAAGAAAACACTAAAATATCTATCTATATAAATATATCAATACATTTTAAAAACTTTATAGCTGTTTTTTTCTTACTTTGTGCTAAAGATAAGATACTTTCTTATCTTTAGCTTTCTAAAAATCAGCTAAAAGTTTAAATAATAATAATAAAAAAAAAGTTGGGAGTTGCACAGTCACAGCCACCATCTTGAGTTTAGTTACTTCCCGCTTTGGACACCCCTGTCTGTCCTTACTTATGTTTATCCCTTCTGAGACCCTTATACAGTATTTGCTAAAGTTTCTAAGATTGGGCATGTTATCCTTGTGTTTAATTTGATAAATATGCTTGTTTCTGAACAGCAAATCCTTAGACTGACTTCAGGAATCCTCCAAGAGAATATATCAGTGGCCAGGAAAAACAACAAGTAAATTTTTCTTTCTTCGTTTATCTTCCAGAAGAGCCGATTTTCATCACTGAATTCCTTCAGAACTTCAAACTATTCCATTAGACTTAGCAGAACTCCTTAATCCTCCTTTCCATCCATAACATATTTTCAACTACATTTCCCACTCTGATTATCTTTTAGTATTCTTTCCTCCCTTTCTTCCCCCTGTCATTTGGATTATGATCTATTTTAGGTCCCTGTAATGTAGCACTTGAAACTCCTTAAACCACTAGTATGCTGATGTAATAACACTGTGAAATAATGAAGTAACAGTTGGGTTTCAGTTGCATGGAATGAGGATTTGTAAAACCTCATCACCACACAAAGACAGAAACACATTTGAAATGATGGTAATCTTATTGAAAGCCAGATGCTATAATTTTGCAGGTGTTTTCCTCAAATCAAATCTTGAAATTTCAGTTTAGGTAAAAGGCAGTGGCAGCTTTAACAATTAAACCATGGAAAACTTAGCACTCCCCTTCACTGCCCTTTTTCCCGTCTTTCCTCCTATTCAACGTATAAAATTTTGGATATAAATATTTTATATATATTCAGTAACCCTCTAAGATGCTTGTTGGTTTGTGTAATTTAAAGATTTTCTGTTAAGAAGACTTTGATGCCATGGCATAGTTTTTTTGTGGCCAAATTCTAAAGGTACCTTCAAATAGAAAGTCACGGGGAATATTTCAGTCACCTGCAATGTTTTTGTGTTTGCTAGTTATTGTTTTATGAAAGGCAACATTCAGGGAAAAAGTCAAATGGAGTCACTCCATAATAGGAAACCCTTTTAAATTCATTAGATTGCTTCTAAACACACATATTTTTTGAATGAGGCGGGTTTCATAGAAGTCTCTGAGAGCAATGGTCCCTACGTTAGCCAATTTAGCTGTATCTTGCTTTAATATTTATAATATTTTATTTTTTGCGACAGTAAGTAGTCTTCTCACTTCAAAATTAGCCATCCCAATTGGGGTAAAAAAAAATAAATAAAAAAACCTCCCCAAGATAGAAATCTGGGTATAGACATGAACACATATTCACACAGACACACAGACATATAATATTATTTATATGGTTGATGAATGTTAATAATGTTGGTTCCTTCATTTTTTTCTCTTTACTTTTTTTTTTTTTTTGATCCTGTGATTTAAATTTCTGTCAGAGAGTCTGCTTTGAGAAATAAAAGTGAATGTGGTTACCCTAGCAACAGAAAGTAGAGGATAATATCTAAAAGATTTCAGAACGATACTGTTCCCACTTTCTAGCCAGGCATATTTCCTATAATCCTTGCAAAAAAAAACCCAAAAACAGGATGGTACTGTTTCACCTGATTAGTAGAAGGGCTGTGAATAATGACAGTCTCTACTCTACCATGTAAAGATGAACAATAAAACCACCTGTTTTCACACAGTTAAGACCATATATAAAGTAATTTAACACCAGTAGTTAGTATTATGTGTGTGCATCTGTGTGCATGTATGATATTCTATACGTTAATACCAATAATGCATTAAAATATCACAGTTCTGCATAATTTTGTATAATTATATATTATTTCGCTTATATCTACGGGTTTCCTTCTACTTCTGAGTCAGAAAATGGTACGATTAAAGATTCCTTTGAACCTTTTCAGATATTCTGCCTATCAGGGTATTTAAATGAATTGTGCTCTTACTGGGATTTCTTGGAATAAAGGTAGATATCTCTGTGAATTTAGGAATCCTGAACTGCTGCTCATTTAAAAAATACTATTAAGACATAACAACAAATAGCATAAGGTGTTTTCCACAACTTATATAGGAATAGGAGAGCTACATGCTGACAGAAGGATTGCAGAATCCCAGAGAATTTTGTTCTGCTACATCATCACATAGCAATGTTCACAGCCCCATTCTTACTTCTAAGAATGATCAAAATGGGGCTATTGAATACAAAGGCTTGTTGCCACTCAGAAAGCAAAAGCGAAAGAGAAAAAGACGTGGGAACAACATGGCGGGGGATTAAACTATAAGTTTCCCATAATAGCAAGTTGTACTTAATACTCACAAAAATTCTACAGACTTCTAAGGGAGTTTGAAGTTCCAATCATGGGGGGGGGGGGGGGAGAGCAACCATGCTTTGAATTCAGAAAGGAGGGCAATTTTATTAGAAGTATCATAGCACTCAGTGGGGTACATCTGAGCTGATATGCATGTGTTTGGGCTGAAGCTCACCAAAAAATATTTTACTGGATTACAGAAAATCTAGATTGTCATGAGCACTGATGGTGAGCAGGAAGGGTGTCATGTTCTCATTCTAATGTCTGGTTAACATTGTAACGTTTCACATGTCATTCTCTGTTCCGTGTTCCTTCACCCGGGGTTTTTCCATTCTTTCGCCCTCCATTGTTTTGAGGGCTTGGAATGCATGTTTGGGTTTGCGCTCCTGTTCAAGGTTACTTTCCCAGGCGCGTCTAACGGCTTCCAGCACCTGGGAGGGGGAGCGTCCTGACGAGCGACGGGGCGGGACCTGCTTACAAGCAAGGCTTTTAAGTTTGTATTTGGCGCGCTTTTGCTCATTCTCAGCTTTCTCTGTATTTGCATACTATTCCTTTAATAAATCAGTTATCTTTAAGCCCGAGCTTGTGAGACTGAGTATTTGGGTTTAGGCAATCGTTACATAAAGCTGAGAATCATTTTATCCATTTTCCGCTAGCCCCATCCAATCATTGGATAAGAGGGAACGCTAGCGATGACAGAACCTCAACTTCGCGCAAGTGAGGGAAGCGAAGAAGAGCGGGAGGCGGCCAAAAGCCGGCCAGTGCTAACTTCGAGAGCGCAAAGAGCAGCACGTCGGGAGTTGCGAGATATCCAATTGGACGAGCTGCTGATATCCATGCAGGAGAGTCTCAGGAGTGAACATAGAACTGTTATGGAACGAGCACAGGGGAGGGGGTCTCCACAATTGACCTGGGAGCACGAAGTCCCCTTGTCACCGAGGGTGGTGGTAACCAACCAACCCTCGGAGGAGCCGGTCACTCCGGCCCGTATGAGGGCATTAGAAGATAAAATGGATTTAATAGTGACGATCCTCAAGGATCTACCCAAAGAGGATCTACCCAGAGAGGCAGAGCCCACCCTGGAGGATTGGGAGGAAGAGCCGTCACAGTACCCCAGGCATAGTACCATGTCGACCCGGGGGAGAAGCAAGACTCGATCAGCCCGTCAAGGGGGGGAGCGAGAGGCAAGACCTCCTAGGGATCGACCACCCATGGGGGCTCGGCGCACGCTGACATTCGCGGCACCGCCACAGCCAGCTGAGCCGGCAAGAACCTTCCCACCATTTGGAGTGAAGTTCGATGGGGATCCCACAACGCTCTCCTTCTTTATTACTAATGCCAAGCACTATATAGAAGATTGGGGTCGAAATTTTCGGTCTGAACATGGCAAGGTCAATTTCATTGCCAACAAGCTGAGAGGAAAGGCAGCGGATTGGTATGTGCAACTATGCCAAGCTGAGGCAACTGAGTTAGAGGACTTCGATGAATTTTTGTGGGCACTTAAAGAGCATTTCGAAGACCCCCTAGCTCAAGAAACGGCCAAAAATGACCTGCGGAAACTCTACCAAGGGTCCCTCTCAGTTGCCAAATATGCGTTGGAGTTTAAAGCTTTGGCAGGAAAAGTAGAAGACTGGTCTGAGCCAACAATCATCGAATTGTTCAAGCAGGGGCTTGAACCCGAAATCCTTCGATGGGCTCTGGGCAGAGATGATCCTAAAACGCTATATGGGTGGATTCAGTTGGCGGGAAGCGCAGAAAATGCCCTACGAACCTATGCCCATACCAAAGAGCTTAGACAAACACGTCTCGCTAGAGGAGCGCGCACATCTGGACTTGCCAGCCGCCCCAAACCAAAAACCTGGGAAGAAGAGAGGGAGCAACGGTTCTCCAAGGGTCAGTGCCTCAGATGTGGGAAAGAAGGACATCGAGCCACGTCGTGCCCAAGACGCCGTCCAGAGGAACGACAGACGAAACCCACGGTAAAGACGCCTGCTCCTGCTCCACCGCGAAAACTGAAGGCAGCCCTCGCGGAACTGGACCCCCCAGACCTTCCCTTCGGAGAAGAGGAGGAAGAGTTGCAATTCGACCAGCCGGCGGGAAATGCCTACCACCTGCCCTGAAGGGCGCCCTAGGGCAGGTGGAAGAAACCGGGCGTAACCATGATTCGGTGAGTGGAAACTTCCCCACACTGACTGTTAAAGTTAAACTGAGCTCAAAAACCAAAACGGTGGAAGTGTGGGCCATGCTAGACTCGGGTTGCTCCCGTTCCCTGATGCACCCTGATGTCGTAGCGGCTCTGGAACTGCCCACGTTCCCTTTGCCAAGACCCATGATTTTCACCCAATTGGATGGAACTATGGCGGGAGGGAAAGCAGTCAATCTTTCCACGGGACTGGTCGCCTTGCATATGGGCTCCCATCAGGAAAAGCTGCCATTTGTGGTAGCTCCAGTGGGGGGTCCTCTGGTAATCTTGGGGATGCCTTGGTTTGTGCAACAAAACCCTTTTATCAACTGGCTGCATAGAACTGTGACGTTTGCAGATGGATTTTACAAAGTACCCGAAAAGGACCTACTGGAGGACATGGAGGGTGGAGGGGTAGCGTATACCACTGTGCAAACGCTTCAACCTCTTGAGGGACTACCCAATCAGTACCAAGATTTTGCTGAAGTATTTGGGGAAAAGGAAGCGGATCGCTTGCCACCCCACCGAAAAACGGACTGTGCCATTGAGTTTTTACCAAATGTAAAATTGCCTCACCCAAAAATATACCCCATGTCTCCCAAAGAGCTTACCACGCTAAGGGAGTTCATTGACAAAAATCTGGCTAGGGGTTTCATTGAGCCGGCAAATTCCCCGGTAGGAGCTCCTGTCCTATTCAGGCCAAAAAAGGATGGGTCATTAAGGCTTTGTACCGATTTCCGCGGGCTCAATGCGGTCTCAATATTAAATAAATATCCTTTGCCCCTGATCAAAGATATGTTATCACATCTGGCCAGAGGCAAAATTTTTTCAAAACTGGATTTGAGAGAAGCCTACTTTCGCATTCGCATAAGGGAAGGGGATGAGTGGAAAACAGCGTTCAACTGTCCTCTTGGGGCTTTCCAATATAAAGTTTTACCATTCGGTTTATCTGGGGCACCTGGGGTTTTTATGCAACTAATCAATGAGGTCTTGCATGACCACCTATTTAAGGGGGTACTGGTATATCTGGATGATGTATTGATTTATACTGAAACCATGTCAGAACATATCCACTTGGTGCGTCAGGTACTGGCTAAATTGAAAAAAGCAGAGCTGTACGCAAAACTGTCAAAATGTGCCTTTCATCAGTCGCAAATTGATTACCTAGGGTACCGGATTTCAGCTCAGGGCATTGAAATGGACCCTGCAAAAGTAGAAGCCATCGTGGCATGGGAACCTCCCCGTACCAGGAGACAATTACAGAGTTTCCTTGGATTCTCTAATTTCTATCGGGCATTCGCCCAAAATTTTGCGGAAATCGCCCTCCCCCTTACTGAACTGTTAAAAACTAAAGGACAGGGGGATACGCGACGTTCAAAGAACCCAGGCGCGCTCCTTAAATGGACTCCACCCTGTCAGCAAGCGTTCGAAGCGCTAAAACAAATCTTTACCACAGAACCAATTTTACAGCATCCAAACCCCTCTAAACCCTTCGTTGTACAGGTCGATGCGTCTGATTTTTCCATAGGAGCAATTCTATTACAGTCTGATCAATCTCGCGCTTTAAAACCCTGTGCCTACCTCTCTCGCAAATTCACGGAAACAGAGAGAAGATGGCATGTTTGGGAAAAAGAGGCTTTTGCTGTAAAAACAGCTTTAGAGACATGGCGACACCTATTGGAAGGCACTTCAAACCCTTTTGAAGTCTGGACTGACCACAAAAACCTGGAAGCTTTAAGCACCAGTCGGAAACTCAGTCCCAAACAGCTGCGCTGGGCTGAGTTTTTCAGCCGCTTTGATTTCACTCTTAAATTTATACCAGGCAAGAAAAATTTTTTAGCTGATGCACTCTCGCGCAGACCCCAAGATGCTGGCCCAGGGCCAACGGTCCAAGGCACCGTCTGGACCGACAAACAATTAGGTTTGGCGGCAGTGACTCGCAGCCAGACCCGAGCGCAATCGACTCCGCCTCCAGCCGCTCTGCCTTCCAGCCGCCCGCCGCCCTTGTCAATTCCCTCCGATTTGCAACAACAGTTGCTCTCCCACCTTAAAACAGATACTTGGTTGCAAACCAATAGACACATGGTAACTTTCACCGATGATCTTGCCTGGCGCAACGATCGTCTCTATGTACCCGAAGCAATACGAAAAACCATACTCCAGCGCTGCCACGATGACAAGCTAGCTGGACATTTTGGCTACGTAAAAACTTTGCACCTCGTTCGCCGCCAATTCTGGTGGCCAACTTTACTCAAAGACTTGAAGGAGTATGTCACTGCGTGCCCTGTATGTGCGGCGATAAAGCGCAAACCAGGCAAGCCCCAAGGACTCCTTCAACCCGTTGCCACTCCATCTGTCCCTTGGCAGGATATCTCCATGGACTTTATCGTTGATCTACCCCCTAGTCAACGCAAAACTGTCATTTGGGTCGTCAAAGACTTTTTCTCCAAACAAGCCCACTTTATCCCATGCGCTTCTATCCCTACCGCACAACAGCTGGCACGCCTCTTCCTCATCCACGTGTACCGCCTCCACGGTATCCCCGCCCGTTTGGTGAGTGACAGAGGCACACAATTTACGTCACAATTTTGGCGGGCATTTTTGAAACTTTTGGGTACGAAACAGTCACTTTCTACCGCCTGGCATCCGGAAACGGACGGATCTACAGAGGCGGTTAATTCTACACTGGAACAATACCTCAGAGCTTTTGTTAACTACCAGCAAGACAACTGGGTCGATCTACTCCCATTTGCTGAGGTCGCGTACAACAATTCCATTCATCAAACCACTGGTCAAGTTCCCTTTAAAACAGTTTTTGGACGTGAATTTGTTCCGATTCCTGAACTTCCTCATCCTCAACCACTACCAGCCACCCTCGCTGACTGGGCAGACTCTCTCAAAGACTCATGGTCTAATATTCTACTCGCTCTCCGCCATGCCCAGGCTACCTATAAACGCCATGCCGATGCAAAGCGTTCCCCGGAACCATCCTTTGCGGTCGGAGATAAAGTCTACTTATCAACTAAGTTTATCAAGTCCCCACAACCCTCTAAGAAACTTGGTCCTAAATTTGTCGGTCCTTTTCCAATTGTTGCTCAGCTCAACCCTGTTACGTTTAAACTTGATTTGCCTCACAACCTTAAACGTTTACATCCTGTTTTCCATTGTAGCTTACTCAAACCCTGCCTGTCGTCGGACCGTTGGCATCCACAACCCACTCCTCCACCTCCCCTCATGATTGACAACCAGCAACACTTCGAGGTGGCATCTATCCTCGACTCCAGACGCCAGCGCTCCGCTTTACAATACCTCGTCCGCTGGAAACATTTCCCTCATCCTGAATGGGTTGCTGCTCCAGACGTGCATTCTCCTCGTCTCGTAGCCCAGTTTCACTCTGCCTATCCTGACAAACCGGCTCCCTAGTTTCTTTTGGGGTGGCAATATGTCATGTTCTCATTCTAATGTCTGGTTAACATTGTAACGTTTCACATGTCATTCTCTGTTCCGTGTTCCTTCACCCGGGGTTTTTCCATTCTTTCGCCCTCCATTGTTTTGAGGGCTTGGAATGCATGTTTGGGTTTGCGCTCCTGTTCAAGGTTACTTTCCCAGGCGCGTCTAACGGCTTCCAGCACCTGGGAGGGGGAGCGTCCTGACGAGCGACGGGGCGGGACCTGCTTACAAGCAAGGCTTTTAAGTTTGTATTTGGCGCGCTTTTGCTCATTCTCAGCTTTCTCTGTATTTGCATACTATTCCTTTAATAAATCAGTTATCTTTAAGCCCGAGCTTGTGAGACTGAGTATTTGGGTTTAGGCAATCGTTACAAAGGGGCCCCTATCCAGGGGGGAAAACACATGCGTAGTAGCGAGGAATTGAGCAGTCATTCAAAGAGACACAGAACAGACCAGCCTTGACTTTTGGGGTTTATCTGTATGGGTTTTCTCATGCTTCTTCAGTTTGTGAGGATTTTCTATCTAATGTAGCAGTAATAAAACACTAGAGACTTATTCCTCATCTCAGCGTGGTTCCTGCTTGTTAGGACAAGATGGAGATTCTAATAGTTCTATCTCCTGTCCATAGAACACCATTCCAAGGCAGAAGAGCTCTAAAAACTTCAGTGTCTATTTCAGTCCTAAGACCCAGTGCTACACTGAATAGATTCCAGATTTTCGCCAAGCTAGAGTGGTTTGGCAAAAATTAAATCCTGTCTTTTTTCATAAGCTCAGAAGCACACATTTAATCCTACATGGCATGTGCCAAAGCATAATTGTGGCTCAGATTATATTGATGAGTAGAGGACAAATTGAATTTCCTCTCCAAAGTTCCCCAATGCTTCTCTCTTAGGCCTGAAAAATCATAATTATTATCCAGCTCATAAAATGCAGTCCACCTGGTGCAAAAAGTAAAAATCAGGCCCACTACCACTAAGAACTTCCTGGGAGCAGCTTCAAATATATATTTTGAATCATTTTTTTTTTCCTGCTTAACAGGTACTATATCTGGGAACCACTAACTAATTTGATGTAAAGGTTCCATATCTGGTTGGTTTCACTTCTATGAAGATTCATTTGACAAGGCAAACCTGACTAGATGAAGGAAGCATCTGCTGAATAAAATGTGCATAGGTATTACCAGGCTAAGGCTAAGAAAAAGTAAATAGTCCTTTGAGTTGACCTTAACTTCCAGTGATTACATGGATACATCCATATTGTTTGCCTGACAAGGAAGTGGTTTGCCACTGCCCACTTTTAGGATGCTTTTTTAACTGCACAGTCTTATTTAATTTTATTCATTTGCTTCTTTACAAGACCTATATGGCTGCCCCTCTTATATAATGATTCTAGGTGGCTCACAACAATCCCTTAAAAGATGGCTAAAAACTACAGTATCCTCCCCCCCACACCCCCAGGCACCAGGCCAGACATCCTCCCAGCTCAACCCCCATCCTAACCCAATGCTCGGGGGAAGAGCCAGGTCTTCACAGACCTCTGGAGGCTAAAAGCGTAGTGATCCCACAGATCTTAGGTGGGAGGCTATTCCAAAGGGCTGGGGGTGGCCACTGTGGTCCCATTAGGTCAGGGTTCCTCAACCTTGGCAACTCTAAGCTTGGCGGACTTCAATTCCCAGAATTCCCCAGCCAGCAAAGCTGGCTAGGAAATTCTGGGAATTGAAGTCCACACAGCTTAGAGTTGCCAAGGTTGAGGAACCCTGCATTAGGTGACAACATTTAAAGGAGGGAACCTGAAGCATGCCCACCTTATCTAAACTAGTAGGATGGGCAGATACCCCTAGGGAGAGGCAATCATGCAAATAACCTGGCCCTGTGCCATGTACAGTTTAAAGATGATAATCAGCACCTTGAATTGTACCCAGAAAGCAACCAGGAGCCAGTGCGGCTCATGCAGCAGTGTGTGAGGTTTGAGTCTGACCTTGACTCTGAAAATGGAGCTTACCTTGAGCCAGAAGGGGAAAACAAAACTTATTGGGAAAGAGCTGCGGAAATAGAAACTAGTAGTGACTCAGCAGAGTAGGAGAATTCAGAGACACTGACTGGGCAGAATCCGGAGGGAGGTTTGAATCCTCCAATTAGTGAGCGAGAGAGGAGAGCAGAGAAGTGCACAAAGCAAAAGGCAGCCCAACTGGCTACACAGGAGAAATGGCATGAAAAGGATTGCATAAAAAGGCACCAGCCCCAGGAGCAAACTGCCAGAGGTAACCATTCTACTGCACTAACAGCTTCGACAGGAGAATCCTCACCAGGAAATGGACGCTTGCCTGTAGCCAACATGGAATCAGTGCCAGCTCCCTCTACCGACATGGACCTACCTCTCCTTTGCACCCTGATCCAGCCGAATCCAGCCTTGCATCCAGTTCCAAGTCTCGTCTTGCCATTCCAGCCGAATACAGCCTTATATCCAGTTCCAAGCCTCATCTCATTGTTCCAGCCAAGCCCAGCCTTGCCTCCAGTTCCAAGCCTTGTCTTACCAATCCAGCTGAGTTCAGCCTTGTCTCCAGACCCGAGCCTTGTCTTGTCACTCCAGCAGAGTCTTGTCTAGCTCCATCGCCAAGCCTAACCTCACCTCCGTGCTGCATCCTGCAATCAAACCACAAGCTGCCACCTTGCCACGTGCCCTAGCCACACCCAGTCTTGCTGCTTCACTGAGTTAGCTGAGTTCTATCTTGCTGTGTTGCCACAATCTCCTCCTACTCTTGACCTGGCAGCCTTGCCCTGTATTCCTCTACTGCCTGGGTGGACTTGATTGAACTATATTGCCTATTAATAAGGACTCTTTTTCTGCTGTAAATAGTTGGTTTTTAATAAAGAACTTCCTTTTGTAATTCTGCCTGGCCGTCTCATAGTCTGAACAGGACATAGTGGTGTTACTTGGGTGAACCACGGGGAACACAAAACTGTGTGTGACACTGCATTTTGGACTGGTTGCAGTTGTAGCTTCATGATGGTCTTCAAGGGCAGCCTCATGTAGAGTGTGTTGTGATAATCCATATGGAAAGTGACTTATAGCCTTGGAGCTTCCTGATGGCCTTCCATTCAAGCACAGATTCAGTCTGTCCCAACTTCACTTTTTCTGAGATCAACCAAGGTTGGTAACAGGACATTGTTGCTTCTAGAGTGTTTTAGTTTCCCAGGACATTCCCAGGAAAATTCATCTTTCCCTCTAAGTAACTGTTATCCATGTGAAATAATTGCTACCTGTATATGGGAAAATAGAGCTCTTGATGATGTGCTGTCCTAGCCCCATCTTCCAACATTTATTTGTTGATGTAGACACCTTTATAGGGAAAATCAATAAGTATCAGTTGCATGTAAATGCAACTTGGAATCATGATTGTATGCATGAACCCATGAGTGTTGGTAGGCTTCTCCAAACTCAGTGCATGATGATGGGGGTGCAAGGGTTTGCTACTGTTCTCTTTTAAGATGCTTTTTCAACTGTCCAGTCTTATAGGTCTAGAGTTTTGGGTGGTCCTCCATCCAAACACTAACCAGCTGTGACTGGGGATGAAGAAGAGTAAAGCAAACCAAAATCAACTCTGGGTGTGTGTGGGGGTATTGCCTGGATAATGTGTAAATGGGGTTAATATATCATGTCCTTTGAGGAGATAGCACGTCCTTTTTTATGATGAGAAGAGCTTGCTGCCTTTAGCTATCAAGGATAGAATAGCCAGAAATATAAAAAAATAACTAAGCCTGAAATAATGCCCATGAGTGGCCTCTTTCTATGGACCAAATGTTCTGCTCATTTGGACCAATTGTCCAATGAGGGTTTGAGAATATTATCTTTCTTCCTAACTCCTCAGATGTATTGTAGACCATGAAAGATGAAAAACAGTGGCGTAATTTTAATAACGAACTTCCCAAATCCGATATGGTTTTACTGTATTTCCAAGACTTTATTCTATTTGCCTCTGACATTCAAATGTAATATGAAATAAAGGTTTTTCACACCTTCAAACCCAAGCTACCCCTGTGAGACGACTCAAGGGCACGCAGAACTGCTCTTCAAGTTTGTCATTACCTAGTAAATACTGGTTTACAACATTTCTCCCTGTTTTTGTGGGAGAAAGCATCCTATGGAACTTAGCAAGATGAAGATTTGAACCTTAAAGAGTCAGACACAGTGGAAAATAGGAAACACAGAAGCACAAATGCATTCAGTTTGCTTAGACTAGCCATGAGAGACTTCATTTCAGAACTGTCACATTCAGTTCTGCCCAAGCTATGAGATTTCGTGCAACAAAAATAGAAAGCTGCCATCCTTCCAACTGAAAATGGATTGCCCAACACCAGTGGGAATGTGTGTGCAAAACAGGCAATCAAATCCATTTGCCTGCTTGTTTTATAATATATATTTATACCACCTTCCATGTAATCTTCTCAAAAAGGCTTACAAATAACAGAGCTAACCTTATTAAAATTTAACAATAAAATTGCAGTAATTAAAGATACTTCACATGAAAACAAACATTAAAAGGCTGGTGGAAAGGTAAACCCACACATCAACTTATTAAACTCACATATCAGGTTATTAAAGGAAAGGAAAAGTGGAAAAAAATGATATGCACCCATTTAATAGATGCCTAACCCTAAGCATCTACACCTTTTTTTTAAGTAGGGAGAGGATTCCAGTTGACTCCTATCAAGAATATATATATGTAACTGCAAGATAATATTTATAACAGGTGCTCCACCATAATGGTTTAATTTGAACCAGGTTATCCAGGAATCCATTTTTAATATAAAAGTACTCTAAGCATATGGACCTGGTTAATACTTGAATGGAAGACCACCAAGCTATCACAGGGCTGAAAGCTAGAATGGGTGGCTTCACTTTACTGACATCTTCACCTTACTTAAGTGAGCATGAAGACGAAAATACAAAGAATGACTCTTTGCAAAATGGCTTTAATCTATCCATTATATAACTACGGTAAATTTTATTTTATTTTATTATTATGCCTTTTTATTATAAAACTATTAATAAGGTGATATGTGAGTTTGTGGATTTGTTTTTTGTGGTTATTTTGACATTGTATTTTATATCATCATCATCATCATCATCATCATCATCTGCAATATTGCTTTCCGAGTCGATGATATTTGATGCACGTTGTTGTCAGCCCTCCAAGGTAGACCACCTACGAAACCAAAGTCGTGCAAGCTAATACTACTTTTATTATAAGGTTATAGTACAGAATCTTGCAGGTCTGAATGTGCTTCCCCCTCCCCCGCTTTGTGAGAACTAGGGAGAGTCTTGTCTGAGATGCTTACTCAGGCTACAGATCTGGCCTGGACTCAAATTTCTTTTATCTTGGTTGTAACTTGGTTGTGGCTCTTCATCCTGTCCCTCAAGGCTATTCCTACTGCCTATTACATGTGCCCTAGTTAGAAATAGATAACTATCTAGCTGTAAGCGTAAGTTTAATCTTTGTTTTCTATTCATTGAAAACATGTTTATCTCTTTCCACAATTTAAAAGCATTGTATTTTGCTCTCAGTTTGAACCAAACCTTCAGGGTATCTGTGCTATTTATCTTTTCTCTTACTGGTAGCGAATCAGTATTGTCTTGTGGTTTGCAGATCTGCATATTTACTCCTGTATGTTCTATTGGGTCCTTCTTTTTTTGTTCTGTCACTGTAGGTGCTAGATCCCTGGACTGGAATAGCTCTGTAATCTATATTTTACAACAGTGATTATCTGCATTTTAATACTGAAAGCTAAAAGATTTTTTTTTCTAAAATTTTATATCTTTTTAAAAATAAGGTTTAATTTTGTTTATTCCCTGTGAGATTGGTTTATCTCCTAAGGGGAAGGAGAAATGATGCCAGAAATTGGTGCACTAGCAATTATCTCATTTCTTTTTTACCTTTTTACAAAAGTATCAGGGAGACCTCTAGGTTTAGGGAAGGTGCCCTAGAAAATAAGTGCTGTGTACCCCAAAGGGCTAGGGTGTGAAGACTTAGAGGGCTTCTAGAAGATGTGATTTGAAACTTCCACCCTGTGGGCTCAACTCTGCTGCTACAAATGCAATGCTCCTTGTTGAAGAAAGGCAGTAATATGATTCTCCTTGAAAAGACTTGTGTGACATTCTAAGCCTCTCATCCAGCAATTTCAAAACACCTCTGCATGTCCCTTTTCACTACTAGTGCTGCTGGATGGAATTATCAGACTGACACAAAGCAAAGCCAATCCCTTTCACTTCAGAAACATGGGACAGATTATTTCATGAAGTATTCCTTCAAAACTTTATACCACCCTATTTCATACTATAACTTGCTACAAAGTAAGAAAGATTAAAGCATTATTTATATGTTGTCAGGGCCAGATTATAAGTATTATAGGTAAGTATCAAGATTCTGAATCTTTGCATTTCTAAATTTTCCTTCATGTTTAGGCCTGGGGTTAAACTGTGCCTGGCCAAAGAAAGCTCTGAATCAGTCTAACCAAATCAGGCTGTTTTCCAAATTGCTAATTTGGTGTTGATAACATCCACCTATTTTTAAATTATTTTAATATACTCCATTTATACACCTTCTACTTTCCATCTTTCCATTTTATTTCTGTGTGCTGTTTCCCTATATTTTCTGTCACTGTGACTTTTTTAAAGCTTTGTGCCACTGTTTTATAATTTGTATTCTAAACCATGGTGACAAATTCTGTCTGATTATCAGTCACGAGCAAGGGAGCATGGTAATTAATCTGGAGGTCACATTCCTTAATTCTACTGATTAATCAAATTTCCATTTCAAAAAAAAAAAATCAAACACTTCAGTGTCTAATAAACAAAAGTACCGCTGTACCGGTAAGAACAGTTATACACCTTGGCCACTTTCTCTATGTAGCTGCTAAAGTTTTAATGAAAGAAAGCCAGTTAAAAGAAAACTGATTACTAAGAACATAATCAAGGTAACTGATAGTTAACAAATCAATCAACAAAATGCTAATCACCTATCCTGCTGTAAGTTTAGATTAATTTATTAGTAATTCAAGCAAACTGCAAATCAAATAACTATTGCAATTATAGTCCAAAGCCAGAAATTTCTCTCTGTTGATGGCATTCACAACCACTAACAAGATGGCACCATTTGGCACCATATGACATAATGTGGATTCCTTGTTTTGGATGCCTATAGAAAGATACAGATACAAAAATATAATAATTTAAGAGATATGAAATGAGTCAATGAAGATATGTACATTTATTTCTCACAACTCCAGGTGGTGTTGGTATTTGTCTGCACATAAAACAATATTTGTGGCAAAATTTAAATATATTACTAGATGTATCAAACAAGCTCTTTTTTCATGTTTTCTTCTGTATTTGTTTAGTAAATTGCTTTCTTTAAAAATATGCTCTTTGCAACTGTATAATATTACAACGAATCCTGACAAAATGTGAATGTAATAAAACAAAATGAAAATTATTTTCACTGTATCCTCTCAGCTGCTGGTATTTCTGAAATTTCCAAGACATTTCTAAGAAATCAGTAAGTCTATTGTCACATACTGTGGTTGTTTCAACTCAGAGCTCCCTACCAGCTTTTCATGCAAAACAAAGTTATGGGCAATGGAAATCCACTCACCAAGAGTTTTTGTCACGTTGAAAGACTCCCCTCTCTAGTGACACTGTGATGGCATACTTTGAACAGTACAGAAATATCACAGTTGGCAGTCCTAGTGGAGTTGGAGCTATTTCTAATATAGGTCTGAGGTGTTTGCTTTACCAGTTCTGGAACACTGCACATATGTTTTTCACTTGTCTTACGCCATTCCCAAACCGTACCATTAAAACAGATATAAAAAAGCCACAGCTGCCAAGCTCTGTCTTTGATATGTGTTAGTCACAGTCCATTACAAGGAAAGAGCTAATTTTCCAAAAGTAGCAAATGACATTTCCTCTCAAGATTGATCTTGTCTCCCGTCTTTCTACAACATAGGCAAAAACTGACTATAACTGATGAAAACTTTCTTTTCAGTGAAATAGGATTGTTGTTCTTCATAGTCCTTTGGACAAATATTATATCTCTTTAGCAGATGAAAGACAAAAGGCATTGTAAAGACTGAACAGCCCTTAGAGAGCAGGCCTCCAAAGATATACAAAGAAGTGGATGTGTGCATCAGATCCATACAGCCATCTCTTCCAATGACATTTTGCCCTCTTATCTCTGTTTTTGCTTCTGGCAAGAAGTCACTATTGATTTTTGCAATCTCCCTTAGGGTTCGTACCATATTTTGTCACTGATAACTGTTTCTGTTTTCTGGTCATTCAGGCAATCATGTCCATCTCAGCTATAACTACTATATTCCATGTTTATTTTTTATTTATTTACAGTCCCAGACTAATAAAGCAGAAGTACAAAATTTAAAATACAGGGGAAAAAAACAAACAATTAATAATGAAAAGAGGAGTTCATTTGGCTTCTGCAAGCCGTAGCTATTGATAGAAACTTGGTAGTCTTTATAATGGTTGTCCAAGTTAGGTGTTGGAGAAGGAAGACCATACTTTCTTTATCAGAAAGAAAACTAAAATTTCTGATAATTGGGTTGATCAGTGTCAGATGCCATGGGCAGTGCAACAATACATGAATTACTGACTCAATCTCTGTATCTGAGCAGAAATACACACAACTGCTGTAGGTGAGACTAGTATATTTGCCTATAGTCTCCATAATAGTTAGTATGCCAATTTGAGCCAAGGTAAAAAGTCTCCTTTGTGAAATAAGTGGGATGTTATAGAAGTAGCTAGAAATCATTCATGGAGAACCTGCACTTGTGCCATAATAGGGATGGATGATTTAGTCCCTGTCATTTTGTGGAACTACATCCCAATTCCTCGGTTTAAGTTTGAATAGGTTTCATCTGGGATGAGAGATGACATTGCCAGGAGCCAGAGGCCACAACATGCCTGATGAGAATCAATATGCCTCCTCTGGGATGAGGAAAATCTATCCAGGAGGTTGAGGTGAACTGGAAACTCACCCCAAAGGATTTGTTTCAACTAAAATCTGAGAAAGCAAAGTCTCAGGTGGATCCCAAAAGAAATGCAACCAAGCTGTAGCTGAATAAGTGCATTTGAAGTTGAGCAAGGGACATGAAGTATGGCTTTTAGAAACTTAGACTGAACAGCTTCTAAAATAAGGGAATCCTTATAAACACACTGTCATCATGTTACATTTTTTTTCAGCTGATTCAAGTCATGCTCCCTATTCACAACAATAGCATAAACATTCACAGATGGGATTCTTACGAAGAAGCCGCTCTTCCTTTAAGTCTGCTCTTACACATTCTGGCTTCTCACACATTAACCATATTTTTTTCATTCTATGGTCTATCTGACATGGTCAAAACAGACAATGGATTTCCTTTCCATAGCAATTATCTAACTTATTTGCTTTTCATAATCAGAAAGCAATGCCACACTAGCCACAGACTAATGAAGGATTGGAATGGTTCATGTGTACCATCAAAGGTACAGCAGCATGCAAGGGCTGAAGGACAGAATGTTAACCGAACACCCCAAAAATGTATGTGAAATTATTGAGCAATCCTACAGTATACTTATACCATTCATGCAGGGAGGGCATGTTGCAGACCCTGTCTGTAAGAGAACTCTGTTTAGTGGGTTCCAGGAAGTGGGCCTTCTCTGCAGGCCTTCTGCCCTGTGGAACACGCTGCCCCTGGAGATGAAATTGGTCCTATCACTCCCGGCCTTCCGGAGGAGTCTGAAGACCTGGCTCTGCCACCTCGCTTGTGGCAGAAAGGGGAATAGTACTACATGGGGATGGCTGGTATCTTAGACCACTCCTCCCACATATGGGCTGTATGAGATTCTTATTAATCTACTCACATTTGCATGTTTTCGAACTGCTAGGTTGGCAGGAACTGGGATTAGCAAGGGGAGCTCACCCCGTCACACTGATTCGAACCACCAACCTTCCAATTGGCAAGCTCAGCAGCTCAGCGGTTTAACCCACAGTGCCTCTGCGTCCCTTCAAATTAACAAACATACACTAAATATGTTTGTTAATTTAGGGAATTCTGTTCCACCTGATCATGCAGAGAGGGCATGTTACGGACCCCGTCTGTAAGAGAACTTTGTTTGGAGGGGTCCAGGAAGTGGGCTTTCTCTGCAATAGCTCCCACCCTGTGGAACATGCTGCCCCTGGAGGTGAGATTGGCCCTATCACTCCTGGCCTTCCAGAGGAGTCTGAAGACCTAGCTCTGCTGCCTCGCTTGGGGTGGAGAGGGAAATAGTTCCACATGGGGATGGCTGGTATCTTAGACTGCTCCTCCCACATATGGGCTGTATCAGATTCTTTTGTCATTTGGACTTTTTTACTTTTTTTCTCTTATTTTATATTTATTTATTATGAGTAATTTTATATTTACTTATTGTATTTATATTGTATGTTTATTGTTTTAATCTATTATTTTATTATAAACTGCCCAGAGTCCCCTGATGGGAGGAGATGGGCAGGGACAAATTAAGTACGTACATACATACATACATACATACTATACAGTATGGGTATCCTACATTTTTGGGTATCCTTTGTGTACAAAACTGCACCATTGTCAATAAAGAAGGATGATGCAGAGTCACAACAGAGAAACAGCAGATGGTGAAGAAGGCAGGGTTGAGCGACCATGTTGAATAAGCTATTCTTATAAAAAGGGATGATGTTCTGGTTAAAAAAAAAAAGCTACTTCGATTTTATGAGCCACTAACTTATTCTGCCACTTGTATAAAAGGCATATTAGAGACAGCATGAGGTGTCTTAGATTGTTTCTTATTTCAACAGAAATCAGAATACTGGAAACCATGTTTCCAGGAATACTAAACATGGAATTCTGTGATGAAATGCTGTAAAGCTGGATTTTATTAGCATTCCTGCAAATTTCCTTTAAAGAAGGAATTATAAAATATTATCATCCAAGGTTCTATAAGGGTCCAGTATATACAGTATATACAAAAACCTGAAGGGCCAGGTTAGTGATAGACAATCTTGGAGAAAATCTATGTGGTCACTAGGAGTCAAAAACACCATAATGGAATTATGGAACACAATCAATAAATTTGTTTTGAACAAATAGGAACTTTCCTGTAGTTTATTCTTAAAAGACACAATTGTAATCTATGTTGCTTTTCTGAATGGATTCTAACATTCTTTGTGAAGCTCCTGTGTTATTGTTTTCCCTTGGTAAAATTGCTAAAGGTGTCAGGCTCTACTCTTTGTTAGTTCTAAAAATATTTGAGAGTTGCTTAGCAACTGTGTATATTTCAATGAAATTTTCTTCCACATTCCTTAGGATTTGAAGAATAGCACAAGAAATGGAATTAGACCCCATTTTTACCTTGGTTATATGACTGCATTTTTAGCAAGGTGAACGAAACCAAATAAAAATCAAGAACACTTTGTTATCTTTTCACCTCATCCTGTATCAGTGTGCAAAGCAGACACATTGCACCACTGAATCAGTGCACTCCAGCCTGATACTTTGCTTTGCACAATGGAAATGATAGATTCCCATTTCACAAAACTCAAGCTAAGGCTGATCTACTTATCTACATGTGTTGCTTTTGCATAGAAGCTGCTTTCTGTGAGTGAACTAAAATGACACAGCTACACGCTCCATTGCTCAAAAGCAGGGAAGGGCACTACTTTTCAATATTTCTTTATTGATTATAACCAGCAGCTATGACCATGATATACTGTATGTGCTTTGCTTCATGTTTCATAGAAGCATTCCACTAAAACTCCAAACATCTCTAGTAGCCTAGAAAAAAATGAACAGAACACCAGGAATATTTTATGCATGCTTTATAGTGTTTGATATTGGTACTCAGCTGCAATACTTTCAGACTTATGAATATATATTTATCTCTCTGTGCAAATGCTCATAATAAATAATGTGTTTTGTAATTATATTTTCTCCAGTGAAGCAGAACTGAACTAGTAAATTATGTGTACCAGACCAATTATCAAAGGTCTCAACCAGGACAGAGTTGAATCTTCAGCTATAGTTGAACCTGAATTCAACAACTGTAGAAACATGAGCAAATGGTTCAGTTAATGTCCTGTCAGCCCTATAATGAAACACTTTTGATAGCTGATATAAGTGACAGAAAACCATAGTCTCCTGTGATGATACCTTTCAATATTAACATATATGTCCATTTGCCAATATTAAAAGATATTATAGCAATCTACACTCATGTGTAATTGTCTTCAGACCATTCATTCAATATTAATATGAATACACAGGAAGCCTAACCTTAAAAAAGAAAAAGAAAAGGGCAGTATTAGTAAAGCCATGTTGTTTTTGAACTATCAAAAATAAATCCATCCAACAATGAAGGATCGTATAATTTCCTGCAAAAACAGGAATATAGGCATGGTTACAATGCAAGTTCATAACTGGAGTTCATGTTGGAATATGTTTTGTCCTATGCCAATACCATACAGAGCACACAATGTATATGTCCCCTAATCAGCTGTATTGCAGCAATTAGGAATTGCACAACTTTATATGTGAAGAGGTACAGTGAATTAAAACACTCTTTAGAAACATTGGATTAGGAGGACACATTGATATCTTGGCCACAAATATGAACCCTAAAATGTCTGTGAGATTAACAGCATATTTGTTATTATTTTTGACACAGAGATTTCATTTATCTGCATTGTCATAAATAGTTCTATGTCTAACATTAAAGCTACAGAAACAATCACCTAGCAAAACAAACTGACTTGGGATGAGTCATTTCACTTTATTGTGTAAATAATCATTCTATTTAAGAGAGGAATGTGGAGCAGAAAAACTTCAAGGGAGCTGTCTTGGTCTATTAGCTGCATAATGCAATACACATTGCAAAAAAACACCCAATTATATATTTACTAGACAACCCATGACCCATTGGGTCATCCTTTCAGGACTATTTTCTTACCTAAACAGAGAAATAGAATGACCAAGGCCAGGCAAAACAGCAGTGGGAGCAGAAGAAACTTTCAACTTCCTGCCTGCTTTCCCATTGACTTTTCTTGTAGGAATCTGGCAGGGAGTGTCGGAAATCATTCCTCCTCTTCCTCCTCAGCTGCCTGGCAGAACTGCCTGCCATTTTGCTGAGGTCAGGGGAACAAAGGGTCCTGCACCCCTGGTCCTCATCCCAGCATGTCCCCAAGGCCTCCCGCTTCAGGGATGAAAAGGTCTCACCCATCAACCACCAGCACCTCCCAGCTAGCCTTACTTCTCCAGCAGTCATTGAGTCACTCCCTTGTCCTTCCCTCACTGCCCACCCCCATTAAAATACTTCATGTTTCAGCCTCAGGGGACTAGAATCTCAGTCTCCCTGCTGCTAGTTGAGTGCCTGAACCACTACACCATACTGGGTCTCACAGGAGGTGCAACATAGCTGTGGGACCTGGAGAAGAATTACTGAATGGTAAGCTGGTTGCTGCTCCCACCACTAATTAAAAACCTGCCCCGTAGGAAAGTGGTCAATTAAAGAATCAAAATTTCTGTTAGATTTTCACCAATGGGTCTTGGATGTATGTGCAAGATCCTGTTCATATGGCAGGTAGACATTTTTATTTATTTTTATTTCCACTTTTTAAAAATGATTTTCAGTCTGCTGCCTTTATTCTAATGTTTTTGATTTAGATCAGAGTTTCTCAACCAAGGTTCCATGGAACACAAGGGTTCTGCGAGGGGTCACTAGGGGTTCCCTGGGAGATCACAATTATTAAAAAAAAAATATTTCAAATTCAGGCAACTTTACATTAAAGAGATAAGTTTCTTTCTTTATTTTTAGTTTAAGAACACTGTTAATACATATATACAGCCCTACCAATGAAATGAATGTAATAATGTTGTAACTTTTGGCCTATATTTGAGCCTGAATGTGCAGGGGTTCCCCAAGGTCTGAAATATATTTCTAGGGTTCCTCCAGGGTCAAAAGATTGAGAAAGGCTGATTTAGATGATTTCTCTCACTCTTGCAGCACTATCACTTTCAAGAGGTCATGCTATATTTTCACTGAGAAATACTTTCTATGAACTTTAGTAGAGGCAGCATAGGTTTTCTTCACCCCTTCCAATTAAAAAAAAAGTGATTTTCAGTCTAAACATAAAAGAAATACATTCAGAAAACTGACCATCTTGTAAGGGTGCATGGTGGCATTTAAGTCGAATTCTTGTCTGAAAAAATGTAGATCCTGGGCAAAAATTGCTTATTGTAGGATGTCAGTTTTCTTTTTGTTGGATGACAGCCTGAGTCAAATATCATTTTTGGTTTCTTCCTTGCTGTATTGATGATTGACAAGAGACTCCATCTTATGATGTCTCCTGCATATTGTCCTGTCAACATAATTGCTAGAATCATATCAAAATGGTATTACTTGAAATTACTCTCAACCCTATTTGGAGAAAGCATTTGAAAGGAATTGCACAGGTGCAGTTTTAAGAACTTGCTTCGTTTTAAAACTCACACATACGTTTCAGGAAATAAAGGGAAATTACAGCTATTAGCTTGAACAGGAAATAACTGTGCCAGATTTAGTACCACATGAAAATTAAAATACAAACTGCTAACAATTTAGTCTGGGGTTTTTAAATGTTAATTTCACACATGGTTCTTCTCATTTTTCCCTCATCTCTCTGGTTTGGAGTATTAGCTGAGCTTATCACTTTAAGAATGATTCCTCTTCTCCTTTTCCTTGCCCCCCCCCCACATTTTTTTTAATGTCATCACATTTTTGTGTGCATGGAGGGAATTTAGGTAAGCTTTAGTTGTAAGAAAGTTCTGAGTATAACATTTAAGGCTGCTGCAGCAGTTTCATGGATCATTAACAATTTGCTAATATTGTTTTAGCTTGCAAATTAGTGCAGCTTAGTGACTAAGGAAAGGTTCCATAGCTGTCATCAATCAGGTTAAAATTCTTCATGCATGAGATGAAAAACGATTTTTAGCCTTTGAGGCTCAGGCAGCAATTACTGTAACAACAACCAAAAAGAAAAGAAAAAAAAGTGATGGTGGGGGTGGATGGATAAACATTCCAACATAAAATTATCTTAGTGATTCCATTATGTTTATGTCTTGCTGCATAAGAATAAAACTAGAAGTATGCCAGTGATCTCTGAATTAGTTTTATTGCATGCTAGTAATAAGCTAAGAGAAGTGGCATGTTAAAGAACCGGCAAGCCCAGAAATAAATAAATAGACAAATAAGTTAACTAACTAACTTATTAACAAATAACCAACATCAGAACTAAATATTTATTGAAAATAAATATTGAAAAGGAGTATTGGTCTCAGCTCCTTTCTCACTTCTCTTATATGTCTGCTTCCTGCCAAATTCTAAAATGACCTGGCATTCATCACCTGAATGCCATTAGAAAACTTTCAGTCTACCATTCTGAAAGGACCCGTCATCAAATTGCTTCCTATGAATTCACAGAATACTTATCTAGAACAACAACCCCAAACTGTAAGTCTTAAGATAGTCTCATTATGTCTAAATGTGTATATGAATAAAAGCTGCAAATTGCATCCAGTGATTATAATGTTTAAGGTAATCACCCATGTCTTTACAACAATTGTTAGGATCTTGGCTTACTAATGGTGGTTTCCTGATAGAGGATCTTTGTTGCAATCAGGAAGAAAAAGGCCCAGAATCAGAAGACCATACAATATGCAAACAGAAGAAAGAATGAAAGGGAGGGAGGAAAATATGGGCGATAAATTAGGATAAAGTAGCATTAAAGTCAACTATGTTTTAAACTTAATTCTTCTGAACATAAAATTAGTAAAAACATCACAATAATAGGCTTCTCGTTTCCTTAAAGGGTTCCAGCTCCTATTTTTTAAAGACAAGCCTCTGTTTTCTTGCCAATATTATGGCTTCTTAATTGCTATTGATGATTATATGCTTTTTGCAGTCCTTAAATCTGGAGGAAAACATGTTGGCATGAAAAGCATTGGCCCCACAGCCTGTCTTTACCGCAACTTGGCAACAGGACTGTTGGTGTCAAGTTGCAGTAACAATTTGGCATACACAAATTGGTGGGATCCTTGCCCTGAAATTGTGCATACTATATGTGTGTATTTTCTGTGGAAATCCCTTGAAACCAATGCTATATTGTTGTGTACCATAATATCTTGGAGCATTATGGCTCTGGCTCCATTGTGAAAACATGACGCTTCAGCTATGTTTCCTAGTCTGTTGCTTTTGTGAACAGAGAAGGAGGAGGAGGAGGAGGAGGAGGAGGAGGAGGAGGAGGAGGAGATAATCAATACAAATTGTCTCATCACCTGGATAATGTAACTTCACAAAATGACTTGCACATGCTACTCTCAAACAGGAATGTTGTTGTTTGTTACTTTTGGTTTGGTCACAAAATTTCTCTCTCCTACTGAAAAATGGGAGAGTAAAAATCAGTACCAGGGGATAGAGAAATCTGACAATTTCAGTTTTATTTATTTATTTTATTTAGTTAAATTTATTGGCCACCCAACTCCAGTGGACTCTTTAGTTTGTCCTTTCCCCTGTTATGTTTTATTTCAGGTCATTTCTCCATCAGTTTTGTGTTTTTCTCTTAAAAGCCAGCACAAAGATTTGTTAGTTTTTCTCCAAAGGTATTCATTTATTCATTTCATTCATTCATTCATTCATTTATTCATTCTGTATAATTTCTATGTCACCCTAATCATAAAATTCTGAGAAGCTCACAAAATATATGGATTGTCCCACTTCTCTCTCTCCCTCTCCTTCTCCCTGTTCTCTCTCTTTCAGGGAACTATCTGTAATGCATTCATCTTTTGTCATTGATTTTCCCCTCATGCTATGCATTTTTGTATGCTTACTTTCCTTACCATATGCATTTGTTGACTTATGATCTGTGTTACCCTTTTCAGAAAAAAAAAATGATAATTTCAAAGCATAACTATGTTCCCATGCAGAACAAGTCCTGGTCATTACCTTTAAAGCCTTTGTCAGAACAGAATGCCCACCCTGTTTGATCATCACAAGAGGGCCAAAGGTTTGATCCTACCTTTCTCACATACATAGGATGTACTGTAGATAGGGCATCAAGACCTCTCAGTAGTAGGGCCCACTGTATGGCATCCTCTTCCCCTAACACTATATGCAGCTGGATTTTCATAAAGAAGTTAATAGGATAAAAATTAAATATTTTGTGTTTGGCCCAAGCTGAATGGGGCTGCTGTGAAGTTTTTGGATTTGTTATAATTGTATTTTTTGGGTTTGATTGTTCACTGTCCAAAGTTCATTGGGAATTGTGTGGCCTAGTAACATTGCAAGAGATGGATGGATGGATGGATGGATGGATAGATGATAGATAGATTTGCACTGGGCAGAAAATGATAGTAATTTCTTTTCCATTCTCTACTTCTAGATTTCATTTTTGAGGTATTAATTTTTTTTTGTGAGCATGCACTGTTTCTTCTCAATGCCTGTACAAAAAATATCTCAAGATGGAAATCAGCCCTTCATCTCCTTCTATACCTATGTATAGTTGGCAGGGACAATGGAATTGCCTTTTTTTTCCTTCTGCTTTATGCTTGGCATTCAGGGACTTCCAAGAGAAATTGACCAGATGGCTCCATCCTTCTTTCTGAAGGTTAATTTCCCCCCCCCCTTTTTTTTTCTTAGCAGGCACTCAGAAAGCAGGGTAGTAGAATGTGAAAGTCATTTAAACACTATTTTCAACTATTAATAGGTAACCCAAATGAGCATACCTAGAATGCTTGTTCATGGAAGTTATCATCCTCACTCCTCAACTTCAGAAAAGGTTTTGCCCAAAGCTTTTTCCCCAGAACTGATTAAAATCAATTGAAAGAACGACATCTTTGGCTTACTGGGTATGAGGATAAATACAAGAGCCTGCTGTTGGGGCAGAGATGTCAGTGATGTCAGTAATCAACAACCAGTCAGTTTCCACACCATGAAGCTCAAGGCAGTGAGTCTACTGTAGCAGCAGTAGTGGGTTTAAGCTATGATAAGTACAAAAAGGAACCACCCTGTCACATTGATAGATATTTAATATGACTTCATTCTAGTTTGCTGAGGTATCTGTAATATCTAGAAGTTTTGTCAGAATGGCAAAACATATGCTGTGATTTCCTGATGCAAGCTTTACCTATTACATACATTTATGTGATATCAGAATGTAGGTATAAAAGGAGTGGAGTTGTATTGCGACATTGCAATGCCTGTTTTATCATCTGCCTTCTCTGGCTCCCCCTTATGGATACTCATGCTAGTTCACAATAACTATTATTTATTTGTGCTGGGTTGAGTGTTTCAGAGACTTCTCCTGAGTTTGAGCCTAGCAGCCTAGTTATACAGCACATGTTGCCACATGCACACAAGGCATGGGGTTTCAGTTGCAACAGGGGCCAAAAGTCTAAAGGAATTTCTGCCTCAGTAACCTGGAAAAATAAATTGAATTCTAAACTGAAGGCAATTCAGTTGCTGCAATTTCTGTAACATGTTCCTATCCTCTTTCAATCAACCTTGTTAAAAGAAGCCATAGGAGAATCTTGCTTTCTGTTGAAATGGGTTGCTGAGAGCTTGACAATATGCTTTGCTCAGAAAGTATTGATCAAACTAACAGAACAAAAGGAAGCCCAAACTTGCACAAAAAGAAGTAGAAGCAATAAATATGGAAAGCAAAACACCCAAACAAATAAATAAAATTACATTTAGAAACAGTAAATTCCTATGGAACCTAGTAGACAGTTGGAGAATAAGGAAATCCAATGAGTTCTAAGGGAGGATGAAGAGATTGCAGAGAAATGGAATGAGTTCCTTTTGTCTCTTTCCATTTCTGAATATAAAACTTGACTGGTGAAATCCTTTTTTTTTTTTTTTCAGTATTCATGAATGATCTGGAGCTAGGAGATGAACAAAAGTGAATTTAATACAGAATAGAATTAAGTCTCAACCATATGCTGATGGGCCTGAGATGACAGGAAAGAGAATTACCAGAAAAGAGGTTATGAGGCTAAGCTGATATGCAACAAAACAAAATACTGAATCTAGTTTCTGGTTGCTATTTTAAAAAGTGAAGTACATTTTGGTGAACACTGAGCAACCAATAGAATATAAACTCCAATTGCATTCCTTGATACAAAATGCAACCATATTAAAAGTACAGTATATCTTTCTGGTCATCTCACCTAAAAAAAGAATGTTGTAGAAGCAGAAATGTTGGGGAAAATAATTGACATATTAGACATGCATATGGCTGTGTGAATACTGGCATATAAACATATAAACAATACCACAATAAAATGTGCACATTCACCCAGGCTGCCCAGAGGAAGCTGTCAATGTGCTGACCCAGTGTCTGGAGGCTGTGTGGATCTGGATGGAAAGGAATACATTTTGGGTCAATCCTGACACAACTGAGTGGTTGTGGCTGTTTGTGCCCCCTCCCCCCACCCTGGGTTGGAGATGTTTTCATTATTGGTCTTAGATGGGGTTGCATTTCCCCATTGAAGGCAGGTGTGCAACTTGGGGGTCCTCCTGGACTCACAGCTCCAGTTGGAAGAGCACATATCAGTTGTGGCCAGGAGGGGCTTTACACAGGTTTATCTTATGGACCTGTTCTACCCTTTCCTTTACTGGGAGGTCCTTCAGATAGTCCCTCATGCCATGGTCACCTCATGATTGGATTATTGCAATGCACTTTACATGAGGCTGCCCTTGAAGACCATCCAGAAGTGCAGCAGTGCAACCAGTAATGGGCATTTCACAGGCTGTCCATGTGTCACCACCACTCTGCAAGCTGTGTTGGCTGCCAGTAGGCTTCTGGGTACATTAGGGCCTAGTTATTTGAAGGACCACCTATCTCCAATTGACTTTGCCCTCCTGGTATGTTCACACAGAGTGGGTGAGCTCCAGGTTGCCTGTACTAAACGCTGACATCTTATGGGACCAGGGAAGCATGCCTTCTCTGTGCCTGCCCCCAGCATCCCTCTGCTCCCAGAGATATAAATGGTACCCACTCTCCTGGGGTTCTGGAATCCCTTTAAAACCTGGCTATATTCTCAGGACTGTGGTTAATATGCTTATTGATATATTTGTGGGGTCCCTGTCATATCTGTATGGTTTATCTTTTTGGTTGTTTTAGATCAGCCTATGTGTGTTTAATTGTTTTTCATTATTTCTCTATTTTGTAAGAGTCTTACAGACTAGGCAGCTATAACAAATTCATTATTATTATTATTATTATTATTATTATTATTATTATTATTATTATTATTACTATTTTAAAAGTGAATAAAAATAACGTTTTCTCTCTCTCATACACACTCAGTGCTAGAAACCAGTATCTTCAAAGGTAGCAGAAAAGCGGTTTAGTTCAAAATACAAGCAGAAAATTGAACAATGGAATCTGTAACTGCAAGATATAGCAATCATCATTAACTTAGATGGGCTTATAAAGATTAATGAAGGCTAAGGGTATAAAAGGCTTCAAGTCACAATGGCTAAATATTATGTACAATTTCAGAAGTTCTATGGTTCTGGAACCAGTTCCTAGGGAATGGAGGAAGGAATAATATCTCTTGTGTGTTGTCTTTCTTATAGACATTTAGTTGGCTATTTTGTGAACAGAATGCTGAATTAGATATGCCTTTGGGCTGATCCAACAGAATTTTTCCTTTGTTTTCATAGTGTAATAAAATAATTTATCCTTAAGTTGAGTTCCACTTAAGTAGGAAAATGTTATTAACCTGAAGATTTCTTTTTTGGTATTTAAATTATACAAATTTTAAATGTTATTTCAGTTTGATTTTCTAAGCTCACTAGAGCTTAGAGGGAAACATGGACATCTGCAGGTTGGACAAGCAATACATTCATCATGATGTTCATCATGATGGCGTGTCACACAAATTATCTAATTCTCATCATTTCCCCAATGATATCCTGATACCCACAGTGCCACTGTGGCATCTAACAGACCCCTATGGGTGGGAATAGGAATAAATACATCAGTAATGTGCAGTCTGAGAGAACAGATGAATTCTGTGTAAAGGGAATATGCACAGAAGTGCTTGTTTCAAGAAAAATGCTTAATTATTCTGATTAGCCAGTGATACTTATTTGACATGTACATGAATATGTTCCTGACCAGCTGTACACACAAGTGTCCAGCCCCAGAAGTGTCTGCTTCATTTGGCCTAAAAGCACAATTGGCTTTCTAAAAAGTTGTAAAGCCCCCAGGAATTGGAGAATATTGATGTTTAGAGAAACAGTAAGGAAGCAAGGAAACAAACAAACAAAACTGTAATGGGAATCTTTTCTTCTCTCTCTGGTCCTACATACATCAGAGCAGTGTTAAGTATTTGTTTATTCTTTCAAAACTGCCTGGGACTTCACCAATGAGTGTCCCATTGCCTAGAAAGCATCACTTTTCACTGTGAAAACTTTAATTTCATGACTATTTTTGAAGGGTTTCATAGCATTCCTTCTCCTGGGGAGCCAGGGTTAATCCAAAATTAGGTTTACTCCAGTTGAAGCTTCACCAGATCAGGTGACTCCCAGCAAAAGGAGACTGGGTTAGAAAATCTGCCCTCCAGTTTCCCATGAGTTTGTTTCCTGTATATTGCCATTGCTTTAAAAATTGGAATTGGAATAATTTTAAATGAACACTGATCCTCCCTAAATCACTAGTAAAGAAATGCACAAATTAATGAAAGTAGGAAATGAAATATTTGAGGGTTATCTCATGCTGATAACCTCTACGCATACAACACTGAACTATTAAGTCCCATAGACCATGCAAGATTTAACTTGCCTTTGTTCTCTTACTTATGAATGGACACATTTCTATTTTGCTGTTTACTTGGGAGAACATTCAAATATTGAATCTCCTTCCTGCAGTTTAAAGTGGTCATGTCCTACGAAGTATGTCTCTCTTCCCCTGTCTTTTATGACTTCCCCTGTCACATGCTCTCTTCACCCCATTCTTTATTAAAGAAACTCAACTCAGTCTAAGCTGTGAAATTGCAGAATTGCCAAATGCTACCTTTCTGGTATGCAAAGTGTTAATAGATATGCAGTTACCCTTGGTTGTACAAGTAATTCTAATCATGACATTTATAATCAAATTATTCTAGAGAAATGTTATTACAGTTAGATTTATCTAATACCACCACTGTATCTGAACAACATAATGCAGTCCATCCATCAAAAAAGTAATCATTTACTTCTGTTTCTTTCCATTTTTAAGAACATTTTTCATCAGCTTGGCAAAATGAATTATGAGCCCTATTTCAAACTTCACTTTTCTTTATAAGTTCATTTAGGAACATCAAACACTTAAAAATGGGATGGGAAGAGAAATGACTCTATCAGCATTTCTTCAAGGAATAATATCTTTTGTTTGTAATATTTAATGGAGCAGCTGTTTTAAGCTAAGTAACAAGATCTGCTACTTCTCCTTAGGAAAATAATTTATTTCAGAGCAAACTGTTCCTTTGGTAAGATGTCAATTTATACACTGCATGGATGACTGTTATAATACAAACAACAAAAGAGAGCCATTTTACTACATATTTTAAACACAAATATCTGAACATTAACATTCAAGCACAGCTTTAAAACCAGAATATCTCATTTCAACTAAAAAGCTGCTGCTAATGTAACAGTAATAGTAAGATTTTTTTTACCCTGAAGTACAGAAACTTCTCTGCTTAGTATGTGGTTGTTAGGGACGATTGAGCAAAGGATCCTTGTTCCAATCTCCAACCATTATGTGCTCAGTTATGAGCCAAAGTTATTAGGTTTGATCTCAACAAAGCCTTTAAGGAATTTAAGAATATGAAAAAAAAAGTGTCTCAATTTCTTGAAGTTGGAAGTGAAGGGCATACCCTGACTGAAGAAGCCACAAACTTCATCCACCTTCTTGAAAGATTCTCAAATACTTGCAATAATGTCTCTAGCCGTAAGAGTCCGCTTTCATGGTGACGTTGTTGAGACAACAGCATGGATGGTTTCATGTGATTCATAATTCTCTCGAGCTGAAATATATTAATGTGAACATTGAAGCCAAGTCAACTTCACTTTTAGACATGGAAGCTCATTGGATGAGTTTAGGCCTGTGACTATTTTAGTCCAATTCACTTTATAGGATTATTGTGGTGGGAATAAATTTGGAGACCAGATTACTGTGTTTATCACCCTGAATACTGCAAGGAGTTGTCAGATAACAAGTGAGGCAGAAGCTGTTGTCAAGTTCAGATAAACAGCCAAGGTTTTCAGGAAATCATACCATGGCTAAAAGTCAAGACTTGGGGATATACAGGTTTAGACTGTCATAGAAATTCATGAACTTTGACAAGTAAGGGTCATTTTATAAGACAGGAGAGTGGAAATATTCTCACAGGCTATGCAGTTGGGACACCAGATGAGGATTAGTTGAGACTCCAGATGGGGATCAAAGTCTATAAGGACTAAATTGGGAATAATGACACTTGATCCTGCTTTGCCATTTTATACTGATGATATACTGGACCCCAAACCAGAGGATGACCTCCCCCAGTGTTTTTATGTAGATGTTAAAACAAATATATGAAGGATGGTGATGATAGGGAGGTTAATGATCATCTCAAGTTTTCCTTTTGTTTTGTTTTCCACTGTGGACAGGTAGGTCTGACTGGCATATTAGGAGACTAACCTATATAATTACCAGATCTATGCAAAGCTTTGAAGTGTTGCTTCCCTTCAATTTGAACAATCCCTTTGAAGTTCTTTTTGAAACAATGAATCCCTCCTGCCCCAGTTTCAAAAGGCAAAACAGTTTCATTACTTCTCTTCAAGGCCTTGTTCAATATATCTAAGAATGGAAAAGCCTCTTCCAGCTCTTCATTTCAGCTGCTGGAAGTTCCCAAAGTGCTTCAGAACATTTCTATGTGCTGCATTTTGATGATTTCTATCTCAAAGACATTTTATTCCAAATATCAGGATATTATGTATTTCAGAAAAAAACAATGCATCCACCTTAAGAGCATGACACACACAAGCAGACTAGAATATGGTGGCATATAATAATGATATATTTAATGTATTAATGATATGTTGTATGTTATTAATGTAGTTATGTATGTCATTGAGTGTCTAGCTCTAAACCTTGGCTAATATGGACAACAAGCATATTAAGACTAAATAATGAAAATCTTTATATAATTTTCAGAACAGAAATATAGAATGAAATAATGAACTCTCGAATGTAAAAGATATGAAGATATTGAACTATGCACTTCAAGTTTAAGAAGAAAACCATTTTGAAGTAAGTGTGGAGGACATGTACTTTAGAAAGATCTTTAAAGCCCTCCCCATACACAAATAATGTCTCTAAGTTGTGCTAAACATTCATGTTTCATGAAGGGATGGATTTATTAAATGATCTGTCATTAAGGTTACTTCATCCCTTGAGTTATAGATCAGTGACCACTTTATATGGAATTTGTCCAAATAGTCATTTATTAAATAGTATCTTCTAACCACTTCATTAAGTGCCAAGTTGCCAGAACAACTTTATCAAATAACTGTGGCTGGATGGTGAATGATAATGGTCAGTGAGACAGTAATACATAAACAAACAAACAAACAAACAAATAAATAAATAAAGGAACTCACCAAATTATTACAAGTGTACTCAAGTTACTATTTGGCAAGGGATAATTGGCATCCATCTGCTCTTGTTTTCTTTTGTTTGTTTGTTTGTTTACTACAACAGATATGCCCTCATGTTTTAACAGCAGATTGCTCATTCATATAATGCTTAATTGGGTAAATATTATCCAATGGAAAGAAGAATATTACTGGCACAAGAAATTTGAGGCAAAATAGGACCTGAGTAATTCTGCCTTCTTTCCATCACCAGTTGACACTTTCCATTGACAAGGGACCACTAGACAAGGGAGCAGGTTGTACCAAGGAACAAAGAGGCAGAAAATGAAATTCAGGAATTGTGGGAAAAAATAGGAAGAGAGGATGCTATACATTCTACCTTGAGCTTCTGAAAGACAGGACATAAATCTAATAAATAAATACATATGACCTGGTTCTACATGCAAGTGATATGCCTGGGGTAAGCCAGGAGGGCCACAGAGGAAGTTTGGCTTGGAGTTACAGTATGGTTAAGAAAAAATAGTGAGATAGTCTAAAGCAGACATTCTAAATAGGTAAGGGATGAAAAACAATATTGATGCAGTCTTCTTTGTCTTGGCTAGAAGGAAGGAAGGACTGCTTATAAGGTTAAAGGAAGAACACACAGTTGTTGTTGTTTTTCCCTCACTGCAACCCTCTGCCCAGAATGTACTCCTTACAGCTAGCAGGGAAGAGAAGCAACCTTGGGGTGGGGTGGGGGGCACAAAGGAATCAGGAATATTGATTGGTAAGGCTTGGCCAATGGAGAGAGAGTGGCTGGCAAGCTTTCACAGCAAGGAAATTGCCCAGTGAATTTGCTGGAGGAAGATCAAGACTTGAAGAGGCAGGAGGAGATAAAGGCTGAATCAGGGAAGCCAGGATAGAAGAGACTCACCTCAGAAGGAGCACCAAGCACCAAGCAGAAGAGAGTGAGAAAAACCGCTATATGGCCCAGTAGCTGCTTTGGGCATTTTGCAGGAGAGAGGGGAGTTATGGTTTGTTTATGTATGCACTGTGCGTTTGAAATGTACTCCACTTCTATGGCAACTGCATATATATTTCTGTGAGAAAGGCAGGACACCTACTTTCTGAGGGAGCCCTCCCTGCCAGACTCCCAAAGAGTCCCACAGTTCAGTGTCATTTAAAATTATTTTTGTATGTCTATGATGTTGGTATGAATGGTTGCTGTTTCTTTAATGCAAGTTGTAAAGCTGTTGTTTATAATTAGAGGTTTGATAGTTTTCTTATTGGATTCCCCAGGGAGAGGGAGTGAACACATCCCTTAGAGACCCTCCACCCTTATGGTTGAATACTAGTCAGTAGACTTGTCTAAAGTAAATGGCAAAAGAGTTGGAGAGATATTTCTTACAGTATCTTGAGGAAGTCAACTTCTCAAACTCAAACTTTAGTTACCGTTTTAACTTCTATCTGTGTTAAAATGGTAGCTAAACTTACCCAATTGAACACCACCTATTCTAAAGTCCAAGATCTAGATTTAACTTCTTTCATATCACTCACTATCCTGAATCCAAGAAAAAATAATTACTTTCTCTCAAGGTTTCTTTCACTTCCATTTTATCAGTTTTTTCTTGCTTGTCACTATTACATCCATGATATGAACCTCTGTTCCTTCTTCATATTCTAGAGAAAAAGTTCTCAGAGAATCAAATCCATAATTTATTAGATAACCCATTTTGACTTGGGTTGTGTTTCTACTAGATGTCAGAATAGTTGAAGCCCCTCATTATGTTTTTGTCTTTCCTCTGTGAATGTTTAGACATCTGATTCAGGAAAGAATATCTTAGATCTTTCAGTTGGCTTAAGGAACTGTAGTACACTGTATTACATAATAGTACCATTTTTTCTCTTCTTCTGCCCTTCCTTACTGAGATGCAGAGGCACTCACAGGATACAATGCTTTGAGGAAAATAATGAAAGTGCTGTGATGACACAATGCAAGCTCCACCCCTTTTGTTCAGGCGTGCAATATTATATCACAACATAACCACCTCCCAGTAGCACAATGTGTCTCTCATCATTTGCCTCCGTTGGCTCCTCTCCTCATGGAGATGCTACCGGGGGGCTTTCAGTGAATATATATATATATATATATAGAGAGAGAGGTATATATTTTCCCCCAATGGTGACATGTAATGCCACTGCCTCACTCTTGTTCTTATGCCTATCATTTTCTTTTAAAAATGTGTGTATTCCAATTGCTCTGCTCCAGTTATATCTTACATATAAGTAAGATTTTCCCATTCTTGTATTAAGATTTCAAGCTTATTAATTCATTTAAATTATTTATATATCACTTGTCATGCAAAGCATTCTCCAGTTATATATTAGGAAATAAACTTCAGGGGCCAGGGGCTTGCATTTTTCTGGCTGTCCTGTAATTTCAGTGAAAAATTATCAAGTAGCCGACCTCTATTGTCCTGAAGCTTCCTTTGTCACATGGTTTCTTATTCTTAATTTTTTTAAAAAAAACTTCTCTCTCCTTTCTTTGCAGGATTTTTTAATGAATTAATTTATTTAGTGGTCTATCAATTTGCACAGCCTAGATCAAAATTGAAAGAGTGCCCAAAATACTTCTTTTAGTCATTATGCCAGGAGGCCTTTCAATATAAATTTGATGAATAAATAAATATTTATAGCTTTTAAAGGTTTTTTTAATAACAACAACAACAATTATTCTGTATATCTTAATGGGTTTTAGCCTTGTTGTATGCAGCCCAGAGCTTGTGAGATGGGCAGCCATATAAATTTGGTGAATAAACAAACAAAGAAACAAATAAATAAGACCTGCCCTGGAGTAATTATTAAATTCTGTGAGGTTTATTTGTGTGTAGGAATGCATGCTTAACCTTTCTTAAAGGAACATCATACAAATTAAATCATTCACTGTCCTGAGCACTGATGGTGAGCAGGAGGGGGCCCCTATCCCAGGGGGAAAACTCATGTGTGGTAGCGAGAATTTGAGCTGTCATTCAAAGAGACACAGAACAGACCCGCCTTGACTGTTAGGGTTTATCTGTATGAGTTTTCTCACGCTTCTTCAGTTTGGTAGGATTTTCTGTCTACTGTAGCAGTAATAAAACACTAGAGACCTATTCCTCATCTCGGCATGGTTCCTGCTTGTCAGGACATCAAACATAGGTATCTGGTGACTGACTGATTGATTGACTGATTTAAAATTTAGAGGTGTATATTAAGACATTTTCTATAAATGTGGAGGCTGATCAGAAAACTTGGAATTTTTGTAAAATACAGCAGAACTTGTGCTAAAACTTCGTACAAAGGTCTGTCATGACATTCTGCTATTTCAGTGGTCATAAATAACATTAAAAAATAAATACAGTGAAAGCATCTAAAAACTGTGCCAAACACATAAAAATGTATACATTTCCTGAAGAGCTTACATTCCAATTTAGTGCAACATAAAATCATAAACTGAAAACTGAAATAAGATTGGCCAGAAAGTAATTAGACAAAGACTGGTTGTATTTGATGAGGAAAGAGGGAAAAGGAGTATCATGAATTAAAGAAACATATACTGAAAAAGAGACATAATTAATCAGTACAACAACAAATATCTGAAGATACAAACCAGATAGAATAATACATGCCTTAATTCACAAACAAAAACTAGACTGGTTCTTCCTAACCAGGCCCATTCTAGGTTTCTTGGATTCCTGTTAGCCCTGTGAAGTAATCCAGACAAGAAGTACAACCAGGAGTACCAGCTCTATATTTATTGTAAGGTTACATTAACAGAATCTTACAAGACTGAAAGTATTTTCCCCCTCCTTTCTTATTACTCTCCAGAAAACTGGGAAGGATCTCTTCTGAAATGTTTCCCATGCCATCCCCAAATTCTGTGGGCTGAGATACCTTTTACACACTGGTTTTTCCAATCTGCAGCTCTTCCTTCTGTTTTTCAAGGTCATTCCCATATGCCATTACAATTACCTTTCCCACCAAGAAAAACCAAAGATTATGAGAGCTAAAATCTAAAAAAACCATCTGGATATCTTGTTTTGTTGCTGTTCAGCAGAACTTTGAGACTTGGCTTACTTGTGGGCAAGCATAATTAAATACAGTACTACTACTGACTAAATATAGTACTGTAACACAGGTAACTGTTTTCTGATTGTATTATTCAGTCTCTGAATGCCCAGCAATGCTACAGGGACAGAGAATGAATATCACATCAAAGATCATTCTGCTGACTCTATATTACAACAGTTTGGGGAATTGCCCTTATGGGAAATCTGAGCTGTGCACACTGCAAAACAGTGGGGTACTTGAGACCTATACATTGCTTTTATTAAAAGCGTTTACTAAGCAGTTGAACCATCTCTGAGATCAGCCTGCATATATTTATTGCTATATCCCATATTTGTGTGCTTGAAAAATAAATAAGAGAACTATGGGTTCAGCATATTTGGAGACATTCACACATAAATGTTCTATTACAGTTGGTAGGAATAAAAATGGCTCCTGGAAATTTATGCAATAATTTGGATGCCCACTAAGATGGCAGCAATGGCTTAGAGTTGTCTGTATCTCTTTGTCGCCATCTGTCAGTTGTCTAGATATTTGCAGAACAGACCTGGTAGCCTTACAAAAAGCCCATGCTGCACATCTCAGAAACACTGTGACATTCTTGGTTGAGGGGGTACTATCTTTTGTGACTGCAGATTCTGTCCATCGAGCCAACAATTCACAGGTAGCTTCAACTAATATTAGTGGGCTTGCATAGAAGAATAGCACTTTATTGTAAGACCTTGGTCTCTTGAATTTAAAAACAAAGTTTTTTATTATTAAAGTGATTCACTTCATAATCTATGCTGAAATTGACCTCCTACTAAAATATAAAAGTCAGATAAACAGCCCCTTCAAATACATTCTTGATGAAAACTTGTCAAGAGTTCAAGTTTTTTTTTAAAAAAATGAAAGTCCAAGCTTTAGCTGGCACTCTGTTAAATTATTGGGAAATAAAGGAATAGTCAGTTTTCCTAGGTGAAAATAGGTAGTGGTTGCTTGGACTTAAAGAAGAACATTCTCGGGAGGATACCATTTGGTCCAAGAATCTTTCCAACACACACATTCTGTCACTCTGTGAGTGATTTTATACATGTGGTCCAGAGCTTTGACTCTTTTGTGATAGAGATTGACATACACTTTGGCATGAATTTGAATAGCACTGCTCTGGTTGCTAGTTCTATGGGAAAGTATATTATTAATGGTTATGAAGCTGTTCAATAGTACTCCACTGTGATGTGGGATGCTGCATTTGTACACCGGAATGATCTTCTTTCCATTCTTGGAACCATGAATGATTTGGTTCCTGTAGAATAAGCAAAGATCCCAAAGCCTCCTTATGTTTCTTGCCCAAGGACGTCCAGGTTTTTATTCCAAAAAATCAACTCACTATATTTAGAAGAGACCTGGTGTTCTAGATCTCTCTCTCTCTCTCTCTCTCTCGGGGGGATGTGGATAAACAAATATGCCCACTCTATCCTGTCCCAAATATTTTTCTATTTTATTTTTTTATCAACAGTAGTGAAAAATTCCTTACATTTTTTTAAGTTAAAGATTATATTAAATTAGTTATTGGATGAGGAAAGTGTCCATAAATGTCTACACAACCATTACTGCCTAAAAGATTTCTAAAAATCTATGAAACCTGAAGACATTCATGTAAGAGTATTTAGAAGATCAGATCATTATAATTCCTATGCAGTTGTACCCAGCTTCTCCAACCTGGACACTAAAGAGTTAGTTCACAGACTGATAACGATTCTAGAGATTATTATGTAAATCGTTAGCTGTAAATTTCCCCACTATCAAGGACTTACTCCCTTGCTGTAACTTAGGAAAACTACTAAAAAGAAGATCAGAAAGCCTCCATGGAGATATTTAGTTATAAATTGAAAATAGTTCAGTTACTGCAATTCTTGCAACCTCATTTCATTCATCTTAATAAATCTTGCTAAAGAGAACTCTGTAAGAATCTTGATTGGAAAAGTCTGATAGGCATTTTCCAGATTTGTGGATTTCAGCTTCCAGAATTCTTATGTCAGCTGGGAAATTCCAGTTTAGTCCGTCAAACTTTGGGGTGGGCGGGGAGGGGGGAGAATGTCCAGATTGAGGAAAACTGAGTTATTCAGTACAGATCTTAAATGCTAGGACAATAATGTACTTTTTTCTCCAGAATGCAATCACGTTTTTACAAAATAAGGAAGTATTTTGCTTATGGATTTGCTTCTGTTCTTGACTTAACAATCAAGAAGCTGATGAATGCACTTCTGTCTTTCAAAGGAGTACATACAGGCAGTTTCATCCCTTTAATTATATATGTAAATGTTATTTTAAATATATATATTGCACATGTATTTCAACTTTCCTCAACTTTCTGTTTCCTCCTCGAAAGAAATCTCTGGGGGGGGGGGATAGCTCTTTTTCCTCTTTTCGCCATATTTTCAGAAACACACCCTTTTCTCTGACATATGGTGGGCTGCTTTTCCTCCTCAAAATCTTCTGTGCAAATTTAATCCAATTAAAGAAAATGAAGTGAGGGAACCCCTTTTTTCATGATAGAATCATTCATGAAAATTCAGCATAGCTTTAATTTACATGCAATTATATTCACTTAGGTTGGGGACTTCAACTGAAAGTAAAAAGAAGCCCACATTTAAGTTACTGTCATTTGGTAAGGTGATAAAGATTAGCCAATTGATCAACATTGCAAATGAAATTCATGGATGGAATGTATTGTTTCATTTGTTTTGCACAATCATTACAGATTAATTAAACCAGACAGGCCTCTAATTAGTAACTCTTACCTGCAGTTCTTTCTACCTGGCTGAAAAATGTAGACCAGACCAAGATAGAGGATTTTGGCTCAACAGAAACGGGTTCATTTGTACTGTTCTGTAACCACAGAGGCAAATAATGTAGAACATTTACACTCTGCCTGTTTACAACAATAATTGTTATGGACCCAGCATTGGTAGTGCATTAAAAAAAATGAGCAACTAATCAATATCAGACTTGTAAGGCATGTTTAAAAAAAAACAGAAAAAATGTATAGAAATGTTTAAAAATAGAGGTGGGAGCAAATCATACAATCGACAGAGGCAAGTGTTGTTTTACAAGAAAACCAAATCTCCTGATAATGCCAAAATAATGTTTTTACAAACTGGTGAATAGCACTAAGCCTTTATTAGGCAGCAGTGATTCACTACTCCTTAATCACTTTTTCCTCTCAAGTATTCCTAAATATTGGGGTGGGAGGCAAACAGCCCACCAGAGACATATGTATTAGCCACAGATACTCCCCAACTATTACTTCCATGCCTGCTTTTCATTGATGTAACCTATCGGGGATTTATTGAATGGTAGGGTTTTGTTGGCTTTCTGAATGTAGTGAAGATTGATTCAATAGCTAATTATAATGCCCTCTGAAAGAAACATTTACTGTAAATAACCTGGTCTTAATCTGTAGATGCTCCCATGCCAAAACAGAACAATCATTTTGCATTCTGTCAATATTATTTACATTACAAGACATTTGCTGCCTCCTAGCCTCTGGAAAAGTAACGTGAGCCAAAACTGGGTAAACAAATCTCTAATTAAAATCAGAACATCTTTGCAACAACAATATATCTGCAACAACAAGAGATTCAATATCCCATACCATGCAATATGTACAGCTGTTCGTTCATTCGTTCGTTTGTTCATTCATTCATTCATTCATTCATTCCAACCTGGGTCTAGGAAGTAAGTTCATTGTGTAGATAGATTTCTTATTTATCATATCTATCATCATCTTCCTGGCTTGAAGACAGGTAAAGGGTCTCTCCTTGTTCTAATCCTTCAGCATTGCTAGGTGAATGCTGCCAGTGTCCAATGAGGTTATCCCCTCAAGTTGTTTGGCAATGACGTGTACTGTAGACATGTGCAACTACTCCACTGGTGCTTCTGGGTGTTTATCAAATAAACTAATAAACTAGAGTGCTAAAACCCCCAGCATATTCTGATCAAAAGCTAAATAGTCAATGAAAGCTGAAGTTACCCAAATGAAATGAAAGTAATAAGGAAAGGACAAACAAGTTCTACCAAAGCCTATCAGGAGACACTTCCCCCATCCAAATTTCTAATGTCATGTACAATGGTCTGATTGTTTGCAACTCTAAAGTAAGCTTGGTAGGAATGCTACACCAAATGAGGCTAGAAGACATTCATGCTGAAGGTATAGAGGAAAGGCTGAGTTCCTGTTGCATGAGTGCATCACATTCTCACTTAGGGCCAGTTTGTGTGTTTTCCATGAAAGAGAAGAGAGCAAAACCACCACCATTTCAAGTGGGAATGCTGTCCTTCGATTCTAGCCTGCCAGTTTTTCACAAGTGCGCAAAGATAAACTTTTCCATCTTATACGTGACAGATGTCTTAGGAAAAGGAGTTGATAACTATAACTAGTTTTGCCCAAGAAAATATGGAGCCTAGTTAGGGTTTGGATTTACCCGCATAACATTCGGATGTATTTATGGAAGTTACGAGAAACAGTGACACAATGGTTATGCCGATATGTTTCACAGAGTTTCTCTTAAATTAGCTGTCTAGTCTGAGAAGGAAAAGAAAGTCACGGACAGAATTTTTCTGCATTGTCTAATTTCTGAGGCTTTGGTTTAAATGTACTGTATTACAAACTCCATTTTGGCTCTCTGAGAGTCCATGAAAATAAATATTGTCAACACATGCTTCCTTTTAGCCAACATTTTGACAGCACAAGTATGCACATATACAAAATGACTATAAGGATGTACAGATATATTTCTTTAATTACTCTAAAACAGATAAAATTAGATTTGAAATTTAATCTACCATAAGAGCACTGCACACATTTGGCCTCTTTGAATCAACTTGACCTCCAGAGAATTGTTTTTCTGGCTTTGCAGCAAATGTACTGTTATCAATATTAGCCTACATTTCTGTCCAGAGGGCATTCAAAGAAGCTAACAATACCAAAAAGGAAAAAAAGAAAAGACAGAAAAGAAACAATTAAAATCTGATAAAAGCAATCAATATTAGTTAACCTGCTAGTGATGAAAGCACTCTAATTCATCAAAGGTTTTATCAATTCTTTCCAGATAAGTAAGCAGTTGTTAAGTAGTAGAAAAGTGATGGTCCAGGAATAATGGAGGTTTCTTCAGCTGCAAGAATCCCCTTACTTAATCAGATTGTAAATGGTACACTAAATTGTTCTTTAATGTAAGGGAAACACTGGTTGATCTGTATAGATGACTAAGTATTATGGGCATTGACAAATGCATCCCAAGGCCAACATCAGAAAGATGGACTTGTCAATAAATCTGGGCAAGGATGGCCCAAGGAAGATGAACTTCTGAACACTGCTAAAGTCATCATGAGAATTTCACATATTTCCCAGGTAGCCCTTTTGTTCCTCATGCCTGCCCAAAAATCCAATTCAGTAGTCTTTCTGTAATGCCCATCATCATGATCATCATGATCATCATCATATTAATTGATATAGCTGCCCATATCTCAATCACAACTCTGAGCCATGAATCTAAGATTCTGACAGAAATACATTTTTTTAGATTTATTTTTTTATTGCCCCTTCATTATTTTTGTAAATGACTCAAGGCAGCAAACATACCTAATACTCCTTCCTCCTCCTATTTTCCCCACAACAACAACCCTGTGAGGTGAGTTGGGCTGATAGAGAGTGACTCACCCAACTGGCTCTCATGCCTAAGGTGGGACTAGAACTCACAGTCTCCTGGTTTCTAGTCTGGTACCTTAACCACTAGACCAAACTGGCACTCTTATTTATTTATTTATTTATTTATTTTTCATGGGATTAGGCATTTATTGTTTAGAGCTTATCCCCAGTTCTTTGAATACACAGTGGAACATCAAATATTTGGAAGGCTGCACTTCGCCACAAGCATTAATCAGTTAATACAGATAACAGAAGATCTAGTGTAAAACAAAAGGCAACAGTAGTTAAATCCCAGTGTGAATTTATTCTTGCTGAAGCTGTTTTAGACAATATCACTAGCAGTGTTCTGTACAGAAATATATTATAAACATTTAGATAAAAAACTAAACCTAAATAGCCATGTCTTTAAATTATGAACTAAGTCACTTGGAGAGATATCCTAAACTTTGATTTAATAGTTCGGCATCTAGTACCACTACTAGGAACTAATACAGAATACTAGACCACTTTTATCTCCTCAAAGCTGGGCTCTAAGTGCCAACTGACCATTTCCTAACCTTTATGGAATCTACTGAGGTAGGCAAAATAGTTATAACAAAAGCACATTGTTTGGGGAAAGCTTAAATTTCTTTTACTGTCCCACAGAAAGACTCTTCTGTGCAAAACTACTATTTCTGAGCTCCCTTTTTCGTATTTATGTTTGGTATATTAGTTCTTAACGGGAACAGAAGGCTGTCTAAAATGTTACATTCCACAAAAAGAGCTCTAGAGAAAAGAAGACAAACACCGAGGCAGTTGCCAGGCCGTCCCCCTTCTTCCCAATAGCTTGTGTGTTTTCCCTCTCTTGTTCTGTCTGTATAAATTACTTATTTTGAAGAACTAGTTCATGTGGTACGTGTGCCACGTTATCATGTCATTCTTAAGAATCCTTTGCATATTTCAACTTTGGAATTGGCTACCAGAAGATATTTATATCCCTTTGTGCTCATATACAGACTCTTGGTGGCTACTAGAACAGTGTGTGAGTGAGTGTGTATACAATGTACTTCTTCTTATCCTATTTTCATACATTTAGAGGCTGCCCAACTCCAAAAAACTGTGGGCAGCTTACAAGTGAAAAAAGTAAGAACAATCAAATAGGGGAAAAAAATAATAAAGTACATTTGGAACAAAAGTGTACAATGCACAGCCAAACAACAGCAACAACAACAACCACCAGCTCTACATAGCTCATGCTGATGCATTCTGGACAGCTGTAGCTTTTGTGTAGTTTCCATGAGCAGCCCTGTTTGGAATACATTGCGATAATCTACTCACAAGATGAGCAAGGTGTGAGTGGCTACAAGGAGGGCCTCTTGGCCCAGGAATGGGTGCAACAGGTGCACAAATTGGATTTGGGCAAAAGCCTTCCTGGCCACAGCTTCTGTGTGCTCCTCAGGCAGGAGCTGAAAGTCCAGTAGACTTTCGACTTGCACACTAGTCCTGAATTGCTCCATTCAGTACCAAGGATAGAAAGACCATGAATTGGATGGTCCAAGCATCTATAGCCACTCAGTCTTGCTAGGGTTAACTCTGAGCCTGTTCTTCCCCATCCAGACACAACAGCCTCAGGCACTGAGACAAGACCTTGACAACATCACTTGGCTGGCCAGGGGTCATGATATATAACTGTGAGCTCCACTAGGTAGTTCAGACCAGGAAATCAGCTCCACAGGAAGGCTAAAACTCCTTTTATTGGCTAAAATAAGAAAATCTTGCAAGTCTGATTGTGCTGTGCCTTCAGTGAATGAGGGAGGCATCTCCTGAGCTGCTTCCAAATGTTATCTTGTTGTTCTGGACTTTAAAAAAATGCTTCAGCCTTTTTTTCCCTACGTAATAGTTTTTGCATGTCTTCATCAAGGTCATCTTTGTTATTGTCTACAATATTTGTATATAATCCACATACTGATATCTGATTCTGAATCAGTGAATGACCTCTCCCATTACCCTCATGTAGACTCAGCCTTTCTTCTTGCACCAGCACTGACTGAAACTGACTGTGGAGAAAGGAGGAGAACCATAGGAACAGCTGTCTCCCACTCCAATTCCCTGCAGCTGGTCCAGAAGGATACCATGGTCAATGGCATCACCAGCTGCTGAGAAATCAAGAAGGGCCAAGAGGACTGCACTCCACCCATCCCAGCTCTGGCACAGGTCACTGACAAGAGTGACCAAGGCTATCTCCATACTACATACTATTCCATCAACCCTTATATTTAAATTCTGCATAACTGGGTTTAGTGTGTTCCTTAGCAATGAGGGAATAGGTTCCAAGGTAACAACTTTTTACTGCTGTTTAAGAAAAGGAGATGGGAAGACTACGAACACCATTTTCCCTGTGTCAACCTTATTCTCTGTGGCTTCCCTATCTCTCTCTCTCTCTTTCTCACCTTGCATCTCACTGTGTTAGTCTGCTTCCTCTGCCTCTGCTAACTCGAAGTATTGCCAGCAAGTGACAAATTTAACATAACCAAGTGCTGCCCTGTAGATGCCAAGCTTTGCCAACATGTCCTTGCGGAAACCTGTGATAAGTGGGTCATTTCTAGAAGGAGCCAAGTTTTCCAACAAGCCATGCTGACCCTAATGGCACCACACAAATTCAGTAACCACTCAGCAAATCTACAACATTTCCCAAGGACAAGTCAACGGGCATTTTTCAGAGTCAAGCCAGCCAGGCAGTCCAGAAAAGCAAGTAGAAAACTAACAGCTTATTTTTCAAATAGTTTTTATTTTTAAGTTAGAGTTTGACAGTTTCTTCATTGGTTCAGCACAACTTCTCTCTAAGTTCTCTGCTAGACAATTGGAAGTTGCTATACCGTTCATTCCTCCTCCTTGTATTTCAACCTTTTAAAAAGTACAATAATTATTTTTGAAAAATATATTGTGGTGAAACTCTTGAAGCTATCTAGCTGGATTTGGCAGGATTAATGTCTCGTAGAGGAACTAGGCCTGCTATTTTCATCCCAGGAGGAGGAAGTTTTGATCAGATCATGCCATCTTCAGATATCAGCCAAATCATGACTGGCTGGCATAGGCATCTGGCGACACTGCTTTAGATTCAGGACAATGTACCTCTGAAAAAGTCTATTGGCTTTATGACATGGTAATGGTTATAACTTCAGCAAAGGATCGTTACCTTGTCATGGCGCTGGAGCTTGAGTACCTTAATGATGCCATGAGCTAAACCATGAAGGGCCACCCAAGACAGGAAGGTCATGACAGAGAGGTCAGACTAAATGCGATCCCTGGGGAAGGTAATGGCAACCCACCCCAGTATTCTTGCCGTGAAAACTAAATGGATCAGTACAACCAGAGATATGTCGGTATACCATGGAAGATGAGACCCCCAGGTCGGAAGATGGTCAAAATGCTACTGGAGAGGAACAGAGGATGAGTTCAACTAGCCCCAAACGTGATGACACAGCTAGCTCAAAGCCGAAAGGACGGCTAGCGGCCAACGGTGCTGGTGGTGAATGGCGAATCCGATGTTCTAAGGATCAACACACAATTGGAACCTGGAATGTAAGATCTATGAGCCAGGGCAAATTGGATGTGGTTATTGGTGAGATGTCAAGATTAAAGATAGACATTCTGGGTGTCAGTGAACTGAAATGGACTGGAATGGGCCACTTCACATCAAATGACCACCAGATCTACTACTGTGGACAAGAGGACCACAGAAGAAATGGAGTTGCCTTCATAATTAATAGTAAAGTGGCTAAAGCAGTGCTTGGATACAATCCAAAAAATGATAGAATGATCTCAATTCGAATTCAGGGCAAGCCATCTAACATCACAGTGATCCAAATATATGCCCCAACCACAGATGCTGAAGAAGCTGAAGTAGAGCAGTTCTATGAGGATCTGCAGCACCTACTGGACAACATGCCTAAAAGAGATGTTATTTTCATCACGGGACACTGGGATTCTAAGGTGGGCGGTCAAATGACACCTGGAATTACAGGTAAGCATGGCCTGGGAGAACAAAACAAAGCAGGACATAGGCTGATATAATTTTGCCAAGACAACTCACTCTGCATAACAAACACTCTCTTCCAGCAACCTAAGAGAAGGCTTTATACATGGACTTCACCAGATGGACAACACCGAAATCAGATTGACTACATCCTTTGCAGCCAAAGGTGGCAGACATCTAGACAGTCGGTGAAAACAAGACCTGGAGCTGACTGTAGTTCAGATCACAAACTTCTTATTGTACAATATAGGATCAGACTAAAGAGATTAGGGAAGACCCACAGATCAGCTAGAGATGAGCTCACTAATATTCCTAAGGAATATGCAGCGGAGGTGAAGAAACAATTTAAGGGACTGGACTTAGTAGATAGGGTCCCAGAAGAATTATGGACAGAAGTCCGCAATATTGTTCAAGAGGCGGCAACAAAATACATCCCAAAGAAAGAGAAAACCAAGAAGGCAAAATGGCTGTCTGCTGAGACACTAGAAGTAGCCCAAGAAAGAAGGAAAGCAAAAGGCAACAGTGATAGGGGGAGATATGCCCAATTAAATGCAAAATTCCAGAGGTGAGCCAGAAGACATAAGGAATTATTTTTAAACAAACAATGCATGGAAGTAGAAGAAGACAATAGAATAGGAAGGACAAGAGTTCTCTTCCAGAAAATTAGAAACATCGGAGGTAAATTCTAGGCAAAAATCCATATGATCAAAACCAAAGATGGCAAGGACCTAACAGAAGAAGAAGAGATCAAGAAAAGGTGGCAAGAATATACAGAAGACCTGTATAGGAAGGTTAACAATATCGGGGATAGCTTTGACGGTGTGGTCAGTGAGCTAGAGCCAGACATCCTGAAGAGTGAGGTTGAATGGGCCTTAAGAAGCATTGCTAATAACAAGGCATCAGGAGATGACGGCATCCCAGCTGAACTGTTCAAAATTTGCAAGATGATGCTGTCAAGGTAATGCATGCTATATGCCAGCAAATTTGGAAAACACAAGAATGGCCATCAGACTGGAAAAAATCAACTTATATCCCCATACCAAATAAGGGAAACACTAAAGAATGTTCAAACTATCGAATAGTGGCACTCATTTCACATGCCAGTAAGGTAATGCTCAAGATCCTGCAAGGTAGACTTCAGCAATTCATGGAGCGAGAATTACCAGATGTACAAGCTGGATTTAGAAAAGGCAGAGGAACTAGAGACCAAATTGCCAATATCCGATGGATAATGGAAAAAGCCAAGGAGTTTCAGAAAAACATCTATTTCTGTTTTATTGACTATTCTAAAGCCTTTGACTGTGTGGACCATAACAAATTGTGGCAAGTTCTTAGTGGTATGGGGATACCAAGTCATCTTGTCTGCCTCCTGAAGAATCTGTATAACGACCAAGTAGCAACAGTAAGAACAGACCACGGAACAACGGACTGGTTTAAGATTGGGAAAGGAGTACGGCAGGGCTGTATACTCTCACCCTACCTATTCAACTTGTACGCAGAACACATCATGTGACATGCTGGGCTTGAGAAATCCAAGGCTGGAGTTAAAATTGCCGGAAGAAACATCAACAATCTCAGATATGCAGATGATACCACTTTGATGGCTGAAGCGAATGGGAACTGAGGAGCCTTATTATGAAGGTGAAAGAAGAAAGCTCAAAAGCTGGCTTGCAGCTAAACCTCAAAAAAACCAAAATTATGGCAACCAGTTTGATTGAAAACTGGCAAATAGAGGGAGAAAATGTAGAAGCAGTGAAATACTTTGTATTTCTAGGTGCAAAGATTACCGCAGATGCTGACTGCAGTCAGGAAATCAGAAGACGCTTAATCCTTGGGAGAAGAGCAATGACCAATCTCAATAAAATAGTTAAGAGCAGAGACATCACACTGACAACAAAGGTCCGCATAGTTAAAGCAATGGTGTTCCCCATAGTAACATATGGCTGTGAGAGCTGGACCATTAGGAAGGCTGAGAGAAGGAAGATCGATGCTTTTGAACTGTGGTGTTGGAAGAAAATTCTGAGAGTGCCTTGGACTGCCAGAAGATCAAACCAGTCCATCCTCCAGGAAATAAACCAGATTGCTCACTTGAGGGAATGATATTAAAGGCAAAACTGAAATACTTTGGCCACATAATGAGAAGACAGGACACCCTGGAGAAGATGCTGATGCTAGGGAGAGTGGAAGGCAAAAGGAAGAGGGCCCGACCAAGGGCAAGGTGGATGGATGATATTCTAGAGGTGACGGACGCGTCCCTGGGGGAGCTGGTGGTGTTGACGGCCAACAGGAAGCTCTGGCGTGGGCTGGTCCATGAAGTCACGAAGAGTCGGAAGCGACTAAATGAATAAACAACAACAACAATGGTTATAAGAAGATCTGGTTTGGCATTGGCAGAAGCAGGAAGCTGGAATAGGCATTTTTGTTTTGGTCCAGATGAATTGATTGTATGTTCATTCCTTTATTTTTCTTTAAAATTAATAGTATATCCAAGAACCATAACTGTCATAGACATGGTTTTCCATTAGAATGCCAGCGCATCAATTAGTTAGCAAATTTTGCCCAAGTGAAACTTTCATATTATGGAGTCCTTGGTGCTCTCTGAGCCTTGTTGTTTTCTTGCAGATGTTTCATTGCCAGACTAGGCAACATCTTCAGTGCGAACAATGAAACGTCTGCAAGAAAACAGCAAGGCTCAGAGAGCACCAAGGACTCCACAGTTCAGTCCTGAGCTACAAATATTCGCTTTGATTGGTACTTTCATATTAGTTTTGAGATTCCAGATTGTATGAAATATATATGTATACACACAGACAAACACACACACACATTCAGCAACATGTTGTAAGCCAATACTGGATATCCTTGCTTGAATATCCAGTGAACAAGCTTAATAAACCCTAAGATTAGAACTGCCATTAATTTGTTCCCAATGCCAACATTTATTTTTAAAAATTCTTATAACTAGCAACTTTTGAAGGACCACAAAGAACCCTGACATTTTGTTATTCAGATATTCTGTTGGGTTCCACACAGTCATATCTGTGTTCTGAGAATCATAGTAACTTGTTCCTTAATATGAATCAACTCCATGGTGAACTTGAATAAGGATTTATTAAAAAAAAATAGATTCTAACCCTTGTACGTTAGGACACAGAGGAAGTCGTGTTTCACAGCCAGGTCTCAGCAAAATGCCAAAGGAACCTGCCGAAACACTATACAGCTTTAAAAAGTTATTTATATTTCAATTACATAAAGGTCAAGGTAAGGATTTATTTTTGTATCTTGACAGTAACTTTCTAATTAGAGCTGATGAGTCTGAGAGAAATAGTTGATTAGCAAAATTGCTTCTTTATTAAATTGTTTTCCAAAGTTGTCAAGCACAGAGTAGGAGAGCAGAGTCATGAGGTGTTGCAGTAACCTAATGAGTCTTGTGTTTGTGGCTCTAACTACCACAGTCAAACAAGAGGGGGAAACAAACACATCTGATATTTGGGAGAATGAGAATTTGTCAAAGTCTGACATTCAATTATTTGTGCTTGTATTTTTTTATGAGTCAATTATTTCTCAAGCTACCCTCTTGCTCTTCCTATCTCCTTCTTCCTAGAGACATACTTTTAAAACAACAAAAGATTAAATGCTATGATGGATTTGCAAAATCATGGTGATGCTCAGTTAATAAGAAGGGGGAAATTCTAAAACCCACTGTTGGGTGGCACCTATATTAAACTAAAACTGAATCAAATGCAAAAATGACAGGAGGTAGGAGCAAATTTGACAATCGGGGAAAACATCAAATCATTTTCTTGTTTGGGGGTCAGTGATTGAAATAAAATACTTAGACTTTCTGGTGGTAGGGGGCTTATCAGAAAGATAAGGTCTTGACACACATACCCATCACAAGGTGAAAGCTTCTAGCTATTCTCAACAAGCCTGTGGCATTATTAGGTAATTTGATCAAGAAAGTCCTAACTTCACTTAACCTAAAATAAATCTATTTATCAGGCTTTGGTAGTGTGTTCATAGTGACTGCCATTCCAGGCCTAGTTTAATGTATTCCTTTACTCTGTGAAGCATTGAACAGCTTGGGGTGTCATTAGTTGGAGAATGACACCCCAAGCTGCTTCCCCCCCCCCTTATATCTACCTTCCTAGATCCTAAAGATCATGACCTCACCAGGCCCTTCTCCAGGTGCTTTCACTTGAAGAAGTAAGTAGATGTCTCTAAGAGAGATGGCCTTTTCTGTTTGGCCTTCTGGGAATCATGGAATGCCATCCACAAAAGATCTCCTGAAATCATATGGTCTGTTTGATACCAGATTAAGACTTTCTTCTTCCAGATATTGCTTGATGTTTTTCAATACTATTTTAATTATCTTTGTTAGCTTGCTCCTCTTCTGTTATATTTCTAAGATTTTTGCTTCAAGTTTGCTTTTTGGATCTACGAAGGTTAATGTTCTAAATGATAGTGATATACTTTCTGTGGAATTCCTACAGTCAAAAAAGCAGGCCGAAACGTTTGGCGATATCAGGCATAGCCTATAACTCCACAGACATTACTCTGCCTGCCCTAAACAATAGTATTGATACAAATGATACAATATGAACATTTACTACAGTCCAAGGCCAGATCAACTACTATTGAAATGAAGAATATGTGAAATCCACAAATTAGTTGTGTGTGCTTGTGAAAATCTATGAGATTCATTCACTGTTGGTGTGCAAACTAAATTCCTGGCTTCAGTTTATGTTTCAGCACCAGAATTAGCTACTATTTCTTGAGATCCTAATAAAAAATAAAAGATTTCAAGAGACTCAAATCTTCATTGGATCCATTGGGCTTAACATCTGAATAAGCTTGCTTAGACTGTGTTGTTAGGAGTTTTGAAGGAGCAAATGCATTCCATCTGAATGTATGTCTTTTTTCTACAAGAGTTAGCAATGATGAGAGAGAGAGAGAGATGTTTAAATAGGGATTCAGGAAACAAAGCAAAAAAAAAAAAAAAGCCTCACATAGTTTCTGCAGTACATAAGGTAATTTCTGTCTACATATTTTGGCCAGGTTTATATACTTTACATCTATACGTAATGGATCTACCCAATTAAGTTCTGAAGATCAGAGCCAGTATCTCCTCTTCAAATCCCTGAAGATGTAAAAGTCAGATGGACAGAACATCAGGCACAGACATCAGGAACAGCCCTAGGAGACAAAGGTCCATGGGCATCCATTCTTAACTACAGTGGCACAAAAATGATGAAACATGCATCATAGTTTCACAATACAAGCTTTGCCCTTTCACGCTTGTATCATGATGTCTCACACAAGTATGTAAAGGGTACAGTTTGCATTCTCTTCGGAGAAAAAAACAAATGGATACACACATACAGGCATATCAACTCTGGGTTGCATATGGCTGCAGCTGGCTGCTTAATCTTCTCAGGTAGGAAAAGGTGTGAACCGCTTCCTGTGCTTCTTAAAGTTTGATCAAGCACCACAATCTTATTTATCTTTTAGTCCTGACTTGCTCTTTAATCCAGGTTTATTCTTTGATTTTGTTTCTTCAATTCTCAGCCAGTTCTAACTACTATTTTTGTCCCTGTTTCTGCATTTCATCATACTGCTGCACAAGACCTAGATACACAGGTATTTTCTATAGTATCTAGATGATTATCTGGAAGGACATTGGTTTCCTCATGAAGAAACAAGGTTTTCATTCATGTTGCTAGTCTACTTACAGCCTGCACAGGCCAACTGTATGAATCAGCTCTTACTTGCATGAGTAAAATCTGGCTTTCCTGTTTTTCTGTTTCCTTGTCCTGAATTTTCCACTTTTGTTACCTATAGCTAAAAGTTGTGGATGTTTGGTGCAGGTGACATGGGAGGAAGAAGGAGCCAAGTGATCAGCAAGGTATCACACCAACACCTTGCACATTGTGTGCAGGCAGTGTTATCTAAAATCTAAAGTCAATAATGCTTTGAGTATCTTCTGGACAGGAATTAATTCAAATGATGTCCAGTTTGCCAATAACATTTGTAGGATGTTACAAATCCTCTCTTGGTGATGAGATAACATTTAGCTGAGGACAACAACATTCAAATTTAAAATAATAAAATATAAACCTGACAGGCACTTGTTGGATTGCAGCTCTGGTAGATGATTAGCAGATATAGTTGCATAACAATTTCAATGAGTTGCACTGACACCATTTGGGAAGTTAGCCAAAGACAATAATAACTTTTATTTATAGCTTTTTAATTCTTTGTTCCACTTGCTGGATGAGTTTCATCTTCAGAAAGATAAATTAGAGCCTATGTTTTGTATGTTCTGGGATATGTTCCAACCACATTCATTTCTCAAAAGTCAGCAATCTGTCAATTAGGAGTCTATTAAGAGGACTTTGTAGATTCGGCTTCAGTGTCAGAAATGTCAGGTGGAGGGCAAATACTGAGTAGCTGTGACACTCAACCCATTGGGAGTAATGGAGTGAGAGGTTGGTTTATGGGATACACACCACACTTAGTCATGTAAGAAAACCAGTTGAAACAGCTTCCTTGAATTTAACCCTTGCAAGTCTGGGCCAAAAGTTATGGTTCCTGAGAGGATCCTTTAAGGGCTATCAAGTAGAGCAGATGTTTCTGCTGAGAAAGAAGCCTGTGGGCAGAGAAGGAGGTCCTACTGAAGCAAAGGAAGTCTTCTCAGCTGTCAGTGATGCCGGGCAGAAGACAGAGGGAATGGCCTTGAGAGCAGGAGGAAGACCGCTACCAAGGCAATGGTCAGATAAAGGGGCCTGAATCTGGGGCAAGACTGTAAACCCCTCCCTAGTTCACATGAAGGCAAAGGGGGGGGGGGACACATTCAGACTTGCAAGATTCTGTTACTATAACTTTACAATAAAAGTAGTACTAACCTATATGTCATTCCTGGTCTGATCTACCGTGAAGGACTGATAGGGGATGGGAAAGGACAGGGCCATTTTAAACAGAGGCAGAACATAATCTCCCCCTTCATGTAACACTCACCTCATAAGAGGCAGAAAATACATTAGGTATGGAGCTTATATGCTTATTTCCCTTCCAGCCTCCCTAATACTATTCTGGCTTTATGTTCCTCCACTCATAGGATTGCCATGAAAGTAGCTATTTGCATCCCTTCATGAAAATCCAAATCACTTTTCCCTAGAGGTGGCAGCACTCTGCCATAGGATAGGGCTAAATTGAATAACTTCATTCTACTTTTTTCTTAGTTACTATTTCCTTAGTCATTCACTTTTCCCCCTCTTTTGGGTAAGACCTTCTCTTCTTGGAATTATCCCTTTTTAGCTGTTGAAAGACCCTGAATCAGATTAGCTCCAAAGCATGTCTTCTCCCATGCAGGTTGCTTCTTGCCAGGCCGATGATACCCATTGTTCTAATAAAATTGATTTTGTAGAATTATTTTGTTTGCTTCTTATTTATTATAATCAACTTTCTGGGCTGCCAGTTTGGTAGCAATTTCCTTCCAGATCCCTTTTAGCAGCATTCTAATTAAATGACTAACAACAGCACAAAAGACTTTCTTCTGTTGTCAGAGCTAGAATGTCTTTGTACTGAACTATATTTGACACTTTTTTTTGACAGGCTCCTTATCTTTAAAAGTGATATGATAGGCAATTTTAACATCCTTCTCTCCATGTGTACAGAAATTATCTGTATTGAACATGACCAATGGAGGTGGCTGAGAATTTCATTTACTTAAAAAAAAAATAACAACAACTCACATGCATAAATTTGATGCTGGGGCAGATCTGAATCTGGGGGAAAAATTGGTTCTGTCCATAGCACAACAGACAGAACAAAACGGCCTAATTCAATTAAATAAGACAACATACAATCCCAAATGGAGAAGCATTAGGGGGGAGGGGTGTCAAAAAAACCCAAGATAGTAGGCACAACCAAGCTATTGGCTGCTATCTTAACATTTTTTTTACTCCTTCCATGAAGATGCCTCTACCTGCAAGTTTAGGAGAGGATTCCAAATGAATGACCATAGGTACTTCTTTTAATATTGCATCAGTTTCTTCAATGCTTTTCAGACTACATACTTTAGATCAATACTGTAGCAAACCAAGGAGCGTTGATTAAATAATAACAAAAATAATTACATTGAAGGAAGAGGTTCAGGAAGTTGAAGTGGCAACATGTTGCTTGCTGAAGCTGACAACAAATATGAAAACTGAAGAAATCCATACAGTAAGGATTTCCAGCCTGTGTTTCTCAAAAACCAAACCAAATTAGACCAAATAGAATCTATACCCTAGAATTATATAATGTATTAACTTAGAAGTATGCATCATCTCAATACAAACAATTAATTTTTAAGACTGCTTTACCATATTTAAACAATTTTCACTTTATTTTTGCTTCATTTTCCCATCTAGCAAAGGAATATCTCAGATTAGCACATAAAGGTTACCTAGGAACAACACAGAAAAGTATTAGAGAAATTTAATGAATTTATGAGGAGTGATATGGCAAAGTAAAAAGAAATCTACTGAACACAATATAAAGAAATTGTGACTGTGATTACTTATTCAAAGTCTCTCTGTGTGTGTGTGTGTACGCACACACACATACATACATGTACATATACATACATGCATACATACATACATATTCCTCAACATCTGAGTGACATGACTTTATTTTTTATTATTAATTTATGATGGAGGAGGACAAGGAAGAGGAGAGGAGGAGGAAGGAACTTTTTCATAATCTTGAGATCGTTCTCTGAATCTTAGCTACTATACATCTTACCATTCGTTTGATATGAAATAAAATTTGTATATTCAACCTCCTATCTATAGGTCTTTATATCTATAGCACTTATGTACTCCAGCACAACAAAAACAACAGTTCAAAAAGAGTAAAGTCGGGACAAAAATTTCCACCTTTTTTGGCAACTTCTGTTGTGGTAAAAATAATAATAATAATAGTAATAATAATAAATGTAACCCATTTGGTTGCAATTAATGTGGAGAAATGAAACTGGTGAACTGAGGAAAAGGTTAAAATATTAATCCAGATACTGGATTCAGGAAACAAGAACTACAGCTGCATTCCCCTTCCTGCTGACTTTGCAGTTCCAGGTTTAAAGTTGAATCAGCCCTTAAGCTCAAGTAGGAAGGGGTGGACTAAATCAAGGGACAGAAGATCATCTGGGGAAGCAGAGGGAAGAATTAGCTCAGAAACGTGTAAAAGAACCCAGGTTTAGGTGGGGCAGGGCAGAAGGAGGAGAAGGAGAAAGGGAGGGGGGGAGGAAGTAACAGCATTGGAGGGAAGCAGAAGGGGCATCACTACTTATCATGAGTAAGAACACTTCTCCTTGCCTGGGTTCTACTCCCTGCTGCTACTGAGGACAGAAGAGTGGCTTTCCAAGGAGGTTAACTGGCATCTTGGCCAACATGGTTAAGGTGAGTCTGACAGTTTTGAGAAAATAACCCACTGGAGAACTCAAGGTTTGAGGAGCTGAGAGAAGTGGATTGGAGAAATGCGACTCTGTGAGACATTTGCAAAGCCAATTACAGGGAGCACATCTGCCAAGGGAGAGGGAAGAGTCGGTTTGCCTGAATAGGTATTGTTTCCATCCTTCCTTCCTCCCTCCCGTCCAGAGTTAGATGGGTCTAGAACTTGGGAAATAGATGGGTCCCTCTGTGTCCACTGTTTACATTGCCTTGAACACATTCATTAATGTATCACTTTTTGATAGTGTTAAAGGGAAGTGAAAGAGAGCTTAGTGTCAGGGTAGCCCTTACCTCAAATAAGACACGGACTCACTTAGAGGGTCTAAGGATTTCCGAGTTTATTGAGGTAGAATGCATACGGGGAAAAAAGACGGGAATGGGGGTGTGGTGGCAGGGTGCCCCGTTTATACTTTAGTGGCGGACCTTGCTCTCCTCCACCCCCCATTGTCCCAAAGCCCGGTCCGGATGGTGCTTAACGCCGGTATCGCTCTCTGATGGGCTTTCTGGGCTATCTCCGATGCCTTCTCTTTGTTTCCTTGCCTCCGTCCGGTGCAGGTGCGTCCCCCGGTGTAATGGGTAGGAGTTCCCCCGATCCGTTGATGGTTTCCATGTCCTGTTTGAATTGCTCTTCTATTATGCGTTGATGGGTTTTGGATTATGTGTGTTTAAGGGATTATGTGTGTGGTTGATGGTACAATGGTTATCTCTTCCTCTTTCCTGATGTGCATGTTCCCCGTTGTGATGCACTTATGCCTTCCAATGGGGAACATGACACTTAATCTGGATTACACATAGAGTAAAAAGCATAGTTAAAGCTCCTAATGAGACCAAGAACCTCAAAGATTCTGGTGGAAAGAAAGTTTTGGGGTTGGGGCAGGGGCAGGGGGCTGGGTAAGGAGATCTAGATTCAACTATCTTTCCTGTAAATTCTAGTTTGGCTCTCAGTTGTGTTTGCTGTAAGAGACTAATATAGGTAACCATTTTTGTTTAGCATAATCTATTTTTATGTCTGTTTCTTTGTATGCTAAGACAACACTTATCTTTATCATTTCAGTGTCACTGTATTTGGTGTTTTCATAAGTGCTGAATGCTTAGTTTTGTTTTGTTTTTTCTTTTTAAAGAAACAATTTGTAGAGGTAGGCACTTAGTCTGTCTGTCTATCTACAGTATCTCCTGTAGGGTCTTTCCTTGGGGGGATGGAGGGGAACCTAACCTCCAAAATAACTTCACAAATGGAAATTATTTTAATAAACCAGTAATGCCCACAAACCCAATGTTCACCCATTGTGACTGATGAAAGATGAACTATTATTATTATTTCTAAATCTACAAATAACTAGAATGATATAAAATGCCAATACAACCATTTGCATTTCATACTACACTTGATCATTATAGATACTATATATGCTACCAGGATGAGCAAATAGCCTTGTACACAGTACAAATCTTTGTAGTCAGATCATGTGTCAGTGATTGTTTATATTGTAGATTGAGAAGAGTAATTAGAATTGACTCCTATGTGAATAATGTGTCTTGATTATGGCTAGCCGACCAGCGAGATGTGAAGGACAACTGGGAAGTTGGCAACTATGATTAGAAGTGATAAGTTGGAGTGTTGCAAAGAATGAAAACAGATGAGAATGCTACCTTTGGTCACTTGCTCAGAAAGTAATGCTAGACATATGGCTGTGTAATAAACATCAGAATGAATGAATGTTTCCTTTCACCTCTGGTGAGCACAATTGTCAGGCATTCATGGTTAAATAAATTGTTTTGTTTTTGGAATTGTCAAGTCCTTAAGGAACATCTTACTTTATAAGACCAACAGAACTACAACTTCTATTACTGCTATTCCTAGAATTCCTGAGCTGTTCTATATTGAGGATATGATTGAAACATGATCTGATCCCAGTAGTCTGAAGTACTACTCTGTGGTACTAGTGTTCAGTTTGTTTTCTTTGTTTGTGTTTGCACATATATATGTGTGTGTGCATGTGTGCCTGTTTCATTTGTATTGCTTTAACTTTTCCATTTAGTTGATCACTAGACATTCTCTTAGAGAAGACCCTCAGTGAATTCTGTGTTCAGGACAAAATGAATTGCACACAATACAAAAAGGATAATAGCTTTATATTTTTGCAATAGGGTGTAGTGGCAGTGCAGAAGACCATTGTATTTCAAGGAGTTTAAGTGACATATTTCGATTTATCTCCTTCAGACAAAGAACCTGAGAGTGTATTTGAGTTATACTAATGTTTAGCTGGCTTGTTTTTTTACTTCTGTTTGAAATGGCGGGCGGGAGGAGAGAGAAGAGAAAACCCCAAGATTGTTTTAGTTAAGCACTAACTGATCTGTATAGTTTCCCAGGCTCTTGGATTAAACAGGTGCTCCAGATCCTGGGAACTATCCAGCCAAGATCAGATCCTGCAGTCTCTGTACTATGGAAACAGGGTCATGAGGTTTTAGGGCCAGACTTTGATAAAAACCTTAGAATTGCCTCTTGAGTTTGGGAGCTCGGCCACAGACCCGGATACTGCTGTGTACAAAATGTGCGAGGGAAGCTTCTCAGAATTAGGGCTGAGTACTCTGGAAATGGAGCTGCCCTGGGGTATCTTTGCTGGGAGCCTCTGCACAGACCTGAGTGCTAGATGCTGTGGAAATGGAGACACCCTGGGGTATCACCACTGTCTTTATTAAGGGACTCCTGACAGCCTATGGGAGATTGGCTATCAATTTGGTTGGTGTGTTATGATTTTTATTTCTTTATGCTCGGCTTTTTATGGTTCTGTTTAATCTGCCTAAACTGTGTTTCTGTTTAAATCTTTTTGCTTACATTTATAATAAAGCTTAAAATCTCTTTATTCACTGGTGTGCTTATTGTCTCTGCATCTAAAAGAACCAATTATCTAAGCACCTGATCCCTGCTTGGACACTCAGCAGAACATACAGCTAAATATATACAGGGCGAAGAAGACTTCTAAGTCCTTTAAAAGAAGCAATTAATAACAAAACATCAGCACGGGATTTTTTTTTTAATTGAATTGTTGGTGTTGTCCCTGCATAGCAACTCAGTGAGAGGCATAATATTTCAATGTTTCATTTCCATTTCAGTTGGTATATTCCTGGACTGAAGTAGCTGGTATATCCTTGCCACTACAGAAGAGTGGAAAAGGTGGAAGTACTTGATAAAAGTTGTTTGGCTGTTTATTACCAATTTGCATTTTAAATCCAAATCCCTACACAAGATATTTATTTGTTCTCTCCTATACACTACTGTTCTGTTTGAATCGTAATAAATTAAATTCCACAATTCTGCCAGTCATTCAGCATATTAAACACCCAGAGATGCATTTTGTTGAACAACTGTGGGGAAATAAAGTACCTCACTCCAGGCAAAATCAAAGAACCAACTGTAGAAGGGGAACTAAGCTACAGATAAAATAAGAAAAAAAAGAAGTATCTTCAATGCTATTTTCCATAGTGCAAATGAGAGGAATTTGATTTTTTTTGTCTGTTTTATTATTAGATAAATTTATATTAATCTTTTCTCCTAGATCATAAGGTGGCATCCATAGGGATAATCCTTCATTTTATCCCCCCAGCCATTTGAGTTAAGTTGGGGCAAAACAGGGTGATTGGCTCAAAATAACCCATTGAGTTTCCATGGTTGTAAGTAGACTTTAACCTGGATTTCCCCAGGCCTACTCAACATCTTTACTATTATACTACATTAAGGGTTTTTTCCACTATTGTGTTGATATACTCTCCATTCATCTATCAGTTTGCAGAAGACAGTATCAATGTGAAATTTGCTGATCCCATTGTGAAATTTGTCCCCATTGCTGATCCATGTCCTGCCTCTATTGTCTACATCCCAAACATTGACAATCTCCTGACTTGCCTCTCAGGTAATGAATGACAAAACCTAACAGATTTTATACACCTTGAGACTGTCATTGGACAGTGTTGGAATAAGGGGAGAATGGGACAGGTAAGGATGTCTTAAACATGTGTGTCTCTCATGCTGGGAATAAGATGAAACCACTTAGAATTGCTTTGGTGATTGAGGTTAATCAAATAGATGGTTAGGTAAATAGGTTAGTAGAAGGGTACCCAATGCAGTCTTGGAGTCACAATTTGAGAGACTGATTTACATTTACAAGATGAAGGGAGAAATAGTACATTCTCTTCCATCTTTCACAAGTGATACAAGATTCTTAAAGGAAGCGGCAGAGGACAGTGTCATCCTACCTGTTCTTAGCATCTCTTACCAACTGCAAAAAGCAGGACTGTCCATGCAGAGGTCTTTTCCAGTGTTGGCAGGTAATGGAAGGAGCTGAGGAGAAGCTGTGAAGCAGAGGTAAGTGAAACAATGGCTATTTATTTTCATTCTCAGAAGTGAAAGAGCCATAATGCTATGTGAAACACCTTCTACAAAGTGCTTTACTCCAACCTTTATCAAAGAAAAGCATTCCCTCGTACGTCAACATATCCTTGCTGTTTATGAGGACATTTGGAATTATTAATTCCATGCTGCTGTATTTTATTGTGCATGGGGACATCTTGGGCCTTTAACTGAATTAAACAATTCACTGTATCACAAGAATGGTGTCATAAGTGGAGTGGGTAAAAGTGGAATGAAATATCTTCTACAGAAAGTTGCTGCTCGGGTCTAGGAAAATAAAACTGAAAGTGGAATTCTACCTGCAGGTGTACGTATGTATTTATTTCTCTTCTATCTGAAGGGAAAAGTGCATTCATATGAAATTAGTTTAACTTCTATAATCAAGATATTAATCTCTAACTGCACTTATCAAATGACTTGCCTCTGAACTTAGAATAGTTATAGCACAGGCAATAATATTGATTATTAATTTAGCAATTCATTTCTTTTTGGTCCTAGATTCATCTCATAGGTGATTATCATTGGAGAGACCTGAAATACTGACTCTTTAATATAGCTCTTTAATAACGGGATATATTCATTATATGCTAATATTCCATCATTAAATATTAAATTTCATTATAATATTGATAAACGGGATCATTTATGTTATTTTAAATAGCCTGCTAAGCATTTCTGTAGCCTACACCATAGTCCAGTTCATCTAAAAGTACTTGGATTTCTATCTATTTTTGACCCAGAAAAGTCAATGAAATTAGCAAACTAATTATATGAAGTTCCACACTGCAGCATCAGCATCTGAGTAAGGTGCACTAAAAGTAATGTGAAGGCATTATATATGGACTAAAAACTGCATCACATGTACAAATCAGTGAAATGAAAAGATTTGTATGCTCAAGGACTTGAAGTGCTTAGAAGATGACGCACCAAACATGGCTACTCTGATAGATATACTCTGATAGATAGATATATTATCACTGGGAAGACATTTTAAATAACTTTGATATAGTTATTTAAAATGTCTTCCCAGTGATAATATTGAGCAGTAGCCTGTATATGGACAGAGTTTTTCTATAAAATATTTCTTCCCTTCTTTGTTCTCCATATCCCACTTTCTCTCTAGGACCCCAAAGCAGCTTACTTTTCTCTTCATTTTATCTCTGTTGCAAGAACCTTGTGAAATAGGTTGTACGCGGATAGAATGACAGGCTCAGTAACCTTCCGTGGCACAGTCCTGGTCCAGCTTCTTAGTACTACATCGGCTGACATAGGGAGAACAGTTGAAAATGTCATGGTAAAAATGTCCAAATCAAAATGGTGAGCCTCTGAAAATCATCAAGCAGAGACCCATCACAGAAAGTTCTTCAAGTAGGCTCACTCTTTGCTAGCCTTTTAATTGCTTTCAGATGAACAGTGAGATGTATGATACCAAGAACATAACTCTGCCAGACATGTTATTCATACAGTATGGGTTTTGCTGATATTCCTCATATATATCTGGGTTTCTTTGACTCTTTTAATAGGGGATGCAGAGATTAAATGGCAACTGAGTAGCCTCTTGAGAACAATTAACTTGAAACAGATGGTACTACAAATACTGCTCTTCAAGGCCTTTTCTTTAACTAGGATTTTGGCATACATTGTTGATTTTGCCCCCTGGGAATATTAAGGTCTTTGCTGTTAGATTTAAGATCTGGCTGACATTTGTTTAAACAAACTTCATACAGAGGTGGTATTCAATTTTAATATCTGTTAGAACTGAACAGTAGTTTTTATCAGATGCTCTAACCTCAGGTCTAACATTTAATATCTCATAAACTGTGTAAAGTGATACCAAGAAGAAATCCTAGTAAAAACACACATACTGTACGAAACAACGTGCTAGCCCACTGCTGCTTTGTAACAATAGCAGCATTCTTAGTAAGTACTGCTAGTTATAAAAGTAAGTTATTACAAAAGACATACATAAGACATCATTTAAGGTGTTTCCGGATATAGCTTCAAATGTGCTCAAGAAGTTGAGACCTCTGTGAATCAGCTGGAAGTGTCACTGTGCACAAAACTCAACAGTCACAGCAGGAGAAAATTGAGACCTGGTGATGGAAACAGTCTACTAACACCATCATCTGATTGGTGGGTTCAATTAATTTCCTGAATGGATCTGTAGATAGATAGGAAATCCTCTTCTATTACAACAATGCCACATCAGACCATTGTACAACAACCTGTTTTTTGAAGAATAGTTTCATGAAAAGATGAAGGTTTTATAATTGTTTATAGTCAACATATGGTTACAACAAATTCATCTAACTCACTATATCTTACACCAGATAAGCTGACTGATGCAGAAAAAATATTCTGAATTGGATATGTTGTAGTATTAGCATAAGTGGATTGACCCTCTGGTTGTGTATGCTGTTATGGAAATAAATTGCATCATTTTCAGTAGGACTATAGAAATATACATAAATATGTTTAGAATTGTGTGATTGGATACTTTGTTTTTGCAATGTTGCAACAGCTTATTGGACAAAGAAGTTATTTCTGCTGCGTGGCCAAATTGTTATTGCAGATGACCAGAAAATTGTACTGCAGTGACCAATTCAACACTGATCAAATAAAACAAGCAGTCAGTAGGGTCCTATTTGATCCATGCAATATGCTAATTCTAGTTTAGCTAGTGACTCAGAAGACTTCGGCATTTTGGCCTGAAAACATTGATCACTCCTGCTGTGAGGGTGATTTATCTGTGACCATCTGTCACCCCATTAACTGCCAGTTGATTCAGATGATCTGCCTGGTTAGATGGCTGGCCACTTCTTTCCTCACCACTCCATGTGTGTTCCTCTCAAAGTTGTATGCCCTGTGGAAGAACATGACCATCCAAGATAGAAGAAATAAACCATTCTTCAATCAAGAGATCATGCCTGAAATAGATAACGACACAATTTAAGTCCTCCCAGAAACAGTCCTTTTTGGAGGGTGATGGTGGTTAGATATTCTGTTGATATAGATTTAATGAAACTATTTCATGATGGCCTTTGTTCTTTATTGTTAGACTCATGGTTTTGTTTAAATGTGCTTTTAATTATAGTTTTTATAAGGAATCACCTATAAATTTATCATAGACAGATGTTAAAAGGCAGGGCTTCATTTGTTTGGCTGTGTCTTCTATTCTGATGTTATTGACACATTCACACTGACAGATGCCCTTGGTGCAGAGTAGGGAGAATGTGAAAAATGAATCATTACTCACAATCCCTCCTCTGCCTTCCCTAAGACAATATGAGAAGAGGAAGGATAAATAATGTGTCAAAGTGATGATCTAGAGCTAAGAGAGATAGAAATAGCTCTGTATTATTTGACTTAGACATGTTGTCCTCACCACTTAAGATCAAAATGGGAAACCCAAGCCCTCCAATTGTTCTTTGACTTCAGTTCCCATCATTATCCACAAGTAAAAAGTGAATGAGAAAGTGATGTGTCTCTGACCGCCTCAGCTCAAGTTTCCAAGATCAGATGGAAACAAATCATAGAACATTCTTTTTATATATGAAAACTACAGTGAGATTATTATATGCACAAAGGTGGAAAGATATAACTTTACCCACAGTGGAGGAATGGATGGTGAAGATGATGGAACTTGTTGAAATAACCACATTGACAGCTTTAATTGGAGATAAGAAATAGTCTAAGTTTAATGTTGACTGGAAACCCTTTATTGACTTTTTGCGTGAAACGGAAAAAAATGAAATGATATGGTTATATAATCATTCCATGTAATGAAATGATATGGTTATATATATATCAAAACAATATATGGTTTTGATGATTAGGAGAAAAAAAATAGATTATAGAAAAAATGTAAGTGAGGTTGTAACCATAGAGTAAGAGGTTAATTTACATCTTGTTCTTTTCTTATTTCCTTCTTTTCTCTTTTCACTCTAAATATTAGTTTTTGTTAGTTTTTATCTTTCTTCTTAAAATTTTTAATAAGGATATAGATGAATGGATAGGGATAGGAATAGGGGTATATGGGAAATTGGAGCTCTTCTAATTGTTCTTCAATACTAACTTAAGGCTAACAAATCTGGGCTGCAAAAATAGAGATGAGCACTAGACAGCAGCAAAGGATTAGAGTTTTCTGTACCTCTTTCCTGCCATATAGTCACCATCTGATTTTTGTAGCCTAGCTCTGGAAGTTTTATTCAAACTCCCATGAGGACCAGTGAGCATGGCCAGTGGTCAGCAATCATTGGAATCCAGCAATACCTGGAAGGCCAGGGTGTCTCCATCAGTAGCTTTCAGTCTTGCACTGCTGTTATTGCAGGCTAGGGGTTCTCTCTCAACTGGCCACCAGAAGGCTTCCAGATACTTTTTTTGTGACACTATAAGAATATTGCCATTTCTTATGGTTTCTTATGGTTTTGATTTTTTTATGGTTATTTCATGTTTTTGACAAACCAAATGGTAGCACTTCCTGGCCTATGTTGAACAATATCTACCAAAACCACTTAACCCAATACTGAACTGGCCCCACACAGGCCCTAAATCAGTCACTGACCCTTCTTGACTTTCCTGATAGCCTTTTCAAAGCTATGTTAAATGGATACCTTCTGCATTTAAAAAAAGATTTTCAGAGGTATGTAAACATAAGGAGCAGCTTGCCAATTGTCAGTTACAGTTTTCCAGAGATGGCTATAACCACCCTATAAAGTTGTTATTTGTCTTTTCAAAATGTCTTTTCAAGCTAGCACTTAAAATGGACAAAATCATTTGCAAGAAATTGGGAAGGAGTTGTGAGGAAGAAAAGGACACTGTCTGGAATTTTTGAGTTTACTTGTTTCACAGAAAGAAAAGTTTTGCCTCATTTAAAATGCTGAACTTGTTTACCTCTGGGGTATCCATGTATATTTGTGGTGTGGTCAGAAAATATGTCATTCATGAACATGTGATCAAAGCCCTGCCCCTTTTCTACACTCACCAACATAACCTACACGTATGAAGAGGTGGGCCTTCACCTACACAATTGTGACTGCCATCTTGGCTTTTTGACACCTTCCCAATGGATGGCCATGTGTCTGTGTGTATACATGCACACACACACACACACACATACCCATAAATGGTTTTGTTGAAGAACATGAGATGAGTTACCCAACAACTCACAGTAGTACACCAGTGCTCTAGTCCATGATGTGATGTGACCTTTGGTAGAAATGGGGAAAGTGCTGCTTTTGTTTCTTTTTACCTTGTGAAAATAAAATGTTAGTTTATATATGCCTCTGTCTGATCCTTCTCATATTTTGTGTACTTTATATGTATGAACAAAACCTATAGAGAACTTATATGCATATGTATGTGTGTGTAGATGTCATGTTCACTGTTTCAATGTGCCTGGTACATCGTAACACTTCACATGTCATTTGCTACTCCCGTATTTGATTTGTACCACTTCACGTGTCAGCTGTTAATTGCGTGTTTGATTTGCAGGGAAGGGAGCCTTCCATACCCCGGACTGTTATCTCTGGGCTGAGGGAATGGGATGTGTTTGGGTTTTCTCAAATGCTCAAGGTTGCTTTCCCAGGGATGGTGAAGACAGTTACTGGCACCTGGGGGGCGGGGGGGGGGGGTTAGAACGGCTGGGTGGGGGGAGGTCTTACGTTTTGAGCCGAGGGTTCTTAATTTGTATTTGATGCACTTTTGCTTATTCTCAGCTTTCTCTGTACTTGCATACTAATCCTTCAATAAACCAGATTTCATAGAGTCTACTTGTGAGCCTGGTTTTGTTAGGTTAGGCAACCATTACAGTAGAGAAAAGAGAACATGTGCAATATTTTCTCCACTTTCTTGAAAATATAACTGGAGGAAGTGGGATTGACTAAGCAGCAATTTGCCCTTTTAGGAATGCAGGGCACAAAGAAACAGGTTAGGAACTGACTGTATTTGGAGACAGGGGTGGCTTTAAGAAACCCGCCTTCAATTTTAGAGTGAGCTAATTGACCAACCAAATCAGATTCTGCTATGGGCTGGACTGGCACCAATGAATGGCAACTTACAGCACCCATAGTTCATACTCAGAAACTCATATAAAAATGCATAAAGCTAAAAGCAAAATGAATGACAGACAGATGCGTGCATGCATGCATGCATACATACAAATCAGGGAAAGTTGCTTGCTAAGCAGTATATTGTGTTACCTGCATTAAAAAGTATATATTAGGAGTAGTTAAGTTGTTAAAAGCATATTATAGAGAAAGCTCTGTGCTGAAGTACACACTGGGTCATTATGTATGTAACTGCAAATATTCAAGGAAAATGATTTGTTACTTGCTATGAACAGGAGGAACTGAATTATGCTATATAATTATAGATTCAGTGAGTCACACTTTTCTGTTTGGGCTAAACTTACTTCTTTATTGAATACATACATTTTGCCCCTACCTTCCTCTGAGGACTATCAAAAAATAAAGTACAAACAATTTAAATCCAGCTAAAATTATTAATTCAGCTCAAAAGCTCTGATGAAGGAGGAACATTTTTACTCTGTAAAACAAAACACAGAATGTTTGCACTCATCTGGCATCAGTGAAGGTCCAGAGTACTAAATTTGTGCTTTAGATCTGATGCTGATATGACAGAGATATGGCAAGAAATTGCACATCTCTCCTTCCTTTTTCTTCACAAGTAGATAAAGAACTGATAATAACTCTGTTTCCAAGACATTAAGAGACAGTTTATTGCAACTTATCCACTTCTGAATCTCCCTCACACATTTCTGAAGTCAAAAATAGGCCTTGTCAAGATATCGTCAGCATGAAGTAGCAATACATCTGTGTGTAGTCTGCATAATAATGAAATTTAAAGACATTTTGAATGGTAACATTGACCCATGCAAACTAGCAATAAAATAGGGCAGCAGAAGTAACTAATTAATGTAGTATATAGTATATTTATGATACACAGAAATCTATTTAGTAATAATCACAAGATTTGCATGTTAATCTTTCCAATGAATTTGTACAAAAATACATGTAGTGACACATTAGAGAAAACATGAGAATCAGAAGAGAATCACATCAGTATTAAGAACGATGGAAAACCACTACTTGCCAGTAAAACCCATTAGCAACTAAGAATTAAAAATCTATGCACTTCCTGAAATAAAAGAGCAAACTGAACTCAAGGTGACAATTAATCTTGATTTGTGTGATTGGAAACAGAAAATACTTGTCAGTTTGGGTAAACCAGACAGCTTCAGTCTAATAGAGATAGAGAAGAATAGATTGGTGACACACCTAGGCATGCTAATAATAGCCCCTTTGAAATGAGTGGGACAAGTCTAACATACTGTCCTAACTGCCAGGAAACACGCTGAGACAAGGAACTGGTCTCTAATGTTTTATTGCTTGTACATAACAGGAATCCTAACAAACTGAAGAAGCGTGGGAAAAACCCAGCCATATAAACCCCAAAGGTTAAGGCGGTCCCGATCTGTGTCTCTTTGAATGGCTACCTAATTCCTCAGTGCTACGCATGCGCTTAACAGTCTGGATGGGAGCCCCCTGCTCGCCATCCTTACTCATGACACATACCTTCTGTTCCTTTCAGTGGGTTCTTTTCAGCATCATTTACTCAGACTAGAACTCATTGTATCAATCAGCTTAGGAGAGCTGGATCTGATGTGAGTTTCCACTAGCATCTGTAGTGTTCTGCTGTGATGTACAGCTCAGGTACTTTTCACCACTGTTTCTCTTGTATTAAAATGAAAGAAGCTATAACATGGATGCTGATGTGAAATCTGTGATATTCCTACTAAAATCATACTTTAGGGACTGTTAATGTGGAAACTAACCTTGTTCACAATTTCATGGGAACAAAGTATTAAAATTATACTATTCTAGCAGCTTTTTGAAGAGGTAGCACATCATTTTGTAAAGTCCAATTTTCAGAGGCACCCCTGATTGCTTTCCCTATGTTATTTTTCTAGATTAGGTCCATGTCACCCTATCCTTGAGCTTAAATCCTAGGTCCAGGAAAAGTGACAATCACTTGATCCTTGAAATACATAGTATTTAGTTAGATTGCTGTATCAAGACCTCATTTAGCTGCGACCATCTGGATCAGATCAGCTTGAAATTGGTGTAGCATCTGCATTTTTTTCCCTTTGTATGCTATACATGAGTTCAGCAACTCTAATGCCTTTCCGCTTCTGAAAATTTGACTTCTAAATTTCTAAAAGACTTTGCAATAATAAACTTCATTGATTGACACTAAATTGCCATCTGGTAAGTTTTGCAAAAAAAACCCCTGATTCTCCTCAAGTCTACTGCTACTTTTCTTTTTGCAGTTAAGGCCAGATGCCAATGCATTTTCAGCTTACCTTTTTCATTTCCAACACAGGAAAAATACAGGAGTTAACTTGTTCATTTGAAGTAAAGCCTAGGTTAAATGCTTATGTTATCTTATATATTAAGACTTGAAAGGCTTCTGCCAGAAACTTTTTAAAGGGAAAGCTTTAAAAACTAGTTGAACTCAGCAACTAGTGATTGCACAAATATTATAGTTTTCTCTTGCTTCTTTTGTTTTTCAGGATTGTCAGTTCCAAGCATCTTCTGTAGCACGTGATTTGGAAGCTCGGATCAATGAGGAATTTGAAGCATTTCATCAGTAGAACTACAAGGACCTACATATTTTTTTACCTTATGAATATCCAGAGAATTCATTCATTTCTTCAGAAATTAGAAATGGTTAAGCAGTTAGTTCATGCCATGGTGGTTTCCTGGGTAGATGATTGTTGTAGTCAGTTGATAGGCCTTCCTAACTGTTCTCTTCCTTCTACAGTAGTTCAGGTTTGGAATAGTGTGGTTTGTATCATCCTGGACCACTTCAGATTCACTCTACCACTTCTTTTCATCAATCTCCATACTGACTATGTCTTTGGGAATGTTACCAGTTTAAACTGCTGATGTTGACCTTCCAGGTCACATTTTCAGGAACCCCCTATTATATTGACCACCAGGAAGCAGGCATTACTTGACTGGCTTTCTCCTATTTGGGATTCACCAAACATCGATAGCCAAATACTATTCTAAAGAGTTCAAGCCCTCTACTGGGAAATGAACTTATGAACCATTGCCCTTTAGATGGCTGTATACAATGCACGAGTCTTAGGAGCTGCCCAGGTCCTGGTGCTCAGCAGTTGCAGGAAGGAATACAATATATAAAATCTATCAGAATGGTATATATAGTCTACCTTCCCTTAAGCTTCCCTTAAGCAATCAAAGCAGAGAGATATGGATGTTACATTATGTCATGCCTCTGTATACAGGGCTTTACATGACTTCTACCTGCAACTTCTTGGAGGGAGCATATTTCTCTATTTTTACACCATGCATATCCTGTGTAATGTTTTCAGTTATATTGACCACCAGGAGGCAGCCACAGTAAGCTTCCTGTAAGCTTGGCTTGAAAAATCAAAGTAGTTTAATTTTTCCTTGTGTCAAAATAGCCACTTCATAATTTAGAGCTTTTTTCCATTTAGCTTCTAACCTTGGGAATTGCCTGCCACTTGAATTATGTTTTGAGTTGGATCTTTTCAAATTATTTACTTACTTATCTCTGATTGGTCTATGTCACAGGAGTCCAGGAAAGTTGGTTCCTGATTGAATTCTCCAAGTCTATCTACACAAAGAACCTATCAGCAACCTGGCTCAGACAGACTAATCAGAAACTGGTATTCAGTCAGGAGCCAGTTTTCTTGGACTCCTGTGATATGGACCAATCAGAGATCAGCTTGTCAGGTTCAAAGACTCTTTGGTGAATCTTGGCTTTCATTTTCCCTAGGCCTTTCACAGGTCAGCTATGATTTTTTTTCTTTTTTTACTTTCCATCTTGATGTGAAGTCATCAGGAAGAAATAGGGGGGGCGGGGCGTGGGCCATCAGAAAATATAAGTTTGAGCTGATAAGAGAGATGGCAAACACAAACTCTTATATGCAGTGGGATCACTCCTGTTTCCATGCACATTTGAACATTTAGGGCACAACATGGAACCTGGAAGAGTGCTCACAAAAACTTAGACTGAACAGCACCCAGGGACTTTAGGTCATTGTAGGTACATATCTATGCACCATACAGCATTTGAAATGTACATTTAGCTTAACAGCAGCAGGTATGCATCTACCTCCTTTACAGTGAAAAAAAAGCCCAAGATTGCCTTCACATTATTTTTGACTTTGGCAGAGATGACTCCAGTTTGTCCTGCCAACTTCCAGAGGCTTGAAACATTACCCTGAGATATTTAAAAGCTGGAATTTGTTCCATTTTGTTAATTTCTATTTACCATTGGGGTTTATGGCAACTAGATCTTACTAAGAATACCATAATTTTAGTTTTGGAGTGATTAACAGTAAGCCCTTCTTCCTTGCAGAATTCTGCTAAGGCCCACAAACTTTTCCTGAGGCTCTACCTGCATGAGACAATCGCTGCATTGTTGGTATACAGCAGTGTTTGCCAAATGTCTATCCCCAAACTTTAGGGGGTGAAATTCTTTTTTGGTAAAAGCAGCAACTACTGAGTGTATTTAAATATTAAACAGTAGGGGAGCTAAACTGCATCCCTGTCTCACTGCTTGGCAGTTTGGAATGTCTGCAGTAAGATAGCCAGCTTTGTTATACCTAACTTGGGTCACTGTGTTCTCTTATAGCACCCTGATTAGTGAAAGTAGCTGTCAGTCAATATGTGAGGGTGAGCTTGGGATGGAATCAAAGCCTGGTTTTAGATCTATAAAAGCAACATTGCTGTTCCTGTGTGAATTGTTCTATTAAGAATTGAAAGATGGTCCACTGGTCCATTGTAGATCTGCCCGCTCTAAATCCCACTGGCTTGTCTGTCAGCAGCTTGTAGTACAAGGGCCTAAAAACACACACTTAAATTATGGATGTGCCAGTAATAGAAAATGTTTTGTATTGATTATTGCATTGGTGTATTGTTGACATTGGTTTATATTGTGTGATAGTTTATTGCTTTGCCTGTATTGCCCTGAGATATAAATGCACAGTAAATATAAATAACTTGTACTAGTAGAGTAAGACATGTTTCATTTCTTCACATCCTGGAATAGTTCGTTATCAGTTAATTCTAACAGGAAAATCCATAGATTTGTAAGCTAAAAATGTGTGTTCTTTGCTGCAGATGCTATTTTGGCATGAAAACTTACAATAATTCATTTATTATAACCCTAAAATAGTAAGGAGTATAATACGTACTTGGGAATCAGATATTTCAAAATGAAGGTGTATAAACTATTAATGGAATACAATAAAAATAGCTATTATACCTGCTGGAATTTAGAGTTTTATGATTAGGTATATTTAGTTCAATTTTTAAAGTCAAATTCTTTAATTTTAACTTTCCAAGCAACATCCAAAGATAAAAGCGGATTTGCTTTGAAAACCACTCTTTTCTGAATATACTTAACTACCAGTCTAATTAAACATTCATACAAAATGAATAAAGAACAGGAAATAGCATATATAAATGTGAATATTACAAAACTAACACATTAAATTAGAAATAAAATGCTTATAGAAGTGCACACATTAAGGAAAATGCATCAATGCAAGAATTAGTAGAACAATTGATAAAATGTGTTTGCATGTGTTACATTTATTATTTTATTATGTTTTATTAGCTATATATATTAGGGAAAGTTTGGAACTCTATGAATACGCATTTTCCAGCCATTTTAAATATTAATAGAATGGCGTATGTACAAACCCACAACATTGATATAAAATAGATTTAAACTTATCTGCTCAACCCTACAGATAGGTTGTATTTCTGGAAAATCAAGTTCCATTATTAATGAAAGAGACACAAGCATGGCTGTTGAAAATGGAGCATTGTTGAGATCTTCTATGAAATTATGTTTCTTGGTTTATTTTTTCGCTCTACTAAATAAACATGTAATTATGTTCATGGAGTCTACATGTTAAATTTTGGTGAATATTCAGGGGCAGATGTAATAGAATCTTGGACCAAACTGATCCACTTCAGACCACGTTTGTGGTTTTCTGGAATGAAGTAAAACTCCTTTTAAAATAGCCAGAACTGAATCAAAACTGTCAGTAGGTTTTGTGCACAGTGCAACACTTCAGAGACTTGCAGAAGAACATACAGCATCAGTTCTACGTGAGAGAGAAGAGAGAGAGGGACAGAGGGAGAAAGAGAGAAATGTACTGCTTTAACTGTTTCATACAACGTGAAGGTTCAGTGTTAACGGTTCAGTCTTACATCTTTAAAAAGGCTATTCAATTAAGCTTGGCTCCACATGATTGAATGAACCCATTCTTGTTGTTTCTTTGGCAATAATATAGAAATGGCCTGCCACTGCCTTCTTCTAGGAGCTCTTATTCTCATTACCAGTCTAATCTATGGCCATAAAATATCCTGGTTGTCTCCCATCAAAGTAGTAATAGAAGTAGTAATAAAATTTATTTACATTTGTTGACTTGTTAGATGATGTGTATACAAATAGAGCAAAACCAACATAGATAATTTTAAAAATGACAGTAAAACAAAGATAAAATAGCCAAATCAACAAAGGGTGAAAGAAAAATTACAGTGTCCTGTAATCTGTTAATGTAGTGCCTTGAAAACAAGACTCATCACCACTGTGATGCAATGCAATATGTCAAGAAGAATTCAAGCTATCTTGCCAGGCCTATGACAGACAGACAGACAGATCGATAGATCGATAGATCGATCTTCCATTTAAAATACAATCATTAATAATGATGATAGATAAGATTATCAGATTAAATATTTGACTAGAGTGTTCTATAGTCCTCAGGCTATTATCAAAAAATAAATTTAGTAGAGTTCTAGTGGATATGTTTGTTTGTTGCTTAACTAGACAACCCATGACCCACTGAGTTATCCTTTCAGAGATATTTCTTTACCTAAACAGAGAAACAGAAGGACCACAGGCAGGCAAAAAAGCAGTGGGAGCGGGAGCAACTTCTGACTTCCTGCCGGCTTTCCCATTGACTTTGCTTATGGGAAGCTGGCAGGGAGTGTCAGAAATTACTCCTCCTTGGTTGCCCCACAGAACTGCCTGCCAATTTGCTGGGAGGAGTAGGAACAAAGGGAGCCGCAGACCATGAGGAAAATTGCACCCTTACTCCCCATCCTGGCATGTTCCCAAGGGCCCCCTCCCTTGAGGGAAGAAGAGGGCTCACAAGTTGACCACTAGCAGCTCCCAGCTAGCTCTACCTCACCACAGGCATCTGAGTTGCCCCCTTGTCCTTCCCTTGCCCCCACCGCCATTAAGAGATTTCAAATTTCAGTTTTGGTACCAAAGCAGCCAATTGCCACTTGCTTGTCAGGCCTTGCCAGTAGTCGACTGGGCACAGGGGCCAGAGGGAGGTGGGAAAGAGGGTAGGGATATTTACTTATTTATTTATCAAATTTGTCACCGCCCATCTCCCACCGGAGGAACTCTGGGTGGTTTACAACAAAATAATAAAAAAACCAATAAATATATAATAAAATTCCAAGATAAAATGCACTATAAAACCATTTCACAAAGCTACTAAATATAAATAAAATCCAGATGGCTGTGGTCTCATTCAGTCATTGCATAGGAGGGGCACTTCAGGGCACTAGACAGCCACAGGTATGACTGGGAAGATGGGAGATATGCGTCTCCCATCTTCCCTTGGGCCATGCAACCTACAGTTTCTGGGAAGTGTAATAGGAAGGCATAGTGGTACTGAAGCAGCCACAAGTTTTCCAAATTTTAATTCCATGGGAGTAATGGGTCCCAGGTTTGGGATGCATTCTTTAAGTTAGCCCATTTGAACTAGCATGGTTAAAAACTGTTGCCCTATGATGTACCATTTTGCCCAATTGAAGGTTACAAACAGACAGACAGAAGAGTTTTAGTAGTATATTGATGACTTGTGAAAAATCCTGAATAGAACTTTTTAAATCTGTTATGTTTTAGTCTTAAATATGTTTTTAATAAAATGAAGTACTGATATATATATATATATAAATAAAAACTATAATGGTACTTCAGATTTATGCTGGAAGTATGAACAACATGAAGGGACATTTTATCATGTTTGGTGGACATGTAAAAAAGCCAGTATTTTTTTAATTCAAGTGTATGCAATAATTCAGAAGATTTTAAAAACAAATGTACAATTCAAACCAGAGACTTTTCTTTCGGGACTAATGGATAGACAGCTGGAAAAAAGTCATGGAACTTTGCTTTTATAGATGATAACTGCAGCGGGATTATTACATGCTCAAAAGTGGAAAGGTTCAGCACTACCCTAAATGGGACAATGGTTGGGGAAGATGATGGAACTTGCTGAGATGGCTAAATTGACTTCTTTGATCAGAGAAAAGACAGCATCTACATTCACTACTGACTGGAAACACCTTATAGACTTTTTTTTTTTCATGAAATAGAAAAAAAAATGAACTTTTGATTTGTGGTTTTGATGATTAGAAAATATCAGATACTAGAAAAAAGAGAGCTATTTTTTAAACATAGAGTAAGAGATGATTCTGTAATCATAACTGTAATTTGCTGCAGAGGAAATTGGAAGCTCCTTTCTATTTATTTTTATCTTTTCATTTTGTACCTTTTTCCTTTCCTTTCTTTCTTTACTTTGTATTAGCTTTTGTTAGTTTTTATTTCTTTTTAAAGTTTTTAAATATATATAAATATATATACAGTGTGTGTATACACACACAGTATGTATGTATGTATGTATGTATGTATAGATATAGATATATAGATATAGATATAGATATAGATATATGGTCACATGAATTTTATTTTCAATAAACAAAGATTCTCACTGAACTGGTTGTTATGAGACACCTCTCCAATGCATTATTTTTCATCAAATACATAAATGCTGTGAAATGTTGTTCACTGGTTTATTTTTTTTTCAAAAAGCATCTTCTTCATTGTTTATAAATTTAAGCTAGTATAGACAACTTTAAAATAATTATTATGATTTAAAAATAAATCATAGTAATGTATCAACCCTCAAATAGTTTTTCAGTGCCAAGGACTATTGTGAATCTGAAAAGAAAAGAAATGTAATAGAAATCATCTGTGACATTTTGATTACTATGGGAATGGAAAATATTCGTGAAGGACACAATCTTGCCAGAACTACTCATCTAATGCTATTGATTTCTGTGTACAGTATTAACATTATAATATAAAAGAATTCACATTGTAATATAATATAAAAGGGATATAGTGCCTTTAGTCAGTCTTGACTCCTGGCAACTGTCTGGATAAATCCTTGCAATTTTCTTGACAAGATTTTCAAAAGTGGTTTGCTGAGAGAGAGGGGCTGGCCCAAGGTCATCTAACTGGCTTCGTGCCTAAGGCAGGACCAAAACTCACAGTCTCCTGATCTCTAGCCTGGCACTTTTAACCACTATACCAAACTGGCTCTAAAAGGAACCTAAGAGTGTTTAATTCAATATGCATTATATGTAAGCACCTTTGTAACCAAATCCAGTATGTCTTTATCAGCAATCATTATACTGTTTTGTTAAAGTAAGGTGAAAAGAAAGGTGAAAGGTCCCCTGTGCAAGCACCAAGTTATGTCTGACCCTTTGGGGAGACGCTGCTTTTGCAATATTTTTTTGGCAGACTATAGCGGGATGGTTTGCCATTGCCTTCCCCAGTCGTCACCTTCTCCAGCAAGCTGGGTACTCATTTTACTGACCTCGGAAGGATAGAAGGCTAAGTTGAGCTGAGCCGGCTACCCGAGAATCCAGCTTCCGCTGGAGTGGAACTCGGGTCATGGGGAGAGTTTCAGTTGCAATACTGCCGCCTACCACTCTGCGCCACACGAGGCTCTTTAGGGTAAGGAATAGGACAGAAATCCCCTTAAGGATTATTCTTAAATAATACTAAATTCAATTAGCCAAAGGTGAAAAATAGAATTATGAGTAGTAATCATAATACTAACACTTAGAAACAGAATAGGAAAATCAGGAATCCTGATCATTCCCTAACAAGTTATAAATTCATTTTGTAGTTTCCACTTTTATCAGGATATTACATGGACTATGTCTGGTTACTAAAGTTCAAGCAGCTTAGTGGATTAACATGAGGACTGGACAGAACTTCAATAACAAATAACTCCCAAACACCCATTGCTCTCTTCGCTTATCAGCAGACTATATACTTGAGTGACAGCATCCGTTTCACTAGGAACCTGGTTCTGAGTCTTGGCACCTTTTCTAGCACAAAACATTAATACAGCCTGAAACGATTTTGAGACAATATGAAAATAGAGACTTTATTTGATTTTCTACTGCACTGAGCAGCTCTTTGGTGAAACGTGTGAAATTGACACTATGCTGCCTGCATGCCATTTGTCTTCAGTTGTACATAATAAAATGAACTTTTGTTTGCTCATGTACTCAAAAACAGGCAGAAGATGGAAAAGTGTATGTAGTAATGAGTAGGGCACAGATTTATGGCCTATGTTTAATGCAGCTGAACTATTCAAATGCTGAATTGGGGCCAAAGGAATTCCTGAACTGGGTGCTGTAGAATTTGCCTCCGGAGGAAAAGTCTGGAGAAGCAAAACTGAAAGCCTTACTTCCATATTTTCCTAGAACTTTTTTTTTCCTTAACTGTAGAGCAGATTCAAAAATTGACTAGCAGACCTCTAAACTGATGGCATTACTGATGGAGAAGGATGAGTGGATCATGTTAAGATCAGCAGTTAGCATCACTGAAATTCAGGCAGCATACAAGTTTAATAGATGATGATGATGATGATGATGATGATGATGATGAGTCCATTCCATTTTTCTGTCACATTAAAGGACAGAGTTTTTAATTACAATGTCTGCTGTCAGCCCCTTGAGTTTGTCCAGATCAGAGAACTGACTCCAAAAAACTACAGCTGTACTTTATTGAGAGGCTGTTTTAACAAATTTTTGCAAGTTGGATTGTAGTTTTCCTGCCCTCTCTCTTATTCCCGAGGAAGTCACTCTGAGTCTCTTCTTAATACTTTCCCTGTTTCCTGGGCTCAGCGCATTTTTTCACCTGTTGTTGTTTTAACGTTTTCTGAATATTTTCTCCAAGGACATCTCCATGGCTCACTACACTTGTAAACAAAATGTGAAGTTCTTTCCAGTAGCAACTTTGCCTACTATAGAGTGAGAGGGCAGATGCATTGGGGGAGACTACAAAACCAAAGTTGTAAAGTTGGGGAAAAGGCTGAGGCAGGGTTATCCATAGGGAGGGGTCTTAAAGAAAGTCAAGTTGGCAGTGGACTTCTGGTGGGGACATGGTGGACTGAACAGCTTTCCGTGGTGGCTCAGCGGGCAGAACTGACAATGCGGCAGGTTTTTCCTGAAGCCCAGGAATGTTTTTTCTGGAAAAAGGAGAACACCTGAAATCACCCCATCTGTCCACCAGACAGCTGCTTGCAGCCAGAAGATCGCAAACAGCATTCACATTCAACTGGTAAGAGCTAGCCGGGAGGCTGAGATGTCATCATTTCCAAGCCACACTGTATCCTTAAAGGGATAGTAAGACCAGCCACCCCATTTCTAAACCATCCAATTTGTATTTCTTTTAAGTACACATACTCTAAGAGAGGCTTTCTACTTATTGTTATTTTGAGGATTACTTTTTTTTAAAAAATCTTTTTAAGTTTTGGACTTCCTTTTTCCCTCCAAATATTAAGGAGGATTGAGAGTAAATAACTGTCTCCCTGTTATTATTTTTGTACTAAATTTGAAGATATTAGCATTTTCCTACACGTTAAATCGGCTGTTTTGAACTTTCAGTTTTCTGCTTCTACTTTCCCTTGGAAACTGTCTGCATATCTCACTTTTGCTTATGTAAACACACTCCAGAATCCTTTCATTTCTTCGACTTTCACTGGTTAAGCTCCTAGGGGGCGCCATAATCTACTGCGTGAGACATGGAGTGTTTTAAACAGACTTTCTCTGATTTCCACCAAGATTTTAAACTGGTTCTTTCTGATTCCTACCAAGTTTTTATGCAAGGCATTCAGGACATTGTGGAAAATATGAGGTCTAAAAAGGGTCATCTGATTGGGGAAGTCATGGATGAAACTGAGGAATTTAACAGTGACAGAAATGTCTCTTCTAAGAGTGAGATTGGGACTTCTGTTGAAATGCTGGATGAAGATCGGATAGTCAAGTTGGAGAAATTTAAGGGAGTGATCAAGTTGCCATGGAAAAGAAGTGATTATAATAGATGGAAAGTTGGGAGGTATCCTGAAGAGAAGTGGGAGTTTTTGAGGGGGGGCAGTTGGGCTGTTCGATTCTTTTAAGAAAAAAAACTCTATATGCATTATGGGGATATGTGAATGCTCTGGTTTATTTTTAAGTGGGATAAGGATTAAGACAATTTATCTGGATTGCTTTTAGAGTTTGGCCAATTTCATTTATATTTAACGATTTGTATTAAGATTATTAAGGCATAATAAAAATAATAATAAATGTCTATCTGGATGGTTTTGGGTTTAATATGATTAAGATTATTAAAATTGTTGCATTATCAAGTACAATCGCAGACAATTTATATGTTTTTTAGTCTGATCTTTATTATAGTAGACAGGAATGCATAGAATAGTAGAAGGAAGGAAATAATTAAATAAATGTTATCTTTGTGGGGAAAGTTGATTAGGAAGTGTGTGTGTGTGTGTATTTCTTTTAATATAATGGGAGGGGGTAACTGTACTTAGTGATTTTTATAATGTACCAATGGAATGATCTATAGAAATAATGTGATTTTAGTTTAATATAGAGTAAGGGATTGATTATGGAAAATGTTTGTATATCCTTGCTCTTAAAAGTTGGAAGTCACCTCTTTTTGTAATTTTGAATTGTTTTTCTGTTGTGTTTTACACTTTTTAAGTTTTTTTTCTCTTTTTTTCTTTGTAGTTTTTTGTTTTTATGTAGCTTTTATCTTTTCTTGAAACTTAATAAAATTCTTATTAAAAATAGTCAAGATGCCAGACACAACCATGTGATCAAAACTCCACTCCCTTTTTACAGGCAACTAACATAAAAAAGTGTTGCAGCTTCAGCATCACAGATATGATCCCCATCTTGACTTTTTGGACTCTCCCCAGTTCCCAGTGGAGTCCTGTAGGCGAAGGACCTGGGGAAGGGAAAGTATATGCCTCTTTTAGAAACATACGTTCTTTACATACTTTGGACATTCATTCATTCATTCATTCATTTGCAATATTTGTAGACTCCCCCAATCCTGAAGGACTCTGAGTGGTTCACAGTAAAACAGAAGGAAAGTCAATAGACACAGTTTTAAAACAAAACAAAACAGTCATGAAACAAGCTAAAATTAATTATTTACTTGAAATGGCCCCCACAAATCATTCCAGAACAAAAGCACACCATCTTGAAGGGACTGAGGTTTCACAGCAGGACCTCTCTAGATGTTTAGACTAGACTAGTAGATTCAAGTTTTGGCAAGGTGGTGTCCGATGTATCCTGGTGCATCATCTACAGCTTTAAAGGTAATGATCAGCACCTTGACTTAGATCAGAGAAAAAGACAAGCCAGTAAACTCCCATCTATAGGATCTAGATTGTGGGTAGAATTCATTTGAAAAGTTATGGGAACTTTTTGGGTGGACTTATTTTCTTCATTGCAAGAAGACATAATGAGGAACAAAAGAACATATCAGAGGACATTAGCTTTAGTAATGGATCCCCCCAAAACTGAAGTGATCACCGCCTGATCACTGAACTGGTTTAATATATAGCAACTCCCTGACAGTCCATTTTGCTATGAGTCTCCTTGCTCTGAAAGTTTCCTGGTCACAGTATTTCAAATAAGCTTTTCATAAGCTGAAGAATATCATTGCATTTAATTTCCCTGTTCTTATGTAGTGTTTAATGCTATGATAAGTCATCTCATGCTCTTTATATTTTTGGACTGCTATTCCTATAATGCTGGTTGGGGCTCTTGGGAAGAGAAATGCAAAACATTTGGAGGACACCAGACTGCTGATATCATCTAGTGCAAGGCTGAAAATAGCCTTTTCCATATTATGCACAGAGAGGGGTATTTTTGGATTCCAGATATGGAACACATGCAGTAATACATTTTTTAAAAAAAAATAATTTTATTTATTTATTATCCCATTTGTAAGGTGGTCCATCTATCCAAGAAACTCTGGGCAGCAAACAAGATAAAAACAAGGGATTCCATTAAACTAAATGAAACCAAATAAAACTACAAGGCTCAGTAAAACCAAAAACCATGAAACCCATGTATCTAATACCAGAGCCCCCATAATAATGTCCTGAGCCCAATGACTTATCTGGGGGGACAAGTTCTGGGTAGAGACCATCCCTCAAGTTACCTGGTCCAATGCCATATAGGGCTTTAAAAGTGACAACAACTTTGAATAGCTCTCAGAAGCTTATTGGGAGCCACTGCAGTTCAGTAGCAGTGGTGTTACATGAGCACACCACGGTACTGCTAAAACTGTACATGGTGCTACGTTCTGGACTAGGTCTTCAAAGGCAGCTCCATGTAGAGCTTATTGTAATAGTCCAATTGGGAGGTAACTAAGGCATGAATAACTGTGAGCAGTGCCTTCTAATCTAGGAATGGGAACAAGTGGTGCACATGATGTATTTGTGTGAAAGCTCCCCTAGCCATGGCTACCAGGTGTTCTTCAGGCAGGAGCTATGAGTCCAGGAGACCCCCCAGATTGTGCGTAAACTCTGACTGAGGGAGTATAAGTCATTCAGAGTTAACAGTGGAAAATCACTAGATCCATAAAACCCATAGCTACTCAGTCTTGTCAGAGATGAGCCAAAACCAGTTCTTCTCTATCCAGATCCATATAGTCTCCAGGGATGGGAAAGCAGAATCACTTGGTTGGCCCAGGACCAAGAAATACAACTGAGTATCATTAGCATACTGAAGATACTTAACCCCATGCTGATGGACAATCTCACCCATGGAGAGAGATTACAGTGGAGACAAGTTGAGCCCTGCAGCACCCCACAAAGCAGGGGCTTGGGCTAGGCCTCTTCCCCTCTACCAACACTGACTGGAAATAGCCTTGTAGGAGGAACAGTGCATCCAACTCCCAACCCCTCAAATGCTTCAGAAACATACTATGATTGATGGTCCTGAAGTGCCAAGAGATCAAGGGAAGTTTGGAGACTGGATGAAAATTGCCCAATACAACCAGGTCCAGCAATGGCCTCCTGAGGAGGGGCGAACCCTCATCTCCTTCAAGGCAAGCAGAACCACTCTTTCTTGCCAAGAGGCGTTTACCACTACTTGAACCCAGCCATATGTCACCTCCTGGGAGGCCATAACCAACCAGGCGGGACATGGATCTAATACACTTGGCAGAACTCGACATCCCAAGGACTTTGTCAATTTCCTCAGGAGTAACCCAGATAACCAGACAAGACTGGATCCTAGTCATATCTACAGGACATGCATAGATGGAATCCAACTCCAAGCAGATTTGAGTGACTTTATCCATTAATTGAATGGTGTAATATTTACAACTTCCCTGAAAGGGATCTTCTAATCCTTCCTTATGCAGAAAGCTCCAAGTTACCTGAAACAGGGTCACCAGGCAACTATGGGTGTTGTGACCCTTATCACCACAAGGTAGTACTTAATAACAGGTTCTAACCTGTGCTCAGTCAGACTCACTCTTTGTCTTCCTCCTAGGGCACCCTAGGCATCTCTTATGCCACCTCATCTCCCAGAACTGCTTCGAAAACCAGAGAGTTGGCATAGGTGTAATCTGATCCAAGGCCACCTTCACTTGTTCATTCTAACCAATAGTTAAGGCCTCAGTTGTGTACCAGAGCTTTTGCATCACTACAGAGAGAGGAAAAATAGAAAATTCATATACACCTTCAGCAATATACAGTTTGATAAAAGAAACAGAGAAATTAAAATTAAATTGGGCTCAGAGTTTTTAAGAACTAGAGAGAATATTCAATCACATTTGAAGGCAATGTAGCAGTATAACCCTTCATTTTACACACAGTTGTACTAGATGTTTAACATTTTGAATAAGGATCCTATTATTTTAACCTCTTGGTGGAGTCCTGCTCATACTTTAGGGTGCCATAAACCAATATATGATAATAACATCCTCTAGTTACTGCCTCCTTTTATGTAATCTTTGACATAATCTAACATTTCCTTGTAGAAAACCTTGTCTGCCCTCCACAAAGTAGAATTCCCTTAGGGAACTTTTAAATTACACCTCATTTTTCTAGCTTCAGAAACTCTGGCCAACCATTTGTAATATTCAACATCATTAATCTACTTTAATTAAAATGAGGCTGCAGTCTCATCCCAGTCTTTGCTCTGTAGGAACCAGTGAGGAGTTTACACCAATGAGGTATTGGCCCTCCAGCTGCCAATCCAACTTTGAACACTCATTCGTTTTCTCCTACCGGCTCATTTTTGGAGGTGTGCATCCTAATTGGAGAAATGAAGGGCACTTTCTAGCTTCTCAGTAAGTCCTATTAGCAATAATACTTTTTTGTTTTCCTTTGCTTTTGCTTTTTTATCCCATAATTAACTAGCCAATTCTCGTCCCATATCATTTAACATTTTGAAACCAGTAATAAAGTGCTCCTAATGTACCATTACTAGCTGTAAACACAGGAGACACAAGTCACCCAAAATAACCCATCTCCCATGAAAGTAGGAGAAGATTACAGATTTTGGCTTCACACACTGCCAACCTACTCATCGACAATTGGCCAAACTACGGAAGTTTTTTTCTTTTTTTCCCGATGAGAGATTTAGACTAAAGAATATAAATAGTACTCATGTTCTCCTTCCTCTTTCTCTGTTGCTTTCTCTCCCCCTTTGCTGTACAATATTCAGAGCCTCCTATCCAACCACATGGAATATATAATTGAGTTGGGTCTGATCCACATTTATATGGACTGTATTTAGTCAAACTCACTTGTAAGCAACCACACAATCCTATTCTCAGGTTAGTTGCACTGACTTCAATGGATTTTAATCCCCAGCTAGATGTATATAAGGTTCTGAAATCACCTGTTTTCACAACTGTTAGATTTTCAATGGAAGTATCAAACTTTTGCAAGACTGTTCCCACTGTTTATTCATGGAAACCATCCTACTTTTGACTGAGTGGTATTATTCTTACTGACCCGTTCATTCCTTTAAAATCATCATCATCATCATCATCAACATCCTCATCATCATCATCATCATCCAAACCACTTATGAATCTCTTAAATCAAAGCTCCTGGAATCTTTTATGTTGCCCGTAGAGTTCAGCTCAACTCTCCCTTTGCGAATCTGAATGCAAAGAAAAACCCGAAGAACCTTCCTTTCTGCATCACTGCAGTGTAACAAAAACAACATCTCATTTTCTCCATCGGTGGATGGAATCTAGCACCGTGTGCTCTTCTGCCTGCCCTCCAACCCACTGTGAAGAGGAGGAGAAACCTCCAAACAAGGCTTTGAGGATAACAAGGGAGATGTTGCAGAAATGGAAAATCACTCCCTTCCTGTTCCATCAGTGGAAAACTATTTCTATTTATAGCATGGTATTTTCTCTGCATAGCAACTCAGGCGGTGGCTATCACTAACTTGGTTGTCTGATTCTGATTCTCACATGTCTCAGTGAGGTGCGTGTCATCAGAGTTCCAGGGAAAGCAGAAATGGGGCCTCATTTCATCTAAAAAATTTACCCTAAAGGGCCCTGTTTCACATGCGATTATAGAAATATATGCATGAAAGATGTCACATCCAAAGTTTGCATTTATTTTCTTATAAAGGTTTCAAACCACCAGAATATATTGTACTGGCCATAACTATAAGGATGAACAGTTTCAGATTAGTTTAAAATACCTGTTAATTCTTATTATTTAGGTGGCATCTGGTAACATCTGAGTTGATACTCATATTATTTCTTAAAATGCTAACCTGTCATACTGTATGTTTATATTGACAAAGTTTAATGCGATTATAAGAATAACAGTAGATTTTTTTAAAAAATGTAAATTTGTGCAATTTTTGTGTTTTGTAAAGCGTCAATGTATTCTCTCTTTCTTCCTATATTTTTTCTGTTCTTCTTAAGGATCTTTAAAAGAAGGAAGGAAGGAAGGAAGGAAGGAAGGAAGGAAGGAAGGAAGGAAGGAAGGAAGGAAGGAAGGAAGGAAGGTGAAATCACTATTTACCACTAAACATTTTTGCGAGTTTCCTTTTCTTTTTCTTTCTTTCTTTCTTTCTTTCTTTCTTTCTTTCTTTCTTTCTTTCTTTCTTTCTTTCTTTCTTTCTTTCTTTTTTCTTCTTTTAGTAATTGCCTCATTAGGGATTTTCTGTTGCATGTTTACTATTCAACTCAATTCCTCCCAACTGGTGTTTGCAGGCTAGCATTTCATCACAATTCTTATCACCTTTAAATTTCAAACTCCACTCCCCCATCCAAAAACAAAAGACTGCCAATGTATTCTCCTTCTCTCATATTTATTTTTTAATAAAAAATATTACAGATATGAATTACATGAGGAAAGTATATGTAACTTAGTAGTATATCCACCTCACATGAACATCAATTTGTAGGTATATGTGTGCATGGATTTTAAATATTTATTTACATTACTTTTGCTAAACCAAGATCTTCATTTCATGCTTTACTGGGTTTAAAGGTGTTTATGGCTCTGTTTTTCTTATCTCTGAAGAACATGTTGAGAATTCCTGTCACTTATCTTTCTTCAAGGACTTATGTACTGGACATATGTGAGTTTTCTACAAAGGCTAAAATACCTTTGTTTCATGCCACCAGAGAGCACTGTTGCATTGTTACGTTTGGCTGTTTCATTCTCTTGCAGACATTTGCCATAGAACTAGGTAGGCAAATAAGGCTGTGCTAAATATTCCTTCTTTCAGACCATATGACAAATGTCACTGATGCAGAAAACATAATAAATCAACTGGTCTTTTTTCCCACATGTTTGGTGTGTTCGGAGCTTGACATTCCTTTGACATTTCCCCCTTTTATAAATAAATTAGTTCAGAGTTCCAAAGGTTGCAATTAGCAGCTCAGCCTCTACCATATTTTCATGAACATGGTTCGATAAGCCAGTCCAATGGCATGGCTAGATGCTAGGATTAGGACCCCCAGGATGCTCAGGTAAATCAAGCCATCTTTGCACCTCCATGCTTCTCAAAGGTCAAGAAAGTTGAAGTAGAAGTAGAGGGGGGGGGGGATCAGATTCCTAGAAATCAGGATTGTCAATGGGAAGACAGGAATAGATGGTTGCAAGGTAATCAGAATGTCCATTGCCATCAAGCACTGTCACAAGAAGCTAATGATTTGAACAAAACACATCTGGTGTCCCTTTAAAAAAAGAATGTAATGTATTCTAATGAATCCAGGATAATCATATTGTTAACCCTCTCCCTTACTAAGAAATGATTAAAATACTTTACAACAGAAATGCAAAACACACACATACACACTGCAATGTATCCTTAAGCTATGGCCTAGAAAATGCATTGCAAACTATAGTTTTGCAAATCATTCTTACTTAATTCTCTATTATTTTGTCTCATTTCCTCATTTCCTTCCTCTGAAGATGAAAACCTTGGTGTCTCCATAGAGTTGCACTATGATAGCATTGTGTAAAATCTATTCTGCTTTTAACATCTTGTCTCCTATGGTCTGTTCAATTCTTATTGATAGAATTGAATGACTTAAAAAGAGGTTGACTTTAAAATAATGTAGATTATCAGCCACAGGCTCTTATGGCCTCTTTTTCTTCTGTTTATGATTATGATATCCCTTTATCTCACTATCTCCAGCCTGAATACCTCCCATTCCCTTTAGTAATTATTGGCTCATTCCATTTCAAGTCCCCACTCAGAGCCATTATTGTACCCTGTGGGTTTGATAAGCTTGTGTTATAATGACTTCTTTCGCCTTTGCAAAGAATCTTTTCTGCTGTGGAGTAGCACTGACATGCACATTTCCTCCACATCATTGGTGGAAATCAAGCATTAACACGAATCTTAATAAGTGCAATCATATTTTAATCCCAAACTATTCTGAGCTGAGTAGTTTAATCAAACTGCCTTCCAGAGCTTGCAGAAACATAGTATACTTTGATGAAGTTATTCAAATTGCTTCTGTTCAAAACTAGGTCATTGGGGTGCACAAGAGGGGAAACCATCTTTTCAGAAGTGCATCCTTTGAAACTGGTCTCTGAGGTTCTACATATATATGAATGTAATTCATCAAACATTACTTCCATACAAGCCCCATTAAAATAAAACAGTATTTGCACATGAAAAAGCACTTGGAGGATTGGCACTCATAACAGTATTAAGAAGTAGTTTCCAGCATTCAGGACAATGGATCTCAAAACTGATACCTTTGGACAAGAACCTGTCTACCAAGGAACCCCCAGATAGCTTACTTGGGATACAAATGAGCAAAAGTTTGCCTGAAAAACAGCATGGCAAAGAGTCTTAGCAAATTAGGCCTTGAAAGGAGAAAGTCTTATTGTAGGTGATTGTAACTATATACAAATGTGCAGGTAAAAAGATAGAGGCATATATATATCCATGAAGACATGCACACATTCATGCACACACACGTAACTACTTGCTGGATGTTTGCAAGCAGACCATCTCTCAGAAATGCTTTAATCTGGATACTTGCTCTGAACAGGGAAGTGGGTTTGTTGGCTTTAATGGATCTTTTCAATTCTGATTCTCTGTAACAAACATTGTTTGTGTTGGTCAGCCCTACAAGGTAGAACAGACTAAGAAACCAGGACTACTTTTATTGTAACAGCCATAGCAACAGAATCTTGAAATCTGAATGTGCGCCTATATTTATCTTCCTGTGAACTAGGGAAGGGCTTGTCTAACATGTTTTCTTAATTTATTTTCTTGGCCCAGACTCAAACCCCACAAGAAAGGACCCCATCCCCTCAGCAGTGAATGGGAAGGGATGATGTACACCTGCAGGATTATGTGAAGCTACAGGAAGTAAGAAGAAGCATAGCCACAGAAGAAGCATATAATTAACCATGAATTTTCTGTTTCTCTCTTTGAAATAGGAATATTATAACAATCTTTTGAAATGTGAGAAGGCAGGATGTCATTTGTACCTCCAGGGGTAGCATTACTCATAGTATGGGGCTGCCAGAGAGAAGGCCTGCTTCCTCATCCAGATCCTGTGAACTTCACAAAGAAGATGGTCCGCCAGTAGACTCTCTCAAGATGCATGGACCAGATGGATAGGGAGAACTTTGGCAAAATGGGGCCTGTTGCATATGAGCACAAGGGAGACTCAGATGATTGTAATCCATGAGATAGTGAAACAAGAAAATAATGAGAGAGAAATAGTTTAAGATGTGGCTTTGTATACTGATTAGGATTCAGGCATTATTCTGCAGAATTTACATGATCACCCTGTGTCATGCGCTGCCTACCTCCGAGTAATACACAGACGCTGATTCCGTGAAACAGGCTCTGGTTTATTCGCAGTGTAGTTACAGTATAGGAAAAAAGCTGAGAGTGACAGGAGCGCGCCGGTGCGGGGTTTAAATACCCTGCGCCGGTCAGCGCCCCCTCACTCGCGGTTATGTCACCCCCCCTTTGTCCAACACGCTGTCCTGCCGGTAGGTGAGGGGTTGCGAGGCCCCGCTGGCGCTCCGGGATCGCCCATCATCGGTTTCCCTATTCCTCCGGTGATTGCTGTCAGCTGGGCGATCTCCGTTGCGTTAGCGCTAACAGCTTGGGTGTGCCTCGCGATCCGTTCAGCCATTGTCTCTTGTCCTTCAGTCTTTGTAAGTTGATGGCTACTTATCTTGAGCCCCTTCCCCTGTTTCCTTGTTATTGTCATGTGTGCCATTGCGCTGATGTCTTCAGCTCAACGGCACTCATGACACCCTGCCAATACAGCAGGATTGGCTTATTGTCATCCATGTGCTTTGGATGACCTCAGTATTGATGGACATTGTGGATGTAAGTGCTTTGCATCTTTTCTCTTTTTTTAGCCTGGATTCATGTTCTTGACTGCTTTTTTTGGTTAAACTTTAAGCTAATTAAAGTACATGTTAATAAGCCTGTACACATTGCCATTGTTTTACCTGAACTTAGAAAGTATCATAGAATGAGCTCCATTAATTTGGTGATGGAAACAAAGCTAGAAATCTTAGTCACTATTACTAATATTGTCATTGAAAAGCTTTTGCACAACTTCAGTCTGTTGGAAATGTAAAAAAGAAATTGGAACTTTATACCATATGTGGTGGACCTGTAAAAAAGCGAAAAAAGTTTGGTCATCTATACATAATATAATTTGTAAAATGCTGGCAGTTAATACTGATAAATTACCGGAACTCTATTTATTGGGCTTTATGAACAAAGATTTGGAAAAAATAACTATGGAAAACTTCTACTGTATTTGATTACTTTGGCCTGAATTCTCTACACTGCAAAGTGGAAAGAAGAATTAATCCCATCTGTGGAGGAATGGATACTTAAATCCCTAAAGGTAAAGGTAAAGGTTTCCCTTGACGTAAAGTCCAGTCGAATCCGACTCTAGGGGGCGGTGCTCATCTCCGTTTCTAAGCCATGGAGCCGGCGTTGTCATAGACACTTCCGGGTCATGTGGCCAGCATGACGACACGGAACGCCGTTACCTTCCCGCCGAAGCGGTACCTATTGATCTACTCACATTTGCATGTTTTCGAACTGCTAGGTGAGCAGGAGCTGGGACGAGCAACGGGAGCTCACCCCGCCGCGCGGTTTCGAACCGCCGACCTTCCGATCGGCAGCTCAGCGGTTTAACCCGCAGCGCCACCGCGTCCCTAAATTTGGCGCAAATGGCAAAACTAACAGACCAACTAAATGATAAAAATATGGAAGATTTTCAAAAGGACTGGACACCTTTTTTCAAATATGTGGAATGGACTCAAAAAGTTAATATGAATATATAGTATATAAATAGTAAATTACTTAATTGTTTAATCTCTTATTAGAATTAATGAAGGTAATTTAGAGAATTAAGGAAAAAATAATAATAACACGCTAGGATACTAAGCTGTACCGTCTAGAAAGTTGGAAACCCTAATCTTTCTATTTATTTATTTATTTATTTTTCATCTTATCCCCCACTTTTTTATTTATATTTATATATATATATATATATATATATATATATATATATTCCTTTTTTTCTTTTTTCCCTCTCTCCTCTTTTTTCTTTTTCTTCTCTCTTCTTTTCTTTTTTGTATTGTAAGATATTATTGTTTGTATGTAATTTTATGTTTATTAAATAAATTAATAAAGATTTCTAAAAAAAAACAAAAGCTTTTGCACAACTTCTAAAGAAACCAAGAACTGAATTGGCCATTGTTCATTCCAAGAACACAGTTTGCACACCAGTAATTGATGGTTCACATGGTCCTAAAAACTGTGCTCCTCATTACAAATCCAACTAGTCTCACCACAGTCAACTTCTTTCTTAAAATTGGTGAATTAGTTTTTATATGATTTTTTAAAAATTAAAACCAGAATACCCAACTGGGCTAAAATATTGCTACTAGTAGTAGTAACTTGGGGGGGGGGTGCCTTTGATACAGTATTTGACTCCTGGTGGCTGCTTGGACAAGTTCCTGCAGTTTTCTTGGCAAGATTTCAGAAGTGGTTTGCCACTGCTTCCTTCCTAGGGCTGAGAGTGAGTGACTGACCCAAGGTCACCCAGCTGGCTTTGTGCTTAAGACAGGACTAGAACTCACAATCTCCCAGTTTCTAGCCTGGTGCCTTAACCACTACACCAAACTGGCTCTTTAAAAAAAAAAAAAAATCTGTTCAATCGTGTCCGATTCTTGGAGACTGCCTGGACAAGTCCCTGCAGTTTTCTTGGTGTGGTTTTTCAGAAATGGCTTGCCATTGCTCCTAGCCTAATGCCTTAACCACTATACCAAACTGGCTCTCAGACTGGTTCTATTAGTAACATTATTCAAATAAATTATTCAATAACTTAAGCTAAAGTGATGTGGTGAATTCTGGAACTGCCGCTGGTTCCCAGGGAGAGAACGCATTCCAGAGAGATAAGAGGCTTCGCAGCCCAGACTCTGTTGCTGGGAAGGTTAAGAGGTTCAGGGTAGCTCCGCCCTAGAGGCCTTCTAGGTTATTTGCCCTTAGGTTAGTTGAGTGGCTTTAGTCTGGCAAGATTCTTTCTATATGGTGGGAACAATAAAGAACTAGAGTTGGAGATATTGGCTCAGCGTGGTTCTTACTTTTTTACTTGTCAGGAACATGCCAGTTCCTGACAAGTAAAAAAAAAAAAAAAAAGGAAATGGAAGAAAGGAAATTTAAACAGTTAAAAAGTAAATGTCCCAATAAGAAGGTAAAATAGAGCAAGAAAAAAAAAAAATACAAAAAAAGAAATAAGATAAAACGTTCAGGACCACTGAAGTACTTAGCTCATACTCAGCGGAATAATTTTTACATTAATCATATATTTGCTTCTATTATTTCAAAATTACTCCACTAAGAAAGATCTTCATTTAAACAGATCGAAGCATTTCATTGACTACCCGTTCCTTTCCCAGACCTTATTCTCTATAGCTCTGGGACAGAAAGAAAATTCATGCAGTGGAGCTAGCTCCATTTAATGCGTCTTTGCAGATTTCATTAAATAAAAAAATGCTGTTAATTTCTGAAGACATTTGTCTATGAGGGAATCCTTTTTCTGCTTTCATTTTTTTTTGGGGGGGGGGTCCATTTTCTGTGTGTTCTCAAGATTCACAGAAGAACTGTCTTGACACCTTGCATTTTCAGCACCTTGTTAAACCAATACTCTAAGTGGCATCTTGAGTTGGCAGATGTACTGCATGTACCCAGCTGTGAACAGAACATATGTAGCAGCCTAAGATTTAGGGAAGTGCTATAAACTAAAATGTGCACAAGTGCTGGAATCCAATGTCTCCTCTTGTCTACAGGAATAATTGCAACGTTAATAAGAGCAAGTATTGATTTTCACTTCTACATAATGCTCTGTTCTCTAACCATGTTTAAGCTGGTCAGAGAGATTCACATCCCCCATAATGCCTTTAAGATGTGCTGTAGGAAAAAGGAAAACACTTAATCGGTCTAAATCCTTGATTATGGTAATTGGTGGACTAAAATGCTGGGAAATAAATGTAGACTTTCAAACCTGGTAGCCATTTTAATTTATTTCACACAATACAGAATACACTTCTAAAATTACAGGTTTTAGGTGTAAATACCTTAGATATTTTAAGTGGACATCTGTACCATCCTTGGATAAATCTGGCAAGCATATACAGCATAGTATATACAGAATACAGTATAGTATATACAGAATAAATATACTATATCAATGTATAGATCTGTTTTAGTTTGCTTTAGTTCCATTGAGTAGTATCTCCTTTGTAATAATCTGTTTCTGCATAGTATGAAAATAGAAATTGTTATTCTGATTCAATGACACCTTGTGAGTATGGGAATATCTCCCCCCCCCCAACCTTTCTGTATGTGCAAATGACTCCACAATTTGACCCAAGGTCAATTCTGAATCATTTATATTTGGTTCAACTGTAAATATTAGTAGAACTTGAGAAAATGTGTGAGACAATAGAGGCACCCAAAGAATCCAGTACTTTCACCAAAATGGTGAAAGCAGCATTGCACTGTTGCAACACATGCTCTTCCCTTTTGGTACATCTACACAAAGCCCAGTGCATGTATGGCTTAACAAGGGGCCTAAAGGCGTATAAACAATGCAAACTGGTAGAGTCACAAAAGGGAGGTTAGAAACCAAATAGCCTTCTCTTCTCTTCTCTTCTCTTCTCTTTTTTTTTTTTTTGCTGTTGTACCTGTTAGTTTTGTTTTGCTGATTTTTCTGTAATATGTACAAACACTAATAAATAAACCAGGAGACCATGATTTTGCTTCCAAAATCTTGCCAAGAAAACTGCAGGGACTTGTCCAGGCAGTCGCCAGGAGTCAACACTCATTAGAAGGCAATAAATAAATAAATAAATAATAGAGAGTTATTAATCTGTACTCAATATTATATAAATACCACTGTACTCAAATAATACACTGTACTACTAATGTTTTATAATAATACATTTTTTTATAAAAGCCCAGTGCATGTACAGTACATAAAAGGCAGAGCTTTCATCACAACACTGTGGTGCTGCTTTTATCATCAATCCCTCTTGCAGGGAAGACAAGGGGGACAAATGAGGAAACTTGTATTCTGATGTTGCAAACCACCTCCACCCCTTTGGGAGTCTTGAGAGGTTGCATTCAAGTATGTAAGGACTGGAACTTGTGTCCCGACACACATTTTATCATGCTGATGAAATCATGGCTTGTTCCAGCTGCTTTTAATATAAGTAAAGAATGTGCTGGATGAAAAGGATTATCTAAATCCCTTCCAGCTGGAGTTCAGACATGGCCATAGGGAGGGGGGAAAAGTCACTCTTGTGAATTATCTGCAGTGGGACCTTAGTGGGGATAGCAAACCCTCCTGGTTCTTTTTTATTTCTCAGCTGCATTCAGTACCATCAACTGCTGTATCTTTTAAGGCCATCTGTTATGATTAGATCAAGAACACCATTTTGCAGCATTCTGTCTTTCCTGAGTAGGCAGTTCCAGTCAGTGTTAATGGGGAAGCAGAGGTTGAGCACTTGGGCACTTGTGGGGTGCCCCAGGAAATGGACCTCTTCTCTGATCTTTTTAACATCTATATGTAGCTTCTGGGTGAGGTCACCCTAATGTTCGGGTGAGGTATCAAAGTGTGCTAATAATGTTGTTGTTTATTCGTTTAGTCGCTTCTGACTCTTCGTGACTTCATGGACCAGCCCACGCCAGAGCTTCCTGTCGGTCGTCAACACCCCCAGCTCCCCCAGGGACAAGTCCATCACCTCTAGAATGTCATCCATCCATCGTGCCCTTGGTCGGCCCCTCTTCCTTTTGCCTTTCATTTTCCGTAGCATCAGCATCTTATCAAACTGGGGATGTGATCTTAATACTATCCCCTCACTTTGGTATAGCTTGCTCTCAGACTTTGGAATGGCCCCCACTATATCGTCATTTAGGAAAGTGTTGAAAATAATGCTTTTCTACAGTGCTTTGGAATGGAAGATCCTTATTAGGTGACAGCAGTGGATGGGATTAGACAGATATGCTTTTATAATTGTAAACTGCCTGGGATCTGGCAAATGGTTATAAAAGAGAGGGAGGAAGGGAGGGGAGGGAGGCTAGCTTGTTTATGCTGGTCTATGACTGAAATAAAATTGATTGAATGATTGATTGCTAGCTTTGTTGTTTATTTTTTATTACTTATGTTGTGAAATAACACAATTTGTTTTCTATCCCTACACTGGAACCAGACAGTTTTTAAACATCTAAAAAAAAATACATTACTTACTATGCTGGTAACCATTGCCCCTGCTATATTTTTAACAAATAGAGCACTGACTATAGCTTAGTTATCACAAGATCTAAGCTGGATATCTCTATGCACAGAATTTCTTTAGTTATTTGCATTCATAACTAGCAATATCTCCCTCTCTCCCTCCCTCCCTTTTACAAGTTAGCAATTGTCAGACAGGGATAAAGTATCTTGACATGAAAGAATCAGGAAACATAGCTCTATAAAATAAAATATTAGAACATCTTCACCTTTATTAGATATAGCAGCAGCCTGATAGGATACATAAAATTCCGACAATAGTATAAGGGCACAAGATTACCCATATATTAAATAATGCTGAGTTAGCATGGACATGAAAAGTTCTTCCATATCCTATTATAAACATTTGCACATCTGCTTTGTTGGCTACTTTCTTCCAGACTAATTGGACAGCTTTATTACTATAGTTCTTATCAGTTCCAACACCAATCTAAAAGTTTTAATAGCCTGGCACCTATAACAAGGTATTTCCTGATATTCTAGTTCAAAATATGCATCTATCAGCAATAGAAACTCTTGCCTTACTGCTTAGCTGGTGAAAGGAACTAAATATACTCATTCTCCAACTTTAATTGAGTTGAAGTAGGGCTTGTGTAATCCTCCAAAATGATCAGTTCTTGGGTGCAGCAAAAAATTAACTCGTAAATCACATCTAAGGATGCTTTATCCATGTCAGTGCTAAGCCGCAACACTGGCCACGTACCACTTGGCAACCATCTCAAACAATCCTTAGATTTTTCATCCCCTCTCTCTGCTAGAACTGCGTCAAGCACTCTGTAATGACACTGCTTTGTGGCTGCACTGTGATGCTTGTCTCTAAATTAATACACATGATGCAGGAGAATTAATTAAACCCAGTGACTCAGTGTTGAACAATTATGTTATTCTAAGACTGGCTGCCATATTGTTCATGGTGTCATTTTTCTCTTTCTTAGCTCAAGAATTTTGCTTGTAAGTATCCATGACATCCTCAAATGTTCATAACTTCCCAGGATGGTTGAAATAAAACACCAGCAATTTCAAAGTAGAAATGAACAGGACTAAAAAAAAACACCACAAGGTATTAAAAATAAGTTTTACAAAACTATTAGGAAAACAGCCCAATTATTTACTAACAGAAGCAGACATAAAAAGGCAGGAAAACACTAATAGGCATACTATTTAAAATAGTTTTCATTCATGTTTATTCAATTAGAGCATCCTCTGTAATTATCAGAAAAAAAATGTATATAATGAGAATTGTCTTCTGCCACAATAATAACGCAATTACAATAATCATGAAACAATGTCCAGTAGGAGTTTTCAACTGAGCTTTCAAGAAGCAGGAAATATCATCCTTAAAGGATAAATAAATAACAGTAAAAGAATTTACTTTGACAGATCAGATGGCTGAGCAGTAATTTCATAAAATGCTGTATATTTGAACAGGAGACAGATTCAGCTGGTTTACTGTTAAGATGGAATGACCAAATTCTCATTATCAAAACTAATGCACAAATTGAAAAACAATCATCCTTCGGTTTTCCTACTTCTCCAACTTTTCTGATCTAACCGTCCAATTAAAAAATGTTTGCAAATGTCATACAAATGTTCCTACAGGAATGCACACATTAGGGAGAAATAGTGTAGAAAACACCCTGGAGACAGCTGCAGAAGGCATGCTTATTAAGGAGAAATAGATGTAATTTTTCCGGCACATTAAAAAGCATACAGAATTTTAGTGGATTTTTTAAAAAAAATGTATTACAGATTGCTACAGAAATGAGATGGAACAAACCTGCATCAGGAAAAAAAAAAGTGTAATATAAAAAGGGAAACAGATCTGTACATACCAAAAGAATATCTATCATCTATCTCTACCTGTACTTGTACCTCTACCTCCATCTCCATCTCCATCTTTATCTCTGTCATCTCTATCTTTATCTCTATCTATCTATCACAGTTACTCTATTGGATGCTATCTATTCTGTACAGCTGTGTAATTGACATCTAAATTTTGTCATATTTGTTCCTTAATTAAGGTCTAGACTCCAGGTAAACAAAAGTTGGACTTTCTTTCTTTTACACCAGTATGCAAGATTCCTGCTTTGAAAATGCATGAGTAAGATTCTGAAACAAAAATTAATGTTATGGAGAGAGGAAGATGAAGGATGGCTGATGTGAAGTGAGATAATATATTACATATGAATTCTAAAGCTTGAGGAAATATATGCATTTTTCCATGAAGTCTAAGTACTCACAGAAGTTAAATCACAGATCACGTTTTTCCTCACAGGGTAAGTAAGAAAAGGTGAGTAAAATAAAATCAAGAAATATGACAGGAGAGAAGGAAGGGAAGAAGGCAGAAATAAGAAAGGAATCAGAAAACAGACAATTACATTATTCTGGGTTTCCCATGAGTATTTACTATATTCTTTGTGCTTTCTTGTAAGATTTTATCATGTTTGTGAATGAATTTTTGCCTACAAGTTATGTAAACTAGCAGTCTCCTGATTTTTTAGATGATCAACTGCATTTATGAGCAGCACAAAATGAAGAAGAAAATATGAAATTAAGAAGCAGCTATTCTGGCTGAAACTTTCTTATTAAATTTAGAAGGCACATTCAGTTTATTGGGGTGAAATAAAACACTACAAAATCACCTGAAGAACTTTGGTAATGCTTCATTGAATGCCTTCCAGATTTGTGAATCTTCAGAGAAATGGAAGGAACAGTTTTCTGGAAGATAAGTATACTTACTTATCTTATACTTACTTATCTTATACTACTAAGCATACTTGCCCTAAAAAATAACAATCACTTTGACTATTTCTCTCTAAAAGAAACATTTTAAAAGTGTTGTTTTGCTCCATCATACGGAAGTGAAAAACCTATTTTAACACAAAGATAATTCCCAGCTGCCATCTCATTTATATCTTTCTTCTCTCCTTTGATCATCCTGGACTGCACCAGAAGGTATTGGTAAAGTGATATTTGTTCTTTATTTAATTCCCATTTTTGTGACCATATCCAAAGTTTAGCATTAGCCCCAGAGTATCTGGATGATCCTTTTTGCATGCCAACATCACATTTTAAGTATTCATGACAAAATGTGTCCCTGGAGCTATGCACTTCATGCGGCCCAAATTATATTTTTAAAAACATGCTTAATTATTAATGTAGGAGTATTCCTTGCTTCCCTCTCTATAGGAAGAAAAAAGTGTCCCTTTCTTCCCTCTCTTTAATGTAGGAGGAGAGCTTCTTCCCTCTCTATATGAAGAAAAAAAGTATTGTTTTTGAAAGGTGGAATAGTATACTTATCTAGAATGGGATAAAAGCTTTCCTTCCTTCCTTCCTTCCTTCCTTCCTTCCTTCCTTCCTTCCTTCCTTCCTTCGCTTCTACTTTATTTCTTCCTCCTCCTTCATGCCTTCTCTTTTTCTCTTTCCTTCTTACACACACACACTCACATACACACACACACCAGCCTTCTTTCTGGAGTGGAGTGATCACATTTGTAGCTAAATTAGCTCTGAAGAAAGACCTCTGACTATCTCTTACCAATTAATGAAACCACCAGCCAACCATCCTTTCTGTCTTGACAGGTGAATGGTTGGTTACATGCCCACTAATATAACAGTCATTGCTAGTACATAAATATGAAACCAGTGATTTCACAAGGCAATAGAATTCTTTGAGATTCGTACAGCTACATTTGTACCCAGCATTTACAATAAGGATGCAACGGCTAGAAGCAAATGAACATTTTCCAAGCAGAAAAGATTTGAGATTTGAGTTCTAGAAAAAACTGCTAGTGAGATATCATGGAAAAATAAAACCCTACAAAGAAAGAGGGATAGATTCTATGCAATATATTAATTTAATAGTCATTTTAAAAGTCAATTTTATGAGTTAGCCAGGTGACAGAAATACAGTCTATGTGTCTGTCTGCATGCTGAAGTATTGCTGCATCAGGAGGGCAGTCAATGGGCTCAGACCTAAGGTCAGTCTATAACAGCCAGCAGGCAAGCAGATGAAGAAGAGGAGATAGAAACCGCAGCATCTTTGAGACACACTGTACCAGTGTCTGAGTTGGTATCTCACAGCACAGAGAAACATGGCACCTTAAAATACCCAGGAAAAAGAAGAAACTGGAAAGCTTTAGTTGTCTACATCTGCAAAAACAAATTCAGAACAGCACCCCAAAGAATGATGACACCATCATGTGGCTATGCAATGTGCCAAGTGTTAAAATTTCTGATGCTTCCTGGGATGTCGGTCTTTCAGGCTCCACACTGTGTCAGAAAAGGGGCACAGTGTCTCCTAAAGATGCTCTGCTTTTCATTCTGAGTTGCTGGTTATTACACAGACAATGACAAAAACCATTTGACAGTCTTTGTGCTTTAATTCTAGGTCACCTTGTTTTCTCCATTATTTACTTGATCTTTGTAAGCTGCAGTGGCTAACACTTGGGCTTAAGCTTGATAATTGTATTGAGTTTGTATATCCTATGCCATAAGTTGGCACTAAGAAGGATTCTGATCTTTAATCTTGTTCAGAGTATTCCAGAATACTCTGATTACAGCCACAGGCAGTACATGCTCTAAATGAGATTGGAGAGCAAATTAAAATAAATAATGTTTCAGTAAATCACATTGTCTGGCTAAATGCACTTAGCAGTTTCATTTTTCCCTTGCTGAGCTGGTTTCAAGGAAATTAACAATCAATTTATGTTTTTGATGGAAGAGCAATGGATCTGTTTTCCCAGGTAAGCTAAAGCGGGGGTGTTTCTCCTACTAATATAGATTCTCCAGAACTTCTGGATGGAACCCCCCCTCCAAAAAAAAAAAAAAAATCAGAGCACTGAGATAGATGTTTATGTGCAGTTGTGTGTGTACATGTGAAAATGTATGTATATACTATATATTGGGTGTGTGACTTTGTGTGTGACTTTGCATTGCCCAAGACAAGCATGGTAGACTTGTTAAGAAAGTCTTAGCCATCAGAATACAGCTCAGTAAGGAAGTTAAGCTTTTTATGATTGCTCTTTGCAATCACCCAATAGCAGCTTCAGTACTGTGCCTTGCTTTAAAGAATAAAGTAAAAGAATGAATAAAGAAAAGAATATAGCAAAGCAGCAAAAATATTAAATATGATCCATCTACCATTATTACATTTTGTCCTTCAGAGTGTCTTCTTGTTCTTAGAAAGATTAAGCAAGGTTCAAAACATGGCATATATGAGGACAGGAAAAATCAGGACAACCAACTTATATTGGAAAGAAATTAATATGATGTCTCTGGCCATTTCTGCAGGAGAGATTTACAGCATCTTCATAGCATCACCCAGCTGTCACTGAAAAGATAGACTACCTGTCTTGATCACTGTTATGCTGGCAAAATGATGGTTGTGGAAATCTAGAAGAAGCAGTTGCTACTGGGAAAATAACCTCTAGTGCTGAAACTTCAGAAATTTACACTAACTACACAATAAAGCAGCACTTGATTTCGTATACAGTCTTTCCAATAATATATTGGACCATTACAGATCACCAAGTTATCATGTTGTGTCTTTTGGGCTTTTCATACATTCTAATATGCATTAAAGGTTAGGGCTTTTCCATAACAAAAACTCTCCTGCATTTACTGTTTATTTAACAGCTCATCCATATGAGTAACCCATAGTATGTGACATGAAGTATGGCAGGTTTTCCACAGCACTGATAGAATTTCATAGATGTAGCATTCTTTCCATTCAACAAAAAGCTTGCTTTCGTTGCATTTTTGCGTTGTTTTTTCAGACTCTGTGCTTAAGATGTCAGACTTCTAAGTATTGCTCTTATACAGAAAGAATTAAATGTATGTTTATATGTGTGTATGTGCATGTGTGGGTTTGTGCGTGTGTGTGAATGACTGAGTTGAGTTGAGAATGAATATGTAGTGGCACCAGTATGTACATCAGGGATGAGAATTTCTTCTATTTCTTCACCATGGGCTTTGCCAAAGGCATAAAGGGAAGTGGTTGAATAAAATTAAGTGCTCTAGGGACTCCTGATTTTTGCTCATCTGTTTGTCTTATGTTGAGAATGTCACTGAGAATGAGCTGCTATCAATTATCAGCAATCTGGGAAAGGGGAGTCCTATTTGTTAGATGGTATCAGTTTTCACAGATTAGTTGCAGGTTGACTTCGTCAGACATCTCACTGGTATCTAACCAAGATGCTCTACCTGCTTAGTATTACCTATTGTCTGGAACTGGAGCTGGTCATAAATGTTTTCATTTCATATCAGGAAGCAATAGTAGTTTCTACAGCTATAAAAACCATGAATTAGGACTGAATGATCTTCTGATTTTAGCCTTAATAGCCTATTATGAATTTTACATACTAATCTGGAAATAAGAAAATGTGCTGGTCTACAAAGCATTAATATAACAAGAACTCCTTATATTTGGAGCATGATCTTTAATCCCATGGGTGTGAGAGCAAATTTCTGATAATGAGGTCTCTCTGTCTTTCTAGATCCAAGTTAATTTGTTTCTTTTCATCATGAACCAATGTCCAGACCTCATGATAACGATATTCTGTTCAAGCAGCATGGTAAGGCACTGTTAATTTCTTCAGTGTCTTTAAAAAGAGAGAAATGAGATTTGTAAATTGTAAGAAGATAGAAAAATGTTACAATGAATACATTAGATTATGCACTTACGATATGCTGAAAGCATTAAATATAGACAAGTTACAGCACTGAGTAGTCTAGGGACTTTAAAATTTAATAAGTGTAGCTGCAGGCAAAGCCTAGCAGATGTGAGAACTGAAGAGGAAGAGGATAAACTGCTGGTCGCATTCATTGAGAACGAAAAACAATGTGTGGATAATGTTTTTATTCTTTTTTTATTACCTAATGTGTTCTTAAAGTGCCATCTATCACACACTTCTACTGTGAATATGAAAGAAAGAAAGGAAGAAAAGGGAATAGGATTTGTGATATTGCAGATATATGTATTCACAGTAATATGTAGATATTAACAGAGTAGTTGAAATAATATGTGCTTGTTATATTGTACTGAGTTGGCAAAGACTGCATGCAACATTTTCAAAGTAGATCTCTCTTTTTTTTTTCCCCTTTTAATATTCCCTACTTGTCCTTGACCATAAGTTGCAAGAATCTGACTGGTCACAAGATGGTGGCAAAGTGTTTTTCTCCTTGCTGCCATCTGTTGGTCATCTGGATTCTTGCAGTTAATCTTCCCCTTTTCTCTCACTCTCACTATTAAGGTTAAGTCACAGAATCTTGGAAATTGAGCATGTGTGTACTTTAATTAATAAGAAATTGAGGTGGGTCCTCCTTGATGTCTTTGATCCTCTTTCTAACTCTCTATTGTTTTAAAGGGAAACTACTTCCTCGTTTAGGAGATACTAATAGAATGTCCATCTACGCTTGTTCTGCAAGGTTTTGCAAATGTACATTTTTGTTCCCAGGCTCAGAGAATTCTACTATAAGAAGCAATGTAGCCTTCCCCTATAAGAAGGGTGACTACTCTCCTTAGCAATTACCTTTAAACACACACACACACACACACAGATACACTATGTGCTGAAAACTTGGATCAGAGGCACTGGAGGTAATTTCCTTTTTCTTTTATGTGGAATAGAGGAAATGGGCTGATTGTTATTCTAGAGTGGTGGCAGCCTGAGATGAGAAAGATTGAGTTCTCATGTTTCTTTTCTTTCTTTCTTTCTTTCTTTCTTTCTTTCTTTCTTTCTTTCTTTCTTTCTTTCTTTCTTCTTCTTTTTCTTTTTTTTAAGTCTCCTGTTAGCCATCTGGATAGGAAACTGATTGGCTCAAGGTGTTACCTTTCTCAATATTTTGAAGCGAGCAGAACTGAAGATAATTGAATGTAGGCTTCAAACTACATTGTCAGTGCAAACATAGTGACAGCTTCTATGTAGATATGCTGGTAGTGTCACAAATGTGTCTGGACCGTAGTACAAATGAATCAAGTTTCTGAAAGAACACCTTGTAACAGACAAATGTTTCTTTTCTTGCAGGCTGACAAAACCCATCCATGTCAAGCTATTTCCAGACTAAGCAGAAGCTGCTAATTCATATGTACTGATAATTATGTATGTATCCGTTGTTTCTACAATGAGGAACAAGGAAATTTCATTCAAGATTATGAGTCTGTCTATTGATAAGTAGTTTTGGGGATGAGCAGAAAAAGGAAAGTTTATGTTTAAGTTCCACGTATCATATTGTCCTAAAAGGTGTCTTTAATAAAAATCATATTATGACATTGATATTTTTATAGTAAGTAGATTGTTGACTGTTCAGTCACACAACGCAGAATTCTTTTTATTCATTTGCTTTGCCCTAACATATTAAGTTAGGCATGTAGGGAGGGAGGAAGGGAAGAAGAGAGAGGGAAGTTCGAAACTCACTGTGGTCTATGAGACTCAAGAGAATAATCTAGGAATGTTTACTATCCAACTCAAAGAGAGGTACTCCAAATTGGATGTTTTAGGAATAATTGCACATTAGTGTACTAAAGTGGGCCAGACTTGGAATAATAAGAATATAAGAATTGTCCTGATTGATCAGGTCTAGCTCTATGTAGCCACTATTCTATCTCAGAGAATGGCTCACCAGATGCAGGAAACCCACAAGTAGAAGACAAATGTAGCCCTCCACTCCCTTGTTGCTCCTGTATAACTAGTATAGTTTTAGTAGCCACTTATTGACCCATCCTATAGGGATTTTTGAAGCCAACACCATATCTTATGACAGCATATTCCTAAGGCTCATTGCATGCTATGTGAAGAAATATTTTATCTTATCTGCCTTATATTTTCTACTAGTCATTTTCTCTGGGCAGCCTCTAGTTCTAATATTAGGGTGGGGTGGGGTGGAGAGCAACTTCTTCCTGTTCAGTCTTTCTTTATCATGCATAATTTTATAACCTCAATCATATATCTTTCTAAGTGTCTTTTTTTCTAAGCTAAACAGTCCCAGCTGCTGCATCCCTTCCCCCAGCAATCCAGTCAGCTATTTCCAGGAGCAGACTGTAGGCTTATTATGGATTATTGGGGCCAAATATATATAAAACTTGGATAATGAAAGAGATTAGGTGTGCCAGAAAATAGGACAATATAAATTCAATGTAAGAAACACTGATATCCTTCATATGCTAAAGTGAATCTGAGAATCCACAGGAGGAAATAAAAGATATTGAAAAATCAACTGGCAAAACAATTCCCAGAATTTCAAAGAGGAATTGATTCAAGAAAAGCTATTATTTTAGGCAGAGAAAGTTGTGGGATGAAAGACGTGGAAACAAAATGACATATGATGACTGATTGCTGACTTTCAACATCAAGCAAAAAAAGATAAGAAAGGCTATCTCAGTCAAAACAGTGAACAAATGAAGGAAAAGAACAAGAAAAAGTAAATGAGAAATATTTTTAGGAACAAAGATATTACAGGAAAGTTTATAAAGTAGGCATATTCAAGAGCAATCATGGAAGAGATCTGATAAAGACAGATGAGATTAAAGGAAGAAAAAAGACAACACTGAAACCCTTTACAAAGGGGATTGTGATATTTTTATACCATAAATGATTTTTAAAAATGTAGAGAGTATACATTTAGGAAGTCACTCTAATAGTAAGTGAGATATGACAGGTATGACAGACAATTAATCAGCTGTCAAACAGGAAAACATCAAGTGCAGATTAAAACCCACTGAACTTTGAAGCTTCAGGAAAAGAAGCAATTAAAGTGCTAACGGCTCTATATCAACAAATATGGAACAAATCCAAATAGCTTAGCAATTGGAAAAGATTTGTATATGTTCTATTTGCATATTTGTATATTTTATTTGTATATACAAATACACACATTCATACAGATAGAACATGGAGAACAAGGATAGAACATGGAGAGAGAAATGCCAAATAACAGGCAGGTTTTAGAAAAGTAGATTGATGGCACCAGATCAGCTGGCTAATATAAGATGGCTAAAAGAAAGGTCAAGGGAGTAGAGGAAAGAGGATTTACCTTTGCTTCATTGACTTTTGTAAAGCCTTTGACTACAAAGATAACACCAGCATGTGAATCATACTAAGACTAATGGAAGTGCCAGGACACTTGATTATTCTTTTGAGGAACCTTTGCAATGTATAGTAAGCTACTATAAGAACTCAAATTGGAGAAACAGAGTGACTCAAAAGAGATAAAGGAGTGAGTCCAGAATGTGTATTGCCCCATTGTGAGAATAGTAGCAGTTACCCAAACAATCAACAGATGCTGACTGCCCTATAATTAGTAAACAGTCAAGTTTCCTCTCCTTTGCACCAGAAAAGCATGAGAAAGAGGACCAGGTTATTACCACCTTAGAATTTATTTATGAAATTAGAATACTCACTGGAATTCTTGTGCTGTAGCCTTAACTGTCCTAATAAATGCTACTAATCAGTGTTCTGAGAGGATTGTCCTTTGGATTAATTGCTTTTAGTTCAGATTGAAGTTTGACATCCATATTTGTTTACACTGAATATATTAACAGGAATGGTGGGCTTGGAAGAGATGACTACTGGAATCAAATTTGGAGATCAGAATGTTAACAAGTTGAATATAAAGACAACATCACTTTGATATCCAAAAATGTAGACTTAGAACTACTCATTTTGCAAGCAAAAATTGGAAACTGAAAAATCTAATTTTCCTAAATATTAGAAAATCAAAGAAAAGTTAACTTGTATTTTCATAATCTTACAGTTGGTGACCTTCAGCAAAGGATCGTTACCTTGTCATGGTGCTGGAGCTTGAGCACCTCAATGATGCCATGAGCTAAACCGTGAAGGGCCACACAAGAAGGGAAGGTCATGACAGAGAGGTCAGACTAAATGCAATCCCTGGGGAAGGTAAGGGCAACCCACCCCAGTATTCTTGACGTGAAAACTAAATGGATCAGTACAACCAGAGATATATGTCGGTATACCATCGGAAGATGAGACCCCCAGGTCGGAAGATGGTCAAAATGCTACTGGGGAGGAACAGAGGATGAGCTCAACTAGGCCCAGACGTGATGATGCAGCTAGCTCAAAGCGGAGAGGACAGCTAGTGGCCGACGGTGCTGGTGGCGAATGGCGAATCCAATGTTCTAAGGATCAACACACCATTGGAACCTGAAATGTAAGATCTATGAGCCAGGGCAAATTGGATGTGGTTATTGGTGAGATGTCAAGATTAAAGATAGACATTCTGGGTGTCAGTGAACTGAAATGGACTGGAATGGGCCACTTCGCATCAAATGACCACCAGATCTACTACTGTGGACAAGAGGACTACAGAAGAAATGGAGTAGACTTCATAATTAACAGTAAAGTGGCTAAAGCAGTGCTTGGATACAATCCAAAAAAAACCAGAATGATCTCAATTCGAATTCAGGGCAAGCCATCTAAGATCACAGTGATCCAAATATATGCCCCAACCACAGAAGCTGAAGAAGCTGAAGTAGAGCAGTTCTATGAGGATCTGCAACACCTACTGGACAACATGCCTAAAAGAGATGTTATTTTCATCACAGGAGACTGCAATGTTAAGTCAAATGACACCTGGAATTACAGGTAAGCATGGCCTGGGAGAACAAAACGAAGCAGGACGTAGGCTGATAGAATTTTGCCAAGACAACTCACTCTGCATAACAAACACTCTCTTCCAACAGCCTAAGAGAGGGCTTTATACATGGACTTCACCAGATGGACAACACCGAAATCAGATTGACTACATCCTTTGCAGCCAAAGATGGTGGACATCTATACAGTCGATAAAAACAAGACCTGGAGCTGACTGTAGTTCAGATCACAAACTTCTTCTTGCACAATTTAGGATCAGATTAAAGAGATTAAGGAAGACCCACAGATCAGCTAGATATGAGCTCACTAATATTCCTAAGGAATATGCAGTGGAGGTGAAGAATAGATTTAAGGGACTGGACTTAGTAGATAGGGTCCCGGAAGAACTCTGGACAGAAGTTGGCAGCATTGTTCAGGAGGCGGCAACAAAATACATCCCAAAGAAAGAGAAAACCAAGAAGGCAAAATGGCTGTCTGCTGAGACACTAGAAGTAGCCCAAGAAAGAAGGAAAGTAAAAGGCAACAGTGATAGGGGGAGATATGCCCAATTAAATGCAAAATTCCAGAGGTTAGCCAGAAGAGATAAGGAATTATTTTTAAACAAGCAATGCACGGAAGTGGAAGAAGACAATAGAATAGGAAGGACAAGAGACCTCTTCCAGAAAATTAGAAACATTGGAGGTAAATTCCAGGCAAAAATGGGTATGATCAAAAACAAAGATGGCAAGGAACTAACAGAAGAAGGAGAGATCAAGAAATGGGGGTAAGAATATACAGAAGACCTGTATAGGAAGGATAACAATATCGGGGATAGCTTTGACGGTGTGGTCAGTGAACTAGAGCCAGACATCCTGAAGAGTGAGGTTGAATGGGCCTTAAGAAGCATTGCTAATAACAAGGCAGCAGGAGACGAGGGCATCCCAGCTGAACTGTTCAAAATCTTGCAAGATGATGCTGTCAGGGTAATGCATGCTATATGCCAGCAAATTTGGAAAACACAAGAATGGCCATCAGATTGGAAAAAATCAACTTATATCCCCATACCAAAAAAGGGACACACTAAAGAATGTTCAAACTATTGAACAGTGGCACTCATTTCACATACCAGTAAGGTAATGTTCAAGATCCTGCAAGGTAGACTTCAGCAATTCATGGAGCGAGAATTGCCAGAGGTACAAGCTGGGTTTTAGAAAAGGCAGAGGAACTAGGGACCAAATTGCCAATATCCGCTGGATAATGGAAAAAGCCAGGGAGTTTCAGAAAAACATCTATTTCTGTTTTCTTGACTATTCTAAAGCCTTTGACTGTGTGAACCATAACAAATTGTGGCAAGTTCTTAGTGGTATGGGGATACCAAGTCATCTTGTCTGCCTCCTGAAGAATCTGTATAACGACCAAGTAGCAACAGTAAGAAGAGACCACGGAACAACGGACTGGTTTAAGATTGGGAAAGGAGTATGGCAGGGCTGTATACTCTCACCCTACCTATTCAACTTGTATGCAGAACACATCATGCAACATGCTGGGCTTGAGGAATCCAAGGCTGGAGTTAAAATCGCTGGAAGAAACATTAACGATCTCAGATATGCAGATGATACCACTTTGATGGCTGAAAGTGAAGAGGAACTGAGGAGCCTTATGATGAAGGTGAAAGAAGAAAGTGCAAAAGCTGGCTTGCAGCTAAACCTCAAAAAAACCAAGATTATGGCAACCAGCTTGATTGAAAACTGGCAAATAGAGGGAGAAAATGTAGAAGCAGTGAAAGACCTTGTATTTCTAGGTGCGAAGATTATTGCAGATGCTGACTCCTGTCAGGAAATCAGAAGATGCTTAATCCTTGGGAGAAGAGCAGTGACAAATCTCGATAAAATAGTTAAGAGCAGAGACATCACACTGACAACAAAGGCCCGCATAGTTAAAGCAATGGTGTTCCCCGTAGTAACATATGGCTGCGAGAGCTGGACCATAAGGAAGGCTGAGAGAAGGAGGATTGATGATTTGGAACTGTGGTGTTGGAGGAAAATTCTGAGAGTGCCTTGGAGTGCAAGAAGATCAAACCAGTCCATCCTCCAGGAAATAAAGCCAGACTGCTCACTTGAGGGAATGATATTAAAGGCAAAACTGAAATACTTTGGCCACATAATGAGAAGACAGAACACCCTGGAGAAGGTGCTGATGCTAGGGATAGTGGAAGGCAAAAGGAAGAGGGGCCGACCAAGGGCAAGGTGGATGGATGATATTCTAGAGGTGATGGACTTGTCCGTTGGGGACCTGGGTGTGTTGATGACCGACAGGAAGCTCTGGCGTGGGCTGGTCCATGAAGTCACAAAGAGTCGGAAGCGACTAAATGAATAAACAACAACAACAGTTGCTGACAAAAAAGTAAACATTTTCCTGGGCTCGCAAGATGTATAGTGTACTGCTGAAGTAAGAACTTTATTACTTTTCAGAATATGATTAAATTACAAAATATGGAATAGAATATAGAACAGACAGAATACAGGACTAAAGAAAAAAGAAAAACTATAAAAGTGCGGAACAGAGAGAGAACAGAAACAGAAAGTGACATCTGACCTTCTCCAATACAGATACGAATACATTTACAAATGTAATATCTTACCATTAGTTAAACCTTAGTATCATTAGTTCTATCAAATCAAACCATTTAATCATTAAAACCCAAAATCAAAACGTCATTTTTTTCTGACACAAGCAAGTAGTCTAAAAGTGGTTGCCAAGTAGAAACAAATCCAGAAACAGTATTTCCTCTTATCAGCGCTGTTAACTTGGCCATTTGGGCCAGTTCCATCAGTTTATTAATCTAGTCCTCCACTGAAGGTATTTGTGGATCTTTCCATCGTTGTCCATATAAAAGTCTTGCAGCTGTAATCATATATAAAAGCAAAGTCCCATGTTGTTTCTCGAGCTTTTTCTCCATCTGACCCAAGAGAAACAGTTCTGTATTTTTTGTAGTCCACTTTAAAGATCTTCTGAATATTAGCATATATTTGGTCCCAATTTTTTTGGGCCTTTTCACAAGTCCACAAAGATGTTAAAAAAGTTCCTTCACCAAGAGAACATTTCCCACAAACATTTGTTACTCCATTATACATTTTTGACAACTTATCAGGAGTTAAAGACCAGCGATACATCATTTTATAAAAATTCTCTTTTACGTTATAATTCCAAGTAAATTTCAAACTTTTGTTCCACATGTTCTTCCATTGCTCCAGCATAATATTGTATCCAAACTTCTTAGCCCATATAATCATACATTCTTTAACTTGTTCATCTTCTAAATTCGTCTGTAACATTTTAATAAATCTTTCTAATAACATGTTAATCAATTATACAGAGTTCCATTTCAAACTGAGTTGTTTCAATAACAAATCTGAAATTCTTCTTATCCACTTTAAAATGTTCTAATAATTGAAGATATGTAAACCAATGACATGTAAAACCTTCCAACTCAAACAGTTCGCATGTTTTAAGCTTCAGTTCACCGTATTCAAAATTTAACAAATCTTTATAATTTAACCAACTTGTTCCCCCCACATTTTCTCTTCTGACAAATGCTTCATGAGGTGACAACCACAAGGATACATTAGGAGACTGTCTTGCTTTACATCTGTTCCAAACCCTCATGATGGCATTCCTAACAAAATGGTTTTTAAAATCTTTATTAACTTTAATTTTACCATACCACAAATAGGCATGCCACCCAAATCTCAGTTCATGTCCCTCAAGTTGAAGTAACTTCCTGTTCTTCAAAGTTATCCATTCCTTCATCCAAAGCAAACAACAGGCATCAAAATTTTAAATCAGGTAAACCCAAACCTCCTCATTCTTTGGCATCTGTTAACTATTTATATTTAATTCTTAGTTTCTTACCTTGCCGAATGAACTTAGATATATCCTTCTGCCATTGTTTAAATGGTAAATCTGTCAACAAAATCAGTATAGTCTGGAAAAAAGAAACAGCATCCTAGGCAAAACATTAATCTTAATCACAGATATTCTCCCCATAAGAGTCAATTGTAATTTTTCCCATCTTAACAGATTTTTTTCACATCATTCCAAATTTTAACATAATTATTCTGAAACAACATACTATTCTTGGTTGATAAAATCACACCCAAATATCTAACCTTTTTTTTTTGTTTCCAATCTTAAAACCAGTCTTAGGTAAAGGTAAAGGTAAAGGTTTCCCTTGACGTAAAGTCCAGTCGTGTCCGACTCTAGGGGGCGGTGCTCATCTCCGTTTCAAAGCCTTGGAGCCGGCGTTGTCATAGACACTTCCGGGTCATGTGGCCAGCACGACTCACGGAACGCCGTTACCTTCCCGCCGAAGCGGTACCAATTAATCTACTCACATTTGCATGTTTTCGAACTGCTTGGTGTGCAGGAGCTGGGACGAGCAACGGGCGCTCACCCCGCCGCGCGGTTTCGAACCGCCGACCTTCCGATCGACAGCTCAGCGGTTTAACCCGCAGCGCCAGTCTTACTTAAAACCAGTCTTACCCATCAACAATTCTTGATTAGACGAAGTCATATTTTTGGTCAGCATCTTTGTTTTTTGTTTATTTACTCTAAGTCCTGCCAATAACCCAAATCCTCTCAATTTCTTCATCAGATGCTCCACAGTATCCAGAGGGTCTTGTAGTATCAAAACTAAATCATCAGCGAAAGACCTCAGTTTAAAGACCTCTTTTTAAAACTTTAATCCCTGTATTTGTTCGTCTCTTCTAATATCTCTATTAAAAACTTCCAACACCAAAATAAAGACTAAAGGCGACAAAGAACATCCTTGTCTTGTCCCTTTTTTGTATACTGTATGACGTGGTTCAGTTAACTCACCATTCACAGTGATGCTTCCCTTTTGAGGTGTATAGATTGACTTAATTCCCTGAATAAAATACTCTCCGAAGCCCATATGTTCCAAGGCTTTAAACGTAAAACTCCAAATTGTCAAAAAATTGCTTTGCATCTAGGAAAATAAGAGCCGCTTGACATGCATTATGATATTGTAAGTATTCTATAATGTCCAAAACAATTCTTAACATTATCTTGTAGGTGCCTTTTGAGTAAAAACCCACACTGATTGTGATGAATAAATTCCTGTAGAATTTTCTTCATATTTTCAGCTAGTTTCGAGGCAAATATTTTATAGTCATTTTTCAGCGATAAAATTGGTCTGTAATTCTTAATTAAAGGAAGGTCTTGTCCTTCCTTTGGTAAAAGTGTGATGTTACCTTCTTCCCATGAATCTGGCATTGCAGAACTTAACAAATCAGAGTTCATAAGTTTTTTGAAAGGTTAAAGAATCTGATTTTCAAAACATCTATAATATAATGCAGGTAAACCATCAGGACCTGGTGCTTTTCCTAATTTAGTTATTTTTATGGCTTTGGCTGTTTCAAAAGTTGTTATAGGATTATTCAATGTTGCTTTCTGTGACTGCAAGTTTTGGTAAATCTTGTTTATTCAAATATTCATCTATCTTCTCCAATGAGACTTCTTGTTTTTTATACAAATTAGAGACAAAAAATATAAAATGCTTTCTTATTCTTCTCATTGTCCAATAATTCCACATTTCCTTCTTGAATCTTTAATACCATTTTCTTCTCTCTTTCTTTCCTATATGCTAGCCATCTTCCTTGTTTATTAGCAAATTCAAAATATCTTCTTTAGCATATTCAACTTTGTTTTTATTTCTTTCACAGTCAACATTGACAATTGCTGATGTAGTAACTTAAGTTAGTACATAATATTGTTATCTGTTGTTTTTTTTTGTAGCTCAGTTGTTTTCATCTTAATCTGATCCAAAACTGTTTGTAACTTTTGTTGAAATTTCTTCTTAATACTACAGTTATGATAGATAAAATGCTCCCTCATAACCGCTCTACTAGTATCCCAAACAGTTTTTAGATCTATTTCATTGTCCAAGTTAATATTAAAAAAATCATTTAATTTCCTTTTACAATCCTCCACAACCTTTTCTTTTTTGTAGAATTAATTCATTCAGTCTCCATCTATATGCCCTAAATGTTTTATTTATTGTCATACTTACAGGATTATGATCAGAAAATATATAAAATATATATTTTATATATATATAAAATCCTTTGCCAGTCCATTTTTGTATCTCCAAGAGTCCACCAATGCCAAATTGTCCATCAGATCAAAAAAGGATTTTGGTAATTTCCCTTGTTTAATTTTAATTTGTTTCTCAGATGTTCTGTCAATCAATGGGGAAAGAATTCCATTCCAATCCTCCATTAAACACCAACTTTGATATGGAAAAGATGAAAATTTATTCAAAAGTTGCATTAAAATTTTGCTTTTATCTTCATTTGGTACATATACTTCCACAATAATAGATTTAAGTCCATAAAGTTCCACTTCAACTGCTACATATCTACCATGCTCATCAGCTAATAAGAAACGTGGTTTCAAATGTGGTTTAACATATAATACAAGGCCATTAATTTTCTTCAAACCTGCTGAAATAAATTCTTGTCCCAAATTTTAATCTATCAAATATTTCATATCTTTTTTCCTTATACAGTATGAGTTTCTTGTAGGCATATCACATAATGATTCATTTTTTTCAAATAATGAAAAAAAAAAACCTTTTTTGAGGGGTGTTTGCCCCATTTATATTTCATGTAAGATAGTTCAAGGCCATTTTTATGGAAACAACCCACCAAAGTCTTTGGATGTAGCACCCATCTCTTCATCTTGTATTGTGGAATTTGTTTAGTTCCAGATGCAACATTTTCAGTTGCATCCTGCTCCAGCTTAGTTCCATACTTGACAAGGAAATCTTTGAAGAGATTGAAGTTAGTCTAAACCTTTGTTGTTGATAAATAAAACTTACCCTTCCAATTTTTTCTCAACCGAAAGGAATCCCATCTTTTTCAGAACATCAATTAAGCAAGTATATTCTTTTCTCTTTTTTAAAAAAATTCACAGGAATTTCTTTCAGTACAATTATATTCACTTCGTCAATATTAAGTTTAGAGTCAAAGTGAACTTGTAGGACCAATTATCTTGTTTTCCTCCTAGCAAACTGGACCAGAACATCTCTCGGCTTGTTATTTATAGTTGCATACCTCGAGTTAATGTGAAATACTTTTTCTATTTCTTCCATCATTTTGTCATCCTCCCATTCAATTAAATCTGCCAGAGCTTGTGAAATCTTATCTTTAAGACTCTCCTCCTTGGCTTCAGGAATCCCCCTGAGCCTTAAGCAAAATTCTGTATCCCTTAATTCAAGCAGTGCAATTCTGTCAAGCTCTTTCTCCCTTTCACTTTCCAATACATCAAATCTGCCAGTTATGTGTTTCACATCTCCTTCCATTTTCTCTAATTTCTGCTCCAAACTTTTTTCAAAGTCAGTAAATCTTGTATCCATCTTTTTCTCAAGAACCTCAAAAGATTGGGCAATAGACTGTGTACATTTAGCCACGAACTCCTCAAGCATGCTCTTTAGTCCCTCAAATTTGCCAGAGGCTCATCTTTGTACTCCTCTAGTAGCCATGATTTCTATTCCTCCCCCCATATCCATATCCATATCCATATCCATATCCATATCCATATCTATATCTGTCTAGTGACCAACAATAGTATTTATGATGAAAGACAACTCCAGTAATAGAGAGTAATTGAAGGGGGAGAAAGTTTCTGATTACAAAGGATCCAGTTACAAAGCCACAAGTTGAAATTGAAAGTCTTTCTTTATCAATGTTTAAGGAAAGTAACCAATTTCAGCTTGAACAAACAACCACAGCAAATACTTTCCCACAGCAACTAAAAAGAGATGAAATCCAACAAAATATTTTACTAAAAAAAATAAAAATAGAAAATACATGTTTTCCCTTAAAAAAGAATTTCACTCAAGTGGTTCAACATTCAGCTTCCTTGCTCAAACCTTAATCCTTTAAAGCAGTTAAAACATACAAAAAAGAAGTCCCAAAAATAATGAAAGATCAACCAAGAGAATCAATATTTCTGTACTGGAGAAAGCCTCTTTAAATTCAATACTTCAAAAGCAAAAAGGTGATTTTAGAAGTGGGGTAGTCAGAGCTAATGTCGGTTTTTTGGCTTCAACGTGGCTTAGAAGAGATGGCAATCCTGCCTCTCAGCTGATCACTCACCATTTGGTCGCTGGAACACTGTTTTGCAATCCTCTGGCAAGGAGCAGCTGTCCAGAGAGAACAAGGAATAATTCCTTGAATTCTCCTTTCCTGGGGAATATTTTGGGGCTCTAAGATCCTGCCTGAGCCACCAGATGAAAGCCGTGTTGTTAGCCCTAACTCCAGAATTCGGTAGGCCCAATGACTCCACCATTTCCCTCCACCGGAAGTCTGTACTGCTGAAATAAGGAGGAAATCAAATTAAATTGAATTAATCCTAGGAATTCATTTCAGATAAGCACTTTGCAAGAACTCTAGGTTAATTCATCTTGAGTCTGCTGCCTTGCCTTGAAAGGGCTACTGTACTATACAGGCAAAAACCCTCATTTGTTAGTTATCCCGAAGCAGCAAAACAAGTATATTTGACCTTAATCACTAATTTATAAGATTTCTTCCCAATGATTTCATGTCCCTAGGATCTCAAATATTTACTTTCTCAGATTGGGATTGAAAATAGACTACATGAAATGGTAGTGCTGGTCTAATAGACCAAAACTCCCTTCTTCATATCAGTAAGACATATCTATCCTCAGTGACTAAGTTCAAGTATGTGCCTAAGCTAAAATACAATTAGCATCTTTGTGACTTCTGCAAAGCATTTGAAATGGAAATTGAAATACAAAGCATGTCTGAGTGAGTGAAGCACCAATCATCAGACTGTTAAAGCAGCTGCATCTTCCAGATGATTCAGCACTGCTTTTTCAAAGGCTTTCCATAGTTGTCCATAGGTTCATGTGCAAGCAGTGAAGCAAAGCGGCTCTGCAGGCATACTGATGCTGAAACAATGAGCCAAAGCTTTCAGAGGATGCAGCTGCTTTAATGATTCAAGGATCAGAGTGCTCATGGCACTGTGACACCATTCTTCTCCATGAAAAAACCAGTTATCTGGGCAAGTCAGCTATGTAAAGCAGCTCATAAAATCAGAATTTTTTTCAGGGTGAGAGACTGGAAGAGAATAAGATGGAGTGAATTGTGAAATTATAGATATTCCAGAAGTTCAAAGATCCTTCTGTCTTCACTCCGAGGTGCTGCAGTTAGGATGACTAATGGTCATTGATTGACTAATTGCCTTACAATTAGATAGTAAGACATATTCCAATTTGAAATAGATCTATCAGTCACAGAATCCAATATTCTCTTTCCTTCCCTTCCCCACAATGTAATTTACATCAATTAGAAAAAAGCTGTTTGCTTCTTTCTTTTGGGCATGGCTCCCATATGCAACCTATGCCAAATAGGAAATAAAATGAGACCAGAGTTTTGTGTAACCAGTTAAGTGAAATGGTGTAGGCTTGGTTCCTTCTTTCCACCCAAGGTAAATAGAATTCTGTTCTGAATTACTTCACTCTGCCTTGGGATTCAAGCTTTGACCAATCTGATGCTGCATCAATATTCTGTAAAATGGAATCCACATGCAGAACAAATGTTTGACAGCAATTATGAAAATGAGAGCAATCATTCCAGTCAGAATACAATACAGAAGATATCTAAATAATGCTCAGCATTGTCAATATGAGAGCCAAGGCTGTTTGTTTGTTTGTTTTAATTTAATGGAACATATACAAGTTAGAATAACATAATATACTGAGTTTAATTGATTCAGCATGGAAACAATTTATATGCTAGAATGAGTAAAAGAAATCTGAAGGTACATATTTAAATAAATGCAATTGAGTATGATAGAGTTCCCAGTTGTAGAACAAAATATTTTTTTTAAGTTAAATGATGCATCATTGCATTTTGGTCTATTTCAACATAAGATGGAAACTCAAGTGAGTCTTTTAGGGGAAATATAGAGCCAAATTAGTATTTCCAGATAGATAAATTCAAAAGTTCTGTTATTTTGTTTTATTTATTTATTTGATTTACTGTATTGGCCATTTGCAAAATGAGAAATACAGCAAATCCAATTTATCTTCTCCCAAAACTTGTTCTGACATTATAAATAATGCATTTGATATAAAAGAGGAAATAAATGCTTAATGACAATGGGGAGTTGGTCTTTAACAAAGCTAAAATTGCTAACTTTATAGAAGCTGTTTTTGGTTATGTTCCAACAAATTATTTTCATTGATTCCATTTTAAGTGTAGGAAGTGTACTAGTTGACAGCAAATATCTGTAGGTTTGGCTGAAATGTGTACTTTCTTCCATAGGGAAATGCATTCATTTCTAACAAATTTAGTTAAAGAATATTAGTTTCATAATTATAGCCACCGTTTAAAATATTTAGTATAATACTTATTTAAAAATATTTAGTATGATGTACAGAAGAAATGCTGTGCAAAGCACGTGAAAGAGGTTCTTCACAAAGGGCATTGGTGTAAACAAAACACCTCTCTTTGAAACATTAATGTGCCATTAACCTTAGCAAGGTCTGCATGGCTCCTTCAAAATCATCCCCAGCTTTCTTTCCACATGTGTGCATGCTCAGTCACTCTGCTACACTGGTGATCCCATTGGAAGTCTGTGTGCAGATAATCAGGGATAGCTTCTGAAGGAGCTGTGCTTTGAAATGAATGCCAAGCCCATTAGAGCAGTTCACAATTTAGAAAGCAAAATTCCCACTGATTTAGGGTAGGTAGATTTATTGCAATCAGCAAAGGGATTAAGTAATAGAATCCTGGAAACTGGCTATGAATACCTTAACCCTCAGTTAAAGGTTATATTTTAAGGTGAAGCCTCCCTATTGCCTTCTATCTTTCTGACTTGAGTGTCTGCTTAATGGGGAGGGTACTAATCACTTATTTGATACCACAAAAATATCCCTGTGTTCATGTTCTTCAATATTTAGAAAACATCTATCTTCATTCCCAAGGTCATAAAATCCCATCACTGAACTCTTTCAATTGTGCTCACATGCTGTCTGAAGTACTTCTTTGGGACACTTTGTCCAGCATTAATGAAGAGGCAACTTGCACACCATGATCCCTGTTGCTTTTGAGGAAATAGATCTAGACCATTATTAGTCTTCCAAATAATAGATGTGGACAACAGTAAAATGTAGTTTATTTACAGTAGTTGAAAAAGTGCTACAAGCTGTATATGTGTATACAGTAGCTTACAGTGCTCAGACATAAAAGGAAGAAATTAAGATGGAGAGACATTTGTAACACTCCATGTTCAACTGGCAATGACTGCAGTATTAGAAGATCTGAAGAACCAGGTTGGCGACAGAGTGTCCTGTAGTAAATTTACTTATGTGGCCATTAAGATCCAACACTGACTTGATGACACATAGATCCAACACTGACTTGATGACACATAATCAATCAATCAATCAATCAATCAATCAATCAATCAATCAATCTTCTCTTTTATAGCAGTCGCACTATGGTCCATCACCATTGGGGATATATCTAAGGTTAGGATTTCTCGCTGTAGACACCAGCAGCTATGGAGGCCACCAGGTAGCAAAAGGGGATAATCCAAGAAATCCTGTAGCTCCTAGAACATTGATCCAGGGCATGACTGCAATATGATACATATTAAAAACCTGGAAGAAGAAATGATGAACTTTCCTGGAACATATACGGTAGTAAAGTTGGCATCAGATTGGTTTCCACCCAGAAGATGAAATCCTTTCAATGTCACAATTTAAAAGGTTCTTAGTCTTCCCATCTAACTGTATTCATGCAAAGGCTTCAGAAATCAATTCAGCATTTTGTTAGGTCTGGAAGAATTATCAAAATGTAACATCCACATGAATTCATCTGAAAAAATGTTCTTTCTACTTGAAAAAAGGGAAAGAGAATAAACATCAATATCCAAATAAGCAACTTCAGGATTGAAGCAGATAATTAGTGAGTAGGTTTAGAGCAAATTGATTTCAAATTATCCAACTGTGATGTTATGGAGCTTAATTTCACATTGATGGGCTACAAACACATTATGGAATGCAACAGAATTTCCTTTTGTCCTCTTTTACCTCCTTCCTTCCTCTTACATATTTCAAATATATTCTGGAGGGTCCTCAAAGATTTTAGTGCAGGTGTGGGAGGTCACAGCAGGAAAATGGGGAAATAATCAATTCTATAAAAAAATGATAATGTTGGAAATAATTTTCTGTCAGTAAAAATCCATTGCTCTTCTTCTGAATAGGTGGGAGAGAGGCAGTGTCTTCAGTCAGAAACTATAAGAAACTGAAGTTGTGTAATTCAGTCTTTATTTTGCCCCAATTATTGTTTCTATTGTATGTGTTTCAACCTAAGCAATGTGTGGCCTATATGAGTAAGTTTTTAGGGCATTCACTGTTGGCTTGATTGATTGATTGCCAATGGTGCCATTATCTATGCTATCTCCCTCCTAATGTACTAGCACCTAGTAACATCTGAGCACCTACTAATGATAACATGCCTGGCTGGGCTGGCCACATAAATATTTGTGTTGAGTAGAAGGGCTGTGGTGACTTAAGGAAGGACTGAGTATTGACAGTATAGAAACATAGGATAAGAGGGCATAAATCAAGCCCTGAGGACAATGTAAGGCCAATATACTGGGGTAAAATGGAATTGTCAAGTCATTTAGTGACCATGTAAATAGCTCAAAGTTCCTTAGTTCTTGCTGTTATTTCCTATAACAGTGCAATAGATAACAGGATGTAGTAGTGAACCAACAACGTTGAACATTGTTACCAATGGTCTTGTGATTCCAAGCATCAAAACAGTTTGAGGACACATTTGGGACCTAGATTCTAACTCCTTAAAAAAAAAAGATTGAATGGCTACCAGCAGTCTGAAATATTTATTGATGCAGACCTGGAAACTGTACTGTATATACTGCCACTAGATAATTGCCAACCCTAGTGAAAAAGGCAGCTTTGTTCCCTCTGAAATCCAGAGATTTAACAAATAAATCTAAAGTATTTATAGGACTCAGCTTGTCCTAGGATATTCCCATTTATAGTGCAATTATGTTTATGCTGCAGTCTTCTCCTTAAGAAGACCTTTGCTTTATAACTTTGGTCTCTCTTTGCAGTATAAGGCAAAACCAAAACCAAAACCCTGTACAAACCCAAATGGTTTTCCTCATGTCAACTTCAGTAGAAAGAAAGAGCAGCCACATCTTCAGCATAGCTGCTAATTTTGTAGGTGAAGTTCAACTGCGGACACTGCTCGTACCACAGAATCTATATTCATATAGATAATAAACAGAAATGAACCAAAATACACCTTGCTCGATCCATTTCTGAATGGAAATTTGTGCAGACAGGTGGCCTCATTCATCACATTTAACCTACATCTGAATATCACTGTGAAGCATTTCAGTTAGGAACAATGATTGGAATGGAAATTCGTTTTAAACTTTAACACAGTCTTTCTCTAGAGATCAAGCTGAATGCAGATTTACTTTCCATGAAGTTTCTCCAGGTGATGAGTGGGTTGATGGGTTCTACCAGATGGTGTGGTTGATCTATATTTGCTTCTCAGTCAAAATACTATCCTGTTTTAACCAGTATAGCAATTAGCAAACTAGATGGTGGGCTCATAGTTTATGGTCCAGTATGCTGATGTGATTATAGCTGATCAGAGCTATCTCCTTTAATCTCTATCTCTGTCCCTCTCTCTATCATCTCTATCATCTCTAACTCTGTCTCTATAATAGATACATAGACTAGTCCAGTCCTCCTCTGAAAGGAGCTATCTATGCTTGTAAATAGTGTTGCATTAGTACATCATACAGAAACAAGGCCAAAACAAGTCTGTTTGTTTGTTTACTTCTTACTTCATCCAAACTACATTTGTGATGTCTCGATTTGGTTTTCCCATTGGCAAGCTGTGTTTAACGGTATTACTTTGTTGTTATTGTTGTTTTTCCTCTGTTAACCTCATAGCATGAGTCTGACAGCTGAGTACAAATTGTCTTTTATTGTGAAAATCTTAGGGAGTTTGCTTTAGGGAACTTGCTACTGGAAGAAATACATTAGTTCAATATATTGATATATGAGATCCTTCACCTCTTTAGGTTTCTCACTTTTATGGCTGCTTTGTAAACAAAACTAATCTAAACAAAAGTTCAACATTTTAATTTTAATTAATAGCATTTTTATACCTGTATGAATAGACTGCCAAATATACTATATCAGATAAAGCATTCTTTCCTCCCTCTGCTGCATTATTTTTTGTTTTGTTTTGTTTTTTGTTTTTCAGATTTCTGCAAAAAGAGAAATCAAAGCAGAGTACAGATTAAAGTAGGGTTAAGCTTAGCAGGAAGTTTGAGTCTGTCACTTCAAATGTTCTCCTCCATATCTACCTGGAAACATTTTGGATAGGGACAGTTTCAATGACTGCATGTTACATTAAGCCATGGCTGACTTAAACATGATTGGTTAGATTTATATAGCAGGCTAAGCCAGAAACAACATTTACAACTACAATGGGGGTGGGGTGGGGGTTAACCATTACAGCTAGTCCTCGCTTACCAACTGCTCATTCAGCAACTGTTCAAAGTTACAATGCCACTGAAAAAGGAGATTTATGACCTGTCCTCAAACTTGTGGCCATCACAGTGTCCTCACGATCATGTGATCATGATTTGGATGCTTAGCAACCAGCACACATTTATGACAGTTGCAGCATACTGCAGTCACTTGATCGCCATTTGTGACCTTCACAGCTGGCTTCCAACAAGCAAAGTCAATGGGGAAGCCAGCAGGAAGTCACAAGCTGCAGTCATGTGATATTGCACTTAATGACCATGGGTGATTTTCTGGATGACTGCAGCTGGAACTGGCTTTGTAAGTCAGGCACAGTCACATGATATTTCCCTTATGACCATGTCACTTAGCGATGGAGTTGCTGGTCCCAGTTGTGGTCAGTAAGTGAGGACTACCTGTATGTTTAATAGGATTGTGCAAAGCCTTAAAAAAGGAACCTGTATTGTATATTTCCATTTTATCCCTTAAATTATCAACTCTACCATATTGGGGAAGCCTCAGAATTATTTATTATGAAAACCAGATAGAATACTTTCAAAAAATCCATTGACGATCTGCCATACGTTTTGCGCACCAAAGATGCTACTGTTGCTGCAAAATTTGTATTTAGTCGCCAAGAAAGTTATGGGTGTTCTTAAAATAAAATGCCACTTTTAAGACAGCATAATTCAACCCCCCACCTTGACTAATTTCTGGAAAACTTAATTACCTGCATGCCTCATAAAGCTCAAGCATACTTGGAAATTTATCCCATTCTTCTGAAAACAGAAAAGTTACAGCCATTTCTGCTCCCCGCCCCCCTTGAAAGGGGAAAATTGAGTTCCATTTTTCTGAATCTTGCTCTGGCCCTCGGTATCTAACTAGGTTAGACAACCACTGCGTCTATTTTATCAGACTTTGCCCAGCTGATAGGACTGGAACAATTTAGGCATGCTCATAAGAATTAAGAACTCCTGATAAGTAACCTTTATTGCAGCTGTAACCAAAATATTCTGGGGACTGCTGAGTTTCAAGAGGAAGCTCTCTATATAGAAACAGTGTTGAAACCCTTTTTTCCTCTGTCTCACTCCTGCCCTATGTAAGTAGCTATTTGTCCCATCCCACCCCCTTTTTGTGCACAAGGGCTGATTTCCATTTATCTCCGGCAAGGGCAACATCATCCTCAGAATGGCAGCGTGACAAAGCCATGCCCCTTTTTATATGTGTACAATGCATGCAAAGCGCATTAAAACAGGGCACATCTTTGATTGTCCAGTCCTACCTTCTATTCTGAAGTCATTGACCACCACTGCGGTCACTTCTGGCCTCTTATTTTTCGATGGCCAGATTTGCTATTACGTTTTTTTTTCTTTTCACTGATTGTGTAAAAACTAACTCTCACACACTTTCAGAATTCTGGAATCAGTCCCTGAACTAGATCAATAGTCAACCTTACCCTTACTATTTTGGGGGCATCATATCTATTAATACTAGATGGCAAGGGAGATTGTCTTTTTCTTACTTATCATTTTAAATGTACTTTGTCATCTTTCCCAAGATGATTGAGCTGATTTTGGTCAATCTACAAAATTATGCCGAGTTGGCCCAGATTAGTAGGTATGAATGTATTTATGTGTTTTAGAGGTGGCACAACTCCTTAAGATGCTAGGTGGCTGATAACAGTACAAACAGTAAGGACCTGTGCATATTGAATCAGATAAAATTCCACAAGAGCTTGACACCTACCTTCAACCAGCTTTTAAACATTTTTTTTTTTTTTAATATAATCAGAGTGGAGTCATACAAGTTTCTGGGAGAATGTTGTTCCAGGGTGCAGGGTCCATGACAGAAATACATGTTTCCCACAGTCCCAATAATGACATTGTTTAATTGAAGGGACATGGATTATATAGAAAGGTGGAAACTATTGGAGATAGTTTGAGATATTTGAGCTATCCCTCAAATAACTATGCCATGAAGGACTTTAAAGATGGTAATCACTTTGAATTGAACCCAAAAGCCAACTAGTGATCAGTGCATGCTCATTACTGCCCTTGCTGCTGCATTCTGGACCAACTGTAGCTTCTGAGTGATCAAGGGCAGTCCCATGTAGAGCACATTGCAATAGTCCACTCATGAGGGGACTATGGAGTCCGTGACTATCTGGAGGGCATCCCAGGAATGGGTGTAACTGGCACACTAAATGAATTTGTGCAATCTCAGAATGAATGAATTTGAGATTGTGCATCAGTCTCAAATGGGGAAATGCAACCCCAGACTTGGATGCGTAACCATCAGGGGAAACCAAGAGCTGCAAGCCAGATCAGGAAACTGCTGAAAATCCTAAAAGAAGAGAGTGGCAAACCACTTCCACATCATGCCAAGAAAACAGTGTATAAATAATCTCAAATTGTATTTAACTCAAGAATTGTGTTTGACTATAATGCTCTTTCTCTGTATGTGTCATGAATGCCTTTCCCAATAAAGTACTCAGACTCAAAAACAAAGTTTAAGTTCTGATTTTATTAAGGATAGAGTGCAGTGGTTAACATACTAAGAACAGGGAGACCCAAGTTCTAGTCTTCCCTTATGTATGAAGGCCATGTTACATTGAGCCAATCATTCCTTCTCAGCCCTAAACTGGAAAGGCAAAAAACATCTACCTACCTACCTACCTACCTACCTACCAATACACGCAGAACAAGTACTGTATGTCCAACATATATAGAACTACTTAGCTAAAATGATTCTTTTCTGTTAAAAGGTAATATTATCTAAGTGTGTAATTTCAGCAGAATTAATAGTACCTTATTACATTTTATTTATATATTGTTACCAAAGTCAACAGGCCAAGATAATTGACCATGTAATGACAGACAAATATAAATTTCTTATGCAACCATTATTTGTTTAAATACATTTTATTGCTCTTTTAATAAGAGTACCTAAAACTATAACAACAATAAACCCAGAGCACTAAAATCAAAAGCAATAGAGTTTAAAATGTCATCATAAATAGCAGATCAAAATTAAAATGTGGTCCACTTTAACACTATGAAAGTTGGGACAGTCTTTCCTACTTGGAAAAGGAATTCCACCACTAGGGTGTGGTGGTAGAAAAGCCTCTGTCACATTTTCTGATCCTCTTTTGGAGGTTAAATATGCAATGGATTCTTCACAGGTGATAACTAGAGGTCTGTAGTTGAATACTAGAACCGTGCATTGGGCTGAGATATAAATTGGAAGCCAGGGCACCTAACATAAAATTGGTTTAATGTGCTCTGCAAAGTAGGCACCAAAAAATAAATCAGCCTGATGTATTTAGCATAGCTGAGGTTTCTGAAGAATTTTCAAAGCCCACTTACAGTAATCTATCATAAATTTATTGGATGCCCTTTATTCATATTATGAAAAGTGCAAGACATTCCTATGATATTTGAAAGGTCATCTGTTGTTTCTTTACAGGAGCTTTATTTTGTGAAACTTTAAGTAACACAACATGGAGCAGTGGGTTATATCATTCTATATCAGTCACTAAATGTGACCCTGGGGAAGGTAATGGCAACCCACCCCAGTATTCTTGCATGAAAACTAAATGGATCAGTACAACCAGAGATATGTCGGTATACCATCGGAAGATGAGACCCCCAGGTTGGAAGATGGTCAAAATGCTACTGGGGAGGAACAGAGGATGAGCTCAACTAGCCCCAGACGTGATGACGCAGCTAGCTCAAAGCCAAAAGGATGGCTACCAGCCGATGGTGCTGGTGGTGAACGGCGAATCCGAAGTTCTAAGGATCAACACACCATTGAAACCTGGAATGTAAGATCTAAGAGCCAGGGCAAATTGGATGTGGTTATTGGTGAGATGTCAAGGTTAAAGATAGACATTTTGGTGTCAGTGAACTGAAATGGACTGGAATGGGCCACTTCACATCAAATGACCACCAGATCTACTACTCTGGACAAGAGGACCACAGAAGAAATGGAGTAGCCTTCATAATTAATAGTAAAGTGGCTAAAGCAGTGCTTGGATACAACCCAAAAAATGACAGAACGATCTCAATTCGAATTCAGGGCAAGCCATCTAACATCACAGTGATCCAAATATATGCCCCAACCACAAATGCTGAAGAAGCTGAAGTTGAGCAGTTCTATGAGGATCTGCAGCACCTACTGGACAACATGCCTAAAAGAAATGTTATTTTCATCATGGGAGACTGGAATGCTAAGGTGGGCAGTCAAATGACACCTGGAATTACAGGTAAGCATGGCCTGGAAGAACAAAACGAAGCAGGACATAGGCTGATAGAATTTTGCCAAGTCAACTCACTCTGCATAACAAACACTCTCTTCCAACAACCTAAGAGATGGCTTTATACATGGACTTCACCAGATGGACAACACCGAAATCAGATTGACTACATCCTTTGCAGCCAAAGGTGGCGGACATCTATACAGTTGGTAAAAACAAGACCTGGAGCTGACTGTAGTTCAGATCACGAACTTCTCCTTGCACAATTTAGGATCAGACTAAAGAGATTAGGGAAGACCCACAGATCAGCTAGATATGAGCTCACTAATATTCCTATGGAATATGCAGTGGAGGTGAAGAATCGATTTAAGGGACTGGACTTAGAAGATAGGGTCCCGGAAGAACTCTGGACAGACGTTCGCAACATTGTTCAGGAGGTGGCAACAAAATACATCCCAAAGAAAGAGAAAACCAAGAAGGCAAAATGGCTGTCTGCTGAGACACTAGAAGTAGCCCAAGAAAGAAGGAAAGCAAAAGGCAACAGTGATAGGGGGAGATATGCCCAATTAAATGCAAAATTCCAGAGGTGAGCCAGAAGACATAAGGAATTATCTTTAAACAAGCAATGTGCGGAAGTGGAAGAAGACAATAGAATAGGAAGGACAAAAGACCTCTTCCAGAAAATTAGAAACATTGGAGGTAAATTCCAGGCAAAAATGGGTATGATCAAAAACAAAGATGGCAAGGACCTAACAGAAGAAGAAGAGATCAAGAAATGGGGGTAATAATATACAGAAGACCTGTATAGGAAGGATAACAATATTGGTGATAGCTTTGATGGTGTGGTCAGTGAGCTAGAGCCAGACATCCTGAAGAGTGAGGTTGAGTGGGCCTTAAGAAACATTGCTAATAACAAGGCAGCAGGAGATGACGGCAACCCAGCTGAACTGTTCAAAATCTTGCAAGATGATGCTGTCAAGGTAATGCATGCTATATGCCAGCAAATTTGGAAAACACAAGAATGGCCATCAGACTGGAAAAAATCAACTTATATCCCCATACCAAAAAAGAGAAACACTAAAGAATGTTCAAACTATCGAATAGTGGCACTCATTTCACATGCCAGTAAGGTAATGCTCAAGATCCTGCAAGGTAGACTTCAGCAATTCATGGAGCGAGAATTGCCAGATGTACAAGCTGGGTTTAGAAAAGGCAGAGGAACTAGGGACCAAATTGCCAATATCCAATGGATAATGGAAAAAGCCAGGGAGTTTCAGAAAAACATCTATTTCTGTTTTATTGACTATTCTGAAGCCTTTGACTGTGTGGACCATAACAAATTGTGGCAAGTTCTTAGTGGTATGGGGATACCAAGTCATCTTGTCTGCCTCCTGAAGAATCTGTATAACGACCAAGTAGCAACAGTAGGAACAGACCACGGAATAACGGACTGGTTTAAGATTTGGAAAGGAGTATGGCAGGGCTGTATCCTCTCACCCTACCTATTCAACTTGTATGCAGAACACATCATGCAACATGCTGGGCTTGAGGAATCCAAGGCTGGAGTTAAAATCGCTGGAAGAAACATTAACGATCTCAGATATGCAGATGATACCACTTTGATGGCTGAAAGTGAAGAGGAACTGAGGAGCCTTATGATGAAGGTGAAAGAAGAAAGTGCAAAAGCTGGCTTGCAGCTAAACCTCAAAAAGACCAAGATTATGGCAACCAGCCTGATTGAAAACTGGCAAATAGAGGGAGAAAATGTAGAAGCAGTGAAAGACTTTGTATTCCTAGGTGCAAAGATTACTGCAGATGCTGACTGCAGTCAGGAAAACAGAAGACGCTTAATCCTTGGGAGAAGAGCAATGACAAATCTCGATAAAATAGTTAAGAGCAGAGACATCACAGTGACAACAAAGGCCCGCATAGTTAAAGCAATGGTGTTCCCTGTAGTAAGATATGGCTGCGAGAGCTGGACCATAAGGAAGGCTGAGAGAAGGAAGATCGATGCTTATGAACTGTGGCATTGGAGGAAAATTCTGAGAGTGCCTTGGACTGCAAGAAGATCAAACCAGTCCATCCTCCAGGAAATAAAGCCAGACTGCTCACTTGAGGGAATGATACTAAAAGCAAAACTGAAATACTTTGGCCACATAATGAGAAGACAGGACACCCTGGAGAAGATGCTGATTCTAGGGAGAGTGGAGGGCAAGAGGAAGAGGGGCCGACCAAGGGCAAGGTGGATGGATGATATTCTAGAGGTGACGGACTTGTCCCTGGGGGAGCTGGGGGTGTTGACGACCGACAGGAAGCTCTGGTGTGGGCTGGTCCATGAAGTCACGAAGAGTCGGATGCGACTAAACAAATAAACAACAACAAATTAGTCACATTCTGTATCAGTCACATTAAACACTCTTGAATAGATGGTAGTGGTAGGGAAATAGATTCTACTACCACTTCTCATTCTGAATGTCTCCAAAAGCTTCTCATGATGGTCAGGAGATTAAACCAAAGTCTTGGAATGTAGGATGTGGATGACAAGGCGAGGAGGAATTTGGAAAAACTAAGTGAACATAAAACTCCTAGAAGTGCATATTCTCCTGCATATGTACAAGCTCATTTATGCACATGCGCAGTATAATTATAATTCTGATGTTCTTATCCAAACTGAATGGGAACAGTGCCATTTATAATAGTGCAGACTATGGATTCAAAGAACATTAATTTTTTAAAGGACTTGCATTCTTTATTACTCTTATGGCTTATACTGTATTCTGTCATACTCAATTCAAGAAGATCCTGAGTCCCATAAAACTCAATGAACTTTCCCATAGATCATATGTTACAATGGGCTCTAAATCATTATATGCAGCAATCTGTTAAAAGAAAATATACCTGCTTATCTTGCATTTTTTCTTACCATATTTTCTACTAAAGTGTATTGTTGAATTTTGCATTAGGGGCAGAGTTATGAAATCTAATCACTCTGGCAGAGCATCCAGTCATAATGTTTTGTTTCTTTTCATTGTTAGTTGAAGTTTTCAAACTATGTAGATACTATTCATATGAATGGATGACAGCCAATCCATCACTATTCCTTTTGCAGTTTGATTTAATTTGGTTATCGAAAATGTTTCTTCTACATCTTTGTGTTGTATTAAGCCACCATCACATGTGAATTAAGGATAACAGAGTTAAATAAATGCTATAATCTAAGGCTTTTCTTCAGCACCTTAATAAGAAACTAAATATCCAGAAATTCTTCTGATATGTTATCCAAAAGTAGAAAATAAAACATGGAAATGTTCAAACGTATTTAATAGTTTACTCAAATAGAGAAATATGTGATTGTTTAATGCCTTTCCTAGCTGACTTTCAAGACTTCAGTCTTCCAAAGGAAGTATGTAAAATAAAATCCACAATTTTATGTCAACATAAAACCATAGGTCAACATTAAGTATCTTTTAGAATGAAAAAATAAACCCAAGCCAAATCCAAACATTAATTTATCATAATCAGTAGGATTAACTGGAACAACAAGAGAAGACAAAAGACAGCTTGCAAGTATAAGCAGGAAAGAGAGGAGTAACTGTTGTGGCTTTTTCACTACAAAGAGCAAATATAACATAAGACATAATGAAGAAGGAATAAAAATGGCTTACAAGAATTCTACGTGTTTGTGGTTTGTGAAATTAGAAGGGTGTGTTTAATTATATGTTCTTTGAGATGGGCTGCATCTGCTATCAATTGTGTGGAAAGGAAGCAAAAATTCTGAGAAATTTCAGTCCAGTTTAGTGATGGAAACAGTTCCATTAGTTCATTTTGGTGGATATTTTAAATGGCCATAAATAAATAAATAAGAAATTAGGGATGGAGAGAGGAAGATCAAGCAGCTTAATTGTTTTCTTGTTCAATGATACATACATATGAAACATTAAAATGGGTAGACCACAGAATTTCATGAGGCTAAAAAAATACTTATTTTCCCAGCCTTGTTAAAGTTTTAGGTTTTTGTTTTTTATGTTACAAGTTTATGGTTTTAATTTTTATGGTTTTATACTTCTTGCTTTTTAAAATTTCCTTTATTTATTGTATCTTTGTAAGCCACTCAGAGCTGTTATTAGGCAATATATTCTTTTTTTCAGATAAGTAAATACCCTGGTCTTCAGCAAAGGATTGTTACCTTGTCGTGGTGCTGGAGCTTGAGCACCTCAGTGATGCCATGAGCTAAACCGTGAAGGGCCACCCAAGACGGGAAGGTCATGACAGAGAGGTCAGACTAAATGCGATCCCTGGGGAAGGTAATGGCAACCCACCTCAGTATTCTTGCCGTGAAAACTAAATGGATCAGTACAACCAGAGATATGTCGGTATACCATCGGAAGATGAGACCCCCAGGTCGGAAGATGGTCAAAATGCTACTGGGGAGGAACAGAGGATGAGCTCAACTAGCCCCAGACGTGATGACGCAGCTAGCTCAAAGCCGAAAGGACGGCTAGCGGCCGACGGTGCTGGTGGTGAACGGCGAATCCGATGTTCTAAGGATCAACACACCATCGGAACCTGGAATGTAAGATCTATGAGCCAGGGCAAATTGGATGTGGTTATTGGTGAGATGTCAAGATTAAAGATAGACATTCTGGGCGTCAGTGAACTGAAATGGACTGGAATGGGCCACTTCACATCAAATGACCACCAGATCTACTACTGCGGACAAGAGGACCACAGAAGAAATGGAGTAGCCTTCATAATTAATAGTAAAGTGGCTAAAGCAGTGCTTGGATACAACCCAAAAAACGACAGAATGATCTCAATTCGAATTCAGGGCAAGCCATCTAACATCACAGTGATCCAAATATACGCCCCAACCACAAATGCTGAAGAAGCTGAAGTAGAGCAGTTCTATGAGGATCTGCAGCACCTACTGGACAACACGCCTAAAAGAGATGTTATTTTCATCACAGGAGACTGGAATGCTAAGGTGGGAAGTCAAATGACACCTCGAATTACAGGTAAGTATGGCCTGGGAGAACAAAACGAAGCAGGACACAGGCTGATAGAATTTTGCCAAGACAATTCACTCTGCATAACAAACACTCTCTTCCAACAACCTAAGAGACGACTTTATACATGGACTTCACCAGATGGACAACACCGAAATCAGATTGATTACATCCTTTGCAGCCAAAGGTGGCGGACATCTGTACAGTCGGTAAAAACAAGGCCTGGAGCTGACTGTAGTTCAGATCATGAACTTCTTCTTGCACAATTTAGGATCAGACTAAAGAGATTAGGGAAGACCCACAGATCAGCTAGATATGAGCTCACTAATATTCCTAAGGAATATGCAGTGGAGGTGAAGAATAGGTTTAAGGGACTGGACTTAGTAGATAGGGTCCCGGAAGAACTCTGGACAGAAGTTGGCAGCATTGTTCAGGAGGCGGCAACAAAATACATCCGAAAGAAAGAGAAAACCAAGAAGGCAAAATGGCTGTCTGCTGAGACACTAGAAGTAGCCCAAGAAAGAAGGAAAGCAAAAGGCAACAGTGATAGGGGGAGATATGCCCAATTAAATGCAAAATTCCAGAGGTTAGCCAGAAGAGATAAGGAATTATTTTTAAACAAGCAATGTGCGGAAGTGGAAGAAGACAATAGAATAGGAAGGACAAGAGACCTCTTCCAGAAAATTAGAAACATTGGAGGTAAATTCCAGGCAAAAATGGGTATGATCAAAAACAAAGATGGCAAGGACCTAACAGAAGAAGAAGAGATCAAGAAAAGGTGGCAAGAATATACAGAAGACCTGTATAGGAAGGATAACAATATCGGGGATAGCTTTGACGGTGTGGTCAGTGAGCTAGAGCCAGACATCCTGAAGAGTGAGGTTGAGTGGGCCTTAAGAAGCATTGCTAATAACAAGGCAACAGGAGACGACGGCATCCCAGCTGAACTGTTCAAAATCTTGCAAGATGATGCTGTCAAGGTAATGCATGCTATATGCCAGCAAATTTGGAAAACACAAGAATGGCCATCAGACTGGAAAAAATCAACTTATATCCCCATACCAAAAAAGGGAAACACTAAAGAATGTTCAAACTATCGAACAGTGGCACTCATTTCACATGCCAGTAAGGTAATGCTCAAGATCCTGCAAGGTAGACTTCAGCAGTTCATGGAGCGAGAATTGCCAGATGTACAAGCTGGGTTTAGAAAAGGCAGAGGAACTAGAGACCAAATTGCCAATATCCGCTGGATAATGGAAAAAGCCAGGGAGTTTCAGAAAAACATCTATTTCTGTTTTATTGACTATTCTAAAGCCTTTGACTGTGTGGACCATAACAAATTGTGGCAAGTTCTTAGTGGTATGGGGATACCAAGTCATCTTGTCTGCCTCCTGAAGAATCTGTATAACGACCAAGTAGCAACAGTAAGAACAGACCACGGAACAACGGACTGGTTTAAGATTGGGAAAGGAGTACGGCAGGGCTGTATACTCTCACCCTACCTATTCAACTTGTATGCAGAACACATCATGCGACAAGCTGGGCTTGAGGAATACAAGGCTGGAGTTAAAATCGCTGGAAGAAATATTAACAATCTCAGATATGCAGATGATACCACTTTGATGGCTGAAAGTGAAGAGGAACTGAGGAGCCTTATGATGAAGGTGAAAGAAGAAAGTGCAAAAGCTGGTTTGCAGCTAAACCTCAAAAAAACCAAGATTATGGCAACCAGCTTGATTGATAACTGGCAAATAGAGGGAGAAAATGTAGAAGCAGTGAAAGACTTTGTATTCCTAGGTGCAAAGATTACTGCAGATGCTGACTGCAGTCAGGAAATCAGAAGACGCTTAATCCTTGGAAGAAGAGCAATGACAAATCTCGATAAAATAGTTAAGAGCAGAGACATCACACTGACAACAAAGGCCCGCATAGTTAAAGCAATGGTGTTCCCTGTAGTAACATATGGCTGCGAGAGCTGGACCATAAGGAAGGCTGAGCGAAGGAAGATCGATGCTTTTGAACTGTGGTGTTGGAGGAAAATTCTGAGAGTGCCTTGGACTGCAAGAAGATCCAACCAGTCCATCCTCCAGGAAATAAAGCCAGACTGCTCACTTGAGGGAATGATATTAAAGGCAAAACTGAAATACTTTGGCCACATAATGAGAAGACAGGACACCCTGGAGAAGATGCTGATGCTAGGGAGAGTGGAAGGCAAAAGGAAGAGGGGCCGACCAAGGGCAAGATGGATGGATGATATTCTAGAGGTGACGGACTCGTCCCTGGGGGAGCTGGGGGTGTTGACGACCGACAGGAAGCTCTGGTGTGGGCTGGTCCATGAAGTCACGAAGAGTCGGAAGCGACTAAACGAATAAACAACAACAAAAAAATACCCTGGTACTGGCTTTTTGAAGCATATTTGGCAGCCATTATTATAAGAGAAATCTCCTTTTGTTGTATATAATTTAATAAAATCCCTTCATATTAGGAGTGATATGCATTTCCCAGGTATTTCTACTGCAGGTCAATGCAACATTTACTTGTATTTGTAATTAGGCCAAGTTTTACTAGGGAGAGAATCAAAACCTCAGAAAACTCTTTCCAGTGAATTGAGATATTGATTTTGAGATATTGAGGTTCAATACACTCTATATTTGTGCAATGCTGACATATGCCTTCCATATTCAATTATGGTTGCTTCTGCCTTCCTACCTGTCAAGAAGTAAACCTTGATTGGTGAGTAAACACATAATCTACATGTCTGACTCCTGGTGAAAAATATATGGAAGCATTCTGCATGTACTTAATCACAATTGTTTTTTACCTCTTTATGGATGACTGACCATACAGTCAACCGGGCATGCAACAGGATATTGCACAATTGTTACTGAATTTCTGAATTCACAAATTGTCAGCCCTTCCAGGTAAACCAGACAGGAAACACGACTAGATGGACTAATTCTACTTTATTGTAAGGCTACATTAACAGAATCTTGCAAGTCTGAAAGTACAGATCTCCCACCCTCCCTATTTATCGCATGAGTGGTCAAGGTGGGTCTTTCCTAAGGTTCTTCTTTAGACCATCACCCTCTCTTGGACTTTCTTTCCTTTTAACTGATTGTTCCCTGGACAGCATCCCTTCCCTCTGTTTTTCAAGGTCACCCTCACATTCCATCACACATGTGGAAGTCAGCAGAAAAAAACCTGCTAAATTTGATAATGGGATAATGACAGACTACTGAAAGAAGAATATTCAACATATGAGCAATCCCAATTACTGCCTGTGTCTGTATTTGCATCCACAAATAAAACGAAGTAATTAGTTTCCATGATTTGGAACAGTGTGTGTGTGTATGTGTGTGTGTGTATTCTACTTAAAATTGCATTTGCCTGGTTTTGTAGTCAAATCACATGGTTGCAATCCACAATTCCATATTTTTTTTTCCACAAGTCCCTTTAGCAAAACAGATATTCTCCCATCATATTTCTGTGCATCTGATCCTTAAACACATAAATATGCATTTGTCTCTGTTAAATTTCATTCTATTATTCTCATACTATTTCTCTAATGTATTGAGATAGTTTTGAACTTTATTTCTGTCTTCTAGAGAATTAATTATCTCCCCTAATTCTGCATCACCTGCAAATTTGATATGAATTCCCTCTATCTCTCCTCCTTAAAGTTATCAATGAAAATGTTGAGCCAAGCACCAACACTTTTGGCATCAGATTCAATCTTCCATTTAGTTTTATAAGTAACCAGTGATAACCTTTTCTGAGTATAATTTTCAAGCTGGCTGTGTATCCATTTGACATGCTATTCAGCCTATACTTAACTAGCTAGCTAATCAGAATGGCATGAGGTACTTTGGTGAAGTCAAATATATTATATCTATAGCATTCCATAATCTGCTAAGATGGTTACTCAATCAAACATGAGCTAAAGCTAAACTCAGCAGGTGTTCAGACACATCCCTTGCAAGCTGCAACAACTTAGGAATAACTTTGTCAGTTATCCCAGCTTTGCATATCAGGCTTGTCTGTCACTCTCTACTCACCATCACCTCTTCCTCCTGTGAAACTCTACTGCCAAAAATCGTATTTGTTCTCTCTCTGTTCCAGTTGCAGATGTGAAGGCTTTCCTTCTTTATGGTTTGGTCCAGAATTGCCTGCAGGAGACAGCTCTGGGAAGCAGGGTTTATCACTGGTGTTCAGCTGACTTTTTTGATCGCCTGAATATGGTTTGCTTGAAAAAAATAAAATGTGTTCAGGAACACAGGAAGCTTCCTGTTAGAACTGAGGGGCAGGTAAGCATGACACTTTCAACATGACAAACACCACTGTTGATAAAAGATGAAAGTAACTGTTTGTCTAGAACCAAACACCAGATAAACTTCAAGCCTCTGTTTAAAAACACACCTTAAACAGAATATCCTAACAGCAGCCCCACAAAGATTCTATACTCACAACAACTCAGAGAAGTAGAAAGCCCTGCCTACAACAAATCTGAACCTTTCTCTGAAAACTTTCCCTGCCAGATCCAAACATTCCTAAAGGTGTGAATATTTTTTTCCATGCAAAGCATAAGTATTTTGTTATTTCCCTTCCATAAAACCTATTATAATGAATTAAAATATTGTAATAAACTGCTAAATCATAAGCAAGTTGAGTTTCTTCTTTTATGCTATGGTCTGAAATTCTGAGATGGGAAACTGCATTAGGAAGCCTACACTGCTACATCATCCTATACCAAAGAGAAGACAAGGCTATTATTTTATCTCTTAATGAAAGTTTCAGCATTCGCAAACAATAAATCAGATATTGATAGCAGAGATCTGCAATTAAGATAAGGCTATCATACTTGTATAAGTCTGCCTCCTAAAAAATTCCTGGGTTGCTGTAAAGCTTCAAATCTGCATAATATATGTACTATGCACACCAACCATAATTGGATATATTGCTTCCAAACAGTTTGCTAAAACCCTTGTACGCTTCTTGTAACCTTTGATTGATTGTCTCTATTTAACTTATGCCTTTGGGTATATCTTCCAAGAACAATGCTGAAATTCAGTAATATTAAATGTTTTGTATTTGTATTAAACTCCAGTCACAACCTGGTGTCTCTAGAAATGAAGTCTTGTTTTAGAAGAAGTGATATAATTCTTACTGCCTTTTTTTTTTAAAGGAGGATAGACATTAATCAGATTAATAGTTATTGGCTAAGAAAATGGATTAAAAAAAGAATCTCATTATTACCAGAGATGGCAGACAACTCACAGCAGAATAAGTCAACATATTGCTATTCCAAAAGTAAAACTTTAATAATGGAAGCAATTTGGAAAACATTACAAAATGTTATTTGAATGAAAGAAGGGACAGAGAGGGATGGAGAAGGACATCTCCTTGGTGTTTACAAGGAGAAAGCCTTCATGAATAATTATACTTCTTTTAGAAAGCTCTGAAAAAAGTACTTTAAAAAATGTAAGGAATGTGCACTTTCCTTTGACACACACATACACACATGCACACAGAGAGAGATTTCATTTTTTTTTTAAAAGCAACTAGACGGATTAGTAATGGATAGTCTCAGGGTCAAAGGCCATGTCTGGGGTTTGAATGTTCAAGTGCGACATATCTGAAGGACTTCAGGATGCTAAAGCTAATACAGGACCAGAAGCATACCATTAAATACTAATTGATGGTATATGAAGAATGAGTGAATAATGAAAAGAACATATATTGTTTTAAACTTATTTAGCTGTAAGCACTCTTGCTTCTGGCTTCCTTTCTACAACTGGATTTCAAAAGAATATTGTGGGTCATTGTGATAATTTTTAGACATTTTGAATGAAACAATTGCAATACCTATGCAATATACAAGAGAGAAGTGTAGGTATATGTCTATGAGTCTGTGAGAGGGGTGTGGAAAGGCAGGAGGGAGAACTTGAAAAATTGAAATACAGAAATAGAAATTCACTTGTCTTCTTCAATAAGTCCAGGGTATATTCATACGTTCCTTTTTAAAAAATAGCTGGAATGTCTCTTTCTTTGGGACAGTAATCAAATATCCAGATTTGATAGCTGATCTACAGGAATATTTCTAGGTCAGAGAATGAAACTGCTTAATATTATGGAAATATTGCTGACTTGAATATTTTTAAATATGGAAAAAAATTCTGATTTTTTAAATGTAACATTTTTTTAAAAAATCAAAATTTGAAAATATGTGCATGTTTGTTGTTGCTTTTCAAACATTCTGGTTATGGTAGCAATGGTCTTTATTTATACATGTGAGTATAACTAACCACAGGGTTCCTTCTACTCTGAATTTGGATATGTCCCTGTAGTTTTATTGGTAAAAATCTGGAAGTGGTTTACCATTGTCTTCTTGCAGAAAGTTTTTTCAACTTCCCAGTCTAGCCTATAGATCTTATATTTCCTGATGAGCTCCAATCTAAGTGCAGACCAGATCTGACTATAGCTTTAGCTTTCTGAGATCAGCCAAAGTCATATAGGTTCTGCCACTTACTGGGGCTGTATAGCTACAACTATATTAATTTGTATAATTGTATCTATGTGGTCATGTGTGCCAGTCTTCTCCCAACCATGTCCATATCTCTTAGCTTTACATATATTAATCCCTTATTCTGGAAACGCTACTCAGCAAAAGTCTTACAGATATGATTCACCTAGACTAGTTTCTGCATTGCAGTTTGCACGAACCTATATATTCAAAGAACTGCCTACTGCAATAACACAGATATTAAAAATATGTTTCCCTCACATTCAGATATTTGATTGGATGAGGAGGAGGAGGAGGAAGAGGAGGAGATGATCTTCATCATTTGGAGACAGCTGACCTGAAAAAAATGGTCATACAGCAAAGACATGTTAAAAAAAATAAGTTCAAAATATTCAAATGCAGCACTAGGACACATGATTGTCAAACAAATAAAAAGATTAACACGCTTTGCTTTTAAAAACACACCATTAACTATTACTACTGATAGACAAAACTGGCAAATTTACATTTAATGTCTCCCCCCCCCCCTTATTTCAAGTGCATTTCTCCTAATGTGCGGACAACTCCTCCTCTTCCTCCTCCTCCTCCTCTTTTTCCTGTGTGCATCAGTGCTAATATGTTCAGGTTTAACACCAATCTCCTTAGTGGAAAGTGGTTTTATAAAAATTGTAAAAGTATATATAATAGTGTAGAAGTTCACTTTTATACATGTGTAATGGAATGGCTAGATCCCTGTAGACACTTTTATTCTCAAAAATTTAAGAGATTCTACAATACCAGCACTGAGAAATCAAAACAGGAGGTAGTCAAGAAATCCATAAAATAATGCAGACGAGTACTGCATGCACAGTTACATTATCCATTTTCCAGTACACGAAGAATATTTACCAGCTGACTGAAAAATAAAGAAAAGAAGGACAATCCTTGCTTCTTGAATCTTTATATGTATGTATGTATGTATGTATGTATGTTTTTCTGATTGATTTTTGAGGTCAGTGCATTGTGACAGACAGTATGGTCAAGGTTTACAAACCTTGCCAGCATAAACACAGAGGATACTGTATTTCTTATCCACACCTAAAGGAGTGCTAAACTATCATGGCTAAACAAGGCTTTGTTTTATTACCATTACTCAGTATATCTTAACTGTTTTGTTTTCCTCCCAAGTACCGTACAGATCCAAGATGCAAATAGCTGCACTGAAAAAACAATACACTAAACCACTAGATGGCAGCAAAGAGATACAGAATGCACAAAGCCTTTGCTGCCCTCTATGGCCATCTGGAGTTTCACATCCTATATATGGGATGCTTAAGCATAGACTTAATAGATTCTTTCTGACATAAGGTGAGCACCGCTGAATACTCTCTTGATTTCAGAATACTTTAGGATTTCTAATTATCACAAGATATTCATAATAGCACCCTAATGAAATTGATTTTAAGCCACAAATAAGTTTCCCTTTCTCAGTAAAAGCATATACTGACCAGGTTTTTTTTTTTTTTAAGAAAAGAAGCTATTTCTATTCTACTTTTTTGGAAAAAAAAATGGTCTATCCTTCTGGAAATCTGAAATAACTGAGCAGTTAAAATTCATGATCTACATTTTGTGTCATTATTATTACATTAGTATGAAATTATAGTCCTAGTTAGTCATAATTATACTCATAATTATTCAATTTATCACCATATATCCTCTGGAAATTTTATTGGAGGAGTTATTAACATTAATAAATTGTTTTTCTTCATATCCATATTATTAATTCTCCTCATGTGCAATAGGAATTATCAGCCATAAAATTAATACTAAGTCTTTACTTTGTATAGCTGACATAATGAAGTATAGTCTGATAACCTTTTACAATTTTCTTGGTTTACTATTAATCCTTGTTTCCCATTAAACAGAGAAATATTCATCTAAATTAAGTTAGTCATATTTTTTGTGTGTTGATAGAAATTCCCTGCTCTGAATTTCTACACACCATCTGTATGGATGATCAAAAGCAATAAACATCTTTTGTATTTCATCAGTAGGAGGCTGATCTGAATTTAAGACAATTCCCTCCTAGCCATGAAAGAAGAATAAGGCAGATATAAAAAAAAATTACCCTCCATTAGCACATACTCAATGGACCTAAGATGACTCTCCTAATTAAAATTAGGCAGAGAGAATTGGTCTTCCTTTCAGAACAGACTGACCCATTCATTTCTTCAAATTGTTCAGTCTCTTATCCTCAGATTCCAGAGAATAAGGCTATCAATGGTCATGATGTCTCTCTTTTATTTCCAATCTTAAAAGCAATAACTAGCTTAATATACTGTAAGTGGATGGGGGTTACCTATTCCCTACTTTATATGGGATTCTCCTAGGCATCTTCTTGGCTGTGGAAAGCCAAGGGACTAGAGGACCTTTCTGGACTAGATGGATTTCCACCTAATCCAGAACATTCATTCTCACAGTTTTACATAAATTATGTTCTATAAAAAATATTTAAATGTGTTTTAATCTAGTTCTTCCAGATCCAAATAATTACTTATCTCTGGTAACATTTCTAAATTGATTATGTAGAACTGTTACTTTCCTTTGTTGTTACATTAGTTTGTAAAATTAGTGTTTCCTCTCGCTTAGTATCCCTTAAACTGGAAGTCACAATCGGCAGCATTATTCTCACCCCTATGGGTGGTATGTGTCTACCTCAACCTTGGGTCCTTTACCAGAGGCCTGGAAGTTTGAAGGTTCTGTTCAGTATGTTAACTATTCCTAGCATTGCACTCTTCTGGATAGAGAGCTCTGATGTTGTTCCTGGGATCTGTTGGAGCCACTCTCTCAGCTTAGAAGTCACAGCCCCGAGTGCTCTCACCACCAACTGGGGCCACTTTGGCCTTTACTTTCCACATCCTCTCTAGTTCCCTTTCAGGCCCTGGTACTTCTGCAGCTTGTCATATCTCTTCTTCCTGATGTTGCTGTCATTTGGCACTGCTACATCTATCATCACTGCCATCTTCTGGTCCTTGTCTATTACCACGATGTCTGGTTGGTTGGCCAGTACCTGCCTGTCCATCTGGATCTGGAAGTCCCACAGGATCTTAGCTCTGTCATTCTCCATGACCTTCTGTGGAATCTCCCATCTGGAGTTGGGAGGATCTAGCCCATACACTGTGCAGATGTTCCTATACACAATGCCAGCTAAGTGGTTGTGCTGTACAGTGTATACTGTTCCTGCCTGTATCTGCCTGTAACACATATTATGTGTTGGTCTGTCTCAGAGGCCTCTCTGCACAGTCTGCACCTTGGGTCCTGTGTAGTGTGGTATACTGCTGTTAACTATTCTTCAAATGAGACTTTTGAAATGCTGTGTCTGGTAAGATGGATAATCTCCTTTTTCTGCTTACTCCAGCATCTGTTGATTTCATTTGTGATGAAAGGTGGCTTTTCTCTCCACACCAAAAGTCATTTCTGAGTTCTACAGTAGAACAACTGACCATTGTTTTCAGGTGATGTGGATGCAGAGATACCAGATGAAATCCAATTTTGTGCTTCAGGAATTTAGCATATACTTTGTTTCTTAACACACTTCACCTCCCCATCATGGTCTAGCCTATACTCTCAAAATTTGATCTGGAAGTTCTTCAATTCAAGGATCAAATGTTAAGGTGTGTGGTAGAAGTGGCAGGGAGGACTTTTTTTGCCTTTGAGTCAGTGTTGACTCCTGGTGACTGCCTGGTGACTAGTCCCTGCAATTTTCAGTTTTCTTGGCAAGGTTTTTTCAGAAGTCGTTTGCCATTGCCTCCTTCCTAGGGCTGAGAGAGAGAGTGACTGGTCCAAGGTCACCCAGATAGCTTAGTGCCTATGGTGGGACTAGAACTCAGTCTCCCAGTTTCTATCCTGGTGCTTCAACCACTACACCAGACTGGCTCTCACAGGGAAGATAGGAGATGAATATCCCACTACAATAGTACAAGTCTGCTCAGGCCATGCTGATTTCCAATTCAAAAGTTAATGTCTTTGCAGGTCTGTTATGTTCTACAAATTAAGGGGGCCTTCAAACAATTACAGTTGTGTTTGCTACCAAATAGTAAGTTAGTCTGTCCAGTAGCCACTACGTTTACTAAGCAATCAATCAAAGTTTATTGGTTAGCTCTTAGGCCTTATCAAAATTCAAAATTTAAGCACTGAATATTAATAAAACTCTGTGTAAAATTAATATAAAAAGACTAAGTAAGGAGTAGATAAAAATACAGTGGATAAATATACATATAGGTGCAAATATAAATCATATTTCCATGTCACCCTTGCAATTTACCCCAATCAAACCCACGTACGCAGATATCAAGCATATTGATTTACTTAAGTGCAGAGCTGTGTTATATGTTAACACAGTTTACTAAGGAGTTATTCTACAACAGATATTTGTGCTGGGGAGGGGAGAAGGAGTGAGACAAAGTGGAATTGTTAAGCATGGACATGCTTGTCCAAACTGCTGGCTGAACTACTGTCCAAGTATTGTTTGGAAGAGGAGGTCAAAAATTAGGGATAGTGGTCACAACCGCATAGCTGAAGACCTGCCCCTTTGTATATGTGATGACCTTCCATGCATGTACGAAAAGGTGGGGCCTCAAGCAGCAGTCTTGACTAGCAACTTAACTTTGTTTACTCCCCCCTTAGATACCCCATTTCATGGCAGCTGCACATGTTTGATCAGTGGAACCAAACTTGCCAATACAATATGTGCAGTTTGTATTATCATGAACAGACTGAAATGCATTATTTGGCCTTTCTTTTGTGACGATCCATTTTATAGATAAGGAGTGATGTAAACATATAAACAAATGAATTGCCAAGTATTCACTTCTCTCAGGTTTAATATTCGGGTTATACAAGCAACTATCAATCAGACTGTAATATAGACATTTTTAAAGCATCCTTTAAGGATCTTTATAATGGAAAATAATGTAACACATCAACACAAATAAAATGTTTCCGCTCATTCAAATAAATGATCCACATTTAAATAAATCCGTATTTCTGTTTGTTTGGGGATGGTGGTATTTAAATAAATGAAACCTTACAAGAAGCACAAATTAAAATTAAGAACAGTGCATTTTAAACAGTTAAACAGCTAAAAATTCAGAATATAAAACACATAAGTGTATGACCCATCACTTTTTGAGTACGATCAAAGAGTACCTTCCTGCTGGTTGAAAGATGATCATCCTCTGTAGCCATTTCTTTTAAGAAAGGGATATCTATCTATCTATCATCTATCTATTTATTTATCTATCTATCTATCTCTATCTCTATCTCTCTGGACCACTGCAGCTTTAAAATATAAGTTATAGGCATTTGGTAAGCTATACATTTTTCTCCTGAAGTAGTAAACTATGAAAACTAAGTGGACCATCATGCAAAATCAAGAATTAGTTGTCACTGTTCTCAGGCATTGTACCCAGGACTGTATTTCATCAAATAGATATCCATGCTGATCCACATTAAGATCATTAATTTAATTCATTTTGCAGCTTTGCTAGCTTTGCTCTGCCACTGTTTTTGAATGAGACACTTGTCCTTTGTGACCCATTTTGCTACTGCCACTGATCTTCAAATGCAGATGGTAGTTTCCAGTAATTACAATTGAAATATTGTTTTAAGAAACAGAAAGCCACTGACTGATCATTTCATGGAAGAAAAAACAACAACAACAATTACTATATGACAGAACCACATCTAATTTGATGGGGAAGTGGAGAACTGACTTTGTTTTATCACAGATGTGTGGCAACATGAAAACACTCCAGAATTTCCTGGGAAATCAGGTGTGTCCTGTGGTGGTCTAAAAAGTTAAGATGGCAGGAAGGACCATCCTGTGAAAGCCCCAGATTTTTTGTGTGTGTTGGATGCCTACCTGGCCTAATTGTAAATAACTAATGAAAGGCCAGAATCATTAAGTATGATAGATAAACTTAAAAGAACACCTAAAGTGATGCATTCATACAAATGGTTTATGTCAAAATACTTAGTTTACTTAAGTATTCATTTTCATTGCTTGAACGGAAATAAATTTCTTACTTTTTATTATTTTGGTGAAGCACAACCTTTATTTTAAGGTAAGAATTTAAGGTGTTTTTGGTTTTGGTTTTGAAGAAATGTATGATGTACAACATCACTCTTCAGCAAAGGATCGTTACCTTGTCGTGGTGCTGGAGCTTGAGTACCTCAATGATGCCATGAGCTAAACCGTGAAGGGCCACCCAAGACGGGAAGGTCATGACAGAGAGGTCAGACTAAATGCGATCCCTGGGGAAGGTAATGGCAACCCACCTCAGTATTCTTGCCGTGAAAACTAAATGGATCAGTACAACCAGAGATATGTCGGTATACCATCGGAAGATGAGACCCCCAGGTCGGAAGATGGTCAAAATGCTACTGGGGAGGAACAGAGGATGAGCTCAACTAGCCCCAGACGTGATGACGCAGCTAGCTCAAAGCCGAAAGGACGGCTAGCGGCCGACGGTGCTGGTGGTGAACGGCGAATCCGATGTTCTAAGGATCAACACACCATCGGAACCTGGAATGTAAGATCTATGAGCCAGGGCAAATTGGATGTGGTTATTGGTGAGATGTCCAGATTAAAGATAGACATTTTGGGCGTCAGTGAACTGAAATGGACTGGAATGGGCCACTTCACATCAAATGACCACCAGATCTACTACTGCGGACAAGAGGACCACAGAAGAAATGGAGTAGCCTTCATAATTAATAGTAAAGTGGCTAAAGCAGTGCTTGGATACAACCCAAAAAATGACAGAATGATCTCAATTCGAATTCAGGGCAAGCCATCTAACATCACAGTGATCCAAATATACGCCCCAACCACAAATGCTGAAGAAGCTGAAGTAGAGCAGTTCTATGAGGATCTGCAGCACCTACTGGACAACACGCCTAAAAGAGACGTTATTTTCATCACAGGAGACTGGAATGCTAAGGTGGGCAGTCAAATGACACCTCGAATTACAGGTAAGTATGGCCTGGGAGAACAAAACGAAGCAGGACACAGGCTGATAGAATTTTGCCAAGACAATTCACTCTGCATAACAAACACTCTCTTCCAACAACCTAAGAGACGGCTTTATACATGGACTTCACCAGATGGACAACACCGAAATCAGATTGATTACATCCTTTGCAGCCAAAGGTGGCGGACATCTGTACAGTCGGTAAAAACAAGGCCTGGAGCTGACTGTAGTTCCGATCACGAACTTCTTCTTGCACAATTTAGGATCAGACTAAAGAGATTAGGGGAGACCCACAGATCAGCTAGATATGAGCTCACTAATATTTCTAAGGAATATGCAGTGGAGGTGAAGAATAGATTTAAGGGACTGGACTTAGTAGATAGGGTCCCGAAAGAACTCTGGACAGAAGTTGGCAGCATTGTTCAGGAGGCGGCAACAAAATACATCCCAAAGAAAGAGAAAACCAAGAAGGCGAAATGGCTGTCTGCTGAGACACTAGAAGTAGCCCAAGAAAGAAGGAAAGCAAAAGGCAACAGTGATAGGGGGAGATATGCCCAATTAAATGCAACATTCCAGAGGTTAGCCAGAAGAGATAAGGAATTATTTTTAAACAAGCAATTCACGGAAGTGGAAGAAGACAATAGAATAGGAAGGACAAGAGACCTCTTCCAGAAAATTAGAAACATTGGAGGTAAATTCCAGGCCAAAATGGGTATGATCAAAAACAAAGATGGCAAGGACCTAACAGAAGAAGAAGAGATCAAGAAAAGGTGGCAAGAATATACAGAAAACCTGTATAGGAAGGATAACAATATCGGGGATAGCTTTGACGGTGTGGTCGGTGAGCTAGAGCCAGACATCCTGAAGAGTGAGGTTGAGTGGGCCTTAAGAAGCATTGCTAATAACAAGGCAACAGGAGATGACGGCATCCCAGCTGAACTGTTCAAAATCTTGCAAGATGATGCTGTCAAGGTAATGCATGCTATATGCCAGCAAATTTGGAAAACACAAGAATGGCCATCAGACTGGAAAAAATCAACTTATATCCCCATACCAAAAAAGGGAAACACTAAAGAATGTTCAAACTATCGAACAGTGGCACTCATTTCACATGCCAGTAAGGTAATGCTCAAGATCCTGCAAGGTAGACTTCAGCAGTTCATGGAGCGAGAATTGCCAGATGTACAAGCTGGGTTTAGAAAAGGCAGAGGAACTAGAGACCAAATTGCCAATATCCGCTGGATAATGGAAAAAGCCAGGGAGTTTCAGAAAAACATCTATTTCTGTTTTATTGACTATTCTAAAGCCTTTGACTGTGTGGACCAGAACAAATTGTGGCAAGTTCTTAGCGGTATGGGGATACCAAGTCATCTTGTATGCCTCCTGAAGAATCTGTATAACGACCAAGTAGCAACAGTAAGAACAGACCACGGAACAACGGACTGGTTTAAGATTGGGAAAGGAGTACGGCAGGGCTGTATACTCTCACCCTACCTATTCAACTTGTATGCAGAACACATCATGCAACAAGCTGGCCTTGAGGAATCCAAGGCTGGAGTTAAAATCTCTGGAAGAAACATTAACAATCTCAGATATGCAGATGATACCACTTTGATGGGTGAAAGTGAAGAGGAACTGAGGAGCCTTATGATGAAGGTGAAAGAAGAAAGTGCAAAAGCTGGCTTGCAGCTAAACCTCAAAAAAACCAAGATTATGGCAACCAGCTTGATTGATAACTGGCAAATAGAGGGAGAAAATGTAGAAGCAGTGAAAGACTTTGTATTCCTAGGTGCAAAGATTACTGCAGATGCTGACTGCAGTCAGGAAATCAGAAGACGCTTAATCCTTGGAAGAAGAGCAATGACAAATCTCGATAAAATAGTTAAGAGCAGAGACATCACACTGACAACAAAGGCCCGCATAGTTAAAGCAATGGTGTTCCCTGTAGTAACATATGGCTGCGAGAGCTGGACCATAAGGAAGGCTGAGCGAAGGAAGATAGAAGCTTTTGAACTGTGGTGTTGGAGGAAACTTCTGAGAGTGCCTTGGACTGCCAGAAGATCCAACCAGTCCATCCTCCAGGAAATAAAGCCAGACTGCTCACTTGCGGGAATGATATTAAAGGCAAAACTGAAATACTTTGGCCACATAATCAGAAGACAGGACACCCTGGAGAAGATGCTGATGCTAGGGAGAGTGGAAGGCAAAAGGAAGAGGGGCCGACCAAGGGCAAGCTGGATGGATGATATTCTAGAGGTGACGAACTCGTCCCTGGGGGAGCTGGGGGTGTTGACGACCGACAGGAAGCTCTGGCGTGGGCTGGTCCATGAAGTCACGAAGAGTCGGAAGCGACTAAACGAATAAACAACAACACAACATCACTATGAATGCCAAATGATTCTCTGTTCATTATCACAAAGGGTGCTAAATGGCATTTACTGTAGCAAAAATATTCATAATAAAATTCAATTTAGACTGAATTAGTGTGATTTGATTCTGACAGGTTAATCCTGTAATCCATTTCCCAGATAGTAAGTTCCAATAAACATATTGAAACATCCATTTCAATTGAAATGCATGTGATTGCATTGGAAATAAACAAACATGTGGGGAGAAATATCTGCTTTTAATCCAGGTGATATTGAATGACTAGAAGAACAAGTCATTCAATATTATATTTTATATTTTTCTATATTCTACATTTTATTGTTTGATATTACTTTGTAAGATGCAAGCATTCCTTGGATAGTCCTTAGCTATGAATGCATTTTTTTCTAAATTTATATAATGAATATAATGTCACAACCAGCACAACAAGAATAATGTGTATTATTGATTTAATTGGAATCTTCACCTCTTGTTTATAAAGCTTTGTGGTTAAAATTAAAATTCTAATTGTACAAAGTTCCTTAAATCAAATGAACTTTACAACAAGGTGTCTTTGAAATACATGGAAGTATATTCATTATCCTGGAATCTATAGAAACAATTCACAGTGGCTGTCACAAGAAAGAGATGAAGCTTCTTCTCATGCAATTTGATTTCTAGCTGGCCACAGCAAACTGAGCCTGGCTTGTTTAAAAAAAAAGTAATTCTGTAGTTTGAATTACTTCATTTAAGACCAAAACATAACGCTGAGTACGTTATTGGGAATAGAAGGTATTGCCCCCTGCACTTTCTAAATGCTGCTGAATTCCACACTCCAATTTTTGATTCATCCAAGTGCTCCAGATATTTAAGAACATGTTGCTTTTGGGAAAACCCCAAAGAAATTCTGTCATTATTTGAAATAGAAGTGTGAAGGTGATTCTTAGTCTGTGTATTTGCTTAGTATGATATCTACCACAGTTAGTAATTTATGTGTGAATTGCAAACCATTCTATCAAAATCATCATCATCATCATCATCATCATCATCATCATCATCATCATCATCATCCTCATCTACCAGTCCTAGCACAGTCACCATCAGAACCAGCAGTGCCTTTCTAAATTTCCACAATTTAAACTTAAAGGTCAGAATGTAAGAATGAATTCCATTATCCTTTCCAATCTGAATACTTTTTATTTCCCTTTGATTCTTTAAAGTATCTCATGCCTGATATCTATGGTTAAAGCATGTTTCTTAGATACTATTACTGTTTCAGGCCATGCTCATGTCAGACTTTTGGCTTAATTATTTAAATGCATTTTTTAAACATCCCTGAATATATCTTTATTGAACTATATATTTTATGAAGCAGATGGAAAGGAAGATTTTAGATTTTTTTTTTTTTGTATTAATAGGAGCTTAATTATATCACTGTCTATAATATGATACATTGTAGAAACATTTTTTCAAGGTCATATTATTACATATTATTTCATATGCTACTTAAACAGCTGCTTAAACAGTTCAAATTACAGGCTTAGAGAAAATAATTAAAAAATTGCAGCCCCTTATGCATCCCATCTGTCACCTGAATGATACAGATCTCTGGTTTCTGCTAAATATGAATTGGATAAGCTCTGTGCTTCCAAAACAATTTTTATCACATAGTATCAGGCATAATATTGGAAGAGGAAAGAGAAGCCTAGCAAGTGACTGGCTTTTAGACTGCAACAAATTAGGTTAAGCAAAATTGCATTTTCTATGTGTGTGTGTCTGTGTGTCTGTGTATAAAAGGAATATACAAACTAATACAAACTAATTTAAAGTAAGGAAAACTGCCCAGAGACCCTCTTTTGGGGGAGATGGGTGGTGATGAAATTTGATAAATAATTACAATAAAGAAAAGAAAAGAAAAGCTAAAAGTACAAGAGAGGAAAAAAAGTAAAAGCAAAATAGAAAAGAAAGAAAAAAGGAGCTTCCAATCTTTACAGTAGTTATAAGTACAATTATAAATTTACCTCTTACTTTAGGGTTACAACTTAACTCTCTTCTTTCTATAAACTATCATATCTAATCATCAAAAGCATAAATCATAAGCTCATTTTTTCTGTTTTACACAAAAAGTCCATAAGGGGTTTCCAGTCAGCAATAAACATAAATATTATCTTTTTTTCTGACCAAATAAGTTGATTTAGCCATCTCAGCAAGTTCTATCATCTTCACGAACCATTCCTCCATTGTGGGTAGTGCCATTTTTTTCCATCTTTGGGCATACAATAATCTTGCTGCAATTATCATGTACAAAACCGAAGTTTCATGACTTTTTTTCCAACTCTTTGTCCATCCATCCCAAAAGGAAAACCTCTGGCCTCAGTTGTACATTAATCTTTAAAATCCTCTGAATCATTGTGTGTATCTGAATCCAGAATTTTCTGGCTTTTTTACACTTCCACCAAACTTGTTAAAATGTCCCTTCTTGTTGTTCACATTTCCAACATAAATTTGAAGTGCCTTTATACAGTACATTCTAGACAATTTCTCTGGTGACATATACCAATGGTACATTATTTTATAAAATTTATCTTTAAGATTATAACAATCCTCTTAACCACATATTGTCCCATTGTTCCATTTGTATAATATAACCAAAACATTTAGCCTACTTTATCATACATTCCTTCATTTGTTCTTCGTCTGTTTCAAATTTCAAAAGATTTTTAGGTTTTAGCAAGTACATGTTCATCATCTATACACAATTCTGTTTCAAACTCAGTCTAACAACATTCAATACCATAAATTCTTTTGTCTATTTTAAATCTTTCTAATAATTGTAAATAAGAAAACCATTACCCATTATATCCCTCTTCCACCAGTTCTTTTCTTGATTTTACTTTAAATTCCCCTTGACAAAATTCTAGTATCTCACAATAAGTTAGCATAGTATTTGCTCATTATTTCTCATCTATAAAATGCTTCCTGTGCAAAGAGCCACAAAGATATTTTTGGGCAGAACCTGGGTTTGTATATATTCCAAATTCTCAATATGGCATGTCTAACATAATGCTTTTTAAAATTCACATTAACCTTAACTTTGTCACACCACAAATATCCATGCCACCCAAATCTCAAGTTGTGTCCTTCTAACTCCAAAAGTCTTCTATTTCTCAGAGCACCCACTCTTTCATCTAAACTGAACAGCAAGCTGCAAAATACAATTTCAAATCAGGTAAACCCAACCGTCCTCTTTCCTTTGCATCTTGTAACACCTTTTATATACAGTAACTTGTGTGTTTTTTTCCCCCTGCCACTTAAATTTAGATATATCCTTTTGCCACTGTTTAAATAATGCACTGGTTGTCAAAACAAATATTGTCTGAATCAAAAACATCATTCTAGGCAAGACATTCATTTTTATCATATAAATTTTCCCCCGCAATACCAGTTGTAGGTTCTTCCATCTTAACATGCCTTTTTAAACATCATTCCATGTCTTAACATAGTTGTTTTGAAATAATATACAGTTCATGTTTGTCACAGTTATACCCAGATAGTTTACCTTCTTCTCAAACTTATAACCCATTTCATTCATCAGTTCTGTTTGATTGTCTATTTTCATATTTTCTGTTAACTTATAAGTTCCTTTTTTTATCTTTTTTTAAAGATTTTTTTTAACCCCACCTTTACTATTTTTATAAATAACTCAAGGTGGGGAACATACCTAATACTCCTTCCTCCTCCTATTTTTCCCCCAACAACAACCCCGTCAGGTGAGTTGGGCTGAGAGAGAGTGACTGGCCCAAAGTCACCCAGCTGGCTTTCATGCCTAAGGCAGGACTAGAACACAGTCTCCTGGTTTCTAGCCTGTTGCCTTAACCACTAGGCCAAATTTTACTCCCACAATCTTCCCATCTCATTTAATATCTCTATTCACTATTTCAAGAACCAAAATAAACAAGAGAGGAGACAGTGGGCATCCCTGTCTTGTTCCTTTTTGTATCTCACAGGGTTTTGTGCTTTCTGTGACATGTAAATTGATCTTTACCCATTTTATAAAGCTCTCCAAAACTCATAGTTTACAAAACCTTGAAGAAGAAAGCCACCTCAAATTGTCAAAGGCTTTCTCTGCATCTAAGAAAATCAGTGTAGCTTGTTTTTCATTATGTTGCTCCAAATATCCCAAAGTGTCCAACATATTTCTAACACTGTCCTTTAACTGTCTTTTAGGTAGAAACCCACATTGATCCTCATGAATAAATTCTTGCAAAGTTATGTTCAGTCTATCAGCTAGAATTGTTGTGGACAACTTGTAGTCATTATTCAATAATGGTATCAGCCTGTAGTTTCTTGTTAAAGTTAAATCTTGTCCCTCTTTAGGTATTAGTGCTATATTGGCCTCTTTTCAACTCTCTATTGCACCTATTGACGTTTTTGGGTAGTCTCCTCTGACACCTTCATTTGAATCTCCTCCAATTCCTCTTTGAATTTTTCTAGAAATTCCCTCGCCTTCTGGACAGATTTCAGTTAAAACCTCTGCTGTTTAGAAGTTAAAATCACACCTTCTAATTTGTTCTACCAAAATGGGATCTTTTTCTGCTTTAATCTCTCAGTCAAAAAATAATATTCCCTTCTGTTATGCAAAGTTATAACAGGAATTTCTTTCAGAACAATTACACCTATATTATCAAACTTCAGTCCTGTATTAAAATGCTGCTGCAGAACGTGATCTCTTGTCTTCTTCCTGACAAAGTGCACCAAAACATTCCTTGGAACATTTCTTATTCTCACAAATCTTGTATTTATTCTATAGACTTTATCGGCGTCTGTCTCTTTATCCTCCTCATTCCAATACAAAAAAAATGCTAAAACTTTGATAATCTTTTCTCTGATATCTTCACCAGAATCCTCTGGGTTTGCTCTAAATCTCAAACAAAATTCCTTCTCTCTCAAATCCAAGCAGATCCAGAATATCTAATTCTCTTTCCAAGACTGTATTGTTTATAAATTATTTTATCAGAAGTATATGGTGAAAGTGTCTCAATAGAGCAGCTTCCAGAATTCCCCAACCAGTATGCTGGCTGGGGAATTCTGGAAGTTGAAGTCCATGCATCTTAAAGTTCCCAAGGTTGACAAACACAGTAATAGAGGATAACAGGCCTTACTAAACATATTAAGGATACTGCTTATGAAAAAGCTTGTGTAATTCTCCGAGCTCAGAGATCTCTCTTCCAACATAATTACTTTGGGCCATGGAAGTTCTGAGGAACATGTTTTAAAACCTTCTAGAACATTTCAATTTACCACAGAGTACTTATAGGCAAGTTATGGAATTTAAGCATTTGTTATTTCAATTATTTGGTGATGATGCCATGCCAGTTCTACAGATCTGTTTGTTGGAGGTTTGGAAAGTTGAGCATCCTAAACCAGCAATCTGTTTCAGGAAACTGAAGTACTTCAGGAAACTGAAGGAATTTGAAGTAATTCATTTTAAGTATTGATGTGACTTTTAGAATTGTGAGTTTTATTATCATCTTCTCATAATCCATTATAAAACTAAACTAACTGTCTATTTTGATTTGAATGTGAAATGAATATAACATAAAATTTCCTTCTGAATATACGAAGTCACTGAGGGAGGTTTGATACAGGTTCTTTGCAATCACCTTGTTGTTGGAGATGCAATTTAGGAGTAGGAACACAAATTCACACAGTCTTGGCTTATCCTAGACTTGTTAACCAGACATTAGACCAATAATGTCAAGGATTTATCCAGTGTTTTTTACTCTATCAAGATTTGAGGATTATAGTGTTTTCATGCATAGGGGATGGTCAGAAGTATTATTACGGGATCAGTAGAAATAAAAATGTACAACTTGTTCATAACAATGCATTTTTGGTAAGTGTTATTTGACAACATTTGTCTTTTTTAAAATATGCTAAACAGAAAAGAACATTTAAACTATTTAATCATTTGTATGTTGTTTTTTTTGGATAGGTATGCGGTGGCACTGCGGGTTAAACCGCTGAGCTGCTGAGCTTGCCAATCGAAAGGTTGACGGTTCAAATCCGCATGACGGGGTGAGCTCCCGTTGCTAGTCCCAGCTCCTGCCAACCTAGCAGTTCGAAAACATGCAAATGTGAGTAGATTAATAGGTACAGCTTCGGCAGGCAGGTAACGGCGTTCCGTTTAGTCATGCCAGCCACATGACCACGGAAGTGTCTACGGACAAACGCTGGCTCTTCGGCTTTGAAACGGAGATGAGCACTGCCCCCTAGAGTCAGTTATGACTGGACTTAATGTCAAGGGAAACCTTTACCTTTACCTATGTTTTTTTTAATAATAATTTAACATGTTTTTCTTTCTTTTTAAAGTGAACACTATATAGCATTTTTTTCATCTTTGATATAATAAAATATAATTATAGAAATAAGAACATGCATGATATGACTTGGATGTACAGAATATGAAGACAGTTGTTATGTTACAACTAGATCACATAGGAAGCACAGAAAGAGAATGTTACATTAATGTTGTTGTATAGTTATTGTTCTGAAGCTGCTTAAAAACTGGAAACAATGATAAACTTCAGCTCTGAACATAACATGTGAATCTGTAGAGTTTTATGCAATCTGAATTAAATTATTACCCTATTTACAGATTCATCTTTAAATACATGTGAATGCATGGACAAGTAATTTATTTAAATGAATGGCTTAATTTCCTTCCTACCAAGTCTTTGTATTTAATTACTTCCAAATATCTCTCTCTCTCTTTCTCTTTCAGATAGATATTTCTGTCTACATATTTTTAAAGTTTTTACAATACCATGTGCCATGGAGATGAATAACAAATTAAAACAAAGAGGCAAAAAGAGGTCACCAACTCACTGCATTTTAAAGATGTACAAATATTATTACGGCATCCTACGTGCAAATATTCTTTCTTTGAAAATTAATTCTCAATATCTTAAATTGCTTTAGCTAAAATCATACCAGACCTTTATTATTATTATTATTATCCAATTAATTTTCTAAATGTCAGCTGAAATGCATTTTCACCAGAAAGAAATTTTCTTGTATATCAGAAAGTTTGGGGAAACCTTTTAAAAAGAGTAAGTTTCCAGTATTTAAAAACTAATCACATTTATTTAGTTATTGTCTCATGCTTTTATTTTATTAAGGGAGGGCAGAAATAACAATAACACATCTATGGAAAATATTGTGCAGTATCTGAAGAGTTTTTTTCTTGGGGAAGTTAGTAAGCTTTTAAAATGAATATCGAAGAGTAAAACCATAAGCCACATACTTATTTATTTATATATTTATTTGATTTTTATCCTACCTTCCTAACAGAAATTCTCTCCAATTTTTCCCCACAGTAAGAACCCCATGAAGTAGGGTTGGGCTGAGAGAATGTGATTGGATCAAAGGCACTCAGTGAGTTTCTATAGCTGAGGGTGGACTAATCATGAACTCCTTCTAGTCTAACACCTTACCATTATACCAAACAAAGTGTTGGCCCAGGTTTTATCTCTCAGTTCAATCCATCACATAGCTCTGTTGTAAGTGTAACATGGAAGAAGAACCATGTATTCACTGTATTCCATTTCTAGAAGAAATATGTCAGTCAGTTAATTAAAACTTCCCATCAACTTCTTAACTATCATTCAATTATCAATGTCTCACTTGGCAAGTGGGAGGCCATAAACACTGAATAACTAAGTAAGCAAGTAAATAAATAAATACGAATATTTTAACATTTGGCTCATTATCTTTTATTTTTAATTGTTGAATGGATGAGACATTTGCAGAATTCCTTAGATGGAGCCCAATTCCAAGTTTATGGAAGTCTTGTCATTATTTTAATGTAAACATTGAATCTGAATTCTTCTCAAGGTTAATATGGAATACCATTAGAGTTATGGATGCTCAGGACATAAAACACATTTACATAAGAATAGATAACCCCTTTCCCACTTTTCCAATCTCTTTTTTTTTCCTGAGTACTTACTGTTCTACCCATTCCAAAGAAAATAATTAATCTTTATTCTACATTATAAAGTATCTTTGGCAGCCCACTTCCCTATCTGATCACTTTTTTCTGTCTGTTCATAGCAAAGTTGTGAACAGAGAATTCTTTCAGGTGGAATTAGGCAGACAGTCTTTAATCCCGCAAAATGCACAAATTTGTGCAGTTTCCAGGTTAAATGCTTTGTGCTAATATGGGAAATCTAATTTGAGCAACAACAACAAAAAAGATAAAGGGTGAGACAGGAAAATAAACAAACTTTGGGACATCACTAAGAAACATTAGGAATAAGCATAATTTGCTTATTTATCTACTTATAAAACCTTTTCATCCCATTCTTCAGCTCCAAGCACAATGACCTAGCACAAAAATACCAAGAATGGATTTTGAAAAGCAAGATAAGGTTGTATCAGTCTACTTCCACTAGTATAGGCATTAGGATTTGTAGGGGGGCGGGGGGAAGAGGGGTGAAAATAATCAAACACACATTGTAACATTCCAGCGCAAACTCTGTCCCTTTGTACTTGTGTTACATTGTCTCATGCAACTACTTAAGTGGCAAAACTTGCATTATGACATCAAAATGCACATCACATCACTTTAACAAAATTATGGCTTGCTGCAGCCTCCCTGAATGGAAGGCTTCTATCATTAGAGAAAGCCTGTTTCCATCATTCCAGAAGTGTCCATTTTTTATTCTGCTTGTGCAAGCATTTTTAAACTCTTTACAATGTTATGCACTGCACTTTTGGTAGCTGCTTGCAGGAATTATTTCACTACTGAATATTTAATTTAAATGCTAAAAGAATCCTCAGTCCCTATCAAAATGCAATCTCTCATAGTTCATACCATGTAAATACAATCAATCTCATGCTGCATTCTAAACCTAATGTTACTTGGGTATATCATTACCTTATTGCCTACTTCAGGACTATTTAAATCATTCAGTGTGACAACTCTTATTGCTTAGCCAATAATATATGGAGAATTAGTTCATTACCCCACTGAAAATTTGTGCTGCAGTCATGAAGCAATTTTGCCATCTGAGTGGCGACTTATGTCACATCTGTAACTGATCATCTGCTGACAGCTCCCTGTCATTCCATTTAAGGTACCCTGCTTGGTGCAGCCATAGCATGTAGAATGGAGAGCTGTTAGAAGTTCTATTTATTGAAAATCTAAAGATCAGATCAGATTATCTAGCTGGGAATACAGAACATGTGGCCCTCCAGATGTTCTTGGACTTCAGCTTTCAGGAACTACAATCAGCATGTTCAGTGATGACAGATGTGGGCCATTGTAGTTGAACAACATGTGCAAGGCCAGATTATTCACCCTTGATTCTAGTTCAGTAACATACTACTTCTTACATTGGCCAGTTATTTTTGGTTTAGGGAAAGGACCCCTGATTTTGCAGTCTGTGGACACAACAAACAAAATTTGTACCTGGAATTATTTGGACAATCCATGTAAATTAATGTCATGATGTAAATTCAGATTTAACCAACATTTGGATATAACGAACATTCCCACCAATCAAACTGTTCATTAAATTGAGGCTTCACTGTATTACATGTTCCTCATTCTCACCCTGATATATTCAGAAGCTTACAGCGTATACTTCTAACAAAGCTTTTGAAATAAAAAATGCAGTTGTGAGGCAGTTCTCACATAATGTGAATTTCGTACAACACATACATTGGAGAAAAATGTACATATAAATTCATTGTTTACTGAAAATTGCATACAAAGATGTCCTACTTAATATTACCTATTCAAAATGTCTTTCTTCACTCTGATTTAAAATATTTATTGTCCCTCTTATACACATGTTCAAGAAATGTAAAATAATACATTATAACATAAACATACCCCCAAAATCTATCTATATGTCCTATTCTCTTCCTTTAGCAGATAAATAAACAAACAAACAAACAGTCAGATTATTTACCTGGAATAAACATTTTCACTTTTACTCATGTATGAGTATTAACTGTTCTCAATTCACCCTACAGGTATCTGTTTAACCAAACACTTGTCATATAAGATGAAGGTGAGGAATCTGGGGCCCTCCAGATTTTTTTTTTTTCACTGCTCCTCCAACCAACTGTAGTCACCATTGTAAATACTCAGAAATGATGAGGAATGTAGCCTGTCAACCTCTAATGAAATTTCCCACTGCTGTTCTAAGGGAAGTGTTTCTCAGTTATGGTGCTACTGATTTGGCTCAAGCTTGGTCTCACAAGATGCTTTGAAATAGAGAAAAATCTTCAGAAAACTCAAAGAGGGTGGCTCAGAACCTGTTTGGTGACAGGGCTTTTGCAGGACTTAATGAATCTCTTTTTGTTTAAACCCTCACTCTAACTTTCCAGAAATGAATACAAGAACTGATAACTCCTGGTCTTGTTAGATCTCATGGTGGCTTTTGATGAATCATGGTATCCTTCTGGATTACCTGCAAGAAGTCAGGGTTGGAGATGTTTTCTTGGAATAGTTTCACTCCTTCCTTATTGAGAAGTTCCAATCTGTGTTGGTGGGAAATGGAGGTCATTCTAGTTGCCTCTGACTTGTGGAGTCTGCAGGGGTCAGCCTTATCTCCCCTGATTTTTAAGATCTATATGAAACCACTGGGAGGGATCATTCAGTAGTTTGGGATGCAATATCATCAATATGCTGATGTTACCCAATTGTATATCACCATTCCAGGCTGTTGGAGAGATGCTGTCAACTCCCTTTCCCAATGCCTGGAGCCTGTAAGGACATACTGATATTGACCCTTGACAAGCTGGAGTTGCTGCCAATACATCAGGGTCGTCTGTTGCCACCAGAGTTACAAGTATGATCAATCAGGGAGCAGGTTTGAGACTTGAGGTTTCTTCTGGACTTATGGGTCCTGCTGGATCAGCAGGTGTGAGCTGTGGACAGATGGGCTACACACAACTCTGACTGATGTGCCAGTTGCAACATTATCTGGGGCAGGAGGAGTTGGTAAGAGTAACTCATGACTTCATCACCATCTAGACTATTGTAATGTACTGTCCTTGGGACTGCCTTGAATATTCAGAAACTGCAGTTGGTTCAACATGCAATGGCCCATGTATTTTCAGGCCCCTGACACTGGAAGCAAATAACACAAGTTTATCAGTCCATATAATTAGTTTCCAGGTCCAGTTTAAGACACTGGTTTGGCTCAGCATCCAGATTCTTTCAGGACAACTTTTTGCAGCCAGCTTCAGCCCAATAGATTAGGTCTACCAGGGAGAAAGTGCTGCAGGAGTCAAGAAGCTGCTGCTTTTCTGCTTCAGTACCAAAACTATGGAATAGCCTTCCTGTGGACATTGGGCTGGCTCTCTCTTGGTTAGTTTTCCAAAAGTTCTTATGACTAAGCTTTTTCAGGGAGCCTGACTTGATTTGATGTTGCCATCTTTTATTTTCTTTTTATTGTTGTGTCCTCATATTTCTATGGGACTTATTTTATATTCCACCAACAGTTTTTTTTTTTAACTGCAGAGACATATAAATATGATAAATAGTTAAATAAATAGCTGCATTGACTTGCAGGGAGAGGAATCTGCAGAAGGAATGATGGGCCACACCTTTTTTTCTAATATGTATCCAAAGGTGTTCCTCAGAAGTAAGCCCCATTGAGTTTAGTGGACAAAGCCTATAATACTTATTGTTTTGCATTTATTTTGGCATTTTCAACCTTTTTTTGTAATTAATTCTTTCTGTGGATCTCCCAACTTAATTTGCTTTCCAATATTCCCTTCTTCCACACTTTTCAAGAAAGGAAGGGATTGTCTTAGACATGGATAGGGCCCTTTGTCTTTTCCTCCTCTGCTTTTCTGATCCCCCAATTTCTTATTTGATGCAGAGAACAAGATTTTTTTTTTCTCAAGCAATTCTACTGGAAAAATAAGCAAAATCTTTGTGGGAGTGAGAGGATGCTTGTTTCAAGCTCCACATATGTAACTGGGCATCTAAAGTATAATTCAGTATTTGAAAAAAAAAATCTGATAAATCAATGCTTTCCACTCAATGAAATCTAAGAAAAATATGATCTGAACAATCATCTAAGGATAGTGGATTTCCCCACATATTTCCACTGACTTCAGAAAGAGAGAAAGAGAGAAAGAGAGGGAGGGAGGGAGAGAAAGAATGCATTGAGGAAAAAAGGGGAGGTACTCAAACTTTCTAGCTCCAGATCTCTCAAAGCCCCTGTTCAAAAGTTTTAGTATTTAAGTTTTAATATTAGAACTCAGATAGATGCTTGGATTGCATATACTTCGTACTGGAAGTACAGTATGCTCTGCTTAGAACTACCAGATCTGGAGTGCAAACATCCAGATGACCACTAGATGGGAGCAAACATTGATAATTTGGATTTTTGCAGTTCAGATCTGGTAGCCCTATTAATACTTCCATCCCCCAATATTGTGCCTGATACCACGTTACCCTTACGTCATGTACTATGGCTAGTTGGAGAAACAAAATTCTAATGAAAATGAATTTTCATTAGAAAATTCCCCAGAGACCATGAAGCAGAATGAAGCATTTCTCACAAAATAGGAATAGTTTATTTTTCCATAAGGAAGGATTACATTGAAATACTATGATTATCCACATATGCATACTGAATACTCATGTAATCCCTCCCACTTGACATACATAAATACACCATTTCTATATGAATCTTTTTTTTTTTTTTAATATGTTACATCTCAATGGGTGGTGGCTGTTTCTCCAAAAATTTGTTCTTCATTTAGGGATTGTACATGGTCTGAATGGCCTCTACCGTATAATTCTCAGCTGACTTTTTAAAAACTTAAGTGCTATGGAAATGCATCTCACACCACGGATTTTACCAGTAATGGCCATTAAATTCTGCAATCTCTAAGAGAAAGGATGTTGCTTACTGACAAATTTTTGGTGTGATCATACCAGATGTAATGGCCTTTAGTCCATCAGCTCATATCACCCAAGAACATATACAATAAAAATATAAATTATTGTAGGTAAAGGTAAAGGTTTCCCTTGACGTAAAGTCCAGTCGAGTCCGACTCTAGGGGGCGGTGCTCATCTCCGTTTCAAAGCCTTGGAGCCGGCGTTGTCCATAGGACACTTCCGGGTCATGTGGCCAGCATGACTGCACGGAACGCCGTTACCTTCCCGCCGAAGCGGTACCAATTAATCTACTCACATTTGCATGTTTTCGAACTGCTTGGTGTGCAGGAGCTGGGACTAGCAACGGGAGCTCACCCGGCCGCGCGGTTTCGAACCGCCGACCTTCCGATCGGCAGCTCAGCGGTTTAACCCGCAGCGCCACCACGTCCCATAAATTATTGTAAGAAGTGAATAATATTTTTAAAAATCCGGGGTAAAGGACCTGCCTGCTACGCTATGAAATTCTAAACAATTCTCACATAGAGAATTCTATGCAAACACACACACATACACATACATATGCTTATTAAACATGTATGCATGCTTATTAAACAGCTGCGTCTTCTCCTGGACTTGCATGCTATACCGGACTCACATGGTTTCTACTGAAGTCTAGGAAAAGAAGCAGCTCCTTTAATAAGCAGTTGACAGAGAGGATGTCCGTGAATCCCTTGCCCATTTGGCTAAGTGATCGTTAACTATATTATTTCAGTTTCTATTAAATAGGAGTTTTATTTTCTTGATCCAAGTAATATTTCCTTGACCCAACCAATATTTTTTTTTTCTTGCCAGCCTCTACCCAATGCAGATAAAGAGACCAAAGACTGTAACGAAAACTATTCAAGAATCAACTCCCTAGAATAGAGCCTAATGGGAGAAAAATGTCAGATGAAATTGATGACATGAAATGTGCCCACAGCCACTCAATCAACCTCACTTCTTAATTCTCCTCCCAACTGGAACATTTATTCCTGGAAGTGTTAATAATACCAGATAGTCATTATTCTGCAGTGAGGAAGAGCAAAAGAGGTCACTTCCTCATTAAAATAGGAAAATTAAGTGCACTGGATTTAAAACTTTGTTTCATCTTTTATTCAACATTATTTGGGAGAAATGAATCCTGCCTAATGAGAGAAATCTCACGTCTAGTCTTCTGAGATGGGACATTTGGGAGAGGCAATATTTTCTGGGTGAAGTGGCACTTTAAGTATTATATTTAAGGAATCTACAGGGTAGGCCAAAATATATATATATACAGAGATGCAAGGGTGAACTTGCTTGGATTATTTAGTAGTGCCCAAGAGGACTTGTGTATGGCCCTTATACGCAATGTGGGTGGTGGGAACTGCTGTTAGAAGAATTGCCCCAGTGACATTTGTGTGACTTGTTCTATATGATATTCAAAGCTGCAGCAACATACTGAGATAGTGTGGTAGCTGCCATTTCAGTTGCTGTGACTCCCAGCGTTTTTGTGATAGGAAGTAGGAATAACCTTGAGGAACAAGAGGAAGAGTCACATCCAAGACAATGGTCATATAAAAGAAATCCGAGTCTGGGGCAGAAATGTGCAGACATGACCTTCCCTCATTCTCATGAAGATAAAGGTGGGGGGGAGCACATTTAGATTTGCAATATTCTGTTACTGTAACCTTATAAAAAAAGTAGTATTAGCATTCATAACCAGTCTACCTTGAAGGGCTGACAGTTTTTGGTGGGTAATAGAGATAGATATTGAGCTCTAGTGGAACCTGTTATAGGACGTAGTTCTAAGCATCCTGTAGAATAGTATTCTAAATTGTGCAAGAAGCCTGGTCAGTTGCATTTATTTATTTAAAACTTTTATATAACCGCCCATCTTGAACCAAACTCTCAGGGGCTCATAACCCTGAAATGAAACAATATCTATCTATCTATAATAGTACTAATTAATAATTATATTTTTTTTAAAAATTAAAACCAAAAGACCTGGCACCAAAGTTTGTGAGCATGACCTTATCACATTTTGTGATCACTTATCACATTTAGTGTGTTTGTGGGTGTGTGGGTGTGTGTGTGAGAGAGAGACAGATTCATTCATTCATCCATCCATCCATCCCAGGATGGGTGGGAGTACCACCTGAGCCCAGATTCTTGGTCTTCTGCATAGACAGTTTCAAAGTCTATATAGCCACTCTAGGCAATATCATTTGACCCCCACAAGGATGAGCAGGAAGGTATAGCTGGCAGTAGACTTGGTAAGTTTTGGAAGTGGTTTTGTCAGATGTTTGATCAAGGCTCCAGAGATAAAATACTTCATTAGCCAAGGGTCTGGTCACCACAATTTGTTTTAGTTTTTCATAGTTTTAGGTAATTTATCTTCTTGCAGGGTGCAGCCACATCTCTTTTGTCCTTCAGGCATGCTTCATTCTGTATCCTGTTCAGCAACATGTATTTTTTTTTTCTCTCCAGAAAATTCAAAGTCTATTTCCTCTGCAAGGCTCCAATGCTCCAAAGTATCTTCTTAATCACTTGTTTCTGGATGTAACTCTTGCTCACTGGATGCATTCCTTTGTTTGGTTTTCTTTTTTCTTTTTGGAAAATTGCTTCCTTAATCAGTTTCTATGTAGCAACTCTTTTCTTTGAACTGATAAATCTTCATTCTCTCTCATCAGCTAAAGTGTGGCCACTCAGCGTTTCAGTCTTTTGACTTTTTATTCAAGGACTACTACAAGGTTTCACTTGCTGAAAATAAATGCCAGATTGCTTTCAGGCAGGGATACAAACATGCTACAAGCACTGCCCATTCATTTTTGTTTCTGTTGTAATACTTCTCTTTGTTCCATTCTCAGGGTTTCAAATTAACCACATATACACTGTTCATAGAGAGGAAAAAACTTTTAAGAACACCCCCTCTAAATTCCCTGCTGGCAAACTCTTGTGCACTCTTCTTGTTCAGTAGTTCACTGAGCTTGGTCCCTGGAATCTGACTGCTTTATATTCTTCCTACAGTCTCTGCTTACTCAGCAGGAAGCAGTTACTCAATCTCTCACAATAGGAAGTCAGCAGTTCTCAGGTTATATCCCTTATAATCAGCAACTATTCAGAACATAACCTTTTCATCTATCTTAGCTAAGCATGCAGTCTTTCAGAATACACAGAATCTCTGGTCATTCTCCTCTCTTCTTTGTCTCTTCTTCCTCTTGAACTTCCTAGACAAACCCCTGTTTTTATTTGTTCATAAGGCAGGGATCTCAGTAGTATGGTATTAAACTTTATGGCCAACCATCAATATCTGATCTAGGTAGGCACACTCAGAAAGTGAAATTTTCCAGTACTTCCCCTCCAACAAAGCCACATGGAAAAGTTTAAACAGTGCTAACATAAAAGTTATTCATTTCTTCATTCTTACACACTCATAAAGGTAGTCTGTGGACAAAATTTAGTGTAACCCAGCTCCAAGATAACTAGTAAGGATGAGCAGTGCTTAGATTCACTTTGGAAGAGGTGCTTGGAAACAGCTAGGAATACAATGCAGCATCTGTGGTATTAAAGCAGTGGCATTTGTTTGTAAGACCATATAAGTGCAGTGAAAACCTCCTCTCAGTAACCGCAAGATCCTAGGAAAAGATTCAAACATTTTATTGAAGCATTCCTTCCAAATTAAACCCAAAGCATTGCACAATAATAATCAAGTGCAAAAGTTAAAGTTTTTTAACTCTAGAATTCAGTGTTCTGTGTATGTTCCCTAAAAACCAGCTTAGCACACAGTCCAAGTTACTTTAAAAAAGAAAAAGAAAGAAAAAGAAAGAAATGGGGAGGGGGGCTGCAAACTCATACATTTTAAGTTTATCAGTCAAAAGTCTCCTTTAAGCAGATAGGAAACTATTCCATAGAATTAGACAGTGAAACTTGCTGGGGAAAAATACATAGTTTAAAATAAATCATCCCATGCTCTTGCCTCAGTATAATCCTATTAGCCTCTAAATATAGTAGTTCATTTAATACCTATTGGGGGCTAAGCAGATAGTCCTAAGAAAGTTTGATTGCATCATTTAAGTGGTCCACATATCTGCAATTGTCTGTATATCACACACTGCTGAGCAACCTTCTTAGTTGTAAATACCTTAATTATAGAAAATGTATACTGCTTTCTGCTAGTATGAAAGATACTAAGGCTAATAGTCACTTCTTCTGAGTAGTCTCACATATTTTATTTATGCCTTTCGTAACTTCATCAATTGGAAAACTACTCAGAAATATTTAGAACTCATAGCCTATTCAATTCTTGTCTTATTTGCCTCTTACATTGAACTGAAAAGACCATTTTCATTGTCTTTTGATAATGGATAGATAATAATCTATTCTACATGGTGGCAGTTATGCTATTAATATCAGCAAACACCCATATCTGGTGGAATCAAATCAAAGGCTGATTTAAAATCTATGAAGGTGGCATAAGAAACTCCATTAGGTTTGAAGGTTTCTTTCCCAACTAGATGTTGCAGAATTACACCCTTGGAGAGTTAGCTATTATGTCTCTAATCCCTTGATACGTTTTCTTGTTCTATCCACCTCACTGAGTTACAAAATAAAAGTCTGATGCAATGCTTACTGATAACATTCAATAGGCTGAGGAGCCAATAATTGGCTGAATTAGATTTCCCTTTCCCCCTTTTTTTATAGAAGGGAATTATAATTGGTCAATATTTACCTGCATATAGTCAATATAGGTGCAAAGAACAACCAAGAATGATCCCACCATTCAGTTTTCACTGTATTTTCCAGCTTTCATATATCCTATCAATTTAGCTCTAAGACAAAAACAGATGCCTAGATAGGGAAGGCATTAAAATGAAACCCAGATGGCAGTGAATAAGCTACACTTGCTGCATATATAGATGAGAACTGCCTTATAGCTGCTGTCTATAGACTAGACTTGGTAACTATTTATCAAATAGTAGGATCATGAGATTTAGAAATCTCAATTAATTGCTGGCAGGCAATCCCCCATGACTCCCTTTTTCCTTAGGAAAGTTTTCTATTTCTATTTTGTGTGCATATGCAATGCGCCCTGTAACATCAACCAATTATTTAATCCATATAACACATACTTTGCCAATAAAGCATTCTTTGCCACAACACAGTCTTGATAAAAACACTCTTTGGATTAAGTACTTATTCTACTCCCTGCCCCCTTCTGTTTCTTGTCCTTTGAGATTGTAAGTCAAAGGGCAGGGACTGTCTTGTTTTAATTATTTTGTAAGTAGCTTGGGGATTCTTCCAGGCTGAAGGGCAGGAAATAAATGCATCCAATCAATAAATAGATAAAATATATTTTACATAGAATAGCATTGGAACTGTCCTAAATGACCTTCCAAATTAAATTGAATTAATGCAGTTTTCAGAACTGAAAGTCATCTTCAGTCATACATTTAAATGGGGCTGCAAACTGAAGGGTGAAAAAGCCATGGCACCTCCCTACATTTTTCCTGACTTGTCTTGTTAAATGGCAATATCTGAAAAGAAGCTTTATTTACATTTCATTGAATGCAGGCAGAACTCTCCCCTTCATCAAAACTCTTGATAAAGTACTGCATGCCTAAAGAGGGCTAGGTTATTTATGGGGTTATTTTAAATCACTCCTTCATCCAAGAATCCAGGCAACTTCATATCAGATGATATAAAATTTATATGAATCAAATTATATGTAATGACACACACAAACAGACAAAACAATGAAATCGCTGCAATGAAACTGCAATCATAAAAGGCATGAAATTATACAACCAAGAAACCACCTGAAAAAGGTTTGGATAGCAACTATTTTAATGTTTTAACAAATCAATTTGGCACTGAAACCAAAAGAGAGTCAGTGTTCATCCTATCTTCCTTAAAAGGACACTCTGAAGTTGAATCTCAGAGAAGGCAAAATTAACCATTTATTAAGTAATTAAAACAACCAAATAATTGTCACTATTTGATAAGATTTCATGATACAATAGCTTATATTTATCTTCTGTGGAGAAGCCCATCATCAACCTTCTGATCATATCCTGGCTAAATACATTAAATGTAGGAGCCAGCATGATATAATAGCTGGGACTGAGTGGAGCTGGGTTCAGATTCAGGTTCTGCTATGGAATCTCTTTGCATGTATTTGAGCCAATCCCTATCTCTCAATTCTCTCAATCTAGATTACCAGACAGGTCTGTTGTTATAAAGATGAAATGGGAGAAGGGAATGCTACACATAAGTTCCCCAATAAAACAAAAGATGGGATACAGATAATTTTATGCACCTATTTCTGACTATGAATAAGTTATGAGATATCTATACTATCCTGAAGATTAGTGAGCTTCTTATAATTATGATAATTAGTGAGCTTCTTATACTGTCAACACTTGATATAGCAGAGACTATAAGTAATGAGCTTTCTGTAAGCATCTTGTTGGCCAAGATAAAACCAGAATACAGAGCTACATACTGTAGGCTTTCTTGAGAATGTACAGCCAGAAATGATTTAAAACCATGAAACAAATTCTGGGCCAACACATTCTCCAGCACTTTTGTCCCAAAAGTACTCATTCAATTTTATGAAAGAAAAAAAAAAATCCTTTTCTAGAGTAGAAGAGAAATTCAGGGAAATATGATAGGTAGAATGTAGTGTCCTAACAGATATGAGGTAGCTAAGGCATTAATTTGAAAGTCTTATTTTCCATTGTAAAATCAGTCTTTAGCCTCCTGGGTTTCTGTACATCAAATAAATCTCATCATAATAAAGGAAATCCTCTCCCTTGCCTTTCTTTTACTAGCCATTCTACTCCCACTACTAAATAGAAATGTTTCCCTTGAGAAATTGTTGCATGATTTCTCCTTCTTTTGGAGAAAAAAACCAAATCCACCACCCAATCTCTTTGGTTGCAAATTTAGGAGAGAATTTTGAAAAAGCATGTGTGTTCAATTCTAATAATATATTTCTTTAGCACCTGAAAACTATGAAGACAATGCATGCTATATTACAGAACATTGCCACATTCTTTATGCTTATAAAACTGTTATGATACATGTCTCATTCTTGAGTATTTTAACCAGAGTAAAGAGAAATAATATTTTGCTAATTAAAATTCAGGGTAACTCTCACTTGGGTAGAAGACTATGAATAATGGTGACACTTCCCAATTGCACCTTGCAGTTCACTATTTAGATTCAACTGTGAACACCATTTTGCGAATTGATTGCTATTCTTCCAGCTGCAAAAGAGAGAGAGAGGAAAAAAATAATAATGAGTTTTATTATAATTAGTTGTTCCTTTGAATTTTAGCATGGGGACAGCATTTTGTCATTTGCAAATCCAGGACATACAGCTAAGAACATTATTCACCTACAATATAAACTAAAATGTTTCCTCTTTCTTTAACTTTTTTGTTAAAGAAAGAGGAAATGTATGTCTCATTGTGCAACTCTTCTATGAACTGACGAGAATTGATAACTGTTGATGGTGTGTTGTTGTTGTTACTTAAACCTGAGGGAAAACAATATCTTCCCTTTGAAACCTGCTTTCTCCAACTGCAGGCTGACAGAAATGTAAGGTCAGTGTGTTTGTGTATGTGTGTGTGTGTACACACAAACACACACACACATAAATATACATATAAACACATACATATATATATACACACACACATACATTCTCTCTGTCTATGTCTATGTCTATCTATATCAAACTGATGTTATGTTCCCAAAGAGAAAAGGAAAAAGAAACACTATTCATACATACCCCTCACACTGTTCCCTCAAGGTAAGCAACATCAATAGGAGAAAAAAAACAGTAAGCCAAAAATATTAAAGGCATAAAATAATAAAGAGTCCAAACATCATTAATTGAACCTCTTCACATGTTTTTATCTTCTTAAGCCATCCTTGTTTCCATCATGACCACATGCCACTTCATGCATTGATTTTTGTTCTTTGAACTTCTCATTTGTTTTTGTTTTGTTTTTTCTGAGGGCTCATCACTTTTCTTGGTCTTTTTTCCCCCTTACAACCCCTTCTGTGATATATTTGCTTTGTGCTTTAGATCTTAATTCATTTTCTGTATATGACCACACAACTTCAATGCACTTCTTTCCTTTTGGTCACTTGCTTTTCTCTTCAACCCAAATTCACTCAGCATCTATTCATTCTTGAGCCTTCCTCTTCCTCTTTTGCCATGCTGTATTCTATCTATTTGTTTCTCTGGAAAGACCAGTAGTTTATGGCCTCTTTCAGAGTGAAAAGAGATCATACATGCTTCTTCTTCAGCACCTGAAGTTCATCTTAACAATGTAACAGATATATCTTTTCAATAAAATACAACTATAAATTTACAGCTGTGCAGCTGGAGACCTAATAGGGTGGACACAGAATTATCCATATGTCTCTTTATTCACATACTGTATATATTGATATGTCTGTGAATTTCAGTCTCCCAGTCAGAGAGAAATCCAGGGACACATTTCATTCATTCATTCATTCATTCATTCATTCAATCAATCAATCAATCAATCAATCAATAATCAATCAATCAATCAATCAATCAATCAATTTATATAGCCACCCACTTCATATTAATTACTTTGGGCAGCACCCAAAGAATTAAAGCCACCTCCCCCACCCCCCAAGAATGTAATATATAAAATAACTCAAAAAGTATCCTTTATGTTTATGTTTATGTATATCTTTTGTATACTGCCTGAATCCCAGCAACTGAGATTCAGGTAGTATCACAGAGAACAATAAAATAATAAATGATAAAAACAAAGAACAAAAGATGGCACAAACCGGACAACAACCAAAGCAAATCCACATTTTCCAGAAAAGGGTTTCAATAACACTCATTAAAGACCTGGGCAAAAACCAGGTCTTTAAGGCTCTCTGAAATACCAGCCGCATGGGGGTCTTCTATCTCTGAAGGAAACCCATCCCAGAAGGCATCTCATCTCATCTAATTTCATCCTTATTCTGAGTCAATTATTTAATATAACATACCGAGTCATAACTACTATGTCATGAATTCTTCTATCAGATGACACCCTTGATTTGTATTTTGAGCTACATTAAAAGAGTTTTTAAAAAGTCACTTTCTGGCAAACATGATGTCCAATTTAATTCTAAATCAATTGTCTGAACTGTACAGCTGGGACTACAAACTGAAAACACTTATCAGAGATATAAATTAATGCTCTGCTGAAAATCTCTTCTGCATTGTAAAATTATTTTTATTCCAGTAGATACAGAAAAATGTTTTTGATGTTTTAAAAGACATTTTTGGTGAAATGCTTATGGGTGGGTTATGTAGTTGTTGCACTTCCCTCTGTTACAAATTGTCTGAAAGTTGTGCTGCAGTCATGTCTTGTCTTTCCTTGTGCAATCATCTCTCTAGGACTTTTAGCTTCCTGGCTTCCCAATTTACAACTAAATCCTAAGAAAAGATACAATGAAGAAGCTCTTCTGATGGGGCTTTTTCTAGATCAGAAAGTGTAGAGAGTTGGTGCAGCCGCAGAACAATGGAGAAGGAAGTGAGACAGCACCATCTTCCAAGTCCAAATCTTTATTCTAAGAACAAAGAAAACTCAAAATGAAAACATCTTTGCAGTGAAGATGGAAGACAGACTTAGTGAAACTGGAAGACAGATTTCAGCACAGCACTCACCAGAGTAGACCAAGGTGCTCTACAGACATTTGGAAGTAAATAAGAAGAGAGTTGATATCAAACCAAGATCTGATCCACAATCCTTTCTCTAGCCTTAGTCAGCTAGTTGCTTCCAGAAGAGCTCAAGCAGAAAAGTAATAGCTTTCTCTCACTATTATATGCAACTTTTATTTCCTCATGAACTGACTTTCTTTACAAATCTATGAATAGGAATCTACTGAAGAGAAAAAAGCAGACAGATCTGGTCTCAAACGGAGGCTTCCTATAGACACAATGTGTTCGCTTTTAATACCTAAAGTATGCAGTTCCACCATACACATAACAAGCTTGCCTTGTCTCTATCTATTTTCATTCAGAGAAGATAGCAGGAGAAGAAATCCCTGTCAGAAACTGATAATGATTCAAAAAGCACAATCTTGAAATGAAACCAAGCCAACTAAAAAAAGCTGGTGATAGGGGGAAGTGATGGAGCTGCCAAAGTTCTTAAAATTTTACATAAAGACCAGTTCTGTATGATAATTTGTAAACTAAATGTATACTCCTGTGCCTGCCATTCTGGATTGCTATTAATGCACCTGTGTTAGCACTTTGATAAAATAAAAGGAGCTAAAAACAGACAGACAGCAACAATATCTTGTGCAAAATATGCTTTTGCATTCCCCACTGGATGCCACTGTTTGATCAAATTTTAGCCTGTTACATTTCTGAGAATTTATAGCTTCAAGATGTTATTCAAATTAAAACACAGGAAACCTGGGAAACATGTTATATTAAAATACATGAAGCACAACTGCAGTGTGTTCAGTAAGAGTTACAAAACAAGATACAGACTGTCAAAGATACCTCCTTGTGCCTACGCTTAAGATTTCCTGTGCCCAGTGCAGCTAGCAACAATAATAACCACATAGAATAAAGGTCAGGAGAGATACAGTCACAGACCTGAGATGTCAAAGGACCAAATAAAAGTTCCTAACAGATATGTGTCCTACTGCAAAAAAATTGTGGGATTAGAAGATGAGGTCTTAGTATCAGTTCAAGAAGACAAACTGCTTCCTCATTCTGGGCTGGTAGAAAGCTTTCCATCTTCTTCACAGATGTTATCTGAAAAAGGTTTAGCACTGAGCAAAATGACCTCAGACGAATCAATGATGGGTTCACATGATGATTGAGTCAGTCCTCAAAACATAGTGTGGGCAATGCCAGGCAGTTGGGTGTAGCCAGTCCAGAATCATAATGAGGTGTTGTGGGAAATTAAAATGGGAATTAGACCCAGCCACTAATAGTACTTAGAATATCAGTATCCTGTCCTGTGGCTGCTTAAAACTCAAAGAGAAGTATGATATTTTTAAGACAGAGAATGATGGCTTGACTGAATCTCCTGTCAAGGACAATCCTGAATATGGATATGTCTGACCTTCCTCTGAGCATTCTTCATCTAAATATTTTGTCAATATTGCAAAATGACGTATAGATCACAGAAGCTATGCCTGATTGCTGGAACACCAGCCCAGGGACATAAGATCCTAGATGCAAATATTGTATCTATCGTATCTGTTCCCTGGCTTTTTGATTGTGTTCTGTTGTGTAATAAGTTTATCTTTGATGTTCAACAGGACTATTTAAGGGAACAGGGTATAAGGGGTGTGCAAATCAGCCAAGAGCTAATTAAAACACAAATTCAAAGATTTGAGATTTGAAGACAGCATAATTTAAGATTTGAAAACAGCAAGATTTGCTTCATGCTGTTTTCCCTGATAAAAGATTTGACTATTGGGTATAATAGGGAAGCATCAAAGTGGTTGTGGCAGCTTCATTTCAAACAGAATTAAAAGAAAGAAAATAAAATAAGGATAATAGATATTGAAGATATTAACACTGCAAAATTTCAACACAATATCTTCAAGGTTTTCACCACAATGCACCTTGGAAATAATCCCCTACATCTCTTTCAAGAGACAGCACTGCAGCCTCCAGATTGTCCATAAAAGAACCTATAAAGAAATTATGTTGAACCAATGCAGAAAAATGTGTTACTTGAATTTTCTTCTAAAATTGTTCAAACAGCAACCTCTTATTAAAGTTGAAAGAACTCTTGCTTTCTCAGAGTAGCAGGTTTATTAGCCTGGCATTAGCATAGGAATGATGCGTTGCTCTTCTGGCAATATCTGGACTCTGGGTGTGTTATCATTACTACACATATAATAAATCATGATAAATATACGTATTCTAGAATATAAGCAATGATTTCAAAGCAAGCATATTATCTCAGTCTCATTCACATAGTACAAGACAAGGCAGGCAGACAACTAACAGAAAGAAAATGGGGATGGATTTCATTCAGGGATAGGAGAATGAACACAAAATGAAAGGGAAGACAGAAGAGATGAATGAATTGAAGAACAGGACTAATTGGGACTAGCCTACACATCAGACAAACAGAATGACAGAAAAAATAATGATGAAAAGTAGAAGGATTGGTGGGAAAGTGGAAGTTTGACAAGAAAAGCAAGATATAAGAGAGCATCAAAATAAATTTGAATCTCTCCCTCCCTCCACATGTATCTCCTAAAACAAATTGTACCAGTGAGATCTAAAAAACGTCAGAGAAGCACTCTCCAAGCATTGTGATAGGATTTGTGGTGGTGGTAAAAGTTATTGTCCATCATTATGGCATTATCAGAGAGCCAGTCATAATATTCAACTCCATTCCCCTCTTCTCTCCATGTATGAAAGAAAAGCTACAGCCATGTTTGAGCATGCAATGCCAGAAAGTCCATCAAATCTTTAAATCTCACCTTTGAATCTCCTGAAGCAATTTGAAGGCAGCTAATTCAATTCCACAATCCGAATGATTTGACTGGTGGATTCACCTGAATCTCCTTTGAATCAAATTTACTATTCAAAGATTTACGCAGTGCTACTGGGAAACCTTTAGTTCCTAGCATCCACAGAAAGCACAGTGAAGGTATTTGGGGCTATAATTCAGCAGCATTTGGAGACCCATATAATCTATAGATGGTGATAGACACCCTGGCAAACTGTCACCTGGTAAATAACCATATGGGATAGATTTTAGGAGGAAGAATGACATGTTATAATTAAACATAGAATTGTCATCCCATGTAAAGTTAACCATCTTCATAAATGTAGTAGAACTTTTCCATATCTTAAAATGTCATCCATATATCAGCTTGCTTTGCAAAGCAAACATCCAGTTATGTGGAATGGTGGTAATGCATATTATGAAAACATTAATATATGACCAGATGTTCATAATATACATGGAGCTAAAATGATTATTCTGCTTTTGGCAATGATTCTGTGCTAATCTCAGCTTGTGTTTTTATCTTAAAATTCTACAGAACATATCTTTGCTTGAATTACTGGAATCAATCTAGTTTTTCAGTGTTTGATCATTTAAAATTGTTCTGAAAATATAATTAGTTTCCAACTACAAAAATAGAAGGTGCACATGGTCCTGCCCACCCTCTATTTCTTTGCCACTCATCTTTATCACTTGCTTTTCCCTAAAATTGTGTAGGTTCCTATGTTGAAAAGTTACATAACATTCTTTTTATTTGTGGCATTGCATACAGTTAATGTTGGATTAAAAAAAAAAACCTACCCTCTGAATATCAATTGTTTAGAGCATCTGACTCTGACACATCATTTAATTCCAAGATTTCATAATGGGGTTGGCAACATTTCTAGCCATTAGCAGAAAAGGTTGTTTTAGCTTGATCTTAGAAGGTACAGAGAAAAAGAATGAGGAATCCCATTTTTCACAATTCTCTCAATTTTTAAGCATGTTTAACATTGGCCTAACTAATCCTACTCCAATCAATCATTGTTTAACTATTTAACTCTGTGGCAGAAGAGCTAGGCCAACCAAAGTGTTTTAGACTATCTCATCCTTAAAACATCTAGTGGCATGATTTGTGACTATAATAAGGTAAAGGAGCCAGACCTTGAAATGACATTAGTTGCACTTTCAGACAACTGCAGCAGTTTCAAATGTCACATGGATGGGTGCTTTCTAGAATCAGATTTAATCATCATTGGAGATTTTTAAGAGTGACACTTACAGGCAGAGAGGGCTTTCCTAGAACTTAAATGAACTGGTTTGAAAACACTGTGATGTATTATTATTACGTTTATTATAGCCCTAAGGCCAGACACAATAAAAATATACAATAACAACAATCTTACATTAGTATGTATGTATGTATGTATGTATATAAATGAAAGAAATTAATATACTACAATACAAAATTAATTAAGAATGAAAATACTAAAATGAATTGAAATAAAATACTACAGTATGTTAAGAAATTCAAAATCTAAGTGATGGTGCGGTGTATTGTGCAGATGGTAGCACAAAACTGGAAAACCTGGGAGGATATTTTTGGGTCCTTGTCTGAAAGAAGTAACATTAGATAGAAGTCACTCTCCCTGCCTGGAAATTTCTTCAATAAAGGATATATAAGGATCTGTCTAGAGTCCTTATAGAGGGACCAATATAGCAACATATGGCTTAGGGTTTCAATTGAGTCATCACCATATGGACGTAACTGAAGGTGCATAGGAGTACCCTTCAAATGTCCAAAAATGACTGCTGAGGGCAGTGCATCCAGCCTGGCTAAAGTGAAAGCTTTACAAAATTTCAAAATTGTGATAGACAATAAATAAGAAGCTGGAACAAACCCTTCTGGAAGAAAATGACAGATATTAGGGTGGAGCACCTTACTTAAATTTGTTTGGAGATCTATATCCCAGATTCATTGTTTCAGGGCAGTTCTAGCAGTATCAAATCCTAGTCAGCACAGACTACATCACAGATGCTACTATTTATTTTGCATAATGAAATAACCAATAATACTCTGGTAATATTTTGAATGGTTTATATTATGTCTCCTTCCTTCCTTCCTTCCTTCCTTCCTTCCTTCCTTCCTTCCTTCCTTCCTTCCTTCCTTCCTTCCATCTCTTGTTAAATTTCTTACCTTCCTTTTTTGATAAACATATAAATTGGAAGTTCTTATCATCATATATTTTTCTTTTTTGTTACTACCTGATACAAACATGTAGAACATAGCATTAATTGTTAAGCATGCACTAGGTCTGAACTTTTACATTAATAGTATGAAGATAGGGTATCTTGGACTTTTCAAATGTGGCTTATACTCGGGGGGTGGGGAAGTGTTGTCCAGCCATAGAAATGCTTTGTGAGCCCCTCTTATATCTTGTATCTAAAATAGAATTGACATGCTTATTACATACATCTAAAACTCTAAACAATTTGATGAGTTGAATTTATCTAATTCAGTACTTTGTCAGGATGCTGGAGCTTGAACACCTCAATGATGCCATGAGCTAAACTGTGAAGGGCCACCCAATATGGGAAGATCATGACAGAGAGGTCAGACTAGATGTGATCCCTGGGGAAGGTAATGGCAACCCACCCCAGTATTCTTGCCGTGAAAATTAAATGGAACAGTACAACCAGAGATATGTCGGTATACCATCGGAAGATGAGACCCCCAGGTTGGAAGATGGTCAAAATGCTACTGGGGAGGAACAGAGGATGAGTTCAACTAGCCCCAGACGTGATGACACAGCTAGCTCAAAGCCAAAAGGACGGCTAGCGGCCGACGGTGCTGGTGGTGAACAGCGAATCCGATGTTCTAAGGATCAACACACCATTGGAACCTGGAATGTAAGATCTATGAGTCAAGTCAAATTGGATGTGGTTATTGGTGAGATGTCAAGATTAAAGATAGACATTTTGGGCGTCAGTGAACTGAAATGGACTGGAATGGGCCACTTCACATCAGATGACCACCAGATCTACTACTGTGGACAAGAGGACCACAGAAGAAATGGAGTAGCCTTCTTTATTAATAGTAAAGTGGCTAAAGCAGTGCTTGGATACAATCCAAAAAAGGATAGAATGATCTCAATTCAAATTCAGGGCAAGCCATCTAAGATCACAGTGATCCAAAGATACGCCCCAACCACAGATGCTGAAGAAGCTGAAGTAGATCAGTTCTATGAGGATCTGCAGCACCTACTGGACAACACACCTAAAAGAGATGTTATTTTCATCACAGGAGACTGGAATGCTAAAGTGGGCACTCCTGTATAGGAAGGATAACAATATCAGGGATAGCTTTGACGGTGTGGTCAGTGAGCTAGAGCCAGACATCCTGAAGAGTGAGGTTGAATGGGCCTTAAGAAGCATTGCTAATAACAAGGCAGCAGGAGACAAAGGTATCCCAGCTGAACTGTTCAAAATCTTGCGAGATGATGCTGTCAAGGTAATGCATGCTATATGCCAGCAAATTTGGAAAACACAAGAATGGCCATCAAATTGGAAAAAATCAACTTATATCCCCATACCAAAAAAGAGAAACACTAAAGAATGTTCAAACTATCGAACAGTGGCACTCATTTCACATGCCAGTAAGGTAATGCTCAAGATCCTGCAAGCTAGACTTCAGCAATTCATGGAGCGAGAATTGCCAGAGGTACAAGCTGGGTTTAGAAAAGGCAGAGGAACTAGGGATCAAATTGCCAATATCCGCTGGATAATGGAAAAAGCCAGGGAGTTTCAGAAAAAACATCTATTTCTGTTTTCTTGACTATTCTAAAGCCTTTGACTGTGTGGACCAGAACAAATTGTGGCAAGTTCTTAGCGGTATGGGGATACCAAGTCATCTTGTCTGCCTCCTGAAGAATCTGTATAACGACCAAGTAGCAACAGTAAGAACAGACCACAGAACAACGAACTGGTTTAAGATTGGGAAAGGAGTACAGCAGGGCTGTATACTCTCACCCTACCTATTCAACTTGTATGCAGAACACATCATGCGATGTGCTGGGCTTGAGGAATCCAAGGCTGGAGTTAAAATTGCTGGAGGAAACATTAACAATCTCAGATATACAGATGATACCACTTTGATGGCTGAAAGTGAAGTGGAACTGAGGAGCCTTATGATGAAGGTGAAAGAAGAAAGTGCAAAAGCTGGCTTGCAGCTAAACCTCAAAAAAACCAAGATTATGGCAACCAGCTTGACTGATAACTGGCAAATAGAGGGAGAAAATGTAGAGGCAGTGAAAGACTTTGTATTTCTAGGTGCAAAGATTACTGCAGATGCTGACTGCAGTCAGGAAATCAGAAGATGTTTAATGCTTGGGAGATGAGCAATGACAAATCTCAATAAAATAGTTAAGAGCAGAGACATCACATTGACAACAAAGGTCCGCATAGTTAAAGCAATGGTATTCCCAGTAGTAACATACGGCTGTGAGAGCTGGACCATACCGAAGGCTGAGTGAAGGAAGATCGATGCTTTTGAACTGTGGTGTTGGAGGAAAATTCTGAGAGTCCCTTGGACTGCAAGAAGATCAAACCAGTCCATCCTCCAGAAATAAAGCCAGACTGCTCACTTGAGGGAACAATATTAAAGGCAAAACTGAAATACTTTGGCCACATAATGAGAAGACAGGACACCCTGGAGAAGATGCTGATGCTAGGGAGAGTGGAAGGCAAAAGGAAGAGGGGCTGACCAAGGGCAAGGTGGATGGATGATATTCTAGAGGTGATGGACTCGCCCCTGGGGGAGCTGGGGGTGTTGACGACCGACAGGAAGCTCTGGCGTGGGCTGATCAATGAAGTCACGAAGAGTTGGAAGCAACTGAATGAATAAACAAGAACAGGGTATAGAGCAGGCAACCTTCTGCTACCCCAATATTTAGGACAGCAATTGCCATATATCCATTCAACTATCCATTGGTCAAGATAGTTAAAGCCAACATGCACTGAAGCCCACAACTTTTTGAAGACATTAGTGCCAGCCCCATGTGGAGAATTAGAGCTATGAAATACAGGTGAGCTATGAAATTTAAATGTCTTTTCATTTATGAGCTTTCTTCATTGCCTTAGGATAGTTATTTCTCTGAGCCAGAGATGTTAGATCGGAACCATGAAAAAAATGAATCTGATCTATCATTCAGTGCTCTTGTAAAGATCACATAAAAACTTTAAAGTCTTCCATAATGGGGTTGGCAACATTTCTAGCCATTAAGTGTTTGAATACTCCATTGCAGAATCGGTCCATTGATTCAGTGTTGCACCAAAAGATGGTGGGTGTTAACTGGCTCTGTTTGAATGGTAAAACCTAAGAAATACATGCAGTCTCTTGCCTTCATTAAGTAAATTTAAGTCTAACTTCAGTTCTCCAGTTCCTTTTGAATACAAAAGATAGTAACAATATTATTACGTTTGTGTGTGTGTGTGTGTGTCTATGTGGTGTATGTATGTGTGTATATGTGTGTATGAATATGTATGTATGTATTTGTATGTATGTATGTGTGTGTGCATGTGTGTGTGTGTGTATTCTGTGAATTATTTGAATAAAATGAAATACACTGTAGAGAAAGAATGAATGCATGGAATTACAGCCCTCTACTTTATTTCAGCTAGCATTAGTACAAGAATTTCCATTCAAGGCTACTGTGCATATAGACAACATCAAAGAGGAAGCAAAAGAGATGTTGCACATGCAAGTTTTAGATGGAAATAGATCCTAATTTTAGGCAATAGGAAATTTCACTTTTATGTAAAGGAGGCAGATCAAAGTGGAAACTGAAAGACAACATATTGTATACCTTAACTAGGACTAAACAAACATTTGGAGGTGGGGGGCTACGTAGAATGAGGGTAGGGTAATGATATATATTACACAAGACTATCTGTGCAATTGAAATTTCCATTTTTTTCTGTGTTGCAGGGACTCTCTCTTCTTTTTAAAGGTGTTATACCTATTTTAGGACTTAATTACAGTTTTCATATATTTCTGATACAACATCATAGATATTCAGCAGTCTTGGTCAGATGGGGCTTTACAGTCCCCCTTCCTCCTCCCCCCCAAAAAAAGTTTGGCAGCTGCATGTGATCCTGCAGATGAGGGGTGTCTCCAGGGTAGGGTCAAGAAATCAAGGTGGCAGCTGCAACCAAGCAATCAAAGCACTCCCTCATTTTTAAGTGTGCTACAATTATAACACAGATTAAAAAAATAAGAAGTAAGGCTTTGATTGCACATGTGTCATCTTGATTTTTTGGGCCCAACTGCTTACTATTGCTTAGTAAATGGGGACAAAGGAACCACACAACTAATAGTGGTGCTTCCTTGACCCTTCCACTATAAATAAAGTAGAAAAGAGAATAGTTGCTCAATCTATTATATCACTGCATTCTCTTCCTGAACTCAACCAATTAGGCAAGGTATGGGATAATTCTGAGAGTGGACATCCATTGGTGGGAATCATATAGTAGCCCATTAGAATCTGTCATTCTGCCTGATTCTGTGAGGCTTGAGCCCACTTCTGACTCTGAAAACGAAACCTATCTGGAGTCAGAAGGGGAAAAGGAAACTCATCAGGAGGGACTCGGAGAATCTAAACCAGGAAGTGACTCAGCAGAGCAGGAGAATTTGCAGATGCGGATTGGACAAACTCCAGAGGGGGATTTGAATCCTCCAATCAGTGCTTGAGACAGGAGAGCAGAGAAGTGTGTGAATCAGAAGGCAACCAGACTGGCTGCAGGAGAGAAAAGGTGTGGAAGGGATCACTTTAATGGGCAGGTGTGCAAGGAGCAAGTTGCCAGAGGCAACAGATCTTTTGAGCTCACAACACTTGCGGAAGCGTCCTTAACAGCATCAGAAGCCTTGCCTGTAGCCAGTGTGGAACCAGTGCCAGCGCCTTCTGCCATTGCAGACCTGCCTCCTGCACAAGCTGCTCCAGTCGAGTCTCCCCTTGCCGTCCCTGCTGAACACCATCTCATGTCCAGCTCCAAGCCTCGTCACATCGCCCCAGCACAATCCAGGTGTGCTCCCGGATTCAAACCTTGCCTAGACTCTCCAGTGCAGTCCAGCCTTGCTTCCAGGTCTCAGCCTTGCCTAGCTTCTCCAGTCTAGCCCAGCTTAGCCTCCAGAGCCAAGCCTTTCCTAGAGGTTCCAATCCAGTCTTGCCTAGCCTCTGTGTGTCAACCTGGTCCTATCTGCATGCCAGCTCACAGAACCTTGCCTCCAGCTTCTGCCTTGCCACACACTCTAGCTTCACCAAGTCTGACAGCTTCTATCAGAGAGTTGGCTGAATTCTGCCTTGCTGTTCTGCCACAGTCTGATCTTGCAGCCTTGCCTGTTCATCTGTCATTGCCTGGGTGGTCTTGATTGGAATTGCTTGCCTTATTATTCACCATGACTTTACTGTTGTAAATAGTTGTTTTCAATAAAGAGTTTGATAATAATTCTGTCTGGCCACCTCATAGTCTGAACAGGACAGATTCCTATTTTTACCACCCAGTAGGATAAATCACACATCCTTCACGGAGTTCACTGATTTTTATTTTTATATTTTATTGCATTAGAGTTTAGTTTTGTTGTCCCCCCGCTTTAAAAGTAAGAAATATTTGTTCTGCTATTTCTTCAAAGAGGAACTAATTCAACTAATTCAACTAATCAGATTAGATTTCTTTGAGGGGCAGTTAATTAAAAAGGAGGAAAAAACAGATGGGAAGATGCAAGTCACAGGAAGGAAAAGGGACAGTTAAACACATAGCAACAGTGATTTACAGGCCATATTGAGAACATTTATTCAAGAATGTGCTTAAAGAAGAATTTATTCCAAAATGTGTTGGACCTGATAAATCTTTTCTTGTATACCTGATGGTCTCCCTTTTTCTCTCAATTAATTACAACAACAAAACTTTTCAGACTGTAAAGTGGTTGCATAGCTTTCTTTTAAGGACAATAAACAGTAGAAATCTAGATATTTTTCTTTTAAAAAACCTATAGGAACACTCCATCAGATACTGGACATATGTCATTTTTCATAATCTACTGTAAACAGGATTTTTCCAGAACTGCACACAGCTGGGGTTATCACTGAGATGCAAAGTTATTCACATATTGATTCTAGTTTAAATTGGACAGCTATGTTATTTTCTGCTTTCAGCATAGCACTTGGACAGGAAAATCCCAAAATGACAACTGTTATAAAGGTTTCTAAATGGTTACTTGAATTTATGGACTAGATAATCATTCAGATGGCGTTCTGAAATAGGAAATGTATGTAATCAGCAATGCATTTCTTTGAAGATCCTTTTCAAAACAGCAAGGTATGGGCAGATAGACATTATGTTTGTCTGAACTTCATAAATGTATAGATCTAGTTATGAGCTGGGAATGTACTTTGTCTGCTTCTCATAGTCACGTAAAGTTTTTAATTACTTTGCCAATTCAATATATTTTTATGACATTCCTGGGACTGGGACTGTATCCTTGATTGGCTAAGGCAACTCTTGACTATATTATACTGATGGCCCAAGGTAATTTATGAATAGGTTCACTGAACAGATTATGAAATGGTACAGGTTCAAATCCTGTAGAGACACCACTTTCATTAACATTTCTCATATTAACATCTACCTCTCTTATTGAGCTTGGATAAATTAATTTCTATTATTTGAACTTATAGTTTTATTTACACACTTTAAAACAAGAACAAGCTAGCATTTCATACTTCAGAAAATCTTATTATTTAGATGCAAATTGGGGTTGAATAATTCAAGAGAAAAAAATATTCTGCAAGTATGCTGTGTGTTCTTTAAGTAGCACTAATTAGGCCAGTAGCACTAATAGCTATAAAAAATAATAATTCCAGTCTAAAGGCAGTAATACATGCAAGGAACATGTATGAAAACACAGAATTCCTTACACAGGCTATAAATGTATGGAGTCTTATCATGCAAAAGTGCCATCTAGCAGTCTAGATCTCACTTTTTTCAAATGAGACGAAAATCCAGGCAGTGGGACAAATGACCAGTAACTTGGAAGGGGAAAAAAAAACCTTCTAATACTGACAAAATTTATTGTGAAACAGATCCAATATTTATAGTAGTTATGGAAGAAATTATAGTGTGTGCATATTGAGCTTCTGAGATGGCATGGAATATTAACAGCAATCCAACTTCACAGACAATCAAGACCTGTTCAACATAGGTTGTCTTCTCACTTGTTTGTCATGGGGTGGGGGGGGAAGCAGTTATTTGTTTCTTTGTTTCTTTATTTATTTTATATGACTGCCCATTTCATATACATGACTCTGGGCAGCTAACAGTTAAAACAAAGTAAGAACAAAGTAAAACCAGTGATTAAAAACATAAATAACATAAAACAGCATAAAATAGCAGCTGAGAATAATCAAACACAATCACAATAATAAGACTATACTATCAGGGCCCCAGGCATGACAGCAAAGCCAAGTTTTTAATGTCTTGTGGAAGGCCAGCAGGATCAGGGCAAGTCAGATCTTGGGGGGGATGATATTCCAAAGGGTGGGTGCCACAGCAGAAAAGGCCATCCTTCTGGGTCCCACTAGATAACATTCTCTTGTAGATGGGACCTGAAGTGCGACTCTCCTGTTAATATGAACTATAGTTATCCTTTTAAAGTCATATTTCTCTGACTTTTGAAATGCAATTCAATAAATGAATTGCATTTCAAATGTTATGTGCAAAATGTATACACATGCATAAGCTGAAATATGGCAGTTATTTGAGGAAGCATCTCTCACCCAGAGCTTCTGCCCATCCTGTCTGCTCAGATAGAGTTTGCATCCTCCAAGTCCCATTAATTAAGCAATGTCATCTGATTGGATCCTAAAAACATGCCTTCTCTATCGCAGTGCCAGTTTGGTCCAGTGGTTAAGGTGCTGGGCTAGAAACCAGGAGACTGAGAGTTCTAGTCCTGCCTTAGGTGTGAAAGCCAGCTGGGTGACCTTGGGCCAGTCACTCTCTCTCAGCCCAACTCACCTAACAGGGTTGTTGTTGTGGGGAAAAACAGGACGAGGAAGGAGTATTAGGTACGTTTGCTGCCTTCAGTTATTTGTAAGAGAAATAATAAAGGCAGGATAAAAATAAATAAATGAATAAATAAAATTAATTAATTAACAGCATCCACCCAGAGATTCCAACTCCCTCACCCTGCTCTCTTTCAAGCAGGACACAAAGATCTAGTTCTTCTCCCATGCCTTGGGCTACAATGAGTGGGAAGACATACTGTACTGTATATGCAAGGATGGTTGTAAGTTTCACCATCAAGTTGCTTTCCTTGATTGTTTCCATACTTCATTTTTATTCATGGACCCAGAGCCTCGTGGCCTTATTAATATGATTTATAAATATAAGCAATTCAGGGGAATGTACTTGAGAAAATTGTGAACATTAGCAAAATGCATTTTTAGGCAAAATGGTCACAAAATGCAATTTGCATTCATTCTGAACGTACAATGGAGAAGGGGGAATCAATTAGAATTTGGAAAAATTAGAAACTGAAAGAAATCAAAATTGACACATTGGTCATGACTCATGACTCAAGGAAGGATTGGTGGGAGAAACAAATAGGGTGCCCCATACTGGTTTTCCTTTTCGGGATGTTGCTTTCTGATTTATCATTGTCAGGTTTCCATAGCTAATTGGGCAGTGCCAGGTACTGTTCAATTATTAGACTACAGAATAGTTAAATGCTTGGCAAGAGACAGAAATGTCAGTAGAAATTCATTTCCAGCTGCATAGATATGGGATAAAAATGACATTGCATTTCTTTGGGGGTATCCTGCTGACCACAACCTGTCTTAATTTGATTACCAAATACATACAGAAAAGAGCAAAAGTCTTATTCTGTATGTACCCAAGGACTTCAAGAGATTTCATTAAAATTCTTTACAGCAAAATCCAACTGCTTTCCTATATTCAGACTTGCTCATGGCATTGCAAGGTCACCATTTCTGGTTTTCTTTTCCTTTTTCCCCTTAACATCTGGACTTAGAACAGATATGTTGTTAATGTGTATTTGACCTTCACCCTTCACCCGTTTGGTAGAATCCACATACGTAGCTTTGTTAGACCCTGTTTTAGAAGATCTTATTGGTGCTGAGCTCTGCATAAAAGCTGCCTCAACCATCATAAAGCTTCCTTTGGGCACTTTTAGAAATTTAGGAAATTGTGTAAAAATGTACATAGACATTATCATTCCCTGATGCATAATAGTAGGCTGCACTGCTTTTGGGAAATTAACATGAGGGAGATTTTCCAGGCTGGGAATAACTGCATGTCCAAATGTCTGAACTTGGACATCAGTCACAAAATCTTGTATCTGATGTTCATTCTTCATTCTGTGGTTAGCTCTGGGATTAAACCCAGGTGAGCAAGCCATTGTACTTAGGTGTTCCAGGTCCTTTTTTCCCCCCATACACCTCAAAAAAGCAAAGGAGTAAGACAAGTCTGTATACTCTCGCCTTATTTATTCAAACTGTATGTGGAAGATATATTAAAGGAAGCTGGATTGGAAGAAGATGAGCCTGGTTTTAAAATTGGAGCAAGAAACATCAATAACCTATGTTATGCTGATGGCACTACTCTGATAGCCAAAAATGAAGAGGATCTGCAAGCTGTAGTAATAAAAGTTAAGGAACAAAGTGAAAAAAATGGAACTAAAATTAAATATAAAGAAGACCAAACTAATGACAACAGGTAGAACAATCAGCCTTAGAACTGGCAATGAAAATATCAAAGTGATGGGTAGCTTCTGCCTTTTAGGCTCAACCATCAACACTAAAGGAACAAGAAGTCAAGAAATATACCTCAGACTAGCATTTGGTAGAGCAGCCATGAAGTCCTTGGAAAAGATATTCAGATTCTGTGACGTGTCTATGCCTACAAATATCAGAACAGTGCAAGCAATTATATTCCCTGTGACACTCTATGGAAGCAAAAAATGGACTTTGAAGAAGAGTATTGACACTTTTGAATTTTGGTGTTGGAGAAGACTCGTAAGAACAGTCAAGAAAACAAACAAATGGATCATTCAATAAATCAACCCAGAGTTCTCACTTGAGGCACAAATGACCAGGCTCAAATTATCCTACTTTGGACATATAATGCAAAGAACCAGCTCTCTGGAAAAAGCTCTAATGCTGAGAAAGGTGCAAGGAAAGAGGAGATGAGGACAACCAGTAGTAAGGTGGTCCACAAAGTTTTTTAAAATTTCAGTAGAGCAGGGGCCTCCATACTACCTGGGGAAGATCAAGGGTGTCTGAAGCAGGGGGGATTAAAACAATCAAGATAATAGCCACGTCTATGCAACTGAAACCCCACATTAAAAAGGGTGGGGTATCAAACACATGGCTTTGGGTACCATTTTTACTTTTTTTAATCCCCTGTAGTGGGCTGCCAATGAGAAGGCCCACATCTCATGAATTTTGTGAGTACAGGAGATATGCAACTGGACCTCATCCAACCTGACCAGATGGGCAAATGTGATTTTGACAAGGCATTGTCCAATATATCCTGGCAGTTTAAAGATTATTATCAGCATTTGTTGTCCTACTGAAAACCAATCCGATGATTTTCAAAATAGGTTTTATTCTCACTTGACAATGTACAATGATGAGGGAAAGAATAGGAAATCATCAGGTCTGAATTATTTTCTATTCCGTTCCCAGACTTATTACGTTTTTATGCTTTTGGGGAAAAGAAAGGTTTCAAATCAATGTTTAAGGACATTTTCCTCAAATGACAAACATCTGCTTACCTCCCTTGATCCAAGTCTGATAGAAACTCATCTATTTTTCTTCTTGGGAAAGCCACCTCAATAGATCCACTTAAAATTGGATGTTCAGTCCATTGCACTTAGCTCAATAACCTTCTATATTCCTCTTTTTAACAGGATAGGGGGCAACATGTGTTTGGATTACATTAAATCCAGATTAAACTAATTTGCACTTCCTAAAAAGTTGCATTAACTGGAATCTACAGTATATACCTATCCTATTTTTGCACCTCACTAAATTTTACAATACAGTTCTCTGCTCAAAAAATTACACACATAAGTATATATTTTAAAGAAAATTGTGTTTAAAATAGCATACATTGGGAGAAGTTGCTGGCAAAATTGTCCATATGGTATCAGGGAAGATACCATACAAAGCCACTAAAAATGTTTATGCAGATGAAAGAATGAATTAAAGCTTAAACAAGACTATGAATGTTGTAAAAGGAACATAGATAATTCATCCATCCCTGCTTACATATGTTTAGTTCATCCTTATGCATACTTACTTAGAAGTAAGTTGGCTATCTCCAAAAGAAGGGGACATAGACCCTTAATTTTTTTTTGCCCTGTAGATTTCTAATCATGTTTACTGGGAAGTAATTCAGATTCATTTGGGAGGGATTTTCTGCTAAGAAACTGTGTTTTTGATTACCACTTTAATAAGCTCTTTATGGCTGAATATCCCAGAATTCTAAGATGCCAAAGCTTACTTATATATCTGGCAGCTTGAGTTTGACTGAAAGTATTATGTTTAGATTGAAATAATTATTTTTTCTGCTGGTAGTTTCTCTATTTTTGGCCTTGTCTCTTCGGGGACTTTCACTGAAGAATGCTATACAAGTGCTTGAATTGGATTAGATTGGATTTTCAATCATTCATTTATTCATAAGCTTGCTCATAACTGCCTGCATCAGGGTTTTTAAAGCCCATTTGTTTACAGCCAGTTTATGGATAAGTAGCACTCTTGTAATCATTTTATTTGTATCTGTTGTCCCAGGCAATCCTGCCAAGATAGGATCTGAATCAATACACCATTTCTCATTATTATGCTTATGGGTTCTCCATTCTTCCCACTGTTTGTTAAAAATACAGAAAGTGGGAAAGTTCAAAGCTATAAAATCATATTAATGTTAGCATTTCTCCTTCTGGGCTTGCATTACAGGAAGAATGAAAGAAAGAAAGAAAGAAAGAAAGAAAGAAAGAAAGAAAGAAAGAAAGAAAGAAAGAAAGAAAGAAAGAAAGAAAGAAAGAAAGAAAGAAAGAAAGGAAGGACGGACAAGTTCTCATCCCTAAATATAACTGATACCAAGTAACCTCAATTTCCATAAAAAGAGTGGAAGTTCAGCAATAGCCATGTCTAGGGAATTTTTCCCCTGGACTAAAGCAATAAGAAAAAATCTGGAACTAGAAAATCCCAATCTAGTTGCTGGAATTACAAATACAAAGTTGAGCATTTCGTATACGTTACTTCAGTCTATCTTTATCCATTGGGGAATGTTATGATGTGATTAGCCTTGGGAGATTGTTTAAAGTATGCTAAATGTGCATGTGAGTGGGTTAGAGTTAGGGTTCAGAAACCATTGATGTTTTGCTGTCATCTTGTAATCATCCAGAAGTTTGCATATTTCTGGAGTATCAGATGTAGCCCTTCAGTTATGTCAGGTGGTCTCTTTCAATAGTGTGTGTGTGTGATTATATTAGTCTTCATTCAAAATTCTTGAATGTACATTCTAGAATATGCTTACTTCAAATGAAAGTATTGTTTCACAATGACTGACAAGAAGCTCTGGCGTGGGCGGGTCCATGAAGTCACGAAGAGTTGGAAGCGACTGAATGAATAAACAACAAAATTGTTTCACTCCTATCCACCTAAGCAGAACCAACAATCATTCTTCTAAACAGTACATTTGGGACAGTACATTTAATGAACATATTAAAGATGAATTCTTGAAGGTTCTATTGTATGCATTGCATTTAATTGTGCAATCGTCCAGAGTCTGAACGAGTGCACAATGACATAAATGCAGGCACCTTACCATTTTAAAGTCGTTCATCATATTAGGGTTAGAGATGGCCTCAACCTTCTGTATTATAAAAGGGCTGCTATAAAACCTGAAAAAAGATGTTACCCATTTTCCCTGCATAATAATACAGTGTCTTGGTTTGCATCATTGTTATAGCAAAAAAACAAAAAAACAAAACCCAGGGCTGACACCAGCTATTTTGGCTTAGATAAAACAAATTTTGCAGTGTTCTCTTCATCTGATGGTACTTAGGTCAGAAGGTAATAATAGATGTTATATACTGCCCATGATGGATCTTTTCTTGTAACTCCAAATGAAATGAATAGTAATAAAAAATGAGTTTTAACTAGTAGGGATAGGATGAATAAAATGCCAATGAAACTATTGAAATCTGATGCTTTCACCTTCAAATTCAGTTTGGTCTAGTGGTTAAGGCACCAGACTAGAAACCAGGAGATCATGAGTTCTAGACCTGCCTTAGGCATGAAAACCAGCTGGGTGACTTTTGACCAGTCACTTTCTCTCAGCTCACCTCACCTCACAGGGTTGTTGTTGTGGGGAAAAGAGGAGGAGGAAGGAGTATTAGCTTTGTTGGCCACCTTGAGTTATTTATAAAAATAATAAAGGTGGGATAGAAAATAAATAAAGAAATAAATTTCTCCTTCTTGATGACATTTTCCTGTTTAGCCCAGCCTTTCTTTATTTTGGTGATATAGATAACCCCTTGGACTATCTATTACAAGGGATGGGAACCTGAAGTTCTCAAGATGTTGCTGATCACATCTATTGGTGATAGTAGGTAGTCAGTTCCATAGATTCCAGGACCTTTTGTCCTCCAGATATTACAGAGGTTCCAACATTTCAAGTATCCCTAGTTCTGTACCTCTGGCCTATGGACTCATGCCCTTCCTTATGGCTTGGAAAGAATCATAAAGAGCTCTTAATACAACTGGCCTAAATTGTATTCTAAAGGAGTCTATGATTCCAGCTGGTATAATCATATTCATCATGCAACCTGTTTTCCCCAGTGGCCAAGGAAATGCCACAAGCTGGATGTGAAGGCAATAGCTTTTTCCCACTGTTACTGCCTAACACTTAATATTGTCTGTAGTGGTAGCTTGCCTGTGCATAAGATGCTCTCATATAGATGTTGGTAGAATTAGTATCCATTAATCCTCTTTTATGAATTGGTTGTGGATATGACTCATTTTTAAAACCACTCTGACTCCTAGAAGTCTAACTATGTGAAAGCCAAACAAACACAAACTCTCATAGGTAATTTTTATAATAATCAACCTAAATTACAGGCGTTTGTTTCAGTGCGATTGGTGGAGGCTGCCTGATAAATTAGAATGCCTTAAAATTTTCTGTGGCTGAACAGATGAAAGGTTCTGAATCTTACTCTTCTGTAATAAATCCTAATGCCAGGAATGAAGTGTTGATTTGGGTATTGGTTATTCCAGAATTTCATTTGGACTAAAACATATTCCTCATCATCTGACAATACTTTAAATTAAAATTACCAGCAGTGCATTTGAAACACCTTGTGGATATTTCCTGTGGAGGGTGTTTAATAATCACATCTGTTGTTACTAACAGCAAGCAATGAAATATGCACTCAGGTATTTCTTCAGTTTGCAGTTGCTGTAGAAGAGTGAATGCATTATTAGCACAGTGTAATTACGGCAGGGGAGAAGATCTATTTAAAAAAAATGAAGGAAAGCAAATGTATATGCTAAAAATATAATTCTGTTAAATCACAAAGCTTGTCATAGTGCAGCTGCCAAACATTTTGGACAAGGTCTGTTCTTCACTCTTTGAAAGTGCATGCAAAACGCAGCTGGTGTCCAACTTGTTTCCTGGTGGGACCATTTGTATGCCAGAGCAGTCAGTAAACATTTAAGCCAATAACAATCAAACACACTGGGCCAAATTCATCACTGAGACAAAGCTGCATTTGTCCATCCAGTAGGCTCTGGAGTGGTGTGGACCACTGGCTTTTATCACAGCTCAGTGCAGTAATCTTAATTATCAGCTAGACTATGTTCTGGGAATGTGTGTGTTTGTGTGTGTGTGTGTGTAGCTGATGGCTGGTGATAGTCGCCTTACAAAGAAAGAGGAATTCTGTTTGGTAACCTTTCAGCAACACTCATAGCTGAGATAAAAGAAAACGAGGAAATGCAGCTGTCACTCTCTTTCCAAATGAAGAACCAAATTGAAGAGAAACATCTGTTATGGTTGGCTTTGAATACCAATAGCTGGATCTCATTCCAGGATTTATACAAGTTTGCCTGTACTTCTTTTACAAGTATCTCAGAATGTGTAGTACTGAAAAACATGCATTGTCATATTTTTCTTTAGCATGATGGAGGGGTTATTCCTCTTAGAAGAAGCTACCAAGACAAGCTGAGCTGCAATAGATTCCAGTTTCAGCAAAGATAAAGAAAACACCCACACTAATTTAATATCATATCGTAAGGTCCTTCTACAGAAACATTTGGATTATAGCTCTGATGAGAAGGGAATGGCTCTATTCTCCACTTTCTCCAAGGACATTTGGGTAACATACATGACTTCCACATAATCTTTATAACAATCTTCGATTCTTAGAGCAGGCTGTAAGGTTACTGACTGGTCCAAGACCACTACTGAGCTTCATAGTCAAGACACAATTTATAACTTGGCTGCCTTCAGTCAGAATCTGGCACACTGTCCACTGAATCACACTGGATCCTCTGGAGGTTTTACCATGCATATCTGAAAGCCAGTGGTATAACAATCATTCCTGAAATATGACTGAAGAAACACAGGGCATAGTCTACAACCAGGGTTTTTGGATATTATAGGCACTAAGCACTTATCCTATTACATATGAACTGGTGGGATGGGGTGGGAAATGAAGGAGAATAACCAAGAAATTGCCTTAAGGTCTTGGAGGAAAGGCAGAATATCAATGTAATAAATAAATAAAATATATAGCTACCATGAAAAGGAATATTACAGAATTATATTAAAAACAACATTGTTTCCATATTTATTTGTATGAAGTGCTGATAGGGAAAGACTTCAGCAGCCTTTCACTTGATAGGCTTTTATGTCTAGGTACCCACTGGCTAAATTGTCCCACTCTCGCTGAAACTGTCTGCAGCAAGTAATTCTTTCTGACAATAGAGATACTTATCTAGTGCTAAGTACATCTGCTAATTTGCTGACATCTATGATAATATCCCATTCATGAAACTAAGCAGATGGTCCTGCTCAGAATACTGTAAACCATTTTTTCCACCCATTTTACTGTCTGAGAGCAAATTTAAGCTCACTTAAGTTCTGAATGTACAGCTTGGATTTCAGAAACTTGAGAATGTTAACATTATGACTTTGAAATATAGCCTATACTTGACCTGGGGTTCAGTGGTCCATTCGATCCTTTGTTTAATTTCATTTCTCCCTTTCAGCTGTCTTTCTAGCATGAATCGTTAAGCAGATGGAATATTGTGTTTACATGCCACCTAAAAGAGAAATGACTTTTATAAGCAAAAGTCCAAAACCAAAACATGGCTTAGCAGAAACAAACAAACAAAAAAGAAATCTTTTATTTCCATAGTACCAAGCCTAAATAGGAAATGCTTGCATTGCTTCTTTGTTTGTTTTTAAGTATATGCTGTTCACTTTTCTTTAAACTGCTCCTCTGCACTAAACTAAAAGTGACAATAATTGCACAAATGCAATTTAATATGAGTTTTTTGGCTAAGGAGAAGCTTGAACTGCATTGGAGCCTTGGAGAAGGAAGAGCTGGATTTTTTCTACCCAGGCAATGACTAAATAAAAATCCCCTTTCTACTGTTGCTATCTGAAACTGAAGGCAATCTTGCACATGCAGCAATGGGACTTCTTTGAGTTGCAAATAGTGACTTCATGAACAGATTTAAAAAAGAAAAAAATGATGGGACTCTGACAGAGGAGGATAAATTCTCCTCCAGAAGGGCACAATCTCTAGATAGTTCTGGCTTTCTCAAAGCTACTATTTGCGTAACAAAAATGGACATGTTAATTGCATTGTTGGGATTCACATTACATTTAATTTGGCCATTATGAAACAAACAAGAAAAGTTTCAAAAATACAGATGCTTCACTTTGCTTACAAAAGTGGAAGGTCATCAGAGGAGATTTCTGCTTAGGGTGGGAGTTCAAATCCTTTGCAACCCTCTTCCCATTGCTGTTCTCAACTAATGCCATCCCTGCTTATTGTACCCAAGACTCCCTGATACTTTCAGAACAGTAGGCCAGTGCAGTTCCTGATCTGACATATCTGCCATTCTTGTTACTCTCAATGCACATAAAATACAAGTATTTGCCCAGGATTTCCTATCATGAGGCTAGTCTGGATGTTATTTTTACATGATGAGGCCTTACAGTATATTGGACTATTTATTTCGGTATGCTTTAAGGTTGGAGGATGGAAGAGTTGTTCCCATTCCATTACCTCTGACTGGTAATGAGGAGAGCATTCACTGCTTTTTCACTGCCCAACTAGCATGCATACCTTTGCAAGTAAAATGAAATTTATTCCTCAGCACTTGACAGTGTCACAGCAGGTGGTGCCACCTCACTGAGCTTGCTAAACAGGGTTAAGCCTGGTCAGTATCTGGGTGGGAGATGGATGGAATAATCCCAGGGCTGTTGGCTAGACTAGGATGTTAAACTAATCATCCTGGAAGAAGGCAATGGCAAACCATTCCCATGCTGTAGGAAAGAAAATAACGTTGATATATCCATAGACACACAAGGACCTAAGCTCGATTCTAAGAAGATGTAGCTTTCTAAAATTCTTTAAATGCTACTACATTTATAAGTTCTCTGCCCTCCCTTACTGAGCAGTTTTACATTGGTCTTCTCAGCTTATGCATGTGTGTGTGTGTGTGTGTGTGTATAGAGAGAGATTATAAATATGTAAGCATTTCTAACATGAATTTGTATTTGTTTCTAAAATAAGTTTTAGTTACCCCAAGGTCATAGCTTTTAGGGCTATGTACAATAAAATCCCAGCTAAAATAAATCCAGTAACATAGGAGTCCACAAAAACTAAAAGTTACTCGAAACAACAAAAAGTGAAAATCGACAAAACAGAATGACTTTAAACACTGCATAGTAGCAGGAAGGTGGAGAATTTAAAGGCTTGGGAAAAGACAAAGGTCTTTGCTTAGCACAGAAAGGATGACAAAGGGGGTGCCAAGTGATTCTGTCTGGAGTGATATTCCATAGTTGACAGAGGGGGCAGTATGACAGAAAGTGTACAGTTGTGTAGCTATCTACCACATCTAAGCATGTAATAAGGGCATTTGGAGAAAGACATCTGGTGAGGATATCAGAATTCAGGTTGACCAAACCATGAATGAACCTAGAATAAGTTTGGCACATCCACAGTCTTGTCCCCTTCCCTGTTCCACCTAAATACTTCCTTTCACAATCACTGATTGGACAAACTATGATGCATACTTTTCCCTGCAAGCCAGGGCTTGACTGCACATGAAGAACCTAAATTTGTTCCAGGCTTATTCTCAGCTGAGTCAAACATTGTCTGTATGTGAGACAAAGAGGTGAGCAAAAATGTCTGTATTTGTTCAAGAGCAGGCTGATACCCACAAGAGAAGGATGAGCATGAACAGAACAGTAAAATAAGAGAGAACTGATACAGAAAACTTTTGTGGGGACCATCTGGGAAAGTCTAAGCAACTTCTCTCATTCAGTGCTGACACTGAATTCTGGCCAGCATGGACCAAGTTTGTTTTTCTTTCTTTTATACAATACTACTAGATGGATATCATTCTATCTTTTTAGAATAGTTGCTAGACCTGTAAAAGAAATTTGCCACAGATTTATTTTTTAGAGTGAAAATGATATATTCTACAAATTTACACTTTGCTGTGATACGTGTAGCAATAATTCACAGAATCTAGTGGTGCCAGCCATTCTTAGCACAGCATTTTGTACAAGTAGGAGGTATTTGGGATAAAAGGTGTGTCCAGAAAAGTTGGTTCTTGTGAAAGCTACAAAAACAGTGAATATTATATATATTGGGGGGAGAGGAAAATGCATGTATTGCAGTTGGAATGCATATATATGAGTCCACTGGAATTGCGTGGCCAATACATTTAAATAAATAAACAATAAATAAATATATCTGGAAAAGTTGCCTTTAAAAGTGCTATGTATTAGATAAATTCATGTAGCATTTTTGCCACATTCATTAGAAAGTTAGGGAAACTTGCAAGCAGAAAAATATATAGCTTCTTCTATTTTTGTAAAAAAAAATGATTTGTAGAAATTGTGATGAACTAATATAGGCAACACTGGCACAGCTTGGATGTAATCTGAATTCTAAGCATCCGTAGACAATATATTTCACATACCTTTTATGTATGTATGTATACATTCAGAGTTCACATACATTACAACAAATCACTAAATTAAATCAACATTTAGCTATTCCACTGGTTTTCATCTCAAACTATCAATTTAATATAAACTTTGTGGGTGGATGTGTGAGTGTGTGCTCCTCCAAGTCAGTCTTGATTCCTGGTAACTACATGTGTGTGTGTGTGAGGGTGTGTGTCGCCAACTTTTTCAGGAGTGACAAAAGCAGCATTGTGGCATTGTGATACAAGCCCCTCCCTTTTTCTATGTCATCACGATATTGCACACATGTCCAAAGGGGTAGACCTTGCAGTAAAAGTCTATGGATGTCTCTGCTTTCTCTTGCCAACTGCTGAATACTTCTTCCACTCACTACCTTTAAACTGTTTGTCTCTTGTGATGAAACTGGCCAGAAATGGAGCCATCTTAAGAAATTGCTGCCTGAGTGTCAACCACACTAAATGGACCAGCCACCATGGAAGCGTTCACCATCTGTGTTTGGTGGGTCAGGAGTTAAAGCCCTCAAACTGAAGTGCATTTTAATGAGATCACTTTAGTATTACAGTGTTTTTCTTTTTTTAAAATAGCTTTCAACAAACCTATTTTTGGCTCACCCAATACATTCATCTTTTTACATACGTTTTGTTTTTACTTTGTCTTACAGCAAAAGCTTCATTTATGTACATATATTGAAATCACCAAATGTTTGCTTCTCTCCATCTCTCATTCTTCTTCCGAAGTGTGTGTCTGTGTCCATGTGTTTATGCTTATGTGTTTAGATGCTCAAGCACAGAGAAACGCCTCATGGAAGAAGCCGTCTGGTATTTCCACGCTGTCCATGGAAGGAAAGTTAGCAGCACATTTGCACAATCCTTGCAAATGTGTGTGTGTATGAATGAATGATGATGCACAAATGTTGATGCACAATTGAAGTGACACTTCTGGCTCCTTCTATTTGCTTTGCTTTGCTCTGTGAGAAATGGATCAATAGGGTATTAAACACACAACCTTTTGTAATATTCTAAAGTGGTTGTGCTTTTGTTTATTGTTATTTGTGTGTGCCTCAAGGGCTGGAGTAACTACTGCAAACATTAAATATTAAAGGTCATTTGGGATTACTATATTTTAACAATGAAACACATTGTGTTTTGACATTTTGAGAACAGAACATAAAATGGAAGCAATATGTCTGTGGAACTATATACCACTTTTCAATTATGGTAAGCAACATCCAAAAAAGGTTGAACCAAATTTTATTAAAACTGTAATCTCATTCAGAAAGGAAACCTTGTAATTATTGGTAGCATAGAAGACTTTGAGATTGGATTCATTAAAGTAAAAGGTTTGTTCCTCCCTGAATATCCAGCCACAGTTTTAATCTCACCTTGTTAATATTTAGCCTATGGTAAGGGAAATGGACAGAAAAGTTTATACAGTGCTTCTTTCTGAGTATGGAAATTCCATTATGGTACATGCAATGTAAGTTCTTCTCATTAAGTGTGCTGATCTTGGGGCATGTCTCTATTTGAGAAGATCAAAGAATTCTTGAGCAGGCATTTTTTCTGTATGAACTGACCTTATCATCTCCCTTGTCAGTCTCCCTTCTCCATAATGACTGTGCCATGATTCAGCATTTAATACCAAAACATATATTGACCATAGAGGCCAAGATTCACATAGTTAGATTTCTACTAGTCCATCTACTCACTAAGCACTATCTATCCAGGGGTAACTGATTTACTTCACTAGTCTATTGGTCAAAAACATTGCCATTGCTTTTCTCAAGAATAGGACTGGCTTGAAAACCACATGTTACTATAACAATAATTACAGTTATAGCACAATTACTCAAATATGCATTGGAACAGGTCTTCTTTCCCCTCCCCCAGTACTTCAGCTATTGTAAGCTTGGAGAACCCAGAAGCAGTAGCTAATTGAGACTGGGTACTCTAATCTTACACATCAAGGGGAATGAAAGAGAGAAGAGAAATAATGGAGGGATGAGGGATGAGAAGAGAGCAGCTAGCAACAACTCAGAACTGAAAGACTGTGAAGCCACCATCACGCAAGCTGTCAACACAGAGGAAGGGGTGGGACAAAGAAAAGGTGGGAGGCTTAGGAAGGGAGGCGGGAGAAAATGGGGCTAGTCATGGCTTTGACAGCCTGAGAGAAAGACCTAGATATGTAAAGATATGTAACTTTGCATATCCATCGTGGCTTGTGCTGTGAGTTTCTAAAATTAGGCCTTAAAATCATAACTCCCACAGAAAGCCACGACTAGCCTACCAATATGGAGACATTACCGGAGGGGACAGAATGCCCCAACAACAACCCACATGAGGTAATGATATGGGGGGGGGGGCATTGCGAATACCCCAGAAGGTCGACCATTTCAACCCTGGGGAGAACAGGGGAGGCTGGCTGACATAATTGCAGCAGCCTACCCAGAGCAATCCCTGAGGCGACTAGAAGCTCCTCACACACCGCTGTGAAGCATAGATCCCAAGCAACCTACATACCCTGAAAACACCAGGGCGGGTGAGTGGAGAGGGAGGAAAGGCAGAAAACCCCGGCCCTAGAATGAGAGACTCACCCACAAGATCAGAGAGCAGAGTGGCAAGGCTGGAATGGGACATGTTGGCCCTACGTGAGGCAGTAGAATGCCTGCTCTGGAGGCTCGACCCTGGAACTGGGAACCAAGCAGCAATGGGGGAAAACCCAGTGTGAGTGGCTACTGCAGGCAAGATGGGGGGGGGGCAAAGGGAGGAAGGGTGGCAGTAGACCCCTGGATGCAATGGATCCCAAGCCCTGAATGGCAGAGCATGCGAGACGGGAGGGTCCCAAGCCTCGGAGAGAGCACACGAATGAGCAGAGTGCAGGAGAGAGAGGAGCTACTCGAAGGTGGGAGATTTAAGTCAGGGAGCAGAGCTGATCTGAACAGAGCTGCAGCAATAGGGAAAGGGGTGTGACCCAGCCAGGCATTTAGAGCAGAGGCCCTTAGAAGAGGAGGACTACCCACCTGGGGGGAGACTACACGGGGACCTGAGGAAGCAGAGTCCCGACCCTGAGGGAAGTGCATAGAGCGCACACAGAGAGGGAACCTGCCAAAGTCAGCACACCCAACAATCAGACTGAGACAGCAGCAGCTGTTGCTGCATTACAAGGGAGATGGGTGCCCTCTATAGGGGAAAATGAAATAAGCCCCAACATAGCAAAGAAGCCCACAGGCTGGGAAGGTATCACACCGATCACCTGGCAGTTAGAACCACCAGTTACTGTGGGGCTGAGTAGCCCAAGAATGAGGGAGGAGTTTTGGGGAGACAGAGGCCTCAGTATCAAATCCACTGGAGACCCCAAGCAACTTGCATGCTTCCTAACACATGTCAGGGGGTTTATGAGTGAATTTGAGGGAACATTCCAATCAGAGGATGCCAAAGTGCACTATGTATCAGGCCCCTCAGGGCAGAAGCAGCTGAATGGCTCGAGGGACTATATGAGGCAGCAGCCCCTGAACTCCAAAGCTTCCAGAACTTCATGAAGGCACTAAAATAATGCTTTGAGGACCCGCTGGCAACAATGAGAACAAGAGCCAGCATGCAAACTATAAGGCAAGGGGGCAAGTCATTATCTAACTATGCTATAGAGTTTAAAACCCTAGCTGGAAGGCTAACTGACTGGCCTGAATCTTCAAAGATTGACTATTTCAAGGGAGGCTTGCGCCCTGAAATCCTAGAGTGGTCTCTAGTGTGAGGAAACCCTAAGTCGCTAAGGGACTGGATACGCCTAGCAGGAGAAGTAGAGGAAGTATGGGCCCAAGTGTGGTGCCAACAATGATCATACACCACAGGACGGCATCACGCTATGACAAAGGACCCCAATGAACAATGGATAGTGGACCATCCATGGGTCGAAATAAAGAAGAAAGAGCATGTAAAGGCTTGTGCTATCAATGTGGGAAAGAGGGACATTGAGCAGCCAATTGTACAGGCCCCACAAAGCAGGGGCAATCCAAGACCAATATGAGCAACCTGAAGGCCCCAACTAAAAAAAACTCAAGATACCAGTAGCGGCTGCCTCAGAGAAGAGTCAGCATGAATCATATGATGACTCAGAGGCATCTACCTAAGATGAACTCCCCCTGCAGGGAAATGACATGAGCCTGCTCTGAACAGTGCCAAAGGGCAGGCATGGAAGGATGGGCTCAAGGATCCCATGGTAAGTGGGAAGTACCCAGTAGTGACTGTGTGTGCACGATTGAAAACACTAAGGGGCAGGGGCCCCATTCCAATAGCTGGACTACTAGACTTGGGGTGCACACGCAACTTACTACACCCTGCCATAGTGGCCAGGCTGAAGCTATGGGTGGATAAACTAGATGACCCCATCACCTTCACCCAGCTTGATGGGGGGGGGGGGTATGAAAGGGGACCCTGTCAAATACTGTACTGAGCCAGTACTTATGCAGGGGGGGAATCATAAGGAAATCCTGAGATGCCTTGTAACCCCAATCGCCCACCACCCCATAGTCCTAGGGCTTGCCTGGCTCCGAGAACACAATCCCCATGTAGATTGGAGGTCAGGCCAAATGTATTTCCCCGATGGGGGCCACAACCAATTATCCATGGTGTCACTGGAAACACAATCTGAACTAACAGGAGCACTTGAGGAATCAGCAAGATGTGAAACCATGAAAGAGGAACCCTGCATTCCCAGACAATACAGACACCTGAAGGATGTCTTTGGCAAAACTGAGTCGAACCAGCTACCCCCCCACCGAAAGTCAGATTGCGTCATGGAACTTATCCCGGGGGCGGAGCTCCCCAAGGCAAAACTACACCCCATGACCACTAGAGAACTTCGGGAGTTCATTGATAAAAACTTACAATGGGGCTTCATCTACCCCGCTACTTCATCTATGGCCACACCAGTACTATTCAGAACTAAAAAGGATGGGCCCTTATGGCTCTGCATGGACTATAGGGGCTTAAACGTGATCTGTACTTCAAACAAATACCCTCTTCCCCTAATGAGGGACATGCTGACCCACCTCTCGAAGGGCAAGATTTTCACCAAACTTGATCTATGGGTGGCATATTACAGGGTGCGTATAAGAGGGGGATGAATGGAATACTGTTTTCAACTGCCAGCTAGGTTCATTCAAATATCTGGTAATGCCATTCAGACTGCAGGGGGCGCCAGGTGTCTTCATGCATCTCATCAATGAGATCTTACATGACTTCTTGTATCAGAGCGTCCTCGTGTATTTGGACAATATCTTCATCTATTCCAAAACAATGAAGGACCATGTGACACTCATTAAAGAAGTCCTAACTCAACTGCTGAACAATCACTTGTATGTCAAGCTCTTGAAATATGACTTTCATAAGATGCAGTTAGACTACTTGGGATACAGAATTTCCAGCAATGGAATTGGGATGGACCCAGCTAAAGTCAGCAATGTTATTGCCTGGGAACCCCCTTGAACCAGAAGACAACTACAGAGCTTCTTATGATTCACAAACCTCTATAGACACTTCATCCCACATTCTGCACAGGTGGCTTTGCCGCTGACCAATCTCCTGAAAATGAAGGAGAGAGGGAATTCGAAGGCAGCGAAAAGGCTTGGAGCTCTGATCCAATGGACTGCTGAGTGCTGGAATGCATTTGACCATCTAAAAGTGTTGTTCATGTCCAAACCGATTCTGCATCATCCCGACCCTGCACGCCCCCTAATAGTCCAGGCGGATGTGCCCGATGTCGCCATTGGTACCATCTTGCTACAGAAGGATGAGGCTGAGGACTTGAAACCATGTGCCTACCTCTCAAGAAAATTTTCAGACACCGAACGACGCTGGCAGGTTTGGGAGAAGGAGGCGTTTGCAGTTCAATGGGCACTGGCGATACCTGCTAAAAGGGGCTCATCACCCATTCAAGGTTTGGACAGACCACAAGAACCTAGAAGCTCTGAAATCCCCATGGAAACTTAACCCCAAGCAGGTACATTGGGAACATTTTTTCCGACGTTTTAACTTTACGTTGAAATACTTACCGGGGGGCAGGAACTTCTTGGCAGATGCCCTATCTCACCTACCTCAGCATAACAGCTTACAGGAAGAGGTAGTAGACTCAATCATCCCACCTACCCAATTTGGACTGGCGGCTACGACGCGCAGTCAAACAGCAGCAGCGAAAGTGGACAAGAACTTGAAAGCTGAGCTCCAGTCTGCCTCTCAACAAGATACCTGGTTGAGGTCCAACAAAACTTTCCTCGTCGAAAGAATGGGACTATGGTGGAAGGGAGAGAAATTGTACATCCCTGAGACCCTGAGAAAGAACATCCTAGAGCGTTGCCATGAGTCCAAAGTGGCGAGACATTTTGGCTTTGTGAAAACACTCCATCTAGTACAAAGACAATTTTGGTAGCCGATCTTGAGGAAAGACATAGAATAGTAAACGTCATCTTGCCCTATCTGTGCAACAGCGAAACGCATTGGAGGCAAACCTAGGGGCCTCTTACAAAACATGGCAAGCCTGAACCGTCCATGGAAACAAATTGCCATGGACTTCATCATTGAACTCCCAGAGAGCAAGAGGAAAATGGTCATATGGGTAGTCACTGACCTTTTCTCAAAACAGACTCATTTCATCCCATGTGCTGGACTTCCCACAGCCAGGCAACTGGCCAAAATGTTCATTCATCACATATTTCACCTCCATGGTGCCCCCAAACATATAATAAGTGATCGAGGAACTCAATTCACCTCCAGATTCTGGAGGCAATTTCTCAAGCTGATCAGTGTTGACCAAGCGCTAAGCTCTGCCCACCACCCAGAAACTGACGGGGCAAGTGAACAGAAGAATCAGGTCCTCAAGCAATACTTGTGGTGTTATGTCAGCCACCAACAAGACAATTGGGTTGACTTCCGTTTGCCGAGGTAGCATACAACAATGCGGTGCATGCAAGCACAGGACTTACTCCCTTCCAGGTCGCTAATGGGCAAGACTTCATGGCCATCCCGGAACTCCCATGAACTACCACCAAAATACTCTCCTTGGATCACCCAACTACGTGACAGCTGGCCAGCAATAGTCAAGGCCCTGGATGATGCCAAAGCCAATTACAAAAAGTCTGCTGATCGGAAGAGATCCATTCAGTGGCCCTTAAAAGTGGGAGACATGGTCTATCTCTCTACTAAATATTTGAAATCCAATCAACTATCAAAGAAACTTGGCCCGAAGTATGTCGGCCCCTTTCCGATCACACAACTTATAAATGATGTCACTGTACAACTTCAGCTCCCCAAAGCATTATGCAATATTCACCCAGTCTCTCATTGCTGTCTACATAAACCAGCATGAACATTGGAGCGATGGCACCCCAAACAACCCCCACCCAGCCCCACCCTAATTGAGGGAGAGCAACACTTCAAAATCAAGGAAATCTTAGACTCCAGATTAAGACGGGGGAAATTACAATACTTGATATGCTGGAAACACCTACTGTCCTAACAGTCAGGAACCACGCTGAGACGAGGAATAAGTCTCTAGTGTTTTATTACTGCTACATTAGACAGAAAATCCTAACAAACTGAAGAAGCATGAGAAAACCCATACAGATAAACCCCAAAAGTCAAGGCAGGTCTGTTCTGTGTCTCTTTGAATGACTGCTCAACTCCTCACTACTATGCATGCATTTCCCCCCCTGGATAGGGCCCCCCTCCTGCTCACCATCAGTGCTCATGACACCTACCAGCATCTGAGTATGAGTGGGTGGTGAGCCACCATATCCATGTGCCCCGCCTGGTCAGGGCATTCCATAAACAATATCCCACTAAGCCTAGCATATGGTAGACTGGTTGCCTTCTCTTATTTACCTCCTAATTGGGTCTTTGTCTTCTAGGTATCTCCTGGTCCAAGGGACAGAACAGGGGGGAGGCCATCCTTCCAAAGGAGGGTGGCATGTAAGGTCAGAGAACTCAGAAGCAATAGCTAATTGTGACTGGGTACTCTAACCTTACACGTCAAGGGGAATGAAGGAGAGAAGAGAAATAATGGAGGGATGAGGGATGAGAAGAGAGCAGCTAGCAACAACTCCACTCACAACTGAAAGACTGCGAAGCCACCATCATGCAAGCTGTCAATGCAAAGGAAGGGGTGAGACAAAGAAAAGGTGGGAGGCTTAGGAAGGGAGGCGGGAGGAAATGGGGCTAGTTGTGGCTTTGACAGCCTGAGAGAAAGACCTAATAAAGAACTTTGCATATCCATCGTGGCTTGTGCTGTGGGTTTCTAAAATTAGGCCTTAAAATCATAACTCTCACAGCTATCCTCATTATATATGCCTTTATTTTAATTACTTAATAATTTGCATCCTACATTTAAGATTGCAAAAGAAAAACTAACTCCGTGGTAGAGTACATTATTTGCATAAAAAAGACCTCAGCTTATGTCTCTCCATTCCAACTTGCTCCTGGCAGCAGTGTGTGTGTGTGTGTGTATGTCTGTGTCTGTGTATGAAGAAATAAAGAAAAATAGTGAAGAGATAAGAAACAAAATAAGAAAAAGAAATAAAAGAGAAACAAAAGAGGAAGAAGACAATAGAAAAGATTATAAAGAAGTGACTTCTGATCTTAACAGTGGTTATAAATGCACTTATATTTTGCTCTAAGATTACATTATAATTTCCTTCTTTCCATAGTCTACTTTCTAATCGTCAAACCCATAAATCACAAGTTCATTTTTTTTTCTTTCTTCAACAAAAAATCCATAAGGGGTTTCCAGTCATTAATAAGTGAAGTTATTGTCCTTTCCCTAGTACATTTTGCCATGTCTGCTAATTCTGCCATCTTCACTAGCCATTCCTCAATTGTGGGCATTTCAGAGACTGCAGCAGAAGTGATTCTTATGTCCATTATTAATATTAGGTTGTGTATTTGGGTTTTACTGCATTTTATGGCATTGTCTGTGATGATGTTACTCTTTGCATATGGGTTGTACAGTGTAGACTAACAGTGAAGAACTTTATACTATGTTTTCTATGTTAAATAAGAAAGGTTTATACTAGCTTCCTATTTAAATCCTGAACAGCCATCCCTGTGAGCCATTGGGCATTTCCCCATAGATCTCTGCACCCATTCAGAATCAGCTCAAATGTGTCAGATCTACAACTTCAGCTATTTCTGGGAGTTGAGCCAGTGCATTGTTGACTTTGCTGTAGTGCATCTGAAATCTGGTCTTTTACTTCATTTTTTTACTCTGCAGAGGTTGTGGAAATTATTCAATTAGCATGAGTCCTTCCCCTGCTTCCTAGCAACTTTCTCCCTCCCATCACAGAGGTTCAGCCATTAAAATATTGTTGTAAATAAGGACAAATGTGCATCAGTTCAAAATACGTTTAAGAGATTGGGGGTGGAAATGATAGTGATATGGGTTAATGCAGGACAAGTAGCAGAATTTTGGGTCCTCTACTTTTAGACCCAGATGGCTCACAAATAAGGAGGATGAAGATTGTTCAAAGTCCAATAAAAATCTAACAATTCTACATGGGAACCAATGTTCAGGTAAGCCTGAAACAGTTTATAAAATAAGGCACCCTTAAACCTTAAGTCAGTCCTTGGCAGTATTATAGTAAGGGAGAAATTATAACGTGGAAGAAGATTGTTTTATTCCAGTGGAAAAATTCTAGTGTACTTAATTTAAAAAATGTGGACTGATGACTCCACACTTTCTAGGTATGAATTGACCTTTTATTGACAATGTGGAATGTCTGATCAATATGATTCCATGTGGTCAATGTTTAATATTCTAAGACTTGAGTGCCATTGTATATAGATATAATGTTCCTTCCTTCCTTCCTTTTCTTAGTTTTTTTCTTTTATTCAGTTCTGTGTTTGTTAGTATTCTTTTTTTGTAGAGCAAAACCATTTTTTTTATATATAAAATGTTCATAACGTGAAAAATGTTTTAGTAAATAAAATGCAATGCTGACAGTGAAGTACTTCCTTCTCTCCTTTCCACAAGTGTTAGAGAAAAGCAATCCATTAGAAATTGTACAAAAAGAGTAAGAGAGAAGAATAAAAAAAAAATTGATCCCATGTTAGCTGATGGAGTGATTGCCCAATTCACTCTTTAACTTCCAAAGGTCAAGGACCTTTTAACTTTCATTGCTAAATAACAGCAGGCCACCCTCGCAGACAATATGGCATCAACCTGCCTTCCCAGCATAACTTTTAATCAAGGACTCAGGGCTTCAAGGCTATACACAGCCTATTAGTCTTTTTGTGGTCTTTTGAGTTACCCAAGATACAAAAAAATAGTGGAATTCTACCGAACTTGGGTAGCAGAATTATTCCCATTAAAACAAAAAAGAATAAACAGTAAAATGGTCTTGTTAAGCTTTAAATACCTTTAGGCTAAATGCAGCTATTTTTCTAAAAACAAAAACAAAACAAAAAACCTGAAAAATGCCAGAAAAGTGGGAGGAGGAGGAAAGGGGGAAAAAGAAGCTGAACATTTCATCTTGGCTTCTTCCCATGATGTTAGAACATCACCACCATAGTCCTGGTGACCCTTGGAAGTTAGGAAATCAACACCAACAAAGAGAGGCCTGGCTCATATGAGAAAATAATACCAACTCTTGTCTTAGCTGCTTCCAATACAACTTTTTAATTTCTTCTTTATTTTTAATGATGCGATTCTGAAGTAGAATCCTCATGAAAAAGAGGCCCTGACAAACAGGTCAGCTAAAGATATGTAAGGAAAGTTCCATTTTTATCTGCACCTTTCACACCAAGGATATTATTGCAAATTTTCCTGTGGTTTTGTAAAGTTGTACTTTGGAGTGTGCATGTTCACCTTGGTTTGGGCACATATGAGTACTGGTGGAAGCCAATTGGTCATTCAGTAGAGCGAATGTGTGTGCAATTATCTAACTGCTGTGGTATTAGTTTTACAGCTCACCATATAACCTGAACTTTCAAAGTGATAAAAAGCCAGTTGGGAGTAACTAAGGAACCAGAGAGATTCCGGGTGATACAAGATATTTAATTTGATAGCAAGGTTAAGAAGCTTGATTCAGTATGGTATACAGTCAAATGGTATCCTGAGCACTAGAGACTTTTATTAGTTTCCAGGTCTGCTTAAAGGAACAGACCCTGGTGGAATATCTTCCTCCTACTGACAAATTGTTTAAAGACCAACTTCAGTGCACAAATAAAATTAGACTCCTTCTACAGCATCTGACCCAAGATTAAAACAGTAGGTACCATTGATTTTACAGTTAAATATCTTTTCAGTAAAGATTCCCTCACCTATGAAAATACTGACCCAATAAATTTCCAGAAAAAGCTGATGTTCTTATAGGGAAAGAAAACTCACATAATTTTATATCCCAATTTATACATTTCTAATTACCATTCTGTTTTCATGCTGTATTGATTCACAGAGCACAGATTTAATATATTTGCCATTAACAGTTAGCAACAATCACAGTGACTTTAAGGTTCCACAGCCTGTTCATAAGAACATTTATAAATCCAAGATCAGTACTATATGTTCCATGTTATAATGGAGGTAACATACTTACAATTTTTAAAAGAAAACTTTTCCTGTTATTTCTGCAAAAAGTCCTAAAGATAAAGGTAAAGGTTTCCCTTGACGTAAAGTCCAGTCGTGTCCGACTCTAGGGGGCGGTGCTCATCTCCGTTTCTAAGCCTTAGAGCTGGCGTTGTCATAGACACTTCCAGGTCATGTGGCCAGCATGACTCACGGAACGCCGTTACCTTCCCGCCGAAGCGGTACCAATTAATCTACTCACATTTGCATGTTTTCGAACTGCTTGGTGTGCAGGAGCAACGGGAGCTCACCCCGCCACGCGGTTTCAAACCGCCGACCTTCCGATCGACAGCTCAGCGCACATTTTAGCTACAATGCATTTATTTTCCCTCTGCTCCCAAAATGCTTTTCCCCTAAGGATTTTCTGAATAGTTATGCAGTTTGCATTGTAACATAAATATAAATGGGCATTAGTCTTCCTTCAAACTATTTCTTGGCCTTCCTTCCTTCCTTCCACTTATATGGCCACCCATCCTATATACCATAACTCTGGGAAGTTCACACTAACCATAATAAAAACGTAAGAGAAACAATAAAAACCATCATCCAAAAAACAACTCTCAACACCCTAAAACAACATTACCCAAATACATAACCTATCACAGTTACTGGGCCCCAGCCTTACCCTATTCCTATCCATACGTCTTTTCTGTATTTACCCTTTGTAGTGTCAATATTTCTTAGGCAAAGGATTGTTACCTTGTCATGGTGCGGGAGCTTGAGCACCTCAATGATACCGTGAGCTAAACTGTGAAGGGCCACCCAAGACGGGAAGGTCATGACAGAGCGGTCAGACTAAATGTGATCCCTGGGGAAGGTAATGGCAACCCACCTAAGTATTCTTGCCATGAAAAGTAAATGGATCAGTACTACCAGAGATATGTCAGTATACCATCAGAAGATGAGACTCCTAGGTCGGAAGATGGTCAAACTGCTACTGGGGAGGAACAGAGGATGAGTTCAACTAGCCCTAGATGTGATGACACAGCTAGCTCAAACCCTAAAGGATGGCTAGAGGCCGATGGTGCTGGTGGTGAATGGCGAATCCGATGTTCTAAGGATCAACACACCATTGGAACCTGGAATGAAAGATCTATGAGTCAGGGCAAATTGGATGTGGTTATTGGTGAGATGTCAAGATTAAAGATAGACATTTTGGGCATCAGTGAACTGAAATGGACTGGAACGGGCCACATCACATCAAATGACCACCAGATCTACAACTGTGGACAAGAGGACCATAGAAGAAATGGAGTAGCCTTCTTTATTAATAGTAAAGTGGCTAAAGCAGTGCTTGGATACAATCCAAAAAAATGATAGAATGATCTCAATTCGAATTCAGGGCAGACCATCTAACATCACAGTGATCCAAATATACGCCCCAACCACAGATGCTGAAGAAGCTGAAGTAGAGCAGTTCTATGAGGATCTGCAGCACCTACTGGACAACACGTCTAAAAGAGAGTTATTTTCATCACCGGAGATTGGAATGCTAAGGTGGGCAGTCAAATGACACCTTGAATTATAGGTAAGCATGGCCTGGGAGAACAAAATGAAGCAGGACATAGGCTAATAGAATTTTGCCAAGACAACTCACTCTGCATAACAAACACTCTCTTCCAACAACCTAAGAGAGGGCTTTATACATGGACTTCACCAGGTGGACAACACTGAAATCAGATTGATTACATCCTTTGCAGCCAAAGGTGGCAGACATCTATACAGTAAGTAAAAATAAGACCTGGAGCTGACTGTAGTTCAGATCATGAACATCTTATGGCACAATTTAGGATCAGACTAAAGAGATTAGGGAAGACCCACAGATCAGCTAGAGATGAGCTCACTAATATTCCTAAGGAATATGCAGTGGAGGTGAAGAATAGATTTAAGGGACTGGACTTAGTAGATAGGGTCCCAAAAGAACTATGGACAGAAGTTCACAACATTGTTCAGGAGGCGGCAACAAAATACCTCCCAAAGAAAGAAAAAACCAAGAAGGCAAAATGGCTGTCTGCTGAGACACTAGAAGTAGCCCAAGAAAGAAGGAAAGCAAAAGGCAACAGTGATAGGGGGAGATATGCCCAATTAGATGCAAAATTCCAGAGGTTAGCCAGAAGAGATAAGGAATTATTTTTAAACAACCAATGTGTGGAAGTGGAAGAAGAGAATAGAAAACGAAGGACAAGAGACCTCTTCCAGAAAATTAGTAACATTGGAGGTAAATTCCAGGCAAAAATGGGTATGATCAAAAACAAAGATGGCAAGGACCTAACAGAAGAAGAAGAGATCAAGAAAAGGTGGCAAGAATATACGGAACACCTGTATAGGAAGGATAACAATATCGGGGATAGCTTTGATAGTGTGGTCAGTCAGCTAGAGCCAGACATCCTGAAGAGTGAGGCCTGAATAGGCCTTAAGAAGCATTGCTAATAACAAGGCAGCAGGAGACGACGGCATCCCAGCTGAATTGTTCAAAATCTTGCAAGATGATGCTGTCAAGGTAATGCATGCTATATGCTGGCAAATTTCGAAAGCACAAGAATGGCCATCAGACTGGAAAAAATCAACTTATATCCCCATACCAAAAAAGGGAAACACTAAAGAATGTTGAAACTATCAAACAGTGGCACTCATTTCACATGCCAGTAAGGTAATGCTCAAGATCCTGCAAGGTAGACTTCAGCAATTCATAGAGCGAGAATTGCCAGATGTACAAGCTGGGTTTAGAAAAGGCAGAGGAACTCGGGACCAAATTGCCAATATCCAATGGATAATGGAAAAAGCCAGGGAGTTTCAGAAAAACATCTATTTCTGTTTTATTGACTATTCTAAAGCCTTTGACTGTGTGGACCAGAACAAATTGTGACAAGTTCTCAGTGGTATGGGGATACCAAGTCATCTTGTCTGCCTCCTGAGGAATCTGTATAATGACCAAGTAGCAATGGTAAGAACAGACCACAGAACAACAGACTGGTTTAAGATTGGGAAAGGAGTACGGCAGGGTTGTATACTCTCACCCTACCTATTCAACTTGTACGCAGACACATCATGAGACGTGCTGGGCTTGAGGAATCCAAGGCTGGAGTTAAAATCACTGGAAGAAACATTAACAATCTCAGATATGCAGATAATACTACTTTGATCGCTGAAAGCGAAGAGGAACTGAGGAGCCTTATGATGAAGGTGAAAGAAGAAAGTGCAAAAGCTGGCTTGCAGCTAAACCTCAAAAAAACCAAGATTATGGCAACCAGCTTGATGGATAACTGGCAAACAGAGGGAGAAAGCGTAGAGGCAGTGAAAGACTTCGTATTTCTAGGTGCAAAGATTACTGCAGATGCTGACTGCAGTCAGGAAATCAGAAGACATTTAATCCTTGGGAGAAGAGCAATGACAAATCTCAATAAAATAGTCAAGAGCAGAGACATCACACTGACAACAATGGTCCGCATAGTTAAAGCAATGGTGTTCCCCGTAGTAACATATGGCTGTGAGAGCTGGACCATAAGGAAGGCTGAGAGAAGGAAGATAGATGCTTTTGAACTGTGGTGTTGGAGGAAAATTCTGAGAGTGCCTTGGACTGCAAGAAGATCAAACCAGTCCATCCTCCAGGAAATAAAGCCAGACAGCTCACTTGAGGGAATGATATTAAAGGCAAAACTGAAATACTTGTGCCACATAATGAGAAGACCGGACACCCTGGAGAAGATGCTGATGCTAGGGAGAGTGGAGGGCAAAAGGAAGAGGGGTCGGCCAAGGGCAAGGTTGATGGATGATATTCTAGAGGTGACGGACTCGTCCCTGGGGCAGCTGGGGGTGTTGACTGACAGGAAGCTCTGGCGTGGGCTGGTCCATGAAGTCACGAAGAGTCAGAAGTGACTGAATGAATAAACAACAACAAAGTGTCAATATTTAGATGCTGTACTGGCACCAGGCTGTTTGTTTAAAAGATTAGCGCACATGTGCCTAATCTGAGCTGTTTATTCTATCTTTCAGCTCTTTCTTTGTATTCTCTTTTTCTGTAGTTTTCTCCAACACTTTTTTTTTAGGGTGGGGAGCTCTTATTGATGAAATCAATCATTGGCAACTATCAGGAATGATGAGTTTTTTAACGTAATTCTCATATGTTAGGGATTTTTTTAACGTGCCATCAAGTCAGTGTTGATTTTTACTGACCACATAGATAAACCTTCTCCAGGATGATTGTCCCTAAATTGGCTCTTCATGTCTTCCAAAAGTGCTCCCATCATTGCTCTAATCAAGTTCATCCACTATCCTTCTGGTTGACCTCTTCTTCTCTTTCCCTCCATCTTTCCTAACTTCATAGATTTCTCTAGGTGTTCTCATAATGTGTCCAAAATATGATAATCTGAACCATGTATGAAATGAGAACTTGAACTCTGATTTGTTTGTTCTATGATCCACTTTTTTTCTTAACTATCCATGGTATTTTCCAAAAAGATAAATAATATACTGTATTTTATATACATTTGGCAAACATTTCAAATATACAAAGTGTCAGGTGATAATTGCCTTCATTGCTTAGATAACATAGTCATGTAAATGCACCGTGATATAAATAAAGTCTTCTGATTGGCCTTGCTTCTTGGTGACTTCATATACATATCTATGTGGTCTTCTAGCAACAATTTGGAAATCCTTCCAAGATCTTTTTTAGCATTCCATTCTAGCCTACACTCCTGGGCTTTCTTCATCATCAGACTTCCTATAAACATACTTGATCCAGCTAGGCAAGGTGCATAGGTCTTACTTACTCTTTATTACTGATTAGGACAATATACATACAAAGCATAAGTTCCAAACTATTTTTTTTGTTGAATATGGAAGGTATAAGGCTATGTGTAGAACTCTGCAACATGTACAGAAATCAAGAAGACATCTACTTTGTTTTTTTGTTTTTTTTAAATAATTAAAAGGTCCTTTAACTTGTCTTATAAAATTGGACACCTAAGCATTTGGCAATTTACATTAGGAAATGATACTGATATATTATATTGTGCATGTATGTGTGTGTGTTATCTAATACTTGTAGGAAAAGCTAAAATCTCTTTTTAGTCAAGTTTGGCTCCTGGTAACTTCATGGACAAATCCAGATAGTTTTCCTTGCAGCAGGGTAAAAGTGGTTTACCACTGACTTTTAAAGTTCTTTTCTTACCAATATAGTATATAACTCTGATTTCCTGGTGATCTGCAATTCAATTACTAGCCAAGCCTAAACCTGCTTAGCTTCCTTGGGATCAGCCAATATACAGTTTCAAGACAAGATAATACTTTATGGAGGTACCGCAGAACAAATGAAAAAAAAAATCAATATAAAGCAAAGAAGCTACAGCATTTTTTTAAGACAAGAGAGTACTATATAGGGGTAAACATCAACTAAAATAAATATGAGTTCAAAACCCTCCAATGGCTTATAAATATGCATAGCAAAATATTAATACTCATGGCAGGTTTGATTTATGCTGCTGCCTAAAAATGGATGAAAATAATCTAATACATTCCCAGACATTTATAAAAGTATATTAGGAAAATAGGGAGGAGATACAGAAAAAAGAAGCCAGAGTTCAGTTGCATAGTCTCCATAACTCTTAGAGTATAACATTTTATCAGGCAAAAGAGCCTAGATGGCTATTTTGTGACTGGCCATTTTGACAATTCTCCCAGTCAACCCAAAGCAAGCTTTTTATTCTTTTTATTCTTTTTATTTTTAAATGCAATGATGCTGCATTTAAATGCATTAAATGCTGCAGCCACTAAGACAGGTTTGGAAGTACAGGGGGCTGGGGGTAAAAAAAGGCAAGATGGCCTTTTTGTAATGCATCAATTTCACACATGAACAAAGGGGTGAGGCTATGATTGTTCTGCCCTGGCTGCCATCTTGCTTTTTCTAACCCCCAAACCCACACACACACATGCTATTGTGGAAAAGCCTACTGCCACCAATTTCTGCCCATTCTTCACATGCAGAAATACACACAGACACAAGTATTGCTCAGGGGAGGTGGAAATTATGATGATAATCAAAATGATATTCCTTTGTAGAGACATTGCTTCTCTAGGATGATACCACAATAATATAAGAGACAATGATTAGCTAATATCTTCCCCACAGATTGAGTCTGTTGCTAAATCTAACCCCAAATGGCTGAATCAGATCACCCTGATTTATTGTTTGCATATCATATTAATCCTCCACAGTTAAGTATGAACAGGGCCAAAGTGTGTTTTCTTATTGGGTTTTCTTTAAACTGTTTGGCTGGTGAAAGATTCTGTATGGTCTTATTATCTTACTTAACTTCTGAACAGGTGACTAAGCAGATGCCTGCTGAAAACAAACCATTAACATGGCCCCGTAAAGTAGAATTTTTCAATCTCTAATTAAAAATGGGGGAGGTGGGAAACATCAAAAGCATAGCTATATGGTTGGAGGGCAAACAATCACTGATTTTCAGGTTTACTTTGCAAGTGGCATACTTCACTCAGCCAGATAAAGAGCTGGTAGTGGGAGTAACTTGCCAAACATTCACATTCTTCTGAGGCTGTTCAGAATGTTATTTTCTGCCTTTTACTTTTCTCTTAGACTGCTTGATCTCACTTGCTGTTATGCTTCCTTCCAGCCCTCGTTTCATCTCACTGGCAAGAAGCACGCTGCTGCAGTTCTGCCCACATACAGTTATTTTTCTTGTAGCCGCCTTGCCTTTTCTCACTACACTGAGGGAAGGAGGAAGAGATTATCTGGTAAAGGGAGAGGGGGAAAAGAATGAAGACCACTTTTATCCTGAGTCAAAGAGCTGATCCATGCAGTTCAGTGGTGTGTATAATCACTGAAAACAGTCCTCTCAGATTTGTTTCTTTGTTAGGTTTGTTTTCCCTCTTTCCTTCAGGATTTCAAACTGGAGTTTTTCTCACTTCCCTGGAGTTACTTGGAATTAGTGCTACTTAATAGATACCACAGTTTGGGTGGTTGGTACCCATTCCAAGCCATGGTGTCACCAAAGTGATGAAAAGGGTGTCTGATCTCATGATGCCTGTCATATTTGCATCACGACATTGCAGTGCATATCTCTTTGCTTGTCACTCCCATAAATGTGTGTAGTAAGTGCCACATAAAACATTCCTAGGTGTGGTGTGTAAAGTACATCAACGTTGAGTGTAACATCTCTTTTTCAAGCACTGAGTTACCTCAGAGTTCCAAAGGCTTTCCTAGGTCGTTTCTGCATGGCTGTCCATGTGTAGTCACTTTGCTTCATTAGCGGAATTTTCTATGCATGCTCACATAAACAACTGGAGAAACCTGCTGAATCAGCTGCTAAGAGTCTTCCAGAGATTAAGACTACTTTTGTTTTAAAGATGTGGACTTTCTTTGTGCCAATTCAACTCTATGTTTTGTTTTTTACTTTCAGACTACAGTCTCTCTCTATCATATGAAGTTACTGTGTTTTGCACCGCAGTGTGTAAAACCCACCAAGAATTGACCACCAGGAAGCCCCAGCAAGAGATGGTAGATCAGAGGGAGACTACACCCATACTAATACGAGTATTAATATCAATTATGATTGCTACATATAGTTTTTAGAATTAAACAGATCATAGTTTCATGCTAGTAATGCAAACTCTGAGTTAATTTCTCTACTTTATGAAAGGGATGAAAGATTGTGAGAAAGGAGCACCAGAAGCAGTTGCAAGATTATCTCAGAAATAACAATTTGCTTCAGTTGCTGAGAAATCTGGTGAAAAGTGTTCTGCCTTAATTAATTTAGATTAGGAAATTCCCATTCTGATATTCTGTATTTACCCCAGACTAGCATTAAACTCTTTCAGAGCTATAACAAATTGTAATCATCATCATCATCACCATCATCCTTACTGAAATAAATGTCCTTCTTGTTTTTGTGGTCTTGCCAGCTAAGTGGGGCTTAACAAGGTGGCATGGTTTTCCTCCATAAGGCACTTAACATCATCTTGAAACCTTGATTGACAGTTCCAATCTTGCAGTATATGGGCATAAGCCTTCCTGAAGAGGCTTATGCCCATATACTGCACAAGTACAAGAAGCCCCTTCTACACTGACTAGGACAGTGTCAGCCTCAATGTGCAGTCAGACCAGGAAATCAACTCCACAGGAAAAGTAGAACTATGTTTATTGAAATTGGCTATAAGAATAAAATCTTCCAAGCCTGATTGTGTTGTGTTTCCCCCCACTCCTGCTTCTTATATCTCAATGAATCAGGGAGGGGTTTGCCTGAGCTGTTTCCGAATATTATCTAGGTTTCCCAGAGCTTAAAAAATGATTTAGCCCCCTTTGCCTAGGTAACAGTTCTTGTATATTTCTGTCAAGATCATCTTCCTTACCCTCTACAGAAACATTAGAAAAAGCTTCTGTGCATGTGAATTGCTGGAGGAGGCCTCAGAAGCCATGAAATTCAGTCACTTTTAGAAGCAAAGGGCTACATTGCTTCACAAAACAGATTCCTTGAAGAGGAACAGCCGTAATGATATTTTTGTCAGGAGCATTCCTGGGCTGTGCCCACTGATCTATACATATATAGGATATTTTCAACCCCCACCCTGAAAATCACTCTTCCTCAACCCCAGATTCTTTCATGTCAGGAATCATGCCAGAAAATGAACTTAGGAAGACAAAAAAAAAAGTTACATTCATAAATAGATACATGCATCAAACATCTGTAGGAACATTTGACTTTCTAAATCCTACATTTCTTCTAATTTTCATAATAATAATAATAATAATGCTTACTATTGGTTAGCTTCATATAAAACAAAATGTCATTGGACCAATAAAATTGTTAAAAATTGGTTTCCAACTCAAATAGGGAAATATGTGCAGATATAGATGAAAGCCAACCTATGACTCATTTTCTTGTTCAATTAGAAGTGATTTAGTGCTTTCCTGGCAGTGAATTAGGATTTGGAAAGTCCTAATATATAATCAGTGCATTATTTCACTATTTAGGCAATTCCTCATTGCAGGCCTAAGAAACATTGGGATGTGCAAAGAGCTTTTATATATGCTTAGATGCAGCTAAGTATTTCTGAGCAATGCCAGGTTAAAGGAAATATAGAAACAAAATTGCCTTGAAGGAATAAAACTACTTCAAAAGCTTTTGAAATTATTTCACTGTATATACAGTAGGTAGATTGTTGGACATAAGCTAATATTTTAATAATGGGTGATATAGACCAACTGGATAAATGACTGATGTCCTATTACTTATGCAGTCTGTTAGGATATAGCTTTGAAATACAACCAGTCCCTTGGATCTTTAACATGGCTTCATCCCACAACATTTTGCAAAGCACTATGTACACTTGATTGCACAGTTCTAGACATTCAACACAACAGGTTGCTAAGAGCCTGTGGCTGCTGTTCTGTGATCTTATCATATATGCACTTAGAGATAAAATATCTGACAGAATTACTCATTGTGCAAGTCTGCTTTGCTTTTTAGTCTTAAAGACCAGTGTAGAAACTTGGAAACAGAAAGTGAATGTTCTATGAAATAGTAGAACTGCGGAGAGATAAAAAGAAATGTGCTGCTCCCCATGGACCTAATTAAGAAAAGATGCAAGAACAAAAGCTATTAAGAAGACCCCTTCTTTCTGGCATGTAATATGCATAATTGCACCAACCTAACTCATGCTGCTAGAAGGTGAGGTGGCTAGATTTTATCATTGATGATACAGGTATGAGCTTACAAGAAAGAGGCAGTTATTACAAAATGATGTCTAGCAAATCACAAACAGTTGGGAGTGACTGAACAAAAGAACAATAATATCAGTTATATGAGGTTACTGGTCACAAAAGAACTGATCAACATGTCCCTTATTAGACACAGCATTTTCGTGCAGTCTCTCCAAGGCTGTAGAATGATAAGGGTGCATACCACATATTATGCTGCCAATGAAAAATCACCATTACAGAGGCCTATTCCACATTGTGGAGATAATAAGATAATGAAAAATGGATAGATGTATGAGACAGGAAGCCACAGAAACTCTGCTGTATGCTTCATTCTCTTAAACTCAACACCATCCTCTCAGCCCAAAGGTCAGGAGACAACCTCTTGCTTGTCTCCAAGTAGCTTCCAATGATCTTATATACTCTTACATCCATAATTTACTACAATGGGATGCAAAACTATGAGATGGTACTGCCATTCTGGACATAGTCTACCCAATTAATGATTCTAAAGTAAAACAAGAGATGTTCCCCCACCCAACACTCCAGGAACTGCCTGAATAAAGTGTGGCATTTCTTTTTCCCTTTCAGCAAAAAAAAGAATGGACTAATTTTGGCAGTGTTTCTGTGTAAAAAGCTGTAAGCCTCTCCAAGGAGAGAGAGTCCTGAGGAATAACATTTCCAACCATTCTCACCGCACAGCAGAGCCATTATAGTAACAGCTTGGAAGAGTCTAATCAGTCAAACAAGACTCTATGCCCTCAGACCAACAGTAAAAGAATGTATTCTCTTAACTATCTCATTGGGCTGGGTAGCAATTCAGTCTGGATTTCTATGCTTTCTGAACATCCATGCACTAATATTTGTGAAAATGACAGTACTTCAGCTACCATGTTTTATTTGGAAATGGGGCTGGGGGAAGGAGAAAGAAAGAACCAAGAAATAGGGAGAGATGGGCAATTACTGTAACTACTGTTCCATGTTATCCTATTACTGCTAAGTACAAACGTTTCTGAGCTTTTGCTTCCAAAATGTCATGTCAGACAAGACCAGGATTACTGTTGAATTTTTTTAATCTTCTGAGTAGAGGAGGCCAACATTTTTTATAATAGGCTGGAAGCATCGATACTCTATTGTTGGTGACAATACTGCAGCTTTTAGGTTCTTTCCTGGCACTGACTGCATTGTGGATTTGACATTTTCTGTTCTGAGTCATTTAAAACTACATCTCCAGGAACTGACTATTAACAATATACGGCTACAATTTCAGAGACTGAAGCAGAGGCTTTCTCTGTGGAATTATATAGTTCAAAATGGAGATACCAACACGACACTGCATGCAAATGCTTACATCTATAAAGAAGCTCAATCCAGCCTTTGTAAGCTAGTTCAGGTACTCATACATGAATTCATACACTTTCATTTTAAAAGGAGCCCATTTCCAGCCCAGGAGGTGATATTTTGATTGGAAACACACTTCAGAACAGAAAGGATTAAACTCACCCTATTTGCAGTTTGCCTTGGTTGGCTGTCATTATTTTTTTAAAAGAACAACAATGTGTTGGGAGACTGCTCATGCATGTGTAGCATGACATTCTCATTTGACCTTTAGCCAAACAATTATTCAGCTTTGAGAACTGAACACTGGTGTCCACCCCTTTGTTCTCATGAATGTGAGTGCAAAACTCAAAAGGCAATCTAGGATTTGCACTAAGTATACCTTTCCCAGCCTTTTCTCATCAGCATTGCACTAAGTCTTCCACTATGGAACTATAAAAGATAACTGAGCAACAGGAAGTACAGTGTAGAAATAATCACATTTTCTATCTCATGCCAACAATCAGTCAACAAACAATCAAGTAGATGAGTCAGGGCTTTCTTCTGGATTGCCCCAATGCTAAATTACGCACTCCCTCAAGAACTGCATTTTGCCCTCAACCTCTTCACATTTAGAAACGATGTAAAGATGCATCTCTTCTACTAGATTTTTAATTATTCTTTATTTTACTTTTAATTTTAAATTAGGATCTGGTTATGTTTAGCCAGAAAAGATGACAGTTTAGCCTAAAGAATAAGGAAAATATGGTTGCCATCTCCCACAGCTGAAGGATAGTCACACAGAAAGAGTAGACAACTTAATTCTCTATTGCTCCAGAAAACAGGATTGGAACCAGTTTTCTTAAAACTACAAGGAAATAATTTAAGCTAGTTATCAGAAGGAGCTTCCTGACTGCAGCCCATCAACCAATGGAACAGTGAAGTGTTGGGTCTCCTTCACTGGAGGTCTTGAAATCTGGATTGTCATCTGACAGAGATGCTCAAATGGGTGTTGCACTGAGGGGGGGAAATGACTGGATGGTGACTAACGTCTCTAGCAATTCTAGGATCCTAGATTCTCTATTTCAAAATTTGGGATTTCATTTTCATTGTTATTGTTTTAATTTTTGTTAACTATCTTGCTAATAATTGCTTCAGTGAAAAGGTGGGGTATAAAATGAATAAACAGAAATAGAAATGACATTTGTGCTCCTGCATTCGATTCTTATATGCTCAGTCCCTACAATACTGATAGGCATTCACTCAGTGGCTGTTAGGTGTTCTCTTCCCCCGCCCTTGCTTTCAACTCCGAAGTAAACAGGATAGTGGACTAACATGGCAAAGAGGTACAGGCTTATTATACGCTTTCATGAATTAAAGTTAGGCACCTGTTTGGCCAAATGTTTTGCCACAGTAAATTGTGGGCACCAAGTTCTGGAATTTGGAGGAAGCCGACATATATCAATGAGATAAAAGCAAAGATGATTTATTGGATGAGCCCAGCAAGGAAAAAGAATGCATTAAAGGAAAATGATACAGAGCTAAAGATGAACTCTTACATCCCTACAGCTGTTAGAACTCCCTTCTTCTCCTGTTCAGAGACCAGCAACAAAATAAAGCCAGTTGAGGTGTAGCATTGTCCTAAGGTCCAGTATACACTGAGGCTCCACCTCTCAGAAGGCTCCTAAACTTTTTCTAATCCACCATTTTATGATCCTGATTAAGTATTTCTACTGCTTCTATTCATTCACCAATTAGCAATCAGAAATACCTGTCTGGTACCAGCTTCACACAAGAGACATAACATATCTCAGAAACAGAAAGTAACAAGAAAATGGAGCTTATTTTTTATTTATTTATTTAGCCACCCATCTCATGGAAATGTGACTTGGGGTGGTGTACAAACATTTTTGTTGTTTATTTGTTCAGTCGCTTCTGACTCTTTGTGACTTCATGGATCAGCCCACGCCAGAGCTTCCTGTTGGTTGTCAAATGTAGCAACAGCTAAAACTATGTAACAATCTAAAAATGATCAAACATACAGTAAATAAAATAAAAAAAACATAAAACCCAAGAATGCGAGAGAACAACAATCACTTGACCTCATACAGACACCTTGCAGGGTCCCCATGGGATCCGCAAGGTTGATGGGAAAAACCATGTTTTAAGGACCTTCCAGAAGGCTAATAAAGATGGGTCTAACCTCACCTTGGGGTAATTATGTTCCAGAGAGTGCAGACCACAGCAGAAAAGTTTGCCTAGGTCCCACCAGATGGAGGTCCTTTGGAGATGGGACCTGCAACATACCCTTCCTGCTGGATCTGGTGGGACAGGTAGATGTGATCAGGAAGAGGTGGTCCCTCAAATAACCTGGTCCCATGCCATGTAGGGCTTTAAAAGTCAAAAACAGCACCTTGAATTGCACCAGAAGCAAACTGGCAGCCAATGGAGGTCACACAACAAAGGTGTAATGTATGCCCTCCACACAACTGTCACACAGATGCACCCTGCATTAGCCCCATGTAGACCACATTACAGTAATCCATTCTGGAGGTGAACAGGACATGACTGTGAGTAGAGCCTCATGGTCCAGGAAGGGGCACAAATGGTGCACAACATGAAGCTGTGCAAAGCCCCTCCTAGCCATGACTGCCACCTGCTCCTCAAGTAGGAGTCTTGAGTCCAGAAGGACCCCCGGATTGCACCCTGGGTCTGTCTAGGGTAGTGCCACCCCATCCAATGTCCAGAACCAGAAGGTTCAAAGCCCCAAAGCCACTCAGTCTTTATGCAGCTGCATTAAGCTGTCTAAAGCCTTAAAAAGGTTTTATACTCAGAGACATGGTGCATTCTTTACCATGACAAATATCCCCAATAGTACTATAACAACATGGAGAAATACTTTCATTTTATGCACAGATTCAGGCCACTCCCCAGCCCTTGACTGAACTCCTAGACATGATGGACTTTTGGTGGGGAAACATCCAGGAAGACAGGAGAGATGCAAACATTTTGTTTCCAACCTAGTGGTGTACAGCCAGGAAAATATTAAACAAGCTAAAACACTCTAGATTTCTGTGAAAGAATAAGATCACTCTGTCCATATGTCTTTAGTGCTAATATGTCTGGAAATGTAGCCAGAAGAATGCTAGAAAGCAAGGGAATTGACATCAGATGAAACAGAATGATTATATTTGGGGGAGAATTGGAATGGAAATATCAAAAATATACCTAGTTTAGACCATTAGACATTTTTATAAAGTCTAAGATACAGCAGTTCACAGCCACTGGAGATCTTTGCCCCAAGCTGAAAGAAGACTGGACACCAGATATTGTGGCCTAAGATGTACTGGTCAATATCTCTTTATTAGGCATCATAGTCCACCATAAATGGCTGCCATTCATTTGCTGACATATATTTTGCTGTATTCTTCAGATTTCATCCAAATGAAGAGAATCATGATTTCATTTTGCATAAAAGGTAAAGGTAAAGGTTTCCCTTGACGTAAAGTCCAGTCGTGTCCGACTCTAGGGGGCGGTGCTCATCTCCGTTTCAAAGCCTTGGAGCCGGCGTTGTCCATAGGACACTTCCGGGTCATGTGGCCAGTATGACTCACGGAACGCCGTTACCTTCCCGCCGAAGCGGTACCAATTAATCTACTCACATTTGCATGTTTTCGAACTGCTTGGTGTGCAGAAGCTGGGACGAGCAACGGGAGCTCACCCCGCCGCGCGGTTTCGAACCGCCGACCTTCCGATCGACAGCTCAGCGGTTTAACCCGCAGCGCCACCGCGTCCCTTCATTTTGCATAGGCCATATTATAAAAGCAACCACACAATAATATTTAAATATATCTATTTATCAAACCAGAGAAGACCATATTAAAATTACATTAGCTTATCCAAGTTCACAAGAGCAAATTTAAAAAGAAAAATCTCAGCAGATCTCAGGTAAGCTATAATCATAAGGTGTCAGAACAGAAAGTGCTGGAACAAACAGATAAATCACCAAGCACTAAATCATGAGTACACTGTAATCTGCTAAGAATTCAACTGAGATTTTAACATTGCGCAAGGAAATTACCCAGATAAAGACAATATTTCAAGCAAATTAAGTTTGTTTGCACGTTGTTGTTATTTTCCAGACTGGACCTATAAATGAGACAAATGTATGTTACCAAGCTTGCTTGGGGTGCATGACTTTAATAAAAGAGAAGATTGAAAAAGAAACCTTTTCAAAACATGAATGACTAGGGAGTACAATTCTATGGAAGCCATTTGAGATTGTTACATAGGCTTTATCACACCAGAGGAAAGGGTTAGAGTGATGGTTAGACCCCTTAGACAAAAAAAAAAAAAACAGGGAATAACCATGTGTAACTAGAATAAGAATAGTAATCTTATCCCAAGGAGAACAATGAAGGTGAGATCAGACTTCCTCCCCCCAACTTACTGTCTGTTTCACTGAAGAACCAAAGAATAAATAGTAGTTATTTGATTACAAAAGCCTTGTCAGATGAAAAAAAGGCAGGGGCTGTGGTGTGAATGGCCAGACTGGCAATATAATTTCTGCTTTGGAGAAAAGAGGTAGAGAAGTATCAATTTCACAAGATTTGTAGATAACAAGAAAAAGAAGTAGAAGAAGGGAGAGAGAAACTGATATTAGCATTCCTTCCTTAATGCTCTTTTGAGTGTTCAAAGAAAATGCTCACTGCCTACACACGTACGGTGAATACCAAGATGGAAACTCACCTACTTAAGAGAGAAGAAAGAAGAACCACTTAAAGGGGAGCAGGGGAGAAATGCAGGGAAAAAAGAATGAGTCAGAATTTCTGGTTTCCTAGACTAGTGACTAGAGCCTCATGACGAAGGTGAAAGAAGAAAGTACAAAGCTGGATTGCAGTTAAACCTAAAAAACCCTGAGATTATGGCAACCAGCTTGATTGATAACTGGCAAATTGTTGTTGTTGTTGTTTATTAATTCAGTTGCTTCTCACTCTTTATGACTTCATGGACCAGCCAACACCAGAGCTTCCTGTCGGTCGTCAACACCCCCAGCTCCCAGGGACGGGTCCGTCACCTCTAGAATATCATCCATCCATCTTGCCCTTGGTCGGCCCCTCTTCCTTTTCCCCTCAACTCTGTCTAGCATCAGCATCTTCTCCAGGGTGTTCTATCTTCTCATTATGTGACCAAAGTATTTCAGTTTTGCCTTTAATATCATTCCCTCAAGTGAGCAGTCTGGCTTTATTTCCTGGAGGATGGACTGGTTTGATCTTCTTGCAGTCCAAGGCACTCTCAGAATTTTCCTCCAACACCACAGTTCAAAAGCATCTATCTTCCTTCTCTCAGCCAGCTCTCACAGCCATATGTTACTACGGGGAACACCATTGCTTTAACAATGCGGACCCTTGTTCTCAGTGTGATATCTCTGCTCTTAACTATTTTATCGAGATTTGTCATTGCTCTTCTCCCAAGGAATAAATGGTTGCTGATTTCCTGACTGCAGTCAGGATCTGCAGTAATCTTCGCACCTAGAAATACAAAGTCTGTCACTGCTTCTACATTTTCTCCCTCTATTTGCCTGTTATCAATCAGGATGGTTGCCATAATCTTGGTTTTTTTGAGGTTTAGCTGCAAGCCAGCTTTTGCACTTTCTTCTTTCACCTTCATCATAAGGCTCCTCAGTTCCTCTTCATTTCAGCCATCAAAGTGGTATCATCTGAATATCTAATATTGTTAATGTTTCTTCCAGCGATTTTAAATCCAGCCTTGGATTCCTCAAGCCCAGCGTGTCGCATGATGTGTTCTTTGTACAAGTTCAATAGGTAGGGTGAGAGTATACAGCCCTGCCGTACTCCTTTCCCAACCTTAAACCAGTCCGTTGTTCCGTGGTCTGTTCTTACTGTTGCTACTTGGTCGTTATACAGATTCTTCAGGAGGCATACAAGATGACTCGGTATCCCCATACCGCTAAGAACTTGCAACAATTTGTTCTGGTCCACACAGTCAAAGGCTTTAGAATAGTCAATAAAACAGAAATAGATGTTTTTCTGAAACTCCCTGGCTTTTCCCATTATGCAGCGGATATTGGCAATTTGGTCCCTAGTTCCTCTGCCTTTTCTAAACCAGCTTGTACATCTGGCAATTCTCACTCCATGAATTGCTGAAGTCTACCTTGCAGGATCTTGAGCATTACCTTACTGGCATGTGAAATGAGTGCCACTGCTTGATAGTTTGAACATTGTTTAGTGTTTCCCTTTTTTGGTATGGGGATATAAGTTGATTTTTTCCAGTCTGATGGCCATTCTTGTGTTTTCCAAATTTGCTGGCATATAGCATACATTATCTTGACAGCATCATCTTGCAAGATTTTGAACAGTTCAGCTGGGATGCCATCGTCTCCTGCTGCCTTGTTATTAGCAGTGCTTCTTAAGGCCCATTCAACCTCACTCTTCAGGATGTTTGGCTCTAGCTCACTGGCCACACCGTCAAAGCTATCCCCAATATTGTTATCCTTCCTATACAGGTCTTCTGTATATCCTTGCCACCTTTTCTTGATCTCTTCTTTTTTCTGTTAGGTCCTTGCCATCTTTGTTTTTGATCATACCCATTTTTGCCTGGAATTTACCTCCAATGTTTCTCATTTTCTGGAAGAGGTCTCTTCTCCTTCCTATTCTATTGTCTTCTTCCACTTCCATGCATTGCTTGTTTAAAAATAATTCCTTGTCTCTTCTGGCTAACCTCTGGAGTTTTGCATCTAATTGGGCATATCTCCCCCTATCACTGTTGCCTTTTGCTTTCCTTCTTTCTTGGGCTACTTCTAGTGTCTCAGCAGACAGCCATTTTGCCTTCTTGGTTTTCTCTTTCTTTGGGATGTATTTTGTTGCTGCCTCCTGAACAATGTTGCGAACTTCTGTCCATAGGTCTTCCGGGACCCTATCTACTAAGTGCAGTCCCTTAAATCTATTCACCTCCACTGCATATTCCTTAGGAATATTAGTGAGCTCATCTCTAGCTGAACTGTGGGTCTTCCCTAATCTCTTTAGTCTGATCCTAAATTGTGCAAGAAGAAGTTCGTGATCTGAACTACAGTCAGCTCCTGGTCTTATTTTTACTGACTCTATAGATGTCCATCACCTTTGGCTGCAAAGGATGTAGTCAATCTGATTTCGGTGTTGTCCACCTGGGGAAGTCCATCTATAAAGCTGTCTCTTAGGTTGTTGGAAGAGAGTGTTTGTTATGCAGAGTGAATTGTCTTGGCAAAATTCTATCAGCCTATGTCCTGCTTCATTTTGTTCTCCCAGGCCATGCTTACCTGTAATTCAAGGTGTCATTTGACTGCCCACTTTAGCATTCCAGTCTCCGGTGATGAAAATAACATCTCTTCCAGGCGTGTTGTCCAGTAGGTGCTGCAGATCCTCATAGAACCGCTCTACGTCAGCTTCTTCAGCATCTATGGTTGGGGCGTACATTTGGATCACTGTGATGTTAGATGGTTTGCCCTGAATTCGAATTGAAATCATTCTATCATTTTTTGGATTGTATCCAAGCACTGCTTTAGCCACTTTACTGTTAATTATGAAGTCTACTCCATTTCGTCTGTGGTCCTCTTGTCCACAGTTTTAGATCTGGTGGTCATCTGATGTGAAGTGGCCCATTCCAGTCCATTTCAGTTCACTGACGCCCAAAATGTCTATCTTTAATCTTGACATCTCACCAATAACCACATCCAATTTGCCCTGGCTCTTAGATCTTACATTCCAGGTTCCAATGGTGTGTTGATCCTTAGAACATCGGATTCACCATTCACCACCAGCACCGTCGGTCGCTAGCCGTCCTTTCGGCTTTGAGCTAGCTGCATCATCACGTCTGGAGCTAGTTGAACTCATCCTCTGTTCCTCCCCTTAGCATTTTGACCATCTTCCGACCTGGGGGTCTCATCTTCCGATAGTATACTGACATACCTCTGGTTGTACTGATCCATTTAGTTTTCACGGCAAGAATACTGGGGTGGGTTGCCATTACCTTCCCCAGGGATCACATTTAGTCTGACCTCTCCGTCATGACCTTCCCGTCTTGGGTGGCCCTTCATGGTTTAGCTCATGGCATCACTGATGTGCTCCAGCTCCAGCACCATGACAAGGTAATGATCCTTTGCTGAAGAACTGGCAAATAAAGGGAGAAAATCTAGAGGCAGTGAAAGACTTCGTATTTCTAGGCACAAAGGTTACTGCAGATGCTGACTGCAGCCAGGAAATCAGAAGACGTTTAATTCTTGGGAGAAGAGCAATGACAAATCTCAAAAAAATTGTTAAGAGCAGAGACATCACACTGACAACAAGGTCCGCATAGTTAAAGCAATGGCATTCCCCATAATAACATATGACTGCGAGAGCTGGACCATAAGGAAGGATGAGCAAAGGAAAACAGATGCTGTTGAACTGTGGTCTTGGAGGAAAATTCTGAGTATGCCTTGGGCTGCAAGAAGATCAAAACAATCTATACACCCGGAAACAAAGCCATACTGCTCACTTGAGGGTATGATATTAAAAGTGAAACTGAAGTACTTTGGCCACATAATGAGAAGAGAGGATACCCTGGAGAAGATGCTGATGCTAGGGAGAGTGGAAGACAAAAGGAAGAGGGGCCGACCAAGGGCAAGATGGATGGATGATATTCTAGAGGTGATGGATTCCACATTGGGGGAGCTGGGGGTGGCAGAAACCGACAGGAAGCCCTGGCGTGGGCTCATCCATGAAGTCACGAAGAGTCAGAAGCGACTTAATGAATAAACAACAAGACTAGTGATAGGTTTAGATACAAAAAAAATGCCATTTTGAGGCACAAAGGAAATCAGCTGTGCTTCTTTAACAAAATAACAGAATATACACTGGTGGTGAGATTTATACTACTTCATGATACTCTCACTTCATAGTGCTTTCAATGCAATAGATAGTATAGAGAAGCTTAATTAGATTAGAATGTGAAGAAGGCTATCATTTACAAAGTAGTGAACAAGTGTTCTTCCTCCTAAGGTATTATCACTATGGTGTGGTAGGATGGCAAACTAAGTAGAAAGCAGAGGAGAGAACAAGAATACTCTGCAATGGGAGAAATGACAGATGGTTTCTTCAGGTGTGAGGAATACTAGACTATCTAGAAGAAGCTCCAAAATCCAATCTGAAAAAAATCAGACCTTTCCATATTTTTGCTGTGAAAGTTGTATGGACATGATATTATGATTCTGAGTTTGGGTATCAGGTGATTGTTGGCAGAATGCTGGGAAAGCCTTCAGCCCAGGAGAGGTCAAAAAAGTCACACACCAAGCATTTCTATAAAAATAATTTATTTACAGAAAGCAAAAACAAAAGCAAAACATTTAAAGGACTTAGCTCCCCGTTTGGAGCAAGCCTTGCTTGCCTACATTGCCGGCAGAGAGAAAAAGAGGAAGTGAGAACAAGTCCGGGCAGGTTTCCTCCCCCCCCCCCAGGTGATTTGCATGAAGCACGTGCGAGGAGACAATCTAATACAACCTTTTAACCCGGCCAAAATGATTAGGCGCAATAGCAGTCTTAATCTGTTAGTAGGAAAACCTCAACAGTGATAAGACCTCCCAGGTCAGAACACATTCAACATTCTAGAACAGTGTTGAACATTCTCAGGTAGAATTGGAGATGATGACATAGCCAAGGCCAAAGCCACAAGGAAGTCTGGTTACAAATGTTTTGAAAGATAATTTCTGTGTGTTACTAAGACACACAGATTGTAAGAAGTATGACCTGATGGGAACCTGAAATTGTTAAAGTGGAAATGAAGTCTACTAAATAGGATGTCTTAGGAATAAATAAATGTAAGTGAATCAGAATGGGCCAACTTAATTCACATGACCACACTGTTCAGAGTATAATGTCAGTAATAGTTGATTAGGGTTCGTTTGTTCATTCATCCATTCAAATATGTACTCACCTATAATTCAATAAATGATAGAATCAGATACATTACTATTAGTGAATATATCATAAAAACATGTACTGACCATAGATTCAGTAAACATTGAGGATTTTTTATGGCAAATTGCAAGTGATACTAAATGCAACATCAACAAAGAATTTAATACTACTAATGGGCAATTAGTATGGAATGGTTGGGGAAATGGAAGAAACTGGAATTTCAGAAAGATTTGGATGGAATAAATGCTATAATGGAGGAGATAGTTTAATACAACTTTGTGAAGAAAATTCTTTGTTCATTGCCAATACTTCAAGCAACCTAAACACAGACTTTACTCCTTACTATCACTAGAAGACCACAGTGGAATCAAACTGATTACATCATAGGAAATAGAAGACAAAGAAGATAGGGCACTTCCAGGTGTAGATTGTAAAATATATATTGAATTATTGGTGGCAAATATTTAGGTTATACTTAGGAATTAGAGAAAGTAGGCAGATCAACAAATTGCCAACATTTCAAAAAGGCAAAATTCCAAGTAGCTTTTAGAACAAGCTATCATGATAGCCAAGGAAAGACAGAAGATGGAAGTCTTGGACAATGAGAAGGATATTTGACATTTAAATACAAAATGTTAGTGTCAAATAAGAAAGAATAAGAAAAGATGCATCAGTCAAGTATGTCAACAAAAGAAGATCGATAGATAGATGATATAGATATGGATGATATGGATGATATGGATGATATGGATGATATGGATGATATGGATGATATAGATATATAGAGCCAGTTTGGTCTATTGGTTAAGGTGCTGGGCTAGAAACCAGGAGTCTGTGAGTTCTAGTCCTGCCTTCGGCATGAAAGTCGGCTGGGTGACCTTGGGCCAGTCACTCTCTCTCAGCCCCACTCACCTCACAGGGTTGTTGTTACAGGGAAAATGGGAGGAAGGAGTATTAGGTATGTTTGCCACCTTGAGGTATTTATAAAAGTAATAAAGGTGGGATAGAATAAATAAATAGGTATCCAGTAGATGATATAGATATAGATATAGATAGATATAGATATGACTGATATGATCAGAGAAATCAAAGCAATCTATAGCTAAGTTAGGAATACACAAGAATAATCATGGAAAAGGCCTCATAGAAACAGATGAGGTTTAAGAAATACAGTATGGTAAGACTATGCAGAAGTCCTTTGAAAATGGAAACATAGGCTGACAGAATGATATATTTAGAAATAGACGGAATACAGGAACTGACTTCACTAGAAGTTTGATAGGAGGTGGACTAGCTATCAGATAGAAAAGCAGCAGGGGAGTTGCTTAAAACTGTAGCAGAAGCAGTTAAAGTGCCAACAGCAATGTAGCCACAAATATGGAACAAGACTATGTTTTTAGGAATTGATAAGAATCTCTATAGCTATACCAAAGAAGGGAAATGCACAATTTTCCACATCATAGCACTCATTCTTCATACAATCAAAGATTTCTTGAGATTTTACAAAGCAGAGTAGAATCATAACATGAGAAAAATGCCAAATGAACGTTTTACAAAAAGGGAGAGGAATATAAAATCACATTGCTAATGTAAGATGGATACTGGAAATAGCAAGACAATACAAGAACAATAATTAGCTAGAGCAAGGCCTTTAACTCTGTAGATCACATCAGAATGTGGAACGTATTAATTTAAGATAAATAGATGTTTCAGAACACCTGCCTCTTCTTTTGAAGGATCTTTGTGATAAAAACAAGCTACCCTAAGAACTGTATTTGGAATAGAATTTATGAGTTGTGAAGAACAGAGAAAGGAATGAGACAGGGATGTATGTTGTCCCCATATATGTTTAACTTATATGGGAAATATGTTATAAGAATGGCAGGATTGAAAGATATGACAGCTGGAATAAAAACTGAAGGTCAAAATGCTAATAGTTTGAGATACAGTATACAGATGATACTGGTTGGTTAGCTGAAAGAAAAGTCTCAAAGACTCATTCTGAATGTAAAATGAAAAGTGAAAATGTTATCTTCTAGCATCATCTGAGCTTTGAAGAGGACCTCTGAGACTCCACGTAGGCTTCCCATATTCATATTTCTTAGAAAATAAAAAGAGTTTATGTTGCAGGCCAGTGATTTTATTTGGTAGTGTTCTCTCCTCTGCACAGAGAAAAATCAAGGACAAGGTAATAAAAAGCACTTTGGAGGGCTACAGGTGGCAGTGGGGACTATCCTGATGAGTTTAGTTTCAAGTAAGTAGGGATTTGGGACTGTCAGTGCCCACCATATCAGACAACCTGTATCATTGGAAAATATTTGTTAGAAGACCCAAAGCATGTCCCAAATGTGCCCACCATCCCCCCAAGTTCATAATCTTTGATTTGCAGACTCAGAAAGTCACATTGCTGCTGGATAATAAGTACTGGCAACCTAGAAGTTGGGGTTGGGGTGGGGGTGGGGGTGGGGGCTCAGGATGGAGTTCTGATCTGCTGTCAGAATATATATATATATATACAAACAACTGCAGTGTGCTAACAGGTATCTGGTATAAGCACAGTGATGTCATCTGCATCATGACATCTTCGCACAAATAATGCATGGTATGTAATTCATGTCAATTGCACCTGCTATAATGAAGCCCCTGACATCACTTGCCCCCATCCCACAGATGCCCAATCAGTGTGTCCATTTCACTGAAGCTCACCATAAGTTGGCTCTAAAGATAGGTATATAGAAGAAGAGAAATTGATAAACATTGCTGCTCCCAAGCCATCAAATACAAGAGGTGATAGAATATGCCTGCCATATTTTTATACAGAAACACAGTGGTGATAAATAGGGTAGCCTTTGCTTAGCATAACCAGAAAAACAGTATTAAAGCCTAAGCAATTACAGGATCATTTTATGTATTTATTAGTGCTGATCAATTCATGATGGAAAGATGATTTGAAATGAGTAATCTCTCTTAACGTCTCCAACAATAAGTATGGATTCTGTTTCTAACTGATTTCTTTCTATTATGGATTATTTTTTCCTTATACAGCATGCTATCTTCAGACTGGGAAAATGGTTCTTTTTGGGATGTCTTGGAAGTTCTCAAAGTGCTTTGCGCTTTGTAAGATTTGGATGACTTTTTAAAAAACGCTATATCGTTCTCCATGCAAAGATTTCATTTATATTAAAAGCTAACAGATTTAGAACTGCATGTCCCCATGATTTTCCCCCATCTCTTTATGTATACTTTTATAGTATCTCTCATCAATTTAAAATGCAATGTGAAAAATAAGGAAAATATAACAGAAAGAATAAATGAATATTTTTATCATGGTCACTGACCAGAATTGCTAAAACAAAAACACATTAAAAATTAAAATAAAGTAAAAACAAAACATGATAAAATATTACAATTGGTGGTGGGTTTGTCAGTGGATAAGAAAAGTCTGCTTAATTTTACAGGCAGTATAACAAAAAATTAGCTACAACAGAAAGATCAAACAACATTATTTCCTTTCCTGATAATGGTTTTTTTTCTGGAACTGCCCATATTTTACCATGGAGTTCAGCAGCTCCTAATGTATAGACCAAGCTCCTCCAACCTTGCAAACATTTGGATTTCAACTTCCAGAAATCCTCAGGTAGCATAACCCTAACTAAGATTCCTGGGAATTAAAGTGGTGAGGTCCTAGATTGGGGAATGTTGATTTAGACCAGGATTCCCAAACTCTTCAGCTCATCAACCCTTTCACAAAGTTTCAGATAGTTCACAAACCTCAAACAGTTAGTATGTGGAAATAATTAAATAAATGCTACTTTAACTAATAGTACTAGGGATAATGATAATGATAATGGATAGTTCCATTGACCCCGGGGGTCAATATTGATCATTTTGGAGAATACTGATTTAGACAGAGAATATGGACAGCTGAGATAGGTGTGCCATCAATCCCAGCTTGCTAACAAAAAAGTTGTATGACTTTCCAAGGGTCTCAGAAGGTATCCACTGATTTAAAACTTTCATTTCCCAAGAACTCCTAAAATAGTTATAATAATTTTCACTAATTGGAATGGGAAAGACTTACCCAACCATAGAATGGATTAAAAGAAAACCCCACTTCACCCATTTCCATTCATAGCATGAATAGAATCTCATGGATTCTCCACCTACAGCAGCTGTCTTCCAGCTAGAAATAAGAACTATATCTGTGCAAACCCTCCCATTGTGTAGACATTCCTGTGCACTTATACAATATTTTCTAAAGCACTTTTGAGACAACAATAATGGAATGAATATTTTAAAAACGGAAGAAAAAGTAATAATTACAACTTCTGCTGTATCCAGGATTTTCTGCCACAGTTTAGGAAGCGGTGATGCCTCTGTCCCAGGTTTCCCTTCATCCTCTTAGAATTTCTTTGTCTAAGAATAAAAGTATCTTCCATGCTTATCTCACCCCACTCCACTGCAGGATAGATGTTGGACTATTTTTCTTTTCCTTCTCATTCTCCTTTAAAGCAATCTGGACTAAATGACATAATCTACCTTATTCTTTGACTCTGCACAAAAGGATACTGTATTATAAAAGGATATCCTATTATAAATATTGTTCTCTCTCTATCTTTTTTTAAAATTCACAGTTCAGTAGTGATTGTACTTGTCAAACAAAAGAACATTAGCAAGGGGGGGGGAATGCTTGAGCTTGTCATTAAAATAGAGATAGAGGAAGTTCATACCAACCAGCCATTCACAGAATAACAATATTTCAGAGAAGGAGACACCTAAGTGTATCTGAAATTAAAGCTCATCTGAAAACAAAGATGCATTGTGAATTGAAACCACAAGCAAAAAAGCATCTCCTTCCTTCCCATACTACAGGTGCAGAAAGAAAAGCTGAATTGGCAATTGCTTTCCCAGCATTCTTCCAGGGATGATTGAAAATGCTGAATGCCATCGCCTTTCCACATGGTGACAAAGCTAATGTCAAGGACATTGTTCAACCTTACATTTTTTTAAAAATAACCAAAGAGAACCAAGAGAAGAATTAGTGCTCACGAAAAGCCAATGTCTCTCTTTCATTTTTTGATTTATACTTGCTGGGGTAAAAAAATGCTAAATGAGATTGCAGACAAGGTGATGAAAAGCCATGCCTTTCAATAGGATCGCTTCTTTGAGCTTGAGTCATGTAAGATGAGGAAATTACAACTGAAACACCTTTCTTCTTGGAAATGGAGCTAAACAAAGGATGAAGTAGGCAGTCAAGAGTAGCACACTGAAATATCAGGAGAGGCTACTTGGGTGGGTCAAAGAGAGCTTGCCATTGAATTTACAGACTGAAATGGAACAAAGGATTGAAAGTTAGTTGGAAACTGAATGAAGCCAGAATTCTTTGGCTGGGTCTCTCACCCCAGTAATATAGAATTATGGTACAATTTCTATGTGTTCTGCAACATGTCTGTTAATTGCACAATAACAAATCATTCCTTTATTCCACTTCATCCTGAATTTACATGAGATTGAAAAGCTAATTTCATTCAGCTTTTAAAGATCCATCCTTAGGTAGAGTTGTGGGTTTTGTTTTTAACTTTCAACAAGCATTGATAAATCCTGTTGTATCTTCTTAAAGCTTTACTCAGTCACTGTGTCAACATATGTTTATTGTGTATATGGATAACTATTATTGTAGAGAGCCATGGAAAAGGCCTTGGAGAGGATATTCAGAAGCTGTTACAGAAACAAGGGCAGAAGCATTCTGTAAGCCCTGGAAAACGAGATAGTATTAGGAAGGCTGGCTCCTCCCTTATTCAGTGGGTTATGAGAGGGAGGGAAGGTAGAACACACGCAGACTTGTAAGATTCTGTTACTATAGCCTATCTCAATGAAGTTTAGTTCTAGTCTTCCTGTGGAATCTGATTCCTGGTCTGGACTGAGGTTATATATATGGCTGAGGTTATACATTATACATAAAAAGGAATCTTGGCAGATCTTTTTCCTCTGTACAGTTATTGTAAAAGACAATTTTCCTACAGTACAGAGATAGCAGCATCTGCTCTTGCTAAATGGGTAAGGGTTTATTTTATGCATTGATTTATTAGAGGCTTTGATGTTACAAACAGCTGACAGAGTCTGAAGGTCAAGCCAAAGGAGACAGCGGGGCAGCGTCTTTGGAGGAACATTCCAATGGACTCAGAGCATCTGTTGGTATATTGGCTTTGGGTATTGAGCCCGCCCAAATGAAGATGACAATTGAAGTAAGAAGTAAGCTTTCATGCCACTTTAGTTGAGTGACTCTAAGTGGCTTATGAAAAGAAATAACAATATTATCCAACAACATGTGTGTGTGCGTGTACCCACACACATATATAATTTTATATTATATCATATGTGTATATAAGTATGCCTCCTAAGTATCATACTCATAAATCATTCTAATACTAACCCATAGCAGTGGTGGAGTAATGGCAGCATTTTTATTTCATCCTAGGTACTACCTCGCCTCCTTCATCCCAGCCAGATATTTAAGAGCTTTCTAAATGTTCACAATGAAGAGCCTGTGCATTTTCTGAGTATAGCTGCTTCCACAGAAGAGGACCACAGAAAGTTATGGCAAAGAGATTGTTTTTTTGTGTGAGGCAGTCTGTATGTATCTGCAAACCAGCCAAATGCCCCTACATATTTCAGTGCAGATTCCCTCTTTATATATGCAAGCCATGCAGAGCAAGGGTGATTTGTGTTATTCCCTTGACCAGACTTACTGTCATGTACTCCAGCTGCCATAGACAGCCTGCCTCTCATAGCAGCTGAGTTCTGTTGTTGAAAGATTTGTAAGCCGGTCTGCTTCTCTGAACACTAGGAAAGAGCTGGGATGAATACAGTACCAGTGGGTGGAATGAGACTTGTACTGGCTTATGTTATGATCTCTTTGAACTGAATTACACATTAGTTATAAGTTCCTGAGGCAAAGAATCCCAATGAAATTTTCCTTTCCAACTTTGTTTGCTCCCAGATGTCATGCTCCATAGTTTTCTGGGTTTATTCTCCCTCTTTGGGGTTGTTTCTAAATGATAAACATTTTGTGTAGGATGGTTTTATTCCACCCTGGAGCTGTGGGCTATTGGAAAGGCAAGGCTATTTCTGAACATCTTCTGTTCTGGCAGTTACAGCCCAACCTGCATGCACTTCTTCCTCCCTGCATCTTTTGGAGATGCTAGAACTGCTTAAAGATTCTATAAGGAGTGTAAATCGTGTCCACTTCTTTTTCATACTTTTCTTTTTAGGAAATAATGATGATTTCCCCTCAGAGCAGAGGAACTCATTGATTCCAAAGTTCTGGGTTTCAACAGATCTGTAGTTTTTGAACTCAGCTAAGAAGAAAGTTGAAAAAAAATGTCTCAGGGTTTTCAGAGGGAAGTCACACCAATGTAGCTCAGCAGAAACTTTGAATTGTTCAAGTCAGATTGATAGATCTTCATAGACCGTTAATAGATCTTTATTGACCAGCTGAATAGATTTTGGCTCCTGTTTGTATACATTTGTGTGTGTGTTTGTGTGTGTGTGTGTGTAATGCTCTCATTAATCAATTTCCAATCTACTAGTAAAGGTACACAAGGGTGTCCACAGGGTGTGATTTAAAAAGTGAAGATCAAACAATCATGGGCACCATCTTGAACTTTTTGATCCTACACCCCGGACCAGTATGTTATATGATAATTTAAGGAAGAATTCACTCTAGAAGATAGGGCTTATTGAGGGAATGATATAACTATGATTATCTAACATATTTACATGAATGGAAGAGGACAAGTCTAGCCAAGACTTGCCTGAAATTAATAAGATGGTGACATCATCCCATACCATCTTCGAAGTTGACCATAAAGGGTAAAGGTCTCCCTTGACATTAAGTCCAGTTGTGTCCAACTCTAGGGGGCAGTGTTCATCTCTGTTTCAAAGCCGAAGAGCCGGTGTTTGTCCGTAGACACTTCCGTGGTCATGTGGCCAGCATAACAGTCACAGAATGCTGTTACCTGCCCTCCGAAGCAGTACCTATTAATCTACTCACATTGGCATGTTTTCGAAATGCTAGGTTGGCAGGAGCTGGGACTAGCAATGGGAGCTCACCTCGTCATGCGGATTCGAACCGCCGACCTTCCGATCAGCAAGCTCAGCAGCTCAGCAGTTTAACCTGCAGCACCACCGCATCCCTAAAGTTGACCATACAAGCAAGTAAATCTTACTCCAACATTTTTTTTAAATGGGGAAGCATCCCTCTTTACAGCTGTGGGGGCTACACCAGCTGCTGGTTTATGAAGAAGTGGGATGAGTATGACAAACAAGTAGAAGGTATATGAGGTGGGAATAAAATGAAATGAGAAAACTTTAAAGAAAAAAATTGCCATACACAAAATATTTTTCTACCTCTTTCCTATCCTGGCTAGTGTGTCATAAGATTCCACAGCATGGAAGTTGCTCCTATCTAAGCATCTTTCTCTGCTCAGCTGATACCACTCATTATATAAGGAAAATATGTGTGCAAGGACATTAACTGTACCAGCAATAGGAAGTAGGGCAGAAGAGTGGACATCCTTGCTGAGGTAAGAAATGAACTTGGGGCTTCATGCTTCCTTTCTTCTCTACAGTGTCCTAAAGTTTGAGACAAAGCAAACCTTTGCTTTCCTGCAAGAACTTCCAGCAATGTGGTTAGAGATAAGTGCCTTGGTTTTTCAAGTGGGGATTGTGGTAATACAAAAGACCAGAATACGTCTGTGTCTGATATTTGTATATAAGTGTGAGATGTGAAGGAAGCATTTTAGTCTCATGTCAATGCAAGTTTCCTGCTTGTGTCTGCCATCTTGTTTTGGACTAGTCAGTTGGTGAGGTAACCATCACCTAACCAATACTGCATCATCACCATAGTAACAACACTCAGATTCTGCTTTTTTCACTCTGAGTTTGTTCTTCATTATGTACAGAGGTATATGTGGAGTTGAATGATCTTTTCAATTCTTACTCATTTAAAAGGAAGAACAGAGTTTCAACAGAATATTAAATATCTGCAAAAACTGGTAGGTTACTCAGTTTCAATCTGTATATTATTTCAGAAAGATGTGGGTTAGCTTAGTTTATAATGGACTTCACCAACCAGTTCCTGAAACATCTTATGAATGGAACAGGGTGGATGAATGAAACATTTGCACTCAGATTTTAAACATTGCTTTTAATGCAGCTGCTTCATTTCTGTCAAATGACATGCATTAAAAGAATACTTTTATCCACAGCTAAAATAATTATTCATAGCACTGCATCATGTTCTAGATTTCTTTGGTGTGAGCCACAAACTTACCCATTTGCAAAACCTGCTGAAGTTTGAACTATTAAGATTGAGTGACACATTCCTAACAAGAAGTCATTAAAATGAATTGCTTGGTCAATTTGCAAAAGAATAGAGAAAAAGCAGAGAGTTGCATGTATACTTTGCACGACAGTCCAATATGATGTGTGGCATTATTTAAAGGATGATTAATGAGAGTGGCAAAATATGAGAGAATAATCAAATTCCTAGCACCATTACAAGGGTATTATCCTGAACAGCAGCTTGCACAAACTTATCTAGGGTTGCATCTTTCTGTAGCTCTTCCTATTCCATAAGGGAAGAGGTGCTTTTGGAAAAGTATGAACAGGGGACGTGATGAAAGAAAGAAGAGTCATTGGCTAATTGTTTATACCCATCCAATAAGATCTGACAAAGTGAGCATGCTTTGTCTTGCTATTAAGCAATTCTGTCTTGTAGAACCCAAGGGACCTGCCTTCTGCATCATAGCAACTGCCCTCTGCAATTGCATTTCTTCCCCCCAAGATCCAGACAGATCTGATGCTGTTGTCTTTCAAGCAAGCCCTGAAGCCCTGGCTTCTTCCTCAGGTTCTAGGCTAGGATGGGAGTGGACCCACTACGGAGGGGATGTTTCTGTATTTTAATGATTAGAATGAACTCTTGATGTTTGTTTGTTTGTTTGTTTGTTCATTCATTCAATTTATATAGCCACCCATTGTAAGCCACCCATTCATGATTCTGGGTGGCTTACAATTAAAAACATAAACAATACTAAAATAAGTAAATAAATAAATAAATCAACCATACAAACAATTCAAATGTTAAAAAGAATTAATTACTGTAAAAACCATACAGTACAGTCCCCAGGAAAGCACAGTCATTCAAGAACAGTCCAGCCATTTTATGGCCTCTACACCACTCTCTGATCTCCAGGGTAGATGGTGAAGCCAGGTCTTCAGGCTCTTCCAGAATGCCATTAAGGTCAGGGCCAGCCTGAACTTGGGGGGAATGATTTATTATTTTTAATCTATTGGTACTCTATTTTCAACCTTTGGCATCTCCAAGAAGGATTGAGGGATAGCTATCATCTGGATACCCACCACAGTCAATCCTACCTAATGTAAACAATGATCTGGATTGGACCAATGCATTGACGCAGGAGAAAAGCATTTCTGACGTGAGATAACTCTCTTTTGCTGCATTGGGAGTGGAAGGCGTGCTAAGCTTTTTCAGGACAAGTGCTGTGGATTGGGAAAACATTTGTTTTTTCCCCCCCCCATTCTTTTCTTTATTTGCTTAATCCTTTTGAGATGAAAGTAAATGGCAGCTTTTCATTTCCTAGTTTTAAGTGCTCAGAAGTAAATTAGCAGGTGGCTAATGAGTTTACCTCTTGTACAGATGCAATGATTGTAGATTAAACATAGATGGAAAGATAGAGGGGAGTGGAAAGGTGGTTGTATCAAATCTGTTGTTAGCTAAGGAGCATAGATTTCCCACAACCATGAGGAAAATCTCATTAAAAATGTTTATTTCCTGCCAGGGATCAATTTGATATTTCATGATTTCCATAGATATGTACTTTTCACTATTCTGCTTGAAGCCAGAGACACAAATCGAGGATTTGGCAATGCATATTAATATACTATAAAACACTAGGAAATTAGCAGGTACATTGAATTATACTTTCATTATTGTTTCTTCAGTCTCTCTCTGTTTGTGATTACAATGTGTCCTGATTCTTTTTTAGTGGACTATAAAAATAATTTAACCTGCAATTTGCAGTAATTGTTAGTCCCAAATAGCTTGCAAAATCCCTTCCTAATAGTGAGAAAGGGCAATGGGGAGATACCTTTGCGTCCATTTAGTTCAAAGTAGATCTAAACTAAAGCATGAATTTTCTGGCATTAGATTTCCAAAGGAACTAAGATTTGAGTGTCAATGGAAGCATTTTAAAAGACCACACAAAACAAAGATGGGAAAAATAAGCAATCCTTGTTAGTCCTGAGTTTTTGAGGGTAGCATTGAGAAAAAGTAATCAAATATACTCTTGTTTTTGGCACTTATGAACCAAGTACCAGACTAATCCGTAATTTGGATTAAAGGATGATATTCTGCTATTGTAAAATAGGAGGCTGTACTTAATGTTAAACAAGCAGACTCCACTCACACTAGATTCTTTCTCTTCAGCTTTGATGTAGCCATGATGTGCCCCCATCATCAGTTTCTGAATATTTCCCAACCCTTCAAAACAGATTTGTGGTATTCATTTCATCAAACCATTAACAGTCTGGAATTGAGATTGTGGAGTCCTTGGTGCTCTCTGAGCCTTGTTGTTTTCTTGCCAGACTAGGCAACATCTTCAGTGCAAAGAGGGAGTGGGAGAGCAAGGCCCACTCCTCCCTCTTCGCACTGAAGACGTTGCCTAGTCTGGCAATGAAACATCTGCAAGAAAACAACAAGGCTCAGAGAGCACCAAGGACTCCACAGTTCAAACCTGAGCTACAAATATTTGCTTCGATTGGAGTTGATATTATAAAAGATACATAAAATTATTATGTATCTTATAAAAGATACATAAAAGATGTAAAAGATACATAAAACAGCGCCCTGTGGCACAGAGTGGTAGGCGGCAGTATTGCAACCAAAACTCTCCCCATGACCTGAGTTCAATTCCAGTGGAAGCTGGATTCTCTCCTGGGTAGCCAGCTCAGGTTGACTCAGCCATCCATCCTTCCGAAGTCGGTAAGATGAGCACCCAGCTTGCTGGGGAAGGTGACAACTGGGAAAGGCCGTGGCAAACCACCCCACTCTATAGTCTGCCAAGAAAACGTTGTGAAAGCAGCATCCCTCCAAAGGGTCAGACATGACTTGGTGCTTGCACAGGGAACCTTTCACCTTTCACCTTTTCACATGAAATTAGCAGAGAACTAATGAGCAAAGCTTTAATCCCAGTCCAGTTCAAGCATCAGCATCTGGGCGTCAAAAAGATGACAGCTAGGACTGCATAAACAAAGCCCTGCCCCTTTTAAACATGTTGAGTTGATACCACCACCATTGCCACCCCACACAAGAATGCCCCTGATTGCTAGATCTGAATAGAGGTTCACTAGACAAAGCAACATGAGTAAATGATCTCAAAGCCCTTTCCAATCTTATAATTAAAGGAGAAAGTCAGTACTTGAGTTGCCAATTGCCATTTCTGTTCATTCTTCTGATAAAGAGAGTTTGAAATTAAGCAAGATTAAAATTTGAATTTATTTTTCTGGATCTATTGCTCATCCATCATGAGTTTTCTTCTCTAGAATGCGAGAAGAAAATACTAATATATATTGTTGCTAAATATGCTTAAATATGCTATAAAATACCCATACATCATTGAATGCTTATATTTTGGGTGGGCATTCAGCCCCAAACTTTTTTTTTTTTAATCCCTGGACACCTTCTTCCACAGTACAAGTTCCTGGGAATTCAGTTCAATTCATATTTAAACTATTAACACAACTCCACTAAATATTATAATGTATGATTTAAATATCAATAATTATGGTCATCGAATCCTACAGGTAATCTGGGTCATTGAGTCCAATTGTCTGCTCAATGCAGAAATCCAAATTAAAGCTTGAAGAAATGTCAGATGTAGAACAAATTTTATCTGACAAGGTAGAGATGGTATCAAAAGTGGATTTACAACTGACAGGTCAAGAGAATGATTTAGAAAAGGATGTTCCACTGGATCTACAAAGACATTCCCTGAGATTTTAAAATTTAAAAGTGAAATAGAAATAACAAACTAAGAGAGTGACCTGGACAATTTACTCAATTTATAAAAGACTTGTTAAAGCCTCAAAGAATTCTGTGTGATGGGACAAAAAAGAAATGAAGAGAAATCAAATCTTATGACAATATTTGAAGAAACTAAAGATTAAGACTATTAGAAATAAAAGGGAGGAATATAATGTTGGCTTATTTGATCAAGGTTAAAACAAGGTATGATGTTAAGTTTAGTTTTTATTAGATTTTATTATAATCAAAATTCTTAATCAAAATTGTATATATAAAAACTAAATCAAATAAAAGCATCTTAGATAGATAGATGTCAGCTTCCACTTGAGCATATCCAGGGTCGGGAGCCCACCAAACCTCTGGTAATCAATTGTACTGTCAAACTGCTCTTATTTTCAAGAGTTGTTTTTTTTTTTTTTAATAACATTCTATCAGAATTTGCCTTCCTGTAATTTAATTACATGTTTCCTTTCATATATTTGAAGAATTCTTCAATATCCCCCCTCCCCAGAGACATTTTCTCAAGGGACACTCTACTGTGCTGGTCTATATTTTATTATTTAGCATTAGTATTTTTGTTCCACCAAGTAACATCATCTCAGACGTTTATAAAGAAATAAAAGAGAAAAATTGAAGAAGTTCCAAACCAGGAAAGGGTTTGATGCTAGCAGAAAAGCCAGCAGATCTTTCAGAAATATCCCTGGGTTAATGGGAGTAGGCATTAGTTAGTTAATTAGTCAGTCAGATCAAGATAGGAGCCTCATGACAGAGAAGGAATATAACAGCTTGCCAGGCATTTTTCCAAGGATCTGTCTCTAATGTTAATTTTCTAAAATGTTCTTTCTTGTGAATATACCTTTTTCAGTAAGACTTTAAGGAAACATGAGAAAAACTATATCATTTTTTTAGTGTTGTGTCAGCAATGTCTGTGTGTGTGTCTGTGTCTGTGTCTGTGTGTTTGAGAGAAAGAGAGAAAGAGACAAAGAAAGGAATGTAACTTAGTTGGAAATTATCATTCTGGAGGGGGCCTTTCAGGACTGCCTACTAGGCTGGCTGGCTGGCTGGCTTATTTATTTATTTAGCTTATTGCCTCGCAGATATGCTCATTAGGCAACAAAACAAACATGTTTTTGTATTAAATGGAACTGAAAATAAGAGTATCACAGGTCATAGGCATTTACCAAGATAGAAATGAAGCACTGTATGGTCTCTGCTATCCTAGTTGGAAATAAGAAAAATCTATAGGTTGTTCTTTACAGTTAATTAAGCATCTACAAGTGTACTTTTTCTCAAGAAAATCAATTCTCACGCCCTATGAAAAGCTTTTCAGCAATGTATTTTTTCCCCCTATGTTGGCAAGGTTGGCAGTGGGGAAAGAAAAGGAAAGAAATGTTCATATAAGCAGTCCATTAAAAAAAAGACTCACATGCTTTGGAGTGGTTTTCTTGGGTATAATGAATGAGTCAGTTTAAATACAAATACTCCTAACTTTCTCGTTTCTGCAAGAATCATTGATTTAATTTCCTAATGACAGAAGAGTTAAGTAATAAGTTTGGGAAAGAAATGCAGGCAACCATGTGAATCCATGTGCCAAATTGATATTTCAATAGCTCTGATAACTTATTAGGGCAATGACCATGGGACATCATAGACTGGGGTAATAAATCTTCAGTTGACTAAGTTCATATTTCTCATTTCAAATCACTTTTGTCTCATTGAGTGTCAGTTTTGTGCCTTGTTATTTTCTCCCTTTAATATGATTAAACTAAACTAATGATATTAATATGGCAGCCAGGAAGAAAAATGACCTTTCATGAAACAGGGAGTGTATATACATTCCATAAAAGAGAAGTATTCCTTCCAATGAATGAAAACATTTGACATAAGGCACTGAAAATATTATTGATGAGGTGCTTCTAAATTGGACATGTAGGAATTTCAGACTAATATAAGGAGTTAATTTTTGTATTCTGTTTTGTCAGTGAGCATTCAGTGGCTATAACTAAAAATCGTGTTATCAGGTTTTCTCCTCCCTGTTCCAAATTATTGGTGACTGTTGGTGGGAGATAAGATACATAATGCTGTATCCCAGTGAGTGTTGTGAGGTAGGAAACTAGTTCTAGTCCCTAGATGTTCCTTTACTTCAATTTTCACCCAGCAAAGTTAATTTCAGGGAAATGTGGGAGCTATAATTCAGCAAAATCTGGAGATTCTTCAGTCAGAATATTAACCATGGAGACTGAGAAACTACATGGGTGTCTCCTGTTCCCTGAGGCAAATACAATTCCTTTAATAGCTCTGAAGAACAACTTAGAGAACTGTCTTCATATTAAACATTAATATCCTGTCAGAGTGGTATTCTTCATTTTCATACCCATCACCCTTCTTCAATTTTGTGGAGAAATGTTGCTTTTGCTTTTTATTTTTCCAAATAGAACACTTTGGTGAAATTTTCAGGGGTGGGTTTCTTACACTTATTTCAATGGCAAATATGTGTCTGTGAGTGTCCTGACTTTTCTCAAATGCTTGGAGCTCCATCCCACTTTAAATCTTAGAAGAGACTTCATGGGACTTTTTCAGTTTTAGAGAGGAGGCAAGCAGACAATTGTTGAGGGATGGAAGGGTATATAATAAAATGAAGAAGAGTATCCACCATCAACTTGAAATAACAAGGTAAGTTCAGAATGCAGCCCAAAGACTTTCTAAAGCTATGTTTCTCAAACTTGGCAACTTTAAGACATGTGGACTTCAACTCCCAGAATTCCCCAGCCTGTCTTAAAGTTGCCAAGCTTGAGAAACACTGTGTCAGAGTTGACACAAGAACAGTGTCAAGTCAGTATATTCCATACTCCAGTTCTTTATTGCTTTCATGGTACAGACAGAATCTTGCCAGACTAAAGCTACTCTAACTGACCTAAGGGTAAATAACCTGGGAGACTCTAGGGTGGAGCTACCTTGAACCTCTTAACTTTCCCAGCAACAGACTCCGGACTGTGAATCCTCTTATCTGCCTGGAATGTGCCTCCTCCTTCCTGGGAATCAGTGGTGGTGCCAAATTCCACCACATCATTCCCTCTCTCAGGAACACATTCCATCACACACTGTTCTAAAGCATCCTGAGTGTATGGCATAAAATTGGGATCCTCTGTCCGAACCCAGAGGACCTGTTTTGGAATGGTATTACTCAAATCAATAAAGAAAATTTATGGCTTAATCACTTATTCAGTCATTAGTAGGTCAAGACTTCAATGATTCTATAACTAATTAAATGAGACAGAAAGTGTGAAAAGAAATGCTGTAAGGGATAACCATTAGCTCAACAAACTCAAAGGTCATGCTGAAGAAGTGTTGAAGTGGGTACTGTTCTGACCCATCTTCTGAAAAAGAAGGGCAAAACCCATCTTCTCCAACCAGATTGCTGTTGATTGTAACAGAATAAAATTACAGTCCTGATAAAATGACTAGTCCTGAATTAGGAATACTTTGCACAGATATGGAACTGAAGCTTGGTTCTTGAATATGACAAAAACAACCACTGCAATCTGAATACATGGAAAGTTTAGGAGTAGTTCAGTAGTGAGTAGTGAGTAACACAAATATGTGATGTCCTCTTGATTCTTTAATCTATTTAAGGATAAATGTATAAGAAATGTTTGTACTGACATTAAAGGTGTGTTGGATGAGGACATGAATATGTATGGCCTATTGTATGCTGTTTCATTGGCTGACAACTCAAATGATTTGCAGTAAATATTAGTTAGATTGTGTGATGCAACACAAGTACGGATCTGAAAATTACTGTATTGATGGCCAAAGTAGAAATGAAACAATCAAATGTGCATTCCATTTGACAGAGTAATGAAATTTAGGATTGTAAGTTATACATAAATGGTGGAAACTAGAGCAAGTGGATGCATTTATGTGCCTTGATAGAATTTACTAAATGACTACATACCAACGGATGGAAAAAAATGTAAGATGTGCAAATGCTGGTAAAAAGGTAGTGGATAGTATGGAGGGTAGTCTGTTGCCAGTAATGAATGTTTATTTAAAGAAATGAAACTGGCTATGTATGAAACTATGCTTCTTCCCACTTTGTTATATATATGATCACTGGGCATGTTAGGAGAAACATAAAAGTAAGTTGAAGACAGTGGAAATTGGACAGCTAAGAAGCTTGGATGATAAACAAAAACAGGGTCAAAAATGAGTGTAAATTTAATGCAAAAGTGAGTAAACAGAATGAAATAAGTACATTGCAGTCATGTATAGATAATGAGTGATGATCAAATAGGAAAACAAATATATGAAAGAAGAGTGAATGGATTGCCAGGAATGAGAACATCAAGAAAGTTGTGGTTAGATGGAGTTGATGAGGTTTAAAAAATGAAAAGCTTAAAGAACAAAAGGCATTGTATGAAGACATGTATGAATGTGGTAGAAGGAAGGAGGATTTATCAAAATAGAAAGGTGGTCATGTTGATACAAACTGGATTTACCTATATTTCCTTTTCTCTTTCTTTCCTTGTCCCTTAATTTCTTGGCTTACGGTTTCTTATTAGAAATATTCCTTATTCCTTTTCTGTACATTGTATAACATTGCCATCAGGGAATAGATTGTGTGTGGATGTAGTAACTCTGAGCACAAGGGAACTGAGGCTACTTCCAAAGCTACTTCATGTAAACCCAACAAATGCCTTTCCTAGATTAGTACCATTGCCTCTTACGTCATATGCTCCCCTGCTTTGTCCCATGTCTTCCGATCTTCCTGTGGCTGAAATTTTCACTGTGGATAAAATTTTGCCCTTTAGCTCCTGAAAGCAAAAACACACATGTGGGCCCATTTTGTTTGTACCATGTCTCTGCCAGCAATGTGATATTGTATTTCTATCTGTAGTGTGTATATTGTTGTTGTTTTTCTTAGTGAGTATCCCACATAGGCTGCAGTGTGCACTTGTTTTTGCACTGCTAGCTCTTACAGCAAAGCTTATTGATGCATGATGTGATGAGGGGTTTTATTTATCAGCTGGTTTGTTACAGAGGATAATGCTAATTTGGGTGAAGAGGGGGAGGTCACCCACTTGGCTCCCATGCCTAAGAGAGGACTAGATCATAGGTCTCCCCGCTCCTAGTCCAGCATCTTAACCTCTATACCATTCTGGGTCTCACTGTACTGTATGTCATCATATTTCTCTTCATAACGTTGGAAGGTACAAAACAAATGACTTTGAAAAATTCTGTAAGATATTAAGATTCCGGTTCATTGTGTGCCCTTGATGCTGCTGCTCTGGGGGTGATAGTTTTAGCTTCTAACTTCATGAGAACACATGATCAAGTGGTTTACTAAGGTCAGGGAAACATGAAATTGAATTCCCACTGAGCCAACTCACTTCTTAATCTGGGTTGAGTTAAGTCACTGTCTATTAGTCTACCAACTTTTCAGGGTGGTAAAGCTAAAATTTATGGGAAGGCACTGAATGCTGGTTTGAGTTATTTGGAGAAAATATGGCACACATTTTTAGGCCATATGGGACTCAGAGAAAGAAATAGTGCTTCACAGAACAGAAACAGCAATAGAAAAATTAAATATAATCAGTGGACTATACAACATGTATGCTTTCAAAAGTAAACATCTAAAATGGCTGTGAAAAGAAGAATATCTCCTGTTGTCAAAAAGGTAAACATGGGCTCCAGGCAAGCATTTTGGAAGCCTCAAATAAGAAGACCAAATTTTCATTGTCTAACTTCCTTTGGTAAAAGCATGTACAAAATAGCCTCTGAAACTGACAGAAATGTCTGCAAAGGTATATTTTGGAGATGCACCTGTAATGGTTGCCTATCCCAAACACTCAGACTCACAAGAGGTTACTTAAATGAAATCTGATTTATTAGGGAAATTATGGCAGATACAGAGAAAGCTGAGAATGACTAAAAGCGCGCCAAATACAAACTAAAAACCCTCGGCTCCAAACGTAATCCCTTCCCCCTATCAGCCATAGCAACCACCCCCCTCCCAGGTGCTGGTAACCGTTTTCCACACATCCTGGGAAAGCAACCTTGAACACATGAGATAACCCAAACACATTCCAACCCAGCGGCCAACAGATAACAACTCCCTGACAAGGAATCCTCCTCCCTCCCGAGATCAAACACGTATCAGGCAAATGACATGTGAAACGTTACAATGTACTAAGCACATTGAAACGGTGAACATGACAGCACCTATAAATACTTCAGCAACTCCTGGCTACTTTTTCTGGGGGGTGCCTTCAAGTCAGCGTTGATTCCTGGTGACTGCCTGGACAAGACCCTTCAGTTTTCTTGGCAAGATGTTCAGAAGTTGTTTGTCATTGCCTCCTTCCTAGGGCTGAGAGAGAGTGACTGACCCAAGGTCACCCAACTGGCTTTGTGCCTAAGGCGGAACTAGAACTCACAGCCTCCTGGTTTCTAGCCTCATACCTTAACCACTTCACCAAATTGCCTCTCCCTAGCTATTTAGGAATTTAAATATACAGTATATTGACCTAACTTTAGTGACTGCCTACAAGCATTTGTGTCTACTTATTTTTTATTGTGAAATCTTTATTATTCAGAACACCACTGTACAACTATATTCTTACATCATGCATACAGTATTCCTCAAAATATCTGTACATGGAAGAAAGAGGGTTTCTTGCAGGTGTAATTATCTAATCCAAGTTTTTTATTTATTTTTGCTTTGTTTTCTGATAGTGCAAAATGGTGGGAATAGTTATCTTGGCCTCAGCAGAATAATTGAGGGATAACAACTTTAAGTGATTGCATGTAGGATCTCTGCTGTTTTGAAAATTCCTTTTGTTTCCCACTCCTTGGGCTTTAATGAAGATGTGATTGCTAGGCTTTCAATAAGTCATCATCACAGAAAAGAGAAGCTGGGATGAGGATGCTACTGGGTAATATCATTGGATTTCTTTTTCATTGCTCTGTCTTTCATCTCAGGTGTTTATAATGATCTGTGTGCAAGGCTGTCCTAGCATCTGCAGTAACAGTAGTCAAAGCAAGTCATTTGTTTCATTTCCAGGATGTGAGATGGTGTTGAAAGTAGTCAGCTGACAGAGAGCAGAACTGTGCACACTGTAAGCGGCTTATTATCTCACAGCAGTTTGTGTCATCCATGAATCGCCTGTTTTTGGAACTGAGAAGTCGCTTTTGGACATGGTTACACCATTCAATTCTCTTTGGCAACTTGCACCTGTCAGATGTGATTCATCAGTATATATTACAGGATAGTATATTACCAATGTCTTTTTTAAAGACATTAATAATATACTATATTGTAAACAGGGATTTAAGTGTAGGTTTGAGGTATGTATGAAACCCATGCGGTACTGATCATCCTTTCTCAGTCTGGCTGTGTTTAAAAGGGCTTCATTGAGATCAAAAAAGAAGCTGAGACAATAATGCCTCAATAATTTTCTAAAACTCTCAGAAATGTGAGAGAGGTATTACCCTGCCTGTGTGCCTGAGACAGAAAGCATCCCAGAGTATGAAAAATCCTACTGATTCAGTTTTGTTTGTTTGTTAAAACAGTTTCACAGCAAATAAAATTGGACATGATCAGCCTTATTTATTTATTTATTATCCCACCTTTATTATTTTTATAAATAACTCAAGGCAGCGAACATACCTAATACTCTTTCCTCCTCCTATTTTCCCCACAACAACAACCCTGTGAGGTGAGTTGGGCTGAGAGAGAGTGACTGGCCAAGGTCACCCAGCTGGCTTTCATGCCTAAGGTAGGACTAGAACTCACAGCCTCCTGGTTTCTAGCCCAGCACCTTAACCACTAGACCAAGCTGGTTCTATAGTTCATTTTTGGCACTGGATATTTATCACAAGTGCCATCAATGTGATTGAATGAGCTGGTACATGTCACAATATTGCAATCAGAGATTAAATTACCTACGATATACTATATGCTTTTGGTATTTCACTCTTTTGTTTTCTGTTGGTTCAAGGACAGGAGGATCAACCTTCAAGTTGACCACGTGAAATTGTTCAAGGTTTTATGAAAAGATGCTGAAATTGCTCAGCATGTTTTGCCTTAAGAAAAGAGAACCAAGGGAAGATATAATAGCATTCTTAAGTAGCTGAAAGGCCATCACACAGAAGGAGGCTAGGACCTGTTTTCCATGATTCCCTACAATAGAAGAGGTGAGCTCCCCTTAAATTGGAATATTTAAGTAAAACCCAAAGAGAGGTCGTCACAGCATCATAACTGAAGCCCTGCCCCTTTTCTACAAGTGCTGATGTACCAAAGAAGTAGGCCTTTGATTGCAATGCTACACCTAGCATCTTGCAGATTTTGACATTCCATTCCCATGGACCCCTTGCATCAAGCTGAGCTATCTCAAGCAATTAACGTTAGTCCACACATTTACCTAGAAGGTTTGTTCTTCTGAACCATTCCATGCTAACAGTCACATATTTGCAGTAAAGTCCATTGTCACTGAAACTCCACAGGTAGTTTTATATTTGATAAATCTTCTCCTCTCCTTCTCACAATAGCCTGTTTCACTTTTTCATTAACCTAAGCCAAGGTGGGTTTTTTGTTTTGTTTTTATTTTAGAATGGTTTATTGAACAATGCATCAGGGTCTGGTTCACATGCCATGTTAAATCCTAATATGTAGGTTTACACAGCAAGTAAGTCAAAAGGAAGCAAATTACATTGCAGTTTGCAACAATGTGCAGACCAGGACAACACCTAAGTTACCAAGTAAGAGCCAATCAAGGTAACTGGTTCTCAGAAGCAACTTTTCAGCACTGAAGTTGATCTTGCACCTGTTCTGCTCATATTGCCTGATCTGCCTAGCTGGAGACACTAACAGTTTATATACCCTCATTTTACATTCAGTGTTGCCCCTCTCTGAGAACTTTTCTGCAGACCAGGTCAGACTTTTTTTTTTACAAGGATGTATTCCAGAAGAACAATTTATAAATCCACTGAACTTGTAAGAGGAGAAAAAATATTCCATAATATACATCTTGAGTAGCCTTGGGATACAGGAAATAATTCATGCTGGTTTCCTCATCAGTGGTTGAGAAGCAGAAGTGTCGGAAATGGGAATGATTGTTATACTAGAGGATCCTTAGGGTCATAAATTGGAATTTGGATGCAGTGACTAATATTTTCCTCTGGGAATAGAAAGTATCCAAAAGCAGAGATATTTGGAACATGTCCAGGATATATAAAAAGGCTTGTTGCAAAGAGGAGGGCCAGTCCCTGACTGTTTAGCAGATGGAGCAGATGTTGCTACTAAACTGATGCTTGTTGTTGTCAGCGGAAGCCTTGTGGGGAAACATCTAGATGGATATTGATGTATGAAACTTTGGCAAAGTCATAGATCTTTGGCTACTTTTGTTTGCGGTATTTCTTGAGCTCTTGTTAACAAGCTAAATTGTACTGCTAGAAAGGAAACAAATTAAGTGCCACCAGCAAAGGCCTCCTAAAATGACTTCATAGGATTTTTATTTATTTTTTTAACACAAAGGGTATTGATCCACAGACTCCACTGTAGCAAGTGAGAAAGCAGCATGCAGAATACATTGGTATCTGTTGTCCTTATCTGGAAGAGTTCATATAAAATAGAATTCATAAATAATAAAATAAGTAAAGTAAAGTAAAGTAAAGTAAAGTAAAGTAAAGTAAAGTAAAGTAAAGTAAAGTAAAGTAAAGTAAAGTAAAGTAAAGTAAAGTAAAGTAAAGTAAAGTAAATAATATGAGCCACCCAAGCAGTATTTATTTGGGAAAACTATGTGCTATAAACCAAACATATGAACTGTTTGAAACCTTCTGGCAGACCCCACTTTCAAAGAACTCCCCTCTAAAAAATAATTTTAACTAATTGACACCAGTCAGGTTGAACACCTGATCTGTCCAATTGGGGAATTCTTAGGCCATCTATCCAAAACATTTCCTAGAAGTAGAAAGCAAGTATATTTCTACCCAATTTCCAGTGCAAATCCTGAAACACAAGGCATTTTTGAATTGTTTCTTCAAAAGCATAAAGAGAAAACAAGGGAAGACCTCAATCGCACACAACATTCCAAATAAAATAATAAAATCAGCCTAACTAAATTAGTCATTTATTACCTCTAAGGCCTTGGATTTCTGCAGTGTTGGTTGAAAAGAAGGTGGCTGGAGAGAGATTTTTAGGGTTAATCCTTGAATGGTTGTAGATAGGTTTTTCCCTTCCTCCCCCTCCCCCTTCCCCTTCCTCTTCTTATTCCATATCATAAATTTTAAAGAATGTGGAGAATATGTGAAATCCAGCCTGTGTTGGAGGAAAAAAAAATGAGTTCCCTCAACACTCTTTTCCCTCTCAGTCACCTAAGAGCATACAAAAAACACATTTGGTAAAGCTTCTTTGGGCAAGACCCTAAGCAAACACACACAAGCAAGCTTTTATAGTCATTTATACACAAACAGTTGTAGGTGGTACAACTGTGTTGGTTAATGCATGATTTTTTTCCTTATTTGGTCATTTTCTAACTAATGTAGAGGTTCCCTGCTTATAGTTTATTTTGTGCATGCATAATAAAGCTACAATCAAACAGTAATGCTGAATGTACAGTGGGTAACAATTTCCAGGTATTTACAGCTTTCATGTTGGTAAAGCCAGTGATTTTCTAATACTGAGGCCTTTTCCTGGAAGAGAAGAACTTGTGTTAACAAACCCCTTATGTTACTATATGCGACATTTAAGCTCCTCTGCTCCTTTGTGGTCATCCTGGATTCATATTTCAGAACACTTATTTTAACCATATCCTTGCACATGCTAACTACCAGAGTCAAGACCACTTAGATTATGACAGCTATCTTGATAATTTATTCCATACATCCCTTACACCTCTTTGGTGTCCTAGGTTTACTTAGTAAATCAGAAACTATCTAGAAGCTAAATGAGTCCTAGTGGAATTAAAGAGGCATGGAGATGTGATACAGCACAGTCAAAATCCATATTGGGTTGCCTCAATATTGAGGGTATGCCCTTGTGAGGATACATACTCTGAAACTGGAAATATGTACGAGATAACCTATGTATATTAAGAGTCAAATTAATGGCCTTATACAGAGCATGCCTTGCTGGGCCAGGCTTCAAATGTCTGACTCTCCCTTGTTTATTCTGCACAGCTTCTGAACAATTTGAAAATACAGATGCATTTATTTACTTATTTATTAAATTTTGCCACCACATTTGCTCTCAGCATGACTGAAAATTTTATTTTTTTCCTGGATTCCTCACATTCTTCATTCTTCATAGGCAGAGTCTTTGAATATACAGGGCATTCCCACATTCACTTCTTCCAGGTTAAACTGGTATAGAGAATCAAGCTAGCAGAGATAATCATGTTCTTGCCCATATGTATGTTCCATCTACCCACCAGTAATGACTGTACAGGGCTTACATTTTAGGAGAAGATTCTTACCTAGCCCTTCTGCTGTTTTCTTTTCCTAAATGTGGATTATTTTTTACAGGGAGAAGCATTTCATCATTTGAGCCTTTCCAAAGCAATAGAGATCTGTGACATTACAGTTCAAAAAAGAGATGTACTCCATTTTCGGGAATACTCAGGGTGATCCTAGCTGATCCATTGGCTTCTGGTAGAAGCTATAATGACATCATGTTCTTCATAATATCATTGAACAAATGATACAAGTTATGTAATTTGGCTCGTCTCATTTATATGATGATGTCATGTGCGATATCATTTGCCCTCTTCATCCTCCTGTAGATATCCATGGATTGATCTTGCAGTCCCCTAAACCAGATAGCCAGCAATAGCCATAATCACAGCTCATTTGTGCAACAAAGGAATAGCAGATATTTCTCCAGGGGCTCCATCTGGCCCTTGAGATACCGAGTTCCAGATATTATTGGTCTGACTTATGATTTATTGTCCTGATTCTTTTTTAATGGGTAGTGATATTGACTCTCTTTTATTGCTACTCTGCCTGTTATAAATTCAGCTTTACCTACCTTCCAGCCATTTTCACTGACTCATCCAGAATTTGTGTTGCTTCACTTAACTCTCATGTTTAAAATAGCCTGGCATTTTTGCATTGTCTGCTTAGAAGTTTAGCAGCCCCATTTCTGATTTGCATTTCATCACAACCTCAATGGATGAACAGCAGTGTGTTGGTGAATTAAGGCTTGCAAGATTAGGGAGTTTGTTCACCAGATTTCAAATCTCTGGTGAACAGCTTTCTGCAGCTCTACAAATCATGCTGTCAAAACAAATTGCACAGTTAAAATATACCTTTACAAGTATGCTTCAAAGTAGGTAATATAATGGTAATTGAAAAACCCAGACTGTGTACAAAGATTTGGTAGGTAAAGAGAGGAAGTTACAAAGTAGGGGCTACATGAAAATACTGAACAAAATAAAAATCTAAATAATTATAAATGTATAAATATTATTTTTAATTCATTGCAAGTTGTAGCTGCAAAGCACAATGCAAGAACAGAGCTGTTATCACCTAATGCAAACTTTCAGAACCAAATGCAAAGAAAACTTATATGAACTTCTAGTCACAGCAAATTTGCAATATATGCATTATGTGATTTGCATTAACCTTAGCTAGCTTTTATTCAACTCCTTTATTGCTCTCCAGTGGAAATGTTGTAATTATAGCAGGGGAAAACCAGTGGCCCAGAGGCAACATTAATTGTGTAAGAAAAACATTTGTTAATCAAACATATCATTCAGGGAGAGAGAACGGGACAGAGCGTGTGTAATTCTGCTTCAGGAGACCAATGAAATCTCACTCCATGTGAAGTTATATAACAATTAGAACCATTGTCATGGTCCATGTGTTCCTCTTACAGACCTTCAAAAATATATCAGTGTTGACTGCCTGGACTTATTTGCATTAAACCTTGAACACCCACTACTGACTCTGAAGGAGAGAATACTTTCATAGGCAGCAATTCAAAAAGGAGATTTAAAGGTCCAGAACCAAACAGGGAAACAATGGAAATATTCAGGAGAAAAGTCACTTCTTTATTCCTTTCATCCATCTAAGTCTGTTTTTGGACCCGGGGATAAAAACATTATTATTATTATTATTATTATTATTATTATTATTATTATTCCAGTTTAGTGTAGTGGTTAAGGCATCAGGCTAAAAACTGGGAGCCTATGAGTTCTAGTCCCACCTTAGGCACAAAGCCAGCTGGGTGACCTTGGGCCAGTCACTCTCTCTCAGCCCTAAGAAGGAGGCAATGGCAAGCAATTTCTGAAAAAACCTTGCCAAGAAAACTTCAGGGACTTGTTCAGGAATTGGACATGACTGAACGGATTAATAAATTGTTGTTGTTGTTGCTGTTGTTGTTATTATTACCATCAACAGTCCTTCTCCTCCCATACATTTTTTTACTCAGATCCTACATCTCATACATGATAAAATCAGGCAACTCTATATAAAAAGAGTGACATATAATAAATGCTCTTTTTTCTTCCCTACCAGGGTTGGGTGATTTTTTTTCCCCCTTGTTTCAAAATTGACAAATATTACTTTCCCCCTCCCACCCCAGAAACAGGATGGAACAAATTGAAGCCTGCTCCATAGATCTTTCCCTACCATCTACATTTGTTCTTAAATAAAGATGGCAGATCTGTTTCCATGGAGGAACATTAAATCACATGGATCTCATATGAGGGGTAGAACAGAGATATAGACTTTCCACTTTTATTGAAAAGGCCAGCTTTTCCTTTGCCTTTCTTCTATTATGATTAGCACATCTGGGTTGCAAAAATCCTACCACTAGACATGGACAATTTACAGATTCAGTCTGGTAGCTCTAGAAGGTGGAAGAAATTGGATATTATTTCCAGGTCTTGTTTTGTCCTCAACTGAAGTCAAACCATCACTTGTCCAGGGTGAGCAATTTTTTTTTTTCAGATTCAAGGGCCACACTGGTTGCTGGTTGCTGACTCTTGGATCAAGGGCCACACATTATTTACACACATTAATTCTGCTTCCTTTCTCACAGCAGTGTTGAACAGATCAGGGGGAAGAAAGAGGCAAGAACAAGATTTTGTTTTCCTCCCAAGAATCCCTGGACAGATCAATGGTTTTAACTACCACTAGCAGCATGAAACTGGCAATCATGAGCAAGGTCATTGTTTCAGCCTTTCTCCTAGTAATCTGTCAATATCTGTCAATAATGCAGTTGTGGCTAAGAGGGCCTTTGCACAGCTTTGTACTGTGTGCCGGTTGCACCTGTTCCTAGATTGGAGGGCTCTGCTCACAGTCACTCATGCCCTAGTCATCTCCTAATTGGATTACTATAATGTGCTCTACATGGGGCTGCCCTTGAAGAGTATCCAGAAGCTTCAGCTGGTGCAAAATGCAGCAGCGTGGTGTATGCTTCTAGAACTGCATGTGTTCTATTATTGTTGTTAACATGTAATCTCTTGCATGCTTTATGCTTTTTAAAACTTTTTAATAATGACTGGTTTTTGTATATGTTTACTGTTTTATATCTTTGTTGTACATTGCCCAGAGTAAATTTTTGTGAGATGGGAAGCCATAGAAATTAAACAAACAAACAAATACATAAATATTGCTGGTCTTCCAGCTGACTTTACCAGCAGAAAAGCAACAGACTGTTTGGTGTGAAATGTGGGTAAGGATTATGGCTATTCCAAACAATGTAAAAAAATATAGCCATAGACTTTTGTGATCTTCAGATTACAATTATTGAACCATTCCTTATTGCTGGAATGGAGTAAAGGAGATGGTGAAGATATCTGTACATTCCTTCATTAAGGAAGCACATGAAGGTCTTAGACTGAATAAGTGCAAATGATGGTATAGACTGTGCTCTTGCGAACCTGTATTATATTTTACAACCTGTATGAGGACACATTTTATTCCTCATTAAAAATCAACTCAATTGAATTAATGTAATTTTCCCATGACCTTTTATCCCCAGGACTCCTAATCAACTGTCTCAGCTGATTAATCTTTCCCTGTATACTATAAATTACTCTTCAAACCTTCTTCTTAAAAATTCTGTTTAATTCTTAATTAGTTGTAAAGCATTTGAGATTTTGACTATTTTGTTTTTAATTCCCCAAACTGGAGACCAGATTTAGCTGAATACAAATGATATCACTCCTGCTATTCCTTAGCAAATAAGCTATTCTGATTATTTTTAATTTTAGGTAATATACTGTATTGATCCTTTGAAACCTGAAGATGACATACTGGTGATTTATTTTTCTTTATAATAAAATGTATATTGAAACTGAAAACTTCTGGCCAACCAATTCAGATTGTGATAGTAACTTTACTCTTCACAAAGAATAATGTTATGTTTGCTGCAAGCATTTCCTAAAGACCAAATCAATAAATGCGTTTAGCATAGAAGTCAATACTAAGATGTGGGTGTTCCAGTGATATTTCAGTTGTTAGATATGAAAATCTCCCTGAGGTCTCAGTTTTGGAACCCTTCACTGTAGTTTTCGGTAATCCTTCTCTCTGTTGTTCCTATGTAATCTTCTCCAGTAGATTAAGAAAGCTTTTCCAAAGAAGCTGTGAAAGCAGAGCTGTGCTCTCATAAAAATTCTAGACAGGTATTCATATGATGGCTTAGCATGATGAACAATATGTGTGGTGTACGTGGCAAAGACCCATTGGTATAAATATTTCTCCTTAATGTAGCATGTAGATGATTTTGCATGAACGTTTTCTGGGGCACATGCAAGAAAGAAGAGGAGAGGAGAGGGCAGAAGAGACTGGAGAAATGGGAAAGAATCTACTATAAATATTTATGCACATAGACTGTATTTCACATTAAGTGTTCAGTCCACATGGGAGTGTGCATATGAGCTCAAGGAGATGTCCTGTGTCTCACCTTAATAGTTGGTTGGATCAGGCCACAGAACCATCTAGTCAAGCATCCTTTTTCTCATAATGACTAACAGAATGCTCTAAGAAACTCCCAAACAGAACATGGAGAATTTACTCTCTTCCCACTGTTATTGAAAAGCAAACTTTTGTGATCCTAAGGATAACACATATCTCCTAATATGTAGCCTGTTCACACAAGTAATGTATTAACTGAGCTTCTGTCCTTTAAAGAAGAATGACTTGGACCTCCTAGCAAGTTCTGAAAAAGAGCAAAGGGACAACTTCAGTGATGTCTTCCTCCTCCCCCTCTCCCTGTTGCTTACTTGAAAAAGATTTCACTGTCTCTCTCCTGAGTCCTTCTGTTAGCCTTCTGTAAAAAACAATGTACTATTTGTATGGCTGTACTATTAGAGTTTCTTTACTGTGGGAAGGAAAGGACTGGTTTTGAGCCATGGCTTACAAAGCAAGAGGTGGAGGTAGGCTATTTAAGCAAAAGGTAAAAGGTGTAAAAGTTGGGGGAAAATACAACTGAGCGGTAGAAATGAGACCATTCTGATAATTAGAGTATTAGAAGGATGTTAACAGTAGTTCTCTTGGACATGCAATGGTGGTCTTATTAAAACAGAATCTGTGCAGAGAAGGTTCTTCTATGACTGCAGAATTTGCTTAATAAAAATACCCCAGGGGATCCAAAGGGACAAGATAAGTGTGTATATATGTCAGCCCTACCAGGTGGACCAGACAGGAAACAACCAATGAGCTAATTTTACTTTACTTGAAAGGCTATATTAACAGAATATCGCAAGTCCGGAAGTACAATTCTCCCCCTTTCTCCTTTACACACCAAGAAATTAGGGAGGGTTTCTTTGGAGCCTCTTGCTCCACCTACTATCCAGCTGCAGACTATGCTGACTCTTATCTGACCATTCCCTAGGCATTGTCTCTGGGCCCAGTCTCCCAAGGTCATTCCCACATACCATTACAATAGAAGACACAGAAGATGGGCCAACATATGCAATCTTTTCTGAATAAATAAATTAGCCTTAATGTGCTCTTCAAATCACTGGACGAGGCTAGTGAGTTACAGAAACAATCATGTTCACATCCTTATTCATATTCTGAAATGTATCTGACAAAAGCATTGTTGCTTCTCATACTTTAAGATTTGTCTTTTTTAATTTCAGTTTTAAGTAAAAGACACTGGAGATTGTGCTCTCTAAATTAATTTCCTTCTAAATGAAATGACATTTCCTATCTTACTTTTGATCACAGTGTCAAAGGAAATGATCCTTAGAAAAATCTCATGATTGACATTAGCAAGTCTTTTTTTTTTTTTTGGCCTCCCAAAGCAAGCTTTGCTATGTAGACTTCATATTAAAAATATTATGCTTCACTTGGCTTCTTTGATAATCTTAAACTAGTTGGCATATTATTCCCTCCCTGGAAAACGTGTATGTGATCTATTAGTGAAAAGTAAAAAAAAATCCACATTCAAGAAAAAAACATTTCAGATAAGCTGTTTAGGATTTTTATTAAATGGAAGTCAGTGCATAACCCAAGCTAGAATTATCCACTTCCTTTTAAAAAGTATCTTACACTGGAACAGGGTTATCTGAAACTTTAATTTTGTAGGTACTTCTGCTTTCTTTCATAGAGGCACTACACCACCAGCATGTGCACAATCAATTCCTTATCATGGTGTCCATTGAATAGTAGTAAGCTGAACAATGGCTGCATATCCATCCCAGCAACTGGTTTCATTAATTGCACAGCTACCCTGTTGAGAAACCTTCTAAGGCTGAATTGTCTATAGTACCTTAATTTGGTTATCTGAGTGTTTCATATGACATGAATTAAAGAAGCACCCCACAGAATTAAACCAAGGAGCAGACTAATAAATATATTCTTTCTGATTTCCACAGTGCTCCTTCACACTGATTTTCTACAACAGTAAGTCTATAAGGAGGACTGAGACAGTATGACTTTTCCCAGCTCCAACATCTAAAGTTCAAAGCTACACACATTTACAGCATGAGGTTCTGTTTAGTTCTCAGGACTTGAAAACTGTCATAACTCATTAACATCAGCCATGTATATGCAGCACCTGTTTTGCAGGTCCCAGATCCCTCCAGAGTGGGCAAGGCCAAACACCTTGGTCCCATTTTCATTAGAACGGAAGTTGCAAAGGTTTTCAAGGAGCAAAGCAGGTGTCAAGCTTTTCAAGCTTAAGATAGATAGATAGACAGACACACACACACACACACAACCACACACAAACATATATAGACATACATACTCACACACACAGATACATATACCCCGTTCAATTGTGTCTATTCTTGGAGACTACATGGACAAGTCCCTGCAGTTTTCTTGGCAAGGTTTTTTGGAAGTGGTTTGCCATTGCCTTCTTCCTAAGGTTGAAAGTGACTGGCTCAAAGTGGCTTTGTGCCTAAGGCAGGACTAGAACTCACAGTATCCTGTTTTCTAGCCTAATGCTTTAACCACTACACCAGACTGGCTCTTAAGCCTCATATTATGTCCCTTAAAAATCTCAAATCCACCCCCTCCTGCTACTGGGCTGATGGAAGTTAGGGTTTTGAGGGTAACCCTCAACATACCATGTGTGATACCACCATCACACTATCAGAAGTTTGTTTGTTTGTTTGCTTATTTATTTATTTTTTCAGATTTCTATCTCCACCCATCTCCCACAAAAAGAAGTTGCTTGCTCAAAGTTTGTATGGATAGAATCACTGCTCCATCCAGGTAGGATTTAAGGACACAGATTCTGAGTCCCACACAGTTGAATGAGTTAGAGTGTAAGGATTGCCTATTCTAAAACACCATCAGACTCATAAACAGGATCATAAAGATATCTGATTTATTAAAGAATAGTATGCAGGATCACAAAGAAAGCTGAGAATGGAAAAAGTGCACCAAATGCAAACTAAAAAACCAAAAGAAAGAAAGCATTAAGCTGCAGGCTTCAAAGGGTAAGCCAAGTGGAAACAGTTAACTAAATCAGGAGCATTAACGTGGCGAGCAGGCACCCATTCAGGATGAGGAAAGTGTTTCCAGCGACCCAGACACTGGAGGGTGCCTCAAAGCTTGCGAGAATCAATGACCTCCTTGACCTCAAAGTGCTGTTGACCGTCAATCATGATTGGAGCAGGAGGAGGAGGTTGGGGATGCCAGCGGGAAGAGTGGTGGACAGGCTTGAGCAAGCTGCAATGGAAAACAGGGTGCAAGTGTTTCAAATTGTGAGGCAGGTCCAACTTAACAGTAACTGGATTGATAAGACCAACAATAGGGAAAGGACCAATGAACTTGGGAGCAAGTTTTTTAGAGGGTTGTGGGGACTTGATGAATTTGGTAGAAAGATACACTTGATCCCCAATTTTAAAATCATGTTGCAAAGAACGTTTATCAGCTTGAAACTTGTAAGCAGCCTGGACATCAGCCAAAGCCTGTTGAATCACCAGCCAGGAATCAGCCAACTTAACAGCCCAGTCAGAGGCAGAACAGGATTGGGGAGGGATTTGTGGCAGCTCAGGGATGGGAACAAAGTCATGACCAGAAACCACCCGAAAAGGGGTTTGCCCGGTGCTCTGATGGACAGCATTGTTGTAAGCCACATCAGCAAAAGGGAGCAAATCCACCCAATTGTCCTGATGGTAATTTATGTATGCTCTAAGGAATTGTTCAAGGGCAGAGTTCAAAACCTCAGTAGATCCATCAGTCTCAGGATGCGACGCTGTGGACAGTGCCAATCAATTTTAAAAATGATTTCAAAAACTGGGAAGTGAATTGTGTCCCGCGGTCACTGACCAAACAGGAGGGGCTACCGTGGAGACGGTAGATGTGGATGAGAAATAGGCAGACCAATTGCAGGGCCGACCAGATGGACGCACATGGAATGAAATGGGCTTGTTTGGAGAAAAAATCTTTTACAACCCAAATGACAGTTTTCTTCTGACTGGGGGGTAAGTCCACAATAAAATCGATAGAAATCTCATCCCAGGGATGGGATGGGCTGGCCACTGGCTGCAGAGGCCCCTGTGGTTTACCTCCTTTACGCTTTGACATGGCACAAACAGGACAGGAAGCAACATAGTCTTTTACATCATGCCTTAAGGTTGGCCACCAAAATTGACGGTGAACCAAATGCAAGGTTTTGACAAAACCAAAGTGTCCAGCAAGTTTGTCATCATGGGAATGGTGCAAAACATCAGCTCTTAAAGTTTCAGGCACATAAAGGCGGTGTTCCACCCACACCAGACCATTTTCAAAAGAAACATTGTCTCTATTAGCTAGCAACCAAGTGTCAGATTTCAGCGCCTGGAGAAAGTCCTTCTGTAACTGACAAGGAACTTGCATTTTCTGCTTCCCAGACGGGGCTAGGGGCGGGGTTGCCTGCACATGGGTCTGGCTCCGAGTGATGGCAACCAAGCCCAGTTGTGGTTCAGTGAGAACAGTTCCAACTATATCTGCCACATGGTCAGAGTCCTGAGGTAAACGTGACAAAGCATTGGCCAGAAAGTTTTTTCTTTCCCAGAATAAATTTTAACTGGAAGTCAAAGTGACTGAAAAATTGAGCCCAGCGAATTTGTTCAGGACTGAGATGCCGGGGGTGCGAAGGACTTCCAAACTCCTGTGATCCGTCCAAATCTCAAAAGGGCATTTAGCGCCTTCCAGGACGTGATGCCAGGCTTCCAAAACAGCTTTTACAGCAAAAGCCTCTTTTTTCCAAAACATGCCACTGGCGCTCAGTTTCAGAAAATTTTCTGGACAGATAAGCGCAGGGTTTCAAGTGATTTCCAGAATCTCTCTGTAACAAAATAGCCCCAACTGAGGAGTCAGAAGCATCAACTTGGACCACAAAGGGGCGTTCAGGATCGGGGTGCTGTAAAATAGGCTCAGCAGTGAAGAGGATTTTTAACTTCTCGAATGCTACCTGGCATTCAGGCGTCCAATTCAGCACTGCCCCGGGGTTTTTTACCTTGCATGTCCCCCCCAAACCCTTGGTACATAGCAAGTCAGTAAGGGGCAAAGCAATCTCAGCAAACCCCTGGATAAATTGCCAATAATAATTACTTCGGGGTCCCCTCATGGTGGCTGGTTGTCTTTCAGGTCATTTGGTTTGCATGTAGGTATGCTGGGCGTGCTCAGCTTTGCCAGCCAGACAGATCCATTCATACAATGACTCTGGGTCATCTCTACACAACGTCCACCGCAGGACAACCCTGGTGAGTCCCTCTTTAAACCATTCTATTAAGGTTGACTGAGATCAGTCAGGGATTTTCCCAGCTAAAGCCTTAAACTCCAGGGCATAATCAGTTACAGACAGTTGGCCCTGGCTAAGATCCTTCAGTGCCCTCTTAGCTCTTGCTTTGGCTAGTGGGTCTTCAAAGTGCAGCTTTAACGCCCACATAAATTCCTCAAAATCCTCACGCTCAGGGGAGCTAGCCTCACGTAATTGAACATACCAGTCAGCCGCTTGTCCCTTCAGCTTGGTGGCAATGGCAGCTATTTTAGCCTCTTCAGAAGGGAAACAGGGTCCAAACTGTTTCATATATTTTTTTTGCATTAGTGAAGAAGAAAGACAGCTTAGTTGGATCCCCGTGAAACTTGACAGAAAAGTATTTCACCCCCACTCCTGTTGGAGCTGAATTAGTGGCTGTTTGAGTGGTTGGGCCCCAGGTTACAGTAGTTCTCCTGTCTCGGGGTGGGGACACTGGTGGACGGGCTCTGCGGGGTGGAGAGTCATCCCGACTTCATCTCCAGCCCCACTCTGTCTGTGGTCCAGGTGAGGGGATGGAGGGTGATTGCGTGGAGCTGGAATCTCCTTCACGCCTCAACTGCCCCCCCCCCATGACAGAGACAGGGCTTTTAGCATGAACTCCATCCATTCTAATTTGGCCTCTACCAAATCTTTATGATCCTGTTTATGAGTCTGATGGTGTTTTAAAATAGGCAATCCTTACATAAAGCTGAGAATCACTAAAGTTGTACCGTTAGCTCCTACCAAGATTAGTTTCTTGTGAGGAAAAAGAGTTAACAATGGCCAAATCCAAGCTCACGACTGAGAGACTTGAGGAGCCGACTGGCTTGATGCCTGAGTCAACAGTCAGAAGCGGAGAACTGAGCCTCACCCCAGAACCTTCAGGTTTCTGGCAGGATTCGAGTTCCAGCCCTGAGGTAGAGGAATCCAAAGATGGGAGAGCACCAGAGCAACCGGCACCCAATGAATCACCCGCAGAGTTGATCACCTGGGATGAAATGGGAGAACCCCAGCCAGGGACATCCCAGGCTTCCTGGAAGTATCGGTTCCCGCTCACCCCAAACATAGAATCTACCATGGTATCAGCAGGGAGACAGCGTAACATGCGAGGGAGGGAGGAATCTCAAATCCCTGAAAGGCTAAGAGTGGTAGAGGCCAAATTAGAATTGATGGAGTACATGCTAAAACACCTGTCTCTGTCATGGGGCGGGGGGGCTGCCGAGACGCGAAGGAGACTCCAGCTCCACGCAATCATCCTCCATTTCCTCACCCGGACCGCCGGCAGAGCGAGGCCGGAAACAATGCTGGGATGAATCTCCACCCTGCAGAGTTCGACCATCAGTGTCCCCACCCCGAGGAGGAAGAACTACTGTAACCTGGGTCCCAACCACTCAAGCAGCCACTAATTCAGCTCCAACAGTGAAATACTTTTCTGTCAAGTTTGATGGGGATCCAACTAAGTTGTCTTTCTTTCTCACTAATGCTAAAACTTATATGAAGCAGTTTGGAACATGCTTCCCTTCCGAAGAGGCTAAAATAACTGCCATTGCCACCAAGCTGAAGTGACGAGTGGCTGACTGGTATGTTCAATTAAGTGAGGCTGACTCCCCTGAGCTTGAGGATTTTGAGGAATTCATGTGGGCGTTAAAACTGCATTTTGAAGATCCTCTAGCCAGGGCAAGGGCAAAAAAGGCACTGAAGGATCTTACCCAGGGCCAACTGTCTGTAGCTGATTATGCCCTGGAGTTTAAGGCTTTAGCTGGGAAAATCCCCGACTGGTCTCAGTCAACCTTAATAGAACAGTTTAAAGAGGGACTCAACAGGGTCGTCCTGTGGTGGGTGTTGTGTAGAGATGACCCAGAGACATTGTACGAATGGATCTGTCTGGCCAGCAAAGCTGAGCACGCCCAGCATACCTACATGCAAACCAAATGACCTGAAAGACAACCAGCCACCATGAGGGAACCCCAAAGTGCTGCAACTGCTACCTGGCCAGGCTATAGAGCCTGGGAAGAGAGAGATCGGCGCTATGCGAGGGGTCAGTGTCTCCAATGTGGAAAGGAAGGGCATCGAGCAGTTGATTGCCCAAAAGCCAAGGCTGGAGACCGAGTGGGCAAGCTGCTGGCCAAATCGCCGCCCCCCTCATGGCGGATAAGAGCAGCCAAGGGGGCAGCCAATGCTGAAGAAGTACTCTACTTCTCAGGAGAGGCTGAAGATGACTCTAAAGAGCCGGCAGGAAATGCCAGCCACCTGCCATGAAGAGTGCCTGAGGGCAGGTGGAGGAGGATGGGCGCGAGGATGCTATGGTGAGGGCTGACTGTCCCACTCTAGCTGTGAAAGTTAAATTGGGCTCCCACACAAAGACTACAGAGGTCTGGGCTTTAGTTGACTCTGGGTGTTCCAGTGTCTGATTCACCCTGATCTGGTTCCTGCTTTGGACCTGTCTAGCTTTCCCCTCCAGCAGCCTTTGATCTTCACACAGTTGGATGGTTCAATGGGGGGTGGGGGGTGGCGACCCATTTCACTGGAACTGTCGCAATGCAAATGGGCAGCTACCGTGAGACTTTAAAATTTATAATAGCACCTGTTGGCAACCCCTTGGTAATTCTGGGGATTCCCTGGTTGACCTATCGAAGCCCACATATAAATTGGGAACACAGAACTCTGACTTTTAAGAATGGGTTTTACCAAGCCCCTACCGCGGAGAGGGCTTCAAGTGCAGGGGTTGGAAGGGCTGCAATTGCCATGCTGTGCCCTAGTTTGGCATGTTTAGAAGGCTTGCCCGATCGATACCAAGATTCTGCAGATGTCTTTGGAGAAATGGAAGCAGATCAGCTACCCCCCCATCGAAAAACTGATTGTGCCATAGAGTTGATTCCTAACGCTCAATTACCCAAGCCAAAAATTTATCCAATGACTCAGAAAGAGCTTGAGGCATTGCGGGACTTTATTGACAAAAATCTGTCAAGGGGGTTTATTGAACCTGCAAATTCCCCAGTTGGGGCCCCTGTGCTATTCCGGGAAAAGAAAGATGGCACACTTCAACTCTACGGACTATCGGGGGTTAAATTCCATCTCAATTTGCAACAGGTACCCTCATGCACTCATGAAGGACATGTTAGCTCACTTGTCTAAGGGCAAGATTTTCTCCAAGCTCGATCTTCATGAAGCCTATTTCCGCATCTGCATACGAGCTGGAGATGAGTGGAAAACCACTTTTAATTGCCCACTGGGTTCATTTCAGTACAAAGTCCTCCCTTTTGGGTTGGCAGGGGTGCCCAGAGTCTTCATGCAATTGATTAATGAAGTATTACCTGATCATTTGTTTAAAGGGGTCCTGGTTTACTTGGACGATGTGCTCATTTACACTGAATCTGAGGAGGAACACGAATGCCTTCTCAAACAGGTGTTAAGTAAGCTTAGAGATGCCAAGCTTTATGCCAAGCTTTCCAAATGTGAATTTCACAAAACCCAACTTGACTATCTAGGCTATAGGGTATCTGACAAGGGCACTGAAATGGACCCTGAAAAAATTCAGGCGATTTTAAGTTGGGAACGCCCCTGCACCCAGAGGCAATTACAAAGTTTTTTAGGGTTCAGTAATTACTATCGACAGTTTATCCAGGGATTTACTGAGATTGCTTTGCTCCTTACTGACTTACTACATACCAAGGGTTTGGGAGAGGCACGCAAGGTGAAAAATCCTGGGGCAGTGCTGAATTGGACACCTGAATGCCAGGCAGCATTCGAAAAGTTAAAAACCCTTTTCACTGCTGAGCCTATTTTACAGCACCCTGATCCTGAATGCCCCTTTGTGGTCCAAGTTGATGCTTCTGACTCCTCAGTTGGGGCTATTTTGTTACAGAAAGATTCTGAAAATCACTTAAAGCCCTGCACTTATCTGTCCAGAAAATTTTCTGAAACGGAACGCCAGTGGCATGTTTGGGAAAAGGAGGCTTTTGCTGTAAAAGCTGCTTTGGAAGCCTGGCATCACCTCCTGGAAGGAGCTAAATGCCCTTTTGAGGTTTGGACCGATCACAGGAATTTGGAAGCCCTCCGCACCCCCCGGCGTCTTAGTCCTAAACAAATTCTCTGGACTCAATTTTTCAGTCACTTTGACTTCCAGTTAAAATTTATTCCATGAAAGAAAAACTTTCTGGCCGATGCTTTGTCATGTTTGCCTCAGGACTCTGACCACGTGGCTGATATAGTTGGGACTGTTCTCATTGAACCACAACTGGGCTTGGTTGCCATCACTTGGAGCCGGACTTTTCTTTCTTTTGGGGGGGCGGTATGTCATGTTCACTGTTTCAATGTGCACTGTACATCGTAACCTTTCACATGCCATGGCGCTGACATGCCTTTATGGTGGGAGGGAGCTGCTGTGAAACATTGTGCCAAGCTCTGTATCTGTGTTTGTTTCAATGGAATGTGTTTGGGTTATGTGCCCAGCTCAAGGACTTTTCCCGCGGACCATCAGGAGCCATTAGGAGCACCTGGGATTGTGAACCTGGGAAGATTCTATGGGGGGAGGGATCTCGTTTGTACCGAGGGTTTTTTAGTTTGCATTTGGCATGCTTTTTCCATTCTCAGCTTTCTTTGTGATCCTGCATACTATTCTTTAAAAAATCAGATATATTTATGAATCTGTTCATGAGTCTGATGGTGTTTTAGGATAGGCAATCATTACACCTATTCTCTTTTTATGTCTTACTTGGCCTGATTTTTTTTTTTTGTCACATTTTTTAAAATCTCAGGATGCTTCCATCCTGCCTTCCTTTTTGCAGGCAAACTAGCTTTCTTGCCTTTTACCTGAAAAGATGTAGTTAGCTAGGGGCTAGACATTCACCTATCCAGAAGCATCTGATGAATTCAATAGTTTTTTTCAGAATGCTGAAATAAGCATTGCAAACTTACAATACATCCTTCAAACTTTACATATTTGTATGTAACATCTTGATAAGAGGGCAGGGTTTGTGTCATGATGTCGCAACACTTCTTTTACCATGTGCTCTCCTTGACCACCAGATGGATGCCCATTGTCCATCTTCTTATATTTCCTATAATAAGCCATATTTGTGTTTAAGTTACAAGGAGCTCCTTCACAAATCCTTAGGTTAATACCCACTGCCCAGGATATTAACGAAATTGCTTCCTCCCACGGTAAGCACGTGCTTTCCCAAATTGATCCCCTGATTAGAAAATTGGTTGGCTGGTGTTACAGAATCTATCACAGACATTTCTCAAGCATGAACTGAAACTGGGCTAAATTTTAGCCCCCTTTCTTCAGGAGTCACTAAGGAAACACAACAGAGTCTTGGAACCACAGCCATTCACCCACAGCATTCACTTGCCTTCTCCTTTCTTTCTATTTAATTTGCAGCTTCAGCAGGCTATTCATAGCCTTTAAAACTCTTTTCATATGATTCTCTCATTCGAGTTTGACAACATTTGCTAATAACATAGGCCCCTGGGCTCATTAAAAGGAAAAGAGAGAAGAAAAAAAAAATGTAAACCACTCAAGGGTAATGCATGTAACCTTAAATATTCCATTATGCTGTGCCTATTTCAAAAGGCAAGAACCCATTAGCTGTCCAGTTAACAGCTGTCTTTGAAAGGAGAAAAATGACAGTCACAAGGTCTAAAAAATGTCCCCAAGGGTTTCTCCTTTCAGTGTTCCTAAGAAGAGAACAGCAATAGTGAAATAGTGAAAATGAGTAGCAAGAGAGTCCCTGGTGAAAATTATCCAAAGAGAAAGCTTTGTGTTGTGTGGACACAAAAGAAAAATGGCCATCCAAATTTTAAGTGCCTGAAAGACATATAAAATAAGAGGCTTACAAGAATAGGGCTAATGTTCTGGGCTGGTGACAGATCTTAGAATCTTAAATAAAATCCTTTCAAACCAAGAGCTTTGCAGTTACACAATAAGGTAGAAGAACCTCAGGTTTTGTTTCTGCTTATTTTTATGGCTTCCTGAAATCTAAATGTGAGAAGGAGAAGGAAGGAAGGAAGGAAGGAAGGAAGGAAGGAAGGAAGGAAGGAAGGAAGGAAGGAAGGAAGGTTCATTCTTTCTGGAGATTCCCTCAGCACTTATAGCTTATATTATGATGGTGGCTTGTGATTTATTGTATAGTAAACAGACCTTCCGAAGTGCAACTGTGTTGCTTCAAAGGTTAAATAGCATTCAGGGTGGGCTTGGGTAGAATATTTCCAGTGGAGAAGGAAAAGGAAACCTGTTCTGCCATCCATTTGCTACCAAGTGTGAGCCAGCCCTAAGGCATTAAGACCAGAGTTTAAGGAGTCTTTCTCACATGCTACATAACAAAGCACAGATGTGAATTCATATTCTGAGCATGCTTGATGCTCCTATTGCCACAAATTGCTATTGCTATTGCAAAAAAAAAAGTATCAATTTATTATACTGGGATTATTAATTTATTAGGGTACTCTTGGCTAAAATTAGAATTATGGTGTTTGACATTTATTTTGCATATACATTTAATATTGACAGAAGAAGAGAATTCAGGAATGCTGAATTGTGTTTTATCATATGCTTTGCAAGATAATTTATTAATAGCATTTTGCGATTCCATCTTTTTGTTTATTTCAGGTCATCGAATGAATAAGAACCAGACGGCAGAACCCGAAGGATGAAGAAATGACAGTGTCATTCAAATGGTTTTTATCAAATGAAACACTGACAGTATCTAGAGAGAAAGAGGTTTGCTAGAACAATTGTCACAACAATTTCAACCCTGGTGACTTTTACTTGACTGCAGCCATCTACAGATTCCCTTATGTTTTATTTTGAAAAAAAAAATCTTTTTGACATGGTTGACATATTATGGATATTATGTCCTCTGGGTTTCCTCCACATGCTCAAAAATAAAGAACTGTCCTCGGCATGAAATTTTAATGCTTGGCTCAGTCATTTATGACCTTACTAGTCTGTCTTGATTAGGTGGAAGATTAATTGCCCTTTGATTCTTTTTTGGAGACATCTCTGAATGTGTAATAAACACACTAATATCAATGAGTGATTCACCAGGTAGAATACTTAGGTTACATTTAAACATCAGCACGCCATTTTAGCTAGTTATTTAGCTTTGTGAATGAAGATATTGTATTTTAAAATGTTTCTTTGCAAAATATTGGATTTGATTCAAAGAGATGAACCCAGATGTTCCTCAAATACATCCATTCTCCCACCCCACATTCTCTTAAAAGTCATGAATGGTTATTTCATCCCTGGAAATCAAAACTGTTCTTAAAACTTCTCTAAATTAGTAAGGTTGTGTGTGTGTGTGTGTGTGTGTGTGTGTATGTACTGTATGTATACGACCACAAGTGTGGTGCAGTGGTTAAAGTGGTAGACAAGGTGTGAAGAGATTCTGTTCTTCCTTAGGCATGGAAGCCAGCTGGGTGACTTTGGACAAGTCATTCTCTCTCAGTTCTAGACTGGGAAGTTGAAAAATTTCTACCAACTCATACTGGACCAGCATGGTAGATTTTCGTCCATTACTTTCTATGAAAAGAATTTCGTCCTGCATTGAATTGATTTTGAAATAATAAGAACAACAGTAACAACAACAACCCATAGTAAAGGTGGACATGGAATGCTGTGAGTCAGCAACCAATTGGGGAAAAAAAAAAGCCCTGGCTGAATATGCTAAGGGTAGCCAAGAAGATATTCTAAATGACCTAATAAAGGAAGGTTTATTAAAAAGCAATGAAACCAAGGATGTATATAAGAATAAGCAGCTGATGATGATAAGTCAAAGCTGGCAAAAAAAAGTCATTACATGGTCAGTACATTAACAACATTCAAGGAATGTTGAAATAATGAAAACCATGCCAATGGTTTAAAAGGGATACATTTACAAAGGAAATGGAAGTGTTCATTTTAGTGGTTCAAGAACAGTTGCTGCAAACAAATATAATGAAAGCTAAATTGAAAAAGCTCAGCATGACAGTAAACACCAGATATGTAAAGAATAGGAGGAGACTGTTAAACACCTGACTGGTGGATATCAGATGACTGCACAAAGGAATGTTCAGAGAGGTACAATAATGGCTACCATGATTCAATGGAATCTTAGTAAGAAATCTTAGCAGCCAGAAAGAATTGGTAGAATCTCAATATTGAAAAAGTGGTCAACAATGAAGAGCTCAAGATCTTATGGGCCTTCCAAATACAAACTGATAAACATTTAGCCCATAATAAGTCAGACATGCCTATAGTTACAAAGAAACAAGTATGAATAATTAAAATTATGGTAGCTAGAGACAGAAGGATCAATGAGAAAGGCCTAGGAAAAAAGTAGGGAAATATAAAGGCCTTCAAACAGAGATTGAACAAAGGCAGAAAAAGAAAATAGTGGGTGCCAATAGTGTTTGGTGCACTCAGTGCGGTACAAAAGATCTCGAAAAACACAACAGGAATGGATGGAATTTCAATGCATCAATTACAAAACATTGCATTATTTGGAACAGAGCATATATTACAACAATATCTTTAACCATCCTAAATCATTGAGAAGGAACTGATAGTATGAAAGTATGAAATCCCACTATCTGTGTGTAAGGAGCTATGAGTATAAAAGTAGAAGTATAAGAAGCTTCTCAAAGAGCAAATTGGTAAGAAGTAATAGATGGTGAGGTAGGGTTACTTTTTAGATATACTCACATCTCAAAATTGTTTGCCAAATTCATGGAACTTGAAAAACTACTTTGGGATTCTAGATCAGATTTTTCTGAACATTTAAAAAATAACTCTAGTGCACCTGAAAACAGGTCACAGATAGTGAGCTACATCTGGACAAAATTGGCCTTTCAAAATTCTTCAACAATTATTGGGTAAAAAAAGTGAGTGAATGATTTACCTGAGTTTCACAAGAACAGGGCTCCCCCATTAAAAGGGACACCCCAACTGGAAAAGCCCATAGAACAAAAAGCCCCATTATGCCATGATGTCTTCTTCTGATAGTTAACTGAAGCACAGGAAGTCAGAGAGAAAGAGCCAGCATGGCACAGTGGATAAGGTGCTGGACTTGAGATGGGGACCCCATGTTCTAGTCTTCCCTTAGGGATAGAAGGTAGCTGGGTGACCTCAGGCCAGTCACTCCCTCTCAGCAAAAATCAGCATCAGGGTCTGCAATGAGTCCTCTGAAAACAAAATCTCTTGTTGCATCATGCACAGATCAGCTTTGATGTAAGAATTAGCCAAGTACAGTGGAAAACAAGCAGACCCTGCAGCTAAGGAAAACAACGGCAACAGGAGATCAGAGACACTGCAACTCACTGGTGTGTTGTAAGGCAGGATATTCACACCTACCCTGACAACTCATTATTTAAAAGGGTAGAAGAACACCACACTTCAGCCATGAAAATGTCTTAGAAAGTTGTTACTCCCTTCTAAAGTGTCTTCTCTTTTAAGCTGGTAGAAAAAATGTAGAGAATTTTGCTGAGAAGGAAATTGTGATTGAGAATAAGCTAGGGTAGGATAAAGGCAGTGGCTTATGGTTTATAACAGAGATTTACAGTTTGAGACCTCAGAATTGCTTCCCTAACTCTTTGGTGTGCCTATAAACGCTTTGGAAAATTGCTACCCAATTGTCATTTCTAATGTGCCAAAAGGGAAGACTTATTAAATAGAAGGCTAGAGGGTAATCATATTAACAGTATTCAAATTTAATTAAATTTAAATATAGGTTAAAATCAAGCTATCTTTTTTCCAGGCCATACCCACTTCTTTTCAGAGAACAGATCCTGGCAGGCCATTTAAAAAATCCAGTTGCAGCCTTCAGCCCAAAAGAAGTTGAACGCCCTTAAAGTTAAGCAACTTGAGGGCAAGTATAATTAGACGAGCAGAATGTGTGCAAATCTACATTATATAGGGGGGATCCAGAATGAAGAAAAAGAAATTGGGAAAATGACTTTTTTACCTTTTGTCCCAGTCTTCAAAAACACTACCTTCAACACACACATTATTACATTTGCAGATAGAATGAACCAAAATTAAATTTTCTAATGCTAAATAGTACAACCAAGGCAATTATCTTTTAAAAAAAAAAAGTTCTTAATTAAAAGATTTTACATACAGTATATAATAAGTACATTCAAAGAAAATGATATAGTAAATGTGAAACAGGAAAAAAAAAGAAAGGAAAAAAGAGGCAAAGAAAAAAAGGAGATAGAAAAAAGAAAGAATTAAAAAAAAAACATAAAACATGACAAGAAATATAAAGAAATGGTTTCCAATCTTCTCTTGGCTGTTATACATGCAATTCTAATCAAACCTCTCTAAGATTACATCATGATTCCCTTCTTTCTATAATCTGTTATTTCCAATCATAAAACCATAAGTCATAAAACAATTTTCTTTTTTATGCGAAAAGTCCATAAGGGGTTTCCAGTCATTGATGAATATCAATAATGACCTTTGCCTAATCAAAGAAATCAATTCCTCTGTCTCAACAAGTTGTGTCAATTTCACCAACCATTCCTCCAAGGTCAGTAATGCCAAATTTTCCATCTTTGTGCATATAAAAATCTCACTGCAGTTATCATATATTGAAATAATCTTCCATGACACTTTTCTAATTGTGCAGCCATCAGTCCTAAAAGGAAAAGTTCTGGCTTCAATTGAATATATATCTTTAAAATCCTCTGTATCAATGTGTGTGTTTGAATCCTTTTTTGTTTTTTTTACATATCCACCAAGCATGATAGAATGTCACTGTTAAATATTCAGGAATGGTAAGGTAGATATTTATTGAAGTTTATTTTTAATCGTTAGAGTAAAAACTGTTTTTCTTCTCTCTTTTCAAACAATTGGCTGGAAGCATTAAGCCTTTTAAAAAATGGAAAAAAAGGGATGGGGGGGGGGGAGAAAAGCATATTTACTACAACTGGAAAGATATTGCTATTATCCTTAGTTTTATTCCTAGAGGATTCTACAAATACTTCAATGAAAGAAAGAGACACTTTTGTCCACATTACCTCTATCTCTCATGAAAAATATGTAGTTAGCTATATTTCAAGCAACATGTTTTAATACTTACCACTTTTCTTGTCATTGGAAAGCTAGACAATGTTTTTCGTTCCTTCATTTCAATTGCCTTTAAAAAATCCTCAAGGAAATAAATTTATGGAGACTTCAGGAATTGTTTGAGCTCAACACTTAAAAAAAAAGAACATATTTGAGTCTAATGCATTCAATCTCACAAGAATTCAATCTCTCACACACATAGTCAGGCTAAATGAAAAGCTTTTGTACTCACTTGAATTAGTGTACATTTCTGCTGTACTAAAAAGCTTTTTGTATTTGCTTTGCAAGAGTATAAGAATGTTTGCCATTATGAAAATTGTCCAAATGAGAAGATTTAAGCACAGAACTGTCTCATGTATTGGACTGGGCTAAGTGCTATCTAATCTATAGAGTGTTCTTTTGTTTGGATAAATAAGAACAAATTGATGGGGGTAGGGGGAAAAACAGTGGTAGCATGGCATACTTTACAATAATTATCAGTTATGTGGCTGAAAAAAATTGGATATAAGAGAATAGATTTTGGTTGAAAGTGTAGCTAAATCTATACCATTAGAAAATACCATGGTTTTAAATTAATTACCTGTAAAATGAGATATACCATTTATAAACAGCCCAGAGTCCCTCTTTTGGGGGAGATGGGCGGTAGCACAATTTGAATAATAAATAAATAAATAAATAAATTTCATTGATGTCCTGTCAGCATATATCAAGCATCCTCTCTCACACACAAATCATTCTCACATGCAGAAATATCCATATACAGAGAAATACAGACAGCAAGAAAATAAGTAAATAAATTAATAAGTTCATGCCACTCCCTTGTCCCAGAAGAAGCAACAGCAAGGAAGAAGAAAAGAATATTAAGAGGTGTTAGTCACAGAAGGGGGCAAAGGGAGCATGATATGAAATTGCATTGCAAGCAATTTCCACCCCTTGTACATCGTGTGCAACTTCATGACACAAGTAAGAAATGGTGGTGCTTCTGTCATGAGGTCATCACATCATTTTGTCATAATGATGCCTCAGGACAGACATGCATGATGGTAGCTGAACTGTGATGAGAAGGGAAGAAAAATGGAGAAAGTATTGATGTTTTCCTACTAACGATTAAGACTGCTATTGTACCTAATCATTTTGGCCGGGTGAAGAGGTTGTATTTGATTGTCTCCTTTCACGTGCTTGATGCAAATCGCCTGAGGGAAGGAACCTGCCTGGACTTGTTTCTTACTTCTTTTTTTTCTCTGTGCCGATATGTAGCCAAACTAGGTAACTCTCAATGAGAGCTAAGTCCTTTAAATATGTTTTGCTTTTGTTTTGCCTTTTGTAAATAAATTATTTTTATAGAAATGCCTGGTGTGTGACTTTTCTGATCTCTCCTGGGCTAAAGGCTTTCCCAGCATTCTGCAACAGGTTATGTGCCCAGTAAACAGCCCAGTAAAACCCAGAGAGATCAGCTCCACACCTCATGCACAATTTAAAGGCAGGGAGCAAAGACCTGTGAAGATTTTCTTTGGAGCCGCCTGGAGATTTTCCAGCAACTGCTGGTCTACAGGACAAAGAAGCCAGCTGAGGTGACTTGCAAAAGAAGGAAGAAGCCATGGCTACCTCCCAGCCCTCAGCGATGCCTCTGGAGCGCCTATCAGAGACCAACTATTTGAATTGGGCCCTGAAGATGGAGATGTATCTTCGCAGAGATAATCTTTGGCTGCCAATTGGTGAGCAAACCCCCCAAAATCCCAGTGCTGAATGGCTGAGACAGGATGAGCAGGCTAGAGCCACCATTATCTTGGGAGTTGAGGACAATCAGCTAGTCCACATGCGAGGCATGCAGTCTGCAAAGCAACTTTGGGACGCTTTGAGAGACTTATATGTAAAGGCAACAGCAGGGAGTAAAGTTACTCTGACGAAAAAGCTGTACAGAGCCTACCTTGCAGAAGGAGATAGCCTTCCTGAGCACCTGCATTATATTCAGCAGCTGTTTGTTGAGTTGCAGGAGAGAGGAATGGAATTTACACCTCTCACAAAATCATATATCCTCCTGTCCTCACTAAATGAAATGTGGGACACGCTGATCTGTACCCTGGAGGCTATGACTGAAGCAGACCTCACCCCATCGTATGTTACACAGTGCTTACTCACTGAATGGGAGAAGAGAGAGAAAGATCCCCCCCCCCCCATCTCTTCTGGAAAGCTGCAATACCAGAAAATGAGGGAAAAGAAGGGAAAGGAACCTAAGGCCACAGCACTAGCCAGCCAGCGATGCTTCACTTGTAGTTCAGCTGGACATTTGCAAAAAGACTGTGCCATGAGACCCAAGAGTAGAAAGACAGAGAAGAAGAACACAAGGGCAACACAGAAGAAGGCTCTTCAGACAACCCAAATTGCACAGGTTGCTGAGAAGGGTAATTCTGATGTATGGGTGTTAGATTCTGGGGCCAATTGTCATTTATGTAATTGTAAAAGCTCTTTTGTGTCACTGTCTAAAACTGAAAGACAAAGTGTATCTTTGGCTGATGGGTCTGTGACCAAAATTATGGGACAAGGTGACTTGTATTTATCCTGCTTAGGAGAAACTGTAAAAGGTGTGTTGTATGTGCCAAATTTACAATCAAACCTTTTATCTGTGGCACAATTGGCTGCAACAGGGTATATCATAACATTTAAGAAAAATGGTTGTGAGATACGTAAACATGGGAAATTGTGTGCTACTGGTATGTTAAAAGACTCCTTGTACCTTGTGCAAAATGCAAGGAAGCCAAGCTGCAAGGCTGCAGTTGGCAACACTCCATATCATGACCAATGTGTACACCTGATGCACAGGAGATTTGGTCATGCTAATTTCAAGTATATAGCACAAATGCCACAGCTGTGTGCTGACCTAAAGATAAAACCCTGTGATAAATACTTAGACTGTGTAGTTTGCAAAGAATGCAAAACACTCAAAGCTCCTGTGAGTAAGCACAGTGACAGAGTTACAACTAGACCTTTGGAAATTGTACACTCTGACATTATTGGTCCTTTTGCTCCAAGTCTTGGACAAGCAAGGTATGCAATGACAATCATTGATGATTTCTCAAGATACACATTTATCTACATCTTAAAACACAAAGATGAGGCATTTGAGAAATTTAAAAGTTTTGTGACATGGGCAAATGGAAAATTCCCTAGGCCTGTATCTGCACTCCAATGTGATAGAGGAGGAGAATACCTTTCTCACAAATTCAGAAGGTTCCTAGTGGAAAAGGGGATAGAACAAATTCTTTCTAACCCTTACACCCCTCAGCAAAATGGTGTTGCTGAAAGAAAGGGCAGAACCTTGCAAAATGCGATGGAATGCAAGATTAAAGATTCACAATTATCTTTTAAGTACTGGGGAGAGGCCATATCTACTGCCACTTATGTACAAAACAGATTGTATAACTCTGTGATTCAGGACACTCCATTCCATTTGTTTTATGGTGTGAAATCAAAGGTAAATCATCTTAGAGTGTTTGGTAGCACTGCTTGGGTTCATATTCCAAAACAACAGAGAAGGAAATGAGGCCCCACAACAAAGAAAGCCATCTTTGTTGGCTATGAACAAAGCCAGAGGAGCTACAGGTTCATAATGGGAGAGAAATTAATAATTAGCAAAAGTGCTTCTTTTGCTGAACAAAACTGGGGGAGATTAAATTCTAGCTCTCCAGTTGATCTGACCACCACAAGAGAACAGCAAGGACTTGCTGATGGTGATCTTTTGCCTGATGAGGACATTAAACCAGAAAAGCAAACTGAAGATCTGTCTGATGAGACAGATGCTTCTCAGGAAAGTGATAGGAGTCAAAATTTAAGCCCTGTATTACCTCGCAGATCTCAGAGAAGTAATAAAGGCATTCCTCCATCACGTTTTCAGGCTGAAACAGTAAAGGCTTTTCACATATTCACAGAACCTGAGTCTTTAGAACAAGTGAATGCTTTACCACCTGAGATTGCACAAAATTGGCATTCTGCCATGCAACAGAAATTAGCATCCTTGAAAGAATAAAACATGGAAACTGGTAAATCTACCTCCCAATGAACGCTGTCTGGGTTGTAGGTGGGTTTTCAAACTGAAAAGGGATGCTGATGGCAAAATCCAAAAATATAAAGCAAGGTTGGTTGCAAAAGGGTTCACTCAAAGGAAAGATTTAGACTTTGACAAGACTTTTGCACCAGTTACTAAAGGTGAATCAATTAGATTACTGTTAAAAGTTGATGCACTGAAAGGAATGTCAGTTAACCACTATGACATTCAAACTGCATTTCTCTATGGAGATTTAGATCACAGATTATACATGCAGCAACCCCATGGCTATGAAAAAGGGGAGAATCTAGTCTGTGAACTGCAAAAGTCAATCTATGGGTTAAAACAAGCTGCTAGATCCTGGAACCAAAAAGTAGATGAAAAACTGCAGAATTTTGGTTTTGAAAAAGGAAAAGCAGATCCCTGTGCATATATGAAGAAGGACAAACAAGGCTGTATGTATCTGTGCATTTATGTTGATGATTTGCTGCTGTCCACATCAACGGAGGGACAGGGGCTTGATTTTGAAGCCTGCATGAAAAGCCATTTCACATTAAAAAGCCTTGGAATTATAACAACCTAGGTTTGGAAAAACACAGGAAGAAGAATGGTAGCTTTCTGTTAAACCAAAGGGGAGATAATGGTAAAGTAATGTGAATGGAAAGACATATAAAGTTGTCAGAAAAGATTGGTTTGCATCTTAATCTATAGTGTAAAAAGGGGAATGTTGATGTTTTCCTACTAACGATTAAGACTGCTATTGTACCTAATCATTTTGGCTGGGTGAAGAGATTGTATTTGATTGTCTCCTTTCACGTGCTTGATGCAAATCACCTGGGGGGAGGAACCTGCCCGGACTTGTTTCTTACTTCTTTTTTTTCTCTGTGCCGATATGTAGCCAAACTAGGTAGCTCTCAATGAGAGCTAAGTCCTTTAAATATGTTTTGCTTTTGTTTTGCCTTTTGTAAATAAATTATTTTTATAGAAATGCCTGATGTGTGACTTTTCTGATCTCTCCTGGGCTAAAGGCTTTCCCAGCATTCTGCAACAGAAAGGAGGTAAGCTGGCCCAGGGAACTGGACAGGATGAAAGAACAGAAAGAGCAGCCCTGTTTGTGCATTATGGAAAGGGTTAACATTTACAAGATGAGCAGCAGAGATGAGCCCCACCTCTCCCAAATCAGAAATTTAATCTTCAAGGGCATCTGTACCTCCACAGAGGTATCTGGAATCATCTGCACCTCTTCAACAGTACACAAAAGTATGTATTGTTGGTTACTATATTCTATTTCAAACGTAAATGGTCATATATAAGATCTGCCATGGTAAAGAACATGAATATGACCCATAGCAATAGATGATAGATAGATGATAGATAGATAGATAGATAGATAGATAGATATTTAGATAGATAGGGCATGCCATCATGCTGAAGCAAATAAGAATGCCCAAGTCTGTTGGCTTTGTTGTTCCCTTTGTATTTATGCTTTTCACCATACAGAAGCTGCCCAGAATTGCTATTGCAAGTTGAATATCCATAGAAATCATCTAAGTAAATAATCCACCTACCTTATTTTTGCTTAGTTCTCCAATTTAGTAGATTTTAAGTCTGACATGAACATTTGTATGAAAATGTGGTCATTAGTGTACAAATTGGGCACACCCTTCTAAAATACACTTTGTTTCAAGCAAATTTGACACTATAATTTCATGCACTTTGCCTGAATTTGTAGTACATATAGGTAGGTAGGTAGTAGGTAAGTAGAACATATGCAAGCAAAGTGCATATATAAGTGTGTTTGTCCATGTGCATACTTGTGTATGTTTGGTGAACTGAACAGCAAAAGTAGAAAATGTGCTTTTTTGGCTCTCTTATAAGTTTAGAAAATATAAAAAATCTTAAATAATATATTGTATGGCATCTTGTTAGGGTGATGTCATGACTTATGACTTGTTCACTCCTGAGCTTAATGGCATCTGTTAACTTATAGCTGTATTGATAAAAAGTTCTGTTCAAAAGCACAGACACTCATCACAGCCTATAGCTTCTTTTCCATCCCCACTGTAAATTATATTAGTACCCAAGTGATTTCTGCCACCCCTTGTAGGACAGTGCCTGAAGAAGAGACCAAATCTGAAGGAAATGGTTAGAGTAGGAAGGACTGAGAAAATTTCTCTACTCTTTTCTCCACTCTTTTTCTCCACTCTTTCTGAGCAAATTTCTCCACTCTTTTTCTTATATTTAAGCTTTCAACCATTTTTAAGCTACTTTAATCCAGGACTGCTATGGGCTGACAGTAAAAAAAAAAAAAAAAAAGGAAGGAAACAAACTTATAACTACAATTATGTCTAGTTTGAGTTTGTGTTATAGACAAACAGACAGAGAAAAAGTAATTGATATTTCACTTGGTACATCAATCCATTTGCAAGGGGAAAAAATGGCTATGTGTGTTAGCCTTCTGTCTCTGTGTGCAAAATTGCATGTACTCCAGAGTGGCTTATTGGCAGGGTGAATATTTGAAAGATATGACATGCCTTTCACATGGGAGAGAAAGAAAGGAAAGGAAATCACACCAAATGTGCTTTAGAAAAGAAGGTTGTAAGTGTTACTAGAGAAGCAGTGTCAAGACTGGGAGCCAGCAGAAATCAAAAGCGAGGAATGAATGTGTGAGAGAAGCAAAGACCTCAGATAAAGGAAGTATAAACCAAGGGAACACATAGCAGGACGCTGGAAGCAATTCCTGTTACTGAATTCAGAATCAGTTTTCTTTTGTATTGAGCTTAATGTTTGCCTGCTATGTAAGATAAAGTTCCTGCAACTGTCAGTTGAAGTATCCAAAGGTTTTTTGTTTTTTGTTTTTTTTGTTTTAAGCATCCCCACACTTGCTTCTGTCTCTCACTCTCACTGTCTCTATTATCACTTCACTTCACTTCCGCACAGGGCCATAAATGCAGTGGAGAAGCTGCCCCAGAGTCTTACAGAATGCAAATGTGAGCTGAATTTGGAGATGAAATAGATCACAGGAGGAATATATTGGAAACAAAGAAGCAGCAGCAGCAAAACCCACATTATACCACTGAGGATGTGCTCATCTAATGATGTCGCCAAATTTTTTATCATCCTGTTCTGAAATACGAATTTTGTCATATCATAATGTATGCCATATAGTCTGTAAGTTGATGTCCATGTGAGGCCTCCTTGAATGCTTTGGAAACAGCTATGCTGGAGACTCTAAAGGAAATGTTAAAAGAGCACCTGAGTTCTTACCTAGTACCTTTAATATCCCAGTTTTCTTTTTTCACCGAGCAATCCAAGTATACCAGGTCCTGGACCATAATGTCATGTTTCTGAAGTGTTCAACATGCCAGGGAGTGAGACCAGAAGACCCCAAGTAAGGTTTATTCTGTGCCTTTTTACTGCAACCCTGGAATCTACCAACTTTCATAGGCAGATCATAAGATAGGATTTTGGAAATCAATTTTCAGTTTTACTTACAGTCATTAAATAAACTTTCCAGAGAATTAAAGCTTGAAACAGCACTGATATACTACAATTTGCTGAGATTACTTGGTCCCCACAATCATTCTGATCAGTTGTAGATTTTGGATCTCTGCTATAAAACAGTATTGTATTACAGTTTAGGAACAACTTGTAATATACACCTGTAGTTGGATCTGGATCTACTTCTTTCACCTTGCAAGTCATCTGAAGTCAATTAGTTATCTTATTATGATGAATGACCAGATGAACTAACAGTGTTCAATCCAAAGGAATCTATCAAGTGCTGAAGTTAGCTTTTCAGGGGAAGACAGTTCTACCAAGAGTCAATCACAAATTTCTATCTGCATCAGCATATCAGCAAACATCTCCCTTAGATCTGCCCACTCTCATCAATTATTTCATTTCCTCCACCTCCAGACACCCTTCAAATATTGGATAAGGAAGTCTACTCTTAAGTGATCACAGCATCATTTTTAAAAATCAGTTTTTTCGTCTATTTTCCTAAAAAGAACCAGAAAGTACAGAATAAAATTGTGTAGCAAACAGAGGTTTAATTAAGGTTAGGGCTTTGGAAACCCAGGGCCAAGCCCACTTTCAACCATGTGTAAATCACTAAATCTTAGCCCAATCCATCACATAAGTGTCTCCAAATTGGAAGCAGGGGGTAGAATATAAACTGGCTTCATATGGGCTCTCTCTGCTATTCTTAATATTATTAGGTCATGACCAAGCTAAGCAAGTAATCATTCAAAGAATAAGGGGCATGGAGTTCCAGAATGAAATTAACAGGCTGCCCTAACACTATCTTCAGCAAAGGATCGTTACCTTGTCATGGTGCTGGAGCTTGAGAATCTCAATGATGCCATGAGCTAAACCGTGAAGGGCCACCCAAGACGGGAAGGTCTTGACAGAAAGGTCAGACTAAATGTGATCCCTGGGGAAGGTAATGGCAACCCACCCCAGTATACTTGCCGTGAAAACTAAATGGATCAGTACAACCAGAGATATGTCGGTATACCATCGGAAGATGAGACCCCCCAGGTCGGAAGATGGTCAAAATGCTACTGGGGAGGAACAGAGGATGAGTTCAACTAGCCCCAGACGTGATGACGCAGCTAGCTCAAAGCCGAAAGGACGGCTAGCGGCCGACGGTGCTGGTGGTGAACGGCGAATTCGATGTTCTAAGGATCAACACACCATTGGAACCTGGAATGTAAGATCTAAGAGCCAGGGCAAATTGGATGTGGTTATTGGTGAGATGTCAAGATTAAAGATAGACATTCTGGGCGTCAGTGAACTGAAATGAACTGGAATGGGCCACTTCACATCAAATGACCACCAAATCTACTACTGTGGACAAGAGCACCACAGAAGAAATGGAGTAGCCTTCATAATTAATAGTAAAGTGGCTAAAGCAGTGCTTGGGTACAATCCAAAAAACGATAGAATGATCTCAATTCGAATTCAGGGCAAGCCATCTAACATCACAGTGATCCAAATAAACGCCCCAACCACAGATGCTGAAGAAGCTGAAGTACAGCAGTTATATGAGAATCTGCAGCACCTACTGGACAACACGCCTAAAAGAGATGTTATTTTCATCATGGGAGACTGGAATGCTAAGGTGGACAGTCAAATGACACCTGGAATTATAGGTAAGCATGGCCTGGGTGAACAAAACGAAGCAGGACATAGGCTGATAGAATTCTGCCAAGACAACTCAATGTGCATAACAAACACTCTCTTCCAGCAACCTAAGAGATGGCTTTATACATGGACTTCCCCAGATGGAGAACACCGAAACCAGATTGACTACATCCTTTGCAGCCAAAGGTGATGGACATCTATACAGTCGGTAAAAACAAGACCTGGAGCTGACTGTAGTTCAGATCACGAACTTCTTCTTGCACAATTTAGGATCAGACTAAAGAGATTAGGGAAGACCCACAGATCAGCTAGATATGAGCTCACTAATATTCCTACGGAATATGCAGTGGAGGTGAAGAATAGATTTAAGGGACTGCACTTAGTAGATAGGGACCCAGAAGAACTATGGACAGAAGTTCGCAAGATTGTTCAGGAGGCGGCAACAAAATACATCCCAAAGAAAGAGAAAACCAAGAAGGCAAAATGGCTGTCTGCTGAGACACTAGAAGTAGCCCAAGAAAGAAGGAAAGCAAAAGGCAACAGTGATAGGGGGAGATATGCCCAATTAGATGCAAAATTCCAGAGGTTAGCCAGAAGAGATAAGGAATTATTTTTAAACAAGCAATGCGCGGAAGTGGAAGAAGACAATAGAATAGGAAGGACAAGAGACCTCTTCCAGAAAATTAGAAACATTGGAGGTAAATTCCAGGCAAAAATGGGTATGATCAAAAACAAAGATGGCAAAGACCTAACAGAAGAAGAAGAGATCAAGAAATGGTGGCAAGAATATACAAAAGACCTGTATAGGAAGGATAACAATATCAGGGATAGCTTTGATGGTGTGATCAGTGAGCTAGAGCCAGACATCCTGAAGAGTGAGGTTGAATGGGCCTTAAGAAGCATTGCTAATAACAAGGCAGTAGGAGATGACGGCATCCCAGCTGAACTGTTCAAAATCTTGCAAGATGATGCTGTCAAGGTAATGCATGTTTTATGCCAGCAAGTTTGGAAAACACAAGAATGGCCATCAGATTGGAAAAAATCAACTTATATCCCCATACCAAAAAAGGGAAACACGAAAGAATGTTCAAACTATTGAACAGTGGCACTCATTTCACATGCCAGTAAGGTAACACTCAAGATCCTGCAAGGTAGACTTCAGCAACTCATGGAGCGAGAATTGCCAGATGTACAAGCTGGGTTTAGAAAAGGCAGAGGAACTCGGGACCAAATTGCCAATATCCAATGGATAATGGAAAAAGCCAGGGAGTTTCAGAAAAACATCTATTTCTGTTTTCTTGACTATTCTAAAGCCTTTGACTGTGTGGACCATAACAAATTGTGGCAAGTTCTTAGTGGTATGGGGATACCAAGTCATCTTGTCTGCCTCCTGAAGAATCTGTATAACAACCAAGTAGCAACAGTAAGAAGAGACCACGGAACAACGGACTGGTTTAAGATTGGGAAAGGAGTACGGCAAGGCTGTATCCTCTCACCCTACCTATTCAACTTGTATGCAGAACACATCATGTGACCTGCTGAGCTTGAGGAATCCAAGGCTGGAGTTAAAATTGCTGGAAGAAACATTAACAATCTCAGATATGCAGATGATACCACTTTGATGGCTGAAAGCGAAGAGGTACTGAGGAGCCTTATGATGAAGGTGAAAGAAGAAAGTGCAAAAGCTGGCTTGCAGCTAAACCTCAAAAAAACCAAGATTATGGCAACCAGCTTGATTGATAACTGGCAAATAGAGGGAGAAAATGTAGAAGCAGTGAAAGACTTTGTATTTCTAGGTGCAAAGATTACTGCAGATGCTGACTGCAGTCAGGAAATCAGAAGATGCTTAATCCTTGGGAGAAGAGCAATGACCAATCTCAATAAAATAGTTAAGAGTAGAGACATCACACTGACAACAAAGGTCCACATAGTTAAAGCAATGGTGTTCCCCGTAGTAACTTATGGCTGCGAGAGATGGACCATAAGGAAGGCTGAGAGAAGGAAGATCGATGCTTTTGAACTGTGGTGTTGGAGGAAAATTTTGAGAGTGCCTTGGACTGCAAGAAGATCAAACCAGTCCATCCTCCAGGAAATAAAGCCAGACTGCTCACTTGAGGGAATGGTATTAAAGGCAAAACTGAAATACTTTGGCCACATAATGAGAAGACAGGACAGCCTGGAGAAGATGCTGATGCTAGGGAGAGTGGAAGGCAAAAGGAAGAGGGAACGACCAAGGGCAAGGTGGATGGATGACATTCTAGAAGTGATGGATTCGTCCCTGGGGGAGCTGGGGGTGTTGACGACTGACAGGAAGCTCTGGCGTGGGCTGGTCCATGAAGTCACGAAGAGTCGGAAGCGACTAAATGAATAAACAACAAAACCTAACACTATAGAATTTGGGTAAACAGGGGCATATGGGAACCAGCAAGTTATTTGCTAAATCTAACTTTCCCTAAGCTGAGGATTGCATTCTTTAAAGCTAAATTCAATATTCTTCCATCTGCACTTTTTCAAGGCAGGCATAGTAAAATCCCTATAGCTGAGCATACCTGCCCTTGTGGTGAAGAAGAGGTTGAAACCATCTCACATGTACTGCTGCAGTGTAAATTTTATAGAGATATTAGGTCAATTTACATTTTGCCCTTAATAGATAAATTCCCTGAGATTCCAGATAATTTTTATGTGAACCATCTTCTTCAGGATCTAAAACCATACATTACATGTGCCAAATTTTGTGTTGCCACAATCAAAATAAGACAAAACTGGCTAAAGAAGTAATTCCTTTGTTTTAAATATTACTTTTAAATTGAAATATCTTAATAAATTGTTTGGGGAGATTATACACACACACACACACTGTATATATATAATTACTTATTAATGTTTTAGACTCACACTACCTGGGTAACAAATGTATTAATATTGTAATAGAGGAGTGAATGCTATATTATTATGTGATCTATTTTATAAGTTGGTAGTATATTATTTTCTTTGTTTTACTTTGTTTTTCTCCTTTTAAATTTTGCTGGTCATTGATAGAATAAATATTACTGAAATTAATTGGATTAAAACTGGAGGGAGAATTTTTTATGCTATCTTGATCTCCTGGAAGAAAGTGGGTGATAAATCTAATGAATAAACAAAATAAATACATTAGGAAATCAATGAATGAAGTATCAGCACTTTGAGGTAGGCAAGGTAAACAGAGCAGGAGAGGTTTACTGTAATGGGATATAATAACAGAATCATTGAAAGCCTGTCCAAGTTTCTCTTTACTATACCTTATACCAAACAAAATCAAAAGAGAGGTATTTTGAGCTTCTTTCTCATGCTTCCTTCATTTCCAGGACTGAATGATGCTTTTTGAACCTTCTCCTTCCTTAACAATTCATTTATTCCTTCCCCAGGACCAGGTGTATAGTCCATCACAGAAGCAGAAATGAAGCAAAGTTCATTGGAGGTAAAATCAACACATCAGTGAATGAAGGCTGATGGATACAACTTAATCCCGTACTATCATTAATTCCAGATACAACTGTAACATGTGGCAGAGAACCCCCACCCAAAAAAGAGAGGAAACAATTCACTGAATGACTTTGGACCAGTCATCTTCTCTCTGTACAATCAATCTCAAAGGATCAACAAAGTGAAGAAAAATAAGAGGTAGCTCTCTGTGCTCTGCCATGAGCTTCTGAATAAAAGACAGGTATAAATCTAATCAATAATTAAAATAATAATAAATGTTGAATTATTGTCTATTTCTTCTTTGAAGTTGTATAACTATTAGAGATTCAGGTTAATTACAGTAGGTACATTTAAGAGTTGCTTTGTAAAATTATAGATATGTATTTCGAAATCTTGGAGCAGGCATCATTGACTCCTTATACACCTTTCTTGGGACCATAAGTCATTTCCATGGGCAACGTATAGGATGTTACTGCAGAGAGAGGGAGAGAAGAAGGGACGGGCTGAAGGCATGGGACAGAAACAGGTATGTGTATAGTTTTCATGGGAACAAGATGTCCATAGACATCCTGAGGGGACAAGGGGGGAGCAAGTGATAAAATGTGCATTGTGATACCACAAAGCAAATCCTGTGATTTATGTCTTATCAGTACAGGTAGTCCCCACTTACTGACTGCAATTGGAATTGGCAACTTTGTCACTAAGCGATGTAGTCATAAAGTGAAATGTCAAGTGATCACAGCAACTTACAACATCAATTTGTCAGTTCTGGCTGCGGTCATTAAGCAAATCACCCATGGTCATTAAGTGCAACATCACATGACTATGACTTGTGACTTCCTGCCAGCTTCCCCGTGTACTTTGCTTGTCGAAAGCTGGCTGTGAAGGTCACAAATGGTGATCATGGGATCGTGGGATGCTGCAACTGTCATAAATGTGCCCCAGTTGCCAAGTGCCTCAGTTGTGATCATGTGACCACAGGGACACTGCAACGGCCTCAACTTAGAGGACTGGTTGTAAGTCTCTTTTTTCAGCACTGTTGTAACTTCGAATGGTTGCAGTCAGTAAGCGAGAACTATCTGCATATAGAATTTTTTGCTGGCTATAAAAGAAAACCTAATCCAATCTAAATTACCCCAACTCCAGCCCCCAGGTACGTTGAATCAACATCAGCACATCTCTAACCCAAAGTCATTTTGAGTTGAGATAATATGCAAAATCCAAAGAGCTGAAAATAAAATAAAAATGATAGAGCTTTTAAATAATACAACGTCCTTAGCTATCCCTTGCCTACTTGGAAAAAAAAAATACTCTTTGTGAAGTGTAACTAATAACTAGGGCAATGACATGAATATCCACTAAATGTCTCTTCATCATTTCATAAAATGAGCATTGTCAGAGGAACTCCGAACTAAGAGAGCTGTTGTGAACAAAGATAGAAGGAATAATGTTCTGGTTGCAGCTATATTAAGCTATATGTATTCAGCCTGGTGGGTAAGAGGCAAGAGCTAGAAATGGGTTCAGGACAGAAACTCTGAAGCTTGGGTTCTCATTTCCCCAAAGGCATTCCAGTGTGTGAGAGAGAAAGTGTGAACAAAGGTGATAAGGAAAATTTAGAAGCTATTATTCTTTCCTTCTTACAGCTAGTGAAGAATAGGCAGGTGGGGGAGACCTACATTGGCTAATAATAGAATGAGCTCCATTGTCTCCAGGGCCTCCTGCAAAGAAAAAGTGAAAGCAAGAAGGGTTATTAATATTTCCTCACCACATTCATGAATCCATTTTTCTAGGTTGTTTTTGTTTTTTGTTTTACTCCAAGTGAAGTGGTGTTGAACCTTGGCAATTCTACTTTTCAGCCCAAAGCAATTTGTTTATTATTTTTCTAAACACAGCTCCTGGATACTGTCACCCTCTTTTTATTACGTAATTTTATTTTCCCAAACCATAATATGGCACTAAGGAAATAGCTCTGCGGGGACATTTTCTTTGCAGTGCAACTGGGCATCAAGGGAGCTAAGCCTTTTTTGGTTAGAGACCTGAACTCTGGGGAAGAAGAAAGATCATAGTATCTGCTTGTGACTTTCAGAAGCTTTTGGAAGAAATTCAGAAGAAGAAAGATTCATAGTATCTGCTTGGTCCATCAGAAGCTTTCGGTTGCCAGAGGAAAGAGATGTGAAATTTGTATTGTCGTAGCTTCTCTTCCCTAATCTTTTCCTATCCTATGCCTTATCTCTTTTAATGCGGAACTGATTTCTGTGACCATAGGAACACTATTTAGTAAAGACAGGGTCCAAGAAGTTGAAATATACTGTAAATCTCAGGAGTTCAAGGGTAGCATTTCTATCCTCTGTCACAAGCTTCTTAGCTGCTGTTGAACGTCTGAAGTTTAGGTTTGGTTTGATAGGGGCTAAATTGTTTTACCAGCCACTTCTCTAAAACTTACCTGTTTGAGAGATGACAGCAAATGTAACATTTTCAACAAATGGCAAAATCCAGATGATGCCAAAAAAGTGAAAAGATGTGTTTTTTTCTGGTTTCAGTGAACATGTATTGTGAGCACATGGAAGAACTTGTAAGCCGCCCAGAGTCCCCCTGTTGGGGAGAGATGGGCGGTGAATAGATTTATAAATAAATAAATAAACTTCCATTCAAGCTGATTTCTCAGACTTCCCAAGTTGAATACTGCCACAGATGCTTCCCTCAAGTTCTACGAATGGCAAAAAATAAGCTAAACCTTAAAACAGGTCCTTTAATGCTCTAGTTGATAAAAGGTAGCAGCATAGCTAGTGACAGGAAGTACATAACTTACAGGCAGTCCTTGCTTAACTATCACAACTGGGACTGGAATTTTGGTCATTAAGTGAATCTGACCCAATTTTAAAACCTTTTTTGCAGCAGTTGTTAAGCAAATCATGTGGTCATTAAATGAATTACATGGTTCCCCACTGATTTTGCTTGCCAGAAGCTGACTAGGAAGGTCTAAAATGGCACTCACACAACTGCAGGAGATTGTGACTGCTGTAACTGCGAGGACCAGTCACAAGTCTTTCTTCAGCACCATCATAAGTCTGAACCATTGCTGAATGAATAGTTGTTAAGTGAGCATTACCTGTAATGAAGACTGGCAAAAAGCTGCCTTTGATATTTCTAATCTGTTGGATTTATACCTTTTCCTATTTAGTTTTAAATGGAACTATTAAAAAAAAACACAGTGCATTTAAATGACCATTTAAACAAAGCAGTTTATGCATTATCCTAAAGCTTATTCAGAATAGACATCAATCACCTAATCATGCTGGGGTAGGTTGTGGGGTGGTGACCCCTGTAAGGAGAGAGATGGAGACTGGACACACAGTTTATGTGTCAGAAGGCAAGTACTGAACAGCCTGGTCCAACATTTGTCCTGTCTTTCTTTTCTACTATTTGCACTGAGCTTCAAAGTTAAGCATGAATAGCACACTTTCAAGGGAATGATTACCACTTTTACTAATACCAAATGGAGATTGTGCCCAATAAATCAAGCATGGCTGATTTATTAGGTCAAATTGCAATTGCATAATTAATGGTATTTTCATAATATATTCTGAGTGAACTAAAAGTGCATAGTTTGGATTTCTGGAATGTAGAAACAAAGTTCTTTGTACAAACTCTTTGAAAAGGCTAAGTGAAAGTGTGCTAATGCGGTACATGATGGATCTCCTTCTATTTATTGATCTATGAATTTAGAACCTATTCATTCTCAACTAACCAGCATTTTTCATATCTTACTTTTTCAAGAACAAAAGATGAAATAGCCCTTAATCAATGACAAGGGTGTTATGTCAGTTACTGGTGAAAATAGATTAACAAGGATCTGGCATATTTTACCCAGCCAAAGAAATGTGAAATGTGATATTTTTTATTATAAATAGCTCACTTGAAGGGCAATGGGCTTCAAGAAGAGAATGCAAACAAGCCAGAGTATTCTATTATACATACATACATATACATATACATAAAATCCCTTCTCACCCCTACGGGTGGTATGTCTCTCCCTGAACCTTGAGTCCTCTACCAGAGGCCTGGTTTTGTGCAGTATCTTAGCTGTTCTTAGCATTGCACTCTTCTGAACAGAGAGCTCTGATGCTGCTCCTGGGATGTGTTGGAGATAGTCTCCCAGCTTAGGAGTGCTCCTACCACCACTGGGACCAGCTTCACTTTCCACATCCTCTCTAGTTCCTCCTTCAGGCCCTGGTACTTCTACAATGTCTCATATTCCCTTTTCCTGATGTTGCTGTCACTTGGCACTGCTACAGCTGTCTTCTGGTCCTTGTCAACTACCACAATGTCTGGTTGATTGACAAGTATCTGCCTGTCCATCAGGATGTGGAAGTCCCACAGGATCTTAGCCCTGTCATTCTCCATGACCTTCTGTGGAATCTCCCATCTGGACTTGGGAGGGTCTAGCCATACTCTGTGCAGATGTTCCTGTTCACAATGCCAGCTACTTGGTTGTGCCATTCAGTGTACACTGTTCCTGCCTGCATTATACACACACATGCACACACACACACACACACAGTGTGTGTGTGTGTGTGTGTGCATGTGTGTTCGTTCATTCATTCATTCATTCATTCATTCATTCAATGGTTAAATAGTCATTATTAAGTCCACACATGCCTGGGGTTGGATCACACTTAGTAACTCCACCTACTGACATTATTTATATGATATATATTTCCCTCTGACATCATGAGTGATGTAAATTTCCTTTGGCAATAATCAGGGGTGTCTTCAGGTAGGGGTCAAAAAAGTCAAGATGGAGTCTACAACCAGGTGATTGAAGCCCCTGCCCTTTATAACATGCATCATGATGCATGTAAAAAGGGGTGTGGCTTTGGTCACAAGGTTGTTGTTGCCATCTTGACATTTTTCACCTCTCTGCAGACACCCCTAGCAATAAAGTATCTTCAGAAGTAGCTTTACTTCTAAATACTGCTGTACACAGGGAAGATTCAGTGCAAGCAAGAATTTCTTACTGTAATGGCTCTGCAGTTTGGAAGAAACTTCTGTGCATAAAATTATACCCATGAAGGTTCCTCTCTGACAGTTGTATGGAGATGGCTAGGAAAGCTTGTGAAGAAGGGTTTCATGTTAGGACCAGGGCTGGACCTAAATGGATGTGGCTGATTCAAGTGGTAGATGCTACTATGCAGTAAGATATGGACTATGTAGTAGAATGACAGCATAAATTATGGACCAAAGAGTCTAACCAATGCCCATTAACTATCATGATATCTTCAGAAGAAGTAGAGAATTATTTTCTATTTGGTAATGTTTTTTTTAAAAAACCCTCTATTGTCAGACCAATCAGCTTTTGTATATCAAATGAAAGGCATTATTTCATGCATTGCTTCAGGCAGCAAAATGTTTCAGACAGCCTTAGACATATGCTCATTCTTACCCACGTGTTGAATACTATGCTTCAGTCATGAATGGACACTCTGTAGCTTCATGTAACCCCACCATAACACCAACAATCTGAGTTTGTGCTGTTGAAATTTAAGAGGAAAATAGATGAATTTTGACAATGCAGTTTCAGGCCTTTTGGTGGAGAGGTGGTTATGAAGGGAATTCTAGTAATTTGCTTTCCAAAGGCCTCCTGCTCCTATTCCCACCCTTAATTTCCCATAATAACACTAATGGGGTGGGGTGGGGACAAAAAAATTCTGCCATATTCCTTCTGCTAAATCATTGTATCATCAGACTGTAGAACTTCAGAAGGCTAGGAGGTTGAGTTGAAGCCCTTGCCTCCTTGCTTGGTATAATGCCTGAACTGAGAGTAAGTCATTGAGAAGCTTGATCTTGATGAACACACACATACACAAACACACGTCAAGTCCCTAAAGTTATGCTACTATCAATCCCTTGTGAGAGTTCAATCAAATACTGGTGGTGGCTTCATTAGGTTTTAGGGAGCGTGCTTGAAAATAAGCCTTGGCTCAGGAAATTTCTTGAGAAGTAATTTATGTGTGGCATGACTCACCCATCTATGAGGATTTTAGGATTCAGTAATAAGCAGCTCAAGTGATTCTGGGTGTGTGTGCTTTTAAGAGTTGTGTGTCACACTTCCTGATATGTCACTTATCAATGTGTTTTGTTTCTGCCTTTTGTTGTTGTTGTTGTTGTTGTTTCTAGCCCTGCCAAAAAAAGAGTGATATGAAAAGAAACCATGTTGAGCTATCTAAAACCATCAGTTTAAGTCAAGATGTGAGGCAGCACTTACTTTCCCCCACTCCTGAAAAACTGTAGTAAAAGGAAAGTGTCATCAATATCTTTTTTTTTTATTCCCTCTCAACCAAGAAATCAATATCACACTTGATGTTTGAGAATAGCCTGTTGTGGAATGAGGCTGAATAATGTTTCTTTGGACATTGTGAGAAAAAAACAGCAATGCATCTAAAGAGGCAGTTCACTCTGGAAATGAATAACCATATAATTGTGTCTGAATATATAAAGATGTACATAGGCTTTGGGGATGCTTGGTTTCAAGAGGGTGAGGAGCACTGTATCACTAAATCCTGGGCATATTATCCTTTCTTTGGTTTGTTTCTATTCCACTTCTGCATTCTGTGTAAATGCTCCATATTATGCTGCATGTAGAAACAATGGCAGGGACGTGGTGGCGCTGCGAGTTAAATCGCTGAGCTGCTGAGCTTGCCGATCAGAAGGTTGGCGGTTCAAATCCGCGTGACAGGGTGAGCTCCTGTGGCTAGTCCCAGCTCCTGCCAACCTAGCAGTTCAAAAACATGCAAATGTGAGTAGATTAATAGGTACTGCTTCAGCCGGCAGGTAACGGCATTCCATTTAGTCATGCCGGCCACATGACCATGGAAATGTCTATGGACAAACGCCGGCTCTTCGGCTTTGAAACGGAAATGAGCACCGCCCCCTAGAGTCGGACATGACTGGACTTAATGTCAAGGAAACCTTTACCTTTACCTTAGAAACAATGACAACACAACATCTTTATTTTTATTCAATAAAGGCTGAAGTCTATTTAAATCTGCATAGGAGTAAGACCTTCTGAATGTAATATGCAGATTGCTGTAATTATATGTCTCTCCTGTCATCCATATTTACAAAAACAACAACACTAATGCTCCTAAAGAGCCACTTCAGTGTAATGGTTAAGGCATCAGGCCAGAAACTAGGAGACCATGAATTCTAGTCCCACCTTATGTACAAAGCCAGCTGGGTGACCTTGGGCCAGTCACTGTCTCTCGGCCCAATGAAGGAGGCAATGGCAAACCACTTCCAAAAAACCTTGCAAAGAAAACTGCAGGGACTTGTCCATCCAGTCTCCAGGAATCATCATCATCATCATCATCATCATCATCATCATCATCATCATCAGACTCAGACTCAGACTCAGACTCAGACTCAGACTCAGACTCAGACTCAGACTCAAAGGTACCAAAATAAATTGCTCCTAATAAGGTGGAGCACGTGTTAACATCAGGCACTGTCCTGCCAAAATTTATTCTTCCCATCCAGAGGGCCTGCTGATTGTCCTTTAGGGACAATGTATAGCTCCTGACTTCAGTGGTCAGCATTCTCTGTAGTGCCCCCCCATGCCCTGTCACAAAATTGCCCTAGAGATACATGTAGCAGCCTCCATCCTTGCATGCTGCAAGACAGTTAAAATATTTTTATTCCACCATGCCTTTGGCTGTAATTGATTTATTGTGAAGATTCCACCTGAGCCTTCAGTTTTAATAGAGGTTGATTTTGTTCTTCTTGGCTTGTGTCACATCATCCACATGTCTTACAATTAGGGCAGTCTACAAATGTCATAAGTAAGTAAGCAAGTAAATAAATAAATAAATAGATAACCATGTATCCCATATCTACCTGCAAGTTTTAAGCACACTGTAAGTTTAGATTTCATGTTTAGTATAATTTACCATCAATTCAGTAATCTTTAATAAGCCATGCACCATTCCTATATCTGAGAGTAGGTTTCTGTTAACTTAAAAACATTTAATTCTGAATAGACATAGGATTGCTGTATAGTATCTAAAAGATTGCATCTCATCTCCTAAGACATGACCTATACAGCTCTGATCCAGAACAACCAATTTATTCTACTATAATCATACAGTCAGTTTCAATAATCCATCATAAAACATGTTCTACATTTTAAATATAAAGTAAAACTAATAGCTATTGTTTAATTTGATTTTATGAAAAATTGTCCAGAGAAGGTAGACACATAATGGCTTCTCCATCTGTTTCCAATAGTCTAAGACAAAGTACTTAGCGAGGAGTAGAACGATTGATTTTTGTTCAATATTTCAGTGGATATGTTTCAAGTGAAGATTCTAATTTCATAAGTATATGACTGGTTTAATTAAAACTATTTACAGAGATTAGTAAATTATCTCTGTGTGGGTGTGCATAGGTGTGTACACACACACACACACATTTTTAATTTAATTTAATTTAATTTAATTTAATTTAATTTAATTTAATTTAATTTAATAATATAATTTAATTTAATTTTTGGATTTTGAGGCTGCCCTACTCCAAAAACGCTCAGGATGGCTTACAATATTTAAAATACACAATTAAAGAAACATGACCACCTGGTTAATTATTTTTATTGTTACTATTATCATCAGCCTGAACCAATCCACCCCAGGATGAAAGCTTCTTCACTCAAGGTTACAGATCATAAATTGCTACATTGGTCCAGTGTGGGTTGGTAGACAGATGTTTTGGGATTTCTCATCTAGGGCTGAGAAAGAATGACTGCCCCCAAATCACCCAGACAGCTTCTGTGCCAAAAAGACAACTAGAATCAGTGTGTTTTCACTTCTGGCCCAGCATGTTAACCACCACACCACTTTCATCTCTCTCTTGATAAATTTAACATGAATAATTGTATCTAGTTTTAATGACTTGGTTCATGTATTGGTGAAACTTCTTAACTGATTCCAATAAAAACATTAGATTAATAATGGACCTTTATATTGGAAACTAGCCTTTTGGGACTAAAAGATGTATGCTGAAGTTACAAATTTGCATGCCAAACATCAAAGGTAATAATACAAGTTATTTAAAAAAAACAGTGAATATATTAGGTCACAAACTTAAAAAAAAATGTCCAAATCAGTGGGAATAAACTCCAAGTTTCCAAGTCATCAAAGTTTCTACAACATTTCTGTCTAATGGTGGTACTGATGAACTTTCATAGCCTCCAGGCAAAAAGCCATCAAGGACTCCTGAGAAATGGGAAAGGAGAACAAAAAGGAAATCAATATATAGCTGCCTGCAAGATTTTATTAACACTATATTTTCATGTCTCACTTTGCCCCTTTAATGATTTAGTAATCTACAAACTAGGGCTAGCCTGTTATCTCATTAAAGGGATTATTCTTCCATTAATTTCAATTGCAAATTCCATTAACTTTAATGGGTGTTATCCACATACATCAGTTAGTGATCAGACCCTAAAAACTCATAAAGGACAAGGGGAAAAAAATACTGCACAATGATGGGCAGAGGATCAAAGTAGTGCAGGATTAGAACTTTAATGCATATGTTTTGTTTTTCCCTTTGTCTCAAATGGACTTGATTTATCATCACTTCCTGAATTTGACTTTGAATTCTCTATGTTGATTTAGAGTTACTTCTATAATCCTTCTAAAGAATCCATCTTTTTTCATCCAATGTTCTGTCAGAAAGATTTCACAGGGTCTTTTATCCAACCTTGTTCCAAAGCATACTTGTTCTATCTTAGAGCAAAGAACCATGCTGAGATGGTATCTTGGTCTCTAGTGTTTATTGAACTACTCTAGTAGATAGAAAATCCTGCCAGAATGAAAGACCATGAGAAACCCACATAGATAAACCCAAAACTCAAGGTGGGTCTGCTCTGAGTTTCTTTGAAGGAAAGTTCAAAGCCTCTAAACTACGCATGCATTTTCCCCCATGGATATGGGCCCCCTCCTGCTCACCATCAGTACTCATGACAATACTTCTATCAAAGACATATAATCAATTTCAGCAATCCACCATAATGCTTGTTCAACTTTCCACGAATAAGCTAACATTCTGACTAATAGTTTTATTTTTTTAATTTTAAAAGCAATTGTCTACCACCTAGAGCAAGTTGAATAAGGGGAAAGGAGTTCTAGATCTAGCCTCAGGGAATTTAGGAGAAAATGATAAAGTCATTCTAGAAGCTACGTCTTTTTAATTGTTGTTGTCTATTCTTCTCCATCAATATCCCATTTCAGTGAAATCTGGGACTTACGACATGGAGTTTGGTTTTCATCCTTGGAAATGTATATTCAGAGATCTCCCATTTCTAGCGATAGAAAAAGAGAAAAGTAACCCGTAGCTGAGAGAGCCAAACATTTAATTGCTTAAATTCCCTTTCCAACTGCAATAGGTAATTAAGTACTTTGAGACTTTCCAGTGTCAGCTGTGTTAGCTGTGTTCATTTGCATTGCCAATGTTGTCATACAGTTGCAGGAATAGTTTGTTAAATCCAGCTCTGCATACTATGAAGCTTCCATTTTCAGAGGCATAATTTTCTGAAGGGCATTAATGAGTTTATAAAGAAGCGATCACTTCAGTATTCCAGAAAATGTAATAGAGAGAGAAGAGAAAGTAATACAGAAGAGATAGCCCATGATTTTTCATCACTGCTTAGGACTGTTCGCTGAAACATCTGATTGGAACCTCATGGCTTTTTAAGCTGAAGCCCTGATGCTGTTGAAGTGAATGGCTATGCTCCCCTTGATTTTTGTAGTCAGAGATTGGAAAAGGAATTTTCCAAGATTTTGATCACAAACTCAAGACTGAAGACCCAAGAACATCTGTAAAACGTAAATGAATATATAGTACTGGACCCATTCTATCCTTATCCATGTGACTTACTGAAGAATACTGGTGACATAAGTCTTACTGAAGACTTACTGATGAATACCACCAATCTCTCCCTTTTGCAGTTCCAGACAGACTTTCTACCAAGCAACTATAGTGTTGACATAAATCCTCTTATCCCACTCAGCAGCATCCATCATAAACCCTAATGATGCCATCAAGCTGCCATCTGCATGATGATGTGGCCACACATAGCTGCCATTATGTACTTGTGCCCTGACACCTGATGCAGGCTCATGAGCTATGCATATTTCATTGTTTGTCTCCCCCTTGTCCCTCCATGGACTTCATTGCCCCCATACCCACCCATCCTGCCATAGGCAGTTACTTACAGCTGACGTTACAGGTCATGTAGGCCTAGTTTATGTCTAGATTAAATAAAACAAGGAACAGAAGTTTTAAAAAGGAGGGAAGCATTGCCTACATTAAGATTCACCGTGCCTTTATTCAAGATGAAGATGAAAGAGCAATTTAAGTGTAATCAAATGAACTGCCAGTCATTGTGACTGAGGAATCTACTGACAGTCTGGCTTAAGAGAAGAATGTTGTTCTCAATACAGATACGGTGTCTGTCTGATTAATTTTATGCACACCGCTTTTTGACATACATATGCTCTCAAGCATATGAAAGCTTTTAGTAAAAGAGAAGCATAGGGATGGCAGACTGAAATTACAGATACATTACCTGAGTTGAGAGAAGCTTTGATACACTCTGCAAGGGGGAAAAAATGATTTTTTTTTAAGGATTTCAAAAAAGGGGTGAAGAACAGTAAACCCAGGCTTGTCGAAATCACTGTGCTGCCATTATTCAGATGTTTACGGTGGCCACCTATTTGATGTTTGCATCATCTGTTTATCATTCCTGTTCCTTCTTTGCCCTCTTCATTTTATTCAAAATGATGTCCCTTGAGAGTGACAACCTTAACATTGGTGTATCACTTGATCCACCTCAGGGATTCATACTTCAAAACTATATGTCTTAAATATGTCTGTTATAAAATACATGTCCTGTACATTAACTGTCATGAAACATCTTGAAGAAGAAATTTTGACATTTACACCAAACTATGTAGAGGGTTATTGTTTCTCACTTACAGAATTGGTTACCAGTTTGTTTTTTAAAACTTCAGTAATAAAAAGGGAAGACAAAAAAAGGGGAAAAAGAGACAAAGTACATATACAGTATGTAGGAAAAGAAAGCTCAATTTTTAAAGAAAGTATTAATTCTTGATCACACAGAATAATATTGATTAGTCTTTCTGTTATGTCAATAAAGAGCCAGTTTATTAGCTACATACATACATACATACATACATACATACTGCTATACTCCATGTTTGGTTAATTCCATAGTGCTTCATATAATAATACATTCCAAAATCTTGGTATATAATTCAAAGACACATTCATATATTTAAATTATATTAGTGTTTCATAAACAACATTAATAAATATATGAATATTGAATTAAAATTGAATAATAGGATTTGGGGCAAGACCAAATCATATGTGTAAATGCCCTGTCCTTCATTTTATTCTTCCAGGGTAATAAAATTGAACCTAATCCTTTTAAAGCATTCACCAACATATTTAATAAATAACAAAAAAATGTTGGATTAGTTTTATCATACTATCTTAAATAATTTTATTTATTTATTAGATGTATATATAGTTAAAGATTGTGTAATAGTGCTTCCTCCCCGACCAAAAAAAAAAAAAAAATGTGAGTTATGTTGCACTGCAAGACAATGAATAGCCCAAAATCACTTAGTGACCTTCTGCTGTTTAGGGTGGAATAAAACTTGGGTTTCCCCTTTCTTAGTCTAACACCTTTACCACTACACCAGACTGACTCTTGTAGTTTTTATTAGATATATGGCTAGATATGTTACCATTCCCCACTGTGGAACAATCCTACTTCTTTTTGCATTAACCCAAATTGATGTCTTTGCAGAACATCAATCTGAATGTAGGTTGGATGGTTTTTAATCTAGTTTTATAACAGCTGTATAATTTGTGATGGTTACAACATACAATGATTTGGACTATTGAAGTGTTTTGATTTTGCTTAAATGGAAAGCCACTTTTGATACTATTGATTAGAACATTCTGCTTGATTGTAAAATTATGTAGGCTGATTGGAGCTATTCTGAGTTAGCATCAACCTTATTTGCCAACAATGCCATAAATAATTTCCTTTTTCTTTTCTCCACCGTTGCCTCTATAACAGGTATGATATGTTTTTCTATATGTGGTGTTTTTGATATGTCCATATATTTCAGCATTTCCCAATATAGTACCCTTCCAATGTTTTGAAATACAACTGTGATTTATTTTGGGCTGCATGATGAAGCAAAATAGGAACTATAATTCAATACATCTGGAAGGTGGGACATGTTCAATAAAGTTATATTATTATACTTCCTTAATTCTTGGTAGAAAATCTCCAGGGCTGAAGTAGAATATTGGAACAGCAGTCACTATCCACATGGGAGAAGTAGATTTGTGTATGTTCACCAGTTAGGTAGAAGTATTCTTTTATTCCAGTGAATGCACTCTGTAGTTTTATCACAATAGCTCCCTGAGTTATCTGTAGTAAAGGAATGATTTGGAAAGATTGTTACACATACAAACTTTGGGTCCAAGGTTTCGTAAAAACCTTGAACCTTTCGATGATAACTGTCAGTTAAATGTGCATGGTGTACAGCCAATTTTTGAACTTGGGAGATGCAGGCTGATAAATAATCTAGAAACTTTCTAAATTAAAGAACATTTGGGACCTTAGCTAAAGTGCAGGAAAGACATCACTATGAAAATGGATGAGATAATAAAAATATAAAACCACACTGTTAGTTGTTGCTTTTAGGGCAAAGGGATTTGTGTCTGTTACAATTAGAGATGCAACTAAAGTATAGGATTCCCTGTCTTAGATTATAATTCTCAGTGGCCTGTTTTGCTCAGTTAAATATTCAGTAAGCATTATAGTTCTTTACTGGTTGAGTTTTTTATCAGAGCCAAACAGAAATTCAGTCCGATTCTTCCTACCTTCCTACGTTTCTTCCTACGTTTCCTAATTCAGGCAACAAATGGAGTCTCTCATTTAGCTGTGAAATGTGAAAATTACAAACATTCACATTCCTGAACAGCTGGAATCTGATTCATCACTTTAGCAGGGAGAACCTGTCCTTGGTAGTGATAAGACACAAGTAGGTAATGATGTGAACACAATCCTTCCTGTGGTGGTGGTCAAATTATATATTTATTTATTTATATCCATAACTCGGGGCAGGGAATTTAGTGCTCTCTTGTCAGCCCTTGAGGTAGACCACCAAAGTCATGAATACTGAAACTACTTTCATTATAGGGTTACAGTAACAGTATCATGCAACTCTGAATGTGCTTCTCCCCTCCCTGCTTTCATCCTAAAGAGAGGGTCCCATCTGAGATGCCTTCCCAAATTACATTTCTGTCCTGGACTCAGAGTTCTTTTATCTGACCATTGTCTTGGTTGTGGCTCTTCCTCCTGCTCCTCAAGGTTACTCCTTCTGCCTATACATCTCTCCTCCAATTTTATTCTCAGAGCAAGAACTCTATGAGATAGGTTGGGCTGAGACAGTCACTGACCCAAAGTCATCCAGTAAGCTTCTATGGCTGAGGGATGATTAAACCTGGGTTTTCCCAGTCCCAGCCCATCACCTAAACTACTACTTTTCAGTGAGACATTGAGTTCTGATGCACACCTTGAGAAGCAACAAACATCTAAATCCCTTAGTCTTAAAATAAGCCTATTTTGTATGTAACACAACCTACAACTCTCAGTGTATCTCTGTTAGTGAGAAGTAGCTGGTTGAGCCTCTCAGATAGCATAACTCTAAGATTACCTACTTAAAAGTAAATTATATTAGGTCCAATGTGTCTTGCTCTCAAGTAATCATGCATAGTTTTGGACTCTCGGACATCTATCTTTTTCTATGTTCCAAAACATTTTATATTATCTCAAGTAAAACAAAATTGTTCCTAAATTGTTTCATTTTAGGAAATAGAAATATGTTTATACTGCAGAGCCTATATATCCGGGTACAGCTTTTTCCCAGTTATTCTCCTACCTTGCTTGGTGTGAAAGTTATTATATTGCAACCCGAAGACACTTCTATTAGCCCAGAGCTTTTGAAAATCATTCTCATGTCATGTCTTGCAAATCTATTTGTAAATCTACTGCTTGTGAATCTCCTCTTTCCACCTTTTATGTCATTGTACTATTGCCTTGTAAGTAAGCCTGTACATAGTGGAATGCTTCTTGTGGTGACAGATGCTACGTTTTTTTCCTCAAAGAACTTCCTTCTGCCTCTAACAGATAAGATGGCATACAACACCCAACACATTAATCTCTCTCACAGTGCACTCTCAAACTTAATTACAGCCTTAGCAGGGCCATCACAAAATGTGAATAATATATGTGCTTAGCCTAAGTGCTATATATTTATGGGGCATATCCAACCCTCTAATTAAGGCATCACCCAAATTGTCCCTCCAGCTCTTTTGCTAAGCTTTTGTTGTTAGTGTTACTCCTTTGCTGTTGACTTGAAGCCTCTGAAAACCACAAGGACTTGCAAACAAAGGTGACACAAGCTTGGGCATTTATCATTTGAAATGGGTAAGGATAGAGGGAGACAAGAATGAGATGAGAAGCAGGGCTACAGAAAAACAGTAAAAACCCTTGGATACCAGTTGCTGTGGTGCAACCAAAAATAGGAACTGCTTTTGTTTCTTTTGCTCCAGGAAAATTTGGATGGCCATCACTGTGAATAGGAGAATAGACTACATGGACATGAATTTGTTTTTGTAAGTTTTGTTGTACACTGTTGTTTCAAAAAAAAAAGTTTGCTTGCTTGCTTGCTTGACTGATCTGACATCAAGTCAGTGTTGGCCACATGGCCTTCTCCAGGATGAAAGGAAAGAACTAAAGGGAGAAGAAAAAAGATATTAAGAAAGCAATTCTCTGCCAACTCTGGCAGCTGTTTGCAATGTTATGCCAGTACTTTAGCCTGTCTATTCAGTTTACACATGTGTGCACAAGGGTACAACCACTCATCTTCAACCTGATTAAAAACTCTGTGTTTCCAATGCACAGTGCAAAGATTTGAAGAAAGGACTTTGACTGAAATCTTGCATCTCATTCTCTCTCTCATTATAGAAGTGGACAGATACTTAACCATGATGGTATTTTAAAAATCTTGATACCCCAATAAGGCCAGGATAGGCAACCTTTTTTTCAGCCAGAGAGCTTCATTTGTTTTGTTTTGTTTTGTTTTTCTGCTCTGTCTGGAAGCCACAGGGACAAGGCTAGTAATGCCATGCCATGACATTCAGCCTTTCTTGAAAGTTTGACACTTTTCTTTAATTTTGAAAGTTTTAAGAGATGTGACACCTCTTAATATTTTATCCCCACCTCCATTCTCCAAGGGAGAAAGAATTAGTCCATTTTTTTAGGGTTCTGATTTTTAAGAAGTAAAAATCTTCTGCAAGACTTACATAAGAACATAAGCAGTACCCTGCTGGATCAGACCCCTGGCCCATCTAGTCCAGCAGTCTGTTTTCACAGTGGCCAACCAACAGCACAAGGAAGCCTGCTAGTCTCCCAGCAGATGGCCTTCAAAGGCAGTCACACTGCCATCAAGGCTAATAGCCATTGATCCTCATGATTTCCATGAATTTGTCCAACCTGTTTTTGAAGGTAGACAAGCTGGTAGCCAGCACTATATCTTGTGGTAATGAAATCCAAAGTTTAATTACATGTTTTCTAAAAATATTTCTTTTTGTCTGTCCTGATTCTTCCAGGATTCAATTTCACTGAGAGACCTTTTGTTCTAGTATTTTGGGAAGTGAGAGATAACTTCTCCTTATACATTTTATCCACACTCTGTATAACTCTGAATCCCTCAATCATGTCCCATTTCATTAACCTCCTTTCTAGATTACAAAGCTCCAAATGTCACAACCTTTCCTCGTACGGAAGCTGCTCCATCCCCTTGATCATCTTAGTTGCTCTCTAGAAACTTATCTAGCTCTACTATATTCTTTTTAATGTATGGTGACCAGAACTGCACACAATATCCAGATGCAGTTGCATCATTGATTTATATAAGGGAATTATGATACTGGCATCTTAAGGTGCATGCTTCATCACTCAAGACCATCAAACTCACCAAACCTGGAAATGGAGATGAAAATGTTGGCCTCATCCACTCTGGAGGACCTTGGCAGCTCTTGGACCACAAATAGGGTGCTGGGGGCAGGTACTGAGCTTTGGTCTCTAAGTCATCAATCACTGCTATAAAGATTGCCCAGAATATCTCAGTTACTCATCTCCAAGGGTAAGGGTTACCTTTAAAGGACACTAGGATAGCTGTCTCAGTTGGAGGATGTTGTGTGTCAGCCCTCCTAGCTGTTTCTCCAAAATACCTGGCATTTTTTCTTGGCCATTTTCCTTCAGAGGGAAGGCTGTGTGTGTTTGTGTGTTGTGTGTGTCACAAGCTTATTAAGCTAACTGTTGACCTCATAAGCAGTGGTAACCCTGAATTCACATTCTGGTTGGCATTTGTTTGCAGCCTAAGATGACAGAAGAAGATGCCATTTTGTCTTTCAAGTCACATAACAAAATGTCTTATATGGCATTTATCTCAAGACAACAGCATTCATACTGGACATTTCCTCAAAAACAATTTATCTGTGGTGGAGAATATAGAATTAACTGTTCAGAAAAATCAAATATGGCTTTTTACAGCAAAGTAAGAAGGAAATGGGAGATCAAAACCACACAAATACACATATGAAGAAATCCTCTTTGCTGTTTGATCTTCCAGATAAGAATGCTTTCTCATTAAGCAGGTATTTCTGAACAAGACTGAAATTAGGAGTCCTCAGCTGTGCTGAAAAGTAGGAGATGGTTTCTTTTTGAGCCTATTTGCCTTAAAATTGTGTTGTTGTTTCAAGCACTCTAAAATGGAGGTGTGACTGAAAGTTGTCTCTGTTGGCTGCCTGCTGTCTGCTCCAGGTTCCAAACCACTGAATTTGTCAGCTGGTGAATTGTCCTGGGCCTGTGTACCAACAAGAGACCTGTCCTGTCAGAACTCTTTAATCTTTTGCATGTGAAACAGGGAATCTAAAACAACTGAACAAGGATTAACTCCTAGCCATGTTATGATGTATTGGCATGGATGTGTAAGTGTTGGTATGGATGTGGATGTGCAAGTAAAATCTTTTTTGCTCCTAAGTACTTTAGCAATTTAAGTATCTTTATTTAATTTAGCTACATAAAATATGAGCTCCCTGATAAAACCCTATATAGAAATAAGTAAAAACATCTAGAGTTATTTACTAGTTATTTAATTAGTGCCTAGTTCTTTAATTAGTGCCTATGATTTTCAGAACAAATAAAGAAAAATACTGACTCGGTGGATTGAGAACTGTATTCTGTATTAGCATGGGTCTAGATCTCTCTAGGGATCTGGTGGTATTACAAGGCTTTTAGGGGCCCAGTCTTCTACAATCTTTTTTAAAGACAGGCCCTGTTTTGTTGAACACGTTCTGGACATAACTAATTCATAGGGGTGTGGAGGGCTCTTCTGCTTTGCCTTGACAAGGTGCTTCGCACCATGGAAATGATGTGATTATCTTTACAGAGGGACCATGATGACCTTGGTTGATCTTCTTGAGGAGCTTTGCCTCTTCCTGCCCCTGGAACTATTGACTGACACCTTGGAGCATCACCAGAGCACTATGTTTTCAAACCCTGAGACATCTCATTGCTTCACCAAGAGGATTTGGAGATGTGTTTTACACAAATCTTCATCAAAGCAAAGTTTTTGCAGTGCCCTATTAAAGAAACACAATTTCTGTCTATTTTATACAAATCATGTGAAAGTATAAACATGATTCTTCCCTTTCTGTGCAATGTATTACATGAGAGCTTCTTAATGGAAGCAATTGTTTAAATACTGACCAGACATAATTTTAGTCAAAATCAAGTCTGTGGTGTCAGCCTTACTTGCAGAATCTCTAGGTAAGGAGTTATTTAATCTGCAACTTAGAGCTGGTCCAAAACAGCTTAGGGAACCTGCAAATATTAAGTTAATACTCTCAGGTGAAGAGCTTAAAGGCTGCCTGGAGCATTAATGTGATTTGCATGCTCAGTAATAATAATACACCTACATATAATGGATTGTGAAGAAAGGATTTTCAACAATGGGAAAAATAAATGTTAATCCATTAAGCATATGCCCATCAGTTTTTCTGTATGAGATATACAATATAAATTGATGCTTAGATGGCATTTAACTCCACCAAGACTCAAGAGGATGTTTTCAGTTAATCATTTTCATTGTAAGATGTTTAAAACAGACATTAATCCTATATGGTGAGGGAGTCAATACATGCAAATAGATTGGCAACAAATGCTAAACACTGTATCACAAATTATTGGTCATGTAATTAGCCTAAATCCTGTACTGATTATATTTACTGTTACAGAAAGCAACTTCCTAGATTTAATAAAATATTGGAAACTATCTCTCTGTCTCTCTCATTTCATAAGACACAAATTCCACACATACCTGCCCATGAGAGAATGACTATTGAAAAAATTGATTTGGTTAAAAGTAAAGAAAGGAATCTATAAGCAAGAATTAATTGGGTGGATGATATAATGTGATGTAGTAGGTAATGTCATGGACACCATTTGCAGTGCACTAGAATATATTTTTGTGGTGATATACAGTAAGTTCAGGAAAAATCACTTTTCTCTACTCTTATTATGCAAATGTATTACCAAAACAATAAGAATATGGGACCATTATTTAGACCAACATACAAGTGGCTTAAATAAGCATATTTACTGGAAAGAAAGTTGCATTAGATTCAGTGGAAGTTTATTAGCAAAAAGGTTTGTGTAGATGGTAGGTTTAAGATCTTTGAATGAATTAATGCCTATTCTAAAACACTCAGACTCATGAGCAGGAATGCAAAAATATCTGATTTATTAAAGAATAGTACGCAGGATCACAAAGAAAGCTGAGAATGATAAAAGCACGCCAAACGCAAACTAAAAACCCTCAGTGCAAATGAGATCCCTCCCCCCGTAGAATCTTCCCAAGCTCACAATCCCAGGTGCTCCTAATGGCTTCTGATGGTCTGCGGGAAAAGTCCTTGAACAGAGCACATAACCCAAACACATTCCATTGAAATGAACATAGATACAGAGCTTGGTACAAGGTTTCACAGCAGCTCCCTCCCAAACAGAAATGTGTGTCAGCGCCATGGCATGTGAAACGTTACAATGTATAGTGTACATTGAATCAGTGAACATGACAGTAGTCTCCTAACTCTTATCACCACAAAGGTCCTCCATGCCAGCTCATCTTTTTCTCTTCATGCAAAACAACCAGCTCACCTTTTACTAGCTTGTATATCACAAGAGCATTTTGGTTGAATTAAGTTTTAGGTGGGCTTTGTGGAATAGATGTGGATACTGCATCTGGAAAGGATAAGGGGCAAGTAAACACAATCACAACAAGAATAATGTCCTGAGTAAATGTCTTTTCTTGAATGTTATTCAGTCTGAAAACAAATTGTTTAATTTAATTATGGAAAATTGCCAACAGCTGAGAACCAGTCCCCAGTTTACAACCATGTTGTAGATGATGGCCTTAATACACCACCTGAGTTCTAATGAAATTGGTAATAAAAACCTTTGACTTTTCTGAATCATCCTAAATATGTCCATCAATTCTATACACATTTTCTAAGTAGAAATTGACTAAGTGAACATCTACTTATGGCCCAAACTATTGTTAAAGGCTTCCTTCTTCTTCCCTTGGTCATATATTTGCTCTGTCATTCATCTCCTTCTTCTTTCTTCCTTTCAAAAATCATTGGGTAGTGATCTGTACTATTACTTTTTAAAGGCTGTTAAATATAATGCAGAGTGATAGCATGGTAATACAATGGTGATGGACAGATAGCTAAATGAAAGTCCCTCTATTAAAAAAATCCTGAACACCATCCCATTCAATAGCTCATTTTATTTCTAAAACAGATTTCAACCCTAACCCTAGCTGTTTGCTTCACTGGCTGTGATGAAATAAAACTGTAAGATATCAGTTGAAATTAGCATTCTTAAGGCTTGTTCAGCTGAAACATGCAAATTACCCTGGGGTAATATACTACAGTTCATTTCCATTTTCTGAAGTAGCAACACAAGCTATACTTTTCTTGTATCAGGGACAACAGCTGTTTAGTTTGGATCAAATCGCTTTTCATTAGAGCTATTTTTTAAAGCTACTTTTTTGGTAGCAATTTGGTGAGTTATAATTCAATGAGGCTTTTCTGACTATCTACATAATATTTTCTAACAGAACTGTCTTTTGGCTTTCAACAAAGCATAATGTTGATAGATTCCTTCTCTTTTCTCTCTATAAACCAATAGCATTTCATAAACCACTGATGAACAGTACAAATAAGGGAAAGAACCAAGTTTATTTTTACAGACTCAACTCTGCCCTAGTGTCCTCAAGAAAAAACGAATCTGCTTATGATATTGGTAAAAACAACTATGTCTCTTCACACTTTAAAACAAGTTTTTCTGATGGGCATCTCTTCCCAAATCCAATACCTAGTGAAAGCAGAATGTGTATTACCTTTCCACAGAATGGAAACAAGTGATGAAAAGTACAGATGAATGAAAATTAGGACCAACAGAATTTACAGATAATGATTTCAGTTTTGAACCCACCAAAAGTACGTAGAAGATGTATGCACATGGAAATTGGCACTTTTTAGAATGATGTAGGTGGGGTTTGAAACTCAGAGATACATAAAGAAGTTCATCCATTGGAAGAAAATATTGGAGAACTGAATTCAGCAGGAACCTCTGTTAGAAGATGTGCTCCTGGACAGAAAGAATACCAAATAAAAATATTTGTAATATAATTGTCTTGGATGCACAATATGGACTTAGCCCAGCTATCAGTGAGTGCTAACCGATATTCATTGTGATCCAAGTTTGATTTATTAGTTCTTATTAATATAGGACAGGACACTTAAGCTATATCAATATAAGAGAAAAAGGGAAACAGGAAATTCCCGTTGTCTCTTAAACATAGAGACTCATTGAACTAACAAAATCCAGGGTGAGAAACAAATACAAGGACAGCATATGAAGACTTTCCCCTTATGTCTCTCACATCATTTGCCCTAGTGGTCAAAAACAGCCCATAGGCATAAAGAAACGATGCAGTCTCCAAGTATAAATATGCCCAAAATGTATTTTAATATGAAAAAGAAAAAGGTTCATAAAAAGTGTGCCCATTTGTATGTCAATATTATAGACCCTTTTTTTCATGCTAAATCCATAAACAGGGGAGAGGAACAGAATTTGTGATCAGTAAGATGAGAAATTTGGCAAAAAATTACATCTACAGAAATGCCTCTTCTGAAAATAAAGAAAGAAATCTGCAGAAACCCAGGCTTGCTTTTTTGAAAGGCTTTTCCTGAGCTCTTGTGTCTGTGTGTACCTGTGTGTACCTGTGTGTGGTGGTGGGGAGGCAAGTGGAAGAATGCATTTCTCCTATTTCCTCTTAAAGCTCTGTTCTGTCATGCTGGAGGGATACAATATGGCTTGGACACATTGCCCAACCCAAGTCATTACTCAGCAATCTATCATTCTGGCAGGCTGCAAGTGCAACCAACATTTATTTCGTTATATTTTGAGATCCAGTTTTGAAAACCTGCTTGAGTAAAATCTGTAGTACTAGACTATCATTTTAAATTGCTGCATAAAAATATACCAATGCAATTTCCAATAAAAGTTTGCTTGACCTTTAGTAAGAGACCATCTCTGCATGGTTAACAGTTTTTTCCTGTACCCTGTGTAGTTACTAAAACACATTCTATTGAGGTTCAAGAATCCATGACTGAAAAGATAAAAGGGATGCCTGGGAGATGAGCAATGAGCATAGTCTGGTGATGAAGTTGAAGGAAGAGCTAGTAATGTTATCAATGACATTACTAATTAGTTTGCAGACAGAATTTAAAATGAGGGTCCATTTGTCATCATGGCATCATCAATCTGGTCTCTATTAGCCTTAGGCAATGGTATCTCTGTTGCTCATTTTTGCTCATTGGATTGGTTTTCTGGACTGTGTTTTTTTAGAAAAAAATTATTTGGGGGAGTATTTCATTTTGCGATTGGGAAAAGTTGCAAAGTGCATCCTTAGATTTTTATTTTTTCCTGGAGGGTGGGGGCAAATCCATAATGTAGGATTATAATTTTCCTCTCTTCTATCTGGATATCTGTACCATGTAGACAGATTCCACAGTGCATCATCCTGTTCATGATTCTTGAATCAGCTTAGAACTTTCCTTTTCATGATTCTTGAATCATCTTAGAACTTTCCTCCTCGTGATTCTTGAATCAGCCTAGAACTTTCTTCTTCATGGTTTTTGAATCAGCCTAGAACTTTCCTCTTCATAATTCTTGAATCAGCCTAGAACTTTCATCTCACCAGCAATCCAAGACACCCTAATTACATCTTTGCTTGCTAGATACTTTTCTTCTCCCATTCCAATTTCAACAGTAGTAACTTCCTGCCTGCGTCTTAGCCCATTTCAGCTTCCTTTCCCCATGAGAGACTCTGCATCAGTGAGAGGAAATAAAAATCTTATATGTGGTTCTTCTCTCAGCTGTGGTTCTTGTCCCAGACTCAAGATATCAGGTACAAATACAGTTTGCATGTCTGGGAGATCATTGACAGGATGGCAAACAATGCTTATCTTCTCCATTCTGTCATATTGTGAAACACTGGTCTTCAATGAGTAACAGCCACTCTCCCAGCTTTCCAACTGAAATATCTCACAGCTCCAACCTGTGAGACTAGAAATTAAACCTATGACTTTCTGCACACAATACATAGACTCTACCCTTGAACTACAGCCCTTCCATTTGGGATATAGAGAAACTATACCTTCCAGAGTTTATGTTTCACATTACTTTCAACCTAAGTGCTCCTGGTCATTCAAAGGGCAGATCAAGGAACTTAACCTGTGTTGGATAAACAGGTACTCAATCTTTGCTGAGCTGTTCCCTTGGCTCCAAATCCAAGTATCTTTGTATTTTTTTGGGACCCAGATTACCCACTGAGAAAAGATGGATTGGCCTGGTATTACAACTTAATCAAGTAAAGTCTATATATCTATGTATATCACTCCTGACCTGCTGCCTGAGCTTCTCACTAAAGGTAAAGGTTTCCCTTGATGTAAAGTCCAGTCGAATCCAACTCTAGGGGGCGGTGCTCATCTCTGTTTCTAAGCCTTGGAGCTGGCGTTGTCATAGACACTTCCGGGTCATGTGGCCAGCATGACGACTCGGAACGGCGTTACCTTCCCGCCGAAGCAGTACCTATTGATCTACTCACATTTGCATGTTTTCGAACTGCTAGGTGAGCAGGAGCTGGGATTAACAATGGGAGCTCACCCCGCCGCGCAGTTTCGAACCACCGACCTTCCGATCGACAGCTCAGCGGTTTAACCCGCAGCGCCACCGTGTCCCTCTCAGTCACTAGATCTAACAAAAATAATAAACAGTAATTATCTCTATTGGCCATGATGACTCATGTCTCAGTTGCATTGCATGTGAAATAATTTAGTCTGCTGTATATGAAACTGCCTTATGCTCCAAGTGTTTGGAAAGTTTAGCTGATCCAGAATGCTGTGTTTATGCTATTAAATGATGACTGATATAATATCACTCTACATTGAGCTGTCACCTTGATCTGGACCAGCATAGTGTTCAATTTTCTGGGGTGCCTTGACTTGGAAAATCTTTGCCTTCATGCTCAAAATTGTGTCAAAATGGACTAACTCAATTCAGCCAGCTGCCTTGATTTGGTGGAAAGGACCTCTGCATGGATGGCATATGGACTTAAACACATTTTAGCATCTGGAATGAAGAGAGCAGGTCTCTCTGTTCTAGCTCTTTGAAGAGAAGTGCAGCTTCAATTTAGCACTTTGCTTCAAAAATAAGCTTTGATCAAAGTTTCATTAAGTCAAAGTGCCCCTAGAAAGCTCTGCATAGTGTGTTAACAGACAGATTTTGTAGTATAGGCAACTCCCTTGTTAAAAGATCTTCACTTTCAGTTGATTTCTAGATGAAATTCAAAGTGCTGCCTATGATCCAGAAATCCTATTTGACTTGGAACCATACCAAATGATGACATTCTCCTGTAGAAGCCATTTAGATTTTATTATCTTAGAGACCTCTTAGGCTTGCCACTACCAGTTGGAATACACTACAATAGTAGATTAGGCAGATACATTGTTATTCAAGCATGTGTCTGACGTTGAGGAGGTTCTTTCTGTTTCTTTTTAGTGAATGCATTTTTACTTCTTTTAATTGCCTTATGTTTAATTATAATTCAGCTTGATCTTTGTGTTATTATTACTAGGTGCCTTGAGCATCAATACCAGTGAAAGGTAAAATATCTATTTAATTTATTCAAAGTATCTTCATCTTGCTTTCCTACTTAAAAGTAAATGTGTTCCCTGATATTCTTCAACAGTGTAATAGCCCTTGGGCTCAGCTTGCCATCCCTTTCTTGGCAGGTCAAATGCAAGTGATCCAGGCAGCATCATAATGCATTTTTTTACTGCTACATTACATGATAAAATACTGTACCATACTACTTCAGCTCAAAGGCCTCTTCTGAAATCTAGATCTGGATCATGTAAAAATGCCTGCTGCACCCACAAGATGGAGAAAATTCTCTCTGTTGCCATCTACTGATTGTCTGGATTTTTGCTGCTCAGATTTGGTAGTTCTAGCTAGGAGAAATGAAGAAGCCAAGAGAAAAGATAAAATACATTCAGCCTGGAAAGATGGATTTCAAAAGCACAACTTCTTCCAATCTTTCACAAATTATACTTCTTTTACAATCCATTTCAACTATCCTTAATTCTCCCCAGTATATTAGCAGACTACATAACAACTGTGGACCTTTTAGCAGAGTACAAGATTCGATTGGAAAGAGGTAATTCAGAGCAATGGGAGTACACATGCAGCACCTGCCTCAAACTCATTAAGGCAGTTGTTTGTAGACTCATGTAGCTATTGCCTACAGCAGTGTTTCTCAACCTTGGCAACTTTAAGATGTGTAGACTTCAACTCCCAGAATTCCCCAGCCAGTGTGCTGGGGAATTCTGGAAGTTGAAGTCCACACATCTTAAAGTTGCCGAGGTTGAGAAACACTGGCCTACAGAAATTATTTGTTTCAAAAAAGGGTGACAGCAAACAAGAAAAGTCTTCCAGAAACTTCATGCTCCAGACAATATGCATTTCAGATCCTGCTAGAACTTGTTATTATTGTCCAAAACACAGAAAAGCAGGAACAGAGGAGAAAGAAAAATAATTACACACGTACTAATTCCGTGCTATAGAATTAGATAGTCAGTGAACACTACCAAACAATACCTGAAGTCTACCAGTAGATTTTAAAAGCTTTATTTTAGCGATTATCTCACATTTACTCTCACAATCATTCTGACCATACATACCCTTCCTTGCAATGGCCACATAACGAGAAGGGTGAGGGAAGGCCCTCCAGGACTCTGATATGATCTTCTGTGGAATGGAAATTGGGACTCCAATTTTTTCTGCCTTCCAACTCTCTTTTATAGGCAATACTGGATTACCTTAATTGGATTATTGGCTTCCTCAATGCCATTCATCAATTTTTAGTGGCCATTCATCTAATAATATGATTAGTTATCAAGATGTCCGTAGTGACCATATCATGATGGAAGGGAGTACAAGAATGGTATTTTCCAGAATTCTCTATCCCTTCACATATTGCCTTGGAACTTCTTGGAATGTCTTGTATCTTGTACGATTATACTTTATACTTTTAAGATTTAGCAACTTTCCAACTCTTTAGTGGCTGGACATCAACTAATCCCATACTATCAATTTGCTCTATAACACACATTTTGGCTTATATTCAGTTTAAGGAAGGGCTAGATACTCTAAAAAAGATATAAGAAAAAGAAAAGATTACTTCTCCTTATGGATGCCATTAAAAAGTATCATGTTAGGTTAAAAGGCATTCATAAAACTATGTTTACTTGACCACATCTATAAGATTTCAGCAACTCATCTCATTAGATTTTTCAAATTCTAACAGTAGCAAGATTGTTGTAGTATAATCTATTCAGTCTATTATATCCAGAAAACTGCAAATTTGGTAAGTACAATCAAACAGTAGTGTATTATTTGATTGTACTTACCAAATTTGCAGTTTTCTGGATATAATAGGCTGAAAGGACTTGACCTTAAAAATGGCATGTGGGGGGAAAAAAAAGAGAGAGAGATCCATCCTGTAGAGTGTTTTGATTTTAAATGTCTGGATTTCAAATATTGTGCATTGAGCCATGTTGATAGTACAGAATGCATTGTTTATTTGTTAAATTTATATCCTGGGAGAGCAAGGTAGTATATCTAGCATTTGCCAGATTTTCTACACAGCAACAACTCTGTGGGGAGCTTAGGCTGAGATGTGGTGACAAGTCCAAAGTCACCCAATCAACTTCCATGGCTTAGAATAGAGTTGAACACTCATCTTTCTGGTCCTAGAAGAATGTGTTTGCTATTATACCACACTGGCTCCATCCATTTTTTTTTTTTTAAAGAGGCTCTTCACCTTAAACAACTTCATAGTAATCTGTCATAATTACTTTCACCTATGGTGGATGAGTCTAATACTTCAAGAGATGGACAAAAACCTGCTCAAACCAAGTGATCCTGTTATAGAACTGTGAAATGATGAAGCTGAAGGATTAGGCTGAATTAGAGAGGCTACTTTTCTGGATGGTATGTAGAATTACACTTTTTATGTAGCATCACAGCTAACAGGAGAAGATGGATATTCTTTGCTAGTGTGGAATCTGGCAGTGTTTTGTTTGCTCAGTTTTTCCAGTCCTTCAAAAGCATAACCGTATCTTTTGTTATCAATATAAACAATTTTATCCATGGATCAATATGATCAGTATAATGGTTCTTTTCATTTATTTTTTCCATCTGTGCAGCTCTACTCACTCCCTGAGCTTATTTTTTTTTCCTTTTTCTGGAAGATTGTATGATCGGTAGAGAGCTCTTTAGGTTAATTAGATTCATTTTTAGTATTCCATTCAGAATTCTTTGCCTTTGTCCCTTTGATCTTAGAATTTGGCTTCTCATGATACCAACTTACCTGAGATCCAGTTGAATCCAGTTGAATCCAAGCTTCTTGTCTTGGAAATAAATTCAGCAGTGCATCTCTACTGCTGTTCTTAATGTTTTAGTTTAACTAAATTATTTAATTTTAAATTTAATTTTAAATTTAGTTAAAATAGGAGGAGAAAGGAGTATTAGGTATCCTCACCACCTTGAGTTATTTATAAAAATAATAGAGGTGGGATAAAAATTAAATAAATAAAAAAGAATAAAAAATAAAAAATAAACTCGATTTCTTATCTATTTGTCTCCCACTGACTCAATATACATATTTTTCTGTATTCATTTTTGCTATATACTAATAAATCTCTTGGAGTATAGAAATGCTAGAGAAGGACCTCAAGGACCCATCCTGCTATGGCGTACATTCCTCTTTTAAATCACCAGAAAGATATACAAATATGATTATTTTTAGATGAAAAATGGGTGGTTGATAGAATGGGTAGAGTACACTAGTCTCAGATTTTGGACTTGATTTCTAGCACATTTTCTCCCCAAGGACATTGCTGTGATGCAGCATTTTATTTGGCAAGAACCAGGCAAAGAGGTGCAAGAAGCAGATGGTGACTGTCCCAAGACCTCTCATAGTCAAAATACATGGAACTTAGCTTTACTGAGGAACAAGTCCCATTGTGTTCAGTGAAGGTTGATTCTAGGCAAATATGCATAGACATACACTCTCTGGAATGCAGGAATGTCCAGTAGTTATAGTCAGGTACCGCACTGCAATGGGACAAATGATTTGTTAGTGAGCTTGCTGACTATCATGTTTTGAAAGTCCATCATTAGACTTCAAAATTAATTCATAGTTCCAGCATTTGTATGTAAGCTGCTTTGTCTGAGTTTCTCAGTTAGAAGGCACATAATGCTCTTTATTTTTTTCTGCATGCTACAATCCAAATTGCAGTGGGTGTTCCATATGTTAACTTTTAAAACGAAAGGGGTCTGTAGGTATTTTTCCCCTTACAGGAACAGAACAATGAAAGACAAAAGGTAAATCTCTTTAAGGGAAAGAACTACAGGACTCAAAATGCATAAATTTAACCTTGTGAATTTCTGGCATTCTGTTAACCCTTCCCATTGTGAAAATAATTTTCTTTCTTCTGCAGATAAAAACAATTTCAGGTGAGATTATATCCTAATATCACATTCCTTAAATTCTCTAAAGTCTCTAAAATTAATGCATGCAAGATAGATGCCATAACTATCTCAGCCTCATGCTCCTGTGCAATTAACAGTCTCATTTGACAATAATTTACATACATTTTTCTGTGTTTTTTTGAATGTATCTTTGTTGAATGATAATCATGTTATTAAGCAGATGGAACAAGAGATAGAACTTTTTCATTTCAATAGAGAGTCAATTTCATTGCTGTGCTTGATACAGCAAAAGCATTTCTTAGGGGTCATAGTATTATATATTCTTCTCACAGGAAGAAGGAATGATTGCAACATTAACTTGCAAAAAGGGAAAGTTTTAAAAACTTTATCCAACCTATCTTATCCATCTCCTGAATGATTTGGTTTCTGTTAAATATGAATGTAACAAGTTACATGACCCTGAAACAGATCTTTATTACATTGTCCCAAGTAATAATAATGGGAAAAATAATTAAGAATTACTAAGCACATGGCTTTTAGATTTAAACAAATTAAACGAAGGAAGTTGTGTCTCCAATGAATCATGTACATGAGAAACTGTGTATTTATTCTAGAACAATTAATCAACGGGTTTTTAAAATGTTCTATTCTATACTGTATAGTTCCAAATATCTCCTTTCCGTATGATGAGATAGTCATTAAAACAGAAAAACAAACAAAAAAGCAGAATTTGAGATTATCACAGACTGTCATAGGACAAGGTTACTAACCTCACTTTATCTCTTTATGTTCAAGAACATGAGATGGCAATTAAGTGTCATCCAGTGGTGGAAAGCTCTTAGTTTTCCAGTTGTGTGTCTGTGTGTGTCTGTGCATGTATGTATTTCTTATTTCCTTTAGAATAAAAAATAAAAATTCAAGGGTTCTACCCCATCAGGCTGATAATTCCATGCTGAATTCCACAAAGACCATTAATTTCCCTCCAGCTTTTTTGAAGGATGTATCAGGCTTGTTACAAGGCTTGTTAGACCATGGGACCAGGTTTTATATACTGCACTTGCACTGGTTCACATGAGAGAATATCTGACAAAAGCCAATACATGTTTTTTTTTTCTGTTTCCAGATGTCAAGCAAATTAAAAGAGCAAAAGTTTAAATAAGTAAATAATTCTAAAATGAAAAGGCACAATCACTAGGAAGGCAAGCCCTGTGAGCATGTACTTGTTTTACACAGCTTTTCAAAATGTGTTCCATAAAGTTACAAGGTCTGTTGAGAAAAGCAAATTCTAAGGGTTTTTTTTTTTTTCTTTTCTTTTCTAATACTATCTGAATATCTCCCATTTGGAACATTATGTTTTCAATGATTGTGTTTGTGTATCACCAGTTGCTATTTTTTTTTCAAAGAAGGAAGAATTTGGAAAGCTTAGAAGTGGAACTGGAAATCATTTCAGCCTTGGAGATTAACACAAAAACTCATCTGGAATGGGATTTGGGCAATATCTGTGGCCTTTTTACACAGAACACTCTTACTTTCTGCTTTGATTACATCTGCTTTCCCCTGATCCCTCCATATGCTATCTGTAGTACCTTAATATCTCTTTAATACTCCCTTTTTTCTAATACATTGCTCTCCCCAAAGCACCAGAGAAGAGCAGATAACTTTTACCACAGCTTTGAACTGACGTCTTATCTATGAGTTTTGAAATTTGGCTGATGAAATTAAGTGAAAGGCCATATAGAAACTTAAGATCACCAGCTGCCTACTGATGTTTTCATGGTCCATGAGTTGATAAATCTGGATATTAGGTCTATGTATGTTTTGAAAATGATTTCAAGGAAGTTCTTTGGATCACGCAAGAACAAGAATTTCTTATTTCTTTAAAGCAGCTATGGCAGTGTTGTTTTCAGGCTTCCATGAAAGTCTGAAAAAAAAAAAGGATGTGACTGATTTAATTAATTGACTCATTAAAGCAGCTACATCTGTAATGCAATTCATTATAGCAGGTAATCTTTCCAGGTCCCCACAGAAGTATTCTCAGGTACATCTTCCAAATAATTTTTGAAGCACATATATCCCTATTAGATACTAGGTTTTATTATTGACACAATCCAGAACTAGCTCTTCTTTCCAGTACACTGGGTTTACAAAAGATTAGAAAAGGATATTTTGAATTATGATCCTGTGTTCACATAGATATCACTATTATGTATCTATGAAAATTAGAGCATTAGAGCTTCTACTTGGTGATATGAATATTTCACAAGGAGTTATTAAGCTTTCTTATTTACTGCAAGATTTTTCAGCCACAGAAAGCAATAAATTATTCATTGTTATCATTAAATTCAATTCAAAAATAACTATCAGTGTGAATATTCTCTCCACCTCCTTTTTTTGCATCAATACATGGAAAATATTCTAGAAAAAATAATGATTTCCTGCAAAATTATATTTGAACACAAAATGCAAACTAACTCTAAATTTCATAGACCTTTGTCCATTGTAAAGTTTCCTTTTGCTGATTTTTTTTTTATTTTTTATGCAAAAAAGTCCATAAGGGGTTTCCAGTCAGCAGTAAACATAGATATTGCCTTTTTTTCTGATCAAAGAAGTCAATTTGGCCATCTCAGTGAGTTCCACCATCTTCACCAACCATTCCTCCATTGTGGGTAATGCTGAATCTTTTCATCTTTGTGCATACAATAATCTCGCTATAGTTATCATACCAAAAACAATGTTCCATGACTTTTTGCAACTGCTTATCCATCAGTCTCAAGAGGAAATGTTCTGGTTTCAGCTGAATGTTAATCTTTAAAATCCACTGAATCATTGTGGGTATCTGAATCCAGAATTTTCTGGCTTTTTAAAAATCCTCTGAATCACTGTATGTACTTGAACCAAAATTTTATTTTATTTTACTTTATTTTTGCAATAAATTTTATTAGATTTAAAGAGAAAGATAAAACCTAAAAAAAAAAAACTACAAAGAGAAAAAAACTTTAAAAAATGCAAAAACACAAAAGAGATAATTTTTTCCCAATTTTACAAAGAATTGTGGCTTCTAACTTTAAACAGCAAGGACATACAAAATTTTCAACTATCAATCTCTTACTCCCTATTAAACCAAAACACCACATTATTTCTATAAATCAATCCACTTTATCACATAATAAAAATCCTAAATACAGTTACTCCTCCCACTTATATTAAAATAAAGAAAAGAAAAAGTCATATAAACCTTAACCCTCATTCTTCCTTCCAGAAAATAAAACATATTTAACTAATCCCTTTTTACCACTATTCTATGCATTTCTGTCCACTATAATAAAAAATCAATTTAAAATACTTAAGTTGTCTATTATAATTAATACTAAAACATATAATAATAATAACCAGATAGACATTCTTTAACCCTAATACAACAATTTTAGCCATTTTAAACTCATAAAAAACATTCAAAACAATAAAGCCAAATCTTTAAAGACAAATAGCATCAATCAAATCCTTAAACCAAACCAAATAAAGATGTTTCAACCCTTATCCCACTTCGTAGTAGACCAAGGCAGTTACATATCCCCACAGTATGCCGAAAACTTTCCTTTTACAAGAATCAACCAGCCCAACTGCCCCCTTCAAACAGCCCAGGTTCTTTTCAGGATGTTCCACCAGGAAATCAATTTTGCATATGGCTTGCAGATCACTCTCACCCCTTAGTTTTCTCCAAGTCCTTTCTCCAATCTTCATCTAGCATCTCAATAGTAATTCCAATCTCAGTCTTAAGAGAAACATTTCTATCACTCTTAAATTCTTCAGTTTCATCCACCTCATCCCCAGCCTGAAGGCACATTTTGAATCTCATATTTTCCACAATGTCCTGGATGTCTTGCATAAAAACACAATAAAAATCAGAAGAAATTTCCTTAATATCTTGATGAATATCAGAAAATATCTGTTTGAAATCTTCCATGTCTCACTCAGTAAATTATGGTGCCCCCTAGGGACTTAGCCAAAGAAAGTCAAAAATATCAAAGAGTGCATTTAGTCTAATGAAAGCAAAATAAACAAAAAATTCCCCAGGGAAAATAACCACAGGAAACTGAAAGTTCAGAACAGCAGATTCAATGTGTATAAAAAAATGCCAATACCTTCAAATTTAGCACAAAGATACTAACAGGAAGACAGTTCTTTAGTCTCAATCTTTGTTTCCTTTGGGAGGAAAATGAAATCCAAAACTAAAAAGAGTTTATTTTTTTATTATTATTAAGAAGTAATCCCAGAAATAATGTTAGGCACCAAGAGAACCAGCTTCTCCTCACTGTAGAAAGTCTCTCTTAGGGTACTTATGCATGCATAAGTAACCATATATATATGGTTAAGAAATGGGGTGGCTGGATTTAGCGTCCCTTTAAGGCTACAGTGCGGCTGGAAATGGTGCAATCCCATGCCACCTAGCTGATCTTACCTGGCAAATGCGAAACTCTGTTTGCAATCTTTGGCTACGGTCAGCTGTTCAGAGGGACAATTCCAGGAGTTCTTGATCCAGAGAACATTTTTGGGCTTCAGAAGAACCACCCTGAGCTCAAAGAAAAAACCATGCTGTCAGATCCGCTTGCCAAATTAGCGAGCACAGCCGTTCAGTCCTCCATTCCTACTGGAAGCCCCTGAACCAAAATTTTCTAGCTTTTTTGCACAACCACCAAGCATGATAAAATGGCCCTTCTTGTTGTTCACATTTCCAACACAAATTTGAAGTGCCTTTATACGTTCTAGACAGTTTCTCTGGTGACATATACCAATGGTACTTCATTTTATAAAAGTTTTCTTTAAGATTATAACATAGTGTAAGTTTCAATCCTTTCAACTACATATCTTCCCATTATTCCATATGTATATTATTACCAAAAAATTATCCCACTTTATCATATATTCTTTCATTTGTTCTTCTTCTGTTTCAAATTTCAATAAAAGTTTATATATTTTAGCAATTGCATGTTCATCATTTGTACACAATTCTATTTCAAACTCAGTCTTACAATGTTCAAAACCATGAATTCTTTAGTCTACTTTAAATCTTTCTGATAACTGTAAATAAGGAAACCATTGACAACTATGTCCCTCCGCCATCAGTTGTTCTCTTGATTTTATTGTATATTCCCCTTGACAGAATTCTAGCATCTCACAATATGTTAACCGTTTGCATTTGCCTATTATTTCTTGTCTATAAAATGCTTCTTGTGCTGAGAGCCAGAAAGGTGTTTTGGGCACAGCCTGATTTGTATCTATTCCATATTCTCAATATGGCACAATGATTTTTGAAATCTACTTTACCCTTGACTTTATTGTACCACAAATATCCATGCCACCCAAATCTCAAGTCATGTCCTTCTAACTCCAAAAGCCTGCTATTTCTCAGCAGCACCCACTTTTTCATCCAAACCAAACAACAAGCTGCTCTTTAAATTTGTTACATTTTCTAGTTTTGCTGTGCTCAGACGTCATCTTCTTTCCTGTGCTATTACATCTCCTTCAAAAATAATTCAAAACTCAAAAATGTAGAAGAAAATTTAGATAAGCAGTATTTTTAAAGTTTCTTTGATTGCATCAGACAATGGAATTGGTGGGGCAAAAGAATAACTTCTGGAGAAGTTTAATATAAACAAGGACAGTGTAATAGAGTCAGCAGTTTGTGAGCTTTTAGCCACAGGCATAGATGTTGCAATGATTTCTTTATAAATCTGTTTTTGGAATAAAAATTTCACTACTGTCTGTTGTTCAGCTATATAGTAGATAGAAAAGAGGCTACCATGCTCAATTCCAGTGTGTTATAGTTACACATTTATAACTAAACAGGGTAAAATAAGACTGGGCAGATTGCAGATTTGTATGCATTTTTTAATAGTTTGTTTGCTGTAAAATGATGAGGCTACTTAGTAGAGCTTGGAATAAGTTAATAAGAAGTAGCCCAGGGAGTACAGCAAATGCTGCATTTCCAGGGACATCCATGAGGGATACCCAAAAAAGTAAAGATAGTGATTTTGATAGCACAGTCTTGGCTCCCATCTTGAATTTTTGAAACACACCCCCTCCATGGATGGCACTGTGCACATCGGATTAGACAACTATAAATACATATGTACATCTGAATATATTGGTCAAGGATTCTTAATCCACAGGTCTCGAAGTAGCCAGGGAGAGGTGCAAAAAGATCTTGTCCAAGAAAATAATATTTTTTGTGATTTTACACATATGAAAACACTGCAACCAAGAAACAAGCAAAAACAAAAGGGTAGCCTTGGCAGAAACCTTTGCTGACATACTGCAAATCAGCAATCTGTTAGCTCTTGATCTACGCTCCCACTCCCATGGTGAACAGTCTGTATTAGCCTTTTGCAACTTTTTGACCCTAGAGGAACCCTTGAAATATTTTTCAGGCCTTGGAGAACCCCTGCACATTCAGGCTCAAATATAGGCCAGAAGTTACAAAATTATTATATTTGTTTCATGGGTAGTCCTATACTACAGGCATTCACAGTGTTCTTAAACTAAAAATAAGGAATGAAACTTACCTCTTTAATGTCAAGTTGCCCAAATTAGAATTTTTTTTTTTTTAAAAAAAAAATCATGTTCTCCCAGGGAACACTTAGTGACCTCTCATAGAACCCTAGGGTTCTAGGGAACCCTGGTTGAGAAACCCTGGTCTATATCTATCACTCTCTCTTTCAGATCATATAAAAAAGGCCACCCTTGAAGGTCCAAATATTTGCTAAAATAAGCTCATCTGGTGCTTCTAGTGCCAATATTATATGAAGCTGATCCTTTTTACCTTCTTTTCTTTTTAAAAAAAGTTTAATCAAATTGTAGTTTTCCTATCTTTTCATGTATGCAATTGTCACATATTTGGTCAAATAAATGATGAATTATTTCTACTCAAGACTGAGAACTAATGAGAGGGAATAAGATAAACAGAAGGGAGAAACTGAAAATAATGTAACTTTGCTCTTTTAACCTTATTATGTGATTAGCTGAAATTATGGTGAAAATTCCTGTTAGATTATGTATCTAGAGTTCATGTTGACTCCAGAGGCCTATAATATAACTTTTCTTCAAAAACAGCTTCAGAGGTTAATGAGAATATGGTGTGATATCATTTGACTTCCATTAATTCAAGCACAGTAAGATTTTCTGTGCTACCATTGATTTAAGAAAATGGCTTTCCTTTATATAATAGGTAACCATGATAACATAAATCATAAAGAGTGTATTCTATGACAAAGTATGAATATTTTTAGATCCATATGTTGCTTTAAATTATATACTTTCATTACCCCAATATCTTGATTTTTCTCCAGGAGGATCTCTTGTATATATACTATCTTAGACAAAGGGAATACTTTATTAAAGAAAGAAACAAAACATAATTCAGAAAAATAATCTGCTTTTCCAAATAATCATTGTTGACTTCTTAGTAATTTATATTTCCTAGGTGTCTTCCTAGTAGATCTAACAAAACTAATATCCTGGTAATGTTTTCCCCGGGTTATACATATTTAAACACTTCTTATCATTCAGTTTAAACCTTTGGATTGAAAATGTAACTCTTTTTACAAAAATGTAATTGACAACCAGTCTGAATTGTGCCCACAAATAAATGAATGGAGGGGTTGAGGGAGAATTTTCCCACCAAATCCTTACTTAGAAATGTTATTTTTTTAAAGGCTGCTTCTTGCATTATTCTTTCTGCTCTAGGCTTACTTAGCAATCTATTGCAGATTTTCTTTCTTTCAAGGGAAATCCTAGTTAATCAAGAGTTATGCAGTAGCCAGAGTGAAATAAAAATAGTATATAATACAGGCTACATAAATTTGGCTATTTGCTCATATCACTCGAGGTAAATAAAGTCCATGAAAGGAGAAAGCAGTGTTTTCTGGATAATAAGTATATGTTTACTCAGGGTAAGATTTTTATTTTATTTATTTATTTTCTCTCCTGCCTTTATTATTTTTATAAATAACTCAAGGCAGCAAAGATACCTAATACTCCTTTCTCCTCCTCTTTTCCCCACAACAACAACCTTGTGAGGTGAGTTTGGCTGAGAGAGAGGGACTGGCCCAGGGTCACCCAGCTGGCTTTCATGCCTAAAGTGGGACTATAACCCACAGACTCCTGGTTTCTAGCCTAGTGCCTTAACCACTAGACCAAACTGCAGTTGAAATGTATGCAGTTGAAAAAGAACTGCTGTTTCACCAAAGAATCAGTTCTAATTGAGACCTTATATAGAAGATGGAAATTCCATTACCTTTCTTGCTCTTAACCTAACCATGATCCAGAAATGAATCCCCACCTCCACTCCAAGCGATGAACCTCTTAATCAGTTACTTCACTGGTAGACTTCAGACTTCTGGCAGTTGATCAAAGCTGACTTTGGATCCAGCCTACTAATTTGGAGACTTCCAGAACTACCACTCTACACTATAGTCTTGAAGAGTCCTCAGGTCATTGATGATTCATAGATCTATCATGGCATCCTTTACCTCCTCCATCAAAATCCCGGATTTTTAGGATGGTGCAAAATTGAATCCTGGCAACTGGTCATTTTTCCACTATAGGATGAATCATAAATATAAAAGTGGATGGGTCTAAAAGCTTTAGAAAGAAACACAGTAGTAAGAAAGGGTATTTTTAAAAGCTATTTGTTATCCCTGCATGTATGTGAATTTTGATGCATTGGCTTTGTATATATGTATTTCATTTAATTTTACACATACAAACACATGCACACAGAATAAGTATGCACGAATAGGTATATATGTCCAGAAGAATCTTCCCAGAGGAAGGGAACAATTGGCAATGCTTTTCTAGAAATAGAAAGGTGGGGAGCACAGCAGCAAGAGAGATTTCTAGTGGGAAGGTAGAAGGTAATGGTAGCCAGCAGTCCAGACCCAATGCATTGCAAGCTGTTTTAAGCCTGCTTGGCATCAAACCTGCATGAACACAGGACTAAAGCAGCTTAAATGGAAAATATCAATATGGATAGCTCTGGTCCCTCCACATTGACCCATTCTGCTCCCTGTGAACAAGGAGGCAGATTGGGCAGGGGTTGTTTTTGCTCTGGCCAAGTATATGCTGAAATAAATGTCTACTTTGTAGGCCAGAATTTTTGACCCAGATGGCAGGGGTATGTTGGTAATCACAATGCAGATGAAGAACTGCAAACATTACTTCCAGTCGATGGAATACATCAAGAACCCCATGATTAAGCAGTAAGAAAAGCAAACATTATTAACTTTTGAATAGCTGAGAATAACAATTATGAAAATGCATTGACACTGGTTATTTGCAGTGAAAACAGGGTGGGTTTTACCATAATAAAATGGTACACTTGCATCCCAAAAACTTTATCAATGCAGGCTTGAACTTGCATGCAGGGCATATATTTCAGTCTGTCAATCTGCCTACACCCAGCTATTTAAAGTATCCTGGCCTGTAAGGAATTGAATTGAATAAACCTTCATCAGGAATACAGAATTAAAAATCCTTTCCTTTCCAATATCCTCTTTCTAGAATTTGATAACTAGTTGCCCATTAGAAGCCCCCACAATTTTTAACTTATTTATTTATCAAAATTGTATCAGGCTGCCCAACATAGAAACTTGAGGATCATACCCACCATACCCTCCAACTGGCATTCAACAGCTCCTCACCTCTGATCTATTTTCAGTTTGTCAGTGTTTTTAGCCCAAAGTAGTTTCTTAAGTGTTGGTACAAGAACTGGCAATGCAAAGCCCCCCTCTAGTCACTCTTGGGGACCACATGGGCAAGTCCATCTAAATTGCTTTGCAATAATATGGACATATCATTACCTTCTTTCAGGATGATGATGATGATGATGATGATGATGATGATGATGATGATGATGATGATGATGATGATGATGATGGCTTCCTAGTCTAGCATATAGCCCTGGGATTTCCTGAGGTTCTCCATCCAAGTAGTCATTAGCTCAAACCCAGCTTATTTTTTTTAGATAGGCCAAGATCAACTAGATGTTTCCACTCGAGCTAGGTGTGTATGTGCATGTCTGTGTATATATCACAAAATATTCTTAGCAGTCCATCATTTTTCCTCTTTTTATTTTTGCTTGTTTCACTGTCATCAGGCATTAACATATTCTAGATAGCAAAGACTGTTTAACCCTGTGTCTTTCTGCCCCACGTTTTTATTTCCAGGGGAATACAAATCACTTCTTCATTATCAGCCTGTCATCAGAAATTGTGCCCAATGCTCACCTGCCCTATGAGGTTAATCTAGTCCAGTGTTTCTCAACTTGGCAACTTGAAAATGTGTGGACTTCAATTCCCAAAATTCCCCAGCCATCATGACAGCATTCCTCAATCAGCCAGCATAAATCCTGGGAGTCCACATATCTTCAAGCTGCCAAGGTTGAGAACTTTGGTCTAGTACATTCTTAAAGTTGCTTAGCTTAGATTGCTCTTTTCCACTTGGCAGGTGTGAAACAAAGGGAGAAACATTGTTGTGATTAAATCTGAGATAACCAAACTATTTTCTCTAGGAAAGATTGAGAGTTGACCATATTTTCAAAGAACCTGTTTTATGTAGGGTAATATTATTCATTCCTATTAAAGCCTACCTACATTTTGGGCAGTGTTATATGATACTAAAAAATGTGTCTGATTGAGTTTAGTAGGACTTCATTCCAGGAAGGTACACATAGCAGGTCAAAGCAAAGCCTCCTTTGAGTCAGCTCAAAATCTGCTAACTTTATGGTATCGCCTTGTGGTTTCCATGGCAATGATATGGAAAGTGGCTTTGTCTTCTAGGATGATTTTCCCCAGGTAATTCTGCAGCTATGGTGTTGCCTGGTAGTCTACTGTCTAAGCACAAACCAGATAAGCTATGCACCATAGAAATGTGGAAACCTGTGACCTCTAGATGCGATGGAATTACAACTCCAATAGCTGTTGTCAGTACGATGAGTTGGTATGAAGTTCAGCAACAGCTGGAGAGGCATAACCTCCCATCTCTGCTATATGACTTCTCACACTTTCCTAGGATTAGGTCTGATGAACAAAATAGAGAATAACCATACATAAGCTATAATAATAATCTCCAGGCCAAAGTCTACTTTCCTCAAGAAATGTTTTCTTCAATCTGTACTGTGATGTTTGTCCATGAAACTGACAAAGAATGAAACAAAATAAGTATGTACAAAATGCAAATACAGGGATTGGGTTGTAAAATAGGAAGCCCGCGTGGACTCCCAGACCCACTTTGGTGATTCCAGACCCATTCTCACCCCAGGTTCACACCACCAAACTACAGGGGCAAAAAGTTGGTTTCCAGTGATACCATATATAATGCTTCCAATTCCCAACCCTGCCATGCACATAGGTACTGTATGTATCTAAAACATACAGGGCTGTATTCTCTTCTATCCAGTTTCTGACATCAGCCATCCATCTCTGTCTCATATCCTAGCTTAAACCTGATTAGAATGGTCTAGATAATCAGAATCTCCTGAATTTGTAAAGTCACCATCTTCTCAATCACTATACAGCAGGTGCTCAGGTTAAGAACGATTTCCATTCCTAAGTCTGTCCTTAAGCCGAATTTGTATGTAAGTCAGAACAGTTATTTAGCATCAGTTAATCAAATGTTTGTCTTAGTATATAGTATATATTTTGCCTTTCCACGCACGTAAAACACTAAAAAAACCTTCCAAATACACTAAAACATCTTAAACTTAATAATACACAAAGCATTGTGTATGTAACCCAAAACATTGTACTTAACTCAAATTTTTAATATAGTAGTCTTTATGGCAGTCCGTTCTTAACCAGGAGTTGTCCATAAATTGGGATGTTCTTAAACCGGGGACCCACGGTATTGCATTCTCAAGGTATTCTATGTAAGCTAATATCTCTAAGCTAGAAACAAATATACTGTAGTTTCCTGCATCCCACCAACTAGATGGTATATGCAGTGCCTGACACACTCAAAATGCACAAGGCAAATGAATGCATTTACATCCCTGTCTAAACACACCTTATGGATGAACTCTTCTTATGAACCTTTCAAAAGCTATAAAAGTTTCATTAAGTTTATCTAATAATGTTTCAGCATGGTATGGAAATGAAAAAAAAAAAAAAATAGAGCTTTCTTAATATGCCAGCCTATTGGAATTGTTTTTATGTGGGGGCTCTTTTATATAGCAAGCTGTTTGTACCAGCTTGCTCTGCAAGTAGATGCTACCGTAGTTCATTTCAAATATTTGTAACCTTTTCATGATGCATTCTAAAATGATGTTAAGTATACACCCAATCCTCTGGGCGATAACAAGTTCTAGAACATGAAACTGGTTTGAGTTTCTTAGAGGGAGGAGGCATTGCAAGAGACTTATGGTCTTTTGTACTATTTGTATTTATTTATAAATATGTAGGCTGAACACTGGGGGAGCTGAAGCATTAAACAATCTGACAGATGGTTCAATGTTCACTGTTCCCATGACGTATTTCTAGGGGAACAGCCAAGATCCTCAAATGTTTCCAGACCCAACTCAGCCAGGCTTTCTTCAAACAGCAGTTTCTTCCTATACATAGTTTGATGATAGCTTCCTCAGCCAAAGGGGAATAATCTCTGGCCATTCTTTAGCCATTGTCAAAGCTAGCTATTCAGAGCTATCAGCTGTTCTCCCTAGTAAAGGAGATGACTTGGCCAAGTTCACTGTGACTATTTCTAAAGCCAAGACTCCAGCTAGATATGCCTCAGGCACTCAACAGTGATCAAAAACCTATTTACAAAAATCAAAAGAGGCAAAAATCATTGAGTACTAAGGGATAAATTGAAATAAATAAATAAATCCTATAACATTCCAATTCAGCTGAGCAAAAACTTTTGTTTTGTTTTGTTGCACCACCAGCATTTCTGGTGGTTATATAGGACATTGTACTGTGCCATTGGCACAATGGCAAACATTTATTCACCATCAGCCAACTGGACATCAGCAAGTCTGTGTTTGTGTGAAAATTGGTTTAAAATGGACACCATGTTCTTGATTTTATACTGTTATTATTATTACTATTACTATTACTATTACCATTATTACTTTTGAGATGTTTGGAATTCTTTTTAATAAAGAAGTCAGATAAATAGTTATTATTAGTTAAGTATTGTCGCGTCGCGCGACCAGTCCTTCGCCCTTCGGTCTATGGGATTCCCTGGGGGGGGAATGAGCCAACGATTCCCTCGCAAGGGTGAGGTCGAAAAAACAACGGTAGGTACAGGATTCTTTTGTGGTGAGAGACGCTACATCTCAGGAGGATGCTGGTACTGCCTCCTGCGTGCCACGCCCCCACCTCCTTTTATTCAGCAGTTCTATCAGGGCGGGGGAGTGAGTACAAAGAGAATAGGGAAATACAAGTCATGCCCTTATAAGGGAATATACAGCATTCTGAGGCTACGTGAGAGACGTGCAATCTAGCTGTGCAGTAATGGAGTCAGGTTCGTCACATTTCTACCTTTTTTATTTAATTTAGTCCTCCCCCCAGAGGGTCTGAGTCGGGGAGCCAGGGACTCTTCAGTCCAAGGAGACCCATCCCAGCTTCCTCTTCCGGGGGGTAGTGTGACTGGGGGTCCTTGTCCATATCCGATTCACTATCAGAGGACCATCCCAAGAGTGGTGTTTTCTCCATACCTACAGCAGTGACCAGGTGTTGAACAGCAATCTTTGTCTCGGATACCTCTGAGTCCAATGTATGAAGTCTCTGCTTTAAGAAGCGGAGAACGCGACCCAGCACACAGGGGCCTATGGTGCATACGAGAATCAGTAAAAGGAGGGGCCCCAACAGAGTGGACAACAGTGTGGTTAGCCACGGAGAAATGCTAAACATATTTTGATACCATGACATGGATTGTTGGCGCTCCGATTCCCTTGCTTTTAAACGGGAATCTAGCTCTTTCATAGAGTCCAATACTACTCCTGAGTTGTCGGCATAAAAACAGCAGTCTTCCTTTAGAGCAACACACAGTCCCCCTTGTCTGAGGAACAGAAGGTCGAGACCCCTACGATTTTGCAAAACCACTTCGGATAGAGAGGTAAGGGAATCTTGTAGCGCCACAATAGATTGTTCGATGGCGCGAAGGTCAGCGTCAATGGTAGCACTAAGGTGACGCAGGTTCTGATCATTGACAACAAGGGCTGACACACCGGTGGCGGCTCCGGCCGCACCTAAGCCCAGTAGGACTGATAAAGTTACAGCAGTCACTACTTCGCGCTTAGCCTTGAGGGGGTAATGAGGGGGCTCTAGGATGGAGATAAGTTCGTCAGGGGAATAGATGGAGATTTTGGGGAGTAGGAGCACCTGAATACAAAAGGCGTTAGTTCGTAACAAGGTATCGCCATATACACATGCGGTGAGGCCAGAAGAACATGCCCAAACAGAGTTGTTCCCAGGGATGAAGTATTGCCCTGTCAATCGGGCAGAGATATTACCAGAGGCAGTGTAGAGTACACCGTAGCCACCATGGCCGATGTAACCGTTGATGTTCAAGCGATTATTTGGAAGATAGAGGGCACAGTGATCATGAGAAGAATTAAGGCAATATTGAGTATAGTTAGCAGGAACACGGCCAAGGCAGCAGCCCTGCCCTATTATAGAGGTGATAGTCAACGTGGTGTTTTGCCAGCGGCAGGAGGAGGCTGAGGTAGAGTTTCGGATAGGGTCAGGAGAACCGACTGCTTCATAGAATGGTGGAGAGGAAGACAAGCAAAGCCAACATTGAGATGTGTTAGAAGCGGTGTGAACGAGGGAAAAGGAGGAGTTAAGAAGAGAGACAAGGGGGTTTATTTGTTTGTTGAGGGGTTTAAGAAAGGTGGAGTGAATGTCGTCGGCATTGGGCCCAACAGGTGGGGACTGAGGGAGAGTGACCTGTCGTTGGATGTAGAATATGTTGCCACGATGAACCCCGGGCCATCTGGCATACATACGACCTCCCCATTTTACACCTGAGTCCCAGGCATTCCCCAGAGCTTTCCCTGCAGCAGTGAATTGTACAATAACCGGATTACATCTATTCCAACCCCCCTGTCCTGCCGCACCCTTTCTGGTTGCGGTGCACCTAATGTCCTCTCTCAACCGAGTGAGAGTGATGTAATCAGTCTTATATGGAGGGGTCCAGTCGATGTGGCCGGTGGAAACGCAGGACCAAGACTTGCAAAAATAATCTGCTAAGCCTCCGCAGTCGTGCACGTGATCAGGGCGGGTGTCATGTCCTGGACACACATACAGGGGCCACCTTTTAACGATGGAGTGGCTGGGCGCTGGGGTGCCGTCCAGCCTCCTATAGGCTGTCACTCCTAGAAGCATTTCTGCAAAGTCAAAATACAGGTTAGGGAAACAAGATGCAATTGGGCTATAACAGGAGGAGGTATTCAGGACCTGACCCAAGGCATCGCGGATTGTCCAGGTGATACTGTAAGGGCGATGCGATTCCTGGGCGTCGGATGCCAGCAGGCGTCGTCCCTGCCAACGGGCGGGCTCAGGAAGGGAGAGTTGAAACAAGGTGAGCGTAAGGCGAGATGAGGTGGCGAACCCCTTAATTAACTTTGTTATTTCACAGTGGTAATGTCCTAGATCGGTCAACTGTACGTTGGTGACAGCAAGGGTAGTTTGGCGGAAGTGATAAGTGATGGAGTAGGAATCGCCATCTTGGAGAAGGGTGTTGTTGCGGAACCAGCGCCAGAAGGTGCCTTTGCTTTTGATGGGAGAGCGTTGAAGACATTCCATGGCGTTGGATGCTGAGCTGTGGCCGATGATGGCAGGGTAGCGTAAACGATGGGTTCGAATGAGAGAGGTTGTTTTAGGGTTCGTTGTGAGGGGAGCAGAGATGGAAGAGAGATAACAGAGAAGGAGGATCAAGGAGGTGCTTGTCAGGAGGCTGCCCATGATATGGCCGGATACAGCGAGCAGGAACCCAGAGCACTCGATCAGGAAGTTGCACAGCAGCGTAGCCTTTTCCCCAGGTGACGAGTTGCGCAGGGCCTTTCCACTCAGGGCTGGGCAGTTGCCTAAAATAAACAAGGGGACGGGAAGAGGGAACTACTGGCTTAGAGAAGTGTCGAGATGCGGCCGTAGCAGAGGGGGTACCGGTAAGATTAAGGAAATTTAAGGTAAACAAGGTGAGGTTAAGGAGATTTTGTAACATCGGGAGGTTCGGGGGGCCTAAGGCCTTTTTCCCCGTTTGCCGATCAAGGGCATTCTTTAGAGTCTGGTTAGCCCTTTCCACAATAGCCTGACCTTGGCTGTTGAATGGTATACCGAATCTGTGGGTAATGGACCACTTACGGCAAAACTCAGCAAAGGGAGTGCTGACGTAAGCAGGGCCATTGTCAGTTTTCAAAGTTTTGGGACATCCCGATGTGACGAAAGTGCGAATACAATGATTGATTACGTTTTTCGTGGCTTCTCCTCTTTGCAAAGTTGCCAGGATGAATCCCGAATAAGTATCCACAGATACATGGATGTACTTCCAAGGTGCAAAGGAGGGATAATGAGTGACATCCATCTGCCATGTGTCACAAGCTTGGACACCCCTGGGATTAACACCCTCAGGGATGCACTTTGCCTGCAAACTGCAGGTTGGACATTGTTGAAGAATGGCGGTAGCTTCTTGATATGTAATGCCAAATTGGCGCACCAAGGCCTTTCTATTTTGGTGGAAATAAGCATGGCTGTCCCCTGCTAAAAGCTGCGGAGGAAGAGGGGAAGAGGCCATAATTTTGCAAGCCTCATCTGCCATGTGGTTGCCTTCGGACAGGAAACCGGGTAGCTGTTGGTGGCTTCTAATGTGCGCTACAAACAAAGGGGATGTTCTGTCCTTCAGGAAAGTTTGAAGCTGCAAAAAAAGCGTCATGAGAGAGGGGGGGGTAACAGGGGAAATATATGCATCAAACATGGCCACAGCCATTTGAGTGACATACATACTATCTAATATAACATTCAAAGGCTGTTCTGGGAAAAGAGACAAGGCTAACAGAAAAGCGGCTAATTCAGCCTGTTGGGCGGATGCTTGTGGGGCTGTTAGGCGTTTTTGCCATTTGCGATTATTTTGCCATATGCAAGCCCCTATGGTTTTGGAGCCGTCTGTAAAAACAGTGAGGGCTTCCTTGAGTGGCTGCTGAACGAACGGCGAGGTTAGTGTGAAGGGTACTGTTCGCAACAGTTGCAATCGAGGATCAGGGGGAAGATGGCATGACACCTGGCCACACCAGTCCTCCAAGGCATCCTGCAATGCAGTGGAGTTTTGTAGGAGGGGTTCCCATTGAGTAACCTTAAGGGGAATGTACAGGGTGGAAACATCCAGTCCCATTAGGGCTCTAATCCTCTTCCGGCCTTTCTCAACAAGAGAGGCCATTTGTGCTGCTCTGGTGATGATGGATGTCTTAGGTGTGTGTGGCAAGTGTAGCCATTCTAAAATATGTAGATGTTTTTTATCAGACGTTTGGACAATGATGGCAGTCAGTAATTGATGTGTTGAGAGAATGGCAAGAGAGGGTGGTTTGTCAGTGAGCGCACGGTCCACCCATTGGGTCGTAAGGGTGGCATTAACCTGTTGTAGGGCATGCAATTGTTGTTCTGTAAGGTACACCTTGTCAGCTGGATTTGTCAAACCCACTAACGCTTGGAATAAAGGTGATAACATGGGTGTAGTTAAAGCGAGGTATGCGCGGGCCCAGTTAATGACCCCCAGACATTGTTGTAATTGGACCAAAGTGGTCGGCTGGGGAAGCGTGAGCATAGGTAGAAGTGGGGCAGCCGTGGAGGCTAAAACTTTGTGGCCTAGATATTGCATTGGGTAACGAGACTGGACCTTTTCTGGTGCAACGTGTAACCCTGCCGTTGCTAGGGTGGCTAAAAGAGTAGGAAAAGTTTTTTGAACTGTCCCTTTCGGGCCCTCAGCAGCGACTAAAATGTCATCCATATAATGATACACAAGAAAATGCGGAAATTGGGATCTATAGGGTTGCAATGCTTTATCAACAAAAAATTGGCACATTGTGGGTGAGTTCAACATGCCTTGTGGGAGGACCTTCCACTGGTACCGAGCAGTAGGCTTTGAATTGTTGAGCTCCGGTACCGTAAATGCAAAAATAATTCTGTCCGTTTGTGCCAAATGTATGGAAAAAAAACAATCCTTGAGGTCTATTACAATGAGGTCGTGCCCTTCCGGAATCAAGTTGGGGTTGGGAAGTCCACACTGCAGAGGTCCCATGGGCTGAAGGATAGTGTTGATAGCCCTAAGATCCTGTAGGAGGCGCCATTTGCCAGACTTCTTTTTGATGACAAATACCGGAGTATTGTATGGGCTGGTGGAGGTTTCGATATGGCCTTCAATTAACTGCTGCTGGACCAGGATATGTAAGGCGTCCAGTTTCTCTTTGGTGAGTGGCCATTGATCAACCCATACCGGCACAGAGGTTTTGAGAGAGAGAGAGAGAGACCCTAAAGGGTCCTGCAAAGCCATTAGGGAAGTTGAATAAAAGCGTGGAACTGTGAAAGCAAGTCACGGCCCCATAGGTTGCAGTGCAAAGGCAGGATATAAGGCTTTAGATAAGCTGTAATATTAGAATGAGCAGTCGCAGCAGAAAGCCAATGAGAGCTGACCTTAGCGGCCTGTGCTCCGCCTACTCCTTGCACCGAGGAGGCTTCGGCGAGAGGCCAGGAGGAGGGCCATTCAGCGGAACGAATGACAGAGACGTCGGCGCCGGTGTCAATCAAGCCTTCGAAAGAGCGACCATTTAGTGTGACAAGGAGGGTGGGTTTAGAGGTTTGGACTGGTTGCTGCAAGGCAAACAATGATGGCGTATCAGGAGAAGGGAGAAGTATGAGCGTGGCGACAACTGTTCCTTTATCTAAGGAAAAGCACCTATCTCCCACTCCTGCCAGAGCAATTCGTGTCAGATCTGACGAGTCATACAAGTAGGGAGCAGCAACCATTCCCTCAAGCGTGAGCGAGGAGTTGGGAATGAGCAAAGCAGGGGTAAGAGGAGGAAGGGGTTTATTCAGCGTGACAACGAGAGGAAGGGAAAGGACAGCCCCCGGATCGTCATACAAAAGATCCTCTGCCAACTCCACAGGGAAGCTGGTGATGGGTAATTCAGCCTTTGGGGCGGGGTTAGCTGACAACCCCCGATCTAGTTTCCCGAAGGCTGGTGAAGGGAGGAGTTGTTGCGACATTGCGAGGCCCAATGGTAGCCTTTGCGGCACCAGGGACAAGGAGTTTTGGGTTTGGAAGGGGGGGGCGGCCCCCTTTGAGTGGAAGGGGGCGCACCACCTCCCCCGGGTGCACGGCACTGATTCTTAAAGTGGCCCGGCTTCCCACAATTGAAGCAATTTCCATGACGAGTGACTGCGAGGGCTTCCGGGGAATGGAGCTGAGGGGAGGGGTTAGTAGAAGGCAGCGAGGTGGTAATGGCGGCAGCGAGAGCGCTCACTTTGTGAGAGGTGGTACCAACGATTCTGCAAAGTTGCAGGAAGTCTGCAAGTTTTATACCCGGTTGATTGACTGCGGGTTGCAGAATGGTCTGGCAGTCATGATTAGCGTTAGAGAAAGCAAGTTTCATTAGCAGCTCTTGTTTAGCCGTGGCATTATCAATTTGTCGGTCTAAAGCAATCTGAAGGCGACTTATGAAGGAAGCGTATGGTTCATTTGGTTCTTGCATAATTTTCAGAAACGTTTGGGTGGATTGAGAGTCGGAATCATCCACTCTTTTAAGAGCATTCATGGCGCACATGTGAATGATAGCAAAACTACGACGGGGGGAGTTCTGTTGCTGGACTAAGGTTGCGAATTGTCCCTTTCCTAATAATTGATCTGCGGTCACCCCTGCGGGAAGACCTCTTCTAATTTCTACTTCCACCCCTTTGTCGTATTCAGATTGCCACACAACGTATTGCGCCGGGGTCATAAGCATAGAAAAAGGCATTTTCCAATCATACAATAACATAACAGTGTTAGCAGTAACTAAAGAGTCTAAAACTCCCCTAGTAAAAGGAGAGTGCAAGCCGTAGGTGGTTACAGCATCTTTGATTTGTTTCAAAACTTTAAGTTCAATATTGTTATACAAATTTCCTCCCGCCGCCCCTAGGCCGATGGTCATGGGAAAGGCAGAGGGACTCTCCATTTCCAATGAGAGGGGGGAGGAGAGGAGTTCAGTGATGGCGCCTCCGAGGGGGTGGTGTTGAGGGGAGTCGGGCGTTGGAGCTGAAGGGGGAGGAGGAACGGCTGGGTATGGAGGGGGTGGTGGTGAGGCAGCATCGAGATGGGCGGCAAGAGGGGGTGGGATTTTTGGGTCGGGAGGAGAAGGGCAAGTCTCCGGGGAAGACGGGGGAGGGTAAAGAGTGTTGATGGCCGCCATGACAGCCTTCCAGGCAGTCAGAATAGGCACGGGTGCTCGTGGGGTATCATGAAAATATTTTCCTATCCTTTCCCAAGTGGATGCTTTGAGCGACCCCTCTGATGGATAGACAGGGCAGTGTCTCTCCATGTACATTAGGAGTTGAGTCACCGATTTTTTTGAAATGGGAAAGATGGTCGTACCGTTAGCCTTTTGACAAGAGTTAGCCTTCTTCACTAAATCATAAAGTTCGTCCCTATGAACTGACGAAACTTTGGAGAGTGGGGAGCCCATTACTTACGATTGCAGAGCCTTTTCCAGGTGCGTAGTAACGAGAGTGAAGGCAGTGCACCTCTAGACAGAGATCACACCGTGAGACCGAAGGAATCCCGGACGAGCCCCCAGTTGTCGCGTCGCGCGACCAGTCCTTCGCCCTTCGGTCTATGGGATTCCCTGGGGGGGGAATGAGCCAACGATTCCCTCGCAAGGGTGAGGTCGAAAAAACAACGGTAGGTACAGGATTCTTTTGTGGTGAGAGACGCTACATCTCAGGAGGATGCTGGTACTGCCTCCTGCGTGCCACGCCCCCACCTCCTTTTATTCAGCAGTTCTATCAGGGCGGGGGAGTGAGTACAAAGAGAATAGGGAAATACAAGTCATGCCCTTATAAGGGAATATACAGCATTCTGAGGCTACGTGAGAGACGTGCAATCTAGCTGTGCAGTAATGGAGTCAGGTTCGTCACAAAGTATCTGATAAAAAGGGATTTTGAACAATGCCATTTTTTCTTACACAAGTTGAAAAATATTTTCAAAAGGGTCATTTTTAGCACTGCTCATCCCTTTTTTATCTGTTTGTTTAATTATAAAAATGCCATGCTTCCTTGGCAGCCTAGACTGGAACCCATTAAGCAGGCATATAAAAAGCCAGGAACTTCATATAAGAAGTTTTACTGTAGAAAAACTAAGAAGCCTTTATGAAAGAATTTCACTGATTACTGTGTATCAAATGCCAAACTTATTTATAATGCAACCATGTTCCCAGTCTTCTGCCTCTTTCTTCAGCCTGAGCTATGCATGGGCTAGATTGTCCTCTCTTTCAGTGGTGAGGCCAGTTTCTATCTGTCTATTGTTTTGGTAACAGACAGACCTGATATCAGGTTGGTTTCCTGTACTGGTACAAAAAGTGAGTCACACAAAAAAGTCTACTGTTACCCTCTAAAAAGGGAAATTTAGGCTGTAATCCCATATACAGTAATATGGAAGCAACTTTAAAAAAAAATGAATGTACATATAAATAAATGCTTATAGAATTTGTGTGTGTTCTGTATGTACGTGTGAGGTTGGTGTAGTGGTTAAGGGACCAGGCTAGAAACCAGGAGACCATGAGTTCTAGTCCCACCTTAGGCACGAAGCCAGCTGGGGGACCTTGGGCCAGTCACTCTCTCTCAGCCCTAGGAAGGAGGCAATGGCAAGCCACTTCTGAAAAACCTTGCCAAGAAAACTGTAGGGATTTGTTCAGACAGTTGCCTGGAGTCAACACTGACTTGGAGGCACAAAGATATATAGAGAGACACACACAAAGACAGAGAGAGAATGAATTGCTTTTGTTAATTTTATGTAGGGGTTTATTTCATTGTAAGGAAAACAAGAAGGAAAATATGTTTCTTTCTAAGAGAGAGCTTTTGGTCCCAGGCAACTATTCACCATTAACACTATTATAAGAATTTTTCAGTGATTTTTTTTCCCTAAAACATTTTAACTGAAATACTGCAATTGTGCTTACTTTTCATGTATAGACATACTCTACACAGAAGTTTGGAGATACAGTATTTTGTTAAAGGCTTTTTAAAAATCCTATTTGTTTAAACACTTCAGTTAGGGCAACAATAGTTTCCTTGGCAGAGCACGATATTTCCTATTGATGATCTCTGTAAACAACCACTTTCCTTATATTTCTACCCCATTATCTAGCAGTGTCATTGTAGTCTATTCAGCAATCCTTCTGTGAAAGCACCCTCTAAAATTAATTATGGTGCCTTGTCATCTGGGTGCCTGTATTCTATTCAATTTCCTTCGTTTTGGGGAAAAAAAAGGAAACAGATTAAAGTCCTGCTCTGAATATATGAGGGAATAAGGTAAGAACTTTACTAATAGTAAGCTAAAATGCCTTCAAGTCAAGCACAGTTCTTTATGATGTACATGAATATGTCCATTTGAGTTTCTGCTGGTGCAATATGAGAATGATTTGCCACTGTTCCCCCCCACCCCAAGATTTTTTTAAAACTTCCCAGTCTATCCAAAATATGCTATCCTATCTAATACCCATCGAAGTACTAATCAGGCCCAGACAAGATTGGCAAGTTCTTGTTTTAATTTCCCTCTTGTCACATTAACAATTGAAATTCAGCTGTCTTTTGGCGAAGCTCTGGAGACCATATTTTTTTGAGATTAGACTATACAGTATATGACCTTGGGAGCATCTCTGACCTACAGGATGTACAGCTGAGGCCACAGGGTGAACTACCAGGGTGAAAGCAGCTGCATGGTCCTATTTTGGCATGAGCAGAAGTTGTGCATCATATGGAGGATAAATGAAGAGGACTCAAATGATACAGTTTATATGCTGCAGACAAAAATACTCCAGGAGATTTCTCAAACTGTCTCAAAGTTCTAGATATAGCTCGGTCTGAATCAGATACAGCTGAATTACAGTCTGCAGTATGTTGGTTGGGATGGCTCTGAGATCAGCAAGACCTAGAGGGCCAAACTTTCACCACTCCTGAACATTCATGCATATATTGCCTCAATCTTTGTAACAATGATATATCTATTCTTCCTTGGTGCCATTTTACCCATCATTTAAAATCAAAACATTGAGCTGCATATGAACTACTCCTAAATTGCATATCATTACATATGCCAAATGATATCCCTGGCCACAATTTAATTATCCAGAAAACCCAAGGCAAAAGCAGTCACCGAAGGTCACCAGTACAACGAGAGCTTTGAAAGAAAAGCAAGTGAAGTGAAAAAGTAATAAATACATAAAGAAGACCCAATGGATGGAAATTCTGAGATTGTCTTAAGAAGAGAGGCATCCAGATGCCTTAGGGCATAAACAAATTCATAAATATGTATTTTTTTTTAAAAGCGACACAGAGTCTTTTGTATGTATCTAGGTAAAGTTATTGACCTTAATACAGCTGGGCAGGGATGGAGAATAAAACCCTTCCAGAATGCATGAATTACAGACAGAGCTGAGTAGCTAAGTAAAATATGTTCTTGCAGCTCAAATGTATGAGCATTTAAAAAGAAATAAAAGACAAATTAAAACTGAGATTGTGCTATCCACCACCCCACCGCTCCCAAGCTAGGTATGAAATCTAGCTCGAAATGAACCAGTGAAACCAACAGATCAAGAAAGGAACAAAAATCATTATAAAAGGACTTTGTTTTCACAGATCTCTAAATATAAACTTAAGTCACAGTGACTCCTGTGTGTCAAAAGCTGGAAGTCTTATCTCTACATTCTCTTGACCTGTTATCTTAGGAACTGCAAGCCAATTAATAGGTAGAGCTAAAACTAAATATCCAGGCAAAAATGGGCATGATCAAAAACAAAGATGGCAAGGACCTAACAGAAGAAGAAGAGATCAAGAAAAGGTAGCAAGAATATATGGAAGACCTGTATAGGAAGGATAACAATATCGGGGATAGCTTTGACGGTGTGGTCAGTGAGCTAGAGCCAGACATCCTGAAGAGTGAGGTTGAATGGGCCTTAAGAAGCATTGCTAATAACAAGGCGGCAAGAGACGAGGGCATCCCAGCTGAACTGTTCAAAATCTTGCAAGATGATGCTGTCAAGGTAATGCATGCTATATGCCAGCAAATTTGGAAAACACAAGAATGGCCATCAGATTGGAAAAAATCAACTTATATCCCCATACCAAAAAAGGGAAACACTAAAGAATGTTCAAACTATTGAACAGTGGCACTCATTTCACATGCCAGTAAGGTAATGCTCAAGATCCTGCAAAGTAGACTTCAGCAATTCATGGAGCGAGAATTGCCAGATGTACAAGCTGGGTTTAGAAAAGGCAGAGGAACTAGAGACCAAATTGCCAATATCCACTGGATAATGGAAAAAGCCAGGGAGTTTCAGAAAAACATCTATTTCTGTTTTATTGACTATTCTAAAGCCTTTGACTGTGTGGACCATAACAAATTGTGGCAAGTTCTTAGCGGTATGGGGATACCAAGTCATCTTGTATGCCTCCTGAAGAATCTGTATAATGACCAAGTAGCAACAGTAAGAACAGACCACGGAAGAACGGACTGGTTTAAGATTGGGAAAGGAGTACGGCAGGGCTGTATACTCTCACCCTACCTATTCAACTTGTATGCAGAACACATCATGCGACAAGCTGGGCTTGAGGAATCCAAGGCTGGAGTTAAAATCTCTGGAAGAAACATTAACAATCTCAGATATGCAGATGATACCACTTTGATGGCTGAAAGTGAAGAGGAACTGAGGAGCCTTATGATGAAGGTGAAAGAAGAAAGTGCAAAAGCTGGCTTGCAGCTAAACCTCAAAAAAACCAGGATTATGGCAACCAGCCTGATTGATACCTGGCAAATAGAGGGAGAAAATGTAGAAGCAGTGAAAGACTTTGTATTCCTAGGTGCAAAGATTACTGCCAATGCTGACTGCAGTCAGGAAATCAGAAGACGCTTAATCCTTGGGAGAAGAGCAATGACAAATCTCAATAAAATAGTTAAGAGCAGAGACATCACACTGACAACAAAGGTCCGCATAGTTAAAGCAATGGTGTTCCCTGTAGTAACATATGGCTGCAAGAGCTGGACCATAAGGAAGGCTGAGCGAAGGAAGATCGATGCTTTTGAACTGTGGTGTTGGAGGAAAATTCTGAGAGTGCCTTGGACTGCCAGAAGATCCAACCAGTCCATCCTCCAGGAAATAAAGCCAGACTGCTTACTTGAGGGAATGATATTAAAGACAAAACTGAAATACTTTGGCCACATAATGAGAAGACAGGACACCCTGGAGAAGATGCTGATGCTAGGGAGAGTGGAAGGCAAAAGGAAGAGGGGCCGACCAAGGGCAAGATGGATGGATGATATTCTAGAGGTGACGGACTCGTCCCTGGGGGAGCTGGGGGTGTTGACGACTGAGAGGAAGCTCTGGCGTGGGCTGGTCCATGAAGTCACGAAGAGTCGGAAGCGACTAAACGAATAAACAACAACAAAACTAAATATGGTTGAGGACATGGCTTGCTTTTCTCCTCAAATAAGGATGCCAAGGAACTGTCCTTTTTGTCTACTGGTTAGAACTGCTTGCTCTCTGAGGGAGTTATTACTGAGGTGAGAATTGTGGTTGCATAAAACTAGATTGTGGGCTGCAAGTTAGTCTTAGCCTTCCTCCTATATTATGGGAAACATCTCCCCTAAACTGAAATATCTTTCTCTCCCTCTCCCTCTCCCTCTCCCTCTTTCTCCCTCTCCCCTTCTGGACCAAACATTTGAATCTCTTTTGCTAATTTCTTAATTTCTTTTATATCTGGCCTTCCTCCAGATACTCGAGACAGTGTTCCTAGCCCCCCTTCCTCCTATTTCCCCTAAAACAATCATTCTGAGAAATAGTGACCAGCCAAAATCCACCTAATTTATTTTCATGGCTGAAGATGGACTTGAACCTAGTCCCAGCATAGTGAATGGAGATTTATATTCATAAATGAACACATCTTGTCTTCAGGAGGGAAATAGTAATATCTACTAAGCATTATTGTGTTCTTTTGTGGAAAACAATGAGAAAGTCCTGCAGCTGCTTTCCATATTGAGCCATTACTATCTTAATATACTGTATTTGTTTAATTATATTAGTTGCACTTTACTTTAATGAAATGGATTTTGTAGGAAGTGAACAGGACTGTCATGAGTACTGATGGCGAGCTGGAAGGGGCCTCTATCCAGGAGGGAAAACGCATGCGTAGTACTGAGGAATTAAGCAGCCATTCAAAGAGACACAGATCAGACCCGCCTTAACTTTCGGGGTTTATCTGTCTGGGTTTTTTTCCACACTTCTTCAGTTTGTTAGGATTCTGTTTTATGTGGCAGTAATAAACACTAGAGACCTACTCCTCATCTCAGCATGATTTCTGACTGTTAGGACAAGGACCCACCTTCCTGTGAAGAGATGTTTTGCTCTTGCTGACACTGGGTCATCTCTAAGTTGGCTTTTATTTTCCTGTTGTTGCTGCAGAATGATGGCAAGGGCCTCTGGGATGAGGAATGATATTGCCATGAGCAACTTCTGCCAACACCTACATGGCAACATAGTTGGCCTTGTTTGCTTGTCTGAATTTGCAAGAGTTTTTCACCTTGACCAAACATGTCAGCTCAAGTCAGCATGATCTGAGTGACTGCATGCTAAAAACTGGGCTCTGGGATCACTTGTCCTCTGTTCTCCCATCAGCTGATCTACACTCAAGTTTGCTGTGTTGCTGCTGCTTCCTCTTATATGACAACTGCAGGTATAATGAATGGTGAGGGAGAAAAGCAGCAAAATGGTTCTGGATGTCCTTATAGTTAAGACAGAGACAAAAAAAGTGTTGCCACTGTTGGCACAATCCACCACCTCTAAAGGATTCTCAAGGGCTTAGCTGTGCAAGGAAATGTTATGTACCCACCACTCATCATCATTGTCATCAATCTTTATTTAGGTCACAGACAAGTGTATTAGATACCAAATTACCATCATTCCCAGGATTAAGACTTTAAGGTATAAATTAATAGCAACCTTATAGGGATTACTCACAGTGTAAAACTTTATAATGCTAAGATCAAACCTTAAGAACTGTACATACTACAGTTATTAAAATAGTGATTACTATTGTTATTCAAACTATAAGACTATGACATGGTGATAGAGTACAGCTAATAAAATCCAAGGAGCATAGATGAAATAAAACAAAAATAGACTAAAAAATCAGCAGATCAAACCATCTATATTGTCATCTTCTCATACATTCATTATGTAAGAAATTCATTGCTGCCATAAGTCAGTCAGTCAGTCAGTCAGTCAGTCAGTCAGTCAGTCAGTCAATCTATCTATCTATCTATCTATCTATCTATCTATCTATCTATCTATCTATCTATCTATCTATCTATATATATATATATATATATATCACAACCATTCCAGGAATAAGAAGATACAGAATAATATATTAATAACAACAAAATTACACAATTTTAATATTAAAGTCTAACTCTAAAAATTATACCTACCACTGATATGAAATTATAAAGACTGTGATAGGGAGATACAGCATAGATGAGAAAACAGAGTAGCATGAAATAAAACAAAAATAGATCAAATGTAGTTGGCTGATCAAACAATCTAGATTACAGTTTTAATAAACCCAAAAATTTATATACTAGCATTAAGATGTAGTTTTGATTTATTTAGTTTAAGCCAAAATCAAAGGTGTGGAAAAGTGGAAGAATGCATTGTAAGCACTGAAATGAAAGAAGAAAAAGTCAAGGGTGGAATATCGGCAACAGTAAAGAAGTTAAATCTAATTATAGGTAAAGGTAAAGGTTTCCCTTGACATTAAGGGGGCAGTGCTCATCTCCGTTTCAAAGCCGAAGAGCCGGCATTTGTCCGTAGACACTTCCGTGGTCATGTGGCTGGCATGACTAAACGGAACACCATTACCTGCCCACCGAAGCGGTACCCATTAATCTAAGTATACCTTTCCCTTTTATAGCACCTATGATACCATTTGTTTCCTAATAGCTGTCGTCCCAGAGACAATTTTTGCCATCTTATAGGGAATAAGGATAAAAAGGATATAATGTTATTTGCTTTTCCTAGGCATTTGCTAAGAATTGTCATAAATAAATGTTGGCTGTCCCTGTAGAAAGACCACTACAGTAATACATGTGCCACTGACTTAGCAGATACAGAAAGACATGAGCAAAAGCATTCATCAGACAGGAAACAAGCATGCTTTTCCTATTTGCAAAAACACCTAAAACTGGAAACCTGAATATGGAGGATTTTATCATCCATAAAACTACTGAAAGATATTATGCTTCAACTCCCAGAAAACCATATCATCCTTGACTGAAATGTGGTAGAACACAGACCAATTCTAATTTGGGAGAAATGCCATTTGAACAAGTTTGATTCAGTAAGGACAAAAGGATCTGGCCCTTAGTAGAATTCAGCAAAATAACTGCCTGTTATGCAGAATGAGGTCAAGTAGACTTGCAGTGAATTATAATAATCCAGTTGTCCCTTTTCTTAGAAAAACAGGAAAGTCCTTTTTATCAACTAGTTCATCTTTACTATTATTCAATAAAGTTGCTTTTTGACAATATCAGAGAATTTTAACTTCTTTGGTTGGATTCTCAGATGTTATTCGTGCCTTCTTGTAAAACATATCCTGTGTTTTAGAATACTTTCAAGTGCATTTACTAAACTATCCCTTGAAATGACCCTAGACCATTTATTTCTGTTTTGAAATCCATGCAAAAGATTGTCAGTCATAGTCAGATGCCTTGTCATTGTGTCAAATAGTTACAGACAAAATCTAGCAGGCTGCAATGTTGTAAGCTTCAGAAGCATATTTTGAGAAAACAGAACACATTTTCCCCTAATCTGCTTTTGTACTAGCCTTAGATATTGCTTCTATACATCTAGAACTCATGCAAAATATATCAGCAAAGTGTTATCTTAAAATCTCACTGTAAAATTAATTACATGCTTATAAGTTAAAGAGATGGACTTCAGCTTGATCCTCTCCAAGCAGGTGCTCTGCTTTGATAAACATATAAATTTCAAAATAATGACACCTTCACAAATATTATCCTCCTTTAATCCAAGCATGCAGAAATTACATCTCTTTGTTTATGGATGTGCAAAAACTTTATTCAGGTGATTTGACTTAAGTAAGTTTCAAGAAAATCACCTTACCAAAATATCTCTGTGAAAGTCCATTGGAGTTGGGTAGCTATAACAAATTCTAATGAATGAATAAAACTAAGTAAGGTAGCAGTTTTTCTTACAAGACCCGTGAAGCCATCTTTCTCTTTGCGTAGCTAATAGATAATCAATCCTGGGGGTGGTTAGCACCTTGAAGATGCCCCCGTGAATTGCATGAGTTTAATCAAGAACCTTTTAACATTCCCATCTTGGATTTTATATTTATATTTATATTCATATTTAAAGAATACTGTATTATTGTATTTTAATCTGTATTTATTTTAGTTTTATTGTAAACTTCCCAGAGTCACTCTCGAGTGAGATGGGCAGTGATGAAATTTGAAATATAAATAAATAAAATATAAATAGCTATTTTTCTGTCCCTTCAGTCATCTTCTGCATAAGTGCAGGGGATATGCAGAAGTCACTTTACTTGAAACAAAACAGCTGGTTAAGAAGGACTGGTCCCATCTCTGTGCTTTAGAGGTGGACCATGTCATCCATGATATGATGTTTGAAGTGCCAAGTCAGATTGTGTTTCTTGTAACCTGCAAAGCAAAGTGTAGAAGTGGATGAGACCCACTTTGCATAAGCCTAATAGTGCTTAAAGTATGGGGTAGCATGGGATGACCTCTTCAGTATTGTTTCCCACCAAGTCATCATGTTATTGGTAGGAATCTTTCATACAAACATTCCTATCCATCGCAATGGGCCATTCACACAGATTCCTGAAAGGTGTTTGGAAAGCCCTTTCGCGGTGTATGAAAAGGAGATACCCAAGGGATACACACACACATAACACAAACACACTTCATTGTCTGTCAGTGACTGCTTCTTGGAGTCTTGTAAGCTTATGTTTTTGCCTTTGGTGATAGTATCTAGCACCTTGTCTTCTCTTAGTCTCTTTGTTGACTGCCTTTCATTTTTCGAAATCTCAGGGTCTTCTCCAACTATTCTTGTCTTTGCCCTAGTTAGCCAAAATATGTAAACTTTAGCTTCATTATTAGTGCTTCTAGTGAGCAATCTGATTTTACTTCACCTAATGCTGAAATATTTGTTGTTATAGGCCAAACATTTCCAATAATTTTCTCCAGTACTACAATTCAAAGACCATTTTTTAAACTTTTCTGATGGTCTAGGATACACAACTATATATTACAGTTGGAAAAAGCATGCCCTTGACAATATGCACCAATAAGGACTAAAATAGTCATTTTAAAATAATAAATATATAAAAAATAGCATATATTTTTTCTTTCCTTTTCTTTCAATGTATTAACAATTAGCAATACAATTTATTGACTATTAGCAATATTATACAAACACACACACATACACACATACACATCTATTTTAATTAGATTATCTAGGAATCTTTATTTTTTTTATAAGAATTTTATTATATTTAAAGCAGAGATAACTACAAAAAAACAAAAAAACCCTATAAAGAGAAAAAAGAAAAAAACTAAAAAAGTGTGAAAACACAAGAAAAAAAAAGAATTTTAAAGATTACATAAAGAGGTGACTTCCAACTTTTAACAGCAAGAATATACAGCAATTTCCATAATCAAAGCAAAGTCACATTATTTCTATAAATTATTCCATTAGCACATTGTAAAAATCACTAAATGCAATTGCTCCTTCCCCTTATATTAAAAGAAAAAGAAATATATACACCTCCTAATTAACTTCCCCCCAAAACAACATTTATTTAATTATTTCCTTCCTACCACTATTCTATACGTTTCTATCCATTATAATAATAAAGATCAACCTAAAAAACATGTAAGCTATCTGCTCTTATAATTAATAAAACTGCAATTATAACTATCTTAATTCTATTAAACCTAAAACCAAGCTTTTATTATTTATACCTTATTAATCTTAATCCAAGTGGGCATGGTGGCTCAGTGGTTAAGACGCCAGGCTTGTCAACCTTGCAAGTTCAGCACTTTGAGACCCGAGCGCCACATGGGGGAGTGAGCTCCCACACTCACCCCAGCTCTTGCCAACCTAGCAATTCAAAAGCACGCAAATGCAAGTAGATAAATAGGTACCGCTTCAGTGGAAGGTAACAGCATTTCCGTGATTGTCATGCTGGCCACATGATGCGAAAGTGTCCTTAGACAATGCTGGCTCTTCAGCCATGGTAATGGAGATGAGCACCGTCCCCTAGTGTGTCATTAAACATGACTAAATGGGAATCTTTACCTTTTACCTAATCTTAATCCAAGACATTAAAAAGAGTATAAAGTCAAACAAGCCTTAAAAGCAATCCAAATGAACATTCTTAAATCCTTACCCCATTTCAAAATATACCAAAGCATTCACATATTTGCACATTACACACAGCACAATTTTCATTAAAAAAATTCAAACAGCCCAACTGCCCCCTTAAAAACTCCAACCTCTCAGCAGAAAACTTCCCATAGAAAATAAAGCTCTTCCTTCCCATAACTTTCTATCAGAAAAACAATTCCATTTACGGTTTGCTTCCTTCAATTCCACATTCTTGTCATTGTCAGCAAAAGCCTCAATTTCACTGTCAGTAGAAACATTTCTATCATTATTAAGCTCCTCAACCTCTTCCACAGCATCCTCAGCCAGATGACACATTTTAAAGCTGATGTTTTCTACAATGTCCCAAATATCTTGCATAATAACTTGACAGGAATCAAAAAAAAACAAACAATCTATTTGAAAGTCTGTTTAAACGGAATTCTGAGAAAGACTGCTTGATATCCTCCATGTTTCAGGCAGTAGATTATGGTGCCCACTGGACACTTAACTAGTGAAAATAAGAGTTAATGGAAAAATTTTGAAAGATGTTGACACAAGTGAAAGTATGGTGACAGGGAGATCCCAGGGAAAGTGGCAACAGAAAGCTGAAGATTCAAAACAGCAGATTCAATGTGTAGGAAAATAGTGTTGTTGTTTATTCATTTAGTCGCTTCCGACTCTTTGTGACTTCATGGACCAGCCCACGCCAGAGCTTCCTGTCGGTCGTCAACACCCCCAGCTCCCCCAGGGACGAGTCCGTCACCTCTAGAATATCATCCATCCATCTTGCCCTTGGTCGGCCCCTCTTCCTTTTGCCTTCCACTCTCCCTAGCATCAGCATCTTCTCCAGGGTGTCCTGTCTTCTCATTATGTGGCCAAAGTGTTTCAGTTTTGCCTTTAATATCATTCCCGCAAGTGAGCAGTCTGGCTTTATTTCCTGGAGGATGGACTGGTTGGATCTTCTTGCAGTCCAAGGCACTCTCAGAATTTTCCTCCAACACCACAGTTCCAAGGCATCTACCTTCCTTCGCTCAGCCAACCTTATGGTCCAGCTCTCACAGCCATATGTTACTACAGGGAACACCATTGCTTTAACTATGTGGGCCTTTGTTGTCAGTGTGATGTCTCTGCACTTAACTATTTTATCGAGATTTGTCATTGCTCTTCTCCCAAGGATTAAGCGTCTTCTGATTTCCTGACTGCAGTCAGCATCTGCAGTAATCTTCGCACCTAGAAATACAAAGTCTTTCACTGCTTCTACATTTTCTCCCTCTATTTGCCAGTTATCAATCAAGCTGGTTGCCATAATCTTGGTTTTTTTGAGGTTTAGCTGCAAACCAGCTTTTGCACTTTCTTCTTTCACCTTCATCATAAGGCTCCTCAGTTCCTCTTCACTTTCAGCCATCAAAGTGGTATCATCTGCATATCTGAGATTGTTAATGTTTCTTCCAGAGATTTTAACTCCAGCCTTGGATTCCTCAAGACCAGCTTGTCGCATGATGTGTTCTGCATACAAGTTGAATAGGTAGGGTGAGAGTATACAGCCCTGCCATACTCTGTTCCCAATCTTAAACCAGTCCGTTGTTCCGTGGTCTGTTCTTACTGTTGCTACTTGGTCGTTATACAGATTCTTCAGGAGGCAGACAAGATGACTTGGTATCCCCATACCACTAAGAACTTGCCACAATTTGTTATGGTCCACACAGTCAAAGGCTTTAGAATAGTCAATAAAACAGAAATAGATGTTTTTCTGAAACTCCCTGGCTTTTTCCATTATCCAGCGGATATTGGCAATTTGGTCCCGAGTTCCTCTGCCTTTTCTAAACCCAGCTTGTACATCTGGCAATTCTCGCTCCATGAACTGCTGAAGTCTACCTTGCAGGATCTTGAGCATTACCTTACTGGCATGTAAAATGAGTGCCACTGTTCGATAGTTTGAACATTCTTTAGTGTTTCCCTTTTTTGGTATGGGGATATAAGTTGATTTTTTCCAATCTGATGGCCATTCTTGTGTTTTCCAAATTTGCTGGCATATAGCATGCATTACCTTGACAGCATCATCTTGCACGATTTTGAACAGTTCAGCTGGGATGCCCTCATCTCCTGCTGCCTTGTTATTAGCAATGCTTCTTAAGGCCCACTCAACCTCACTCTTCAGGAAGTCTGGCTCTAGCTCCCTGACCACACCATCAAAGCTATCCCCGATATTGTTATCCTTCCTATACAGGTCTTCTGTATATTCTTGCCACCTTTTCTTGATCTCTTCTTCTTCTGTTAGGTCCTTGCCATCTTTGTTTTTGATCATACCCATTTTTGCCTGGAATTTACCTCCAATGTTTCTAATTTTCTGGAAGAGGTCTCTTGTCCTTCCTATTCTATTGTCTTCTTCAAATTCAGTTCAGAAATAATAGCAGGGAGGCAATTATTTATTCTCAATCCTCCTTAGTATTTGAATGGGAAACAAGCCAAAACTTATAAAAGAAAAATTAATCACAAAAATAATGATAAGCACCAAAAGAGATTGCTTCTCCTTGCTATAGAAAGACTCTCTTAGGGTACATAAACTTAATATATATATATATATATATATATATATATATAAATTGAACGATTTAGAAATGGGGTGGCCAATATTAGTGTCCGTTTCAGGCTAGAGCATGGCTTGGAAATGGTGATGTACCAGCCTCCTGGTCTCTCTTACCAGATTAAAGCAAATCCTGTTTGCAATCCTCTGGCCACAAGGTGCCATTCCGGAGGACAGATAGGATGATTCCAAGGAATTTCTATCCATGAAAATGCTCCAGGGCTTCAGGGAAAACCTGCCTGAGCCCACAAAAACTGTCTCATTGTCAGTTCTGCCCATGGAGCCCATGAGCACAGCTGTTCATATTACCATATTCTCCCTGGAAGTCCTAGGAATCTTTATTTCTTGATTGTGCATAATTAATAAGTTTAAACTGAGTGAAATAAAAATAGTCTTCTTGATTTTGCCATCTCCTTTTGGTCAATTTTTCCCATTGTAGTAATTTTCTAGCATGTTACCTATCATATAGAAATATTCAAATCTTTACCTATTTATCTGTCTGTTGCAGCCAAAAAGAAAACTATAAACTCTTTAAGTTTCAAGGAGTTATTTGGATTACAAAACAAAACAAACCCTTAGCAAGGCCAAATTAGGATTGAATATAATGGCCTGAGTTGTGATTTCTCCTATTCTAATTAAAGAAAGAAATAAGTCTAAACACACTGAATAACTTTAGATCACCAGTATGATAAAATGAACCTATTTCTTTAAATATTCTCAATACACAGGGCTTATATTAAACTTTATCATGTTGAGTTTTCTTAGTGTTAAGGACTATCTATAAAATATTCACATTAAATTTTCCCTAATTTTGCCTGAAATTGATTTAATTGAAATTAATTTGAATGTAATTGAAATTGATTTAATTGAAATTGAAATTGATTTGCAACATTCTGTTAATGTTGCCTTACAATAAAGTAGAATTAGCTTATATGGTTGTGTTTCCTGTCTGGTCTACCTAGTAAGGCTGACATCAATCTTGGAAATTTGAAAGTACAATTCTCCCGCCATCTCCTTTACAGCCCGAGAAACTAGGAAGGGGCCCTTCTCATCCTCTTGCCCCACCCACTATACAGCTGCAAGCTATGCTGTCTCTTATCTGACCATTCTCTAGGCAGCATCTCTTCACCTATTCTCCCAAAGACATTCCCACATACCATGACAGTTAGAGACTGCTTATGGCACCATAATGTTATAGTAATTAAGGTATCAGAGTAAGATCAGGGAGACCCAGATAGTCCACCCAGCGCCCTGGAGATTGACAAAGTAACTTTGGGCCATTATCTCTCAGCCCAACCTATCTCCAGGGTAGGAGGAATGTTGTTGTGCGCTAAAGTAAAAAGAGGATATCTGACTTAAGATCCTGCAAAAAAAGTATGATATAAATTTTGTGTATGTGCCTTTGACTCAGTGTTGACTCCTGGTGACTGCCTGTACAAATTTCTGCAGTTTTCTTGGTAAGATTTCAGAAGTGGTTTGCCATTGCTTCCTTCCTACAGCTGAGAGGGTATGACTGGCCCAAGGTCACCCAGTTGGCTTTGTAATCCAGGTGGGACTAGAACTCACAGTCTCCCAATTTCTAGCCTGATGCCTTAATTGCTACACCAAACTGGCTCTCATGATATAAATACAATAAGTAAACTGAATGAGAAAACAATAGCCTAAATATAATGTAATGTATTATTGGCCACAGCAATAGGAACATGCAATGAAACAGGGGGGTACTGCATGTGAGTTCTTCTCTGTAAGTTCAAAATAAAGATGTGCTTGACAAATACTACCTTTTTCATAATATTCTCTGCAAAGAGAAGAAAATCCATGCTATTTGGAGAAAGCAGCTTCACTTACATGGAGGAAAAAAAACACTGGAAAAAAAATGATCTCTATATCCAAATATTTATTTCACAGTGTAACTGGAAACACCTCTTTGTAAAAGACCCAAACCAATCTTTAGGATTTCTTTTTTCTTTTGCATTTATGTTTGTCCTACTATAGCCAACTATAGATATTGTACATCTTCCTGTACAGTTCTGAGGAAGATAGCAGTATTAATGTTCTCCGAGCAGTGTGCCAAGTTTTTTGGCAGAGGAAAGATTGGTTGAAATGACTGAGATTTCTGGTCAATGCGGTTGAACAATTTTGCCCATGAGTGCTTTTCCACCAGTTCATTGTGTCTACAGTCCTGAAGCTCCATTGTTCTTTTTTTAACTCCTTTTTTTTCCTCTACCCTTTGTTTGAATCCAAATTATTTAGGCTCTTCTTGTAAAATTAAATCAGGGTGAGAGTCTCCAGAATGAAGGCAAACTCTGCTGCCAGAAGCTGCGTTTTGGCCTTCCAAAATTCATGGTGGCAACAATTGCTGGCCATCTCGGCTCACATGAATTGCCTTTGCTCATGCTTTCCCTTTGATCAAACATGTCAACCCTTTAATTCATGCATAATCAGTGGTGGTGCTTCTGCCAAACCATCTTGTTTTATCGTCATTTACCTCTGCTGCCATTCTCATATCACACTAGAACAATCTGTTGGCCTACACACAGTCCTCTAGTGGCTTAGCGGCTAGACAAGAGAAGGTCTCGGTTAGGAATGCAATGCCATCTTTCCTTATCCCATTTGAGTATCTTTTCTAGTTTTTTTGTCTAACTCATAGTTAGGGTGTTTGATATTCAGAGGTGCTTCAAATGCATTTTAGTTTTTAATAGTTGTCTTTGCATAATGGGGGTTCAAACCCTTGAATGTATGTAAATTGAGCAACTTAAGAGGCTTCCCTAAGCAATGCTTACAAAGGAGCAGCTGGATAGCTACCATCCATTTCAATAGTCCAGGAAGAACCCCAAGAGAGCTGGGGTTGCCAGTGATGCATGGAGGTCATATTTTTTCTATCTCCAAGTATCAAGGACAAAGAATAATAAAGTATATAAATATGCATCTGGACGTCATTCTGTGTGAGGTTGAAAAAGTAGGTGGAAAGCTTTGCTTGTTTCTGAAAGAAACTCTATCATATTCAGGCCATCTGGCAATGAATAGAACCTGCTAGATTTTTCATAATCTTATGCGTAGCCTATAGATGTGGGTAAATGAGACTTCGGCTATAGAAATGCCATCATCTTTCAGTGAGTCCACTAGAGAAAGCCCTAGAAATCTGAAACTTGTCTGCATCACCATATTTCAGTGCTGCATTTGTTTTGCAAGTACTCAGATATCTTGTATTATATATGACTATATAAAAGTTGCAAATAAACAAATATACATATCTTGACTAAGCCAGACAGCTAAATAATCATGGCTTGTCAGGTTTTCTTACCTCACTGTAGTTATCTTTTTTATCAATGCTGTCCCTATCAAAATTTAGCAATATCCCCAAACTACTTTTTATTTATTTATTTATATTTCAAATTTCTATCACCACCCATCTCTCCTGAAAATGGGACTCTGGGTGGTTAACAGCACTTTGCAATTCTGTTGAAAGATCAAGCAGTTAAACCCTTAACCTTCATTGCAAAATGAACATATTATTTTCCTGAATTAAAGGTGAAGCACCCTTTTGGTCTTTGATCTGCAGAGCATTGGAATAATAATTCCTCATCCCAATGGCTGGTTCTCTGCTTAGCACAGAACTGGAAGGATAGCTGAAGGCGGGAACTAAACTTCGAATGGTCTAATAAGGATTGACCCATGAAGAGAGAAATGCCACTAAGCCTCCACTTAAGGCACTACTCATTTTTAGACAATTCACCTGAACCATCATTCTTTAGAAGAAAATAATTCTGGAACAGCTTCTGATACAAAGATAGTCTGGGAGTGATTGAATATAGACCAAATGGCACTGAAATCAAGGCATACCTTCCCTGTTCCTTTCCATTTGTCCAACCTTGGAGTAGCTTATTAATTTTCAGGTGTATTGTGGCTCATATCTCAGTCTGGATGTATGATCTGTACATTTGATTTTTATCCTTGTCACTGAAGGTGACACATTTTTCACATTTTCCAATTGTATTTGTTGATTAATCACTCCAGTTGTCTGTGTGTGTGTGTGTTTTAAGAAAAAAAACATTTATAGAACTTCAGTTAAATCCATTGTTGTTACTTGATTTACCAACCAAAAAGAATTGTAGATAACTGAAATGAATAGTTGGGTAAGATCTTTATTAGGACCTGATAACATGTGCAAACTTTTGAGTTTTCCGGAACTTTTCTTCAGGATGAACACATAGCTAATGATTGGTTTCCTCAAAATGGCGCTTCAAGTTTTTACCTGGCTGCTTCTTCCTAAATCTGACCTCCAGTTCTTCAGCTTACAGGCACCTCCAATTTTTTAATTAAGTAATTTCACATGGTACACAAGCTTGGACTTTAGTGGCATAATAAAATAATGTAGGGCACACATGGTTTTACCCTCAAAGCATTTTGCTGATGTCAATTTGACTGCTAGTGTATTGTTTTTCTCTTCTGATAAAATGACAGCCGCTTTACCTGTCAATAATAAATAAATAAAGCGACAAGGAATGTAACATGCCAGAGTTGATGCTTTAATATCTTGTGCTGATATTTATTGAACTTCAGACTAGTGCTTGCCAGAGGGGAACTTCAGATCACTACATGTTTAGCACAGCTCATTAAAAACCTCTGTCTATTTGGGAAGTTTTTCTTTGTAAGGAAATTACGCCAGACTAAGTTTGCTTTTTTATGCCATAGACTAAAGAAATGCACACAACGGCTCATTAAGAAGATGCCTAGAGTGATGTACACAACCCCTCATTAGCTTTAATAGGAGATGATAATCCATGCAGATAAACATTTTGTGTGCTAACACATGCAGCTATGAGTTCAAACAGGGAAGGAGTTTTTGATCATAACATCAGTTCTGTGCACTGGAGAAACGGATTCATATTTATAAGTTGACAGATTTTATGTTTTTGTTTCCTGAAGAAAAAGAACCATCACTTACATTTTATCCTTGCTTTTCCTTACCAAGGTACGGGATACATTCAGGTAAACTGAAAGACGGGCAGGTGCAATGTTTGCTGTAAAGTCTCTGGGAATGGGAATGATCCTGTTGAAAAGGTTAGCATACCCTGTAGCTAGGGTCACAACTAAGGGGGGGGCAAGCAGGGCATGTGCCCCGGGTGCCGCTCTGGGGGGGGTGCCAAAATGAGCACTGGGGAGGGGCCAAAATGGGCACAGAATCCATGTTGGCCCCGGGTGACACAGACCCTAGTTGTGGCCCTGCCTGTAGCATACCCTGTAGCAAAGGCTACACCCATGTGCACCTTGGAAAAGAGAAGAGTTGTGCATGATCGGTATGCAAGTATTTGTGTCTGAGAATCATTCCTCTACCTGAAAGTTATGTAATCAGAAAAGTCCCATGCTGATCTGAGTAAATAATATGCAGTGCTCTCCTGCAGCTTGATTCATGATCTTGCTTTGGGCCAGCTAATAGTTCCAGCCCATAAAATGATATGTAAATGCTGGTAACATATTACCTATATTGTCTTATCCTTTGCACTAAAAGCTAGGAATACACATTAAACAGGGAAGATATGCAAGGAACACACATCTTTTTTTATTTTCATAGGTTGGCAGTTCGAATCCGCGTGACGGGGTGAGCTCCTGTTGCTAGTCCCAGCTCCTGCCAACCTAGCAGTTCGAAAACATGCAAATGTGAGTAGATTAATAGGTACCGCTTTGGTGGGCAGGTAACGGCATTCGGTGTAGTCATGCTGGCCACATGACCATAGAACTGTCTACGGACAAACGCCGGCTCTTCGGCTTTGAAACGGAGATGAGCACCACCCCATAGAGTCGGACACGACTGGACTTAATGTCAAGGGAAACCTTTACCTTTAGTAGGAACTGTAACGTGGTCAAGGCAAGTTAATGAATGAAGTGTACTTAGGTTTTGCTTAATGTATAAACCCTGACAAGAAGTCTAGTTCTAATGTAACGGATGAGGCATGACAGAAATCTCAACGGATCTTTTTTAACGGAGAAAATATATATATATATATATATTTAAAGAACACTGAGAAATGCTCAGGAGCATCATGGGCTTGAAAGAGGGAAGAGATAAGAAAGGAGAAAATCTACCCAAGGACAAATTGTCTGGGCTTACTTTTAAAAAAAGTGATATAACTCAATATCATCTCAATAAAATCACCCATCTTTAAATTAATCTTCAATAACAATCTTAACTTACTACAACTCCTGATGGAAATCAGGATATTATTTACAAGCCAGTAGGAATATTGCAATGAAAGAGATAAGAAAACTGACTGGGGGGGGGGGGTCTTTATTGAGAGCAATAAAGGTGTTTGAGTAACTATGCAGAGTATTGCTTTCTTAATTAGAGCCATTGTTTGGTTTAAATTAGACAAGGATGTCTGACAATAAAAGACAAAATGGCAGCCACAACAGTTTGATCAAAGCTCCGCCTCTTTTTTGTCTGTGTCACATCTTGACTTTATTTTACCACACCCTGTAGATATCCCTGAAATCAGAAGTGGTTGGACAACTCTGCACCTTCTAATTCTCCTTGTGAGAGGACATATTTGTTATTAGAAACACATGTTGAAGCAAGAATTCTGAAAGTCTCCCTGCTTTCCTGCCTTTGCTTGATTTTGAACTGCTACCATGGCAACTTCCAGAAGCCCTAGATGTGTTAGATATGTTGTACTTGCTTAGGAGCAGTAGAAATATTTTTTCTAATTTGTACCAAAGTGAATTCACTCATCGACTGCTGGACAAAATAAGTAAATTGGAATAGTTATATGGTCAAAGAAAGTTCCACTTAATAACAAAAGGGATGCAACTGTATTTCTAAGGTCTTACATGAGTACTCTCTGGTCATGGATGAGATATCTGTAGCTCTCTCCCTACATCTGTAGTAAGTAGAATGGGACTACCTTCACAGATAGTTCTCAAGAGAGCTACCTTTTTAAGTCATGCTGGTGACATCACAGAAAAGCTGGCCTCCATTGATGCAACACAATTGTCTGAAGCCTTGGCATGAAAAGTCTCCCTTCTGCAGGTAATTATGTTGTACCCATAGATGACCAACTGTTTACTGAGAAGTGGGCAGCTATTCACTGTTCCTGGCACGTTGAAATCTAGAGCTCTCACAACTTCATTTTCTCTAATATTGTTAACTTGCTTTAACAATATGCTAGGGACAATACTTTTGTACAAGCCTGGGCGATACACAAATACATGCACACACAGAGATGAACATTAATGCATATTCTGTTGATAGCCACACATCTTCAGGAATAATCTGTTAGGACAGCTGTCCCCTCCGTGACTTCCCCTTTACCCTTTCTTTTGGATGTGCTCTTCCTACCTTCCAATCTGCAGGTTTACGGGAAGGTACAGATAGCTCTTACTACCTGGTGTTAGCCTGGCATTAGGCCATGGACTGCATGTTCCATATCCTACTTCTAGTAATATAAAATAAAGCCTGCTTCCTTTGTTTTCCCTTTACTTCCAATGTTATCTCTTTATCCTTTTAAAAATGACAAAATAAATCCAAGGGGAATCAGATCCTATTCTGCACATTATATGTTACAAAAGACAAATGGACTACAAATGTGTTTATTATGGGGGACATTCAGTGTAGGCAAGAAAATCTGCATAATGGGTATCACATATTTCATACCACTATGAGAACAAGTAAACTCCATAAGGAAGATGAGTTCTGCCATGTCATGCATGTGATTGTACTACCACTTAATTCACCAAGGAAGGGGGAAGGAGCATTTCTAGATCCTCGTTTCAAGAGAAGCCACTAGCTGGAAGCTACATTATATCATAATTCCGGTTGTATGCCTTCAAGTCAGCCTTGACGCCTGCTGACTGCCTAGATAAGTGCCTGCAGTTTTCTTGGCAACATTTTTAGAAGCGGTTTGCTCTTGTCTTCTTCCTAGAACTGAGAGACAGTGACTGGTCCAAAGTCACAAAGCTGGCTTCATGTCTACTCACATCTGGGTTTGAGCCTGGTGGTCTTTAACCAGTACACTAAACTGACTCTCATCCTGTAATTACTGGCAGTGTAATTTCAGTATAGGCAGTAACATAAGTGTCTCCCTGACAAAGCAAGAAATTTGTTTTGAGCTGGTGAATCTTTCATAGATTCAGACTCAAAGCCAAGTCTCTTAAACTGCATTTTATTGTCAGGAGCTAATCAGTTTTTAAATATTTACAGCTGCTTCTTCCTTATTTTAAAGGAAAAGAAATATTTCCATGACAATGAACAAGGGATAGAGATAGATGATAGACAGACAGACAAATATATAATTCTTCTGACAAAGGTTCTAGAGTTTGAAAATAATTTGTAAAGGCTGATGATGGAATATTCCTGTACTGTAATATAACTTTATCTATTTTGTACAGTTTTGCTACGCCTATATGAATAATTTAAAGTTGAATCATTTTTCTAGGATAATTGCTAAGGCACTGGGTAGAGAAGATCCTTGTGTTCACCATTATTATTATTTTTTTTGGCCTGAGCATTCAGGCCTAAGTATTCAGCAGCTTCCTCAGGAGCAGGCATCAAAAATGTCAGTATGGCAATTGCAATGCCACCACTGATGACCAACTTCTTTGTAAATGTGTGTGATACTGATGCACCTCCAAAGGAACCAGGGTTTGATCACATGGTTGTGGCCACCATTTTTTTACCCCCCCCTTCTTTCAGATGCTCCTGTAAGTACCACATCTGTAATTCTGATGGAACTTCTACCTGGGAATGTGGGGGAGGAAGCAGGTCCATTTCAAAAGAGACACCTCAGCCAGGGGATGGAGAAACATAGAGGAACTCCCACTTAATTATGCTAGGTATAAGTTGATCTGGTGATTACCTTTAGCAGAATTGCAAAGTTTCTGTACTTTACCCTACTAGCAAAAAAGATTCTTGTTTCCTCAGTTTGTCAGCCTCACAGACTGGTAATAATATTTCTTATGGTAAGAATTATAACACGATAATGCAAGTGAAGTGCTTTTAATATGTGAAAACATTAATTAAATTCTAAATAGACATGTAATGTCTGGTCTCATAACCTATGTGGAAATGAGTGGAAGTGAATTATAATGGAAACAGGAATTGGATGCTTTCCCTCATCATAACAGATCAGATATGCCCACCTTCACCTTATATATTAGAAGGATTGCCAATAAATCATGATCAATACAGGGATTTGATAGTCAAGCTATTAGTGAATAAAACTCCATTAGAAATGCTTCAGTGCACCAATCCTTATTAATTCTGCAACCTCTCTAATGGAGAAAGGAATTATATGAACACCAAAAAAGATTACCCTGATATTGAATTGGTGGGGAGAACCCCACTAAAAAAAACTATCTGAATTGCATCATGATTTTTTTTTTTTTGGCATGTATCAATTTTTGTTTCCTTTTTTTTAGCCTTAGTTTGTTCAGTTCTCAGCACAGACTGAAATATGGAATGAAGAAGTAAAGAGCAGTTCTCCAGAGATCAGAGGTGCTAGGTCTATTCTGTACTCTGGTAGAAAAGAAGGAAAGTACACTTTAGAATAGACTGTTCTGACTTTGACAGTGCCTCCTTAGTTATTTGAGATAATGTTTGTAAAAATTTGCCCATATGTATAAAAAAATCACACTAGGATTCCCCTGTTTACCAACCTCTCCTTCCATCCACGTTGGCTTGTTAAATTAGTTACACACAACAAATCATTGATAGTTATTTCAGTTCAAAATTACATTGTTTGTGATTCAATAAAGCTTATGCAATAAAGACCGTCTGAACTCCCACAAGACTGTTATGTTTTCTTTTTTGTTCCTTACCGTGCATACTTACAACAAACATAGATTACAGGGGGACTGGAGAATGTTATTATTCCATCTACATGATGCAGTCCAAACATGTGCTTAAAAAAGCAGTATTTTCCTCAATGAAGCAATATATTCTGGGGAGCATTTGAAAGTCTAGACCAGTGTTTCTCAACCTTGGCAACTTGAAGATGTGTGGACTTCAACTCCTATAATGCCCCAGTCAGCCATGCTGGATGGAGAATTCTAAGAATTGAAGTCCACACATCTTCAAATTGCCAAGGTGGAAAAACATTGGTCTAGACAATCCCAAACATTTTCCCTCCTTGGAGGATGGACATTCTGTGAGCTGATTTGTTCTTCTCTAATGCCTGCTTTTCTCACAGCTTTGCAGGTTCTTCCATCCTCCAAATAAGTTAATTCACCATGATGGTAAAGGATTTTTTTCCAGAAGGTCTCTAAATTGATCATATCACTTACCCTTCAAATATCAGCCATCAAAGGCCAACACAGGTTTTAAAGGCTACATACTCTTACTTCTGCATCCACCAAAAGCAAGGTTCACTAATCAGTGGGTGTGTTGGGGGTGGAGTAGGGGGAGATGGATGTATTTCCTTTCTTTACTAGGATGCAAAAGGATTCTACAACGAATTGTGTGTTGCGCTGGGGTATTTTGCTCTAGCTGGATTTTGCAGAAATGTGAATATTCTCTTGTATTTAATCTTATCAGTATATTTGTATTTATGTTATCAATACAAAAAGCACATGTAAAAAAGACTATGTTGTTAAAGTTACATGCAAATTTTAGTAGTACTCTATGGAAGTGAAAGTTGGACTTTGAAGAAGCAGGATAGGAAGAGTATGGACACCACTGAACTTTGGTTTTGGAGAAGACCACTGAGAATACTGTGGACAGCCAAGAAAACACACTGATGGATCATCCAAATCAACCCAGAGTTCTCACTTGAGGCACAAATGACCAGGTTCAAATTATCCTACTTCAGACACATTATGTGAAGACCCAGTTCTCTCCCTATGCTGGGAAAGGTGGAAGGAAAGAGAAGAAGAGGACGGCCAGCAGCAAGGTGGACAGATTCAGTTACAGTGGCAATGAGTGCACAGTTGGAAGGTGTGAAAGTCCAGGTTAGGCATAGATCATCATGGAGAAAATCTATTTATGTAGTCACTAGGAGTTGAAAATAACTTGATGGCACATAAGCAACCAAGTATGGAAGCAGCAGTTGCATTTTATAAATAGCTGCATCTGTCTCCTTGCATTTTACCACAGGAGAAGTTGGGCTTCTTAGTGCTAGGAAAACTGGCTCTAAATGGATGGACCCACTTCCTCTCTTCCCTCTCCTTCCACTCTTCTTGCCACAGGTGTCAAAAGAAGATGGGGGAATGGCTCCTTTGATGTTATCTATGGAGTGATCTGGTACCCGAAGACCTCCCCTAGGCAGAAAAGGAGTCAGAAGTGCAGGCAGTAGATTTTTATACTGGCATATTTTCCTGCCAGATTCTGTACTCAGGAAAACCATGTCAAGAATAGCCCATAGTCTTTGGAAGAATCAGCTGAGAAAACAATACCTTGAAGAAGAGTTATGTACTCAGGTCTGCTGGCATATTGCCTTTTCTAGTTTTACAAGTCACATCATAGCTGGGTCATACAGTAAGCTGCCTTTGTTCCTCTATAATTACAGTGTGTAAAATTCCACACTATTGACAAGGTCATGAAAGAAAGCAGTCTCTTATGTGACCTTGAAACCTTTAATAAATGGTCACAATGGTGATCTACTCATATTTCAGCTACAGTCAATCTTTCATTGATTGAAGATAGAAAGCTAAAAAAGAAACCTTTGAAAGGAAGACTATACTATCTCATATAAATCTCATTTTTCTACATGTCCATTCTTTTCTGAGTCCAGTGGAGCTCCTAGATATAAAAAATATATATATACATGTATTTTCCTAAGCTCAGTTCCAAGTAAACATGTATAGGATTGCTGGGTTTGTGCATTTATACCCCACCTTTCTATGAGAAAACCAAACTCAATAATATGTATAGTTATTGATATAGTATAGGGTAAAGGTAAAGGTTTCCCTTGACGTAAAGTCCAGTCGTGTCCAACTCTAGGGGGCAGTGCTCATCTCCGTTTCTAAGCCTTTAGAGCCGGCGTTGTCCGCAGACACTTCCGGGTCATGTGGCCAGCATGACTCACGGAACGCCGTTACCTTCCCGCCGAAGTGGTACCAATTAATCTCACATTTGCATGTTTTCGAACTGCTTGGTGTGCAGGAGATTGATATAGTATAGAACATTTAAAACACTCTAACTAAAACAAAAAGAACATTATCAAAACTGCATCAGTAACAGTAAATTGGGGGGGGGAGGCTGCAATTTATTTTTTTTATTCCACATAAGGGCTTGCACTTTTACTGTCACCTGCAAATTTGCACTGAAGCTGATGTAACTCATTGAAAATAAATAACATTATATGGCAGGTGTATCCATGGAGAAGAGGTAAAAAAAGTCAATATGGTGGCCAAAACTGTGTGAATGGATCATGTTTTTTTTAAAAAAAATTATATGAAATTATATAAATATATTTAAGTATGTAGCTGATTTTGCCTTGCATAAAATGATCACCAGCACATAGAATATTTTTTATCCAAATAATTAAGACTACTTCTGTAGAGAATGAAACATCCTAATGCTACACAGGAAAACTGGATTATTTGAAAAATGAATCTAATTGGGCACTAATTCACATTCATTAAAAGATCTAACATTTTTCAAATGAATGAAACTGTTCAGTTCACTGCATAACAGTTACATATTGCTAACCCAGAGTTAAAAAGCAACCATTTAAAAATGATATACGCTAATCCACTACTAATAATTCTATTAACCCAAACAAGAGTATGAGAAAGAAACAACTGCATTTAAAAAAAATCCCTTCTTGGTCTCTTGCATCAGAAAAGGCATGCTGAGAGATTGTATTATTTGCTTAGAACTGCAAAGTCCAAGGACAATACAAAGCTGAAAATATTTATTAAGAAGTTGTAATACAAGCACAAGTGGACAAAAATAATTGCTAAGTAGTTCTTGGCCCCATCTGCTGACAACCTGATCTAAGATTCTAAGATTTGCTTCCATTTATTAACAGTTTGCAAAAGGCTACTCTATGGAGAACAACACTGGTGCATCAGAGGTATATGATTTTGTTCGACTGTAGATGCTGATAGCCTTTCTGTAGCCTTTGTTGAGACCTCCAGGAACTGAGGCTACAATTCTATGTACAATGAACATCATGAAATTGTCACCTGAATAATCAAGCACCAGACTAGATTGGGAATTTTAGGATCTGGGGAAGAGATAATAAAATATGATAGGGAGGGAGGAAATCAGAAGCCCATCCTTGAGCTTTACTGTGGTTTACCTGGCTGCCTAAGCAGCAAGCTATGTTTCATTTCATCACATTTGGGAAAGGAAGACAGTGGAACTGTCTTTCAAAACAACATAAACTTTTCATAAGCAACATCTGTACAGTGGAATCAAAACACCTGAGAATAGCAAATGTCAACAGTTTTTGGAAGTCTCTCTGTTCTCCAGAGTGAAAAAAGCCCAGAAATTGGACTGCCAGAGACTCATTCACTTGGACATGTGAAGGAACAGGGAAAGAAAAGTAATCTTGTCATATTATCATAAATCTATGTGTCCTTCTTTTTCAGTTAAAATAAAAAAAAGACTGTCCCTCATCGAGTCGGCTAATACTTCAGTTATCTTGTACCTTTGTTCAGCTGTATTAATCCCACATATTAATGCAGTTGGGGGATTTAAGATTTTGGATCCATGGTCTTAAAGAGAATGGATTCTTTAGATGGCATGTTCCCAATCTTTGGGGCCACTTGCCCCATTTGTAATTTGGAGACCTCATGGTTGCTCTCACAAAACATGTCCAATTCAAAAAAGGACTGCCACAAAGGACAACATAGTCAATTTTGAAGTTCTGGTGTAGCAAAATATACCTGTCATCCTTTAGCCAATTGTTCTTGCAAGACATGTCTTAATAGTTTTCTCACATTTCTATTTTTTCCTCACCAGACACTCTTTCAAATAAAGCCCAATATTGTGGTTGGCAACATGTCATTGTATTTAAATGATTTTTTAATGTAATTTTTTGGGTGGGAAACATTAGTTGGCCACTGGAACCCATGGCTACGACACCATTAGGGACAGGCAATCTGCTGGCAGGGGCCACATTCAACCCCCCAGCCTGTGACCCCAACATCTGGCAGTAAAATGGCTGATTTGGTGTGATTTTTCATGTTTCCCCCTTCTCCAATAAAGGTAAAAATGGGAGCCAATTCCATTCTGTCCCTGAACCCTTCCCTCCACAGTTGGTCAAAAATGAGACAATAGACCCCCATCCCTTTTAGGTAATATTACTAAATTAACACAAGGCATCCTCAAACCTTCCAAGTAGTTGAAGGAGTAATTGAGGCTACCACATAGCAAAAATTGAAACTCCCTTTATTCTGTGTTCAGAATAGTCAGTGCATAAAAAAAACATTCTGGCTTGTGGTCATGTAGAGGTTGATCTATAAGTAGAATTCATGCTGAAGTTTCATTATATGAAGTGGCTATTAGCCTCTGTACCTTTTCTTCTCTCTGCAAAAAACAAAAGACAAAAATGAAATCTCAGAAACTGAAACACTCTCCAATTTTTTTATATCTGGATATCTTTATATTTTTTATGAATAGGCTGTGCCTCAGAAAATCAGCAGTGAATTATGCATAAGGTAGATTTCAGAGTTATAGCAGATTTATAACAAATATCCCCCTTTCCCCCCACCCCCCAAATGCATACAAATAATAAAGTAAATGAAGAAGACAAACTTGCATGAATAAACATGCAAGGCAACTGAATTGAGTTTAGATTTTTCATTATATGACAGAACATCAATACGATTTATAGAATCCTTGCTACAAATGCTGGATAAGCATTGCATTTCTATCAGACTAGCTTTCCTTAGCAATTAAAGCAAGCTCCGTGAACTATAATCATAGTAATTCCAACCTTTCTTCTGTGCTTATTATAATATGGTGGTTTCCTTCTTGAAAGCATTAGAAAACATTAGTTAATTCAGTGTTTCAGAAAGTGCAGAACACCTCCTGTGGGTGCAAATGATATGTAGGGGCAAGCAGACTTTAAGAATCCTTTGAAAATGTGTAATATCAGCCTCCTTTTAGAAAGGGAGATTGCCAGGATCCTCAAAAGTTGGTTCTGGCAGTGGTAGATGTGGTGTTGTTGGTATGTTTTTAGGATCAATCAGACCTTCATCTTGCAAGTTGCATCAACCGATGTTTGTTTCTCTAGCTTTGTATCCTAATTTTGATATTAAGTCAATGCAGCTGTGAATGTTAAATAAAAATATATTGAGCCAGCTACTCTGTTCATTTTGGCCAGTTCATTAATGCATTAAGAGCATCTTCTTATCTGTTTCCAAACTTCTGACCATTTTTGAACATGAACAGTGTGCAGTATGTGAATTTTCAGAAAAGGTAGCAAGATATAAAATTATGTGGTGTCTGTGGTCTGGACATCATCAGCACCAAGGATGAAAGTCTAATAACATCATTTTTTCATTTCTACAAAAGACACCCCCAACAAAGCTTCTGCAAAACATGAGATGAGTTGGCAAATTATTGGGGGTGGGGTGGGGGGGTTCAGCTCACATTTGTCCCATCAGTTGGATGCTGAGACAAACATTACAAAAGATGGGGGGGGGGGTTATGTGCTTGTTCAACAAACTAAGATTGCCACCAAATAGATTGTGCTCCCAGACTGGGGAATGAAGACATGTGACACAAAAAATGGGCTCAACTACACACAAGAATATTAACTATTTAAAAGCATGGTATGCAACATAAAGCCAGCCAGTAGAGTTCAGCAGCCTGGCAGTAAATCTGTAGACCTGAACTGCGGATGCATTCTTCTTCTTCCTCTTTTTTTTTCTTTCTTTAATGTTCATTACAAAATTCCAACATTGCAGAATTGATTTATGGTGGAAGAACACATCTAACCTTTGAAAGGGAGAGGACAAGCTACAGAATATTAGGAGATGAATGGGATGGAGACTGGGAGAATAGAACATTAGCTACTGAAAAGTAATGCAGCATAAATTGCAAATTACACTTACTTTGAATTAACTCTGTTTCAGAGTGTTTGAAGAAAGGAGTGTTGTGTCTTTCTTCAGTAATAATGGTGGGAAGGGAACTGCTAGCTTGGTATTGTAAGTCCAGTCATAATCTGGGTGGAACATAGGGAGATAACCACAGTAACAGAGGAGCAGACTCCTTAATCACCAGTTGTAATTCTTTTTGTGTTTTCCAAACACAAAAAAGCAATAGACCACAGAAGCTGAAAAGCAATACTGTAAGTTTTACTGCTTAGAGGACTTTCCTTCAATAGTATACAGAGGATTATTATACCCAAACTCATATGAAGCTGTTTTAATAAGTTCAGCACATGAAATCTTGCTTTAATCAGGGTGAAAAGTTTAAAAGGAAGGACCTGTCTTACTTTCCATGCCCTTTACTAGGAAGAAAACTTTCATTTAATATACACAATGGAATTATACTAGAGAAAAATTTGACCATATGTCATTAGGTGTTCTACAGGCAGACCTTCTGTTGCTATATAAATATTAAACGCTATACGTTACACAATACAGTTTAATGTGCCTTGTTTTTTATGAGCAAGAGATATCAGATTTAGCTTTGAGTTTCATCCCTCTTCTGTTGAGCGAAAGAGAAAGTATAGTTAGTTATAAATGTATGCATAAATAACAGAAAACAGAAACAGAGATTTGCAAGCTACTAAAGGATACTGGCTTTTCTTTTGTAGGAAAACCACCATCCAGAAATACATTTGTAGAAACTTAATTTGGAACTTTTCTTAATCCTTTAATTTCTTAGGTGGAAAAAACCTAAAGCAATAAATCTTGACTTTCTTAAAATATTTGTTATGCATTATCTTAAGATTTGGAGAGAGAAGGAGATTGACATAGCATCTGTATTGCATGGAAAAGGTCTTTGGTTCAAAATCTATCATCTCCAGAGAGGACTGGGAAAATCTCTGTTTATAATGCTGGAAAATCATTGCCATTCTATGTTTGCAGACAGCCAAGGTGGAGGGGGCCTCTGAAGATATATTTAAGGTCAACCTTCAGCTCATTATGCTTCTCCAGCTCATTTTTTTTTTTCCTAGCAGCTCTTCTTCTCTTCATTTATTTATTTCTACAATTTCTATGCCACCAGATTCTCAATGACTGGATGGTTTATCATTAGAAGCAAAACACACACACACAAACACAAATCATGGATGGCCCTAGAAACAACATATAACCAAAGAAAGCCCATCCAGCAGGGGCTCAACCTTCACTGCCTCAGAGCCTGGAAGAATAGCCAGGTCTTTAATAGCTTCCTGATCATCATCAGGAGGTAATGTACTTCTTAAAATAAGCAGTACTTTTCCCCCCCATCCATTCCAAACTGACTTGCCAACACTAATTGCTGTTAGTTATAATGTCGTTAATTTAGACTGGACATCTGGGATAGTATAGGAAGGATACCCAAGATTTATTAATGGATCTGTTTTGGAAGTACTAGGAAGGATTATAGGGTTTGGGAGGAATAAAGAAAGGAACACCTTCAAAATCTGATTAATCTATCTATGCAGAGACTTGGAGCTGTTGTGATTTAGGGAGTAGTTTCTGAATTCGAGGCCTCATTTAGTGAGCAGTGGCAAATCATCCATTAAAGAACCACTTTTGATTGTCAAGTTAATAAAGCTGTATCCACAGTTTATTCAGTGTCAAGTGTCTGCCTTCTTTATTTCCAGGTGTGAAGCAACTATATATTAAAGCAAAATAGCTGGAGTTCTAGA